>NW_026988452.1:2405000-3605000 GCF_030222135.1 Aotus nancymaae
CACTCCCCTGCCCCTTGTGACAACCAAAAATGTCTCTATACCTTCCTAAACATCCCCTGGGAAAGCAACCTGACCCACCACCCACATTAAGAACCACTACTTTAAATGGAGGACAAAGCTCTCAGCTTCTCTCCTGAGACTAACATGACTTAAATAGTAGGGAACTTTGCTGCGTCTTCCACAGCAGTGAAGAGCCTTCTGTAAATGGTGTGGTTTTGTGAGATATTAGAGGAGAACCCAGTTGTGTATGCCCAAAGGCCCTCCCAAGCAGGATTTGTGGTGGGAGGCAGTATTTAGCTGGAGCCTCCTAGTCTTCTGTGACTGTTCTGTAGTTTAAGAAAGGAGCATGGACTTCAGAGCCATAAGATTCTGAGCTCAGATCCTGCTCTGTGGGAAAGCTAGTGTGGGTTTTCTCTGTGCAAAATGGGGATTCCAGGACCCACCTTGTGGAGGTGGGAGGGGGAAGTGAAATAATGCATGAGAATGTGCAATTGACAAACCCTCACTTGCCCATCTGTTCCCAAACCACCCAGGCCAGCTGCAGCTGACAGAGTTGGTCTTCTGTGCAGACCCCTTTGGGTCCCTTCTACATTTCCACGCACTCCTTTTCCAACTGCGTGTCCTTTATTTTCCAGAGCAGCACAGGTGACTCATTTCAGAGGACTGCCCTTGGCTGCTGGAGCCACTCTGCCCACATGTGGAGATTGGAAGTGCGTGGGTGTTTACACATTCCAAGTCTCTCCTCATGGCTACATGTCAGTCACTGACAGGTGCTGGAACGAAGTCTCAGCTCCTGGTCTCAAGTGGGGCCAGACACGAAGCATAGCTTTCATGCCAGAGCTCATCTCTGGATTCAGGAGGAGGCTGGAACTTTGCCTGGACTTGCTCCCTTGCTTGGCTTCTTCCTGTTTCTCGACCTGCTTCCCCTATTTTCTTACCCAGTTTCTCCTGGGCGTGCTTTCTACATAAATCACCTGCATGTGAATCATCGTCTCCAGGCCTGATTCTGGGGAAGCCTGTGATCTCCCAAAGCGGCCTCCATTGATTCCTTCCTTCCCAGTACAAGCATGTTGTTCCTCACATTAAGAGGAAGACTCGAATGTCCCTCCCTTGAACCTGGGCTGGGCTTTGTGACTTGCTTAACTAGAGTACAATGGAGTGATGCTCTGAGATGTTCTAAGGCTCGGTTATGGAAGCCCAGGAGCTTCCACCTGGGGTTCGAGGGATGCTCGTGTTCAAGAAAACTCAGCCTCCAGGTGGTGAAAATCCCAATGCACATGGAGAGGATACTTGTAGCCCCCCATCAAGAGCCCCAGCTGAGCCCCCAGGCTGCAGCCACCATCTGCTGCCAGCCACGTGAGTGAGACATCTCGCATGTCGTTATGAACTGAATATATGTGTCCTTCCAATATCAATATTTTGAAATCCTAATCCTCAATATGGAAGTATTTAGAAATGAGACCTTTTGGAGGGATTTACGTCTTGAGAGTGGAGCCCTTAAGGTGAGATTGGTGCCCTCAGGAGAGGCAGGAGAAAGCTTGTTTCCTCTCTTTCCCCGCCATGTGAGGAGACAATGAGAAGACAGCCATCTGCAAACGTCATCATAGACTGCATCAGCTGGCACCTTGACCTTGGACTTTCCAGCCTCCAGAACTGTGAGAAATAAATTTCTATTATTTAAGCACCCAGTATTCATTCAACAGCCTGAACTGAGAGGGACGTCCAGCCCAGTGGAGCCTTCAAATGACTTCAGCCCCAGCTTCCATCTGACTATAACCACATGATAGATGCCACTGACATCTATCCAGCAGAGCCCAGTAGCCCACAGAATCATGAGAGACCACAATAAATTGCTTTAAGCCACTAAGTTTTGGGGTGGTTTGTGTCTTAGTCTGTTTGGAGTGCTTTAAAAAAAAAAAAAAAAAACCATAGGCTTCTGACAACAGAAACTGATCTCTCACAGTTCTGGAGCCTGGAAGTTCAAGATCAACATGCCAGACTTGATTATGGTAAGGCTTGTCTTCTGTTCATAGAAAGCGTCTTCTCACTGTTCTTACAGGGTGGAAGGAAGGACAGAATGAGCGCCCCTGGGCCTTTTTTGTAAGGCACTAATCTCATTCATGAGGGCCCCATCCTTGTGACCTAATCACCCCCCTAAAGGCCCCACCTCCTAACACCATCACCTTAAGGCTTAGGATTTCAACATATGAATTTTGAGGCAATGCAAACATTCAGACCCCAGCAGTTTGTTTCATAGTAATAAATACCTAAAACCGGATTTGGACTGAAGACTTCTCTCCCAGGAGGCAGAAGATTGAGCCAAGATGTGTCCACCAGCCCAGCTACACTAAGAATATTCTGAGAACAATTCTGCATAAGAAAGGGTTGTAGAAAAGTTGTCAGCTATGGCGACTTGCAGAGAGGATGGCTCTTGGTCTACTGTGTTCCCCCTGCAGAAAGAACTGGGGAGTGAGGGTTGTTCTTGCATGATTTTTCTCTGCTCGCTCTCAGCAAGATGTTTCTATGTTGCTCCTTCCACAGCTCAGCTAATTAGCTAGTATGTCTGACTGGCTGCTTGCCTTCTAAAAATGGGTTTGTGAAAATGACACTTCCCCATTCAAGAGCTTTATTAGCTTTCTGGGTGAGATGCTAGCTGCTTTATAACAGTTTCAGAACCAAATCCCAATGATGTGGAGACAAATACTCCCCCCACAAAAAACCAGGTGTCGCTTGCTGTGCCAGGCAATCAATCCAGACGAGCACCTGCTCAAGCTACCTCTCTGTGTCCTAGGGTGATGCAAAAGGAGCTAAATTTTGAGCTGCTGTTTGAAAGATGTATACTATTCAGGTGAAGGTTATACTAAAAGCCCAGACTTCACCACTACACAATATATCCATGTAACAAACTGCACTTGTACTCCCTAAATCTATATAAAAGAGATGTGATTAGAAAAGGCAGGCACGTGGGGTGGAGGAAGCGGGTGTGAGAGGGTCCACCATGAGGTTTTTGAGACACAGGGAAGATGAATGTAATCCTGGGCTGAGATGTGCCTCAGTTGACCCTGACTCATTCCCAGTTTGTGTGCGTGTGCACGTGTGTAACCAAGACAGTAACACGCAGGGAAAGGAAATGGTTTGGACCCCAGGGAGTCTCTCTTGACTCTTCTCTACCTGTGTGATAAGACAGATAGAGGAGGCCTGGATATGACGGGAGGAGGGATGGGGTCTCATTGCTACTCTGCCTGGACCACAGTCGCTGCCAAGCTTGTCACAGATTTGTCATTGGTAGGGGTGGCACTGGCTTGTGTACTTCTCTGGCTTCTGAGATCCAGGTCTTTGGAAGCGCATGCTGGATGAGTATTTGTAGATCAGAACGAGCCTCTCCACCACCTCGGCTTCTCCATCAAAGTGCAGCTCCATCCCCGGACTGACCGTGTCACCCACCTGGTGATGTGTGTGAGGCTAAGTCCTCTGGGGCACTTGAATCAGAAGTCCTTGGTGTTCTTCACATGCACCATGATGAGCTTAGGGCCTAACTGAACCTCCAGGGATGAGATGTGATGTCGCCACCACATTTCACCACTTGAGGGGCACCATTCAAACCACAGTCTTCATGAGCTGGTGTTGAGCAGTGCACAACCTGAGCTGCAGTTCTCAGCGGCCATGGGGGAAAAGGAGTCAGGAGGGACTTCTAGAAATAGCGCTGAGCAGGGGCACAGAAAATGGCTTCTAATTTTCCTCAAAGCCCTGATCATGGCACTCTGCTGCTTGGCAGCCTCTCGCTGCCTGTGATCTGGCTTTTAGGTTCTCACTCCTTATTACCTCCTGCCTTCGTCTCCAAAGCTGCTTCCTTCACTCATTCTGCTCCAGCCACACCAGCCTTCTTCCTGCCTTTCAAATACACCAAGTGTCCTCCTTCCTTGGGGTTCTTTACCTTCTACATGGAATGTTCTTTCCAGTAGATATCTGCACGGCACACTATTCCAGTCTGTGCTCAGATATTACCTCCTCAAAGAGGCCTTTCCCACCGCCCTGTCCAAAAGACTGCCCCTGGCACCCTCCGTCTCCAGGCCTGCTTGGTGTTACATCACAGCACTCCTCACTGCCAGACAATATCTCAATTCTTTTTTTTTTTTTTCTGTTTATGGAGGGCAGGATTTCTTCACTGCTCTATCTCCAGTCTTGAGGCTATAACTGAGATACTCCATACCTATCAAGTGAATGAATGAATGAGTTCACGCACATGGGCTCTGCCAATCGCGTGCTGTGTGACCGCAGCCCCCTGAACAGCACATCTGTTCCACCAGGAGGTGACGGCACCCTGGGCTCTGCAGTCCCGTCTGGGAATGTTGCTCCTCTCCTGTCTCCTTTCAGGCCAAGGATGGCGGGAAGATACTGAACCCCGTGTGGGATGCGTGAAGGGTTCAGAGGGGAAGGAAGAAAATGAAGCAAAACCAAGGCTGTGGAGAGTGAGGGTGACGCGAAGCACGCGGGCTCGGGGCAGAGAGCGGGGGGCGACGCAGGACACGCGGGCTCAGGGTGACGTTCCAGGCTGGAGGGCACAAAAGGTCCTCTGGGTTGGCTGTGTGAGAAGCAGGCAGAGAAATGTCACCAGTGAGTGGGAAATCCAGCTTGGGCATGAAGGGAGGTTGAAAGGCCCTGAGTGCCCAGGGTGGTGGGCAGTCACACACAGGGTCTGCAGAGGAAGCACTGAATAACACAGAATCACATCACGATAAAGTTCATTGTTTTTCAACACTCTTACTGCCTGTAACAAAGAAGAGTCTCGGTCTGACGATGATGTGCTTTACTCCTTCTTTCTAATCTCTCCTTGCAGTAAAGAGGTGGCAGCCCTCAGGCTCAAGGTCTGAAGCAGGCGACACTTCCAGATGGAATTTAATAACCCTATTTTGTTTTACTTGTAATTAGTTTTTTTGTGATCACCTTCTGTTTATGGCAAATTGAACTGGATTCTGACTTCTCTTGGAAAGCTGGAAGGGCTGGCAAGTCCAGGCTTTCTTTTCCTCATGGCCACAATTTACTGGGATGAAGAGCGGTTTCTCCCTTTAAGTGGGGAGTTCTCTAAAATAGCCCCCGCTTTCTTTTTGTCTCATTGAGAAAAATGAGAAACCATCTGCCACCACAATCACTTTGTGTGTATGCCACATGGTATGTCAAGGGTTACAGCTCGGGTTTGCCAGTGTCTCCTCCACTGGAGGAAGGGTTCTTTATCACGTTCAGGCATTGCTGTCGCCAGGGCAGCTTTTGCTAAATGCTTATAGGAATTGTTCAGAAACTCTCCCAGTGCTTCTGATAAGCACCTGTGGGTTGGTTACAGTATCCTGGCCCGTAAGAGATGTCAAGAAAGGTCTGCCGCCTCATCTACCCCCATTCTCCAGGTATCTGTCAGCATTCTTTGACAGTAAGCAACAGAAACTGACACTTGTTAATCTAATTAAAAAAGGAATGTGTTGGAAAGATGTTGAATAATTGATAATATTATTAAAACAGTGTTGACCAACCAGGCTTTGGAAAGCAGGGAAGCCATGAGAATCATAGTCAAAACCTCATGAGCTATCTTGTTTGGGGTGCATTCATCAGACGTCTCAGCTCTGTGCCTCTGCTTTCAAAATTCTAATTTCTGCCACGCCTGGCCCTTGTTTCCTTTCTTGCTTAGACCACCAGGATGTCTCGAATTGTAGCAATTGTGCAGGACTTTCTTGGGATTTTTTCCTCCAGCCCACATATACTATTGTAATTTCTGCTTTTCCCTATTTTTGCTGTGTATCACACTGTTTTGTTATATATATTTACTATCAACTTCATTCCCTTTGTGGGGAAAGGCTGGCCAGAAACAACATGCCTTTCATAGTTAGTGGCTGTGTGTTCTCGGGAGAGGCATTCAATTTTCTGCGCCTCATTTTTCTATAAAATGCCCTGCCGGCTTCCCCCGGTAGTTTTAAGGGTCAAGTGAATTCATGTGCATGAGAGGGATTTGTACAGCAATATAATCACACAAAGTATTATGACACATTGTAGCAGCAGCATGATTAAGAGTGATAATTGGATGAGGCGCAAGCAGATTTTACTTTACTTCTGAAATTCAGCCAAGCAAAAGGAAAGGAAAAACCAGGTGGTAGAGGTAATATTTCCAAACTGGGGAGAGGGAGGGAATTTCATCTCAGCTTTGGGCCTTTCTGAATGCACATTGCCCTTTGTTGGCTCAGGCTGCCACGAAGCTCCTTTTGATGAGCCTTTTCTGCTGTGAGTGCCCGCCCTGGGGTATAACTTGCCCAGCCCTCAGCCTGAGGAATGACACGTTGCATAGCAAAACACATATTCTTACCTCTGCCCAGGAAGTTGTGGAAGCCTGTGGAATGGACCCCGGGGCTTCTGTGTTCTTCAGGTCAGAGCTAGGGGAGGCTGAATCATGCCCCTGGGGTTGGCCTGACTCAGCATTCCTTTGTCACCCTGGTGTCCTGTTGGAAACCTGAATACCAGGGGAAAGAAAGAAGCAATTTTAAGGGCCTCTTTGCTTACACAGAGTTTGTCCCATTTCATTCAAGAAAGCCTCCTGATAATAAAATCTCAGACAGAGACTGTTATCTGCATGTAAAATTATTTGTATTTTCTCAGGGATAAAAATATCATGCTTGTCTTTTAAATAACTTTAAGGGATTTTTTGTTTTGTTTTGTTTTTAGTCAGTTTTGACAAAAGCATCAGTGTCTCTCTGGTTTTGGAGATATGCTCCCAATGGTGTGGATGGTCCCCAAGACCCCTCTGGGTCCAAGGCTGCCAGGGAACATCTAAGGAGGTCAGGGCAGTCCAACGAGCACCAGGGATGAGATGGTTAGGAACAGCAACTCAGGGGACGAAGCCCAGTTTCCCCACAGTAATAGACCACAATTCTTTACAATCATTATTTACAATCCAGCCGTCTCTTTTTGAGCAGAACTAGCCTTTGTTGGCCGATGCAGAACACAGTAACGGGTGTCTGTCTTATCAGCCCTTTAGACGAGCAGTCTTAAGGGTCTGTTCAATGTTTACCTAAGTGTGGGGGAGGAGCGTGGAAACAGATTGATTTCCTAATAACAAGAGTTTTACATAAAGAAAGATGTACTTGTTCATTTCAACTGGATAAATATTTTGAAGTGATTCAGCAAAAATATCATCTGCTTTTCTGTGGCTCTTCTTTTTCTCATGCATATTTACTGTTATTATTTTGTGCTATTTCTTAATATGTCAATTTGTGTGCAATCTATTAACCTCTTTTAAATTAGCGTCCTAACACCACTTACACTGTGCTTCCCCATCAATCTCAATACAGTTACATCCCAACTTTTGGTTAATGAAATCTGTGTTTATACTTCTAAGACTGTGAAAATATTGCTTATTATTGAATCAAGTAGTGTAGCATAATTATGTCCTATTCTTGAAGAAGTGTTTCATTTTTTCCTTTGCTAAGTTTTCTATGTTTCCAAGGCATTTTCTCCATCCCCAACCCACGCCCAGTACTTCTACAGCTCTGTCCATTTTAAATTAATATTTCTCTCAACTATGTCAAACCGCCAATCGGCTCCCTGCCCAGAGACCTTCAGATTGATGTTGACTTCCTCCTGCCCTCATCTGCTCTGGTTTCTTTCTAGGACTGGTATAGATGTATTTTCCTGGCAGTTTCTATCACTGAGTCCTCTAACTTTATGTTTTCATTTTGCTGAAACATATCCACCAGTAGCTTCCTAAAAAATGAGGCATGGGGCATACATTTTTTGAGTCCATTGTATGTGAACTCTCTTTAGTCTGTTCTCATACTCAGTTGAGGCTTTGTGTAGATATAGAATGCCAGTTTGAAATTAATTTCACCCCAGAACTGAAGTATAACTCCATCGCTTTCTAGCAGTCATAATTGCTATTGAGATGTCTGATGTAATTCTTTGTATCTTTGTATGTGACTTTTTTGTTGTTCTTTCTGGAATTTCTTAAGGCTCTCCTTATCGCTGATGTCCTGATATTTGAGGAAAGCGTGCCTTAGTGCGAATCTCTTCCTCATTCTCTGAGGTCCACAGTGGAATCTTTCAGCAGGAGACATGAGGCCTCTAATTTTTAGAAATTTCGTTGTATTGTTTTTTTGCTAACTTCTTTCCCTCTCTTTTTTGTTCCTCAAACTCCAAATGGTTAGATGTTGCATCTTTTAGACCACAGTTTTTCACATGTCAAGTTGTGCCTCATTTGAAATCAAAACATCAGTTTAGTGGGTTGTAATGAGCACTTAAAAAAATAAAATAGAATAAAATAGAAAATTTTATTTTCTGTGTATGTGATGGTTAATTTTGTGTGTCAACTTGAGTGAGCTAAAGGATGTCCAGCAAGTTGGTAAAACGTTATTTCTGGGTATGTTTGTGAGGGTGTTTCTGGAAGAGATTAACTTTTGAATCCATCTGTCCTCACCAAGGTGGGCAAGCATCCCCCAATCTATTCAGGGCCCTGATAGAAAAAAAAGGTGAATGAAGAAAAAGCTGTCATTCTTCTTAAGCTGGCACATACACCTTTTCCTTCCCTCGGAAATCACAGCTCCTGGTTCTCAGGCTTTGGTCTCTAGGACATACACCAGTGTTCCTCCCCCAGCGCCCGCCACCCTCTAGCTCTCAGGTCTTTGGCTTTGGGCTGGAAGTGACACCATTGACTCTCTCTGTTCTTAGGTCTTTGACTTAGACTGAATTACACCACCAGCTTTCCAGGTTCTCCAACTTGTACAGGGAATATAATGGAACTTCTCAGTCTCCACAGTTGGGTGAGCCATTTCTGACAATAAATCCCCTCATATCTACATATATCCTATTGATTCTGCTTTTCTAGTGAAAACTGACTAATACCGCTTATCATATACCAAATATCAGAATTGTGTGTGAGTATCTACGTGCAGGGGGTTGCAATACAATAGGGGACACATTGATTGCTATGAGTCATGGTAAAAAAAAGTTTACATAGCACCACAGATTGCTTAATTTAAAAAAAATTCCTTGTTCTTCTATTGTCTATTCTTGGCCTTTTTAATTTTTCCAACCCTTTTACTCAATTTATAATTTTGGCTATCAGGTTTTTAATTTCCAGGAGGTCTATTTGCTATTTATTATTTTTCCATAGTACCCCTGGTCCTCACCACTCCAGTGCATGCTAGCCTGATTTCCAGCTGCCACAGGCTGCATTTCTTTCCCAAAGGCTTCCTCTGGCCACTCAACCCATCCAAGTGAGAGGCTGGATATGCCAGGGAATTGACACTTCTCCTCTCTTCCCCCATCCCCCTGCTCACCTCGACCAAAAGACTGTGGGAGTTGGTATAAAAATACCTCAGCTAATTTAGAATAATATGAAGCCTATGTTTTACATGGTTACTCATTTTCTCAAGGGGTTAAACTCCAGTGACCATAGTAGTAAATGGTCAGCAATGTACCCTTTATGGACTGCTCCCCCTTTCTTGTCTAACTTCTTCACTCTTCTTTATTCCAATATAAATGACTTGCATTTGAACCCTTGTTTCAAGGTCTGCTTTCTGGGGACCCTTGTCCGACCAAATTACTTGGTGACGCTTCAAAGCTTCTCTGGGGGATTTGCATTATAAATAGTGGCTTTGAAGAAGGAATATTTCCTTGGAAAAAGTCTGTTTCATCCCTGTAGAAGCAAGCAAGCAAGTTTCAGGTTTGGGAGTACTGCATGGGTATTTCTGATCAACGCCAGGACATGACTTCATGTGGGGAGGTGCAGGTGACAGCTTGCTCCATGGACACATGAAGCCTGGACCATATGAAGAAGGGCATTATTCCAAGTGATGATGATGCTTGGCACAAATCTGATTCACCCCAGAATATCCTCGCCTTCTGTCAGGTATCAACCTTGGCACCCCTATGCCCACCTGTCCATTGGCAAGTCCCTGAAGGCAGATGGATCTCCCAGGGACTGTGGCCCTTGACTTTCTAGCTCACATTAAACCCTTCACAGGGGCCTTAAGAGCAGGACAGCTCAGGCTTGGGAGGGGAGAGCATCATTAAATAATTAAGTATGAGGTTATTCTTTATTGGCCTATTGAGGGTTAATCATAAGAATTAACAAACAGCATGTATGGCTGAGAGTCCTGCTGTTATTTTAATAGCTGTCTTACATCTTGAGGGGTAAAAACAGAGAAAGAGCTGAGCAGAGCTGGAATAAACCCAAGTTTAGCTTCTGGCCCAGTGTAGCATGTGGCATTCTGGGGAGTTTGGCTGGTGGCACTAGGGAGGACTGAGGAAGAAGTCCCAGGTGAGGGATGTGGGTGTGTGATTCCTGTCTACTGAGATGACCTGTGTCAATCAACGCCTCTCCCTATGTGGCCTGTTGACTGCCCACCTAATAGGAAATCTTGACTACCATATTTCTTTTGAGTATTTTCTTCCTGCCTTATTCCCTTTATTTTTGCTTCTTCCTCATGGTGAAGCAAATCACTTAACACATCATAAGTGATTCCTTAGTTCAAATATTGGAACAGTATGATATTTGATGAGTACTGTTTTCTTGCAATCTGTGTAGCTGTGTTGTGTGTTTCTCAGCTCAGTGGCCAGATGATAGCCAGTTTCTGGAAAAAGTGGGGTCCTTATGCTGGAGGCGGGGAGGTTAGAGCTGGGGAAGGAGTACAAGAGGTCATTTTCTTCGTGACCAGGGAAATAAGTTACTTTGTGAGAATACGATAACTTATCACCTTAGGGAGTGTACCTACGTCCCTAGGCAAGTAAAGACAGGATATTTCAGTCAGTGACCAGTGCTGAATCTTGACCTAGGAGACAGAACAGAATGAATATTGAGCTTGTCTCTCATGGCATCCAAGCGGGTGTTGGGAGTGCACCTTGAAGTGACTGAGCCTATCTTTTGTGGAAACAGATACAGCATGTAATAGCCACCAATTCTATGCAGACACCCCAACACCATTCAGAGATCGAAGTCCCTCTCTGTACTGTACTCACCTAGTTCCTTCAACCTTGTCCTTGAGCTCTGCCACGAGGGCCCTAAGCACATAGGAATGGACTGTGAAGCCCTCAAGAATCACATAAGGCAACTCTTTCTGGGGGCTTTCCTGGAATTTTAGCTAGTAATCCCGTCTCCTGGGAGTTTTGCCCATCTTGTTCCCAGCCGCAGGGAGGCCTCCAGCTCAAGCTCAAGGGATCCACCCTTCTAGTCCTCTAGTCACCCACGTCCTCCTCCTGCCTTTCTCTCTCTGGCAGTCCCTTGGGATGTACTTCTGTATGCTGACCTCAACCCAGCCTGCTTGACTCCTCTGGGCATCGTGCAGCCTACGGCAGCTTCTGGCCTGCAACTTAAGCCTGAGGAGACTGCTGGCCATCCCTCAGGGAGAAAAGGTGTGGGCAAGATTTGTGCAGGGAGATTATTCAGTCACTTCCCCCTACTACCCTTCCACGCTGCCTCCATGACCTGCAGCGACTCATGATATTAGATACCTTTTACTGAAGAGTTGCCCAGCTGGCCTTGCTTGTGTTTTGCTTCCTTATCAAGTGTGACTCCTTTGCATGGGTTTCCTTTCTTTTGGGGAGGAGTGGTCCAAATTCTCTTTTGAGAGGAGAGACTGTTCTGGGATTGTTTTGGTTGTAGCTTTGCTTTTTTAAAAACAAGGATGTATGTCTTTGCATTTGTCTATTTGAGGCAAAAAGAGGGTAATTAGCATGAGTTTCTGAGTGTAGAACTACAGGAGATATAGGATATAGAACTATTGGAGTCTTGCTACCTATGTCAGTCATCCATTGCTGTGTAACAGACAATGCCGAGACTCTGAGGTTTAAAACGACAACCAATTATTTAGCGTGTGATGTTGTGAGTCAACAATTTGGGCTGGGCTCAGCTGGGTGGTTCTTCTGGTCTTGTTTGGACTCACTCATGAGCCTGTGGTCAGTTAGCAAGCTCATTCATCAAATATTGTTTCCTTCACATGGTTGGCTGCCTGTTGGCTTGTCTTTGCATCATGTGACCTCTTATCTTCTAGCAGCTAGCCTGGGTTTTTGTACTAGGTGGGTGGATAGGGTTCAAAGAGAATGAGCAGGCTCAAAACTGGTTCGGTGTCACCTCTTCCACCTGTTCGTCAAAGCATGTACAAGTCCAACACAGATTCCAGGGGAAGGAATAGAGGGGTACATTGCAAAGGGCAATGGAAAAGGAAAGGGTGGGGGAATTGTGACCAGTTTTGCAAATAATCTACCTATCATGCTATCTCTGCACTGCCATTTCTTTTTATAAAAGGTATGGTAATATTCAAGAAAGTCCAGAATTTCCTCCACAGGCTCCCTTTCCACTTCCAATCAATGGTCCTCACAGTGCAAGGGGTGGGTGTTGGGGGAGCGAATTATATAAAAACTCCTCTACATCAGCACCACAGGGATCCCAAAGTAAACTAGGCTGTCCCTGGAGAGGATTACAGCCTGGAAGGGATAGAAAGAAACAAAACAAATATTCCAAAACCATCCCCCAGGTGCTTAGATAATTAAGGTGAGGAAACAGTGCATTTTCCCCCTATACGTTTGACTTATTATTCTGAAATAATTTCAGATTTCCAAAAACGTTGCTGAAGCCATACACAGAGTTCTTGTGTGCTGCTCACTCAACTTAATGTTCACATCTTGCATAACCATAGTACAATGATAAAAACCAAGAAATTAACATTGATATCACCTTATTAGCCAGTCTACAGACTTTATTCATATTTTGCCAATTGTCCCACTAATGTTTCTTTTTCTGGTCCAGGATTCAATTCAGGATCCCGCATTACATTTAGTTGTTGTGTCTCCTGAGCCTCCTTTAATCTGGGAAAGTTCCTCAGTCTTTCTTTGCCTTTTGTCACCATGGCGCTTTTGAAAAATGTTAGCCAGGCTGGGCACAGTGGCTCAGGCCTGTAACCCTGGCACTTCAGGAGGCTGGAGTTCAAGACCAGCCTGGCCAACATGGTGAAACCCCATCACTACTAAAAATACAAAAATTAGCCAGATGTGGTGGTACGTGCCAGTAGTCCCAGCTACTCACAAGGCTGAGACACAGAAATCACTTGAAATTGGGAGGCAGTGGCGGCAGTGAGCTGAGATTGCGCCCCTACACTCCAGCCTGGGCAACAGAGTGAGACCTCATCTCAAAAAAATTAAAGTAAAAAAAAAAAAAAACGTTACTTAGTCATTTTGTAGAAAGTCTCTTAATGTGGGTTTGAAAGTTGTAACATCAGCATGTTTTGCCATCAGTGATCTTTGATGGCTTGGTGGTCTGTCAGGTGTCCCCATTATAAAGTAACTATTATTCCCTTTGTAATTAATAGGCATCTTCTGGGGAGATGGTTTAAGATTATGTATGTATCCTGTTCTCAGCATGCATTTGTCCACCAGTTTTAGCATTAGCATCAAATTACTGCCTACAACTCTTACTAGTGTGGTGATTGCCAAAAGGTGACCTTCCTTCCTTCCTTCCTTCCTTCCTTCCTTCCTTCCTTCCTTCCTTCCTTCTCTCCTTCCCTCCTTCCTTCCTTCCCTCCCTCCCTCCCTTTTTCTTTTCTTTTCTTTCTTTCTTTGAGACAGGGTTTTGTTCTGTTGCCCAGGCTGGAGTGCAGTGGTATAATCACAGCTCATTGCAGCCTTGACCTGTGGGCTCAGGCAATCCTCCCACCTCAGCCTCCTCAGTAGCTAGGACCACAGGTGTGTGCTACCACGCCTGGCTAATTGAAAAATTTCTTTTTGTAGAGATGAGGGTCTCACTATGTTGCCTGGCTAGTCTCAAACTCCTGGGCTCAAGTGATCCTCCTGCTTTAGCCTCCCAAAGTGCTGGGCTTAAGGGAGTGAGCCACTGAGTCCAGCTCAAATGGTGATTTTCTATTTCCATTATTCCTCATACATCTATTAATTAGAATTCTGTAAGGAAGAGCTGTTCCTTCTCTGTCATTTATTGATTTATCACTTTTTTATATCAGTGTGGACACTTGGCGATAATCCATTACTGTCGTTGTTTATTTTGCTAGAGCAGGCCTCTCAGATGACGAGAAACCGCAAAGTATCTTAATGATCTGTAATGTGCTGGTCACTTCCTCCACAATGTGTGGGCTCAAGGGCAGGGCCTGGGCCATAAGCGTGTCTGCATCTCCCAGGCCTGGGGCCTTGCGTCGTGCCTGGTGCAGTGTGCTGAGTGAGTGAATGAATGATTCTAGTGCCTGGAAGTAGAGCAATAATAAAGTCGAGAGGCCTCAAGCTCCAAAAGGTGTATGATGCCTTTTTCTCTAAGCGCGACAAGTTAAAACAAAACAAAACACTCTAAACTGTAAACGTATAAGGAAGGCCAAACCCGTTCTCAGTACTCTGCACACTGGCTGCTTAGTTGCCTTCAAATGAAAATTGTTGAAGAAGTGTTGCTGGTCGTCTGTGTTAGCTGGTGCCCAAAACACACACTAGGTCTGCCTTGATCATCTTAAGCCTCCTGGAGGAGTTGGCATGGCGCGGGCGGCCTCACAGAGGAGGCGACAATCGAGGTGGGTCTTCAGGAGCGGATAGCCACTTCAGACAGAAGAGAAGGAGGAGAGTATTCTGGGCGAAGAAATACTAGGTTGGTGCAAAAGTAATCGCCACCTTTGCTATTTGAAAGTAATGCCAAAAACCGCAATTACTTTGCACCAATGTAATAGCACATGCAAAGCTTGAAGGAGTGGAAAAAGGTGACATGTTGGAAAAATGGTCACTAGCCTCATGTAGAGGAATGGCAGGGCTTGAGACTTGGGTGAGAAGTAATGGGTAGAAATTGGAAAAAGTCTTAAATGTCACATCAACGGATTTGGACTTGATCCTACAGTTGATGGGGAGCCAAAGAAGGTTCTAGGTTGGGCAATGAGGACACCCATTCATTTAAGAAGAGCTTACTGAACATCTAGCACCTGGTGGTCCAGTTCTGGAAAAGACTCAGTCCTGGTTCTCATGGAACCAGGAGGGAGAGAGTGTCAGTAGACATTCTATATAACAATCAGAGTTTCTAGAAAAGATCCCTGTTTGGGAAAGAGACTGATGGCAGAGGTGAACAGGCAGGGAGGGAGGAACTCATCTTCTTCCCTTTCCTGCCTTGCTTGGCTTGGGCACACTCTAAGCCCACAGCTGCTGGAAGAAGGGAGAAAGAAATGCTCAGTCTCAGGAAGTCCTGCAATCTGTGGTGAGGATAGGACCTTCGATGCAGGCACCTCTTTCTACAAACAGGAGAAACCCTTCCTCTATGAAGTCCCTGACCACTATGGTGTTGGGGCAAAGACTTCTAGACCTTATGTGCTTGGTACCTGGAAACTCAGGAGATACTCAGGGATAAGAGGTTTGGTGTAGAGAGGGCAGTGTTTATATGCTGAATTTAGATCCCTGCTCTTTATTTTGAAGCTATAACCCCCAAACACAGATGATACAGGTCCTTGATATTTACTGAGGGTGCCATGTTCATATTCCCTCTAGCCTACCATGGCAAGGTACTTTCAGCAGCCAGGGTTTGCATCCCTTTGCTGGAAGCATTCTCTGCAGACAGTGTGCACAAGCCTAAACAGCCGGAGAGCTCGTGCCCTCCTCCCAGTGGTCCTCCGCCAAGGGCTGGCAGGAGTTGGTGGACGAATACTCCAGCTCCCTTGCCCTTCCTGTGTTGTAACTCTGAGCTGTTCCGCACCGACTCCCAGCATTGCCCACAGCATTCCTGACAACACAGCGTGCTTGGCTCCTTCACCCCGTCTCGCTTCTGACTCCTCTCCGGGTGTCCTAGGAGGTCCTCAGATAAACCACCCCCACTGAAATTCCAGCTTCAGGAGCTGCCTCTGGGGGAGCCCACATTAAGAGGACACATGCATGGTGTGCATTAAGGATGCATCTTGTCATTTGCATGATGAGGGAAGCCACCTGGCTTACCTCATCTAGGGTAGGAACGGGTGCTGTCATTGGGGGCACAGTCAGCTCTGGGGGCTGCCATCCAGCCCCGCTCCATTTCCACTTTCTCAGGCTGCCTTCTTCCCTTGGTATTTGTCAAATGCCACCCTTGACTCTGGAGCCCGAGGAAGGGAAAGATCACATCAGAAGCTGAGCTCAGGCAGGGGCTGTTCACTCAGGCAAGGCTGATGGAGAAGGAAGCCGCGGCTCACCCCTTTGCAGTCATTTCCTCGCCAGTAGCAAGGAGCAGTTTCACTTTTTTTTTCGGCAGTCTAATCACTAAGAACTCCCCTCTGGTGGGTACTTTTTTAAGAGCATAATAGAAGGTGTGATATCTTGTGAGAGGCGCCAGAATCACCAGGAGGACGGCAGCTCCGGGACTGAAGGAGGAGGTGACGAGGTCCTGGGCGTACTAAAGATTAACACCAAACACTTTGTTGCTGTTTAACTCTGACAATTCATGTTGCTGAAGCGGAAACGGAACATTTCTTTCCCTCCCTTCTGTTTATTCCTTCTCTTGTCTGTTCGGGGATTCAGAAGCTGTGGATGTCAGATGCCAACTCCTTAAGGGCTGAAATGGTTTTATATAATAACAGAGAGGGGGAGCCTACAGAATGAAGAAAGAATCTAATTCAGTGCTCGGGCTGAAATGGGAACTGGAAGTGAGGGGGGAGCATTCCTAAAAATAGCTCACTCAGAGCAGAACGCGGCCTGTCTCCCATGGCAGGCTCGGCCCTTGGGTGAATTACAGGAGCCTACGGTAGGCCTTGTGGGCTCCCTTTTGAAATGTTGATGGTGGCTAAAAGCAGGCGTTGAGTGGAAGGCTGCCCGCGGTGCCTGATGCTCAGAGCAGTTCTTGGCACCGGATGAGGCTGCTGGGCCTCCACGTGCGGCCTCACAGGCAACACGCCACGGGACACACATGCTCGTTCCCTCCCGCTAATGATTTATGCAGCTATTGCTGGAACTCCAAACCCTTCACAGAGGCACACACGAGTCTCTAAAGAGGGATGGGGAAGGAGCCTTTGGGAGCCCAGGGCAGGCGGGGGAGAGGCAGAGAGAGAATGAAGAGAGAGCAGTGAGACAGGAGATAATGATGCCGCACCTTCGGGACGCAGCAGCCCCGAGAGACACAAGAAGGGGAGGCTGGGGACTGCGGAGGGAGGAGCGGGGCCAGATGGGGATAGGAGTCCCACAGGGACACGCAGAGGTGGTCCAGACGAGCAGAAACAGGAAGAGGAGGCAGTAGTTTCCTTGCTGGATAATGAAGGAATGGGGCACAGCACCCCCCCACCCCTCCCACAGGCTGCCTCCTTCCTGTGCCCAACCCCACGCTGTGTTTATAAGAGGAGCCGGCTGGGCGTGGTGGCTCACGCCTGTAATCCCAGCACTTTGGGAGGCCGAGGCGGGTGGATCACGAGGTCAAGAGATCGAGACCATCCTGGTCAATATGGTGAAACCCCGTCTCTACTAAAAAAATACAAAAAATTAGCTGGGCATGGTAGCGCGCGCCTGTAATCCCAGCTACTCAGGAGGCTGAGGTAGGAGAATTGCCTGAACCCAGGAGGCGGAGGTTGCGGTGAGCCGCGCCATTGCACTCCAGCCTGGGTAACAAGAGCGAAACTCCGTCTCAAAAAAAAAAAAAGAGGAGCCATGCCTGACTGCGTTTTGCAGGCATCGTTGCTTCTAGCGGACAACTCCCGGGAAAAGCGTGCGAATCTCAACGATCATCTCGGGATTTCACTACAGTCTTTCAGCTTGACGCGTGGTCCCTGATGCCTTAGCGGACGTGCCGGGTGCACCCAGGGATCTCTGGGTCAGTCCTTTTCTCCTCTCTGGAAGGTTTGCCTTTGAGTAACAAGTCCAGGTGCCCCGTCTGTCTCTCCTCAGACTCCCCCAGTCTGGACAGGGTACTGGACAGGGCACCCTAACGGCTTCTTGCCTGGTCTGAGATGCCTGAGAAAGTGTGCGTGCAGGCACACAGGGCGGCCTGGAGCCTTGCTGTAGCATCTTCCAAATTTAAACCAACGAGGAGGAGGATGGGAAGAAGGCGCGAGCTTTTCCTGCACTCCCGGTGGCCTGTGTGGCACCGCCATGAGGCTCATCTGTGCTCTGGGCAGCTGCCGTCTCCCAAGGCCCCCTTCACTTCCACATAGCTGCTGACCTCAAGCATGCATTTTTTCTTTTTTAAGAGACAGGGTCTCACACAGGCTGGCGAGCAGTGGTGTGATCAGAACTCAGTGAAACCTTGTACCCCTGGGCTCAAGCCTTCCGAGTAGCTAGGACTACAGGAGCAGGCCACCATTTCTTGCTAATTTTTTAATTTTTAATTTTTTTGTAGTGATGGGGTCTCATGATGTTGCCCAGGCTGGTCTCGAATTCTTGGCCTCAAGTGATCCTCCTGCTTTGGCCTCCCAAGTTGTTGGGATTTAGGCATGAGACCCTGTAAGTGTGCAGTCACATGTCTCTCTCTGCCTAGGGACTTTGACCTGGGGGCAGCCCTAAAGCAATGACTGGTGTACAAATGCTCCAGCTTCCTTGTCCCTTGGATGGCATAACTCTGAGCATGTCCTACTCAGTTTCCCAGAGAGCTGTCGTGGGACTGAGGCCAGTCGTGCACAGAGGCGGCCCCATCGTGAGTGCCCCCGCACGGCTGCACCGTCTCCCTCCCTGTCTCATATCCTATTGGCGTTTCCGGGGATTACTTCTTGAATAAACAAAGTGCCCTCAAACTCTAATCTCCTCAGGGCACTAGCCCAAGACGGGGGCTGTGTGGCTGGAGGAGCTCCCCCCCAGATCACGTGAGTGGAGGGGCTGTGAAGGGCTGTGTCACCACGGGGTTAGCACTTCACAAATGAAGGGCTGCTTATCATCCATTGGCTGGGGTCTGGGTTTCCTGGAGACCGCTCAGACAACTTGCTGGCGTTTCCACTGTGATGCAATTTGGATATTTGTCCCCACCCAAATCTCACACTGAATTGTAAAACCCAGTGGGAAGGGCTAGTGGGAGTTGTTTGGGTTGTGGGGCGGATCTCGCATGGCTTGGTGAGGTCTTTACGATAAGGGTGAGCTCTAGTTGTTTAAAAGCATGTGGCACCTCTCTCCCAGCACCCTCTCTCTTGCTCTTGCTCTCACCATGTGACATGCCTGCTCCTGCTCTGCTTCTGCCATGAGTAAAAGCCTCCTGAGGCCTCCCCAGAGGCAGATGCTGTGTGCTTCCTGGAGAGCCTGCAGAACCGTGAGTCAATTAAACCTCTTTTCTTTGTAAATTACCTAGTCTTAGGTATTTCTTTATAGCAATGCAGGAATTGCCTGATACACACAGAGACTGGCAGGAGCTGCCTTAGGTAACGAACAATGGAAAAACAAGACAACACTGGAAAAAAGAATAAGCACACTAACTTTTGCACTTTGACAGGCGCACTCTGAGAATTCACAACCCAAGTTAAGTGGAGAGGCTTTAAAGCAAAGTGTAGGCATGGAGAGAGCCGACCCAGCCGATTCTGGCCCTTCTCAAACTCTGAACTGCGACATGGATGCAGGCAGTAGAAACCTGAGTGTGGCTGCCTCTGTCCCCAAGGAGAGTGACCCTGGGGTCTTAAGAGAGGGGCTGGGGGTCTGGAAAGAGTCTGATCATTGGAGGAAAGAGGCTAAGGGGGCCTCCCTGCTCCTCATTCTCTGGTTCTGCTTACCCTGAGCAAAAGATTTGGCTTCTCTGAACCTCCGTCGCCCCACCTGTAACAGGAGGCCAAACACCCCACAGAATTGTCACGAAGATGAAAAACAACATGACGCCTGTGTGGCCGCGACTATCAATTTGGCTTTTCTCTTCTCCTTGTCCTCTCAGGGAGCCATGCCCTTGGCCCGACAGAGGCCAGGTTTAGGGGAAAAGGAAGCATGTCCCGAGCGCCCGGCCGCAGGGTCAGGCATTGGGCTGGCCGGCCACCACCGCTCCCCACATGCAGCCAGCCTGCGTCAGTGGGCATGGGAAAGAGACGTAAATGCGGATGGGCATTAAACACGAGTTAGACATGCCATTCCGCACCACCAACACATTTCAAAAGTGCGCATCACAAGGCTCTTGTTGAGGCCCTGGCGACCGGCCAGGGCCAGGCCACAGAAGGAAGCTGTTTCCTGGCTGGAGCTGCTGGGCGGCCAGGCGTGGTCCGAGGCCATATCATTGCAAATGCAGGGCTCTTCAGTGACTTCCTGTCCTCCCCTCCATTTGCTCTCCTGTGAGCCCTGCTGCAATGCCCTGGCAATGCCCCAGCCA
Organism: Aotus nancymaae; assembly: GCF_030222135.1. Taxonomy (NCBI): domain Eukaryota; kingdom Metazoa; phylum Chordata; class Mammalia; order Primates; family Aotidae; genus Aotus; species Aotus nancymaae. The sequence goes on from NW_026988452.1 coordinate 2,425,222, forward strand.
GCCAGAAAAGTCAGCTTTCACCTGCCCTGTCCCCACGTCACAGAAATGGAAGGAGTGCAATGTTCACGCAGGCCCTGTTGCAGCATCCCCAGCCCTCTGGGACCCTGCCTTGGCTTTTTCTCCCCCTGGAGTATAAGGAAATGGTTCTCTTATCCACAGTTGGTAGAAACCCTATTTCGTCGGTATCACTGAGGTCTGAAAGGCAGCCACGGGCCCCAGAGGTGGCAGAAGGTCCATGATGCCGCTGGAGTAAGTCAGGCCTCCTTCCCGGCAGACAGTCTGCAAATATTTATTAAGGGTCGGCTCTGTACCCAGGGCTGCGGGGTGCACAGAGACGCCCTGTGTGAGACAAGGAGCTTATGTTCTGACTGGGAAGGCCAGACGGACACACAGGAAACCAGGGGGTGCTGCAGACCCCGAGCTCTGCTTCTGATGCATGACTGTGTGGCAAGGTGTAGACCAAATACCAACACACTGGTCTCAGGTCCGTGATCTGGTGCAATCTCAGAATCTGCAGAAGATTGCAGAAGTCACTCTTGTTTTGCCCAAGGACTTTGCTCCAGGCAGCACCCAAGTCCACACATGGTCTCCACCCCTTTTCTCTCTTTGGTCTTTTTGCCCTGTATCTCTACTCCACTTAAGTTTTATTCCTTCAAACTAAGACTATAAACATTCAGAAATTGTTCACACTTATCAATCAGTCCTCAAAAATACCTTGCCAGGGAGGTCCTGCTGTTTTTCTCTTGTAGAGGAGGAAGTGGGCTGAATGTGATGAGTGGCACGCCCAGGACCACACAGAGGGTTCATCTGTCCTGTGTGGCCCCGAACCCTCAGGGTTCCCATAGGACAGGGTAGAAGTGGCTTAGTGTGGAAAGATGCTGGCAGAGTCAACTCTGTGCTTGGCCCCGCAAGAATGTCAGTCCATGGAAGCAGGGTCCTCTAAATATCACATAAACAGACTGAATCCTAAGAAATGAAAAGAAATGGAACTAAATTCACAATTCCTATATGCCTACCCCCCTGACATAGGCACCTATTTGGATAAATACTTATATATGCTTTTGCATGCATAGAAATATTGTGCCTCGAGTAGTGGGACAGTAGAACGTGCTTTTTAATTTATTTTTATTTTTTATTTGGAGACAGGGTCTCGCCCTGTCCCCAGGCTGGAGTGCAGTGCTGTGATCATAGCTCACTATAGCCTTGAACTTCTGGGCTCATGCTAGCCTTCTGTCTCAGGCATCTGAATAGCTAGGACTGCAGGTGTGTGCCACCATATCTGTCTAATTTTGTTGTTGTTGTAGAGGTGAGTCTTGCTACATTGTTCAGGGTGGTCTCTAACTCCTGGGCTCAAGCATTCCTCCTACCTCAGTCTCTCCACACTGGGATTATAGGTGCAAGCCACTGCCTGGCCTGGTTTTTGAAAAATCTTGAGCCATCGAACTCTCATTGGCTGGACTAACGTGACTGACATTTGCACCTGGGACTAGTCTAACTCCTTTAGGGCTCCCTTAGTTCTACTCAGCCCATTCGCATTCTTGCTCTGTACGAAATGTCTGTTGTTGGAATCTGAGAGTCCAGTGTACGGCATGTTCTTCCTCGCCTGGATTCTGAACCACTGAGGCAGATCTAGAAAGCCTCTGGACTGACAATGGAAAGTGAGCATCCTCACCAGCAAAACTGACGGTGGAGAGTGCAGCTTAGCTAGGGGGCAACTGTGGATATCAAAATACCGAACTTCTGATCAGACAGACTCACCACCCAGCCAGGCTTTGCTGAACCACGGCCGTCTTCCCCAGGTGGGGGCCGACCCTGCATTTGGGGAGCAGGGAAGAATGCAGGTATCCCCAGGCTGCCAGAGCCCAGACACGAGAACTTGTCAGTGGCTTCTTTTGCTCTCATCCAATCAGGGAAGAGTGCAGGGTGGGTAGAGGTGAGGGCCGTTAAGCAGGTAAAGCCCCTTGCCCAATAGTGCAAACCATGCCACAGCTACACAAACGGCGGAGCCACGCTCTGGAAGCACACACCCTTCCACGCCCCGTGGAACCCAACTCAGCTGTCTCCAAGACCTACCACGAGCTCAGGGGTTGAAGGTCAGTTTGTTGGTAGCTGCCTGGGGTTGTTCACTGGGCAGGGGTGAAAGGGTGGGGAAAGGACCTTGGGAATCTACTGCAACATTTTCCTGCACGAAGAGGCCGAGTAACGTGGTCATTAATGGCTTGGTGATTAAAACCCGGGTTCAAGTCCTGACTTTTTTTCTAATTTCCTTATCTATAAAATGGAGATAATAATTATACTTACTGTTTTTTTTTAAAACATGAATTTAATGAAATAATTTCCAACAAAGGCCCCAGCACAGTCCCTGGCACGTAGTAACTGCTTAATGAGTCTTTGCTTATCACGCCCAGTGGAATGCCTTGTGCTGAGACATCACACTTCTCAGAGCACCTGCCTCTCCATCTTCTTATGGGTACAGTGGCAACGTAGTCAGCTCGTGTCTAATCCTGAGCATGGTGCTGGACATGCAGTAGCTGTGTGAATCAATTCCACCAGCAAGTGCCCTCCTGACTCAAAGCGGAGCTCTTTGTATTATACTAAGGGAATGAGTGTTAGGACTAGGCTTAGGGGTGGGGGATCGTGTGAAGTCGCTGCTCAGTCATGGTGGGAGGAGAACCTCGGGCCTTGGAGGAAGAGAAACTTAGAGCTAGCTGGTCAGTGATGGGCATGAAAAGGGAGATGGAGGCAGCCGAAGACACGCCTCTCTGCTTTTCTACTTTCTTCCACACAGAGGGAACTTCTAGGACCCAGGAGCATCATGGACAGCCCCTGAGCAGGTCCTTCCACTGAGTGGCTTGCAAGACAATCTCTCTCTGTTTCTCTCGTTCGTTCTCCCTCCCTCATGCCTCCACACTCTGCCTCCCTCTCTCTGCCTCCCCCTCCCCATCTCTGCCTCCAGAGCCTCCTGCCCTCTCTCATCATGAGGCTTCAGGCTTGGATCTGGCCCCTGATTCTTCAGGCAGTGACAGCCAGCCCCGACGACGTCGTGACGTTCTTTTCGACAAGACTGCCTTTTAGGTAAATACTTTCTGGGCCAAACTCACTGAATTAACGATCTGGGTCATTTCAATTTCTTCTCCGGAAATAATTATGGCCTTTGGGAAATGTGAAGTGTACAGCAGTCCTCTGAGGAGAGAAAAAATACCAGCCTCCCTCTCCCTAGGCCACCTCCTTCCATTTCTGTGTGACCCAAGGAACCAAATTAGCAGTGACTCCCATCTCAGGGACCCAGTGTTGCTTCGGATCTCTCTGGGGAAGTCCCTCAGGCACTAAGGTAGCTCTGCACGTGAGGAGATAATATTCCTGTGACTTTTCTGTGTGTGAGAGGAGTGACTTCCTTCCAAGCAGCTAAAATTTTTTTGGAAAATAACATTCTGTATATTCCCTCACCAATTCTAGAAGGTGAAATAGAGAATTAGGTGGTGTCATCATCATTTAATTCATAATTTTATTGCCATAGCATCGGGAAGACCAACGTTTGCTTTACAGTGCAAGGCAAGAACAAAGCTCACAGACCTGGGTTTGGGAGTCAGTGGGCTGCAGTGCGGGTGGCTGGGTGGCTTTCGTCACGGTAACGAAACGTGGTCGAAGAAGCTGACAGTGTCTTCTCTGGGCCGGGGGATGTAGGAAGTTACCTTGGAAATGGAAATGGCTCCTTTTTGTCATAAAAACGTGGGATGAGGAGGCTACCACTGCCTGGGGGGATGCCTGTTGTGCCTGAACAAAGCTGGCTCTTCGTAATATCCCTCAGGAGGCAGCGCTGGCAGGAGGGAGGGTGGGGAAGTCTGCAAGGGACTTTGTGCTGGTTTGCCAGGATGCCACGACAAAGTACCCCCGACTGTGAGGCTTAAACCATAGAAATTAATTTTTTCACAGTTACGGAGGCTACGAGGCCGATGTCAAGGTGCTGGCAGGTGGTTTCCTCTGCGGTCCTTCTCCTGGGCTTGCAGAGGCCATCCCCGTCTCCCTGTGTCTTCACACGGGCTTCCCTCTGTGAGTCTGTGTCCTAGTCTCCTCTTCTTATAAGGGCACCAGTCCTGTTCTTACAAGGGCTGAGACAGTCATCCACGGGAAACCGACTGATTACGGAGGCGCATCCGGAAGCAACCGAAGGGAGGGAAAAGGGATTAGGGCCCACCCACAGGACCTAATTTCACCTAATTACCTTCTTAAAGGCCATATCTCCAAGTATGGCCACATCCTGACGTCCTGGGGTCGGGACTTCAGCATGTGAATTTCACAGGGACGCTATTCAACCTATAATGTTAGCTTTCCTGGGAGGGGAGGGAGGAAGATGGAAGCTGAGTGAATGAAGAAGAGAGGAGAATGGAGGGGACGTGACTGGTGGGGCGCTCCAAGCTGTTGATGTTCTGAGGCAGTGGGACCTCTCAGGTGCACTGGGTTGATCTGATGGAGGCTTCCCGGTCAGATGAGTCATGAAGCCCAAAGGTGAACGCACTGGGCGGAAGGAGGCCTGGCTGCTGACTCAGGCTCAGCAGCTGGGACCAGAGGCTGGTGTGTGGGGGTGCAGGGAGTGGGGCGAGGGCTGGGGCCAGCTGGGGAGGAGAGCTGCGGCTGGACGGTTCTCCAGCTGTGCATATGGAACTGGCTGAGCATGAGTGTTAACCGAAAGAACGGGAACCTTGGAGCCCAGACTGGGGCAACACAGACCGCGCAGAGGCCGGTACAGGTGAGGCCTCTGTGCACAGCTGGGCCAGCTGCATGATGTGTGTCATATCCTGCAGTCATGTGACTGGGTATGAGAACAGCGCTCCTGGAGCTGGCGGTGCTGGGCACCGTGGCTCTGGCCCCAGAGGAGGAGCATCTCTGCAAGTCTGAAGGAAGTGTTCTCTTTCTTCCTCCCTCCTTCCCTCCCTTCCTTCCCTCCTTTCCTCCTTTCCTCCTTCCCTCTCTTTCTTTCTTCTTCCTTCCTTCTTTTCTTTTCTTTTTTATTAGAGGCAGGGTCTTAGTCACACAGCTGGAGTACAATGGTGTGATTATAGCTCACTGCAGCCTCACACTCCTGGGCTCAAGGGATCCTCCTGCCTCAGCTTCCTGAGTAGCTAGGAACAGGTGTGCTACCATGCCTGGCTGTTTTTTTTTTTTCCTTTTTTGTAGAGACAGGGTCTCACTCTGTTGCCCAGGCAGGTCTTGAATTCTTGGCTTCAAGCAAATCTCCTGCTTCGGCCTACTAATGTGCTGGGATTATAGGACTGAGCCACCGCACACGGCCGCAGGACCTGTTTTTAATGGTGACACGATGTGGCAGCCACAGAGGCCATAATAGGAATGGGAGCTGAGCAGATTCGTGTTTTCGCTCTACCAGGCATGTGGAAGCAGGATGGGCCTCCTAAGTCTGAGTGCAGCCCAGGAATACTGGGAGATGGGGCTAGAGAAGGCCAAAGGAGAACTTTATTTCCAGATAAGGTGGGGATTGAGTGATTGAAAACTAGAAGGGATAGGACTGGTTTGTGCCTTAAGCTGACTAAATGGGTCATGCCAGTCACACTAAGATCTCTTTGTAGAGAACAACACTTTTTTTGGAAGAGGTTTTAAATACCTACTTTTGGAATTTTGGTTAAAAATTTGACCCATTATACCTCCAAAACGATCCCTGTTTTATCAGCAGGTTAGAGATTCACTCGCTGGCACTTTGGTGGACACGGAAAGAGACGTATTGGACTCAAGAAACTATGAATGACAGCCTGGGTTATTAAGTCGCCCCTGTCCCATGTACAAACTGGTTGCCTTCAGTAAGGAATACTCTGTCTTAGGGTAGGTCTATCAGAAGCAGACACTGAGACAGTCATCCACGGGAAACTGACTGATTACGGAGGCGCATACAGAAGCAACCGAAGCGGGGGAAAAGCAGGGCAGGGTGGAAAACCTCACAAGGGTGTGCTCGTAGGCAGAGTAGAGTGTCACACCTCAGAGTACGTCCCGACTTGAGGCAGTGGAGCTGTGCGTTCACGGTCCCCAGTCATTCTTTGCCCAAGGGCCTCCAGGCACATCCAGGTTTTTGGTCGTGTGGGCAGAGTGCTGCGACAGCCCTTAGACTGTCAGTCCTCTAAAGGGAACGTGTGGCTGTTAGGGGCAGCTGGTGACAGGTGCACAGAAAGGGTCAAAGGAAGATCCCTGGGGTCTGGGCAGACCTCTGTCCACTGTTCCACTTCACTGCCGAGCAGCTGGCCTGCTGCACATGGACTCCTGTCTCCCGGAACTGTTTGAAGACCTGATTCAGAAGTGTAGCCTGAATCTTGGGTCATAAGCATTGAGGTTGAGGGTGGCTCTTTGACGTACCAGCTTTGTGACCTTGGCCAGATGACTCTGACCTTCACTTTTCTCATTGGCAGGATGAGAATGATAATTCCTCCCTCACAGGGGGTTGTCAAGATAAAAGAGGCAGTGCCTGCTAAGCACCCGCTCCCTGCTTGGCACCCCACAGGAATGTGTGACGTGCCAACTCCCTTTCCCTGCTTCTCCCCCTCTCTTCTTAGGGAAGAACAAGTTTCACCACGCCTGCTGGAAAGTTCCTGCAACCTGCTGACTTTGTTTATGTACCATTCGGGTGAAGGTAACAATTTAGATGGCAAATTGCACTGCCAGAGCCGAGGAGCCGCTGTATTAATTTCTGACTATTTACTGTGACAGGTTTAAAGCTCCATATCTCAGGGAGTGCTGGAGCTCCCACTCCGCCGCATGCAGAATTGCAAAGAGGCTTCTGCTGCTTCCTGGCAGCATCGAGCAGGTCATGGGGCTGCGAGTTCCCATCATCTCCTCCGCTCTGAGGGTCTGGCAGCAACATCCTGGGAAGACTCAAAGTGTTGTCTGACTTTCACCTGTCTCTTCTCCCAGGAGCCCGGGGTGACCACCAGCTCTAGGCTAGGGGAGTCCACCCTTTCCCTTCGGGGAGCACAGATAAGCCTCTCCGCAGTGCTGTGTGGCTCTGTATCAGTTGGCCGTGGAGCGAAAGTGCCACCTGTCTCAGTCTGGTCACGGGAGCATGCAGCCCACAGGTGAACTGGGAGGCAGCTCCGAAGAAGCCCCGGTCTCTCTCCTTCAATTCGGGCCTCAGGCAAACAGCCATGTTACATGGTATTCTCCACATTCTGCAGGTTGGAATACTGAGGCTTGAATGAGCTCTCACAGTCAGTGAGAGGCAGAATCCGATACTGAACTGAACTGACGTTTTCCTGACCCTCAGTGGGAGACGTCAGTCCACGTGCCCGTGCTCTTCCCTTGCCCTGCTGCCTGCTGGTCTGTGTGGAGAGAAGCAGTCAAGGGTCCTTCCTACAGCACACGAGGCTTTTCAGAGACTGAGGCGCTCCACGTGTGCTTCCATTCCCCTGAGGGGCACGTTCCTCCATCCTCTGCCCCCACCTCAGAAATCACATCATTATAGAGCAATCTGATGAGTGCGTTTTATTCCTTGGGCACTGTCTCAGACGCCCACCCCTCTCCTCAGCAGCATGGCAAAGCATTCCTTCCCAAGAAATCACTTAGACTGAACGGAAGAATTTTCTTCCCAGAACTTCTCATTATGTGTGAATAGCCCTCGTGCCTGGGGGCTGTTGGGAGGTAGATGTGTTTGCGGGGTGCCTGGGGCCCAGTGAGTCCACAGTGACGGTAGGTGACTCTAGTCACTGTCAGCGTCCTCAGCTGGGTGCTCCTTTGCGTCTGCGATGAGCAGGAGGATGTACTTCGCTTCAAATCTGAACTGAGTTGTGGAAACATAATTACGAAACACAGGTTCTCTGCGACAGCGGAGGCTAGAGGAATTGTTTCAGCAGCACCAGCCAACAGAACTACACACTGTCCGACACGGGGCACACGCGACCGTGGAGCACGTGAGGCATGGGGAGTGCCAATGAGAACTCAACAATTCAATTCTAATTCACTTAAATTTAGCCACATGTGGCTAGTGGCTACTGATCTGAACAGCACAGATGTAGCCTTCATTTTTCGGTGACTGATGGAAGCTAAAGAACTTGATCCACGGCACACACAAACACTGGAAATGGTTTACTGCTAGACTATACGCCCCAGTGAAGGTAAGAAACATGGAGGTGGGGTAACGAGAGATTCGCTGGTCATTCCTTGGAGGTGACATGCTAAAATAAACACTAACAACCAATTCCTGACTTGCGGGTTGGTAAATCTCAAAGTGAAACGAGAGCGAGAGAGCCCGGGCCCCTTTGAATCCGAATACTATAGGCGAGTTTCCATTCATGTTTCTCTTAGACACATTCCAACCATCCTTTAAAAAATACACAATGTAAAATGAATGCCCTCACCTTTTAACTTAGCAACTCAATTTATAGGAATTTATACTGAAAAAAATAACTCCCAAATAAAGAAATAAAACTTTATGCACAAAGATGTGAATGATAGTGATACTGAAGTTGGTAGACCCTTGGAAACAAGCCACATGTTCATTAAGAGAAGGGCTTAAGAACGACACAATTCAATATTGGAAACAAATCAATTATGAAGAAGAAAATGGCTAAGCAATTACATGATATAAATGTAATAGAATATTCTGTAACCCTTAAAATCATATTTATATTATAAGGGTAAGTTTTTAAAAAGCAGAATTGTACATACGGAAAATTCTCCAGTATTTTAAAATGCATAATAAAAAAGACAAAATGAATGAAAAGCATTCCACTAGACTTCTGCGTCTGGGAAGATGGAGTAGAAATACTTTTACTTTTCCTCCCACTAAGCACAGTAAAAACTCTGGACAGTATATATGAAACAAACATAAGAATACTCTGAAAGATGGAGAAAAGAAGACAGATCAGCTAGAGACCTCTGGACCCAAGGAATGATATGTTGGTGAGTTCTCTGGATTTTCTTTTCGTCTCATTTATACCAAACTTTGAGCTGAAGAATCTGGCAACCTAGAAACACCAATGGGTACAAATTTTTAAAAGCCCAACAAAAGCCCAGTCTCTTCTGCTAAAAGACCAGGAAGGAGGCAGCCTATCAAGACGACAATGTTTAGACAGTGACCCCTTTACTCCAGCCACCGCAGAAAATGTGTCTCCCCATCCCAACTCGTGCAAGCCAAAGCTGAATGGGGAGCATAGATTTCCACCTTCTTGAGACTGTAATGAGGCGTTTCGACACCCCATCAGGGTGGTGTCAGAGAAGGTTAAATAGCGAGCTGGTACTTTCACCCCACCAGACAGTGATGAGACCTTCCTCACCAGCGAAAACGGAAGATTTAGATAAGAGACGGAGACTTACAGTATGAAAGCGTCCAGGTTTCAAAAGAAAATCACCTGTAATACCAAGAACCAGGAAAATATCAACTGAATGAAAAAGGCGATCAATAGATACCAACATAATCAGCCAGTAGGATCTAACGGACATTTATAGAACGCTTCACCCGAACAGCAAAATACACATTCTTTTCAAGTGCACTTGGAGCACAGACCAAAAGGACTCCATCTTGCGCCACTGGAACAAACCTCGACAAATGTAAGGGAATCGAAATCATAAAGCGTGTATTCACTGACCACACTGAAATCAAACTGGCAATCAACACAGAAAGATAACTGGCAAATCTCCAGATACTAGAACACTAAACAACGCACTTCCAAATAACCCACGGGTTAGAGAGGAGGTCTCGGGGGAATGAAAGAAAACATGGAACTGAATGGAAATGAAAATACAACATACCACCACGGTGGGACATAGCTGCAACGCTGCTGAAGGGACATTTACGGCACTGACGAAGACACTCGAAAAGAGGGAAAGTCTCAAGTCAGTAATCTCACTCCCATCTCGAGAACCTAGAAAAAGAGGAGCAAAATAAACCCGAAGCAAGCTGCAGCAAGGAAATGATAAAGACAGAGCAGAAATCAATAAAATTTAAAACAACAACAATAGAAAAAAATCAATGAAACAAAGAGATGATCCTTTGGAAAAAATCAATAAAATTGATAAACCTCTAGCAAAATTAACAAAAAATAAACAAGAAAGAGGAGACACAATTACCCAGTATCAGGAATGAGGCAGGGAACACCACTACAGGCCCTGAAGGCATAAAAGATAAGGAGGCTACACCACAAGTGACTTTAGACACGCACATTTGGCAACGTAGAGGAAATGAACCTTCTCTTCACAAACACTAACACCACAACGCACTGAACGCTAGGAGAAGAGGCCAATTCGAATAGCCTTTTGAGTATTAAGAAAATTGGATTCATAATTTTAAAACTCAAACAAGAAATCTCTAGGTCTAGATGTTTTCTCTGGAGAAAGCGACCAACTATTTAAAGCAATTCTACACAAATTTCTTCCAAAAAACAGGAGAGGAGAGAATACTTCCTGATTCATTTTATGAGGCTAGTATTATCCTGATACCAAAATCAAAGACTTTACTAAAAAAAGAAAACGACTGATCAATGTATCTCATGAGTATCAACGCAAAATCCTTAGCAAGTTATTAGCAAACAGAATTTAGTGACGCATAAGAAAAATTTTATACCAGAATAAAGTCCATTCCAAGGATGCAAGGATGATTTAATATTCAAAGATCAATCATATAATCTATCACATTAGTAAGCTAAAAAAGAAAATGACACAATCATATCAATTTAGGCAGAAAAAATCATTTGACAAAATTTAATATCCATTTATGATTAAAAACAACTCAGAAAACTACCAATAGAGGAAACTCCCTCAACTCAAGAAACAGCATCTACAATGTCCCCACGGTCAACCTAACACCTTCTAATGAGACTGAATATTTTACCCCTGAATTTAGGAAGAAGGCAGAGATGTCTACTTTCACCACTCTAATTCAACATTGTGTTGGAATTTCTAGCCAGTAAAATAAAACAAGAAGAAGGAATAAAAGGTATTCAGATAGAACAGTAAGAAATTAAATGGTTCCTATTTGCAAATGACATTACTATTCACATAGAAAATTCCAAGGAATATACCCCCCCAACACAAAAAAAAAAGAGAGAGAGAGAGAAAGAAAGAAAACCTCCTACAACTAAAAACTAAGTTTAGTGAGGCCACAGAAGAGTGAATAAATAATAAATATACAAAAATTAATTGCGTTTTTATATACTAGCAATGAACATGTGACCATTGAAATTAAAAATACAATACCATTTATAACTGCTCAGGAAAAACTAAAATACTTAAATGCAAATTTAACAAAAATATACAAGACGAGGTAAAGCTAATGAAATGTGAAACACTTACATGCTGAAGACCACAAAACACTAATGAAATAAATAAAATCTAACTAAATAGAGAGACATACCATGGTCAGGGATTGGAAGACTCAATACAATAAAAAATGTCAATTCTCCTTAAACTGATAAATGGGTTTAATATATTTCCTATTAAAATCCCAGGATTATCCTTTTTTGTGGATATAGAAGATTATTCTAAAATGTGTATGGAAAGGGAAAGGAACTAAAATAGTTAAAATAATTTTGAAAAAGGAGAATAAAGTGGGAGGAATCCAATTCAAGACTTCTATTTCCTGAGATAAATTTTGTGTAGAATCCGATTACAAGACTTACTATAATAGCTACGCTGATCAAGACAACATAGGAATGGTGGCGGTAACGCAAACCGTATCAATGGAACAGAACATAGGACCCAGAAATGGACCAACACAAATATGCCACACTCATTTTTGACAAGGCGCAAAGATGATTTAATGGGGTGTAGATAGGCTTTTCAAAAAATAATACTGGAGCAACTGGACATTCATAGGCAAAATAATAATCTAATTAATCACAACTTTAAGTCTTATACCTTTTATAACAATTAACTCAAAATGGATCATAAACTCAAATGTAAACTGTAAAGCTATAAAACTTTTAGAAAAAGTCATAGGAAGGCTGGTTTGATTTGGCTTTCTGATCCTGATCCTGACTAATATAGTGGATAATAATACCATTCTCGGCCAAAAGCAAGGTGTGGTTTTATGAGGCTGCCGTGCTGCTGCTTCTCTGGCGCCTGTAAATGGTCTCTGAAGGCCTCCATGGGACGCGTCTCAAAATGTCTCCAGTGATGGCATCACCAGGATGTGAGATGTGTATGGTTTTCCAGAGTAATGCTTTTGCCCAAAAGCGTTACTGACTTTTGCTCAACACATAAAAAAGTCAATTCTCCTTAAACTGATATACGACATTAATATATTTCCTATTAAAATACGAGGATGCCCAAAAATGCTTTTCCCAAAAGCATGACTCTGGAAAGTCATACACATCTTACAGCCTGGGGATAAGGTTTTGGGGGACAGAGTTAATTTGGGTGTAGAAGTTCTATGATCTTAAAAACGAGGGAGCCATTTTCCTTTATCATCCCAGTTTGTATGATTTCACATTTGGGGTGGTATTTGCCCCGCAATTCTGAGGGTCTCCTGTACTTTTACCCCTTAAAAGACCAGGTGGCAAGAAGGGTTTCTGAGGTGCTGTCCTTTCCGAGGATGAAAAGACCTCCCTCTCTGCAGGCTTCCTGGAGAACTCAAGCCCTTCACGGCTAGTTCAGGTCAAGGGCATTAGATGGGCAGAAGGAAGAGGGCCATTCTCTCCCTTCAGGAGCTGATTCTCCCCTATGTCAGCTGCAGTTACATGAAGCCCTTTTCTCTTCATGGATGGGGGTTCTTTGTCACATTCTTGTAGACCCGGGAGGTTTCCAGGACAATTCTGTTCTCAGCCTAAAGGGAATTAAGACGCTTCTGCTGAGCCCCAGGTTCCACTCTGGCCACTCTTTCATTCCTGCTGCTGAGGGACCCCTGCCTGTGCCCTAGGGCTTCCAGCATGGCTCTGCCTTGCCCTTGATCTTGCCTGCCCTTTCTGTGTCCCCAGATACTGCTATCTGGCTGCCAAAGCTGATTCAGAGTTGGGGCTCAGCTCCTGACTTCAGGCTTGCTGATCTGCTGCTAGGCTGCCTTGCTTCTGAAACGTCCTGGCTGTGTGTGATTGCCTTACCCTGTGACTTCTTAGGCCACCTGACTGACACATACTACCAGTCACCCCATTTTCCTCAGCCACAACTCTGTCAGCCAGATGGCTCTGGGATCCTCCAGGGGAAGCTGGGTTTGGCACATTATCTGTGCCTTGCTGGGTCCTGTGGAGCGGCAGAGAGCTAACTTGCTTCCCACACCAAAGCACTAGGCTGCAACCAGGTTTTATCCTATGGCCATTCCAAGGAGGACAATTGGCTTCCCAGAAATGAGAACAGATCCAGGTGTACAACTGGACAGTGCTAGAGAACTGGACACGGGAGAACTGATAAGGAAGACTTCCTAGGCTCTGCCTCTCACTCCGAGGACCGGATCCGACCTTGAGGGGTCTACTCGAACTGCAGAGGCCCACAGGAAGCCCAGTTGATTCCAGGGACTCTAGGAGGCAGTATAGCTCTGGGGTCAGTAACAGTGGCTCTGGGGGGCTGTAGGCAGAGTGGTCTGAGGCCCTGGGCCAAGCTCAGGGCCTGGGCCAGGCTGTTGGGATGCTGCTGTCTCTCTAGAGGAATTACGTCCTGCAGCCACACCAGGTAAGGATGAAAGCCCTGCTTCTGCCGCAACCATGCTCCGCCACGCACGGGACTTGTGCCGGGAAGGAGGCCGAGCCTGCGGAGTTGCACCTGAGTCTGAGCTGTACTGGAGGGCTTCCAGGCTCTGACAGAGCAGACCCAAGCTCAGTTTTCCTGCAGGAGGAAGTCCAGTCCTGGGCCCCAGCCCTGGTTCTCTAGCAATCCTACTGCACTCCCTAGAAGCCAATGGGGAAGGCCTTCTGCAGAACGCTGGCCTAGGAGTTCCTGGCTGATTTCTAGGGATAAATTAAGAGAAAAAAAATCTTTTGGGGTGGACTGAAAAGGCAAATTCCTATCTCTTTTCTTGAGGCTTCTGCGTCAAATCCTGTTAAAATACAGAGGAGATTCTTAAACCAGAAGGCCAGAAAGTCCTGTATTTACCCCACGATAAATCTACAAGAGGAGCCTTTTAGAAATCAGAACAGCCACACTTTGGAAGTGAGTGCTCGGAATCTGGTGGGCTTGATGACTTACTGACTGACAGGTGACTCAGTAATGTGACCTGCATCGTGGAAACCGCTGGTGCTGTGGACAGGAAGCCACACCAAACAGTCCAGTAAACAACCGTGACAGAGGAGAGTGAGGAGGAGCGGGTCTGAGGCTGGCCTTTCTGAACACAGAAGCTGGTGGAATTGGAGAGAGGTAAAGACAGGGAACCTGGGAACGAGGAAATGCAGCAGTGAGTCAGTATCCAGGCCAGGGTGGGCACATGGCGATGGGGGACATACTGGCCAGGTAGCATTTTTCAATTCTCCCAGTTTCTTGGATAAAAACCTAGTTTTTAATGGTAAAAAGGTCTTTCCTGGGAAGGATTCAGGGAAATTCTTACAGGCATAGTCTTTCTGGGAAGAGGTGCCAAGCGCAGACTGTCTTCTCTACAGCCACATGAGAAGTCAGGGCCAGTGGAAAACCGGGTTTCCACCGACATTCATTCAATGTCCACTTCACTCCATGCACGTCATGCAGGTTAACTGCTCGAATCAGCTGCACCTGTGTCATCTAGCACACCACATTCCTGGCCCTCCCTTCCAAGACTATCTACCACCATGTAGATTTCTAACAGATCTCACTTGTTGACTTAGACACACTATTATGTAGCCTACCGGCCTAATCTTCTCCATATGTTAATAGGATGTGACTCAAGGGAAAGCTGACAGAATGGGTGTGAGAGAGAAAGATGAGCAAGGCGCGGCTGTCTGCTGGCTGCTCACAGCAGAGTAAGGGAGACAGACGTGGTGACCATCCATGACGGCACGATGCAGTGGGTGTTTAAACAAGGCTGACCACTGCGCTTTGGAGCCCAGAGGACAGGATGAGGAATGTGTTCTTCCCCAAAGGAAAGGAGAAGTAAAGAGGGTAGAAGGTACGAGGAGAGCAAGTCTTGCAAACTAAGAATTAGGGGGAGGGAAAGGGTCGGCGCAGCTTCCCTGTGCAGTGTGGGCACAGGTGTGGGGGTCGGCAACGGCACGGCGTATTGGCGCTTCTTCCTCATATGCAGGAAAGAACGGGGGCACTGTACTCCCGGAACCTGCAATCTTGAAAGCTGAGGCTGCAGAGGGAGGCAGCCTTGTGTGCCCGGTGGAGGGCTCAGGGCTTTATCCTGTCATAAGCTACAGAAGCGTTGGGGTATTGTGGATGTTTGAAACCAGAAGTGTTGTGATTAGCTCTGTTTTTTAGGACTAGGACAGGGTCTTTGTCCTCCCTTATCAGGCTGTGGATACAAACGAAGTTATGTTGATAGTGAAGGTGTTTTTGTCATTTTATATGTCCCTTCCATCTGCTGAACTGCAGGACACCTGGTCCATTAAGGACCCCAATTCAACTGTGGTACCTTAGGGAGGCCCTAAAGTGGGGGCGGTTCCTGCCGGTAATTCTGGGCCTCCTACTGCCTGCTCACTCAGCAGCTCTGCAGACTTCGGGAGTCTGCTTCCCTTCCCCATGTAGCTTCTCTGGCCTCGTTCAGCCCACCTGTGCTTGCCTCGCCTTTGCAGGTAGGGGAGGTGCTCACTGGTGTCCTGCCCTCTTCTCTCATCTTGATTTCTCGCACCCATTTCTATCTGGCTTCCTTTCAGCTTTTGAATCAAATCCTGTTAACATATGGAAAGGATTCCTAAGTCGGAAGGATAGACAATGCCGCCTCTAAATCAACAAGAAGAGTCTAAAAAGTCTGCAAGCCCATGGCAGAGTTACTCAGACCTAGAAGTATCACAAGATTTCATCAAACTTCTTTTTCGTTTGAGAACCATGCCTTTCTTCCCAGTGCAGGGATCTCAATTTGAGGCTCACTTTTAAGGAAACATTTGTTGGTTTGGGCTATTGTTGAAAGCTTTTTGCCTCCCCCAAGTTAGGTCATCAGCGTGAATTGATGGTTATATTAAAGTGAATTCCCAGCAAGTCAGAAACATTTTAGAAGGCGGACTGAATTTTGGGAACATTTCTGCCGTGAACGCCGTGCCTCTGCTCCTTAGCGTCCGTACTTCGGTGGAGGAAAGCAGGGGGCACAGTGGAGAGAGATGCGTTCTGGAATCAAACTGCAGTAGTTCAAATCCGGGTTCTGCTACTTATCGTGTGGTCTTGGGCAGTTTCCTCATCTGTAAAACGGGGATAACAACAGCATCTACTGCATAGAATTGTAAAAACGAATGGATGAAAACCGTTTATCAGCTGTGGGTATGAATGAAGCCTCAGTAAGTGCGGCGGTGATGATGGTGATAATTCCGAGGTGCCGCTGCTTCCTGTGTTAGCTGACAGGAAGGAGAGGAAGAGGGTGATAAAACTGCAGCCATGTAGAAAGGGATTGAGTTAGTGGAACTTTCAGATGGGTTGAGCTGTGGGACACAGCTTTGCCTCCCAAATGGGCAGAGCTGCACAAGGTCGGAGAGTATTTTTCTGTGGATAAGATTCAGGCTAGGGCTGACCACTGCTTTTATGGGGGACTGTAAATGTAGTTTTGCCTGGAGTCAGACCTGACCTGGACAAGTAATGTCTCTCTGAGGTGAGTCTGCTCTCAGCATGGGGTGTGGAGGAGTCTGGAGAAGTGAGCTATTCAAAACGACACGCTGTGGAAGGAAGCAAGCGCTCCCCGCTTGCTCTTGCACTCTGCTTGTTCTGAGAGCAAAGTGCTGGCAGGCTCAGAAATTACTTGAATAGTTGCTAAAAAGCCCCCAGCTTCTGGCAGCAGAAGCTCCCGGGGCAGAACGTTCCTTAGCTGCTAACCAAGGAAGACTGGGTCTTTCCCACCCTGGCCTTGGAGCCTGGTGCTGCTGCTCCGCATTTAGCCTGGGAGGCAGGAAGTGTCCGCAGGAATTTCACTGTCTGAAGTTGTTCACGTGGTGTGACCGCGGGAACCCTAAGAGCACCCCAAGCCCAATGTCCCTGTGATTTTCCGTCCCAGTCTGGGCAGGTAGGATGGATCAAGCGTTCACCATGGCCACGCTGCCTCACTCTGTGAGTAGAAGGCCTGTGTCTCCATGTTCTTCAGCAATCCCAGCAATAGTGGACTTCCCGGGACATCAGTAGTTGACCAGCCACCAAGAGAAGGATGTCTTCCCTTCATTCCTCAGCCTTTCCCTCCATTTTTGTGTAAAAATAATTTTCTGCCATGAAAGTCTTAACGTGAAGACTTTAGTAATTAAGTAAAGCCAATTTTCGGAAGAAATGCCCTCTCACCAACACAATTCTTTTTGCACATTCTCCTTTAGCTTGGCCATCTGTGGATACAGTTCTCTGGGTTTCCACTCGGCAGCGTCACTGGCATTGCTGTGCTTTTCATAATTATTTTTTAGGGTTTCATGATGTATATTCCATTAGTTACTGCCATCATTTATTTAATCATTCCTTACTAATGCACATTTGGAATATTTTCTCTTTTTGGCTGTGATGGTGACTGCTGTGTGAACGTTTGTGTTTAGAGTCAATTTCTTCTATTAAATTCTTCCTTTGGCTTACTGGTTGGAAGTATGAACATTTGTATTCTTCTTAACACGCTACCTTCCAAAGGGATCAAACCAGACGTCCAATGTTGCCGACTCTGTATGATGGTACCATTTCCTTCTCAACTTTTCTCACACAGGCCATTGCCATCAAAATAAATGTATATTATTAACTTTTTAGCAGAAACATAGTACTCCACCTCTACTTCCATTGTGTTTGCTGAATTATTAGTACCTCCCCTCTGTCTGACCCTTTAGGCCAGAAAGACCTACCAATTCCTATGGTCTGCTGGTCTTCACTAGGACATCCTCACAAACCCCAACTTGATCCTGAATCGGAATGTATTTTCATTTTGTTTTTTTGAGACAGGGTCTTGCTGTGTCACCCAGGCTGGAGTACAGTGGCACGATCGCAGCACACTGCAGCCTTGACCTCCTAGGCTCAAGCAATTTTCTTGCCTCAGCTTCACCCACCCCCCCAACCCCCTCCCCCACCCAGCCCCCCTCCAGTAGTGGGACTACAGGCAGTTGCCGCCATGCCCAGCTAATTTTTTTTTTTTTTAAGAGACCAGGTTTCACCATGTTGCCCACACTGGTCTCAAACTCCTGGCCACAGCAATCTGCCTGCCTTGGCCTCCAGAAGTGTTGAGATCACAGGCGTGAGCCACTGCGTCCAGCCTTTTTCATTGATTCTTAAACCCAACTAGAATCTCCCTTCCTTCCCCTGGACCCTGCCAGATTTGATCTTCCTCCAGCTTCCTTTAATGTTTCACATTTTAAATCGAGTCAGCTTGTCCAGTTGTTTCCATTAAGAAATGATTGCTCCACGCTCTCCAGACAGCACTGCTTCCTCTCCCGACGGTAGGTACTGATCTAGACAATCACTACCAGCGATGCAGAAACTTTCCCCACACATTTGATTCCAATGTGTTTTCTCTTGTGGGAGTTGTCTATGTTCTTTACCGTTTCATTCATTCATTTTGACAGATGTGACTGAATGCCTAAGATATTCTGAATGGTAGCAATATGGCCGTGAAGATACGGCTCTGCCTTGTCCAGCTCTCATTGTACAAGTGAGTAAGGGAACATACAAGCCGGGCCGTGGTAGGTGCTAAGGAGACAAACACTAACGTGGGTAAAGGGACAGAGAACGCTGGGGAAGTGTGGGAAACGATGGGCTGCAGGTGGCTTGCGTCAGCTCTTGAACACGGTATGTGTCTCCCCCCAGCTTCATGGTCAATGACCTTGGTAACCTGAAACTGGCCACAGTGGGAGTATTTAGATCACACACAAAAATGCCAAAATTCAGGGACAGCTGGTTTTTGAACATTTGCCAGCATACAGCTGGATATGGGATTGCTATTTCATGTGGGTCAGTCAGGGAAAAGAGTCGACGGTGGCTTGGATTGGTGGTGGATGTGGTGAGAAAGGCATTCTGAAGAGATAGTCAAGGAAGAACCCACAGTATTTACCGATGTATCAGATAGGCCATGTGTCAGAAAGAAGGCAGGGATGATGCCTTTTTGGAAAGGCCTTTTCCCATGTACATATATATACACATTTAGAGATAGGCTCTTGGTCTGTCACCCAGGCTGGAGTGCAGTGGCACAATCAGTGCTCACTGCAGTGTCAACCTTACAGGCATGAGCCACCATGGCCAGCCCTTATATTAACTTTGAAGAAAGTGTTTTTAGTTAAGGAAGATTTGTGGTAGGGTGGCAGGGTACCACCCAGCTGTTTGGCTTCTATTTCATTCTTCTATACAAATATTGCGAGCAAAGACTCTCTTTTAACCCTGTTTGAGTGGTTTGGTTTGAAGAAGCTAACCAAATGAAGCTATGGGGAAAGTGCTAGCTGTCTGCGAAGCCCCACTCTGCCCCTTTCCCATGCATAGTAGAGAGTGCAGAGGGCATGAGGCAGCTAGATGGGTCTCTGGGACCAAGCGTGGGCCAAGGGGAGGTGAGTGAAGTGTCCTTTCCAGGTGGTTGTCACATGAAAGGAAAGCCATTTTTTCTGGCATTCCTCTTTCCTTACCGCTTAAGCTCAAACACAGGTGCTAGATGTGCCTATACTTGGCTTTGACCATCTAGCCGAGGACTGTGGAGCAGTAAGGTGGAGGGAACTGAGGTTCGGGGATGGCCACGTATAGCAAAGCTGCTCGCCCACTCAGGACTGTTACATCAGAGACAAAAGACAAGCATTTTAAAGCTGAAGCTTCTTGGGAGTCTTTTTATTACAGCAGCTTAACCTTTCCCCTAACTAATACAAAAGCCAATTCCAAAACCAACCAACCAACCAGCAGAAAATCAGAATGTTGAAAGTGACATATTCCAACTGATGACAAAAGCCTGCGGGATCAGAACCTTTTGATGAGTACAAAATGGCAGGAAACCAAGGGAAAAGAGGCATCCAGTAGTGGAAACACCCACAGAAGGCCATGGCGTTAGGTGGGAACAGTGAGCAGAAAGACACTGGGTGAAGGAGAGAAAGAATACTGGAGTTTTAAGGCAGGAAGATTTTCCCAGCATGAGGTCAGGAAGTCCTGGGAACTAGGGGCTGAGGACGAAGTGTGGGCCTATAGGCAAAGTTGATCTACTACAGAGAAGGCAAAACTTAAGAAGGGAAGACACTCTCGCAGTCACTGAGGAGGTGGGCAGGAACGACCCAGGAGATCTTTTGAAAAATGTGTCTTTTATTGGCCATGCACTAACTTTGATCTATGCCGAGGGAGGGGGAAAAAGACACCTCACAACCTTCCCCATTAACTTTAATGGGGAATCCCCTATAAAGTCTATGGGCGGAATATGGCATGATGAATCTGTATGATTATTTCATGAAGCTTCCATAAGATAAATAAGGCTCTTAAGAGATGTGTTTATTGGTGAACAATTTATATTGGTGTACATACCATCGGCTGGAATGTAATTGCTGAGGATAAGGTGGGAAACAATTACCAAGTTTGACTCCAGCTGGCGCTACACCCGTGGGAATGCCGTAAATAACTGCTGAATCACAATGAATATAAATTGGCTCGCTGGATGAACACTTCCAGAGAGCCAACGCATACCTCCTTATTCTCGTTAAGAAGCTGGTATTGCCTGGCACTTAGAGGAAGCAGCAAGATTTCCCTTGAAGACCACTTTGAAGGCTAGGAGAATGACTTTGGCAGGAGGAAGGGAGCCATGCCCAATTCTCAGGGCCCTGCTGAGGCCCCTGTGTGAGCCCAAGTTTTGGCTGGAGGGAGCGGGCTTCCACCTCTCCGTAGCCCTCGGAGCAAGCTGCAGTGGGAAGAACTCCGCCTGTTTCCCTTCTCTCTGCATCTCCCACACTTTGTCACTCTGCAGGGACATTCCTATCGTTCTGCTCCTTATCTCCCAAATTTATTCCTTGTCTCTCATGGTTTGGCCTTTACCCAACTATACCATAAAGGCTGGCCCTGCTCTTGCTGTGCGGGACAGTGGAGAATAGGCACATGGGCTATGAAGTGGACCCGCTTGATTTCAAATCCTGGTCATGTCCCATATCATCTTTGTGATGGTGGGCCTTGTGTCATTTGTGAAATGAAGATAATATTTGTTTATCTCTATTCTCCCTAGAGAAACAGTCTGTGACCTCCATGAGGGCAGAAACTGGTCTCGTTTTTTCCTTTTATTCTTAAATGCTAGAATAATGACAGGCATATTCTATATGAGGTAGGTGAAAGGTACTCATCTAAGTTTTTTAAAAAATAATGATTGTGTGGAGAGACAGATTGAGATCCAGCTGAGATTAGGTCCCCCAAAGGTGAGGCAGCGGGCTCGCTCGCCCTAATTATGTGTGTGGGGGTGGGCGCTATCTTTTTGGGCTACAGTTTCTGGAAGAATTGAAGAAGACTATTAGGCACAATGCATGGGAAATGGGGTGGAGATGGGGTGGGCTTGGGTGTCAGCATCCACCTGGTTACGGTTCTCTACGCCAATCTAACTTGAATAGGAAGGGGCAGTAGTGAGGACCATCTTGGGTAAGCATGAAGTGGTTACCATTTACACTTATGTGAAGCCAATTAATAACAGTTATTTGTGGAAGGACCACCATTATTCTCCTCTGTAACTATGCCTCTTTGGAATATGACTTTGCATTTGCTCCAGCAGGAGGTGAAGCCTGTTTCCCTACTCCTTGAATCAAAGTTGCCCTTATGACTCGCTTTAGCCAACAGGAAGTGGCAGAAGTGTCCATGTTAATCCTGAGTCTAAGTCTCAAGGAGCCTTTGTGAACTTCATTTTCCTTCAAAACCTGTCCAGTCATGTGAACAAACCCAGGCTGGCCTGCTAGATGATGGGACACCAAGTGAACCAGAGCCAAGTCAGCCCAGCTGTCCAGGGCAGGCCTCAGAAATGTGAAGAGCACAGTGAGATTCAGCAAAGTCAACCAACAGCTGACCCGCAGACACACGGGGGAGCCTAGGCCTAGCCAACAGCAGAGGGACCACCCAGCTGAGCCCTGCCCGGATTGCCAACACACAGAATCACGAGCTAAGTAAACGAGGTGGGTTTTGAACACTTTGTTCTGGGGTGTTATACAGCAATAGAAAAGTAATACAGGATTCCACAAAGTTGGGTGGGATCCAAGACTCAGAGAAAGTGATGACTTCTGGCTGGGCGCAGTGGCTCACACCGGAAATCCCAGCACTTTGGGAGGCCAAGGTGGGTGAGGATCACATGAGGTCAGGAGTTTGAGACCAGTCTGGCCAACATGGTGAAACCCCATCTCTACTAAAAATACAAAATTAACTGTGTGTGGTGGTGCATGCCTGTAATCCCAGCTACATGGAGGGCTGAGGTAGGAGGATCCCTTGGACCCATGAGGCAGAGGTTGCAGTGAGCCAAGATCACGCCAATGCACTCCAGCTTGGGCAACAAGAGTGAAACTCCGGTTAAAAAAATAATAATAATAAAAAAGTGATCACTTTCTCCGCATGCAATTCTCACTGCCATTCCTCTTTAAACTTAATTTTATCAGGCGTTATTGAGGCAATTTCTGGCTGATTTCTGGGTCAGTCTACATCCTTTCCCCAAAGTCCAAGTTCCAAAGCCCCTCGTGTCTTTGGACATTATCCTCAAGTGGCGACAGCTGCAACGGTTAGAAGTTACCAGTGCTAGGGCCGGGCGCGGTGGCTCACGCCTGTAATCCCAGCACTTTGGGAGGCCAAGGCGGGTGGATCACGAGGTCATGAGATCGAGACCATCCTGGTCAACACGGTGAAACCCCGTCTCTACTAAAAATACAAAAAAATTAGCTGGGCGCGGTGGCACGTGCCTGTAATCCCAGCTACTCGGGAGGCTGAGGCAGGAGAATTGCCTGAATCCAGGAGGCGGAGGTTGCGGTGAGCCGAGATCGCGCCATTGCACTCTAGCCTGGGTAACAAGAGCGAAACTCCGTCTCAAAAAAAAAAAAGAAGTTACCAGTACCAGCTGCAATGCCCACGAAGGAACTACCTCAGCTGTCTGCTGCTCCTTGAAGGTGTGCAATGGTGGGGTAAGCACAAGAAGTTAAAGACTGTGGCACTGACAAGTCCAGACTTGAAACCTGACACTGAATAGCTGTGAGACTTAACTTCCCTGAGTCTCAGTTTCCTCATCAGCAAAATGGGGACAGCAATGCTTGTCTCATGGGGTTATTGTTAGGATTAAATGAGTTGGTACATGGAAGGGACCTAGCCCATTAAAGGATTATTATGAGAGTGGCAGAAATTCATGGAGGTTTGGGGCCCAGCATAACGGAGAGGCTTAGAAAAGGCATCTCCTTCCACATACATGAGAAAACAGTCCCAGTGAACCCTTGGCAGCTACAGGCCCAAGTCAAGATTATCTGAGAGCCATTGGAGGAGCACGAGGGCACCTGGCTGCACCTTTGCTTCAGAAATCACGAGCCTGGCAGCGGGCCCTGCCTTCAGTGCTGATGTCCCGGTCAAGACGGGGCTGCACTCTTGGCAAACTTTCTCTGCTCTTTGTGTCAGCGATGTAGTGTTTAGTGAATTTCTTCCTGTTCTGGAGCCTAGCACTGATTGTCTTGGTGGCCTGGGCACGTGTTTTCTTCACAGAAGAGCATGCGAGTGCAGAATGGTTTGCTCCTTTGCAACCAGTTCCCTCCCCTTCCCCACCAGTGCGTACCCCACCCTTCAACATTGCTCCAATTCCTGTGGGTCAATAGGCTGAGCCCAGGGATGTGGATTTATGTCCTTCAGAAGTCTGATTGAGGGTTAGGAAAAATCATTTGGGATGTGATGACAATCACAGGCACAGACCCTAGAGTTGTGGCTGCTGTTTCTTTTCATAGACTATTCCCAGGGGGCCTTCATGCTAAGTACTTGCCAATATCTGCTAAAAAGGTTCATATTTCTCCATGGCTGTAGAAAGCTTTAAAGGGAAAACACCTAAGCTTTGGGTCATCTACTCTTTTTGTCACTCTAAATTTCATTCTACATTCTTCCGGAATGTTTGTGCACATACACATATGTACATACATATGTGGACTGACATACATACATATATGAATTTTCTCCCTCCATATATATGTGTATATATACACACACAACGGGATTATGCTCTAGCTTTTCTTTTTTACTTAACATAATATAAACGTCATGTCTGATCACTAAATGTCTATTAGAAGGCCACAATCTGGAGGCCCAAAGCCAAATTCAGTGCATATGAAAATTGTTTGGCATTGTTTTAAAGACTTAAATTTAAACTCCTTAAGAAGGGGCATAGATTTTTCAATTCCTGACTGGGCCTGAAAGCATTGAAAGTTGTCATCCTGAGTTTCACATCATTGTTTACAGTTATTATTATCTCACCATGTTAATATTTTTCAGTAGAGAAATTTTGGCCATGTTGACCAGGTAATTCTCTGTAGTTCGGGATTGTTTTGTGCACTGCAGGACATTTAGCATCCCTGATGCCTGCAAACTCAGCACCAGCAGTGTCCTCAGGTCTATGTGATAAGCAAACCGACCCCATGCGTGTCCACACGGGGCATCTGTTCCTGCCTCCCGCTCACGATTAAATCATCATAGACTCTCCTCCATAGATATCTTTAAGTATAATGACCTTATGTCCTAGGTTATCTGGGACAGCCCTGTGGTTCAGGTGTATTTATTAATAGCAGCCCCTGTCCCTCTCAAAAGTATCCCTCTTTGTATGATAAACTGGTGGGTCGCCCTGACTGTAAGGCCCTGCTTCGGATGGTTAGATTTGTCATGTTCTGCCAGAAACAGACTAAATGTGCCATTGGTGCTAAGCATGTCTTCCCAGAGTTAATCATGCGGTGAATGCCATCCACTGAAGATGCTCTGGGCAGCTCTTACTTCCAACTCCAGCTGAACATCAGGGTAGCCATTGACACAGGAGCATTTTTTAAAAGGTGGGCAAGAATTGACTCAAGGCCAGAGCGAGGCTGAAGAAAGAGGATGTCTGCTGAACCCGTGGATTCAAGAAGACCTGCAGCAATGCCACGTGTGGTCCAGAGAGGCCTGCCTAGGCTCCATGCTTTACAGATTAAGAAACCGAGGCCAGAGAAAGGAAGGGAAGTAGAACCTCAGGGTATGAAAGGCTTAGGAGTCTTCTCGCCCTTCCCAACTTGGAAGCTTGCATTTCCACTGAGCATATTCACAAGTGGAGGGTCAGCCTCTGTCAGAACTCTGAGCCATGGGTCATAGATACCACACAAGCCAGAGGCAGCGGCAGAGGCAGAACCCAGTGATCCCCAGTTTTGGACCGCAGCTCTTCACTTTGTTCTATTCTGTGTCTCCTTAGATTTCCCCCTAAGATACTTAAACCTCCACTCTTCCATATACGTCTAAAAGATGAAACCGATTTGGAAGTACCAGATGTCTCTAAGAGAGGGATCCTAGAGAATATAGGGGCTGCACACTCAGCAGCACGGGCTGGTTTGAGAAGCGGATTCCATTGTATTGGACCCTGGGTACTTTCTAGGTCTCTCCCTAACACTTCATCCAATCTAAGCTTGGAAGAGCTTTGATCAGGAACCCCTGGGTGGCAGCTGGTTATCTGGGATGTGGAAGAGGATTCACCTTGAACTTTGTAACTTCAGAAGAGTCAGGCTCTCAGCATGAAAGGAGGCTTGGCTTGACCCGGCTGCAGAGCCCGCTTCTGCCTGATGCTGTTTCCAGATGGACCTTTAAGTATTCCGAGCGGGTCCCATGCAGGAAATATGTCCTGCATTGAATGCCAAGTTTTGCTATTATTAATTCTTACTTCTGGCTTTTTACAGGATTGGTGCTCCTTTAAAGAGACCTGTTAGCCATTCCTTGTGAGCAGCTCTGTTTATTGACACGATTTGCTCTGCTTTGGCCATAATGAATCACGGGCATTACAGCAATCTGAAAGACCACGGAGTTCCACAAGTGGTGCCTTTTCTTCCATCAAGTTTCTCGAACATCCTTTCTGAACCTGCTCATCTAATCTCACCTTGGATTCAAGTTCTTCACTAGGAGTAGTGTATTGGTCCTGGGTTTTAAAAATTAAAACTATTCTGAACAGACATGGCAGGAAACACTTTGCAAATCAACGCAAGTTAATATGCAATTTTAATCTAAATAATCCTATTCCTGTTGGTGGGCACTGCGTGCCAGATCCGTGTTAAGCACTTCCCTGGACTACCTCAGTAAATCCTCGTAACTCCATTGCGACGTCTGTATTATTAATTCCCTCATTTTACAGAGTGCTAACTAGGGGCTCAGAGAAGTGGAATAGCTTGCTCGAGAGTACACAGCTACTAAATGGTAGAGCTAAGATTCAAATTTAGGTCAGCCTGAGGCAGGGCCTGATCCTAACTATAGCATTATACCAGCTCAGAGGCCTCAGAGGGGAGAGTACCCCACTTCCCAACTCTCTCCGAGGCGTATAAGCTCCCTGTGCCTCTGCTTACCAGGGATACAGTGTAGGGTCATGGAGAGAGCCCTGGCCCTAAAGTCAGAGGATCTGGATTTGAGTGACAACACCTGCCCTGCCTTTATTAAGTTTATTGTGAAACTGAATGCTACAATATACATGACTAAGGTCTTTATATATAATTGTCGGCTGTGATGGCTTGTATAAAAGATGACTCTTCTGTGTATATTTCTACCTGTTTCTACCTGTGTGTGTGTATATGTATGTATATATATATATATAAATCCCAATTATATCCAATGATGATAGGCTTATATCAGGTTGCTCACAGTTGGGTAAGCCATTCTTGGGACTAGGATTTCAAATTAGAAGGGAACTAAGAAATCATCTGTACATTACAAGTGAGGAAAATGAGGCTTGGTAAGAGATTTCTTTGTGCTTTTCCCAGGACTAGCAGAATGACGTTAAGATTTGGAGACTGAAGACTCTGGATTAGGCAGGGGCCAAAAGAGCCATAACATTTGCATGTACTGTTGAAACGCCTGGGTCATTTAGTGGGATGAGCCCAGTCCAGAGGGGGAGAAGAGCAGACTGAAGCCAGAGAGATGATGAAGACTGCTGTGGGGCGCAGGAAGAGAAGGCTCCAGGCGGAAGGACGGTGCTGTCTGTAAGGGAGGGGGTTCTGGAAGCTTCACCACGTGAGAAACCTGACGCTGTTTCTTCCTCCCGTGTCTTTAGGTCCCTGTGCAATGTGCGGTGCCCACGGCTCCCTGCCTGGGGGAAATTGAGGTTTACAGTATTCAAGGAGGCTGAGAGTAAGTATTTGATGACCCAAGACTAGGAAGTGGTCCAGCAGGAAGGCTGTATTGAGTTACCAACTTGGGTGAAAAAGATCAAGGTAGAGATTTGATTCCACAAAGTGTAAAGGGCCAGTAGGTCTTACAGAAGTGGCTTGAAAAAAATTCCGTACGAATTCCACCCACGCCACCCTCAGACTCCACACCCACGGGCCAGCTGACCCCACACTCATTTTTCCTAGTCTTCCTGCAAATGCCTGGTTCTGATCCAAACTAGATGAGAAGGTCCAGACAAATAACCCAAGTCCACAGCTGACAAACCCACAGCACACGTCGTGTGTGCAGATGGGGACCGGAGGTCAACTGTGTCATCTGTCTTTATGAAAGAGAGCATGCTATTATACTGATTACAGTGTACCGGGCTTTACTAGGACTAAAAATAGATACATGTGGCTTCGGAGACAGGCACTAACATTCCTTTGGCTTCCTTTACTATGTGCTTTTGTAGAGAAATCTTTGCCTTGATTAGAAAAAAAAAAAAAAAGTCAGGCTGCCAAAAGCTGTGCTGCCTCAGGCATTTTCTGAAGGGCAATTTGCATCTGACCAGTGCTGCTGCCGTCTTTGGCACGCCCCTGGTGCTGTTCCCCACCATCATGTTTGTGTGTGACTGCAAAAGGAACACAGCAGGCAGCCCCACTCTGAGTTCCTTTATTCCAGCTTTTCCATTGCTGGGCTTTTCATATCTCCTAACAAAGAACTGCACACCACAGCCCAGCCTGGGTGAGCCCAAGAGACCTCTTCCCTGGAGAAGACACAGGAGAGAGGTTGGGGCTGACTCTGCAACAGGATGAGAGAAGGAATTAGCATTGATTGAGTTCCCGCTGTGTGCTCCCCTGTGCCAGATGGTTTTGCTGATCACTGCAGAAACTCTGGAAGGCAAATAAATCGGAGGCTCTGGATAAAGAAGCAAATGATGGAGCTGGAATCTGGGCCCAAGTCTGTTCATTTCAAGCCCATGTCCTTCCTGTGTCGTACTGGGATGCGATCGATCTAAAGCAGGAAGTATACACTTCTCTGTGCCCTTCTTGCCTATGGAATCTCTTGGGAGCGATAGTGGAGGTAAAATGAAAAGCTAGAAAACACTCTTATTATTTCTGTTCTCAGGCAGGCATAATAAATTCATGTTCGCAAAATCAAATGACTTTAATGGTCTGGTGGGATATGTAAACGGGAGTGCCATGATGAACAGGAAGTGGGGACAGGGGTGTTATAATGGAACCAGGCCCCACAGACATGCTCCATTGGAAGGCATCAACATTCATGCTTTAAAAATCATTGTTGGCCAAACCAATGGTGCCTGTGAACCAACCCGAAGCAAGGGCTGTTATGTGGGGACTCCTAACTCATGTGTCTTTCTAGGTGTTGGTCACAGCATATCTTGCCAGGTGCAAGTGTATCCTGCTTAGAGTCTCTTAGGTGTTGATGTTTGCCTTGATTTCTGCATTTCCTAAAAAGGAGAATAAATATATGACCTATACAAATTGCAAGTATACATATATACCCACATATGCATTCACCCTGAACAGCAGGGATGTAAGTGGTGCTACATTGAGAATACACATATACACACACATACATTCACGCTGAACAGCAGGGATGTGAGTGGTGCCACACTGAGAATACACACATACACACACGTACATTCACCCTGAACAGCAGGGATGTGAGTGGTGCCACACTGAGAATACACACATACACACATGTACATTCACCCTGAACAGCAGGGATGTGAGTGGTGCTACACTGAGAATACACATCTACACACACGTACATTCACCCTGAACAGCAGGGATGTGAGTGGTGCTACACTGAGAGTACACACATACACACACGTACATTCACCCTGAACAGCAGGGATGTGAGTGGTGCCACACTGAGAGTACACACATACACACACGTCCATTCACCCTGAACAGCAGGGATGTGAGTGGTGCCACACTGAGAGTACACACATACACACACGTCCATTCACCCTGAACAGCAGGGATGTGAGTGGTGCCACACTGAGAGTACACACATCCACACACACGTACATTCACCCTGAACAGCAGGGATGTGAGTGGTGCCACACTGAGAATACGCATCTACACACACGTACATTCACCCTGAACAGCAGAGATGTGAGTGGTGCTACACTGAGAATACACACATACACACACGTACATTCACCCTGAACAGCAGGGATGTGAGTGGTGCCACACTGAGAGTACACACATCCACACACACGTACATTCACCCTGAACAGCAGGGATGTGAGTGGTGCCACACTGAGAGTACACACATCCACACACACGTACATTCACCCTGAACAGCAGGGATGTGAGTGGTGCTACACTGAGAATACACACATACACACACGTACATTCACCCTGAACAGCAGGGATGTGAGCAGTGCTACACTGAGAATACACATCTACACACACACACATTCACCTTGAACAGCAGGGATGTGAGTGGTGCTACATTATTCTTTGTACTTTCCTGTCAAATTACTTTTCTGTATTAAAAGAAAATGCAGCATGTGACGAGGGCTGAAAGCAACTTTAGTGTCTCAGTCCACCTCACCCACATTACAGACGAAGAAACTGAGTCCGGAGAGAAAAGGAGCTTTCCTAGTTTCACAGAGCTAATTAGGAGGAGAGCTGGTCTTGGAGGCCCCGACCCCCAGGCCAGCAATCCTGTCACTGCATATCCCTCCATGCACAGGTGTGAGGGCCAAAGAGGGGTCTAAGTACTATGTATAGAAATACTTGTAGCAGCGGTTACACTGCCTTAGGGTCAGGTTCGGGCAATGTGACAGTGTTCTGCCATCAGAAGAGGACCTCTCAGAATTTACCTGCAAGACCTCCTGGCTGAGTGTCTTCATGTCTTCATGAAGACATGAAGATGTGAGCCTGGGATTCCAACCCAACCTACAGTCAACCTGGGCTCTATACCTGTCATGAGAGTCTAGGTGGGAGATGTACCAGGAAGGATGCCCTGGGCCTGCACATGGAGCAGTGATGTCCTCTCTGAATGGAGCAAGAGGCTCTGAGCAATTAGGTGAAGGGAGAATTTACTTTAAAACAAATTGAAAAATCCATAACCTTTGGGCTGAAACTTGTTCTAGGCCTAGATGAACGGTGCTTTGCATTCCTTAAGAAAAGACGCAGAATATTAGAGGTGGAAGGAACTCTGAAGAAGAATCAAATTCTTCATTACCAGTGGGTCTTCAGAATCTCTTTGTACTGAAACAAAATAGATTTTCTTGCCTCTGTGCTTCCCTAATGCCATGTATGTAATGCTGGCTTTATCATTACTCATGACACTGCATCATGTACACGCCGCCTGTGAATAACGGCTTCCAGTGACTCTCTCAAAGGTTGCTACTGTGCGTCACTGATGATGGCTGCTCTATCAGTCAGGGCCAACTAGACTCAGAACCAGTAGGATATGTATGTATACTACCAGATTTGTTGCAAAGAACTGGCTTACATCATTATGGAGCCTGGCTACGGCTAGGCAAGTCTTAAATCCACAGAGGAGGCTGCCAGGAAGGGCAGGCTGGAACTGCCGGACATGAGCTAAAGCTGCTGTCCACAGACAGAATTTCCTCTTCTTCAGTAAAGCCTCAGCTCTGCTCTTTGGCCTTTTAAGTGACTGGATGAGGCGCATCAGACTACCAAGGCTAATCTCCTTTACACAAAGTCAACTGCCTGTAGACGCTAAGTCCGTCTGCGATGCCTAGATTAGCATTTGATTGAATAACTGAGGTCTACAGTCTAGTTGAGTTGGCACATAAAACTAACCATCACAACTACAAATGCAAGTCTTATCCAGAGTACGCCGGAAACTATGAACGAGACTGCATGTTCTGGTCATGTCAAATTTACTGTTTAGAATTTTGTAGCACAGCATGCAACATGTCTTCCAACCCTGTTTTCTCTTGAACTCCCTAGGCTGTAGTCACCACGTTCCTAAACTTTGTGACTGCTTTGAGTGTGGACTGCACCCTTTCCTTTCACACCAGTAGGTAGGCTAGGGCCCAAGCATGGTGGCTTAAGACTGACCTGAGAAAACATGGTATCAGCACATCAATTGACGGGAAGGGAGGACATTGATCCAACAGGCCGTTGGCTTTGTGGAACAGGAGTCTTGAAAGCCCTTGGAGAAGACAGGTGCAGCCAGGTCTGGGACTTTAATCTGCCTGAAAGGGAGCAGAGCCTGAAGGGAGGTGTGGTGGATGCTCCGGGTGTCCAAACTAGGGGTACAGAGCGAAATATTCCCGCTGCCTTCAGATGCCGCAGATGGGAGGCAGCATCATGGTGAGAACCCGACTGGGTAACAACCAACCCAGGGGCGTGGGCACGTGGGTGAGGATGAGGCACGTGGGTGAGGATGAGGCACGCACGGGTCCAAGTCAAGAGCTGGTGTTGAACTGTCGGGAGCCCAGAGGACCGACACTGTCCTGTGTCTGATGTGAGCATCACGTTAGGTCAGCAATATCAGCACCATCTGGCAGCCCAATCTTGTGAGATATCTTTTCAAAAAAATTAGTTTTATTTATCATTTTAATTTTTTAGAGACAAGGTCTGGCTGGAGTTCAGTGGCACAAATCATAGCTCAATGAAACCTTGAAATCCTGGGTTCTAGTGAACCTCCCACCTCAGCTTCCCGAGTAGCTGGAACTGCAGGTGCACACCATCACGGCCAGCTAATTTTTGTATTTATTCTGTAGAAATGGTGTCCCTCTATGTTGCCGAGGCTAGTCTTGAACTCTTGGCCTCAAGCAACCCTCCCATCTCAGGCTCCCAAAATTCTGGGATTATAGGCAGGAGCCACCACGCCTGGCCAAGATTTCTTGACAGAAATACCACAGCAGCCAGTGGAACAGTGTGTGCATCAGGTGGACCTATGACCACTCCGTAAACACAAGTCCTGGAGCTCCTCAGCGCAGCAGGGCAACCCTGTCCATGGAACAGAGGGCGAGAAAGCAGTCCAGAAAGGAGAAGTGGGGACCGGGGCTCACATGGTCCTGGTCCATGGGCAGGATATCCCACTCAAATAGTAATGCTGGCCCAGGCTGGCTCCAAACACTCAAGTGTGCTGAGGAATGCCTTGAGGAAGCCATTCCAAGACAGAGGTTGGGGGTGGGAACATTCTGGGGGCTGGGAGAGGAGGGGTGGTAGGGCGGTGCTAGGACCCCACTTACTTGTCCAGATCTGCGCGTGGTGCTGGGGCAGTGAAATTATTGAGGATCACATGGCTGGGTGTTGGCGAACCTGTGTTGTCAGTGAGGTATGACCAAGAAGTTTATTACTAGTAATTATTGAGGGGCTGAAGCTTGCAAATGCTTTACTAAAAGAAAAACAGGACATATTTATGGTAATTCCCATGATTACCCTACTCCAACTCACTTACACTAATGTGCTTTCTTGAGAGGCAGAGGAAAGGAGGGAACTGAACTAGCCCAGGGGGAACATAATACGGCTCCGTCTATGAGTGTGTTTCCTAGAGCTGGGGAAGGCAAGGATGGGGAGCCCTGGCCCAGAATGCCAGCATACAGAGAGCGCTAAGTACTGAAGCATCACTAAACTGTAACAAAATGAAGAAGACAGCAGTTCCCAGAATTCCTAGAAGGCAAACCATATGTAAGTGGTTCAGGGATGGAGGGGTAGGAGTGGTGACCCTGCTGAAAAACCCAGAAGACACCAGTTGTTGGTGAGGATAGAGAGCAACAGATACACTTGGACATGCTGATGGAGTGTAGCTGAGTACAGTCACTCTGGGCAGCTGTCTGGCAGCATCTGCTAATGATAAACATGTGCCTTCCCTATGATCAAACAATTTGTCGCTCCCTATTTCTATCTATGTCTAGTCTACATCTATCTCTCTGACAGAAATGTCTACATATGGTCACCAAAAGATATTTCTAGATGGCTCATAGCGTTCTATTCATAGTAGCAGGAACTGGAAACTCTCCAAATGCCCAACACCAGTAGGATGAATAGATTGTGGGATATTTACACCCTGGAATACAATCAGCAAAGAGGATGAACACTCTTCAGCGACACAGAACAACGTGCATGAATCTCACTTGATGACAAGCAAAAGAAGTCAGACACAAAAGAGAACAACCTATATCATTTCATCACAAAAAGAACAGAAACTGGCAAAGCTAATCTCCGCCGTTTGATGTCAAGATAGTGGTTATCCTTGGGAGGAGGCAGGGAGGGAACACGAGGGAGGATTCTGGAATGCTGGTAACGTTATCATTATTTTTAAAAATCCGGGTGCTGGTGACAATGTGTGTTCAGTCTGTGGAAACGCACTGAGTATTCATGATATGTGTAATTTTCCATGTGTAAGTTACATTTTAACAACAGGTTAAAAGAAAAGAGGGAAGCTCCGTTCTTCCTCCACTTAGTATTCATCCCCTCTATGTAAAAATTGAACTAATATTTACAGAATACTGGTTTGAAGGTGTGACACATTATGAGCCTGTCCCAGACCCCTGCTTGTCTCCCTCTGGCTGTTGTCCCACCCACTGGCCATCCTGCATGCTGTGGGGGAAGGGTACCAGCTGGGGAACTGCTGTGTGAGATCGACTCCACCCCTGTTACAGCACGAAGAGCTGAACGCAGCAGGGTCTTACCCTGGACATTTTTCTTCCCATGAGCATTCCGCTCTTTCACAGGAAAGGAGTTTGATTCTTCCTTAGCAGCTAGCTGATACTCCAGAACATTGCAAGGGAAATGCCTGTAATCATCATTTTGGTCACGGTTCCACACCATAGCATGAGGCCCTGTTTCCTCCCTCTTTTCCCTTACCTCTCCTTTGCCCCTTTCCTCCTTCTACCACTTTTCCTTCCTGCCTGCCTATAATAGGCCTTCAGTCTCCCAGGGATGTCCTGGAGAATTGTGGGAACACTGAGATACTTAGTAGATTCAATGGCTCATTCAAGAATCAGGCAAATCTGACTTTAAAATGTGACAATCTTGGCTGGGCACAGTGGCTCATGCCTGTAATCCCAGCACTTTGGGAAGCCAACGTGAGCAGATCACTAGAGGTCAGGAGTTCAAGACCAGCCTGGCCAACATCCCTGTCTCTACTAAAAATACAAAAATTAGCCAGGCGTGGTGGCATGCGCCTGTAATCCCAGCTACTTGGGAGGCTGAGGCAGGAGAATCACTTGAACCTGGGACGTGGAGGTTGCAGTGAGCCAAGATCATGTCACTGTATACCAGCCTGGGTGACAGAGCAAGACTCTGTCTCAAAACCCATAGAGCAAGACTGTCTCAAAACAAAAGAAAACACCTAAAATGTGACAATCTCTTACCAAAGAATCTGCACAAACCATTTAGCTTTCCTTGACTTCAGTTTTCTCATGTCAGCAAAGGGAAAATAATGACATGTCTCAGCCATTACTGGAGGATGAACTAAAATAAAACAGCTGATGCCTGGCATACAATACCCGCTTAGTACATATCTGCCTTCCTGTATTCTACCAAGTTTTGTGGAGAAGTTTCTAATACTGGTTGGGGCACAGATGAGTAACAGACTGTTGTTTTTCAATCTAGATTATCTGAAACTGTGCAGCGATGTTCTTGGTTTTCCATGATAGATTACCAACACCTAAAGCCATTTATGTAGCATCAGGAAAAGTGACTCAGCAAGGTAAGAAGTGATCGATTACTACTGGAGATGGAGTTTATGACAAGGCCAAATGGAGTCCACATATGACCACCTGTGATAAGCCCGTCAGCGTGGCCGGAGGGTGGAAATGAGAATAGAGGACTCAGCAGCACCGCTGGTTGTCCAAACAGCGTGGGAGATGAGGAGGGGTATTTCTCATGGGCCATGTCCACTGACAGCATTTACCCTCTTCTTATGCTATTTAAATGGCTGTCTTAATTCTGGATTTAATGAAAGTCCAGGCATTAGAAGAGAGAGGAAAAGCCCAAGTTCAGACTGTGTCCTTCTGAGATTTTATTCTCTCTTTGATCCCACTATAGTTCACTCCATTCTTTCTAGATGATAAGGAAAGATGAGCTTTTTATAAAGAGAAGGACCCAGAGGCTGTATCCATTCTTTTCAATCCTCAAACTTTTCTGTCTAAATTTTGGGAGGCTCCTAGCATCAATGGTGACTACTGCCCTAACTCAGATGCTCCGGATAGTTCCTGAAGGGCTCCATGTTGAAGCAGACCAAGAGGTTTACGGAGGAAAAGCAGAGAGGCAGTGATAGAAATATCACCAACTCCCAGCAAAAATCCAGCTCCCACCTGAGAGAAAAAGGACCGAGGGCACATGAGTTACCTGAATATTTGTCTTCTGTCTGACTTCTAGAGACACTTTGCTTAAGCCTCAGTTTCATTTCTTTTTCTGTGCTGAACAATCTCTGGTTTAACCTCTACCGGTCCCTTTTGGCCGCTGGGCTTCTAGAACGCTTAGAGCTTTGACCTTCCTTGATCCCACCAAAAGGTCTACCTCTAGACCCCATGTCCCAGTCTGTGTCCTCAAACCTGACCCAACCTCATCATAGCCCCTTAGGGAGTGAAGGAAGTGGTAGGAAGAGACCTGGAATTTGCCCCAGATACTAACACAGAACAGGAGTTTCCCAAGGAGATGAGAATGGAAGGCACTGCAGGCAGAGAAATTAGCACTGGCAACAGTGTGGAGTCTGGAATTGGGATTACCTTTTCAGGAATTGTCAGCAACTTGGAATGACTGGGATGCATAACAAGGAGGAGGGTAAACACAGCTGGAGGGGATGGGGGGCGACCATTTACGGATGGTCTTGAATTCTAGGTTAAGGAGTTCTGGATCTCACCTCCACCCCTCAAAGTTCTCCTGCAATAATATAATTTCCTCAGCAAAATCTCTCATGTTCGAGATGTGATATTTTGACACAGTAGCAGGAACTGCCTTTCTGCCGTCTTCCATATGGACCCGCACAGATACCGTGATGCAAGCAGGATTACGCTACAGCCCTGCCCATCATAGCGCATCTCCAGCCTACAGGATTATTATTCCCTTTGCCTGGAGCTCAGGGCCATGCAGAGTCTGTCTTTCTCATTCTCCAACCGCATACACCATTGTTTCCAGGTGATGGAACACACTGGGAAAGTGGGATTACACCAGACACTGAAGCTGTGAAAACGAGCAAGATCAAATGTCAGTCTAGGTGGTGGGACTGATGAGCAAATGGGCTGAAAGCTTTGATGATTCCATGTGCACGGTGTCAGAAAAACAGGAGTATTTAACAGTTCCTTTAGCGGAAATTTTAAATATCGACTACTTGCAAGGTAAATGGAGACGCCTGGTCCTGGAGTCTTGACTGAGACTGGAGGCCCAGCCTGGACGGCACCAGCTGGGTGCTACTCACTCTCCCTGGGTCTCGTTTTCCACTTTTCCAAACGAGGAAAACACCCTTGCTCTGCCCAACTCACAGAATGATTTTGCAAGATTTAGATGAGATAGTGCGCCCAAACCTTCACGAACTATGATGCATTTTAGAAATATAAAAGGTGATTGAGGGTTTTAACAGGCAGACTCTGCCTCCAAGGAATCTCACCTAAGAAATGTGGAAACCCAGTTCCACTTTTGCCTGGGGCCACAGGGCTCTGGCTGGGCTCTGTTCAGATTTTTGTTGTGCAAAATCACCGTGGAAATGGAGATGTCACTAATGGGTGCATAATTTTGGCCCCATGTTCAGAATGCCCCTGGATTCCTTTAGGAGTGGGCCAGCGGCGGGGGTTGGCTCGTAACCTGTTTTGTGTGGAGCCTCTGGATGAAGGGCTGGTGGAACATCCAGAGTTCAGTATTGATCGTGTTTATGATTTAAACACTCAGAGAATAAGGAATTGACCACTTGGATGTGGATTGATGGTTTCCTGATGCTTTATGACAGGTGCGGCCCAGGGACCTCTCTTTGCTGTTAAACAGCTCAATCATTTCTCATCCTGGCATCCTCACTGGTCCACTGGCTCCTCCCTTCCTCCTCTCTTACTTACAAGTGCTGACCCTTCCTGGGCTGC
Source organism: Aotus nancymaae (assembly GCF_030222135.1). Lineage (NCBI taxonomy): Eukaryota > Metazoa > Chordata > Mammalia > Primates > Aotidae > Aotus > Aotus nancymaae. Next base: position 2,462,552 of record NW_026988452.1, read on the forward strand.
TGCCAAACATAACCTGGATACTGTGAGCCTCGGGCTGCTGGGCTACCAGGATCAGAGTCAAGAAGGGTAAAGGATCAATGTTTATGGCGTGTCTTTTGAAGTACTAGCATGGTCATTTCATTACCAACTTTGCAAAATAGGTATCACTGGTCCCATTTTATAGATGAATAAGTTGAGGCTGATGGATAACTTGCTATGTGAGGGACCCAAGCCTGCCTAATTCTACACTTTTACACACTCTCACTTCATTGCCTACAGAAGAGCTCAGAAGGAGAGGGAGGCAGACGGGGACAGGACGTATAACCGACCCTGGGGTGGGAGTAAATTGGAGTGCTGGACATGTGCACTGGGAGCCACCAGGCTGTACTGCAGACGACTCAGCACACAGTGGGCAGGAAGGAGGGCTGAAGAGAGGAGCAGGCAGTTTTCTCCAAAGCTGCTTTACCACAAAAGCCCTGAGCGTGAACATAAGTGAGTCTACACATCTGTATCTGCCTCTTCGACACACATCTTTGCAGCTTGCTGTGTGGAGTTTCTCTGTGCCTTCTTTTCTAGTTTAACCTGATTTTCTTGAAGATGGCAGAGCTGGATTTGTGCGTGGACAGAGCCTGGACATGTTCAGAAGACCTCAGAATAAGAGTTGGGCAGCCTGGTTCTCACTAAGTCAGGAAGAGGACCCAGAGCTCTGGGTTTCTCAGTGGGCCATGTGCACCTGCCTCCCTCTAGCTGTCAGACACTTGCCCCTCCTGGGTATGCTGGCAGAGTTTGGCACCATTCTCTCACACTGAAGAGAGACCCTCATAGGTAGAGCATTGCAAGTTGCAGGCTGTGGCTCAGTTACGTTGCAATGGGGCTGTACCAGTCACGATTTTTAGTTGCAGGCGTCAGCCAGCCCTGGTTGACTGAAGCAGAAGAGAGTTTGATGGAAAGAATACTGGGTGCCTGGGGAATCAGCAGGAATGCCGATGGTGGGGCTGGAGAATGAGCAGCCTGGAGCAGCACCGAGAATCCCATGGTGGAAGGGGTCTGGAGAAACTTCTACTGCGCCAGCCATTGAATGTTGGGCACTACCACTGGCATCACAGTCACTCTTGTGCACAGACTTGAAGCTGCAGTAGAGAGAGACAGAACTCTACCCTCCCTGTGTCTAGCCCAGGGTGGCACGTGGTGGTCGGGTCCCGTGTACAGCCTGTGCCTGGCCACAGAGGCTGCTGGGACTCCAGTTTCTGCATTTTGATACCTACAGTGGGAAGCAGCCACTGAAGACAGTGAAGATTCATGAAGTGGGAGCTTCTCAAGTGAAAAAGGAGTTCAAATACTGGGTGGCCAAATAGAATGATAAATACTCACTATCGCTGCCTTAGCTGAGGACTGAGAAGCTAGGGGCAGTGTCAGGGAGAAGACGCTATGTTCCCTAACAGGTACCGAGTGATTACTCTCTGTGCTAACTACTCCAAACGCAGCATCTCATTTAGTCCTCCTCACGAGCCTCCTAGGAAATTACTTAAACCCATTTTCCAAAGGAGACAGCTGGACTGGACAGCACTCTGGCGCATCCTCGCAGGCGGCTGAGCTGAGGTTCTGGCGTAGGCGGTCTGTCTTCTGAGACCGTGGTCACGTTTCACGACTGAGGGCCGGTGAGGACCTCGAGGTAGATTTCCTTAGGTTAAAGCACTGTAATCAGCTGTCCCTAGGGCTTCCCATTCCAATTATGCCACATGAACTCCTGTATTTTAAAAATCCCATCTCAAGGTATTTCTAGGAGTCTCCAAGACGGCTTGTGTGAACACTATGTGTCAGACCAGGTTGTTGGAGGCCACTGTGCCGTCCCCTTCCTCTGCCAAGCCCAGGCCCGCTGTGGGGACTGCTGTCCAGGCTGAGAAACTCCAGTGTGAACACGGGTGGGCGGGCACTCTCCCGTAGCTGTGCTTGGCCATGGTGGAGCTCTCCCCTGGCCCTCTCCCAGACTGCGTCCCCCGCACTACACTTTTCGCCCTGTTTGACACAACTGCCAGCCAAGCCTGAGCTCCCCTAGGGTCACTGGCCCTGCCCAGGAGAGGCCTCCAGGAGCCGATCTCTGCTGCCCAGCCACAGATGCCCTTGGCCCTCGAGGAGCCTTACTGAGCCGTGCCAGGGGGCAGGAGGGTCCGCTTCCCTCAGCTCCCCGCTGTGGGACACCTATAGTAAGGCGACGGATTTCAATGGGACATCACATTTGGTTGTTGCCACAAGCTAAACCCATTTTTGCCCTCGGGCCCACAGAGATCATCACCCTAGGATGTCAGCGGCACCCTTCAGGCCCGGGTGGGAAACCGCTGATTGTGACATCTTTGCTCTTCTCCTCCCCTTTAAGGACCCCGCCTTCCTTTTTCATAATTGGCTGATATCATTCTCCTCCCACTCTGATCTCACATTCATTAATTTATTTGGGCAACATCAAATATTCATTATGTAACAATTATCTGTAAAACGGGGATAGGAATAATGATATTTCGTTGTCTTGGCTTGGGTCTTCCTGCGAGCAGACTTGAGACAAGGCTTGATTGCAGGCTTCTCGTTTGGGAGGTGATCCCAGGAAGCAGGAGTGATTGCAGGAGGAATGAGCAGCGGAGGAGGAGAAGAACGGTGACCCGAGGGCGTGCTGTCGGTTACCGTGCAGGGGGGCGGAGAAGGGTGACCCGAGGGCGCGCTGTCGGTTACCGTGCCGGGAGGAGAACGGTGACCCGAGGGCGCGCTGTCGGTTACCGTGCCGGGAGGAGAACGGTGACCCGAGGGCGTGATGTCGGTTACCGTGCCGGGTGGGGGGGGGGTGGAGAACGGTGACCCGAGGGCGCGCTGTCGGTTACCGTGCCGGGGGGCGGAGAAGGGTGACCCGAGGGCGCGCTGTCGGTTACCGTGCAGGGGGGAGAACGGTGACCCGAGGGTGTGATGTCGGTTACCGTGCCGGGTGGGGGGGGCTGGAGAACGGTGACCCGAGGGCGCGCTGTCGGTTACCGTGCCGGGGGGCGGAGAAGGGTGACCCGAGGGCGCGCTGTCGGTTACCGTGCCGGGAGGAGAACGGTGACCCGAGGGCGTGATGTCGGTTACCGTGCCGGGTGGGGGGGGCTGGAGAACGGTGACCCGAGGGCGCGCTGTCGGTTACCGTGCCGGGGGGCGGAGAAGGGTGACCCGAGGGCGCGCTGTCGGTTACCGTGCCGGGGGGCGGAGAAGGGTGACCCGAGGGCGCGCTGTCGGTTACCGTGCAGGGGGGGAGAACGGTGACCCGAGGGTGTGATGTCGGTTACCGTGCCGGGTGGGGGGGGCTGGAGAACGGTGACCCGAGGGCGCGCTGTCGGTTACCGTGCCGGGGGGCGGAGAAGGGTGACCCGAGGGCGCGCTGTCGGTTACCGTGCAGGGGGGAGAACGGTGACCCGAGGGTGTGATGTCGGTTACCGTGCCGGGTGGGGGGGGGGGTGGAGAACGGTGACCCGAGGGCGCGCTGTCGGTTACCGTGCCGGGGGGCGGAGAAGGGTGACCCGAGGGCGCGCTGTCGGTTACCGTGCCGGGGGGGAGAACGGTGACCCGAGGGTGTGATGTTGGTTACTGTGCTGACAGCAGCAGCCCGACTGCACTGGCACATCTGAGAAGCACATGAGAGTCTCCCAGCACTGTCCTCCTGAGGGAAGCGAGGCAAGAGCATTTATCCTCAGCTCCTTGCCTCCCCGGTGGAGAGTTGCCTAGGGAGGGGAATGGGAAGTTCAGGGTTACCCGCCCCGACCTTTAGAGGGCTGAAGAGCAGCTTCTGCAGCTTCAGGGCATCTTCAAGGCAGACAGGAGCAAGTCATGGGCACATGCCTGAGTGACACTGTCCGAGAAAGAAGCTCCTCTTTGCAGCTGGACTGAAGTCAAGGGTGGGACGAGGGGCCTTGCTACAGCATTGCAAACATACACTACGCTTCCTCGTGAAGTAGTTACCGTTAACTGAGTTGATTTATGTAAAACACCAGGAACAACACCTGCCCCCAACAAGGCTGTATGTGTGTGTTTGCTGCTATTAACTGTGTGACTACTGCACGTGCCTGGTGCTGCTCCAGGCTCTGTGGGTAACTCATGAGACGTACCTTCAGCTCACAAAACATGCCTCATTTATGTGTCAAAGCTCTGATTCTTGATACCGTTCAAGTTCTTTTGCCAGGAGATTCTTAGGCCCCAGGTTTGGGGCTGGTCAGGGGCCATGGCCCCACTGGCTGTCAGCCTTACCAGTATCCCTGCTTCATTTCAGAGGTCTGCCCTGCCACGTTCGGCTTCCCAGAATCCTGAACAAGGATTTGAACACTAAGGTTTGAATCCTGCATATGAAACAGTCAAACTCAAGTTGTCCATCCTCTGAATTATGCCCTGCTGGGAAACGAAAACGGCTACAGAGCAAAGCCACTTGCCTTTTAATAATTGATGGATAAAAGATTGCAGCATGTCCAAAAACACGCTTTCTGGACCTGCCACTCAGAACGGTTCAGGCAGAGGAAACTGCTCTCTCGGTTCCCATGAGGCCAGGCCTGCCCTCAGCTAATCTGGTGACCTGACCCAGAGCATCTGCATCCAGGCAGTGAATGCACCTTTCCACCAGAGGTTTCCGGAGGCAAGTCCAGCCTAGTCAGTCCTTATCCATCCAAGCCGGCTGACCTGCTCCCAGTGCACAGGCGGGTCCCAAGTCCTCTCACCCCTGCCTCGTTCCCAGAACGAGTCTAGACTGTTCTGGCCTCATACCCGGCCCTGCTGGACACGGCTGCTTGAGGACTGCCTCGGCCAGCTCCTTGCTGCCACTCCCACGGACTCCTTGGGTTCCAGCAGTGCATGGCTTCACAAGGCAACCCCTTCCTCTTGGTCACAGGCCTTTTGCCCAGCCCAGGCACCGAGGGACTGGGACCTGCCCTGGCTCTATCTTGGCTCTCACAAATGGGAACTGGTGAGGTCTCACCCAGGTGAAACCCAGAATTCACTTTCCTTTCAAATGTTAATATATTGCTGTGAAAATATGCCTTTATCAGTCCATAATCCTGTGTTTATAATCTCAATATCTAAAGGCTCTGAAAGTGGAAAGTTGGTTGTGGTCTGCGTGGTGGCAAAATCTAACTGGGTTAATTTCATTTTCCAGAAGTATGTGATCTGCACTAAGGGGAGGCTATCGATAGCCTTTATTGATCTCATTTGGTGTGAATATGCATACACGCTGCTGCAGAAATATTAATGTCATTGATTACGAGGTTTTCCAGATCCCACTGGGATGTTAATGCACGAGCCAGTGTGTGCACCAAACTGCCTTTCTAAACTACATTCTGAATTCTGAAACATCCCTGGATGTTTCCCTGCCTCAATCCCTGAGGACTTGAGGCCTGTATTAGAATTATCCCTGCGAGGGTTAGGGCCTGGGAGAAGTGATCCTGAGTGGCCATTACTGTCTAAAGCTTGAGGATGCAGGGAGCCAGGGGCAGCAGCAGCCCGAGTAAAGGCTATCACTGGATCCTTTAATATGATTACAGAGTCAGGACTTCAGGAGAGTCACATTGACATCCCTTTCATTAAAAAGAAAGAAAAAATTTGCTTCCTGTAACCCATACCCGTTAATTCAGCATCTCCCGTAGATAGCTGAAACCCCTTCAGAAAGACTGGAGCATTTTCTCGATAATATTTCTGGGCCTTTGTTTTTCTCTTTTCTTCTTTCCCTCTCCCTTTGCCCTATCCCTGAACTTCCCCCACTTCTTGTGTTTTGGGCCATAAGAGAGCAGCTTCTGTCATTCATGTGACAAGGAGGCTCCTTAGGTAATTAAAGGGAAGTCTGCAGCCTGAACTACAAATGAAAGGTCACCTTGTTCTGCTTTTAGTCGCACCTCTGCTGGGAGTGTGGTTCTGAGGGCAAGAAGAAAGGGTACCAAAGGGCATGGATGGCCAGCCGCACACCTGGCTCTTCCACGCGGAGCAGGCAGTGGGAACGCTTGGAACACACTCAGTGTTTGCCCTCCAGATTTTTCCAGTCTCCTCATAGATGACCCAGGCCTGATCCAGAACAGGAGGACAGGGTTTTAGATTTAACTTGAAGTCTTCATTTGTATTCTTCCCAGAAGCAGACCCTGAGATGAGCGTTCCAGGAGATGAGAACTGTAGCTGGAAGTGGAGCAGAGCCAGGGGGTGACTGGAATGTAATCCTTTGGGGAAACGATGGGAAACAGCACAGAACACTCCTCAGAGTGCTCTTCCTGAGGTGCCAGGTGAGGGAGCTGAGGTATTTATACACCCTCTCCTGAAACTCATGGGTTGAGGGCTGGCGGGGGCTGCAATGACAATGCCCTGGCACTTGGGCCTGCTTCCTGGGGGCAAAGGCCTCAGGAACAGAGATATGGACACTGGGGTTTGAAGTTGATGGTTACATACTGTAAGAGTAACATCCAAGCGATACTAGTAAGGTACTGAGAGCGTCTACTACAGTTCTTTTCACTAAAATGCAAAGGAATTTTTGTATGTCTTTATCAGAAGAAGGAAAAGAATACTAGTCTTCCCATTGTGAGGGCTGTGCCCACGAGAGCCAGCAGAGCCTGGCAGGACAATATGCTTGGTAGTGGGATCATTTGGGCCTAGTGAGGGGGCAGGTTCTGGGGAAAAAGGGCAAAATATCTGGAGGAGGGAATCATTCCAGGGGCTGCGGTGATGATGCTGGTGCAGCTGTGCCCCTGGCCATGGGAGTGGGGCTCTGCAGCTGCGGTGCACCCTGAAAGCAGTAGGGAGGTGCTTCTTTGCAGCCCTTAGAGACTTCAGCAAAAAATATCCTTGAATAAGGCTAGAGCAGGCAAGGGAAAAATGGCAGGCATAGCAGTGGACTCAGCTTGATTGTGAAGCCCTGTGACCTTTCTTGGGCTCCGGGTAGGGCTGGAAGTACCACGTGTGTCCTGTTGTGGGCGGGGGGGGGGGTCCTGCTGGGAGGATAAGTGGTGCTCAGAGCCTTTTTAGGGCAGGAGTTGCCTAACTTTTTGCTGCTAAGTATTATAGGCTTCATGGGTACTAGTGTCTCTGCTGTAACTCCTCAGCTTCCCTGTTATATAGCAAGAAATGGTCACAGACAATATGTGAAGAATGTGTGTGGCTGTGGAATGTGTGTGGCTGTGGAATGTGTGTGGCTGTGTTCCACCACAGCTTTTTTTTATGGATGCTGAGATCAGAATTTTATATAATTTTCATGTGTCACAAAAAAATGTTTTTTCTGATTTTGTGCATTCATGAAAAAAATGTAAAACCTATTTTTATCTTGTGAGCCACAATAAAACAGGCTGTAGGCTGAATTTGGCCCATGGGCTGTATTTGCAGACCTTTGTTCTAAAGCTTCTCTCTGACTTGGGATCCAGGGTTAAGGGCAGATTTCCAACCCAGTCTTGACAACTTAGGAAAAGCACACCTCCTCCTCACTACAGTGAGTTGAATGACTCATCCAGTAATGGGAAGGGCTCACAAGCAGGGAGACAGAACTCCGAGTATGTGTGGACATTTAACTGGCTCCAGAGAAGGCTTGAAGCCCAGTTTGCTAAGCTTCTGCTCATTTGCTGCTCCAAAAAGTGCCAGCCTGCAGGACCAGTCCACAGCCTGTTACTCTGGGGATTTTACGGGGTTCAGAGGGTAAAGAGGAGACTTTGGATAAATAAAGATCAAATATTTGGGTGACACTGGTGGAAAAGGCAGACTGCGGAGCCGCATCACCTCGCATTCAGGTTCCAGCTCTGCCATTTACAGCCTGGTGATCTGGATCAAGATGCTTAATTACTCTGGGTCTCAGTTTCCTCATCTGTAAAATGAGGAGCAATAATACCCCACCTCTTAGGTTTACTATGAGGATAAATTGAGACATTATGGGAAGCGACCCTGGATCAAGCTCAGCTTGGCATCTCATCTTTACTTAATGGATGGTTTTAAAATTATTTTAAATTCCAACTTCACAAAGTTGTGACAGAAATTAAATGAGGTAAATGTGTAAAGGGCCCAGGGACACAGTCAGTATGTGTTAAGAAAATGGTGGCTACTAGAAATGCAAATCAAAACCACATTGAGATACCACCTCACACCAGTTAGAATGGTGATCATTAAAAAATCTGGAGACAACAGATGCTGGAGAGGATGTGGAGAAATAGGAACACTTTTACACTGTTGGTGGGAGTGTAAATTAGTTCAACCATTGTGAAAGACAGTGTGGCGATTCCTCAAGGACCTAGAAATAGAAATTCCATATGACCCAGCAATCCCATTACTGGGCATATATCCAAAGGATTATAAATCGTTCTATTATAAAGACACATGCACACATATGTTCATAGTGGCACTGTTTACAATAGTAAAGACCTGGAACCAACCCAAATGGCCATCGATGATAGACTGGACAAGAAAAATATGGCACATATACACCACGGAATACTATGCAACCATAAAAAACAATGAGTTCGTGTCCTTTGTAGGGACATGGATGAACCTGGAAACCATCATTCTCAGCAAACTGACACAAGAACAGAAAATCAAACACTGCATGTTCTCACTCATAGGCGGGTGTTGAACAATGAGAACACATGGGCATAGGGAGGGGAGCATCACACACTGGGGTCTGTCAGTGGGGGGCCAAGGGAGGGACATTGGGGGGGTGGGGAGGTCAGGGAGGGATAACATGGGAGAAATGCCAGATGTAGGTGATGGGGGGATGGAGGCAGCAAACCACATTGCCATGTGCGTACCTATGCAACAGTCCTGCGTGATCTGCACATGTACCCCAGAATCTAAAGTACAATTAAAAAAAAGAAGAAAATGACTGCTACTATTAAAAATATGCTGGAGGAAAAAAGTTAGGAATTTCTCCATCTTCTTTGGGATGATGGCTCTCAAGAGGTGGGAAGAGGAGGAAAATGGCACCTGCACACTGTTGATTGCAGGGTATTTGTATTCATTCCCTTTCTGAAGTTCCTGAATAGCAAATGTTCTTGACAGCAATTGGGTCTGGATGCCACGTTTTGAAGCCCAACTGACAAACAAGAGATTATGAGACTACGGTTATCTTCTACCAGCTGTGTGGAAGATCCTGTCATTTGGCGTCACACAACTGTGAATTCTTTTATCTCCTTCTCCCTCTTATGTGCTCCCAGAGCATATGCAAGCAAGCTCTGACACTGATAGAACGTTCTCATTAACTATCATCTGAAAGATGGGGCGTCAACGCAGGAGTTCTGCATTGCATCTCAGACGGAAATTTCCACTGGGGATGCTGAAGTGGTGACGTGGCAAGTTTGAAATTCCCTTCTACATACACCACAGTCTCAGGTTATGGAGTGCCTGGATTTCCGCCCAAATCGCTGCCTGCTCCTTCAGAAGGAAATGGAAGATGAGGCAGCTATGGGCCCTGAGAGGGGACAGAAAGCTGATTTTCCATCATATAAACAATAGTCTCTCAGGCAGTGTAGATGGAGCAGGTGACTGGAGCCAGAGGGACGGGGTTGTGCTCGTAAAGGACCAAACAAAGAGGCTGAGCAGGGACCCTGCGGGGGCCCTGGAGACGCACCCTTTAATATTCATCCCACCTCATGTGGTCAGTCTAAGCAGGTCATGGTAATTCCTATTTTCCTTCGCAGGGATTAGTTAAGTGAAGGGCATGCTATCCACTCCTGACCAATGAGATGAGGAAAAGCCTGCAGTGTGTGTGTGTGTGTATGTGTTGGTTGGGGGGCAGTCTGGGGAAAGTTTATGTTCTGCAAAGAAGGAACTCAGAGAGAGAGTGCCTTTTCTCCCTGTGGACTTTGCCACGAGTCCCTGGTGTTGAGGCGTCATCCTGCTGTCATCCCTAGGAGAGGCCAACATCACATATGCTTGAATGGCAAGAGGGATGGTTCCCAGATCCTTAAGGACAGCACTGCCTGCAACTGATCTCTACCTGCCTTCAAATCATATCTCTGCTTGCTCATTGTCGAAGTCAGTTTGAGTTGGAACTCTCTGTCCCTTGTAGCCAGAAACACCCTATCTGGGGCCACATTTTTGACACAGGAACATCCACTAAGGTGAGAAATAAGAGAAGGGTGTGCACTAGGCATGTGCAGCAGGGGCAGCTGGGCACTTCTAATGGGTTAGTGTGAAACATACCTTGTACTCTACCTGGAGCGTCCTCAAGAATCTATATTAATTAATTATCTTATTCATGAGCCTGTGCAAGCCACCTACTATATGGTTAGCACAGGGACAGGTCTTTCTGAGAATAAAAGAGTCATATAAAACATCATTCTAGTTGTCAAGCATCATAAAATTGAGTTGGTGGAGCCAAGACTAGGAAGAGAACAAAATAAGTGGTTTAGAGAAGGGCGTGATGCGTGTGTGCTGGAGCAGGCAGCAGCTTCGTGGAGACGGAGAAGGCCACGCTGGGCCTGAGTCAGCAGCAAGCATGGAGGTGAGGATGTACAGATGTTAAACCACGTGCTCCAACACAGCCAGAAAGTGGCAGAGCTGGGGTGCAAAGCCAGGATGCCCAACTCCTTCCAACCCTGGGCACGTAACCACGACACTGGAGCACACTGATGCTCCCGATGTACCTTTATAAGCCTGGAATGATGCTCTATTAATTTATAATGAGAAATAGAACTGGAAAACATCATAAATTCAAAATACGTGAAGCCAAGTCATATTCAGAAGGTCCCCAAGGAAGCCTGAAGCTGATTGACACACAGGATACCCTCGACACCAGGATGGGGGTTTGTGTCTTGAAAGGCTAGTCCTTCTCTTCCTGGCAAGGTACTACTGGTAAGAGCACGGCCAGTTTTAGAGACTTAGGGCTCCCATTTAAATGCTGCAGGCTGTTCCTAAAGTCCTCCTTCAGTCACGGTGTAAGTCAACTGGTCAGGCCTCCAGGCGTTAATTATGTTCACATTTAATTCAATGGTGGACTAGCAAATATTTAACAGCTGGCTCTCTGGGGGGCTGAGGGGAGCCCTAATTTGTAACATTAGTCAAGTCAAGTTCCAAATACTCCCTCCCAGACCATTTCAAGCTATCAGCAGGAAGAGAGGCACACAATCAATGGCTCTGGAGAGCTGGTCCCGGCAGGCCCCAGCACACCACTGCGGGCACGCTGCATGCTGCCTCTCGGAGCCTTCTTAGATGCCCTGATGGGAATTATGGGATGCTCCCAGACTTCTGTAGAACATTGACCAAAGTAGTCACAGCCATGTGTGTGAACTTCTCCAGTTTAATCACTGGAAAATGGCTGCACTTCCAAATTCTTAGAGAACACGTTGCTTTTACATCCATGCACCATCAACTAACAGTTTTGTAAGGTGGCTAAAGAAACCAAAGATGGATTTCCTTTCTATATTACCTAAAGTCCAGAGTTCTGTTAAAATTACTGCCAAGAGTGAGGCTTGGGGCTGGGGCTGCACCGAGTAATGCCAGGGGTAGCCATAGATAAATTGGCACGCAATCTTCTAGAGCACCACCGCCATTCACCCCCTGCCTCACTTTGCTGTCTTGCCCAACATAAAATGACAGGAAAAAAAATTGTGTTGCTTAGTAACAGCTCTGAGCGAGGGGAGACCAGTCAATACAATTCTGAATTAAGGCAATATCCACAAAAAAAATCCATCTTGAGGATTTATACGAAAACCAAACTGTAGTTCTAGTCTTACAAGCTGGTAGAGAAGTCCCATTAGCTTTGGGTATTGGATTATTTAGAATAATATATCTGGGATATAGATTTCTTTTTCTGGGAAGAATAATCTACTCTGAGGTCATGAAAATCAATAGGCCACTTTGAAGACGGACTTGAGCCATTATTGGTAATGTTCTGGTTGTGCTTGTGAATCAACAATCAAGCAAAAACAGGGCCTTTTAGTAATTCCCACTACAGAGCCCTACTTATCAATTCTGCAGCGAAGCCCCTCCATCCACTGAATGCATCAGCATCCCCCAAGGCCTGCTGTGAGCCTACGGAGACCCTGAAAGCTGACAGCGGCACAGAGGATTGAGGATGGACCTTCCAGGGTGGGCCCACCGTCCTAGCATGCCTGAGACTGAGGAGTTTCCCAGGACGCTAGACTTTTCATGCTAAAACTAGGAAAGTCCTTGACAAACTGGGACAGTTGGTCACCCTGCATCAGCGGTTCTCAGCTGCAGGCGATTCTGACCCTCAGTTAGGGTTGTCAGATAAAACAGAAGATACTCCAGTTTGATTTTCAGATAGACAATGAGTAATTTTTTAGTATAGATATGTCCCAAATACTACAATGGGACACACTTATAGTGAAAAAGAATTATTATTTGCTTGTCTAAAATTCAAATTTAACTAGGCTTTATATATATATAGTAAATCTGACAATCTTAGCCACAGGAGAGAGTTGCTAATGATCGAAGTCTCTTTGGCTGTCACAACTACAGCTTTATCAGGGATGCTACCAGCATGCAAGGGTAGAGGCCATGCTGCTAAACGTCCTATACGGCACCAATGCACACAACAGCTGCCAACAACAAAGAATTATGTGGTCTGAAATGTCAGTGGTACAGAGGCTGAGAAAGCCTGCCCTAGACCTTAAATAAGCCGTGCCACAGAGCTCTGTCTTCCTTGAGAAAACACTGAAGGCTCAACGCTGGCTTCCCTGCTTTAGACACACACACACACGGAAGAATGTCACATGCTCTCCTGACCTTTAACACTCTGAGACAGATGGCGTCAAACAGCCATTGGGAGCTTAAGAAGCGTCTAGCAAAACGGGACACTTCCCCTTGCCGGCTCCCCTTCCACACTTGGAAGGGTGGGGCAGTGTGTGCCACTCAACAATAGAGCAGATAAAAGCTGGATCGGGATGGTCCCCAGGACACCCCATCTCCCCAGACTTCTGTGGTGACATTTCCTTGCCCTCCTGAAGTTTGCTCATGGCTTTGAAAACACAGTTTCAAAATATCTTCATTGTTTTATATACATGGTACTGGTCGCGCCTGGAGTTTTCCTGAAGGAAACTGTAGCAGCAGGAATTCTGTGCAATACTATAATAAGGGGGCTTTATCCTTTCAAAACTACATCCTTTCTCCTGGTTGCCAGCTCTCCCACAGTCCTGTGAAAAATGTGGCTCAGAAGTTACTGCGGCGTTTTTCTCTTCCTCCTGTCTCACTTTAGTTCATATCAAGCAACAGAAGGCAATTCTGTTGTTCCCACTTAGGGATGCTAGCTTGAATGAATGAATGAATAAATGAATGAACCAAATGTCAATCCTGTGCTCATTTCCCTAGTGTGTAAGAACTGAAATATAAAACGTGGCACCTGCTTAAAAGGAATTGGTGAATTTGACTTCTCTGGGTACCTTGTACAAGTGGAATGCATGTTTAATGGGCACAGAGTTTCAGCTGGGAAGATCAAAACGTTCTGGGGGGTGGGTGTCGGTGACCGTTGCACAACTATGTGATTAAACTTAATGTCACAGAACTGTGCACTTAAAAATGGCTAAAATGGTAGATTTTTATGTTGTGTTTATTTAACCATAATTTAAAGAAAGGAATTGGTGGTATGACGTATGTCTAGGCATATACGTTTCGATATATGCTTGCTGATTGATTATCTATGGTCTATTTACAAACTTTTCCCGAGTAAACTTGGTAGTTGCCTCGTCATCCTGCACGCTTATCCTTAAATTAAATGGACAATGCCTCTTTCTTCTTCTCCCTGTTCTTAATTCCAGCGGTCACATGAAGATAGGAATATATTTTCTCTTTGGAAGTTACTTTAATTTTTGTGGGTATGTAGTAGGTGTATATATTTATGGGGTACATAAAACATTGTGATACAGGCATGCAATGCGTAATAATTACGTCATGGAAAATGGGACCCATCCCCTCCAATATTCATCTTTTGTGTTATAGTTCAATCATATTCTGGAGTATACCCTGAGTACTTCAAATGTACTCAAGAGTACAATTAAATGACTACTGACTACTGTCACCCTGTTGTACTGTAAAACACCAGGTCTTATTCATCATTTCTAACTAATGTTTTTTAGTCATTTGCCATTCGCTCTCCCCTGTCCTTAAACTCCCCCAGCTCAGACTTGGGATGCTCTCCAGGCTACGGTCTCTGTCCCTTCACGTGGGGTCTGGGGCCTGTGTTCCTGCCATATTTACTACACTGAATCACTCCCGCCACAGCCTAAGCCCGCTCCCCTGTCTGAAATCCAGGAATCCTGGCCTCGTGAGAACCGCGAGGACCTGAGCACCCTCTGTAAAATGTGAACAGTGATCGCAGAGGACACACTGGACGGTGGCCTCAAAGTTCTTGGCCACCACGAGCAGCCACACGTGGGAACATGTGTCCGTGGACCCTGTCTCTCGTTCCACCCGAGTGTTCTACTTTCCTTTGGAGCATGGAGCAAAAACCCCGACATGATGCCCTCTGGCAAGGGTGTGCCCAGGGAAAAACTGTGGGGAAGAACATTTAATGTGGGTACGGGAACCTGGGTGAGAGTTAAAAACACACACTGTCAAAGGAATCAGCTCTGAGTGCAGCAATCAGTCTGGGTGCAGTCGTGGTCCTCTGCCTGGGGCCTTCTTGGAGCCCACAGATCCTTCCCTGTATGGGTTGCCCAAGAGCAGGTTCACAGAAGCCCACGTCCACCTCTCACTCCTACCCAAGTCTCACCGCAAGGCAGATCTCAGCCATGGGCCTCAGCATCATGTGAGGGTGACGGTGAGTGTGAAGAGGCCCTGGCAGAGGGGCTGAGCAGAAGGGCGCACGGGCACCTGACATGCTTGGCTCAGCGACTTCTCAGCTGTGAGTGCTCAGCCAGAGGCGTCTCCTCCTTAAGCCTCGGTTCGTTCGCCTGGGAAACTGAGATACTAGCACCATCTCAAGCTGCCTTTGTGAGGGCTCAAAGGGCACGTGGTGCACAGCAGCATCCACTTGTGTGAAAGTCTCTCTTAGGTGAGGTTACTTAGAGGCGGAGCCTGAGACAGGGATTCAGGTGCACGCAGTTTATCGAGGGCGTGCTCTCAGGAGAAAGAGAACAAGAAAAGCAGGAAGGGGCAGGGGGATACAGTGAGCTAGGAAGCGGGCCTGCTGAGTTTGCTGGAGCTTATCCCGTGGGGAGCCCTGGAGCATGAACTGTACCCCTCTAGACAGGCCCCTTCGAGAGGCCTCAGTGTCTACAGGCTGCCTCTAAGCGGGAAGGGAGGGTACTGAGGAACCTCTACCTCTGCTTTGAGAGGCAGAGACAGCTCTCTGAAAGGGGCCGCTCTCATTTAGCCGAGGGCAACACTTCGAACTGCCTCATTCAGCGCAGGGCAGCTGTGAGCAGTCTGTAGTCAACATTTACAGCAGCTGCAGATGGGCAGCCCCTTGGTGCAGGACATCTGAGTAGGGGACCGTCAGCATCCACCACACCTCCTTGGCTCTTTAGAGCTTCCAGCAGTAAACTCCCTTGTTCAGCTGGCACAGGGGCAGACCTGCCTCACCTTGAATCTGGTCACATCCAGAGTCGCATCACAGCAAGATGCTACTGGATGCCCCACACCTGCAGCATCACAGCAGCACTGCGTGTGTCTGGGCACCACTCTGCTGATCTCACAGGAAGCGGCCAGGCAGGGGAGTCGTTTTGCCAAGAGCAGTGATGAATTCACACTGACCAGTCACGCCCTTGTCATGCCACCATTCTGATCAAGAATCTCTTCTTAAAAGGCTGAGAGGGTCCTGTCTCAGATTAATAACTAGAGCCTTGCTTTTCCAGCTGTGGCAGACAGAGCAGGAGCATGGGTATCACCTAGGCACTTCTTAGGAAGGCAGAGTCTAGAGGCTCAGAACCACAGTCTAACCAGACCCCCAGGTAATCCACGTGTACAATAAAGCTCAGGAATTGCTGGAAAAGACACTTCCCCTTTCTTTCCTCCATAGCACCATTGCAATACTTATCACAGTTGCCAAAATTTTTACACTTACCTTGTTAGTGTCCAAGGGAAGAGTGGCAGCATGAAGCCAACAAGGACTTGTGTTTGAAACCAGCTTTGTCACCAATAAAGCTTATTCCACGGGATAAGCTCAAGCGGACTCAGCAGGCCCGCTTCCTAGCTCACTGTATCCCCCTGCCCCTTCCTGCTTTCCTTGTTCTCTTTCTCCTGAGAGCACGCCCTCGATAAACCGCGTGCACCTGAATCCCTGTCTCAGGCTCCGCCTCTAAGTAACCTCACCTAAGAGAGACTTTCACACAAGTGGATGCTGCTGTGCACCACGTGCCCTTTGAGCCCTCACAAAGGCAGCTTGAGATGGTGCTAGCATCTCAGTTTCCCAGGTGAACGAACCGAGGCTTAAGGAGGAGACGCCTCTGGCTGAGCACTCACAGCTGAGAAGTCGCTGAGCCAAGCATGCCAGGTGCCCGTGCGCCCTTCTGCTCAGCCCCTCTGCCAGAGCCTCTTCACACTCACCGTCACCCTCACATGATGCTGAGGCCCATGGCTGAGATCTGCCTTGCGGTGAGACTTGGGTAGGAGTGAGAGGTGGACGTGGGCTTCTGTGAACCTGCTCTTGGGCAACCCATACAGGGAAGGATCTGTGGGCTCCAAGAAGGCCCCAGGCAGAGGACCACGACTGCACCCAGACTGATTGCTGCACTCAGAGCTGATTCCTTTGACAGTGTGTGTTTTTAACTCTCACCCAGGTTCCCGTACCCACATTAAATGTTCTCCCTCCAGTTTTTCCCTGGGCACACCCTTGCCAGAGGGCATCATGTCGGGGTTTTTGCTCCATGCTCCAAAGGAAAGTAGAACACTCGGGTGGAACGAGAGACAGGGTCCACGGACACATGTTCCCACGTGTGGCTGCTCGTGGTGGCCAAGAACTTTGAGGCCACCGTCCAGTGTGTCCTCTGCGATCACTGTTCACATTTTACAGAGGGTGCTCAGGCCCTCGCGGTTCCCATGAGGCCAGGATTCCTGGATTTCAGACGAGGGAGTGGGCTTAGGCTGTGGCGGGAGTGATTCAGCGTAGTAAATATGGCAGGAACACAGGCCCCAGACCCCACGTGAAGGGACAGAGACCGTAGCCTGGAGAGCATCCCAAGTCTGAGCTGGGGGAGTTTAAGGAGAGGGTGGAGAGGTGAGAGGCGGGTGATCTGGGAGGCCTGGTGCCCAGGATCAAGATTCCAAACACAGGACCTCGGCAGGGCTGCTGCCTGTTTCCCAGCCCGGGTCCCCCATTAGGTAACCTTGGGCCACTTGCCTGCTACAGCCCTCTTGAGCCCTTTTTTTCTCTGCAAATAAAGAGGATAATTTCTAAATCATAAGGCTGTCATGACACAATGTATTTAAAACAACAAACTTTGCAAAGCCCATAGTAGGCATGCAAAAAAAAAAAAAAAATCCTGAAGAACTAGCTTAGTGCTGGACATGAACTCACATTTAGAAAATTTAATTGAAATGAACTGTGTTTAAGCAGATTGACTTTCAGCCTCCTAAGAGGCAGGATGTCTACAGGTGGCGGAGGGAGCTTCAGAAACTCTGATCTCACTGCCTGTTCTCATTCCTCTTGCCCTTGATGGTTTTCACAGCGTGTCATCAGCTGTTGACACGTGGACGGATATGTCCCTGCCTATGCCATGTCTGAATGGATGGCATAGGAGACTAAAGGGACAGAGGGCAGGGACCAAGGCCAGGTGGTCGTGGCATTTGGGGAGCACTTGAGGCCACCCTCCAGACTTCAGAGCAAATGCAGCAATCCAGTGGAACATGCCAAATTGAGCCTGGCTCCCATTTTGTTTGCCCTGTGCAGGTCAAACATTTTTAAAATTACTCGAAGATCCCACAATAAGCATTTTATGCCTCTCACTATTTGAGTACTTGGGGTATGCCGAGATTTCTGCATCATTTCTGTGTTTTATCTTTACAGTGGCTCTGTGAGGTGGATGCAATGAGTCTCATTTTATGGATGAGGAAAGTGATACTCTGATAGATGAATGTGATTCTTATAACCACACAGGAGGCCAGGGGCAGAGCCGGGACTCAAGCCTGGATCTGGGAGATTCCAGAGTTCCTAAGCCCTCGGCTGTAGACTTAGCGTCATAGAGGTGTACCTAAGAGCTGGAAGCTGGTAAGCCCCCACAAAATAAAAAGGAACCAATTAATTCCACTATCAGTTATTTATAAATTCAGAAACTAGTTGAAAAGGAAGGAAAACAATCAATGACAAATGTTTTCAGCATGCCACTCTTTCATATGCCTTGAAGGTGTCATCAAACTCCCTAGGCAAACTCCCCCTTCACACAAGTGCCAGGGTAAGAACAGGGCCCCTCAAACGCCTACTGCACACCCCCGCCAGCAAGCCGAGGGTTGACTGGGTCCTTGAGCTACAGCCAGACCTTCAAATGAGGCTTGTCCCTGGTGACTAGCAGCTCTGCAGAGTCCTGCTCATCTGTAGGAACTATGGGGCCCTGTTGTCACCCACCTCTGATGCCACCACCATTCCCTCAGCTCACCCTCGGAATTCTCCACCCTTCCATCTTCTGCCAGGAATATGCCAAGAATGGAGAGTAATGGGAAACGGCTAGGCCCCAAATCACTTCCAGTCAAATTTTTAGTAGCACCCTCACACTGTGGTTCTTCCTAAAGACATCCTTTGTGGCTTTCTGTCTTCTGAAGAGCCTTGCTAGATGTATATGCTGACAGAATGTTAGAAGTGGGAAAAGTTCTGTTTCCTCATTCATAGAGACCCATCTCCCACCCACAGGATTCCGTCCTCAGCGCCCCTGACAGGATGGTGACGCAGCCCATGCTTCTTCCTTTGGAAATATAAAAGGTATTACCTCAGAGGGCATTCTGTTCGATATTTCAGAGCTCTGAGTTTTAACAAACCCTTCTTTACACCTACCTGAAATCTGCTCCATTTTTATACCATGTATCCAGCAAACCTGTGCTGAGCAGGTTGACATAATATTACAAGTGACATAATATTACAATATGACATAATATTACAAGTGACAGAAAACTCACTCAAATTGACTTACCCTATAATAGGTATTACTGGAAGAAAAATGGCTTCAAGTGAGGCTTGTCCCAGAGTTCAAAAAAGACCAGGTGGTGCTCTCCTTTCACTCTGCCTTCCATGTATTAATTTTAATTTTTTTGCAGGGGGCAAAGTCTCGCTCTGTCACCCAGGCCGGAATGCAGTGGCTCTATCTCGGCTCACTGAAACCTCCACCTCCCGGGTTCAAGCATGTCTTCTGCCTCAGTTTCCTGAGTAGCTGAGACTACAGCTGCCTGCCACCATGCCCAGCTAATTGTTGTATTTTTAGTAGAGATGGAGTTTCGCCATGTTGGCCACGCTCCTCTGGAACTCCTGAACTCGGGTGTCCACCCACCTAGGCCTCCCAAAGTGCTGGGATTACAGGCGTGAGCCACCGTGCCCGGGCTCCATGCTGTTTTTCTGCTCATCCTTAAGCTCTCCTGGCCCTCCCGGATCAATGTGGGTGTGAGCAAAATGGCTGCCGCAGAGCAGCCCTCTTACCTCATCCTCCAGAAGAACTAGGAGCAACCCTTTTGTTAGCACCTGGCACAACTCCTAAGACTCTCTCTTACTGGCTCACACTGGGTCATGTGCCCATCTCTGAAGCAATCACGGCAACCAGAGATATGAGCTATGGAGCTGGGGTAGGAATGTCTATCTCACCTACACCGAAAGACTTGAAATGAAAGAGGGGTCGATTCTCTAAAGGAAAATGAGATCACTGTTGGCAAGAGAAGGTGGGAATAAACGCTGGTCAGGAGCCCACAAATGTCTCCTACCGTTCTTTGCTTTTTGACAGCCACCATGCTGGTTACTGGGGGTGGCAAGTTGAGTGAAACTCAACCCCTACCTAAGGAAGCCAACAGCTACACAGGGACAGAAAACCAAATAGTGCATGTTTTCACTTGTAAGTGGGAGGTAAACACCGAGTATACATGGACACAGAGAAGGGAACACAGACAACGGGCCAACCTGAGCATAGTGGGCTGGAGGAGGAAGAGGATGGGTTCTGTGCTCATTACCCGGGTGGTAAGATCAACCCTCCATGACACACAGTTTATCTATATAACAAACTTGCACATGTACCCTTGAACCTAATAATAATAATAATAAAAAGCCAATAGCTTGGTGGCAACACTCATTACTACTGTATAAGGTTCATATCAGTGCTGGTGTCACATTCTGGAGTAAAGAAATATGTTCTTTTTTTATTGAGGGATGTTCCAAGCCTCTGAAGACACCTTGCCCACCTCTTCAAAATCTCCCCTAAGTTAAACATCCCTGGCATATCCAGTTTTAAGCCCTCTGACTTGGTTGCAAGACTCAGACTATGACAGTCCCCTCCTGGGAATAATAACGAACACAATGCCCAGTATTGGACCTGATCTCCAGAAACAATGGGACTGCCTTAGGCTGGGATCCCCAGCAATAGAATCTCCGATGAGGATTGATACTGAAAGGTCAAAAACTAAAAGCATTCCCCTCAAAAACTGTAATGAGACTAGGAAGGCCACTCTCACTACTCCTATTCAATATAATACTGGAAGTCCCTGCCAGAGCAATCAGGAAACAGAAAAGAAAAAAAGGCTTTGAAATAGGAAGAGAATAAGTGAAACTATCTCTCTTCACTGGTGATATGATTCTTTACCTAGATAAACCTAAAGACTCTGCCAAAAGGGTCCTGGAACTGATAAATGAATTTAGTAGTTTCAGAATACAAAATCAATGTACAAAAACTAGTAGCATTTCTAAATACCAGTGACATCCAAGCTGAGAGCCAAAGCAAGAATACAATCCCATTTACAATAGCCACAAAAAAGTTACCTAGGAATACATCTAATCAAGAAAGTGAAAGATCTCTACAAAGAGAACTACGAAGCACTGCTGAAAGAAATCATAGATGACACAAACAAATGGAAAAACCTACCATGCTCCTGGATTAGAAGAATCAATATTGCTAACATGGCCATACTGCCCAACGCAATCTCCAAGTTCAGTGCGTTTCCTATCAAGATATCAACATCATTCTTCACAGAACTAGAAAAAAAAATCCCCAAATTCATATGGAATCAAAAAAAAGAGCTTGAAGAGCCAAAGTAAACCTAAGTAAAAAGAACAAAGCCAGAGGCATCACATTACCAAACTATACTGTAAGGCCACAGTAACCAAAACAGCATGGTACTTGTACAAAAACAGACACATAGACCAATGGAACAGAACAGATAACTCAAAAAGAAAGCCACACACCCACAGCCAACTGATCTTCAACAAAACCAACAAAAATAAGCAATGGGTAAAGAACTCCCTATTCAATAAATAGTGCTGTGATAGCTGTCTAGCTACATGCAAAAGAATAAAACTGGACCCCTACCTTTTACCATATACCAAAATTAACTCAAGATGAACTAAATATTTAAATGTAAGACCTCAAACTATAAGAATCCTAGAGGAAAACCTAGGAAACACCATTTTTGATACCAGCCTTGGGAAAGAATTTATGACTAAGTCCTCAAAACAATTGCAACAAAAACAAAATTGACAAGTGGGACGTAAATAAACTGAAGTGCTTCTGCAGTAGCAAAAGAAACCAAGAAACCATCAACAGAGTAAACAGAAACCTACAAAACGGGAGCAAATATTCACAAACTATGCATCCAACAAAGGGCTAATATCCAGAATCTATAAGGAGCTTAAACAATTGAACCAGCAAAAACAAATAACTCCATTTAAAAAATGGGCAAAAGACATAGACACTTCTCAGAAGAAGACATACAAATGGCTAACAAACATATTTAAAAATGCTCAAGATTACCAATCATCAGAAGGATGCAAATCATAACCACAATGAAATATCATCTCACGCCAGCCAGAGTGGCTATGATTAAAAAGTCAAAAACAACGAATACTGCTGAGGGTGCAGAGAAAAGGGTATGCTTATACACCGTTGGGTAGAATATTAATCAGTTCAGCCACTGTGGAAAGGAGTTTGAAGATTTCTCAAAGAACATAAAGCAGAGCTACCATTCCCTTCAGCAATCCCATTAGTGGGTATTCATCCAAAAGAAGATAATTTTTTCTGTTAAAAAGGCACATGCATTTGCATGGTCATCGCAGCGCTGTTCACAATAGCAAAGACATGGAATCAACCTAGGTGCCCATCAGCGGTGGATTAGATAAAGAAAATGTGGTGCATACATACCACAGTATACTTTGCAGCCATATCAAGGAACAAAATCATGTCCTTTGCAGCAGCATGGAAGCAGCTGGAGGCCATTATCCTAAGTGAATTAATGCAGGAACAGAAAACCAAATACCACATGTTCCTTCCTTCTTTTAAGAGGGAGCTGAACAGTGGGTACTCATGGACATACAGATAGATAGGAAAAATAAACGCGGGACTACTAGAGGGAGGAGGGAAGGAGGCAACGGCTGAAAAACTACCGGGTACTATACTTAATATCTGGGTGATGAGATCAGTCGTACCCCAAACTTCAGCATCATGCAATATGCCCAGGTAAGAAACTCGCATGCATATATACACCCTGAATCTAAAATAAAAGTTAAAATTATAAAAATAAATAAATATCATAAAAAACAAATGAAAACCATAATGATATATTTAGGTATATTTATTTTGTGTGGCAAATTAATTCTTGTTACTCGAAAAAAAAAAAAAAAAAAGAATTTATCTGGGAGGTGATTTCAGGAAATACCAGAAAGGCAGGTAGGGAAGAAAAACCGAGGCAGAGTGGTTAGTGAGCAGATTATCACCGTGGGCACCGTGGGCACCGGGGGCTCGCCCCTCCCAGGGAATTCTGGGAGACCACGAAGAGCATGGCATAGAGCAGCCCCAATCCAGGAGAACGAGGCTGGGTAGTTAGTTCCCAACTGCCGTCTGTCTATTGGTTGAAGCTGCTTCAAGGGTGTTGCTATGATTTGAATATGGTTTGTCTGGCTCTGCCAAGTCTCATGTTAAAATGTGAGCCCCAGCATAGGAGGTGGGGCCTGGTGGGAAGTGTTTGGGTCCTGGAGGTTGATCTCTCATGAATGGCTTGGGCCGTTCTCTCAGGAGTGAGAGCTGGTTGTTAAAGAGCCTGCATCCTCCTCCCTTTTCCCTCCTCCTCCTCCTCCTCCTCCTCCTCCCTCCTCCCTCTTCCTTCCTCCTCCTCCTTTTCCTCCAACTACTTCTTCTTTCTTCTCCTTCTCTCTCTCCTCCTCCTCCTCCTCTTCCTCCTCCTTTTCCTCCTCTTCCTCCTCCTTTTCCTCCTCCTTCTCCTCCTCCTTCTCCTTCTCCTCCTCCTCCTTCTCCTCCTCCTCCTCCTTCTCCTCCTCCTCCTTCTCCTCTTCCTCCTCCTCCTCTTCCTCCTCTTCTTCTTCCTTTCTCTCTCTCTTCCTCTCTCACCATGTGATCTCTGCATATGATGGCTCCCCTTCGCCTTCCACCATGAAGCCCTCACCAGAAGTAGATGCTGGCACCATGCTTGTTGTACAGCCTGCAGAACTGTGAGCTGAATGAACTTTTTTTCCTTCATCAATTACACAGCCTCAGGTATTCCTTCATAGCAATACAAATGGACTGAGTGGGTGTTAACTCCCTGGCACCCTGGCCTGCCCCAAGCACAGGCCAAACACAGCCCTGAGGCCAGAGCAGCCACAGGTAGACAGGTGGGGAAGCTGTGGGGACAAAGGCCCCGGGCAATCAGGCAATAGTTTGTGCCGGGCACAGTGGCTCGCACCTATAATCCCAGCACTTCGAGAGGCTGAGGCAAGAGGATCACTTGAGTCCTTCTTGCATTAAGAAGTTACTGGCCTTAAGGGGAGCATGAGTGGAGAGGGAACCTGAAAGTCACCAACAGCACTTGTGACAGGGACCAAGACTCCCCTCAAGCTGGACGCTCGCTCCACTTCTACATAAACGATGTCAGCACCCAGATGTGGTTTCGGAAGATAAACAGCCCATGGCTTGATCCCACAGAGCTTTTAATGCCCCACCAGAACTCCCCATCGCTCCATCCTGTACCCATGCCATCGGGTTTTGAATTAAATGTTACGTCATGCATTCCTCCCTGGAAATTTTCACTATTGTGGTTTCAGCCCCAGACTCCAGCCTGTTGAAATCACCCGGTCTCTTGATTGGATCACGCACTGCACTAACTCTGCCTCCATGCTTCAGTCATGACCAAGCCTTAAACGCTGCCTCTTGTCTTGTTTTCTACAACCTTTTATGACACAAGTTATACCTATTCATAATGAAAATTCATTAGAAAAATTAACTCAGTGAGATGAAGGAAAAAAATCACCTCCTATCCCATCACCCAGAGGTAGCTGCTGTTAATGTTGTACTTTATTTTCTTATAAAATTTTATGAAGGCATAAAAATATTTTTTCTACAAAAATGGGATCATATGATATATTGCTGTATTATAACTTGCTTTTTAGCTCTTAAAAATGTAGAGTGTATGTTCACAAATTATTTTATACTCCTCCCTCCAGAAGGTGACATTTAATTCTCTTTCCCTCAAATATGAACTGGGCTCGGTGCCTCACTTCTCACACATAGAAAAGAAAAACATCATAGCGTTATAGTGGAAAAATCCGGCGAACACCACCTTAACCAAGTGCTCAGGCTAAAATCGCCACTGGTAAGTCATTGATATCAGCTGCTCCCTGCTGGGACGCAGTGAGAAGGGCACTTGCCTCAGTGGTAATATTCTTCCCCAATACCCGGAACCCAGTCCAATCTTGAAAAACCTTCAGACAAACCCCAGTTGAGAGACAGCTTCCAAAACATCTGACCAAACTTCTTCAAAAGTGTCAAGATCACTAAAAAAGACAAGACAGAAACAGCCACAGATTGGGGAATACTAGGAGACATGACAACTAAGTGCCACGTGATGTCCCTGACTGGACCCTGCAGCAGAAAGAGCGCGCTAGGGGAAGACTGGCAAAATCTGAATCAAGTTGATAGTTTAATAAATAAAATTATATGGTTACTAATAGCTTAGCTTTGATAAATCATGGTTATGCAGGATGTTAATATTCAGAGAAGCTGGCATGAAAGGTGAACAGGAACTGTGCAGTCTTCCCAACTGTACTATAAATCTGAATGGATTTCAAAATAAAAATATTTTTATTAACAAATATATATGTACTAAACATCTTTCCAGTTCAATAGCGATCCACAATAATATTTCCGATGGCTGCCTAGCTTTATTAGATAGAGATAAAAAATTTTACTTAATCAATATCTAATCCCCCGCCCCCGACGTTTCTATTTTAACAACACTGGAATGATAATTCTCTTAAATTTCCTTGGTGCACTTGCCTTTAATACATTTCAAAAGGTAGAGTTTCTGGGTGCAATCTCTTTTCCGGTGTCTGGGAATACCTGCACCATTACTACCTAAAAAGCTCGTCTAAGGTGCAGTTGCTAGACCACACCCTAGATGTGCTGAACTCAAATATCTGGGCGTATAGGCCTGGGAATCTGCACTGTCACAAGCCGGGCCAAAGACTGTCATAGGCAGCGTTGTCTGGGAAGTATTGCTTTGGTATTTGATAAAAATGCTTAAAGGGGGTTGCAGATGCCATGGTTGGCCCACGCCCTCCACAAGGCCTGCATTGATACCCCGTGTGCCAATTGGACTTTTGTAGGTGGGGAAGCTGTGGTCTGAAGGATGAAGAACCCCGGTAATCAGTCAATAGTGAATTTGGGCCAGGCACAGTGATGCACACTATAACCCCAGCACTTTGAGAGGCTGAGGCAAGAAGATTGCTTGAGCCCAGGAATTCGAGACCAGCCTGGGCAATGAAGTGAGACCCTCATCTCCTCATCTCTGCAAAACAAAACAAAACAAAAAATCCAGGCGTGGTGGTCACACCTGTAGTCCCAGCTACTTGGGTGCTAAGGTGGGAGGATCACCTGGGCCTGGGAGGTTGAGGCTGCAGTCAGCCATGTTTAGGTCACGGCACTCCAGCCTGAGTGACAGAGCAAGACCCTGTCTCAGAAAAAAAAAGGAAACAAAAAGAAAAGAAAAAAAATTGGTCTGGGGCCGTAGGCGCTGCAGAGTGGCTGAGGGAAACTGGCTGTGGCCATGGCAGCGAGCTTTGCTCTTTTAAAATCCAGGAGCAGAGCTAAGTGGGAGAAGAAGGAGCTGCTAACTGCCCATCACCTCAGACCTCCTCCCCTCAGCAAACCCAGGAGCTGCCGGCGGACATCAGCTCCCTTCCCTGGGCTTGAGAAAAGCGGAGGGGGACGCTTCCGTCTGTCAGAAAAGTGGTCCTTGCAGCCTCCTGGGTGGTCAACGCGTGCTGACTTGCCTGGGACTTTTTCCGTTTTCACTAAGAGTCTTGTGTCCCGGGAAACCCTTTAGTCTCAGACAGACCTGGGCACGTAGTCACCTGAAGTGACCCAGGGAGAACTCTGGGCCCTAAATCAGACATCCGTCCCTACCCAATGACGAGGATAAAACAAATCCCACAGCTCTGAGGCTGGAGGGTTAGCCAAGGGAAGAAATCCAAGATGCTCCCGAGCCCTCAGTCTGCCTGCTTCCACAGCACATCGCTATCTGCTTCCAACACTCACTACGCGCTACGTCGTCTGTGTGGACAGCTGTCTCACGCCTCTAGTCTCCTTCTAGGCGTCAGCCAATACTTACTCAAATATTGAAATTCAGTCCCACGATCACCTCCTCCAGGTAGCCCTCCTTTCTCTCCATAGGCTGGGTTAGATGACAATGCCCCTGCGCTTCCCTTTTCAGGGAGCACTCAATCTCTTTCCAGGAGAGAATCCCAAACACCAAATTCCTATTCTCCCACTTAACAGCCATATGACAACGTGACTCAGAGGGCAAGTGACTTAACCTCTCTGAGCCTTAATGATAGTACCTACCTCCTAAAGGGAATGTGGGATTAGATTCAGTGAGATCAGGTACATGCATACGTGACTCCAGTCAGAGGAGATCCAGGTGTCGTGAGGCCTGAGGCTTACACGGCTCAGGACCTCTCTTTAACTGAAAAAGCCCATAAAATTACCAACACAAAATTAGATAAGAAAACAAATACCTAGGATAAGAAATGGCAACAAATTATAAATTTTGAAAAGCTGACTGATACGGTTTGCCTGCCCCCACCCAAATCTCATCTTGAATTGTAGTTCCCATAGTCCCCACCTGTAGTGGGAGGGACCCGGTGGGAGGTGACTGAATCATGGGGGCCGTTACCCTCCTGCTGCTGTTCTCGTGATAGTGAGTGACTCCTCACGAGATCTGACGGTTTTGGAAGGGGCTTTTCCTCCTTTTTCTTGACACTTCTCTGTCCTGCTGCCCCATGAAGAAGGAGATGTTTATTTCCTCTCTGCCATGATGGTAATTTTCCTGAGGCTTCCCCAGCCATGATGAACGGTGAGTCAGTTAACCCTTCTTCCTTTATAAATTACACAGTCTCAGGTATGTCTTTATTAGCAGCCTAAGAATGGACTCAAGAAATTACAAAATCAAAACAATAGCATGTCATTTGTATTAAATAACTGTCCCCTCTAAAATACTTTCTTCCCTGAATTTCTTGGCTGCATTCTCTTTGATTACTTCATGACATGGCAAGTTTATAATGTTATTTTTCTCTAAAGCCAACAGAAGGATAATTCAGACTTTCACCTACTATGGTTCATCAACTATTTTTATTATGAGTAGTTTTCTTTAACGTTTCTTGTAGCTCTACAACTCATCATTGGTGAGGTCACGGACATTTTTAGGACTATTGTCAAATTTGGGAGTCTCCTCTGAAGCCAACAGGTTTCAGGTTTTGCGTTTTCTTATGCGGTGATGCATCTTTAACTATGCTTTGGGTTGAAGATGCTCATTAACCAGTTTGTCATTCATATCATCATCACAGTGGCACACTAGAAGGCCAACAGCATCACATCTGACAAGAGCTAACATCCGTTGTGATGAGGCATCGGGTGAAACAGAATCCTTCGCTTACAACTTCATGTGTCCAGTAACGGGAGGAAACGTCCTCAGCACATATTTCAGACCTTGTTTTTCCTCCTTCCACCGTGCAGTTCTATTGTGAGTGCCGTGGCTTGTACCTCAGATCCTGTGACAACTTGTGACCCACACCTCCCAGACACAGTGCCAGGTGAGTCAGCTACAGTGTGGGTGGCGTTCCGATTCTTGGAAGTCATTCTTACACTGGGACATCCAGCATCACTTAGCTAAGCCCCAAAGTGACCGTGCACCACACCCCCCCACACCCAACGGCCTGAGTGACCAGTTCCTCTCCACCTTGGCCAGATCCCTGAACCGCCTGTGACGACGGCAGCTGCACCTCACCCTAACGGCAGCGTGACAGAGCAGGCATCAGAGTGGAGGCACACGGTGCTTTTCATGAGTTGTGGTTAAAATACCTTTTGCTTTTGCAAACTTGCAAACACCTGGCACCCTGGGAACACTTCCCAGGGCCTTGGAAGAAGCCTGTGTAAGGGAAAGGCCTCAGACTGATATTTAGTTAGCCTCACAAAGGCCAGTCCTGCTTCCAGCTGCGGGTGACAGAAATCCAGTTCAAAGTGGCTCCCAAAAGAAGAAATCTTACTGGCACACATAACTGAAATCAGAAATGAGCAGTCTGAGGAATCCATCCCGGAGCTCCTCACGTTCACCAGGGCCCAGGCTCTCTCTGCAATTCCTCTCGGCCTTCTGCAGAGCTGGCTTCCTCCTACACCTAGATCTTCCTGTGCTTCAGGTGGCTGTCAGGAGCCATCTGTCTTTCTGCCCCCTTCAAGAACTACCACAGACCCTTCAGCCAGCCTCTACCTGAGTCTCATTGGCCCAGAATGGGTCACTCACTGGTCCTAAACCGATAATAGACCAGGCCATCAAGTCCATGCCTGGAGTTGAGATCAAGGCTCTAATCCTCACTGCTACCCTCCATGGGGATGGAGGAGCCAAGCTGTTATAGTCTCATAGAGGTCAGAGGTCATCCACCATCAGTTGCCTACAGGGAACACAAAGTCATTTTCAATAGTTTCTGTGGAAAGATGCCTTTGGAGCTCCAAACCATCCATTTATACTTTTGTTTATTAAATAAGCTTCTACAGATGCCTACTGGGGCCAGGTCCTGTGCTATAAACTGGGAAATCAAGATAGGACTCAGATATAGTCCTCACCCTCCAGTAAATGGTCTATTTCAGGAGAAATGAGAGCGGACCACTGAAACATAGAACAAGAAGGTTAGCCTAAGCACAAAAGAAGGTCCAGGAAAAAACCCCATCTTCGAGGGGAGAGGGTGAGGGAGAGGCTGGGCAGACAGGATGATTCCCCCTGTGCAAAGGCCTAGGGCATAGCAAGGGAGCAAGTGGCTCCACATGGCTGGAGGACGGGAGAACTGCGTGCCTGCAGGGCAAGAACTGCCTCCCACCTTCTGGTAAAAGTGGGCACATCATGCAGGTGTTTGTGCGGGGTTTGGGCGTGGGCTTCATCCTAAAGGTGATGAGTGGCCAGTGAAGGTTATTCAGTCAGAGAGCAACACAGTTAAATTCAGTTTAAAAGCCTGCTTTTTAAAGTAGGTGTGGAGGAGGGATAGGAGGAACATCAGTTAGAAGTTGAGCAGAAATTATTTCAAAGTCTTGTTTAGTTGGCTGGAGTGTTATTTTCTCTGAAACCGATACTCCTCAATTCCCCAACACACACACACACACACGCACCTGTACACACACACACACGCACCTGTACACACACACATGCACATACACCTGTACACACACACATACACATACACCTGTACACACACACACACACACGCACGCACATGGAGCTTCTACCAACCACTCCTGAGAGAACTCTAAAAATCACCAAAAATAGCTTCTCTCCCAGTTTGGGGCCATTTGTCAGCCAGCTCACAGCTACTAGTGTGTAAGTGTATTAGTGTGTATGTGTGTGTGCATGTGTGCGTATGTGTGTGTATTGGGGGTTGGTAAGGGCTGATCAGCAACCAGCTTTTCCTTCTCACTACTTGATGCTCAAACTCTTTGCAAAGAAACCTGGAATCATGTATGAAACAGACACTGAGCCCATGGTGTCCCTTCGAAACCCCTCTGTCCCTTGAAAACCCTGAAATGGGGAAAGACAAGGACTGGAGAGAGAGAATACCAGCTTTGCACTCAGTCACTGTATGATCTCGAGACAGATATTTCTGATTCTTGGGAAAGAGTATTCTCAGTTCTGCCTACTTCCTGGGAGACTAAGATGAAACTAAGAGAATAAATTGCTGAAATGGAAGAGCTAAATGTTTCCTTTTAGGAATATCTGTATGGAACAGGCATATAACAATATTAATGACATTTAATTTTTTTGTTATGTGTGTGAATAACATTTATTGAGTACTGTCTTGAGCCAGGCAATTTCATCAACTCTTTTAATTCTCAAATGACAGCTAAGGAAGGGGGTGACCTGAGGGGCTAAGCAATGTCCTCACAGTCACAGGGCTGGTTAGGGGCAAACCTGGGATTCTAACTCAGTGCATTTGGCTCCAGTGGTGCCCCGCTGTTACCACCCCAGACTGTCAGCTGAGGACAACTTAGAAGTTTTATGATTTGCACTCTAAACAAAATTTAAACCAGAATGGCATATACCATTTCCACACTCTTGGAAAAAAACAAGAGGTCCCCATATATCAGGTACGTATTTGGTGCAAACCAAGACTTAACAGGATCTGACTTTGGAAGAGTAAGCGTAACTCCAGGGGGCAGAGCAAGATGGCAGAATAGAAGGCTCTACCCATCATTGCCCCGAGGAAGGACACAAATTTAAAAACTATCTATATACACACAAAGAAAACAACTTGATAAGAGCCAAAAGTCAGGTAAGCACTAAAAACAGTTTTTTTCTTACCTCTGAAGGGTAAGTCCCAGGCCAGACAGCATTTAGGACTAACTGACTGAAGAGCCCTTGGACCCGGAGGGAGCACTGGTGGTAGCTTGGCAATATTGTCTAGGTGCCTGTGGTAGTGATGGCCGCAGGGTGAGGCTCCTTTGACTGTGGAAAGAGGAGGGAAGAGTGGGAAGGACTGTGTCTTGTAATTTGAGTGACAGCTCAGCCACAGTACAATAAAACACCAGGTAGTCTCCTATGGTTTTTGACTCTGGTCTCTGGCTCCTGCACGGTACGTCCATACCTGCCCAGGGCCTGAAAGAACTCACCACCCTAAAGGAAAAGATGCAGGCTTGACTGGCTTTGCTGCCTGCTGATTGCAGAGCCCTAGGGCCTTGAGTGAATATAGGCGGTACCCAGGGAGTGGTTACAGCAGGCCCTGGGTGAGATCCAGCACTGTGCTGCTCTCAGGGCTATCTAAACACAGTACTAGTGGTGGTGGCCACAGGGATTCTTGTGTCACTCTACTCCTAGCTTCAGGTGGGTCAGAACAGAGAAAGACACTCATTTGTTTGGGAGAAAGTAAGGGAAGAGAACAAGAGTCTCTGCCTGGTAATCCAGAGAATTCTGGCTCTTCTCCAAGACTACCAAGGCAGTAAATCTATGGTCTGTAAGGACCACAGCATTAGGGGGCTTTGGGTACACACATCACAACACGAAAGTCCTTTTGAATATATGGAAAGCCTTCCTTCCCAAGAAGGATGAGTACAAACAAGCTCAGATTGTGAAGACTACAAAAAATAGCTAATTCCTCAAGGCCCAGCACAGATAAACATCTACAAGTATCAGGACAATCCAGGAAAACAAGAACTCACCAAATGCACTAAATAAGGCACCAGGGACCAATCCTGGAGAAACAGAAATGTGACCTCTCAGAGAATTCAAAATAGCTGTTTTGAGGAAACTCAAATAAATTCAAGATAACACAAAAAAGGAATTCAGAATTCTGTCAGACAAATTTAACAAAGAGATTGAAATAACTACAAAGAATTAAGCAGAAATTCTGGAGTTAAAAAATGCAATTGTCATATTGAAGAATGCATCAGAGTTTTTTAATAGCCGGATTGGCCAAGCAGAATAAAGAATTAGCAAGCTTGAAGAGAGGCTATTTGAAAATACAGTCAGAGGAGAAAAAAGAATAAAAGAATAAAAGGCTAGCGCAGTGGCTCATGCTTGTAATCCTGCATTTTGGGAGGCCAAGGTGGGCGGATCACAAGATCAAGAGATCGAGACCATCCTGGCCAACATGGTGAAACCCCATCTCTACTAAAAATACAAAAAAATAGCTGGATGTGGTGGCGCCCACCTGTAGTTCCAGCTATTTAGGAGGCTGAGGCAGGAGAACTGCTTGAACCTGGGTGGCGGGGCTTGCAGTGAGCCGAGATTGTGCCATTGTACTCCAGCCTGGTGCCTGGTGACAGAGTGAGACTGTGTCTCAAAAAAAAAAGAAAGAAAAAAAAAAGAATAAAAAACATGCCTACAGGATCTAGAAAGCCTCCAAAGAGCAAATCTAGGAGTTTTTAGCCTTAAAGAGGAGTTAAAGAAAGAGATTGGGGTAGAAGGTTTATTCAAAGAGATAATAATAAAGAACTTTCCAAACCTGGAGAAAGACATCAATACCCAAGTACAAGAGGGTGACAGACAAAGCAGATTTAACGCAAAGAAGACTACCTCAAAAACTCTCAAAGGTCAAGGATAAAGAAGGAATCCTAAAAGCAGAAGGAGAAAAGAAACAAGTCACGTGCAGTAGCGATCCAATACGTCTGGCAGCAGACTTTTCAGGGGAATCCTTATAAGTCAGGAGAGTGGCATGACATAGTTAAAGTGCTGAAGAAAAAACCCTTTTACCCTTGAATAGTATATTCTGTGAAAACGTCTTTCAAAGATGAAAGAGAAATAAAGACTTTCCCAGAAAAACAAAAGCTGAGGAATTTCATGAACATCAGACCTACCCTACAAGAAGTGCTAAAGGGAGTACTTCAATCAGAAAGAATATGAGCAATAAGAAATCATCTGAAGGTATAAAACTCATTGGTAATAGTAAGTACACAAAAAACAGAATGATATAGCAGTGTGACTATAGCCTGAAAACTACTCTTAAATAGAATGACTAAATGATGAACTAATAAAAAAAACTACAACAACTTTTCAAGACACAGACAGTATAAGATATAAATAGAAACAACAAAGTTAAAAAGTGGTGGGACAAAGTTAAAGTGCAGGGTTTTCATTCGTTTTATTTTTCCTTTGCACTTCTTTGTTTATGCAAACAGTGTTGAGTTGTTATTGATTTAAAATAATGGATTATAAGATAGCATTTGCTACTGTCATTGCAACCTCAAATCAAAATATATACAACAGACGCACGAAAAGTAAAAAGCAAGAAACCAAATCATATCACCCAAGAAAATCACCTTCACTAAGAGAAAGACAGGAAGAAGGAAAGAAGGCAGAGAAGATTACAAAACAACCAGAAGCAAGTAACAAAATGGCAAGAGTAAGTCCTTACTTGCCGATAATACCATGTTGATATTGTTTAATTTCCATCTGTTTGTATAGTTTCCAAAATTTCTCATTGTTGAGTTCTAGTTTTATTCCATTATGGTCAGAGAAGATGCTTGATATTATTTCCTTTGTGTGTGTGTGTGTGTGTGTGTGTGTGTGTGTGTGTGTGTAATGGAATCTCACTCTGTAACCCAGGCTGGAGAGCAATAGTGCGATCTCAGCTCACTGCAACCTCCACCTTCTGGGTTCAAGAAAGTAATCCCATATACAATAGCTACAAATACCTAGGAATTAACCAAAGAAGTAAAAGATTTCCATAACAAAAACTATAAAACAATGATAAAAGAAGTTGAAGGGGACACACACACACACACACACACACACAAAAGACAGTCCACAGTTTTACAAGAAAAGAACAAACAAGCCCATTCAAAAGTGGGTGAAGGATATGAACAGACACTTTACAAAAGAAGACATACATGAGGCCAACAAACATATGAAAAAATGCTCATCATCACTGGTCATTAGAGAAATGCAAATCAAAACTACATTGAGATACCATCTCATGCCAGTTAGAATGGCAATCATTAAAAAATCTGGAGACAATAGATGCTGGAGAGGATGTGGAGAAATAGGAACACTTTTACACTGTTGGTGGGAGTGTAAATTAGTTCAACCATTGTGGAAGACAGTGTGGCGATTCCTCAAGGACCTAGAAATAGAAATTCCATTTGACCCAGCAATCCCATTACTGGGTATATATCCAAAGGATTATAAATTGTTCTACTATAAGGACACATGCACACGAATGTTCACTGCAGCACTGTTTACAATAGCAAAGACCTGGAACCAACCCAAATGCCTATCGATGATAGACTGGACAGGGAAAATGTGGCACATATACACCATGGAATATTATGCAGCCATCAAAAACGATGAGTTCCTGTCCTTTGTAGGGACATGGATGAACCTGGAAACCATAATTCTCAGCAAACTGACACAAGAACAGAAAATCAAACACCACATGTTCTCACTCATAGGCGGCTGTTGAACAATGAGAACACATGGACACAGGGAGGGGAGCATCACACACTGGGGTCTGTTGTGGGGAAATAGGGGAGGGACAGCGTGGGGTGGGGAGTTGGGAAGAGATAGCATGGGGAGAAATGCCAGATATAGGTGATGGGGAGGAAGGCAGCACATCACACTGCCATGTGTGTACCTATGCAGCAATGTTGCATGTTCTTCACATGTACCCCAAAACCTAAAATGCAATAAAAAATAAAATTAAATTAAAAAAAAGAGATAGTCCATGTTCATAGATTGGAAGAATCAATATTGTTAAAATGTCTATGCTACCCAAAGCAATCTACAGATTCAGTGCAATCCCTATAAAAAACAACAACAACAAAAACAAACCAATGACATTCTTCACAGAAATATAAAAAACATCCCAAACATTTCTATGGCATTACAAATGACCCAAAATAGCCAAAGCTGTCCTAAGCAGAAAGAACAAAACTGGAGGAATCACATTACCTGACTTCAAAGTATACTACAGAGCTATAGTAACCAGAACAGCATGGTACAGATACACAGACCAGTGGAACAGGATAGAAGACCCAGAAACAAATTCATACATCTACAGTGAACTCATTTTCAACAAAGATGCCAAGAGTTTACAGTGGGGCAAAGACAGTCTCGACAACGAATTGTGCTGGGAAAACTTGATATCCCTATGCAGAAGAATGAATCTAGACCCCTGTCTCTTGCCATATACAAATATCAAATCAAAATGGAGTAAAGACTTAAATCTAAGACCTCAAACTATGAAACTTCTACAAGAAAACATTGGGGAGACTCTCTAGGACATTGATCTGGGCAGGAATTTCTTGCGTGATACTCCACAAGCACAGGCAACTGAAGCAAAAATGGACAAACGGAATCACATGAAGTTAGAAACCTTTTGCTGAGTAAAAGGAACAATCAAGAAAGTGAAGAGACAACTCACAGAATGGGAGAAAATATCTGCAAACTATCCATCTGACAAGGGGCTGGTCACCAGAATATACAAGGAGCTTAAACAACTCTAGTGAAAAATCTAACTTTTTAGATTTAATTGGATTTATAATCCAATTATTAAAATGGGCAAAAGATCTGAATGGACATTTCTTAAAGGAAGACATACAAATGGTAAACAGGCAGTGAAAATGTGCTCAACATCACCGATCATCAGAGAAGTGAAAATCCGAACTACAATGAGATATCAGTAAGAGTGTGTCAGAACTTTTGGGATTAAGTTCTTGGCTCCATCATCACGAAAGCTGTCATTCTGGGGCTCTGGCAGCAAGTCTTTTAGGCGAGCCGGGTTCCCATATCTCTAGCTTTCTGGACCAGCCTATAAACTTGGTCATCAGCAATCTCTGCATCACTCTCTGGGGGAAGCTGGAGGGAGGGGGCTCACTGCTTTCTAGTCAGGGCCTGTGTTAAAAAGAAAAAATTGAGTCAGCTCTGTAATTCCGAGTTTGAAAAGACACAAATCACAGTGGAAATTCTGGCTAAGCATAGTCCTGTTGGAGCAGTATGTGTTCCTTCTTCCAGCGCTCCTCCTTAGTTACCAGAAATGTGCTCTTATGCCCTAATGAGAACCCCAAGGGTTTATAAATTTCCCCTGGCCTAGCTGGAAGTGACTCTCTGGAGACAGAGGAGGTTAAAAATGTGGCTTACGTTTCAAGCGATTATAGCAACCTTGCAGAACCCCTGACACCAAGAGGATTTATATTGGATTTTCTCCAATATTAACATGATGGAGTACAGTTGGGCATCACAGGTCTAAGGGCGCCTGATTCTCCAGGAAAGCATCTTCGGTTTGGGACTTAAAGAAGACAATGTGTGCCAGGCGCGGTGGCTTGCGCCTGTAATCCCAGCACTTTGAGAGGCCGAGGTGGGTGGATCACAAGGTCAAGGGATCGAGACCATCCTGGTCAACATGGTGAAACCCCGTCTCTACTAAAAATACAAAAATTAGCTGGGCATGGTGGTGCACGCCTGTAGTCCCAGCTACTCGGGAGGCTGAGGCAGAATTGCTTGAACCCAGGAGGCGGAGGTTGCGGTGAGCCGAGATCGCGCCATTGCACTCCAGCCTGGGTAACAAGAGTGAAACTGTCTCAAAAAAAAAAGAAGACAATGTGATGCTTGAGGTCCAGACCTTGCCAGAAAAATATAATCAGGAAATGAAAGAGCCCAAGAATTAGAGCCTTATGCTCCTCTTTTTAACACCTCTGCTAATGGCAGGTTTTGGAGGACAGAGGTTACACACACAACTTCATTCACAGAATGCCCTGAAGGAGAGAGCAGACCTTCACCACTCAAGCCAGCCTTCACCTTCACCACTCAGTACATCATGGGGGCAGAAAGAAGGGCTGGAGACCCTCTGGGTGTCTCCAACAGCAGTGGATCTCGGCCCCAGGATCAGCTGCATTGGCATTTCCTGGAAGTTGTTAGAAATGCAAATTCCTGGCCCCCACCCCAGAGCTGCTGAATGGGAGACTCTGAGGGTGGGGTCCAGCAATCCTGCTATTACTAAGTGTTGAAGGACTGATACCTACTTATGTTTGAGAACCACTGTTCTACAGCAAACAAGGGAGGCTGGGTCCTGACTTCAGATGCACTTTTATTGACCAATGTAGTGCTTCGAACATTTTAAAATCAGTTTCCAATGTTCCAAAATGGGTGTTTTCTTTTCATGAAAATCCACATTTCTGGCTTTTCTTGGGGGAAAAAGATAGGAAGATCTAGACACAGGGGGCTCACACACCTACTTGGAAATAATCATCTGGAGCCTGAGAAGAGGCTGCCACTCTTAGAAAGGTCACAGCCCTTCTGGAAGCAGCGCCCCTCATTACCCATCTCACTGGCCAGCTTCGCTTCTTTCCACCTGAAGGCATTTGAGCCCTTGGCCTGTGACCTACATAATGTCTGGTGTCATCTCAAGCTGAAGTTCATTCAACACACGTTAGCTGAACGCCGAGACTCTGCCGCCCTCAAAACTTGCTTCTCTCCCTGACTCTGGTGATTATCTCCCCACCGCGTCCTCAACTCCTTCCACGTTTCGCTAAGATAGAGAAAGAGGAACAGACTTGGTGTTCCCAGACTCAGCGCAGTACCCAGAGCACAACCAGGAGAGTCAGTTAACATCAGCGAGAAAGAGGTTTATTTGTTTGACCTTCACTCCCCTCTGATCCTCCTCTTGAGAAAGTGATCTCATTATTGCATTCAGAAAGGAAGGGACTTGCCCTTCTGTTAGGCTCAGAAGGCATTTATCTGTGGTTTGGGGCTCACAGAGGTGAACAAGCTCCTCCAGCGGCGGGCGGCTCCGCAGCCTGGGATTGCCCCGGACATTTGATGCTCATTGACTACCTTCTCCGTGCCAGACCCTGGGCTGGGCTCTCAGGAAACATACAGCAGGTGGGATCCTTTGTGTTTTCCTTTGGGAGGGGGTTGGCAGGTCAGCAGGTGAAGGCCAGCCTTGCACTGTGAATCCCAAACACGCGGTCCTGAACACTTCCCTGCCGGTGGCAGACACTCTACCCTTTATAAAGTAACTCCTTTGGCTCCTTGCCGTGCCTGTTTTTACAAAGGTAAATATTTCTACAGGGGGTCCATTAGGCCAACTGGTGATCCAGCAAGGTATGGGTTCTGGAGAAAGAATGAAAATTGGAGAGTGAGGGGAGTGGGCAGAGTACACGTGTGGCAGGGAGGGGATGTCGGCAAAAGTGCACCTGACTGTTGTGTGTTGGCCCTGACCTGAGTGCCCAACGCACCCTCAACTGAAGACAAACTTCCTGTTTGTGAATGTGCATCTCTAGAGCAGCTTGTGAGCCGTGTACTCACTGGGCCTGAGTCTCCGTGGGAACCCAGCGGTGACTGAGTAGGAATTGGGCGGAGCAGAAACCGCAGAATTTTTCTGATGGGCACCTGTGGGCTCGGACTGCTAACTGGGGCCTGCTCACCCACGGAAGCAGAGGTGCAAGAGCTGAGGTAGGGCCTGGGGCCAGATGGGACTACAGGGATGGGGACTGTGGCAGGAGGCTGACCTGAGAGTCAGGTCAGGGAGGGGCAAGATGGAAAAGGGGCCTGCACAAGAGGGGCGAGGGACCGAGGACAAGGCAGAGCCACTGAATGGGGAGCTCCACTGAGGGGCTCCCTCCAGCTTGACTGGCCTCTCGTGGCTATGGGCAGCCATTGAATGGCACCTGCCATCAGAAGCCACATTCTTCAGAAAGGATGGGAGGTGGAGAGCAGGGAGGAGGCATAGGAATCAGGAAATATAGTCATTAAACGTCAGCTTCACCTCAACCCCCCAAAGCTTGAGACCATATTCCCCTGTGGTCCAGGTATCGGTTGAGGTCAGTTTATCCCCTGTGACCCAGCAGAGATGGCTCTGCCCTGTTCCCAGCCTACTCTTCCCCACGCCGTGTGTGATGGGCCCCGGCACTAGGGTGCCTGTGGTCACCCCTCAGCTCCCGTTTTCACCCTCACCCGCCTCCTAGGACCGCGTCCTCCCTCTGCTCCATACTAACTCTGCTCCTTGTCCCACGCCCAACCTCCCTCCCATTTTGTCCTAAACCACTTTTTTTGTGTGAGTGACGGACTTTTTTACATGTTTGGAGCTGCAGATAGTTTTCTATCCCAATATAAAATGGTACCAGCTGTTCCTGATGTTAAACGTCTTCTCGTCACCAGACCAGCGTGCACACCTCCTCTTCCCACCTCGGGTTCTCATCTCTGCCCACCCGATTCTCTCCCGGTCCCATCACTGCTGATACTTTCTTCATGCAGAGCGTGTTAGCGGCCACCTTGTTTCAGGATCTTCTTACAGACCATTCTCTGGGAGTCTCACCCTCCTGACCCGATGGGGCCCATCACTCTGTGGTTTCCTGAGCAAATAGGAGGGATGTTTTTGCCAGCCGAAATAACACCTTTCTTACCCTGCTGCAACCATTTTACAGGTTAGGACCCAGAGGCTCTAACAAATTAAGCAACCTGGCTGGACGCAGTTTCTGGGCTACTTGGGGAGAATTCTGAAGGGGGTTCCTGCCCACCAGGAGGCTGGAGCCAGGAGGGCCTGGCCCTGCTGTGGGGGGTCTTGCCCAGCTGTTCTCCCCTCAGAGGATGAGGCTTATCTCCTCCCTGTTGCTTGCTCTTTCCAAGCAAGGTCGTGCGGAGAGGCTCTGATGCACTCGGCTTCCTGTTAATTTGCCCTCTGGGGAGAATAACCATGGGTGTTGGGTAGGGCCAAAGTGCTGCGCTGTCAGCAAGGTCCATCCCTGCAGCGATAGCCAGCCCGGTACACTTTCTCAGTTTAACACACTGGCCGGTACATTGTACCTCATAGCTCAGAATCAATAAAGTCAAGGCAATTTCCTTAACACGCCATCAATAAGAGATTATGGAAGAGGGAGGGTTTTCTTTAGAAGCTAATGCCTTACTAAAGTTCAAATGAGGCAATGTATAGTGAAATAAATTCAATCTCCATTTTCACTCCTTGCAATTTTAGTGGAGACTAAATGAAATGGAACTCTGTTGATCCTAACCCGTTCAATATATCTTAACTTCCTAAGAACCAAGGTCATTTTTACCTTCATCGGAAGGGAGGCAAAATATAAAATACTCACCCATACTGAACAGAAATGCATTTGCAGGTTTTTGAAAGCCAGGTAGATGACTGATATATTATGTAATTCATTTCATGGCACAGCTGAATGTGTTTTATAGATAGTGTTTAACCTTGCCAATTCTGCTCTGAGATAATCCCCCTTCTGAGGATAAAAATCATATATTTAACATAAAAGGAAAGGTTGGGAGGAGAAATGCAGCCTAACGTATCCTATACAGCAGATAACCAGAAGTTGCTTACACAGAAAGAGGATCAGAGCAGGTTCATTGCTGCTTCGCCTTATTAGCTAACCATCATGTTATGCTAATCAGGAGTGAGGTGATAACCACTTGAGTGGCACTGTGGCAGTGTGCTACTGAATGATAAAATGCACCCACTGCTGTGTGGCAGTCTGGCATGTGGGCAATGACACACGCCACAGCAATGACACACACCACAGCAGGACACACGCCACAGCAATGACACATGCCACAGCAATGACACACGCCACAGCAGGACACACGCCACAGCAATGACACATGCCACAGCAATGACACACGCCACAGCGGGACACACGCCACAACAATGACACACGCCACAGCAATGACACACGCCACAGCGGGACACACGCCATAGCAGGGACACACGCCACAGCAATGACACACGCCACAGCAATGACACGCCACAGCAGGACACACGCCACAGCAGGGACACATGCCACAGCAATGACACACGCCACAGCAGGACACACGCCACAGCAATGACACATGCCACAGCGGGACACACGCCACAGCAATGACACACGCCACAGCAGGACACACGCCACAGCAATGACACACGCCACAGCAATGACACACGCCACAGCAATGACACACGTCACAGCAGGACACACGCCACAGCAATGACACACGCCACAGCAGGACACACGCCACAGCAATGACACATGCTACAGCAATGACACATGCCAGAGCAGGACACACGCCACAGCAATGACACATGCCACAGCAATGACACACGCCACAGCGGGACACACGCCACAGCAATAACACACGCCACAGTGGGACACACGCCACAGTGGGACACACGCCACAGCAATGACACACGCCACAGTGGGACACACGCCACAGCAATGACACATGCCACAGCGGGACACACGCCACAGCGGGACACATGCCACAGCAATGACACACGCCACAGCAATGACACATGCCACAGCGGGACAGACCCTGGACTGAATTTCTGCTCTAGGCAGTGTGCCCGCGGTGGCCTGGGGTGATTCACTTAAACTCCCTTAGCCTCAGTTTTCTTGTTTGTGAAATGAGAGTAACAACACTCACGCTAGTAGATAATATTGGTTATTTACCTATCATCCATTTCCCTTCTTCCTCCTTTCCAACAGAATCACCATTTCATTCAGCTTTTCCCAACTCCTACTTCCAAAGAGAAATCTTGATTCGTCTCAAGCAATATATGAAAGTCCTTGGCATTGTGGTTCAGAGAAGGGCACGTGCTCCTGGTTGGTCCAATTAGACCGGAAGAGAGTCTTTTTACTTTCCCCTGGGGGATATGAGCAAGGAAGCACGTTGTCCCAACGGCCACTGATCACTGTCTCGCAGCCACATGGGAAGCTAGGCAACATGACGGCAGACACGTCAGGTGACAGCAGCAAACACAGAGACGGAACGTCCCTGGTCCTTAATAACCTCATGGACTGTGCTGCTCCTGGAAACATCTCTTTTCTGGACTCTGAAGTATAGATAAATATTATTTATTTTAAAGTCAATCATATATTTATATTATTATTTTTTTCATCTTCTCAGAGCCAGAAAGGAATGAAAGCCATTTCCAACCAGGGTTTTTTGCTACCAGCAGTCCAATACATTCTAACTGATAAACTACCTCAAAGGACTGTTGCAAAGATGAAGAGGGAAAGGTCTGTATATAGGGCTGTCCAACGGGCACCTCTGTGATAATAAAAATGTTCTATGTCCACACTGTACGCTTCAGCAGCCATTAGCCACACGTGACTGTTGAGCACTTAAAACGTGGCTAGAGCAAC
This sequence comes from Aotus nancymaae, assembly GCF_030222135.1. NCBI lineage: Eukaryota > Metazoa > Chordata > Mammalia > Primates > Aotidae > Aotus > Aotus nancymaae. Next base: position 2,504,710 of record NW_026988452.1, read on the forward strand.
TGAAGAACTGAATTTTAGAATTTATTTAATTTTCATTAATTGAAATTAGAAATTTAAATAGCTCCATGTGGCTTCTGGCTGCTGTGCTGTCCTGCACAGATCTACAGAATCATCTGGGACAATATCTGAAACCCAGTAGGGTCAATCAAGGTTGGCTTCTCTTCCTGCGTCCCTGTACCCCCTCCACACCTCTCTGAAAACTTTCAACAGGTAGCACCAAGAGCAGGAGGCATTAATCTTGCAGGTGAGAGGAGCCAAGTGTCTGAAAGAGACGCAGACCTGAGGCCACGCCTGTTACATGTTCCTGGTCTAGTTACCCAGTGAAGCCAGGACTCTGTGTGGTTGGAGGCCCAAGAAAAAACCACTTCTTGCCAGTGTATACCTTTGGGCTGGATGAGAAGCTGGCGTGCAGGTAAGTGCTGCCTTAGGACCCAGCAGAACACGTCTGGACGATGTAACAACCCAGCGAGTGTGATAAAGGTCTCGTAAGAGCCCCAGCCTTCTGAGGGCCACACCTGTGAAGCAGCTGAGCCTCAGGTGCTATGCTCTGTGCTGTGACCATCTTAGCTACCATCGTGGCAGATAACGTCACCTCACAGAATGGCCCTCAGAGGGAATCCTGCGATGTAGGAGTTGGGATCCTTCACTGGGTGACTGGGACCAAAGTCTGTCTCCAGCAAGTCGTGTTCATTGTCATTTGCTAAAATTCACTCCCTCCCCTCCCCTTTATTCCTCTACCAACCCCAACTTCCCCTACCTCCAACTTGGTACAACTCAGCAGCTGTTCCATTGACAGAGGGAAATATCAGAGTCCTCGTAACCCAGCCCATGAAATATCAATGTCCAGCATGGTTGGGGAAAAGAAAAATCTTAACACACCTCCCAATCCTCTCAGGACTGGAAGTGTGGCGTGCCCAGAGGCGGACTCAGTGCCACAGGCTCTGCAGGGAAAGTGTGCTGTGACTGGCTCCCCAGTACATAGGCATGTTGGATTCAGAATTATCCGCGTTTTGGGGGTATTTATTCTTATAAAAAACATTTTAACTGAGATGTAACAAAATAAAGTGCACAAATCTTAAGTGTACATCTTGATGAGTCTTTTCAACGAGGATGCATGCACCTTGTAACCCCCTCCCAGAATAAGAAATCCCAGCCGGTGTCTTCCCTCAAAAGCAATCACTTTTCTTATTTCTATCACTACTGATTGGTTTTGCCTGTTCAAGAACTTTGCATTATTGAATCATACGGCTTCTCCGTTAAAAATTTTGTCTGTGCGGGATATCCAGATTGTTGCATGTAGCAGAGTGTTCTTTTCCATTCCCACGTAGTACTCCACCGTATTGAATATACCACACTTTATTTATCCATTCCACTGTTTCTGGACACTTGGGCTGTTTCTAGTTTTTTGATCATTATAGCCACTACAGACATGTTCATACATGTGTTTGGCAGACATATGCGTGTACTTTAATTGGGTGTATAGCCATTGGTGGAATTGCTGGGTTATAGGCTGTGTCTGTTCAGCATTAATAGATACTGTCCATGTTTCCCAAGGTGATCGCACTGATTTACACCCCCATAATCACAGTATGTACATTACAGCTTCTCCACATCCTCACCCAAACTTAGTAATGTCAGTCTTTTTAATTTTAGTTATTCTTGTGGGTTTGGCAATTCTGGTGGAAGTGTATTACTAGATTTTGAAGCTCAAAGACAGAGGTTGGCAAAATATGGCCTGCAGGACAAATCCAGCTCACTGTCTGTTTTTGTACACACAGTTTCATTGGAACACAACCATGCTCATTCATTTATGAATTGTCTATGACTGCTTTTGTACTTAAACAGCCAAGATGAATACTTGCAACAGAGACCATGTGGCCCACAGTACTTAAAATAGCTGGCCATGTGTAAAGTTTGCTGATCCCTGCTTAAAGTAAGTAGTTCATGAAAAAGACTGTTTCAGTAATCACTGTAGACATCTTGTTGCCGTTTTCTGGGCTGTATGGGGTAGGCAGTAAAGTGAGCATGTCTCGGTACTATGGTGCTAGAATATCTTACAGAATGCTGGGATATGTATCCCCTCAGCCCTCACGCCAGCAGAACGGGGCCTGGGGCAGTCGCTGGGATATGTATCCCCTCAGCCCTCACACCAGCAGAACGGGGCCTGGGGCAGTCAGAGTTGCTGCGATGATCTCTGATTTTGAGCAGCCTCAGTAGTTTGTCCCAGTGTGTTGTATAAACACAATTTTCTGTGCATACCAGGACTTTTAAAAGTTTGGGAAGCCCTAGGACAGTCCACATCAGCTGTCTTCATTTTCAGAAGCCTGCCAACTGGTTCCTACCTGTCCCTGATCACTGAAATAACAAAATCAGGTTTTTAAAACCTTTTTCTCAAGTCCTCATTTTTCTTAGTCTCTTTGTGGCATTGGATACGATTTGCTGTCCCTTCTGCAAACCACTCGTTGGTCTTGCCTATATATTAATTATAATACTTGTTAACATTGCATCCCTACTATGGGACATAAGACTGACATACAGCATCTTAGCTGTTTACTACAACAACCAGACGTAGTAGGTGTTGTCACCCATACTCAGTTGAGGATATGGTTCCAGCAAGTCTCAGTTCCCAGCCAGTAAGTGGAAAAGCGGGGATTCAAACCTGGGTCCATGGGATCTGACTGTCAATACTCCCTAGAAGATCAGCGGTTACCTCCCACTGCACAATCCTGTTGCCATTCCTCTAAGCTTAAAGATCTTTTGGGTTTGGCTTTTGTTCCTTCTGTGTCCCCTAACTCTTGTTTCCCCCGAGGCTCAGACCTTAATTTCCTCTTACGACACACTCTTTCCTTCAAGGTCTGACTCACGGTTTTAACTTTAACTTTGATCCAAATGTGAATTAATATAGATTTTTCTGAGGGTGCTATGAAGACTTTACGTATGGTTTCCCATTAACTCCTCAACATAACCCTGAAGGTCAATGCTGCACCCACTTCATAGAGGAGGGAATTGAAACTGAGAAGGGAGAGAGAGATCCAAGATGGCTGATCACTAGCAGCTCGGGATTGTAGCTCCCAGAGAAAGTGCACAGAATGAGAGGATGCCACACTTTCAGATGAATTTTTGTTACCCAGGGACTGGAAGATTCCCAGTGGAGGAGCCCCACGGGTCGCCAGGGCAACTCTTGTGGTCAGCGTGGCGGTTTTGCCAGCTCCCCGGCGCAGTGGTTCTCAATGCAGAGTAAACGGGACTGGGTACCCTTTTGGTCGACGTTTGGAGCTCCGGGAAGGCAGAGTCATCCATTTACCTGATTGAAGAAGGGACTCAAGAGGGAAGCCAGACTGGAGATTCCCGGGCAGAAAAGCACCATGAATCTTAATGCCACTGTTTTGGCTGGTGCAGTGGGTTGCTCAGATTTTGGCGCTGGGAATCAACAAGTTGGACGTCCACTCAGAGACCTAATTTGAAAGTAGGCAATTACAAAGAGGACAGGTGGATAAATTTACAATGATGGGAAGAAACCAGTGTAAAAAGGCTGACAATACCCAATATCAGAATGCCTCTCCTTCTACAGGGGATCACAGTTCCTCATCAACAAGAGAACAAGGCCTGATGGAGAATGAGTGCATTCCATTAACAGATTTAGGCTTCAGAAAGTGGATAATAAGGAACTTTAGTGAGCTAAAAGAACATATTCTAGCCCAATGTAAAGAAACTAAGAACCTTGAAAAAAGTTTTGACGAAATGCTAACAAGAACAGACAACTTAGAGAGGAATGTAAGTGAATTAATGGAACTGAAGAACACAATATGAGAACTCCGCGAAGTATGCACAGGTTTTAACAGTTGAATTGATCAAGCAGAAGAAAGGATATCAGAGGTCGAAGACCAACTTAATGAAATGAGAAGACAAGATTAGAGAAGAAAAGAGTAAAAAGGAATGAGCAAAGTCTCCAAGAAATATGGGACTATGTGAAAAGACCTAATTTACGTTTGGTAGGTGTACCTGAATATCATGAAGAGAATGATTCCAAGTTGGAAAATATTCTTCAGGATATTATTCAGGAAAACTTTCCTAATCTAGTAAGGCAGGACAATATTCAACTTCAGCTAATCCAGAGAACACCACAAAGATATTCCTCAAGTAGAGCAACTCCAAGACACATAATCGCTAGATTCACTAGGGTTGAAATAAAGGAGAAAATTCTAACGGCAGCTAGAGAGAAAGGTCACGTTACCCATAAAGGGAAGCCTATCAGACTCACAGCAGACCTCTCACCAGAAACCCTACAAACTAGAAGAGAGTCGGGGTCAATATTCAATATCCTCAAAGAAAAGAATTTTCAACCCAGAATCTCATATCCCGCCAAACTAAGCTTCATAAGTGAAGGAAAAATAAAATGTTTCGTGAACAAGCAAGCACTCAGAGATTTCATCACCACCAGGCCTGCTTTACAAGTGCTTCTAAAAGAAGCATTACAAACAGAAAGGAACAACCAGTATCAGTCATCCCAAAAACTTACCAAAACGTAAAGAGTATCTTTATTAATGAGGAATCTACATCAACTAATGGGCAAAATAGCCAGTTAGCATCAAATGACAATATTGAACTCACAAATATTAATATTAATTCTAAATTTAAATGGATTAAATCCCCCAATCAAAGACACAGACAGGTAAATTGAATAAAAAGTCAAAACCCATCGGTACACTGTATCCAGATCTATTTCACAAGCAACGACATACAAAGACTCAAAACAAAGGCATGGAGGAAGATTCACCAATTAAATGGAGAGAAAAAAAAAAAAAAAAACAGGAGTTGTAACTTTCGTCTCTCACAAAAAAACTTTAATAGTAACAAAGACTAAAAGAAACAAAGAAGGACATTACATAATGGTAAAAGGATCAATGCAACAACAGGAGTTAATGATTATAAATATATATGCACCCAATACAGGAGCACCCAGATACATAATACAGGTTCTTCATGACTTATAAGGAGACCTGGACTCCCGCACAATAATAGTGGGAGATTTTGACACCACATTGTTAATTTTTGATGGATCAACGACATAGAAAATTAATAGGGACATCTATGATTTGAACTCAGACCTGGAACAAGTAAATTCAGTGAATATTTATAGAAGTCTCCACCCCAGGTCCACAGAACATACATTTTTCTCAGTATCATATTACACCTATTTTGAAAGTGACTACATAATTGGAAGTAAATCACTCTTCAGCATTTGCATAGCATTTCACAGACTTAAATGAAATATTGGTTGGCTGTTTGTTTGTTATTTTCTTCCCTTATTCCTTCCTGTCTCCGTTGTTAAGCACAATTATCGGCATAAAAGAGGTTTTTAATACCTATTTTTAGACTGCATTCCAGCCCGAGCAATAGAGCAAAATCCTGTTCTCTCTCCCCCTTTTTCTTTCTCTTTCTTTCTTTCTCTCATTAAAAAAAAAAAAAAGAAAGAAAATGTGACACATATACACAGCCATTCAAAAAAAAGAAACTGAGAGGGGATTATTGACCTGGCTGAAGGCCACTCAGTTGCACGGTGATGAGAGACAGCACACCTCAAACCCAGCTCTGTGATGACCCCAAAGCCCATGAGTATGTAGGACACCCCCACTCCACCTGAATTTCAGAGATATCATTAAATTTAAGATTTAGGACAAAGGCCTTCAAATTCATTCATTCATACTGCAAATAAGCACCGAGCCCTTGATATGTACAAAGAAAGCATCAGAAGAGGCACAAAAAATGGTGCAAGAGAAGCAGGAGAGGAAGGATGAATGCCAGGCAGGTCACCTCCCTGCCTCCTCCCTCTCGGTCCAGTTTTCTCATCTGTGAGCCAAGGACTGCTCCTGTGAACAAGGGTTTGCACCAGATCGGTGTTTCTAGGGTAAGGTGTTAACAGAAGGTCACTCGCCTGCATTAAAATCCCAAAGGTCCTTGTTACAAATGCAAATCCTCAACCTTGCTTCTTACAACTTCCTGCAGGACATGCCTGTTTATATATTTCATCAAGACCTTGAGCACAACACGTCTAAAAGCAAACTCGTCTTTCTACTTTCCCGATCCATGCGAGGTCTGCCTTACAGCTTCTGTTTCCCACCGTTCTCCTGGCACCTATGTTGATGGCTACAAGTCACCGTGGATTTTAGATTCCCCAATCTGTACCTACAAGCTGCCACCCAACCCCACTAGTCTTTGATATATCCTGTTTATGTATTCTTGCCTCAGGTCTGGGTCGTGCCTTTCCTGTTTCCTGACACCATGCAAAACCGTTTGATCACAGCCCCTTCCTCTGAGACTCCAGCAATCCGTGCCTGTCTTCTGGAATGTAGTGCACTGTCTCCTGATTTCACCTGTTTTTGTATCTGCCTGGGCTTGCACATGTCCCATCAGGTCAGGGTAGACCATCCATCACCATCTCTTATGGCGGCCCTCAAACTTGCCTGAGCCTCGGAATCACCCGCTGTTTTCCCCCAAACAGGTTTCTGACCAACGTCTGATTCAGTGACTCTGAAGTAAGCTCAAGCATTTGCATTTTAGTTTATTTTTTTATAAACCCAAGATAATCTCTGCAAGGAATCTGCATTTTAACAAGTGCCTTTGGGATTCTAACGCAGGTGTCCCTCTAGCTTACTTTGAGAAACACTGATCTATCTGTCTGTGCTCAGGGGCACCCCTTCCTTCACAAAGGGGAGCACTGAGACCCAGAGGAGGCGGGGAACAGCCCCACCAGCACTCAGCACTCATCTCCTGCTTCTCCTGCATCTTTTTTGTGCCTCCTCTGATATTTTCTTTGTACGTATCAAGGGCTCAGTGCTTCTTGGTAAAATAAATGAATTTGAAGACCTTTTCCCTAATATCTTAAAGTTATTCTCTGGTTGTGAAGTTAAGAGATGCCTCTGAAAACTGCAGGAAGTCTGTCCTCTGGTAGGATATCTTGGGTAAAAAGTGGTGGGACTGAGGGACATTCTGCAAAACACCCGACCAGGACCCCTCAAAATTCTCAAGGTCATCACAGACAAGCAAGGTCCGAGAAACTGTCACAGGCAAGAGGTATGTAAGGAGACAGAACTAAACGTGACGTGGTATGCTGGGTGGCATCTCGGGGCAGAAAACGGACATGAACTAAACGTGACGTGTTATGCTGGGTGGCATCTCGGGGCAGAAAACGGACATTAGGTAAAAACTTTTTTAAAAAAAGTCCTTTAAGTATTTTGGAATCAAAATAGTCAAACTAAGATTCGAAAAAAGGGCCAGGAATCGTGTTTATCAAGTGTGTCACACTGCAGGATGGAGCGGCAGCTGCATCTAGGAGGCTGGAAAGGTCTGTGGGGTCTGAGCAGGGAAGCCGACCAGGCAGAGTAGCACATCCCAACCCAGGGAGAGAGTGGGGTGACCATGATTCCTAGACCAGAAGTGAAGCCAGTCGAGAACTTGGGGAGCCTGTCTTTTTTGTGTTTTGAGACGAGGTGTCACTCTGTTGCTCAGGCTGGAGTGCAGCGGCGCCATCTCAGCTCACCACACCTCTGCCACCCAGACCTCTTGGGGGTGTGGGAAATGCAGGCTTCCCATCCCACAGAGCAGCGGCCCCGACATTTTTGGCCCCAGGGACTGGTTTCCTGGAAGACAGTTTTTCCACAATGGGGGAGGGGGTGTTTTTAGGATGAAACTGTTCTACCCCAGATCATCAGGCATTAGATTCTCATAATGAGTGTGCAAGGTACATCCCTCACCTACGTAGTTCACCATAGGGTTCCCGCTGCCATGACAGTCTGATGCGCCACTGATGTGACAGAAGGCGGGGCTCAGGCGGCGATGCTCACCTCCCACTGTGCAGCGCAGTTCCTAACAGGCCACAGACTGGTGGTGGTCGGTGGCCCAGGGGTTGGGGACTCCTGCTGCAGGGGAAAGGTTATTGTTTCAGCCCCTTGAGAGGGCAATTTGCCTGGAGTCTGATTCATAATGGGCATCCTTGGAGCCAGAAATTACTACTCCCCGTATTTACCCCGAAGGAGCCCTTGTCAGCTCCTGCTGTGGAAGGAACACACAGGGTCCTCTTCAAGGTGGATGATCACCAAATGGTTCATAATAGCCAAGAAGGAAACCAGCTAAGTGTCCCTCGGGAGGGGAACGGCTAGGTCAGTCGTAATAAACCCACTCAGGGGAACATGCTCCAACAGAAACGCACATACGTCACGTGCACAGCGTCCGGGGCCCCAGAGGCAGCCACCAAGCTGTGCCACTCAGACTCCCTCAAGAAAGCAGCTGCCCCTCAGCTGCAAGGCGTGCAGCGAGTCAAGTCTCCAGCTGCGGAGCGTTGGGGATTCACTGCCGCATTTGCGTCGAGGCCACGCTTTCCTGGGAGTCTCCCAGCAGGTGACTGAGCATGGCTGCGGAACTGAAGCTTGGCCATCCTGCCCAGTGACCAGAGGGCAAGGTCAACGCTGAGCTCCCATTGGGCAGGTGAGACTCAGAGGCGCATCACACGGTGCTCTCCTCGCTCAGCCCTGCTCCCTCACTCCCTCTACCTTTATCTTTCACAGGCATCACCCCCGATTAACCCCTTACGCTCCTAACTCCTCTCAGTGTCCACTTCCCAGAGGATGCCTGAACTGGCACTTCCATTGATTAATGAAAGTAGCAACTTACAGGACACTGCATACACTAAGATGCCATTGTGTAAAGAAACACCTACAGGAATAAGTATTTCTTAAAGGTAAAGAAAGATACAAGAATGGAGGAAGAAAGGCAGGAAGGAAATAAACCTCACACACAAACATATATTTTTCTATGCATTCATATTCATGTGGTCAAATGCTCTACCCCTGAGCTCTACCCCCTGAATTCATATATATGGGTAGGTATGCGTTGAAAAGTTCTGAGAAAAGCCCAATTAAATAGTAACCGTGCTTATTTCCTGAGGTGGGGAAAAGTTTGAGAATGGTGCAGTAAGATTCTCTGTATTGCTTTAATGTTCTTTTTACAAGGAGAATGCTTTTAATCTTTATACTTAAGTAACTAAAAACTTTTAAAAGGTACACCAGCCCTTGGGAATACAGGTCCGTTGGACCAAGACTGAGTTTACTCAAGGAAGATCTCAGCATCTCTGCTTAACTCAGGGGTCCCCCAGAGTGGAGCCTGAGGCCCTTCAGAAGTGTGGCACCCCACAGGGGTCAGCCAGTCCTCAACCCACTCCCTGCCTCTGCTGGACAGCCAACAGCCGCAGAGATGCATTGAGAAGGAGAAAGATCTTTCTGTTCAGAAAGATCTATGGAGTGTTTTAAATTGCATGAGACTTTCCTGGCCTCCCTGGCTGCACTGTGCAGAGATGCCATAACTCCCCAGTACAGCATCTCTGAGAATTGCACCTGTAAATCTTCCCCTCACGTGGCATGGAGTGCTTCAGAGAACGATTCTAAATCTAATCAGCTGCATGGGCATCTCATGCAGGAGGAAGCCATGTTTGTTACTTATCTGCCAGAATTACCTCTTTCACCTTTAAGCTGTCAGGGTCTTCTTTCTCATTCTGTCTCTCTGTCTCCCTCCCTGACTCCCTCGCCTCTTACCCTTTGCCTCCTTCCCCCCTCCTTCCCCCTTCCCCTCCATGTCCTTAAAGAGGGAGCAGGCTAGGTGGGAAGAGCCCCAGAAGCTGGGCACAGGCTGGAAGCCTCCTCCTTGCACTGCTGGCCTGCATCACGCTCACTCCACCAGGCTGGGTCAGAAGTCTGCAATCTGGACGTGGTGTGAATGGCTTCTCACAGCATGCCCCAGAGGAAGAACTCCAGCTGGCTCAGTTGAGGCTACTGACGTTTAGGAAATTACTATTATTTTTATTTTTAGACACCAATAAAAATGACATCTGGAGCCAGCGCAGATAAATGTTCCATTTGTGAGAAACCAGAAGTCTGAGTGATGGCTGAGGTTGCCCAGCGAAGCATGACAGAGGAACTGGGGGGCTTTGAGGAGGAAGTTCACCCCAGCACTGCAGGGATGGAACAGAGCCCGGCTTGGAAAAGCAAGGTGGAGGCAGAAGTTCTGAGAGGTCCCAGAATCGTTGTCTTTAGCCAATCTGAAACTCCCAATGCCTGGCCAAAAAATACCTTAAAGTACCATCTTCCAGCCATCATCTGCTGCGCCCCTTCGGTTTACATTCGCCAAATACCATAGCTTTGCAAGGGTGGTACTGTCACCGCCATTCAACTTAGGAGAAGGTTAAGTAACACACCTACAGTCACACAGAGGACGGACGTCGGCGCTAAGTTTGGCGCCCAGTTCTGTCGAAATTACAGCACTGTCTTTCCACCAGCTCTCAAAGCCAAGGTTTTCCTCTCAGTGACCCACCTGTGCCATCTAAGCGTTCAGAACATAAACAAGGGGAGGGGACGAAGCATTAGCTGAGTTAGTGTCAGTCTTTGCAAACGCATCTAGTACAGACTTTATGAATGGGCTTAGGTGTTGACCGTGACTGAGGCAGTGACTGAACGCGCCTCCCCGTTCCCTCATCTGTAAAATGGGGCTGGTAATGTGACCTACATTATAAGGCTATTGTGAGGATTAAAGAAAATAATACACGCAAAGAAATTCATGCTGTGCTCGTCAAATGGTATTAACACTATTTTTTCCCCAGAAATGGACTGTTCTTCAAGGCTGTTCACTTGCCCCTCCAGGTTCACTGAGGATGGAGGGTTTCCATTCTTACTACAATCAGACGTGACTTGTATTTAGTCGGGTTAAGTGCATAATGACAGGGCCTGATACGAAGAGACGGGTATATTCTGAATGGGACAAAGAGAGTAAAAGCAAAGAAATCAGAGTGTCAACAGCAGAGTTAGTTTTCCTCTCTGCTCAAGCAAGACGACTTCATTGTGCGGTCTGTGTAAGTACACACCGCAAGGTCAGTGCGGTGCAGAGATTGTGAAAGTGTCCCCATCTGGAGAGGACAAGGGACTACCCAGCTACCACTCAGCATCACCTTCAGGATCTTGGGCCCAGCATTGTCAAGGTCAATTTTCAGAAAAAGAAACAAATCAAAAGGTAGGATTCTTATGAGAAACTTCTCAATTTTATGACGTTGACAACTAACGCCAGTGGCCCCAGCCAGCCAGGCTGTGCTTCTGCTGCAGGGCATTTCTACACAGCGTGTCCATAACTTCCCATGTCACCTGAACGCGGACAGAGTTTTTCTCTCTAAAGCACATGGTAGCTTCACGGGCAATTATGGGACACTGGAGTTTCAGTGGCCAGCATTAAACACTTCCTTCTTTGGGTTTCCTGGTTTTATTTCTCCCGGGGTCGTGCTCCACTTCCGTTAATTATGTCTTTCCTTCCCCACTTTCCACAAGGGCCCGTGATCAAGTGGGCTGCCTGGCTCGCAGTATTCATCGAATAATTGCAGAGTTAGGAATCCAGGGGCCTCTTTCCTTCAGGAACTCTTTCAGTTTCTACCTTTTTTTCCTAGAGTGAAATTAAAGCAATTTTTCAGCAACCTGTTTAACCGGATGGAGAGCAAGGCTTCCCTGGGACCACAGGTCTCCCTTTGGCCCTCCTCTTTGTGTCTATGGGGTTGCATTTTTCATTTCCAAGGGCTCTATTTACAAGTTGCCAAAGCTCCCTCCTTTCTGGCTCTGTCCCTTATCTATGTCTGGGCACCAGCTCATTGTGGCGCACTGAAAAGTGAGATATCTTCCCTGCATATTTATTTTTAGGGCCTCCCACAGAATTCTGTGAGTGTAGGCAGAGCTGTTGAGGGCTCGGAGTCTCCGGCTTGGTGCAGGACCTGGGGGTGGCGGGGGGTGCTGGGATTGGTGCTGTCCCAGGCAGGGTAGATGACTCCTTCCAAGGACCACCAACTGATTTACCATCTTGATTTACTCTGCCCACCCTACCTGTGGGGGGGATACAGAGCCATTGCAGGATGCTTTTGCAAACTTCTTTTCAGCAGGGGAAGCCTTCCTTTAAATGATGCTGTACAGAAAAGGCAATAAAAGAATGGAAAGAGAGGCCGCTCTCCTCGGCGATCCTGGCATGCTCAGCCCCTCCTCAGCCCTCCTCCCAATTGGAGCAGGCTCCTCAGGTGCTCCTCGGCAGACTGAGGTTCCACAGAGGAAACTGGTGTTCGGGTCCGAGTGTTTCTGTTGATCATTCCTTCCCCTTCACAGGCAGGGATTTGTAACTGAAGCGAGCATGGTGTCTGCCCGGATGCACTCAGGTCCCTTTATCTGATCTGTGTGTCTCTCTCTCCCTGGCTTTGGTGACTCGTTGCTTCCAATAGTGGAGCACCGCCCTCCAAGTCCCGGAGCCCGTCTGCTTGTGAGGCGCTGGGAGTGCCAGGGAGTGTACGTCCCCAAGGGTAATTACTGACCGATGCCCAACCAGAGAAGGCTTATGAGAGCTAGCACCCTTCCCTGAGGCTGGGATGGAACTTACATGCCAGGACGTCCCTAGGGGAGCAGGCTGATGCTACCCTCTGAAGGATTTTGCCCAAAACCACCATTTGTCCTGCTTCCTTCTTTCCTGTACTAACCTTGCCTGTGAGCACATCCTCAATACATTACCTGTGTCCAAACCCTCATCTCAGGCCCTCTCCAGTCCCGACTATCTCCCCCAGGGCCGTTCTTCCTGTCATTGGCTAGTCTTCAGCCAACGAAAAGTACGAAGGGGCCTGTGCAGGTAGGCTCCTCCGCAGGTACAGAGGGGCCCCTCCGCCAGTGGCCTTTCAGGATCCAGGCAGCCGTTCAGTTGGGCCTGCAACCATTTCTCTCTGCTGTGTGTTGATTTATTCCAGGGAAGCACAACTCCCCGGCCAGTGTTCAACTTATCAGGGACTTTGTTACCTTGGAAACACGGGGCTAGGAGACCGAGGAGCCCAGCCTGCCTAAGTCAGAGAGCTGGTGCCTGGGGCATCTTTTGAGGTGGGGGAGCTTCTTTGGGGTGTCTGCCAGGACAGAACCTGCTTCATAGCCCACTTCTCCTTTTGCATAGTCATTCACCCTCACTCAAAACCTGATGCTCATTAGAAGTCTGAAGATGTGCCTTTCAAGCTTTGGAGTCATAGTTTCCCTTATGAATCCAATTTAAGGCCCGTGCATTTTCCCCATCTCTACGATGCCAAAGAGCACAGCAAAACATGGCCTTTCCTTCAGGCTCCACATCTGCCTGGCTTTTATGTGGTTAATGTCTCATGTGCCCTTCTGCCTGGGCCGGGCAGTGAGGGAAATGAGGGAGGCCGGAAGGACCTTTGGGTGCCAAAAGCCTTTCTTGATCCCTGAGAGGCTGCATTAGGACCCTCACCAAGCATCCCCACAGACCCCCATGGCATCAGTTCATAGACCATTTTCTAATTGCTGATTTGCTTGGCTAGTTGATGAGGTGGAAGGAAAACCTCCAGGTCTGAAGGATTTAAAGTCACCAAACAATAATATTTAAACACAAACCATGATGCCTTAATCAAGTGGTCAATTGTACTTGCCGGCCTCACCCACTTGGCAACAAAGGAGCAGCCCCGAGGTGAACATGAGAATGTAATTTGGACATGGAAGAAAATAGGTCACTCTTCGTATTCATAGACTGTATTTTTTAAACGGAAAAAGTCAGGGCACAAGATCTCATATGTGCTTATGGGAACTATGGGAGAAAATAGCTGTAAATGCAGAATGGGTTGCCCTTGTCCTTAAGCCAGCCATGCCTCAGTTCCCAGCCCCACAGCTCTCCACCCGCAGGTCTGGTCCTACCTTCACATTCATCAAAGGTGATGGAGACTGGACCACTCCCTTCTGCTCCAACCCATTCCTGCCTGCATCCTGGGCACTCCTGGGCGGACCTGCTAACACCCCACAGCTCCTCGATCTGCTCAGTTCCCATGGCCTTCCCCCTCCACTCCTCCATGCTTGTGGCACCTGCTGGACCCTGACATCCCCAGAGCTGCTGTCGACTCCACCTGCTTCTCTGAGCTCAGCCTCTGCACCATCCTTGGCTTCTCAGTCTCTGATTTCTCCCACACTTACTCTTTGACTCCATGATGCTTCCATTTGCATGTGTCCTCTCTATTCGGGGACTCATCAGCTGGCCCCCTCCTGGCTTTACTGTCCTCCTCATCACCCTTGGTTTGGCCAGCACCCTCCTCTCCCGCCCCTCAGCTGTAGCACCACCCTGCGACCTCATCGCCCTCCACTCTTCTCCAGCCTTCTCAGTGCTTCTAGGGGCAGTCACAGCAGTCCCACCCGTACCTTCAGTACTGCTCGGCATATATATAACGAGCCCAGTTTCTTCTGCCCCTCCATTGCAGCTGCTCCAAGCCCATTTGCAGGTCTCACAGAAAATAACTCAGAAAAGGAGTTTCTAGCGTGAATTCCTTCACTTCCATCCCTGTTTATGGAAATCCTATTGCATCTTGCCTCCTCCTCTTCCCTCCTGCACTGCTTGCTGCCTGTCTCCTGTCTAGGGAAATCAGGTCTAAGGCTAGATATCACTTCTTCCAGAAAGTCTTTCCGGGGCGCCCCGCCTCTGCTGGCCAAGGTAGGTTAGGCTCTCCTCCTGGGTTTCTACTGAACCCTGATTTCAACTCCACTCCACCACACTGTATGACCGATTTACTGGACACCTCATTTGCTGGGCTGTGTACTCTTTGAGGGCAGAAGCGGTGTTTTTCTTGTTTCCTTTTATTTCCCCAGCACCTGGTAAAGTAAACGCTTGACACGTGTTGTTGAATAAATGAATCTCATCTTCTTTATACACAGTTTATTCACCTGCATTCAGGTTCCCTTCCCTTCCCGCCTCTTGTGCTGTCATTGTTCCTTTTGTGGGTTGTGTCCTCAACCTGCCTTCTGGTGGGGTTTTACATACAACTGTTATTATTAATGACGTTACAGCCACTACCTACTGGACACTCAGTATGTTGAGGCACCTTGCTGAGCACCTCACGTGATTCTGCAGTTTAATCCTATAGGATTAAATAATAAATATATAATTATTAATAATTATAAAATAATAATAAAATTTTAAATAATAATTTAAATAAATTATTAATAAAATTATTATTTAATAAAAATTAAATAAATTAATAAATAAATTAAAACAAATAATTTAAATAAATTATTAATAAAATTATTATTTAATAAAAATTAAATAAGAAATTAATAAATTGATTAAAATAAATAATTTAAATTTTAAATAATACATTATTAAATAATAAATTTATTTAAAAATAATAAATATCAAATATAATTAATAAATAATTAAATAATTAATCCATAGGATTAAATAATCCTATGAGGGTAGGATTATTCTTCCCACTTTCCCGATGACATTTAAGCAGAATTAAATCTCCTTTAAAGCAAAGCCCTTCCTGGACTGTGTATGCTCCTCCACCTAATGTCATGCATCTGCATTACTTTTACACCATATTTCTAAAGTGTCATCTCTACCAGCTCGCTTCCCCTCTGACCCTCTCCTACTCCTGGTTCCCTGGAACAGAGCCCTGTCTGACTACGAAAGCTCCCGCTGACGTCAGCAGTGACCTCCATGTGGCTAACACAGTGAGTGCTTTCAGGCTCATCTTCCAGTTTCGCAGCAGCGGATGACGCTGCCTGGCCACTCCCCGCGCGGTTCTGTTTCCATCCCAGCTCCCATTTCCTCTGGCCCCATTAAGTGTTTTGTTCCCGGGGGCTTGGTTCTTGGCTGTTTCTTTCTTGCTCCATACCCTGTCTCTAAGTATGCTCTGCTTCAGCTTAACTAAAAACCCTGCTGGAATCCCAGGCTGCTTCCCCTATGCCCCAGAACCATAGGACCAAGGCCTCTGCTTCATCTTGATGACCCTTCCACAGAGGCCAAACTCGGCTTGCCAATCAGATCTTATCCTTCACTGTCTCCATTCCAACCCGCCCCAACACCTCCTCCTCCTCCGGGATTCCTTAACTTAGCCAAGGACACTATCACCCGCACAGTGGCCCAAGTAAAATGTCATCAGAAGTTTTGGTGACATTTGTTCCTTCTGCCCTTCTCTTCTACCTTGTATCTAACCGGCCACCAAATCCCATTTTTATTGCTAGGCTTCTCTCACGTCTGCACTTTCCCTCTCTATCTTCACTGGAATTGAACCTTGCTTTGACTGGCTAATTACAATGGTGTCTTGAGTGCCTTTCTTTTCACCCAGTGAGTAGTACTTTTTAAATGAAAAGATAATGGCATCTACTCTGCTTTAATTGCTTAATGGCTCCCTATTTCCTTTGGAAAAACTCTTAACTGCTTAGCATGACTGTGAAGACCCTTTTATTTTTTTGAGACAGGGTCTTGCTCTGTTGCCCAGGTTGGAGTGCAGTGGCATGATCTCACCTCACTGCAGCCTCTGTCTCCCGGGTTCAAGCAATTCTCCTACCTCAGCCTCCTGAGTAGCTTGGATTATGGGTGCCTGCTATCATACTTGGCTAATTTTTACACTTTTAGTAGATACAGGGTTTCCAGGCTGGTCTCAAACTCCTGACCTCATGTAATCCACCTGCCTCGGCCTCCCAAAGTGCTGGGATGACAGGTGTGAGCCACCATACCCAGTCAAAGACCCTTCTTGATCTGAGCAGTGCTGATTTTTCTAGCTGCATTTCTGCCTCCACCCCCAGTCCAGGTCCACCTCCCCACCTGACATGATGCATGCATAATGCTGACACACACGCTCCCCTGAGAATCAGTCCAGCTCTCCCTCCCTCGGAATCTTTATTCTGTCTCCTATTTGATGACTGGCCCAGCTTCTTCTTGTTCCTATTTTGTTCATACTTCACTATAGAAATTACCTTTTTGCATTACAAATACTGGAATATCTCTTTGTAGCTCCTAATTAGACCATGAGCATCCAGAGCACATGAATTCTTAGGGTTGGAGGCAGATCATGTAGGTGACACTCTGGGTTTAAAACCAGAGATGCCAGCAAAGACCATCCTCGGCATCACCTTTCCCTCCCTACTCTCTGAGGGAAATCGGGCAGATGGTGCTTGGTAGAGAAAAGAGCTGCCAGGATATATCAATGGGCAGATTTGTATTTTGCTTCATCAGGTATCTTAAAACCTGCAGGTTTTTGGATTTAGTCAAGAAGTTAAGACCACCAACCTGGAAGGTGCCCTTGAATGTTAATATCCAGCCTTTGTGGGCAGCTTCTATTTGCAGATCTCAGGTTTTTAACTCTATTTCTTCCATCTCCTTCAAGGAACCCCTGATTCTGAACTCTCCCAAGAAATAAAATCCCGATCACAGCGCACATGGATAACTAGAGTGGGCTGCTATTACCTGAGTCTGAATAAAGGTTATTTTTTGATTCCTCTAAGCTGTTCCTAGCCTCCTGGAGGTACGTAATCCCTACTGGAGTCTGGGTACAGAGAGGCTGAAGTAAATGATCTTTGATGAGCTAAAACACTGGAATTCATGGAACTTGGAACAATCTCTGACGACTACAAACTTGTCTTGAGACGTTTAGCAGGAAGGTAAATGACAGGGCGGGGATGCATCTTTGTCTTGAGTATTTGATGCCTGGAAATGGCCTGTTGACCCCCTTGCACAGGTGCCACCACCACGCGAACACGACTGGGCTAGCCTGCTGGAGAATGAAAGACATGTGTCCCCGCCACCCTGTCACCTAGTGATAGCAAAGCTGATAGAATAGTGGCCCGAATGACCTGCATTGTCTGCAGGCTATGAGGGAGCCCAGCGGACACCAGAATGATCACCTAACTGGGTTCTGCCTCACAGAAGACCCTCAGAATAGTGAGCTGAATACATGGTGGTTTTAAGCTACTAAGCTTTGGGATAGCCTGCTTTGAAGCAAGAATGAGCTATCGCTACCTGTGCGGCTGATTTTCATGCCATAGCTCCACTGACTGACGAGGAGTGGCGCTCCTTGGAAATGGTCCATAGAAGGACAAAGCATTAGGGAATGGAACCAAGGCTCAGGCTCACAGGTCACTCAACTAGAGAGACTCAGGGACGGCCTGGAGGAGGGGCTGACGCTGCCAATGAGTTCAGAGCTGAGTCCAGCGGGCAGGGTTGTTGTGCCGCCTGCAAAGCCCCAGCCCCAGCCCCTCCTTTCCCTTAGGGGCAGGTCGGTGGCTTCTTCAGTCCTAGTCTGTGCAGAACAGCAAACAGGGTTTTGTGTTTCAGGCAGAAGGGAACTTACATTTTACACGACGGCCACTGAGTCTTACCATGAGAGTGCCTAACTTGTGGCGTTTAAGGGGCCGAGTGGGAGCAGCAGCAGAAAGAAGAAAAGTGTCTTTAGAGTGAATCTACTCAGAGATGCCAATGCCTTCTCGCTTGAAGGGCAGAACGTGAAAAGTAGTAATTTGCTCTGGCCCAGCCAGGGGACAGAATGTTAACTGTAAACAGCTGTTTGCTTTGTAATGGTCTGGTCTGGAAGGCTCCGTGACAGGGGTGAGTCATAGAATTTTAGATCTGGAACGAGTATTAAAAGTTGTCTTGTGGGAAATCTCTGTCCTCCACTTGAATGCTTCATTTCATTTTTATAGTTATGTACACAAGCCATACTGGTATACAGTCAGCCCGCCCTCCAACTCTGTGGGATATGCATCCTGTATTCAACCAACTGCAGATCAAAAATTGTGAAAAAAGAAACTAATAAAAAACAAACATAAAAAATAGTACAAATAGGAAATACACTACACCAACCATTTAGATAGCACTTACATCGTATCAGGTATTACAAGTAGAGATGATTTTAAGTACACAGGAGGATATACATAGGTCATATGCAAATAGTTCCCCATTTTATAGCAGGGACCTGAGCATCCCGGCAATACTGAGGAATGACTGGATTCTCCACAAGCCGCCTCCCCCTCGGGCCGTGGCACCCAAGCCCACCTTCAAAGAAGCAGCTAGTGAGCATCCTCACAGCCCCTTTCTACAAAAATGGATATATATTTACAGATCTACTTTTTAATTGGAACATTATAGGATTGTTTTTAAATTTGATTTATTTTTTACCAACTGATGTTTTTTTAAGATCTTTCTGTGTTTATACATAGAGGCTGAATTCTGTATATATACATAGAGGTTGAATACAAAGGCTGCATAGTATTCTTTCATATAATTATCCACACTCTATTAAATACTCCATTGTTGATAGGATTGCAAATTGCTTCCACTTCTCTGGCTATTGTAAATCTCAAAACAAGAGGCCAGGAGTAACGGCTCATGCCTGTAATCCCAGCAATTTGGGACACCGAGGCAGGAGGATCACTTGAGGCCAAGAGTTCAAGACCACCCTGGGCAACTTAGCAAGACCCCCATCTCTACAAAACAATAAAGATAAAATAATAAAATAAAATAATAAAAATTAGCCAGTCATGGTGGTGCTCATGTGTAGTTCCAGCTACTCAGGGCCAGGAGGATTGTGAGAGCCCAGGAGTTTGAGGCTGCTGTGGGCTATAAACAGGCCTGCACTCCAGCCTGCATGACAGAACAAGACCCTGTCTCTGAAAAATCCAAAAAACTAAAATAAAGCAAGAAACATTTTTGTGCATGACTCTTTGAGCATTTCTTTAGGATTCCTAGAAACAGAATTGCTAGAACAGACGGCAGATGACTCCTGAGGTTTGGCAGAATTTGTTTTTAAATCACCCCACTTGTTGCCTGCTCTAGGGAAGTTATTCAGCTACCTTTTCTTCAGTCAATATCTATCTATCCAGGTTTTGCCTCTCGCTTAATTAATTTTTAAAATTTATTTTTCCCCAGGAAATCATCCATTACATACAGATTTTCAAATCTGCTGTAATTATGTTTTATACATGTAGTGTCTTAATTTATAAAAATCTCCTCTTTACTCGGACTCATCCTCCATTTTTGTCATTAATATTGTTCATGTCGTCTAATTTTTTTCCTTGATCAGATTTGCCAGAGGTTTATTTGTTTGTTGGTCTGTTAAAAGAACAAGTTTATTGATTATTCCTTTTTGTTGTCTAGCCTATTAATTTCTGCTTTTATCGTTATTAAATTTCCCTACTTCTTTGGAACTATTCTGTAGATCTTTTAGATAATTTTCTGGGTATTAGGCCCAGTTCATTTATTTTTAAGAGTTTTAGTTTTCTAAAATATGCATTTAAAGCTGTAACTTTTCCTTTGAAAGCTGCTTTTGACGTGTGGTATTCTCATGTTTGTTCACTTTTAAATAGTAATAATTCCCACGTTAATTCTTCCTCTTATCCAAAAATTGTATTTAAGACCGTTTAAATATTCCTAAGCAAATAGATTTTTTGACTATCCTTTAAATGTTGATTTCTAATTTTATAGCATTGTGGTCAGAGAATATGGCCTCTATAATTTCTGCTTTGGGGGTTTTTTTGTTGTTGTTATTGAGATGTTACTTGTGTGTTAGTGTGTGTATAAGGGGTTTAATGCATGGTCAACTTTTGTAGAAATTTTATATGGGTTTGATAAAACTTCCTTGTTCTCTTTCTTTTCTCATAAAGTTTATTACTACAGCATTCAAATTCTCCATGTTGGCCAGGTGCAGTGGCTTACACCCATAATCCCAGCACTTTGGGAAGCCAAGGTGGGCAGATCACATGAGGTCAGAAGTTTGAGACCAGCCTAGCCAACATGGTGAAACCCTGTCTCTACTGAAAATACAAAAATTAGCCGGGCATGGTGGCACACACCTGTAGTCCCATCTACTCAGGAGACTGAGGCAAAAGAATTGCTTGAACCTGGGAGGCGAGGTTGCAGTGAACCAAGATTGTGCCACTGCACTCCAGCCTGGGCAACAGAACGAGACTCCATCTCAAAAAAAGAACAAACAAACTAAAAAACCCCAAATTCTCCATGTCTTTAAGGTTTTGCTTAATTCATCAGAGAGATAAACAAATATTTTTCTCTGATGGTAAACTTGTAGATTTCCCCCCTAGAATTTCCATCATTTTGGCTTTGTATATTGTAAGTGTAAAGGTTTATGTCTGATGTATATTTGGTATTTGGACTTTTTATCAATATGAAATACTTCTCTTTTAATGTCTTTTGCCTTGAATTTAATTTTGCAATATTAACATGCTTTATTTTTGTTTATAATTCTCTTGAATTATCTTTTCTATTTCTTCATTTAAAACACTCCCACTTAAGAGAAGCCATATAAACTTGTGAGTAGGATTCAAAGCTCATCTTTGTCATTACCTGGTTCAGAAGCCTTGTGCAAGTTAGTTGATCTCTTTGTGCCTTACTTCTTCCTCTATAAAATGAGAATAATAATAGTTCTAGTTCATAAACTTGTGGGGATTAAATATAGAGAACAATGTAAATGATTAGTAAATATTAGAGATCATTATTTTATGTGTGCCATCTTAAACAACAAATAGTTGGATGTTTAAATCCCAATCTGAGAATTTCCTTTAAGTGGTGAATTTAACATATATATATGTTAAAATATATATATATTTAGAGAATTATTAACATATATGTTAATAATCAACATTATAAAATTATATTAACATATAACATTACATATATGTTAATTATTTATATATATTATTAATATATATGTTAATAATTAACATATATAGAATAATTAACATATATATATTTAGAGAATTCCTAAGTCTCACATATTTATATTTTTAAATATTTTGAACAGTTTTAAAATGTACCTGCTTTATGTGCACAATTAAGTGATTTTTAGTAAATGCACAGAGTCGTACAACTGTTTCTTCCTTCCGATTTTAGAACATTTTTGTCATTACAAAAATTACCTTGTACCCACTCGAAGCTACTTTCCACTCCCACTCTCGGGCCTAGGCAACTGCTGACCTACCTTCTGTCTCTATAAATTTGCCTTTTTTGGATATTTTACCACATGTTAAGGGATCACCTAACATGGGGTCTTTCGCATTGACTTCTTTTACTTAGCATGATGTTTTTGACGTTTACTCATGTTGTACCATGTGTAAGTAGTTTGTTCCTTTTTCATTACTGAATAGTATTCCCGTGAATGTGTATACCACATCTTGTTTATTTACTTAACACTTGATGAACGTTTGCATTGTTTCTCCCTTTTTTGTTATTATGAAAATGCTGCTATAAATATTTACACATAAATATTTGTGTGGACATAAGTTTACATTATTCTTGCATAGATACCCTGGAGAATAACTGCTGGATGTATAGTGCAGTTATGTTTAACTTTTTAAGAAGTTGCCAAAATTTTTCCCAAAGTGGCTACCCCATTTTAGATCTAGTTTCTCTCTGTCCCTGTTAACACTTGGCATGTTAATCTTCTAAATAACCCCATTAAAATAGGCACAATATTTGAATTTGTATTTTACCAAAGAAGATGCATGAATGGCCCATAAGTGTACGAAAAACTGTTAAACATCTTTTACTAAAGTCTGTTATTAGGGAAATGCAAATTAAAATCACCATGAAATGCCATTTCATATGCACAAACTGGCAATAATAAAGTATTCTGCCCATTTTAAATTGTGTTGAACGCTTTCCAACTTCTTCCATGAGGCCAATGTTACCCTGGCACTAAAACTACACAAAGACATCACAGGAAAGCTACAGATCAGTATCTCTTATGAATACAGACACAAAAATCCTCATCAAAACACTAGCAAACTGGATCTGGCAACAAGGATTATATGCCGTGACCAAGTGGGATTGATCCTGGGAATGCAAAATTGGTTTGACATCTGAAAATCTTAATGTAAGATACCATATCAACAGAATATGGGACAAAAACCACATGATCATCTCAGAAGATGCAGAAAAGGCGTTTGACAAAATCCAGCACCCTTTCATGATAAAACAACAACAACAACAACAACAACACACACACACACACAAAGTAGGAATAGAAGGGAACTCCCTTAACCTGATAAAAGGCATCTGTGAAAACCCACACTAAGAATACATAATAATGAAAGACTGAAAGCTTTTTCTCCAAGGTCAGTATCAAGACAAGAGTATCTGCTCTGACCACGTTTATTCAACATTGCACTGGACCATCTCGCCAGGACAATTAGGGAAGATCATGGAGACAAACAAACAAAACAGCATACAGACTGGAAAAAAAAAGAATCAAAACTATTTCTATTTGCAGATGACATGATCTTGTACATAAAATTTTAAGAAATCCACTAAAAGGCTATTAGAACTGATAGTTCTTTTTTAAAAAAATATTTCATGGTGCTTTTAAAAAACTTTGATTTTTAGGTTTGGGGGCACATGTGCAGGTTTATTATATAGGTAAATGTGTCACAGGGGCTGGTTGTACAGATTATTTCATTGCACAGGTATGAAGCCCGATACCCAAGAGTTATTTTTTCTGCTCCTCTCCCTCCACCTACACTCCACCCTCAAAGTAGGCCACAGTGTCTGTTGTTCTCTTCTTTGTAAAACTAATAGTTCTAACAGTTGTTTTAGAGCAAGGTTGCAGGATACAAGATTAATATACAAAAGTCAGTTGTATTTTTATATACTTGCAGTTAATCTAAAAATAAGCATTTAAAAATTTCATTTACAAAAAGAATACAAAACAATAAATTTAACAAAATAAGTACAAACTTATACTGTGAAAACTATAAAACATTGTTGAAAAAATTACAACGATCTGCCTTTTATTATCAAATTGTAAGTGTTCTTTATATATTCTTGATGAAAGTATCTTATCAGATACATGATTTGCAAATATTTTCTTGTGATTTGCTGCCTGTCTTTTCATTTTCTTAATGATGTCTTCGAAGTAAAACATTTTTCATTTTGAAAATGAAAAAGTATCCAATTTATGGATACTTCTTTTGATATCATATTTAAGAAGTATCTGTCTAATGCCAAATTATAAAGATTTTTCTCATGATTTAAAAGTGCTATGACTTTAGTCCTTATATATAGATCTACAATCCATTTTGTATTCATTTTTGTTTTATGGTGTAAGATAACAGTCTAAAATCATCTTTCTGCATGGGGATAGCCAATGGTCTGAGTGCCGTATGCTGAAAGTCTATTTATTACCTGCTGACTTGCCTTGACACATTTCTCGACCATAAATATAAAGGTTTATTTTTGTCTGCTCAATTCTCTATGTCCATCCTTTTGCTTGTACCATACTGTCTTGGTTACTGTAGCTTTATAGTCGGTTTTGAAATTGGAGCTTGTAAGCCCTCTAATTATGTTCTTTTTAAAGATCCTTTTGGTTATACTGAGCCATTTGTATTACCATAAAAATTTTAGGATCAGCTTGAAAATTTCTGCAAAAAAACGCATAATCCAGCTGAAATTTTGATAGAAATTGTATTAAATCTATAGATTCAATGACAGACTGATGTTAATTTTTTTAATGTTTTGGTAGAATTAATCAGTGAATTGGCCAGGCACAGTGGCTCACACCTGTAATCCCAACACATGGGAGAAACACTTGAGCCCCGGAGTTCAAGACCAACCCAGGCAACATAACAAACCTCATCTCTACTAAAAAAATTTTGAAAAATTAGCCCAGTGTGGTGGCACAAGCCTGTTGAGGCTGAGGCAGGAGAACTGCTTGAACCCGGGAGGCGGAGGTTGCAGTGAGCTGAGGTTACAGTGAGCCGAGATTGCGCCACTGCACTCCAGCCTGGTGATAGACCGAGACTCCATCTCAAAAATAAAAATAAAAATAAAATAAAAAAATTAACCGGCCATGATGGCACACTCCTGTAGTCCCAGCTACTGGGAAGGCTGAGGTGGGAGGATCGCTGGAGCTCAGCAGTTCGAGTTTGCAGTGAGCAATGATCATGCCTCTGCCCTCCAGTCTAGACAACAGAAAGAAACCAGGTCTCAAAGAAAAAACAAAATCAGCGAAGTCATCTGGTCTTGTACTTTTATTTATGGGAAAAATTTTCAGTTACAAATTTTATCCATTTACTTCTTAAAATCCATTTAAACTTTCTATTTCTTCCTGAGTCATGTTAATATGAGGCAGTACCTCTCCTTTTGTTATATGATTTAGTCAATCTCCAGAATCTTTAAATGACTATTTACTATAACTTTTTTCCAGTTTTATAATTTCTTTTTAATGAAAGGATTTTCCAACTTCTCTCTCAGCCCTTTCAGAAGCCCCCTCCTCCTGTCCCCACCATTTATATTTCTTGCAACTGCTTATATAAATACAAACTGATTTCTGCCATCTAACTTTAGTTTCCTATGTACCATGTTTTCTTCCTCCATTTTGTCTTTTAGTGAATTAATTGTATTTTCTTTTATCCTTTTCCTCCTTAATGATTTGAGCATTTATATACTGTTTCTCATCTTCTACTGGTTACCCTTATTTTTTGAACAAATACATTTAAATGTTTTTCTATCCATGTCTGAAGTCAATCAGGGTTTATGTCCTCTCTCTAAATAAAAATGAAACATTAGCATATTTCTATTCCCCTGGTCTCTCTACCATCTTCCTCTTCACTCCTCTGAAATCATCTCTCATATTGAGACTATTAGGCATTTTATCTTTAATTTTAATTCTTTTATGAGGATGCCTTTGTAGGTCACTGTGGATTTGTTTATTTCTTCATCACCAATCTTTCTTCACTGCACCTCAGACACTCACTCATTTCTAGACTTTATCCTTCATAAGAAGCAAATCGTAACCTAATTCTTTACGTTAAATATTCCACTATCTGATCACCATTGCCTCTTACTTCTATCTCACTACTCTGGTTCTCTAATGGCAGAAAATACCTAAATTTACTCAAACTTCTAAGTCTTTGATTTTACCTTTATCATCACCCTTCACTCTTTCCCTCTCTCCCCTCATTAGGTCACATGGACAGCACAGTATAATCATCCCCTTGGAAACACCCTTTGCTCCTCTGTCCTTCCATTATTAGCCCTGGAAAGATGACCTGGTTAAACCCAGTTTTCTTCTTCTTCTGTTTGTACCCAGGAAGCTAAGTATTACTTGATGAAATTAGGTTAACTTCAAATTTATGACCTTAGATTTCAAATGGGCACTCAATACCTTCAGATACTCCTGCTACTCTTCCCCAATGAACTTACTTTTCTATTCTCCCAAAGAGCTCTGTTACTTCTTTTCTTTCCTCAGCCTCCAATAGCCTCTCACCTCTCAATCTCAACTATGACCTCAGTTTCGACTTCATAGAGAAAAGTGATTTTATTAGATGAGAATGATCTTATCTTTCTACCTCTGGTCTGTGTCTTGGTTGAGTTGATGCTTCTATAATAGAATACTTGAGCCTGAGAAATATTTTTAAAGAACAGAAATTTATTTCCTCTAGTTCTGGAGGCTGGGAAGTCCAAGATCAAGATGCCAGCAGGTTTGCTGTCTGGTGAGGGTCCAGTCTCTGCTTCCAATATAGCACCTTGAATGCTGCATTCATTAGAGGGAAGGAACCCTGGATTCTCACATAGAAGATGTCAGAGGACAAAAATGGGTGAGACTCCCTCTGTTAAGTCCGTTTAGAAGGGCACCCCATCCCTTTTGGGAAGGAGGAGCCCTCAGGACTCAATCACCTCCTAGAGGCCACACCTCCCAATGCTGTTGCTTTGAGGATTAAGTTTCTACGTGAATCTCTGGGGACATTTTCAGACCATGGCAGTCTGTTACTCTGCCTGCATTTGAACCTCATTGTTACAATGGAAGACTTGTGTTATCTCCTTTCTAAGCCCTGTGTTCTATCCTGGATCCTATCTGCCTTTTGCTCAAGAATTTCCCTACTGTGAGTGACCTCTTTCCTACATGAAAATTTTTTCCTTTCAACTAGGTTATTATCATACATACATACCTTAATCTTCTACCTTAAATAAAACCCTCTTGACCTGGCATTGCCTTCCAGCTATCTACCTCCTCCCCTCATTTCTCTGTTCCCAGTCACAACAAGCCTCATGGAAATACCTGAACACAAACAAACCTTTCAAAGTCCTTGCCTCCCCTTTTCAACTCAGTCATGCCATCCACACTTTCATTCTCATCAGTCCACACCGAGGAGGAGGCTTTTACCCAGACCTACATCTTCCCCAAACTGACAGACGTCAATCTTCTGTCCTCCTTTGACGTCTTAGTGGCATTTGGTCCAATTGACCACTCCGTCCTTGGCCGAAACTCTGCTTCATCTGATTCTGAGATAACACACTCTTCCTGTTTTTCATTTTTGTTTTTCTACCTCATTGCCCCATTTCTTAGTCTACTTTGCCGGCTGCCACTTCTGTTCCAGCTTTCTAAATTTTAGAATTCCCAAAGCTCTTTCTTTGGCCCTCTTCTCTATTCAGAGTCTATTGTTGATCTTCTGTAATCTCATGAATAATGAAATGTATGTGATGATGCCTCTTAGGTTTCAATCAGCCAATAGGTTCATTACTCTATGTTGTAGACTCATATATCCAACCACCAATTTAACATCTTTGCTTGTCTATTAGACATACCAAACTTTCTATGTCCAAAGAGAGCTAGTGTTTATTACACCCTCCCATTCTAGTCCCAGCTGTCCCCTCTAAGCCATCCTCCTAGTACCACATCTCAGCACCGTTGCTGTAGTTTATGGTGCCAGAAACTTACTTCCAACTCTTCTGTTTTCCTCACACTTCAAGCCATTGGCAGGTCTCGTTGGCTTTACCTCGGATCCTCTCTTAAGTCTGTCTGCTTTATAACGTTATTACTGCACCACTTTTACTTCAGTCCAGTTTGCCTTCATTGCTGCCCAGCACAACATTAATAGACTCCTTAGTGGTCTTACCGCCTCCATTTTTGCCTCTCCAGCAGTCAGGATGAAATTCACACTGTGAAATATTTCTGACTCACAGAAAAGTACAGAGAATTGCATAGCAAACTTCTATGTAGCCATCATTCAACATAAGAAATAAAATACTATTGACACAATTGAAGGCTCCATGAGAACCTGATTCTCTCTTTCTTGCTCTCTTTTAGAAGTCATTACCACCTTTAATTTAGTGGACACACATCTTAATACTTTAAATTGTGTGTGCGTCTGTGTGTGTATACATGTGTATACATATACACATACATACATATGTATATAACCATTCCCCGTCATCCAGCAGACTTACCTTCTCATACAACAACCTACCACGCTACCTGCCTGTCCTTGAAAATCAACGCTGGGGCCATTTTTGAAGAAACAGCAGGTTTGAGAGACATGATTTTAAATATATTTCATCATAAATAAAATTCCTGAGAGCAACTTCCTACATCCTTATTCTACCTTTGTACTCTAATGCAAATGGAGACTTACTTGGGATATGTATGTAGGGGTGTGCATGTGTGTGCGCGCGTGTGTGTGTGCACGTGTGTGTATGTGTGTGCATGCATGTGTGTGCATGTGTGCGTGTGTATGTAGGTGTGTGTATGTAGGTGTGTGTGTACGTGTGTGTATGTAGGTGTGTGTGTGTATGTAGGTGTGTGTGTATGTAGGTGTGGGTGTAGGTGTGTATGTAGGTGTGTGTATGTAGGTGTGTGTATGTAGGTGTGTGTCTATGTAGGTGTGTGTGTATGTAGGTGTGTGTGCGCATGTGTGTATGTAGGTGTGTGTATGTAGGTGTATGTGGGTGTGTATGTAGGTATGTGTGTATGTAGGTGTGTGTGCATGTGTATGTAGGTGTGTGTATGTAGGTGTGTGTGCAAGTATGTAAGTGTGTGTATGCAGGTGTGTATGGTGTGTGTATGCAGGTGTGTGTATGTAGGTGTGTATGTAGGTGTGTGTGCGCATGTGTGTGTATGTAGGTGTGTGTGTATGTAGGTATGTGTGTATATGTAGGTGTGTGTATGTAGGTGTGTGTATGTAGGTGTGTGTATGTAGGTGTGTGTAGGTGTGTGTGTATGTAGGTGTGTATGTAGGTGTTTGTGTATGTAGGTGTGTGCAGGTGTGTGTATGTAGGTGTGTATGTAGGTGTGTGTGTATGTAGGTGTGTGTGTATGTAGGTGTGTGTATGTAGGTGTGTGTGTATGTAGGTATGTGTGTGTGTGTATGTAGGGGTGTGTGTGTGTGTGTGTATTTAGATGCACATGCCTAATCAATATGTAGTTTTGTTTCCCATGTTTGAAAACTCTATATAGACACCATGTGTCCAGGAAATATTTAAAATAAATAGTTTTTTTAAAAAACAGTGCCCCGACTTGAAAGATCTTCAAATTGTCCAGCTTGAGCTCCTGCATTTTTCTTTTCCTCGCCCCTTGCCTTGACTTTTTTTTCTTCGGATGTCTGTGGCCTTGCTGAATGGCTGCAATTCCCCTTTCCTCTTACCTCAAGATGTCTGGATGCAGATCTGTGCTCCTCATGAATTCGCAGAGGGCTCTGGACTCTCACTGTGTGCATGGTCCCACTCCGGCTACTTCTGACTTTTCCCTTTGTTTCCACTTCTCACATTATTTGAAATTATGTATTTCCATAAGTTGCTGCAAACTTTTTCTTATTATTGGGCAAAGCAGGGGTAGATAAATAAGTGAATAAACCTGCCACCTCCCAGAGGAAAGAGAAGAGTTTGCGACAGATCCCTGGCATAGTTGCAGCAGTAAGCCCTCTTTTTTGCCGTTAGGATTCTGTGCTACAACTGACCAGGTCACCTTGTACCGTCACAGAGGCTAATCTGATGTTTTAATAACACTTCAGGATTAACTGCATTATTCAAAACTATGCTGTAAAGGAACATGAACCATAAACCAGCTGCTCAAACACCTTATCACACAATGTCATTGGAGACAGCCCAAGTCTCCATTTGCACTAGTGTAGAGCGGCAGAATAAACATGCAGGAAGTTGCACTCAGGATTCCTATTTACGATGCAATATATTTAAAACCACCTCTCTCAAACCTTCTGCTTCTTCAAAAATGGTCCCAGTGTTGATTTTCAAGGACAGGCACATAGCATGGTAGGTTTTTGCATCAGAAGGTAAGTCTGGGATGACGGGGAATATAATAATTGTCTTTGGAAATGACAACAGTCATCATGGCAGAGGAGAACCATCTGCATTCTACTTATCACAGCAGTCACCGAGTCCTGCTCAGGTGCAAGGGGAAGGGAATATGCGCTACCACTCGATAAGGAGCGGCAAGGTTCTGAAAGAGCATTTGAGACTGAAAATATCGCTGCGGCCCTTTTTGGAAAACAGTTTGTTAAAAGAGTAAAATGAGACATAACTATAGTTAAAATAGAGATGTAGAAAACCTAAGAAAACACCAAAATACATCATTAAACTTGAAAACTTAGATGAGGTAAATAATTTTCTAGAAAATAATTTACTGAGATTGAAATAGAAAACATGGAGTAAACCAGTAACCACTACAGAAATTGAATCTGAAATCAAATCTAGATTTTTTCCTGTGTGGCCCCAAGGGGCAGAATCAGACCAGAGGGTTTGATTCGGTATCAGAAAGGAACTTCCCATGGTCAAAGCTGGCCGAAGCTGGAATGATGGTGCTGGATTGGATGCCTTGCTGATTCTATTCAGCACTTGTCCTTCAGCATGCACTGCCCACCGTATGCCCTTGCAACTCTCTGCCCGAGGGTTTTCTCTGGCTTCAGAGGTATGCACTGCCTATGCACAGAAGTGGTCAGAACTGCTGGGGGTCAGTGCTTCTGCAGCTCTGACCACTTCTGTGCATAGGCAGTGCATACCTATGCTGAGGAGTTGGTAGGTAAGTGCTCTGTCTCCTTGTGCAGCAGGTGGGATATGATCTGAGGCATGGTCTTTGCACTCTTCCAGAGTGTCTCATTCAGCCCTAGAGATCACAGCAGGAACATATTCATCAAGCACCCTGTGGTGGCTGCCTTCCCTTCCCCGTCTCACTTCCCCACTCTATCACACTGAATCTCGAGTCTCCTTCCAAAAGAAACTAGTGGAACTAGAATTCTTGTCTCAGAGTCGGTTTCCAGGGGAAACTCTTTGAACATGTTATTAGTTACAACTTGCCTTTACCTCTTAGGGGAGATTGGTACCCGGTTATAGGAAGGCTGTCAACAGTTCAGCTTTGGAGAGAGGAAGTTTGGTAAAATTAATTTAACAAATATTGATAGCATGCTTACATCAAGAATCTGAGATGGCTACTAGTAGACTCTCCTCTCCAGAAGTGAACGGTTCACCAAGGCTCACACTCAGGAAACTGCAATGGAATGTCATCAGTGCTATAACGGAAGAAGGATCACAGGGTGATGGTATCACTGAGAAGGGAGGGAATTATACTGATTGGCAGAATAAGGAAGGGTCCAAGGAGAAGTGGTATTTGAGTTGGGTCTAGGAGACATGAAATTTAAATAGGCAAAGAGGAAAAAAAGAAGAAAAGAAAGAAAGAAAAAAAAACAACCTTCACCAGGAGGGAAGGGAAAGATGATCAAATTCATCTTCTGTCAGATCGACCATACATGTTCAGAAATAATTTAAACAAAGAAGTAAAAATAAGAGAAATAATGAAAAACACAAATAAGCATATAAGTAAATAATTTTTAAAAATCAAATCAAATAGGACTAATGACTAAAGGTGCAGAGGTTAACACCATTTAACAACAAATGTATTGACCAAACAAAAACCTTGCAAATTATAACACACAGTTTTTTGCTATTTCAGGTCTTGAGACAAATGAAAAATGAGAATGGTGATTGAGGTCAGCTATGTACTTGAGTTGGCAAAAATGAAGTCTCCATCAGCTGTGAAATAAAGACATTACCCATCACTAAAAAGTTTACAGATGTTCTTATTACACACTAATTATTGAAGACGGAAAATTCTGAAAGTGCTTAAGAACTCCATGAAGGCATTATAACAATGTGGATATCTGGGGGAAGGGCATATGACTTCTCAAAGGCCGTCTCATCACCCTCATTTATTCTGTTTGGATTTTCTGATGTGACATACAAGAGCGGGTAATGAAAGGGGTTGTGAGCTGAGAAAATCTGAGAACTTTTGAGTGCTTCCTTGGCTACTTAAGTGAATCAACGAAAAAAAAAAAAAGATTTATCTCTTCTAGTATGTAAAGTGTTAACTGGGGCAGTGTGCCTAAGAAGTAAACGCAGACATCTAAGACGCTGGGTGAGTTACTGCTGACATAGTTTATTTTTATTTTCATATTTATTGCTAAATGCACACCTTGTCTTTCAGTAGTCTGGAATTCTGGCAGTCCTAGTTGAAAGGCAATATTTTATAACAAGCATTAATACTCGTGAATTTGAACTCCATATTGTGACCTGCCTTTCACCCTTTGCTCACAGCTTTCCCCATTGGTCAGTGATGGGCAGGGGAGGGGATGACACACTGGAGCATCCGTCTCAGTGCACAGTGTGCAACTTTTCCTGTCTGCCCTAGACCACCCTGGGGCACCTGCTCAACCATTCTGATGCTCGGAAGCCAGGAAGTATGAGGGAGTTAGCACCCCATGGGGAAACCCTTGATCACAGGGACAGAAACTAGCATTCTCTCTGTCTGTACTTCACTTTTCCCAGGGCCCCTTTCCTATTCTTTGGGATAATTTTCCAAAATGTGCAACTGGCATGTAAGCCCTGGTCCCAGACTCTGCTTTTGGGGGTAAACTAGGCTAAGAGATACACCAATTAGTTATATTCTGGACACGTTATTTTTGCTCGCTGAGCTTCTGTTTCCTCTCTAATGAAATGAAGGAATCAGGCGTGTTCATTCCTTCCAGCTTCAAGAGTCTATTAGAGGAAAACTGTCAAGAATTCCTGAAAATCCCATCTTCCTCTATATTTTTTTACATCAACACTTGTGATTTAACTACATTTCAGATAAGGTTTCTATGGTTTTAAACACTTCTCCTTGTGCGGGTGTCACAGTTCTCCGAATTAAGGCATTTGTTATGTCCCCAGCTCTTCAGACCTTACCCTAAAGTAGTGAAAAAAAGAGGTGTCCATCCAGGACCACAGCAATGCTGATTCTTGTACGTCTATGCCCTTACTACTTTTTTGCCCTTCACAACTACTGCTCCACTGAAAAACTTTGGAATGGGGTTTGGGCTCTGTAAATGATGGCAGCATTGCTGAGTCTGATGGTCATAACAGGCCAGGAAGGAGGTGACATGCTGTCAACAAACACTAGTTTTGATCACGTGGAGCAATGAAGGAATGAAGAGAAACCAGAAACTCTCCACTCACAGATTTTACCGTACGTGTTCAGACTTATGAATGTTGAACTGGACACACTTTAAGAAACAGCAGATTCCCATTCAGTTACAAACTTTAAGGCAGTTTATGATTGAGACTAAATACTGAGCACAAAGAGTGATGTCAGTAAGATGCAGAACAGGACTTTCCACTGTGTGTCCCCTTGCAGAAACATCAATTAGAACAACTATTCATGCAGAAAAATACCTTCACAAGAGCTGAAGAACCAGGCAAGAGATTCTAGCACCTGGATCTAGTGCAGTAATAAGAAAAGATACACTGAAGAGGATAGGAAGGAGTTTTACATTCCTGTGTTACCCTTCCCCCAAGTCTGGGCAGCACAGCAGGGAGAGAGAGATCCTCTGCATGGAGGAAGGGGAGTGAAATGAGCATCCAACCTTGCTGTGGGCCCTGGCCTCGGGCCTACCCCAGTGAAACAGTGTCAGGTCAGCACTCATAACCCCAGACTCATCCAGTGCCAGGCTGGCCTTTATATCCTCAGACTCCAGGTCTGCCTCAGTGGCTGTGATGGTTAATACTGAATGTCAACTTGATTGGATTGAATTATGCAAAGTATTGATCCTGGGCGTGACTGTGAGGAAGTTGCCAGAGGAGATGAACATTCGGGTCAGAGGACTGAAGAAGGCAGACCCGCCCTTAATCTGCGTGGGCACCATCGAATCAGCTGCCAGCACGGCCAGGATACAAAGCAGGTAGAAAAACGTGAAAAGGTTAGATTGGCTCAGCCTCCCAGCCTACATCTTTCTCCTGTGCTGGTTGCTTCTTGCCCTTGAACATCAGACTCCAAGTTCTTCAGCTTTGGGGCTCGGATTGGCCTCCTTGCTCTTCAGCTTACAGACGACCTATTGTGGGACCCTGTGATCATGTAAGTTAATACCCGTATGTATGTGTATCTGTCTGTCTGTCTATCTATCTATCTATCTATTGCTCCTACTAGTCCTGTCCTTCTAGGGAACACTGACTAAATACAGTGGCCCAGGCTTCAGGATGGCCCTGCAGCTATAGGCTTCATGCTCCCCTCCACAGTCCCAGGCTCCAGGCCAGCTCCAGTGCCAGGCTGGTACCCAAAGACCCCAGTTCCAGGCCAGGCCCCATGGCACCAGGCTTCAAACTCACCCTAGTGCCAGTCCAGCTCCTGCAGACCCAGGCTCCAGGCCTTCCTCAGTCCCAGCCCAGCCTCCACAGACCCAGGCTCCGGGCTTGCACCTATGGCCTAATGCTCCAGTGGACCCAGCATCCAGTCCTGTCCTGGTAGACACTGGCACTAGCCTGGCTCCTGCACACCTAGGCTCCAGGATCATCCTCATGGGCCCAAGCACCGGGCTGGCTACCATGCACTTAGTTTCCAGGCTAGCACTTGCAGACCCTGCCTCTAGCATAGCCCCCCACAGGTTCAGGGTCAAGACCAGCTCTAGTACTAGGCCATCCTTTGTAGATTCACATAGGCTTCAGGCCACCCCCCTGGACTTAGGCTCTAGGCACAGACCCTGAAACCCAAGCACCAAGCCCACCCACCTGCTGACCAAGGCACCAGGCCAGTCTGCTGGATGACTCCAACAGCAAGCCCATTTGAAGGCTTCACCAGATGGCCCACTCAGAATTTCTGGATGGGCTGACTGGTGAAAGGTGTTCCCTGCTGAAACCAGTCTGTAAAGATTAGAATAGATGTCTACTTCTTCATATGTGCAGATACCAACATATGGCCACAAGGATCACAAATAATCAGGGAAATATGACACCACCAAAGGGACAAAATATAGTACAAGTAACCAACCCTGGAGAAATATAGGTGTATGAACTGCATGACGAAAATTCAAACTAATCATCTTGAAGAAGCTCATTGAGCTACAAGAAGACACAGAAAGATAACTAAGCCAAAATTAAGAAAACAGTACACTAACAAAATTAGAAGTTCAATAAGGAGATATAAACCATTAAAAAGAACCAAACAGAAATTCTGGATGCAAAGATCACAATGACTAATTGAAAAATTCCATAGAGAGCTTCACCAGCAGACGCAATCAAGCAGAAGAAAGAATCAGTGAGTTTGATAACATGTCATTTGAAATTACCCATCAGAGGAACAAAAGAACAAAGAATAAAAAAAGAGTGAAGAAAGCCTATGAGACTTAAGAAACATCATCAAGTGAACTAATATACTCATTCATTATGGGAATTTCAGAAGGAGCAGAGAAAGAGAGAGAGGATAAAAGCTTATTTAAAAAAATAATGACAGAAAATCCCCTAAATCTGGAGAGGGAAATAAACACCTAGATACATGAATATCAAAGAACCCCAAACATATTAAGTGTAAAGAGATAGTAACTGAGACGCCTTATAATCAAATTCTTAAAAGTTAAAGACAAAGAGAAAAATTTGAAAGCGGCAAGGGAAAAGCAATTCATCACATACAAGGGAACTCCCATAATACTTAAGCATATTCCTCAGCAGAAACTTTGCAGGTCAAGAGAAAGTGGGATGATATATTCAAAGTGCTGAAAGAACAAGACTGCTAATCAAGAACACTATACCCCACAAGTCTGTCCTCCAGAAAGGAAGGAGAGATAAGAACTTTCCCAAAGAAAAGTTGTAGGATTTTGTCACCACTAGACCTATATTACAAGAAATGCTAAAGGGAATTTTTCAAGTTGGAATGAAAGGACACTGATTAAAAACAAAGACACATATGAAAATATAAAACTCACCATGAAAGAAAGACAGTCAAACTCACAATACTGTAGTAATGTAATGATGGTACATAAATCACTTTTAACTCCAGAATAAAAGTTGAAAGACAAAGGTATTAAAAATAGCTATAGCTATGACAATTTGTTAATGGATACATATTACATAAAATATGTAAATTGTGACATCAATAACATAGAATGTGGTACAAGATAAATTGAAGTGTAGAGTTTTTGTATATGGTGAAAGAGAAGTCATTTATCAGCTTAAGTTAGACTGTTATGTTTTATGTAAGCCCCATGGTAGCTACAAAGAAAAAAGGAAATATATACAAGATGCAAAGAAAAGAATGAAAACATACTACTATAGTGACAAAACAAATGAACAAACAAAAACCAAGCTATGAACCCACACTAAATCACAAAGGAAGACAGTGAAGAGGAAGAATGGAACAACAACAAAACCCTACAAAACTGCCATTGACAGAATGGCAGTAGTAAATCCTTACCTATCAACAATTACATTAAATGTAAATGGATCAAATTCTGTAATTAAAAGACAGACTGGCTAAATGAATTCTAAAAACAAGATTCAACTGTATGCTGCCAACAAAAGACTCACTTTAGTTTTAGTGACACACATAGGCTGAAAGTAAAGGGATGGGAAAAGATGTTCCATGCAAATGGTAACCAAAAGAGAGAAAGACTGAGTATACTTATATCAGAAAAAATAGACTTTAAGTAAAAAATTATAACAGGAGACAAGGTCATTATATAATGGTAAAGAAGCTACTTCATCAAGAGAAATAACAATTGTAAATATATTGCACCCTAAATCAAAACACCTAAATAGATAAAGCAAATATTAACAGAAATGAGGCAATAGAGTAATAGTAGGAGATCTCAGTACCCAATTTTCAATAATGGATATAGCTAACCAGGACAGAAAATAAATAAGGAAACAGAGGATTTGAACAAATGGATGTAATAGACATACACAGAACATTTCATCCAATAGCAGTAGAATATACATGCTTTGCAAGCACACATGGAATGTTATTCAGGACAGATCATATGTTAGGCCGCAAAGCAAGTGTTAATAAATTCAAAGGATTGAAATCACATCAAGTATCTTTTCTGACCACAACAGTATAAAACTTGATACAAATAACAGGAGTAAATTGGAAAATTCACAAATATACAACACACTTTTGAACAACCAATGCATCAAATAAAAAATCAAAAGGGAATTAAAAATCTCAGGACAAATGGAAGTAAAAATGCATCATATCAAAACTTAGAAAATACAGGAAAAGCAGTTCTAAGAGGGACATTTATAGCTATAAATGCCTACATTAAGAAAGAAGAAAGATCTCAAACAACCTAACCTTACACCTTAAGGAACTAGAAAAAGAAGAAGAAACTAAGCCCAAAGTCAGCAGAAGGAAAGAAATATAAAGATCAGAGCAGAAATAAGTGAAATAGAAATTATAAAAACAAATTTAAGAAATCAATAAAACTAAGAGTTAGTTTTTGGAAAAGATAAACAAAAGTGATACACCTCTAGCTAGACTAAGAAAAAAGCAGAGAAGACTCAAATAAAATTAGGAATGAAAGAGGAGACATTATACCAGATAACTCAGAAATAAGAAGGATTATAAAAGACTATTACAAGTAATTATACACCAGCAAATTGAATTGTCTAGGAGAAATTGATAAATTCCAAGAAGTACACAACATACCAAGACTGAAGTACAAATAAATAGAAAATCTGAACAGAGCAATAAAGAATAAAGAGATTGAATCAATGATCAAAAACCTTTTAACAGAAAATTTCAGGACATGATGGCTTCACCGGTAAATTCTGCCAAGCATGTAAAGAAAAATTAATGCTAAAGTTTACCTAAACTCTTCCAAAAAATTGAAGAGGAGAGAATACTTCTAAACTCTTTTTATTAAGCCAGCATTACCCTGATACCAAAGTCAGACAAGAATGCTACAAGAAAAGAAAATTACAGGCCAATACCCTGGTGAACATAGATGCAAAATCCTCAACAAAATACTAGCAAAACAAATTCAACAGCACATTAAAAGGATCATGCACAATGATCAAATAAGATTTATCCCTGGATGCAATCACATGCACATCAATCACTGTGATACACCACATTAACAGAATGAGGGATAAAAAAATCATATAATCAGGTCAGTAGGTGCAGAAAAAGCATCTGACATTCTTCATGACAAAAACTCTGAACAAATTAGGTATAGAGGGAATGCATCTCAACATAATAAAGACCATAGGAGATGAGTCAAAAAGGTTTGTAGAAAAATGGAAATAAAATGTAAAAATAAAAAATATAAACTTTATTTCTCAACCTAATTTCCATCAAGGTCAAGAAACTTTTATAAGTGATAGTGCCAGCTATGTAGTTCATCCCTAAAAAACTGAGTGTCCTGGGAATTCGACCATGTCAGTGCAGCCTTTTTTACATTAGTAACTGAAGAAAGATGGGTGTCCCTTGCAGATTTTTAGGAAATAAAAAGGCTTTCTAAATAGGAAATAAAAATATTTTCTTAATTTTAGGAAATAAAAACATTTGTTAGGAAACAAAAGGAAATCAGAAGGAAGCATGTCAGGATTGCAAGGTGGAATGCCTAACGATTTCTAAACAAAACTTTTGCAAAACTATTCTTAGTTGATGAGAGAAATGAGCAGAAACATTGTTGTGGTGAGGAAGGACTCTCTGGTCAACTTTCCCTGCGCATTTTTTTCTGCTAAAGCTTCAGCTAACTTTCTCAAAACACTCTCATAATAAGCAGATGTTATTGTTCTTTGGCCCTCCACAAAATCAGCAAGCAAAATGTCTTGAGCATGAGAAAAAACTATTGCTATGACCTTTGCTCTTCACTGGTCCGCTTTGCTTTTGACTAGATCACTTCCACCTCTTGGTAGCCATTGCTGTGATTGCTCTTTGTCTTCAGAATCATACTGGTAGAGCCATATTTCATCTCCTGTTACAATGCTTTGGGATCTTGATCCCACTTATTTAAAGTTTCTATTGATTTTGGCATCCATGAGTGGAAAGTTTGCCCAACTTTAATTTTTTAGACAGAATTGTATAAGCTCAACTGATTGAGATGTCTATGGTGTTGGCTATTGTTTGTACTGTTAATTGTAGGTCCTCTTCAATTAGGGCACAAATAAGACTAATTTTTCCCTTGCAAATCGATGTGAATGATCTCCTGTTGTGGGTTTCATCTTCAACATTGCCTTGTCCCTTTATAAAATAAACTCTCCATTTGTAAACTGCTGATTTCTTTGGTAGGGGTTGTCCCCATATAATTTTCATAAAGCATCAGTGATTTCACCATTTTTCCACCCAAGCTTCATCGTAAGTTTGATGTTTGTTCCTGCTTCAATTTTAGCAGAATTCATGTTCCTTTAATAGAGGCTTGTTTTTTTTCAAAGTAATGTCTTATCATTCTTATTACCTCAAACTAGATTCTGTTCAGACATGTTATAACAAGTGAGTATAAGTTTACTTTGGTGCAAAAAAAGATTTTAAACCCATGCAGAGTTTTTTCATAATATGCATTTTCCATGAACTTTTTGAAAATCCCACAGTTAACATCATACTCAACAGTGAAAAGTTGAAAGCTTTTTCTTTACAATCAGCAACACAAGGATGCCCATTCTCATTCCTTCCAATTAATATAGTATTGGAATTTCAAGCCAAAGCACTTGGCAAGAAAAGAAATAAAACTGGGAAGGAAGAAATAAAATAGTCTCTGTTTGTGGATGGCACAATCATATTTAGAAAACCCTAAAAACTCCACCAAAAACTGTTAGAACTAATAAACAAACTGAGTAGAGTTATAGGATATAAAAGTGACTTACGAAAATTAATAGTGTTTCTGTACATTAACAATAAACTATTTTTTAAAAATCAAGAAAAGTCTCATTTACAATAGCATAAACACACTTAAGAATAAATTTAGGCCGGGCACGGTGGCTCACGCCTGTAATCCCAGCACTTTGGGAGGCCGAGGCGGGTGGATCACGAGGTCAAGAGATTGAGACCATCCCGGTCAACATGGTGAAACCCCGTCTCCACTTAAAATACAAAAAATTAGCTGGGCATGGTGGCGCGTGCCTGTAATCCCAGCTACTCAGGAGGCTGAGGCAGGAGAATTGCCTGAACCCAGGAGGCGGAGGTTGTGGTGAGCCGAGATCGCGCCATTGCACTCCAGCCTGGGTAACAAGAGCAAAACTCCGTCTCAAAAAAAAAAAAGAATAAATTTAACCAAGGAGATAAAAGATATGTACACTGAAAACTATAAAACATTGACCAAAAAAACCTGAAGAAGACACAGATAAATGAAAAACTATGCCATGTTCATGTACTGGACGTGTTAATATTGTTGAAATGTTCATATTACCAAAAGTGACCTACAAATTCAATGCAAATCTTATCAAAGTTCCAGTGACACTTTTCACAGAACTAGAAAACTCAATCCCAAAATTCAGATGGAACCAAAATAGCCAGAAGAATCTTGAGTGAAAAGAACAAAGCTGGAGACCTCACACTGCCTGATTTCAAAATTACTGCAAAGGTATGTGAATTAAAGCAGAATGGGGCCGGGTGCGGTGGCTCACGCCTGTAATCCCAGCACTTTGGGAGGCCGAGGCGGGTGGATCACCAGGTCAAGAGATAGAGACCATCCTGGTCAACATGGTGAAACCCCGTCTCTACTAAAAATACAAAAAATTAGCTGGGCATGGTGGCACGTGCCTGTAATCCCAGCTACTCGGGAGGCTGAGGCAGGAGAATTGCTTGAACCCAGGAGGCAGAGGTTGTGGTGAGCCGAGATCATGCCATTGCACTCCAGCCTGGGTAACAAGAGCAAAACTCCGTCTCAAAAAAAAAAAAAAAAAAGAGAATTAAAGCAGAATGGTACTGTCATAAAAACAGATGTATAGAACAATGGAACACAGGAGAGAGCCCAGAAATAAATCTACACATTAATCAGGCATTAACTGATCTTTGACATCTGTACCAAGAACTCAATAGCGAAAGAAAAGTCTCTTCAATGAATGGTGTTGGGAAAACTGGTCATCCACATAATTGGACTCTTTGTACACCATGTACAAAAGTCAACTCAAAAGCAAATAGAGACTTAAATGTAACATCTGAAACAATGAAACTACTAGAAGAAAACATAGGAGAAAAGCTTCCTGAAATTGGTCCAGGAAATGAGTTTTTCAATATGAGCCCAAAAGCACAGGCAGCAAAAGCAAGTTACACAAACAAGATTGTAGCAAACTACAAAGCTCTGCGCAGCAAAGGAAGCCATCAGCAGAATGAAAATGCAACTCACAGAATGAGAGCAAATATTTGCAAAACATGTATCTAACAAGGGATTAATTAATATCTAAAACATGTAAGAAATTCAGAACTCAATAGCAAGAAAATAAATAACCCAACTAAAGCGTGGGCAGAGCACCTGAATAGACATTTCTCTAAAGAAGACATACAAATCGCCAACAGGTAACTGTCTTTACAGCCTTGTGGCTACCTGAAAATATCTTAATCGTGCATTGACTTGTTTTCTCTCCCTTCCCACTAGAATGTGGGCTCTGGGAGAGTAAGGACCTGTGTATTTTGCTGACCACTGTGTCCTCAGGAGTATAGACAGTGCTTAAGATTTAGTGCTCTTAATTTGCGGTAGCTTTGAAGGTCTCTTAAAAAAAAAAAGATTTAGTGCTCAACAATTATGGATTGCATTTGCTCACCAAGTCCTCTAAAAAGGGGGTATTACCCATATCTGTAAGGGGTATATGTCAAAAGGAACCCAAAAGTTACAAATCTGGCTGACGTTGGTGATGAAGAAGTATTCTTGTCCTCAGCAACTCATTTTGACACAGGCTCTTGTGCAGCAAGAAGCCATTCACAATGATGCCAAGCTCTTAGCTCATTTCTCGTGGCTCATACTATTCAAAACAGAGCATACCCTCATTCTAGGGATTTGGAAGAAAACTTGTGCCCATGGACTGCTCTGAGGCGGACCAGCTGGCAGGCTGTGTGCTGTTATGCCTGCCTTGAAGATGCTCAGAGTCCTCCCCATCCCATTCTCAGATGCTGTCCAACACAGCACCAGGGATGTCAGGAAGAGAACGACAGTCAGCTGACCATGGAACTGGACTCCAAAGGTTGAGCAAGGAAGTGACCAGTAGCTGGTCCCACTGCCTATTCTTGGGGCTGGGCTGGGCTGGGCTGGCCTTGGGGTCGGGTGTGAACCAGAATTTGTTGCAGCAGGAGCTGGGGGGCTCAGCTTTTAATTTGAATCAGTGAGGGGGTTGGAGTGATTGATGTCGAGGAAGTAGAGCTTGAAGAGTGGGGCAGACACCCAGGTGTGCTGGTCCTTTCATCTTCACATCAAATGCTACCTGGCAAGTTACAGGGCACAGGCTGGGGGTGGTGTGGGAGCCGAGGGGTAGGCAGCTGCTGCTCAAAGGCAGAGACAGGCCACATGGCTGAAGACAGATCCTGGCTTCTTGTCAGACAGCTGCCTGCAAATAATAACCTGCCATTTCCTGGGAGGGGTAGACAGGTAAGAGTTTCTTAGTAGATGAAAGAGCCACAACTGATAATATATATAATGGAATTTAACAAATTAATTCATTTATTACTTATTGATTCATTTGTTAATTTCACAAGCATCTATGGCCTTGCTCCTGAAAGCATAGTCTGTGCACCAGCAGCATGAGCATCCCCTGGGAGAGCTTGTTAGAAATGCAGGATCTCAGGCCCCACCCAGTCCTGCTGAACTACAGTCTGCATTTAAGCAGAAGTCCCAGGGAGTTCTTAGCTACCCAAAAGTCAGAAGACCTGATCCACAGGATAACTGTTGCACCCACTACTGGGTGGGGCCTAGAGGGATGCTGGAAGGGTGCATCTGGCGGGAATCACACCCCACTGGGAGGCACTTTGAGAAGAGGGCCCAGGTGCAACCCCCTGCAGGTGTTACTTTGAGACGACACATTTCACGTCTGGTTTCTTTCTTTCCAAAGTTCATGTAACGTCGGCCTCCTTCAAGGAGATAGGAACATAAATGACAACAGCACAGAGCAGTGACGACACAGCAGTGACGATACAGCAGTGACGATACAGCAGTGACGATACAGCAGTGACGATACAGCAGGGGAGATACAGCAGTGACGATACAGCAGTGACGATACAGCAGTGACGATACAGCAGTGACGATACAGCAGGGGAGATACAGCAGTGACGATACAGCAGTGACGACACAGCAGTGACGACACAGCAGTGACGATACAGCAGTGACGATACAGCAGGGGAGATACAGCAGTGACGATACAGCAGTGACGATACAGCAGTGACGATACAGCAGTGACGATACAGCAGGGGAGATACAGCAGTGACGATACAGCAGTGACGATACAGCAGTGACGATATAGCAGTGACGATACAGCAGTGACGATACAGCAGTGACGATACAGCAGGGAGATACAGCAGTGATGATACAGCAGGGAGATACAGCAGTGATGATACAGCAGTGATGATACAGCAGTGATGATACAGCAGGGAGATACAGCAGTGATGATACAGCAGGGAGATACAGCAGTGATGATACAGCAGGGAGATACAGCAGTGATGATACAGCAGGGAGATACAGCAGTGACGATACAGCAGTGACGATACAGCAGGGGAGATACAGCAGGGGAGATACAGCAGTGATGATACAGCAGGGGAGATACAGCAGTGACGATACAGCAGGGGAGATACAGCAGGGGAGATACAGCAGGGGAGATACAGCAGTGACGATACACCAGTGACGATACAGCAGGGGAGATACAGCAGGGGAGATACAGCAGTGACGATACAGCAGGGGAGATACAGCAGGGGAGATACAGCAGTGATGATACAGCAGGGGAGATACATCAGTGACGATACAGCAGTGACGATACAGCAGGGAGATACAGCAGTGACGATACAGCAGGGGAGATACAGCAGTGACGATACAGCAGTGACGATACAGCAGTGACGATACAGCAGTGACGATACAGCAGGGGAGATACAGCAGGGGAGATACAGCAGTGACGATACAGCAGTGACGATACAGCAGGGGAGATACAGCAGTGATGATACAGCAGGGGAGATACATCAGTGACGATACAGCAGTGACGATACAGCAGGGAGATACAGCAGGGGAGATACAGCAGGGGAGATACAGCAGTGATGATACAGCAGGGGAGATACATCAGTGACGATACAGCAGTGACGATACAGCAGGGGAGATACAGCAGGGGAGATACAGCAGTGATGATACAGCAGGGGAGATACATCAGTGACGATACAGCAGTGACTATACAGCAGGGAGATACAGCAGTGACGATACAGCAGGGGAGATACAGCAGTGACGATACAGCAGTGACGATACAGCAGTGATGATACAGCAGGGGAGATACAGCAGGGGAGATACAGCAGTGACGATACAGCAGGGGAGATACAGCAGTGACGATACAGCAGTGACGATACAGCAGTGACGATACAGCAGCGACGATACAGCAGTGATGATACAGCAGTGATGATACAGCAGGGAGATACATCAGGGGAGATACAGCAGGGGAGGTACGAGGGCCTTTTCTAGATGGCATTTGAAATAAAACTGCCCCAGTCCCTTCTCTGGTGGCCTCTTCCCATCCTACTAAAATTCCCAGT
This sequence comes from Aotus nancymaae, assembly GCF_030222135.1. Lineage (NCBI taxonomy): Eukaryota > Metazoa > Chordata > Mammalia > Primates > Aotidae > Aotus > Aotus nancymaae. The sequence goes on from NW_026988452.1 coordinate 2,549,279, forward strand.
GTCCTTTTATCAAAGAAAATCTGTTCTTTCTGGAATTAATCTACCAAGAACCACTTACACCTCTGTGTGAATTTAATCAATAAGTATTTGCATTTCTATACTCTTGACACTGCTCCAGCTCTGCCAGAGTCCACAGACTCATGGGGGAGCAATCTGGGGGGCAGAAGAGTTACACCGTTCAGGCCCGCCTTGCCAGCTTAGAATGCAGGTCCTGAAAACAACCCTCTTGACACAGAAATCCAAAAAGCACTTCACCATTTATTTCCCTAGGCACCAATTTATAGATGAAAAGACTGAAGTTCAGAGAGGCTGCGACTTGCCCAAGTCACACAACTAGTACGCGGTTAAACTGAGGTTTCAGCCTTGTCTTCAACTAGATTTTTTTTGTTGTTCTTTATACTCTTCAGGCTGCTTCTGTATCAGGAGAGTTCTCATCTATCCACGAAGCCCAAGTCCCTCTTCTCTTTCTATTTTTCATTAATTCATACAAAACATAGTTTTATCCAGCACCTTTTTATGTTTAGAGTTGAGGGAAGAGAAAAAGTAAAGGGAAATATTTCTCTTTTCCTCCATCCAATTGCTATTCTCAACCTCAAGAACCTTACAGACCAAAAAAGGAGAAAAGACACACTGAGAAAGCTGCCACATTCCTGTTCTTCTGGTAGGCACTAAACTTGGCTTCAACACCCAATATTTTGGCCCCATAAGGTCTGATGTCCTCCCAGTGACAAATGCTAATTTTCAGTCACCCTCTCTTGGGCTCTTTACTGCCAGCTCCCAAATCAAGTATGCTAACGACATCTCATTCGGCGTCCGTGGACACATGGAACTAAGCTACCTTACCACAGTCCAGAAAAAGTCCGCTTGTGCCAAGCATTTTGTGGACTTAGATAATGTGTGAAAGTTGGGGGCCACGAAGTAGCGATCGCATTGTGGGTGTGTGGTGGTTCTTCCTTCCCTGCATCCATCCCGCTCAGCTGCTCTTCCTGACTCTGGGAAGCCACGGTTCTTCCCCACTGGGGCAAGTCATTCAGCCATCTCTTAATCCTCAAGTTTTATAATCCAAACGTATCACAGCGCTCAGCAGGAGAAAAGGACTCTCCCTCTGCCATGAGAACTTTAGATTGCAGCTGATATTTTATTTTTAAATAAATGATTTTATTACCAGGTAACATGCACACATTGAAAGCACATCATTTGATAAATTTCCACAAAGCAAACACACCTGTGTATCCATTAGCAGCCCCAGAAACAAAACAAGAGCAGGACCCGGAGCCTCCTGTCTGAGACAGGTGCTAATTTTGATAGAAAACTCTTGCTACTATGCACATGGAGGAACGTGGAAAGTGCCATGGGAGGTGAACAATATCTTGCCAGAAAACGGAGGCGACTTTGACCTGGGTGGAGGGAGCAAAGCGCTCTGGATGGGAGCCTGCAAGATGGATGGCATGTGGTCCTACAGAGGAGGGGTGGGCGCATGAGCGGGACGTGCCTTCAGCGTACGAAAGGGCACAGAGGGGTTCCCCCATCAGTGAGGAGCCCAGTCTGGTCTGTGTTGAAGGTGGGGAAGGGTGGGGTGCAGCGCTGGAGAAGCTAAGGCTGGCAGCGTCAGTGCTGTCCAGTGCGTTGTGCACAATTTTAGATGCATCTACTGAGACTCAGTGTTGCAACTGACACAGACACGCACACATCAGGTTTGTTTAAGGAAAAAAAAAATACTGCCTTGCCTCAGATATTCCTTGATCCAGGATTGAACTGACGACCAGACTACCGCTCCCCACCTCCTTGCGTTATTTTATCAGACATTCCTTGATCCAGGATTGAACTGGCGACCGGGCTACCGCTCCCCTCCTCCTTGCGTTATTTTATCTGTGTTGCCACTTTTTAATTTGGCTTTCTCCAAAGCAGACCCTGAGGCAAGAATTTGACTGTGATTTGGGAGATGCAGGAGGCACCAGGGAGAGCGCGGGAAGGGAAGAGAGCCGAAAAGCGGCTCAGCGTCCGGCCAGCTCTCCCTGTGGGCACCTGGAGCTTAATCCCACTTGCAGCTCTGGGAAACCTGGTGGATTGCATGGCTCAGTGTTACCCACCTGAGGGGCGAGGACGCTGGGGCCACAATACCCATCAGCCGTTGATTGACGGCCTCCCTAAGGGAGCATCAGTTCCCGGCACTTCCAGCTGCTGGGCACTCAGGCAATGCAGCCTTCGGAGAGCTCTGAGAAAGCCCACGGGCCAAGAGATGCAGGGGGGAGCACTGGCACCCGGAAGGGGAGGGAACCCGTGAGTAAGCCGCCCACAGCTTCAGCCCCTTCTTCACTCTTAGTAGGCTCTGCCTTTACACACACACACACACTCACCCACATACCCATACACACCCACCCACACACATCCACACCCCCACGCACACCCCCACACACCCATACACACCCACCTACACACATCCACACCCACACCCCCCCACACTCCCCCACACACCCATACACACCCACCCACACCCACACCCCCCCACACACTCCCCCACATACCCATACACACCCACCCACACACATCCACACCCACACACACACTCCCCCACACACCCACACCCATGTCTTGGGGATGGAAATAAGAGATTTTCTTTCCCAATAACTGAGCAAAAAATGGATCCTGGCTTTCACTGTAATCCATTTGAGTCACTTAAATGAATCCCTGAGCTGGAGGGAGTGACACTCCTAGAAAACCATCCTCACGCCATTAATGGACTTGGGAGAAGGAGGAGGAGAACGTCCGCAGGGCAAAACGTGGGGCCCGTCCGGGGAGTCAGGGAGCTGTCCTGTGGACAACTGGTGTGTGGCCAGGGGCCTGAGAAAGAGCTTGAACTGAAAACACTCGCGCGCACGCGTGTGTGTGTGTGTGTGTGTGTGTGTGTGTGTGTGTGTCTTCATTTGGGTTTCTGCAAGGCAGCCCCTGAGACGAGGACTTGGGTGCCGGCTGTTTATCTGGGAGGTGGTCCCACAAAGCAGCCCTGAGCGGGTGGGAGAGTGAGTTGGGGCAGGAGGAGAAGCCCGTCCTAGGGGTGGCAACGAGCATGGCCTCTGCTGGCAGGTGCGCTCCCTCCCGCTGGGGCCCTCTGGGAACCAGGGAGAACAGAATTCTCACCAAGGGGGAGCAAGCTGGAGTTTCCTTCACTATCTGCCATCCCTCATTGGCTAAGAAAGTTTCTGAGGCGTCTTACGCTGCCATCTTTCAGACCTGACCTGCGTGTGGACCCGGCGTGTGCCTGCGGCTGGAGAACGCCCTCAGGTGGAGACGCCCTTAGCAGGTGGGGACCCACCCAGCAGGAACCTCCAGCAAGCAGCAAGGCGATGCGGCTGGGGAGCTGTCCCCATCTGCTGCTGTGTCCTTCCTGTCCTCGTGGCAGAACGCTGTGGGGAGCGGGGAGGGCAGAATCCTCCCACCCCTCGCTCCTGGCGCTCACCCCTTTTCATCTTTCAATTCTCCCTTCTCTGCACCCAGGTCACCCAGAGCCCCTGTCTTCTCTAACGTGACTGTCTGTACCTCCACCTTGGCCCTGGCTGTGCATGTTCTAGGTAGTAAATGCAGCCCTTTGATAAACTGCCACATTACAAAGAACCCAGGAATAAAGGCTTGGGGTTGGGGTGTGTGTCAACTGTTACTCCAAGAATGTCCCTGGGAATGGAAATAGCACTTATGTGGGCAGGAAATAATTATGTGATCTGGCCTGCGTCTTTTGGTTTAACTGAATCAGTGATACCCAAGTGGCCTAGAGAGTGTTTTAGAAGTTCTGGGAGCCTTCTGGTGACTGCAGAGGATGGGGGTGGGGACATGGCCTCCTCTCTGCCTCCCTGGTGGAGAATCCCCGATGTGACTTGGCAAGTTGCTGATGGGTGAACTCTGGAATGTAGACAATGTGAAGACAGAGGGAAGGCTGAGAATTACTGGCTTGAAATAGGACCCTGGATCCACAAGTGTGCTAGAGTAGAAGGAACTTGTGGAGCGAAGGCACGTGTTTGAATTCGGAGCTGGTTGGCCACTGCGTGTCTCTGTGCCTCCGGGTCATTATCTGTAAAACGGGAATGTTAATGCGGTCGTTGTAGGAATTCAGTCGCTGGAGTGTTGTTTTGATCGCACGTTTTTTTTTTCTTTTGCAGTTAACTCTGAGTGGTCTTTAATGCAGAGCCCCTCACCCAGTGTGACTACGGGATAGCAGTCTCCTGGCCCCTGCCTTCCAGCCACATGGCTGACCACCCTCCAGGCTGGCCAGTGTCTGCCTCACAGCACAGCTGGAGCCCCCTCTGTTGTTACCAAAAGGGGCCCTGATGCTGGGGGAGTGGTTAGAGGTGTTCCTTGTCACCTCGTGGTCACAGGTCCTGCAGAGCCACCTCACTCTTTTTGGGGGGAAACCTTAGGAGAGTAGGAGGTGCCCCAGAGGCTGTTTCAGATGACCCAAAGGCGAGAGTGTGGATAAGGCCTGCCTGTGGGCGTTTGTCAGAAAAGGCGTAGCTGAGGCTGGACATAGAGAATGAGCAGCCTTTCTTGCAGAGAATGGGGAAGAGACAGCCCTGAGCAGATTTCCTCACCCTGAGACGCCTTCCTGACTCTCCCACCGCTCACCTGGACACAGCCCCCTCGCTTTGAGCTCTGCAGAGCGAGCGCTCACCAAAGGACTGCCAGTCTCCGCCGCCGTATGCCTTCTCCCTTTCTTATGTGCCTTTAATTAATACTGAAATCATTGCCCTCAAACATTCAATACAATCTATATTTTTAAAAATACAATAAACAAAGAAAATGGTACACACACAAAATAGCACACACGAGAAAATGCCGTTTACATTCCAAAAAAGACGCTGATTACTGTGGATTCTCCAAGAAGCCTGGATAACCCAACAATTATTCCTAGATCCAAATGCAAACACAAATGCCATCAGAGTGAAAAGCCACTGGCTATCGACTGGAGGAGAGGAAGTGGGTGGAAATTCCCAGGAATTCCCTTGGTGAATCGTGCAGAGACATTGCCTCAGGGAGACTGACCCCAAATACAGCAGGTGCAGCTGGCCCCAGGCTGGAACGCACTCCGAGGCTGTTCTTCACCCTGAGCCAGCAGGGACTCTGCCTGATACTGAACTCTCTTTTCTGCCTCCTGGATCAGGGTGATATGCTCTGAGCCTTTTTTTTTTTTCCTTAAAGCTCTATGTGACAAAAAGGAAATTGCTGAGCCCTCTTTCCTGCCCTATTTGCTTTACCCAGTGAGAGCTAAGGACACATTTTTGGCTCTTTTTTGGTGATTGCTCTATGCACACATGAATACACTAAGAATCGAAGCAGAAGGCTCCTGTGACGAGAACCTGCTCAATTAGTCGCCCTAGTGCGGGGACTTTAACAATACCCGTAACAGGAGAACTCTGCTGAGATGAAGATGCAAAGTGACTATCTAGTATATTCCACTGCAACAGCGGCACAGCCCTGGGCGTAGTCCATTCTGAAATAAGGTGCAACGTAAATGAAGAAAAGGTACATAACGTTAGCTACACATCAGCACACAGTGCCCTCTGTATTTGCTGGTTCCACATCCACGGATCAAAATCTGTGGCTGCTGAGGACGGACTGTATGCACTTTCCATCCATGGCTGGGGGGACCACAGATCGGGTTGCAGAGGTCAGACTGCACTGTGCCAGTTTACGTAAAGGACTTGAGCATCAGAGAATCCTCTGGCATCTGCAGGGGTCTTAGAACCCATCTTCCATGGTTGGGGAAGGCCAAACGTATATTTACCATTTATATGTGCAGTGTATTTTCAGAACGGTTTGCAAGTACTCTGAATTCAGGAACTCAATATGTGTGATGCACACTCATATTCAAATTTTTCTGTAATAGGATTTGCTGAAAGGGGGAGAAAAGATTGGATTCTTCACAAAAAGCTGTTAGAAAGAAAGAAAGAAATGATATTGTACTCCAAAACCACACCATACACAGAAATACAGTCTAAGAGGATTAAGAAGTTAAATCGAAAAACAAAAGTACAGTCATGCACTGAATATGACGTTGCAGACAGCAATGGAGATCCCAAAAGATTATAATGGAGGTGAAAGATTCCCCCCACTGAGTGACGTGGGTCACCGTTGAGTCCTAGCACATCACTCACGTGTTTGCGGTGACGCCGGTATACACAATCTGTGTTGCCACTTGTATAAAAGTACAGCACATACAACAATGTACACCATGTAACACTTGATAATAAACAACTATGCTACCGATTTATGTATTTACTACACTATACTTTCATTATTAGTTTACAGTGTACTCCTTCTCCTTATAAAAAACCAAAAAGTGGCCTGTGAAGCAGCCTCAGGCAGGTCCTCCAGGAGGTGTTCCAGAAGAAGCCCTTCTTATCATCAGAGATGACATCTCCACACGTGTCACCGCCCCGAAGACCTACCAGCGGAACAGTAAGTGGAGGTGAAGATACTGGCCGTCCTGACCCTGTGTAGGCGTGGGCTAATGTGTGTGCTTGTGCCTTAGTTTTTAACAAAAAAAGCTTAAAAAGAAAAAAATTAAAAACAAAAATACGGAATAAGGATATAAAGAAAGAAAATAGTTCTGTGTATCTGTACAATGTGTTTGTGTTTTCGGCTAAATATTGCTGCAAAAGGGTCAAAAAGTTAAAAAAATTCAAGTTTATAAAGTGAAAAGGTTATAGTAAGCTAAGATTAATTTGTTATGGAAGAGTTTGCAGTAGCGTCAAGTCTTAGGTCTTCCCGTTCACTCACTCACTGACTCACCCAGAGCAACTTCCAACCTTATAAGCTCCATTCCTGGGAAGTGCCCTGTACAGGTGTTCTGTTTTTAAATCTTTTGCGTCATATTTTGACTGTACTTTTCCTATGGTTAGATGTGTTTCGAAACACAAATACTTACCATTGTGTTACAGTTGCCCAGCGTCAGTACAATAACATGCTGTACAGGTTTGCAGCCTAGGACAATAGGCTACACCATACGGCCTGAGTATGTAGCAGGCGACACCATCTAGGTTAGTGTAAATACACTCTGTGATGTTTGCACAAGAACAAAATTGCCTAATGATGCATTCTTAGAATGTATCCCCACTGTTAAGGGACTCGTGACTGTATAAAGGTATAAAGGTATTAGAATAAAACACAGGATAGTTTCTTTAAAAAAAATTTTGGATAAAGGAGCTTGGCAACATCAAGATACAAGGTCAATATGCAAACAGTAATCATATTTTTACATACTAGCAATGAAAAACTGAAAATTGAAATTTTAAAAAGTACCATTTTCAGTAGCACCGAAATGTGGATACTTAGGTACAAAATACATTCAGGTATGCTGAAAAGTACAGAAAATTTATGATAGAAATAAAAGAAGGCCCCTAAATAGAAAAGTACTGTGTTCATGAATTAGAAGACTCAGTATAATTTAGATATCCATTATCTTCAAGTGGATCTGTACATTCAGTGTAATTCAAGTCAAAACCCCAGCAGGCCTTTTGTAGACATTGACAAACTGATTCTAAAATGTATATAGAAATGCAGAGGAACTAGAAGAGCCAAAACGATTTTGAAAAAGAACAGGGTTAGAGGACCCACACTACTGGATTTCAAGATGTATTATAAAGCTACAGTGATAAACAGAGTGTTGTATTTGTCAAAGAGTTAACATGAAGATCAATACAATAGAATCTAAAGTCCAAAAGTGGACCCGCAGATGTATGCTTGATCTTCAACAAAATTGCAAAGGCAATTTAATGGAATAGAGACTGCCTTTTCAGCAGATGATGTGGGAGCAATTGGACATCCCCTGCAAACAAACAAAAATCCTTGATCCATATCTCACACCATAGACAAAAACCAAGTCAAAATTAATCATAGATCTAAAGGTAAAATCCAAAACTATAAAGCTCTAGAGGAAAAAAGAGGATAAAATCTTTATGAATGTGGGTTAAGCAAAGATTTCTTAACTACACCACCAAAAGCCAGATTTATAAAAGAAGAAGAAGAAGTTAGACTTTATCAAAATTAAGAACTTATCCTCCTTGGAAACATTGTTTAAGATAATTGGAAGACAAGCTATAGACTGGTAAAGAGTATTTACAAATCACACAGCTGAAAGAGTTACTGTATATATTCAGAACTCTTAAAATTCAACAATAAGATAATACACCCAATTAAAAATGAACAAAGAAGTAAACACTTTACCAAAAAGATACATAGGTAGCAAGTAAGCATGTATCATTAGGAAAATGCAAACTGAAATCTTTAGATACCCCTACACAACAATTAGAATAGCAAAATCAAAAGAGGAGAGAAAGAATAAAAGGAAGGAAGGAAGGGAAGAAGGAAAGAAGGAAGGAAGGGAGGGAAGAAGGAAGGGAGGGAGGAATGAAGGAGGAAGAAGAAACACCATTAATGATAAGTGCTTGTAAAAGTGTGGAGAAACTGAAACTCATATTTTGCTTGTGCAAATGCAAAATGATATAGCCACTTTGGAAAGCATTTTGACAGTTTCTTCTAAAGTTTAATACACTTTTCATATGAGCCAGCAATATCACTCATAGGTATTTACCCAAACGAAACGGAAACTATGTTGACACGAAAGCCTCTACGTGGATATGTATTCATAATCATCAAAAACTGGAAAGAGCACACATATTCCTCACTGGGTAAGTGAATAAACACACCGTAATACTTCCAAGTCAGTAAACAAAAAAGAATGAAGTATTGATCACACAACAACATGAATGCATCTCAAATGCTTTATGCTACATTACAGAAGACATGCGTAAGAGTCATGTATTCTATAATTCAATGTATATGACCATTTAGAAAAGGCAAAACTGAATAAATAGAAAACATATCAACGGTTGCCAGGAGCCATGTATGTGGGAAAGGCTGACATAGATGCACTTTTATTTTTGGGAAACTGTTTTAATCTTAATTGTGGTGGTGGTTACATAATTCCATACATCTGTTACATCTCCCAGAACAGTACAATACAATATCTAAATTTTGCTACATGTAAATTTAACCTAAAAGTGAAACAAGAAGAACAAAAGAATGAGAGCAGCCACAGCCTAACACATTTTACAGCAAGAGGAAATATCAATATCCCACAAAGCAGGGTAAAGGAAATTCAGATACACTGTAGGCCAGAGTATCAGTTAGTGAATATTTCTTGGAAGGCAATTTGGCAGTACATCTTAAAATTAAAAAAACAAAACAAAAACAGCAGTATGCACTTTTTACAACAGGCACTTCCACTTATAGGAATGTATCCTACAGACATGCTTGCACATGTGCACAATGGTGCAATCAGGCCTTCAGGGAATGTGGTTCACCTGGTCTCAGCTTGGGAACAGCCAGGAAACGGCATCTTTACCGTGGGTATTGGTGAGACAGATGCTCTCGGGTCCCCACTCATATCCTCTTGGGCCTTACTGCTGTGGTGTATGCTAGCCAGTCTTCCAGCTGCCTGAGGGTTTTCTCTGGCATGACCTAGTACTCCCTACCCCAGTAGCCCTTGAATAATTAATGACTGATGGGAGCCGGTGTGTAAATTCTCCTGAGGGCAGAGGGCCAATCTGAGTTGTGCTTTCTGTATTGCTTCCAAGAGTCTCTCATGGAGATTAAACTTCAGGCGCCAAAGATGGTGATTGGCTTGATAAAGAACCTGCTGCTTCCCTCCCATCCCTGCTTGATTCTCTACTCCTGGGATTATGTCTCACGTAAGGTAATTGTGGATGAATCCTTGTCTTAGGTTCTGCTTCTGTGGAAACCCAGCTAAGATAATTGGGTTCCCCTGGAAGAAACACAGTAGCAGACACTACTCTTAAGTGGCTTCCTCATGGGTGAGTATCAATGATAGGCCAGAGAAAAGGAAAAGACAACTGCTTATGAGCACATGAGGGACCCTTGCAGTTTGGAGAGACGGGGGATGATTTTGCATGAGGTATGGGCTTGTGCTGCTGAAACGGAAATGACTGCTGTCATTAGGACCCCTCTCGCCCCCACTTTGCTTACATGGCTGGTCAGCAGGACATAAACACATGCTATATTAGAGTTTCTCATAGTCCCTGCTTTAAATAAGACCAAGACAGCTGAACGTGTGGTATTACTGAAGGTGCACCTTCCCCAAGCACCATCAGTCACTGCTCAGAGATTTAAATTTCACAAATGGAATCTACAGTTTGCGAACTACTGCTGTTTAAGCTGGATATTAATAATTTGTGCTCCTTCTACTACCAAAAAAGAGTCTTGAGAAATTGCTGCTTAGGTTGTGAATTTTATAACATCCTGGGCCATTCATCTTCTAAAGTTACCTGGTCAAAGCAACTGCTATTCGCAGCACCAAAGATTAGATTTTCATAAACCACAGTGGGCTGACTCAAAAGAGAAGTTATGAATTTCTAGCCTATCCAAGGCGGCTTGATTTAGGTCTTGTTCTTTCACAAACAACAACCATTGCTGAATCACTTGAATGACAACTGGACTCCTTGTGAAGACCATTCTATCTGGAAGGTGATACAAGGTCAATACAGTCATTGAAGACACTTCTAAGTCTCTGCAAATGCATTGTGTTTTTACCACTGGCAATATCAGAGTGGAAGGCCTATTCGAGGTCAATTAGTTCATGCTGGATCAGAACTAAGCCACCTGCCCTACCGGTCCTGCGTCTCACTGGGCTAGCTTCTCTAAGACACAGCCCACAGGATGATCAATTCATGCTATCAACTGTGTGGCTTGAGGCTGTAGTTGGTCTTTATTGACAGGTGTCTTAATACGTGTGGGTGGGTGGCAGGTAATAACATTTGTTTCATCAAGTTGGTTTATTTATAAACTGTAGAAATGACAACCCCTCTAATGAAGAACGACTTTTACAGAAAAACTCCGTATGATTATAGAAGACAGTTTTTGTGATATAACTCATTCAGGTGCTGCTCACCTGATAGCATTATGGGTGGTTTGGAATGAATTCTCACATTTAGCATGACTAGTCAACAGATTTTGATGAGAAATCCATGTAGGTTTCTGCAAAACAAGTGCAAGGAAAGAATTTCTTGATATAAATCTATCTTGGTATAAATTAATATATATTTATGCTGTAACTCCTTGTTAACAGTAGTGTCAGGGAGATATTAGACTTATAAAACTTAAAGGTATGTATGACCTCCGCATTGCATAAACTAAAACTTTCAGACTTAGACCTTTAAGAAAGGTCATTCAGTGTCTGGGTCTGTTGGGACAGAGTGAAGCAGATGGTTGCTCAATCCTAGGACCTCCCCTTTGAAAGATAACCTTTTGTTTTCCCTTAATCACAAATTTCTTTGCTTATTAAACATTTAGATATGATTTCATCCCTCTACATAACCCATCCTGAATGCAGCATAGGGTAAGAATGGCAGGTGCCCAGCTGCAAAAATTCAGATGGGCTTGGAGTGAAACATACAGAAACCTCAGAAACAAGCTTGGAGAAGATAGAGCTAGAGGAGAATACAAAGAATGAGGACAGGGGTCGGGACGTGACTCTGGGGCGGGGACTTGCCAGGACAACACAGACTCTAGACAAACAGTAGGAGTGTCTAGAACAGCAGAGGCGGGAGGTGGTACTGAAAGCACGAGTATGATTAACACACCTGGACATGGGTCCCTAACTGATTAACACACCTGGACACGGGTCCCTAACTGATCAACACACCTGGACACGGGTCCCTAACTGATTAACACACCTGGACATGGGTCCCTAACTGATCGACACACCTGGACACGGGTCCCCTAACTGATCGACACACCTGGACACGGGTCCCTAACTGACACACCTGGACATGGGTCCCCTAACTGATTGACACACCTGGACACGGGTCCCTAACTGATTAACACACCTGGACACGGGTCCCTAACTGATTAACACACCTGGACACAGGTCCCTAACTTATCAACACACCTGGACATGGGTCCCTAACTGATTGACACACCTGGACACGGGTCCCTAACTGATCAACACACCTGGACATGGGTCCCCTAACTGATTGACACACCTGGACATGGGTCCCCTAACTGATTAACACACCTGGACACAGGTCCCTAACTGATCAACACACCTGGACATGGGTCCCTAACTGATCAACACACCTGGACATGGGTCCCTAACTGACACACCTGGACATGGGTCCCCTAACTGATTGACACACCTGGACACGGGTCCCTAACTGATTAACACACCTGGACATGGGTCCCTAACTGATCGACACACCTGGACACGGGTCCCCTAACTGATCGACACACCTGGACACGGGTCCCTAACTGACACACCTGGACATGGGTCCCCTAACTGATTGACACACCTGGACACGGGTCCCTAACTGATTAACACACCTGGACACGGGTCCCTAACTGATTAACACACCTGGACACAGGTCCCTAACTTATCAACACACCTGGACATGGGTCCCTAACTGATTGACACACCTGGACACGGGTCCCTAACTGATCAACACACCTGGACATGGGTCCCCTAACTGATTGACACACCTGGACATGGGTCCCCTAACTGATTAACACACCTGGACACAGGTCCCTAACTGATCAACACACCTGGACATGGGTCCCTAACTGATTAACACACTTGGACATGGGTCCCCTAACTGATTGACACACCTGGACATGGGTCCCCTAACTGATTGACACACCTGGACACGGGTCCCTAACTGATTGACACACCTGGACACGGGTCCCTAACTGATTAACACACCTGGACACGGGTCCCTAACTTATCAACACACCTGGACACGGGTCCCTAACTGATCGACACACCTGGACATGGGTCCCCTAACTGATTAACACACCTGGACATGAGTCCCCTAATTGATTGACACACCTGGACATGAGTCCCTAACTGATTAACACACCTGGACATGAGTCCCCTAATTGATTGACACACCTGGACATGAGTCCCTAACTGATTAACACACCTGGACATGAGTCCCCTAACTGATTAACACACCTGCACACGAGTCCCCTAACTGATTAACACACCTGGACACGGGTCCCTAACTGATTAACACACCTGGACACGAGTCCCCTAACTGATTAACACACCTGGACATGGGTCCCTAACTGATTAACATACCTGGACACGAGTCCCCTAACTGTTTGACACACCTGGGCACGAGTCCCCTAACCGATTGACACACCTGGACATGAGTCCCCTAATTGATTGACACACCTGGACATGAGTCCCCTAACTGATTAACACACCTGGACACGGGTCCCTAACTGATTAACATACCTGGACACGAGTCCCCTAACTGTTTGACACCTGGGCACAAGTCCCCTAACTGATTAACACACCTGGACATGAGTCCCCTAACTGATTAACACACCTGGACACGGGTCCCTAACTGATTAACACACTTGGACACGAGTCCCCTAACTGATTAACACACCTGGACACGGGTCCCTAACTGATTAACACACCTGGACACGGGTCCCCTAACTGATTGACACACTTAGACACGAGTCCACTAACTGATTAACACACCTGGAAACGAGTCCCCTAACTGATTGACACACTTGGACACGAGTCCCCTAACTGATTAACACACCTGGACATGAGTCCCCTGATTGACACACTTGGACATGAGTTCCCTAACTGATTAACACACATGGACACATGTCCCCTAACTGATTCACACAGCTGGACACGAGTCCCCTAAGTGATTAACACACTTGGACACGAATCCCCTAACCAGGCCAACAAAGCTTTGCTGAGGCCCCAGTGGACAGGGCCATCTGGTCACCTGCCAGAGCAAGGCTCCAGTGGCCCCTCGGCAGGTTCAGCGCTCAGACCAACAAAGCAGAAGCTTAGGAACAGGCTTATGGGTAACTGAGTGTGGGAGCTTGGCTCAACACAAGGACGGTAGTGAAAGGCTGCAGCAGGGAGCCCTTTGGTGGCCAGAGGACTCAGTGCAGGAGGCCTCAGGCCTGTGGCTCAGCAGGAATGATGCCAGTCCGCGTGCTGGGGCTGGGATGCTGAAATGCTTTTTGCGATAAAGTACATCCCTGATTGGCAAACGATGTGCCCTGCATCTTGAATGGTGGGGCCTTCTCACAAGAAGTCCAATTATGGCCCAGGTGCCCTTAAGACTTCCTCATAAAGCAAGCACAATGTAGCACGCTGCCCTCAGAACGTCCTCTGGCCCTGCTCTGCCTCACCCTTGCAGCTTCAGCCACACTGGCCTCTTTATTTTTCCTTATAAAGTCTAATTGCCATCCAGCCTCAGGGCCTTTGCACTGGCTGTTCCCTCTGCCTCTACTCCTCTTCCCACAGATCCCTGCTTAGCTTACTCCCTCACTTTCTCCCAGTTTCTTCTCTAATAAACCTCTGAAGAAAGGTCTTCCCAGACCATGTTTACTAAAAATGACTTTTCTTTCTCTAACGTCTTCACTTGGATGTTTTCCTCGTAGCACTTACAATTCCTTGATATTATGTCATCTATTCATTGTACACTGCCTGTCTCCTGGTGCTAATAAAAACACTATAGAGTGGAACTTTATAAACCATCATACCTTCAGGTGGGCTTGGTACAAAGAGGTGCTCAAGAAATGTGCTGAGTGAATGCGCAAACGAATGAACGAAGCGTATTAGAGTGTACCACATGCAGAGAGTGGCCACGGTGGTCATCAGCAGCACTCACGCGGCTTGATCATCACAGTTAACGAAATGCCTGAGGTTGCCAGTGGTTCTAAGAAAGCCTTGCAAGACTCCATAAAACGTGGGGCTGCTGAGTGTTGTGAGGAGAAGCTTTCGGCTCACAGTGAATTCTCCCACTGCATGGTTCCCTCCCGGCTAGTTTTCCCGTCTGCTGGGACAATGGCCGCCCTGATTGACACAAGCACCCCTAGACCTCTAGCAGGGGCTGGAGACTCTCTCGAGCAAGCTGCAACCTTGGGAACAACCAGGGAACTGCATCCCCAGAGAACAAAACCCTCTCATTCGTATTCTCAGCAAGACTCAAGTGGACAATGCACTTATGAAAAGGGAGAAATCTGAGATCAGGACGGATTGGTTTCTGATGAAAAACATGAATTCCTTAATTTAGAAAACCATCCTGGACAGCGTGAATAGTGTGGTGAATAAGGTACATAAGAGACTCGTTGATTCTGAAGGATGGTTTGATAAATTATCTGATTATTCTGAAATGTAAAAAAGAGTTCTCATAAGTGTAAAAAGATGGAGATCACGAGCAGAAAGATAAAAGCCCTGAAAAGTGGATTCAGGAGTATAATCCAAACCATTTTCCTGAGCTAAAAGACTAGAATCTTCAGATTAAAAGGGTTTACCAATTATCTGAGACATTAGTGTAAAAAAAGGCACATTTAGAAATATTCTAGAAAGTTTAAAAAATTTTATGAATAAGGGAAACAAATCTTACAGGTAACCAGGCAGATAAAACAAACAAAAAGATCAAACTGACAACTCACTTTTTTCTGCAACTCTGAAGCTCAGGGGGAAATGGAACAATTTTACTGATGGCAACTGAACAATTCTGGACTGAGGCAAATGGAGGACACTTCCCAGCCAGACAGCGTTCCTGAAAGGATGCAACTCACCTTCCTTTCTTAATTCTGTTTTCTCAAAAAGCAGTCTAGTGATTTTCACGACAAAGAACTCAAATAGGAGGAAAACAGGATGTAAAAGAAATCTGTACTTTGGGAGGCTGAGGCAGGTGATCACCTGAGGTCAGGAGATCAAGACCAGCCTGGTCAACATGGTGAAACCCTGTCTCTGCTAAAAATACAAGAATTAGCTGGGCGTGGTGACGCATCCCTATAATCTCAGCTACCTGGGAGGCTGAGGCAGGAGAATACCTGGAACCCAGGAGGTGGAGGCCGCAGTGAGCCGAGATCGTGCCGTTGTACTCCAGCCTGGGCAACAGAGTGAGACTCTGTCTCAAAAAAAGAAAAAAAAGAAAAGAAAAAGGAATGTGGTGAGCAATGATATAGCTTAAACTTAGAATTATTGTATAAGTAATGATACTTAATTGTGTAAGGAAACAATACAAATTTCAAAATAATTTTTAAAAGAAAGATTTATAATGCAACAGCATTAATAACTTGGATTTAAAAGCCAAGTTTATACTAAAAAATCTTGGGAAGGTGGAGGTGTACATAGGTGGGAAAGAAATGGAACTATATGGAGATCTCCTTTTTCATGAAGAGTGTCAAAAGGTCCTGCATAAAAGAATATAAGATCAAATATTTTTTGAACTGTAAGGATCGCCATGAAGCCAGCAAAAACAGAATTCACAACTTTGAAATCACTAGGGTAAAAAGTGTAAATAAACAAAAGACATTTGGCAAAAGATAGGAAAAAAAAAGCAAAGAGGCATAAAAAGCAAGGCATAAACTAAGATGAAAGGCATGAGAGCGAACGTGTCAATCTTCACAATAAATCTAATAATGAATACGATAAAAGCGAAGACTCCCAGATTAGATCCAAATGCAGCTTGTTTAGTAGAAACATGTCTCAAACAATAGCTGAGACATGAAAATGAGCAAGTTAGCAAGGAAATAAATGAATGAATAAAGGCACAGGAATATACCAGAATAAGGTACTCAAATTAAAAAGTAATCTGTTTAAAATGAAGGCTGTGGAAGGAAGCCTTGTAATTCCACACAATTCCTCTTGGCAAGAGCATCGTATTTATGTGGAAGAAATACAACGATGAACCACTGAGGTGGTGCTGGGAGCCCAAGGGCAAGCTTCAGCCTCCGAAGATGCTTACTAACCTGCTGTGGGAACCCAGAAGAGGACTTTATTTGGATCTTAAGAGACAACTGGAGTGAGAAGAGAAGGAGCCAGCAAGGTCTGGTAGGCTGTGCTCTATATGCTAACTTCTTTCTGCACTCCTGGAAATTTCAGTTAGTTTAGCCAAAACCCCACTCAACCCTGGGTGTAACTGGGCTCTTTGTGGAAGTGGATACAGCAGCTTGATTTGACGTCTGAGCTGATTCAAGATGGAATATTTAAAGCAAATTCCAGATGTAGAAGGATCATAAGGAAGCCCCCGCCATTGTGGCAATATTGGTGGAGGTGGGGGAGTTCTTCATAGTTTTCCACAGGACACGGATTTGGGAGTTTGATGCTGATTTACTGACATCGGCATTACACCAGTAAATGCACTATAATGAAGATGTGAGAAACACACAAACCAGAGGCAAGCGTAAGTTGGGGACTGGAAAGGAAGAAACACAGGCTCCAAGCTAGCAATGACAGCATTCATACCTAGAGACAGCGGAGTGCAGGGCGGTGGCGGACGAGCGTGTGTCCCGGCAGCTGTGCCTGGGACCTGTGAGCCACTCATAAACGACTGCTGTTGAGGTTGGCCTGCAGCCACAGCTGAAATAAGCGTGCAGCAGACAACGTCGATGACCACGCAGACTCCCTCAGGACCCCTGTATGCCACTGCTACGTGCTCCGTCTGTGGCACAGCTTCACTCCCAGCAGCCAGCGCCTGCAACTGCACCGTTTTTACGGAGGACTCCGCCAGGCTCCCGGCGCCCACTTGGTCCACCTGCAAGAAAGGCTGGAAGTTCCTAGGAGTTCACTTCTCCACCATGGCCCTTAACCAATGGCCAACGAGTGTGGGAGAATTCGAGCCCATTCCCTTTTCTGAGGTGTAACCTGCGCTCCAGAGCAAAACACGCAGGCCAGCGCTCCCGCGTGGGGGTCGGGCTGAAACTATCTTCTGAGGGGTCCCGCCTGAGAAGCTCCCTTGTTTGGCTTCCTCCCTGCTCTCCCTTATCAGGTTCTCATCTCAGGATCTGCTTCTGGAGAATCCACCCAAACCTGATGTGTCTGGCCTCTTGCCGCCCTGGCTCTGACTCTAATGAAACTGCGTCCCTTTGCTTTGGCTTCTTGCCAGAAAGCACGCTGATGATTTGTTTCTCAGGGAGACTCTCTCACTCATAGGCAATGAGTGACTCGCCCTACAAACACTAGCGTGAGGGTGTCCGCTCATGTTAGCACCTTGCTCCTGGAGGGCCTGTAAAAGAATATGCCCGTCCAGCATCCTGGAGAGTGTAAAACCACCACTGAGGCTTCAGCACCAGAGTCCCTCCTCAGCTACGCCAGGCTTCTCCCCATTAGGAAGCATTACTCTTTGTGGTGGGGGACTGTCCCATGCATCTTATCATGTTTAGCAGCATCGTGCTAGATGCTAATAGGTTCCACCTCTCCCTTCAAGTTGTGGTGAACAAGCACGTCTCCTGACATTGCCAAACGTCCGTGGGGGAAAAGTCACCCCTGGTTGAGAACCAATCATCGCGCTGGTCCCCAGGGCTACGGCTGGTGCTACCACCACACCTTCTCCCCGGCGTGAAAACCCACTTCTTCCTCCGCTTTAAGACACGATTTATTAATGGTAAGAGGTAGGGTTGTTTTGCTTTGAAAACACAAGAGACCTTAAAAGCTGCCCCTCTAAGTCAGCCCCTTCTCTGACTTTGGTAGCTCTCATATACCCTCACCAACGTCCACAGGCTTTCTCACTACTGCTGGAAGAGCACACTCTATATAGTTTCAACTTTGGGTTTTCCTTTTCTTTGGTAATGGAAGTGATTTTCCCCAGGTGGTCCACGATGCTGAGGACCTCCCGATACGCTCTTCGGAACAGGCTTTGGTTCTGCAGACGGCTTCCAGCTCTTCTTCCGGGATGATCACTCCCCATGCTGAGGAGCCCAGAAGGAAGAGCAGAAGGAGCAGGAGAGAAGCTCCTCCAGGAGCGAGATTTATAATATACCTGGTAGAAAATACGATCCAAGCCAATTCAGTTATTTGCCATTTCCATTCCATCTGAAACGGTTTAGAATGTTCTGTGTAATTCTCCCTGGCCACGTGGGGGCTGTGGAAAGCACATGAGTTTGGTGTCAGTAAACTGATTATAGCTGTGTGGCTTTGGAGAAGTCTTTTAACCTTAACTGAGCCTCTGTTTCTTCATCTAAAAATGGGTACCTACCCATAAGTATGGCATGTTTTTTTTTAAAATAAAATAAGGGAATATATGCAAAGTCACCTGGTCAGATACGTAGCACAGAGTTGACCCTCAATAAAAGAAAATTATTTCTCTTCTTTATGACCTTGGTCAAGTTCCTTCACTCAGCGGAACCTTGAATTTCTCATTTGTAAGTTGGAAAGGATAATACCGGTCTCACTGAATTGCTATGGATATGAAGCAGTGATTTCAGTGAAAGGCTTTTGAGAACCATGAAGTGCTATGCAGCTGCGATCACCACTCTGGGGCACTCTGGTGCCTGGGACATGGCGGGCACTGACAGGCTGGAGTCAGCTTTAGCACCAGGGTTAGGTGGTTGTGCTCCTTGGACACCCCCGGGCTCCTGCTCTCCTCATCTTAATTTTAATGCAGTTTTTTTGTTGTTGTTTTGTGTTGTTTTGTTTTGTTTTTGAGACGGAGTTCACTCTGTCGCTCAGGCTGGAGTGCAGGGGCTTGATCTCGGCTCACTGCAACCTCCGCCTCCCAGGTTCAAGTGATTCTCCTGCTTCAGCCTCGTGAGTAGCTGGGATTACGAGTGCATGCCATCAGGCCTGGCTAATTTTTTTGTATTTTTAGTAGAGATGGGGTTTCACTGTGTTAGCCAGGATGGTCTCCATCTCCTGACCTTGTGATCCACCTACTCCGGCCTCCCCAAGTGCTGGGATTACAGGCATGAGCCACCACTCTCATCCTTAATGCAGTTTTAAACACTTCCTGACAAGCACTGGGCCTTTGTGAAGCTGTCAGAGTGACCCACCCCAAATTCAGGGAGCATTCCTTCAGTTCAGAATTTAGAAGGGATTGACTCTTCTGAAGGACAGAAGGATCTCACAGGAAAAAAATATCTTCTCTTTGATGCTTAGTAAGAGCTAACATTTATACAGTCCTATGCTGTGTCAGGCACTGTGCTGTGTTAGACATCTTACATAAATCATTTTATGTGCTTTTCACATAATCCTATAAAGTAGATGCTATTACTATTCTCAATTTATAGACGAGTTAATTGAGGCTCAGAGGAGTAGTTCACATGTTGGAGCTGGGATCTGAACCCAACAGCCAATTCCATACAACTGGATTTACAGTTTAAATATTGGGATTGCTGTAGTTCTGGAGCTTAGAATAGCACCAGTGCATGGGAGAGGGGGGTTGCTATAGGGAGGAAGACTTTATTTTATCAATCAGAGTTGTCCTGAGTGAAGCCTCGGACCTTAAAGTTACGGAGCTGCCTGTTACTGCAGATATTTAAGAACAGGCTGAACAAACAGCCAGAAGAGATACTGAAGGGAGAATCCTGTTTTTTGTTGGGGTTTTGATTGCATCAGAATGTAAATATGCCAAGAACATCAGGTTTGGGACTCTGGAAAACACGAAATATATGTGGAATACAGTCCGTGTGGGAAAGGTATCAGGTAGGAAGGCAGGTTCTATCGAGAAAAGAAAACAGGATTGAATAAAATGGATCACAGGTTGAGTCAAACGTAATACCAGGAGACCCAGGATGGCTGAAGAGATGGAAGAGCTAAAGGGAGCATCCAGAAATTCAAAACAGCTAGACAGTTTGGGCAGGCAATTGCATTTCTAACCCAGGAGATCAATTTAGACATCTGGGTCTCCATTAACTCTCAGATATATGGGTCTCCATTAACTTTTTCTTAGACATGTAGGTCTACATTAACTCTCTCAGGGTGGGCAGGAGCTAACACACTGCGTGTGTTAGACTGTGAAGTTCAAGCTTTGTCTTTCAGGCAGAGGAGCCACAGACTGGCTGTAGGTAAGTTGCTAAATTGGGGAGGTGATGAGTGATGGATCAACTTACATTTGTATACCACACAGAGAAGCTCTGGTAATTCTGGTCAGGCAGAAATGCGTGGAAGATCAGTCACAGGATTTCTACCTGACTTCTCAAAGTCATAGGCCTGCTCTCGTCAAGCTTACCAATGGGTTCCATCTTGGAAAACTATGGGTAACTTTCTGTCCTCCTCTGACTTGACTTTAAACAGTTTACATAGTAACACTATCCTAGCTTGGCTTTCATTATATCATGCTCTGCAGGGTTCTTTTTTTTAAACATTAAAATATTTTAAACCTACTTAAAGCATAGAAAGCATTTTAGACACCCTTATAATCACTACCAAGATCAAACAGAAGTTGATATTTTGTCATATTCATTCCAATGCTATTGTATCTTACGTTTTCCTTCTGGATTTAATTTTCTTCATCCTAAAGTGTCTCTTTGGTTCATTCAGGGGAAAGTCCCTGAGTGATTAATTCTCCTATTTTTAGTTTGAAAATGTCATTATTTTGCTCTTACTCTTGACTGGTATTTAGCTGAGTATAGATTATTTTATAGCTGACTTTTAGATTAAGAATGGATTTTCCCTGGTTATTCTATCATGTTACACCAATCTACTGCTATGGAAAAGGCTCTCATCAGAATAAACATTTCTGTGAACACTCTATCTTCCTTCTCTGGTTTCTAGTGTGGTTTTCTTTGTTTTTGGTACTCTGTGGTTTTACAACAATGTGTTAGGTATAGATTTATTTATCCTGCATGTTAACTTTCTCAGTCTGAGAGTTCACGTTGTCAATCTTAACTTTTTCTCTTTTTCTAATATTCCATTTCCTCTTTATTTTTTCTCTGGAACTCCTCTTAGATAAATGTTGCGCTTTATTATTTTGTCCTCAAAACCCTTTACCTCTACTTCATATTGTCAGCATTTTTATGTTTCTGTGCTGCATGTGAGTATTTTCTTTAGATCTATCTTCCAGAAAACAAATTCTCTATTCAGCCACAAATAACCTGATCTCTCACATATCCTTCAGGTTTTAATTTTAATAATGGTATTTTTGACTTCAAAAAATTTCCATTTGGATACAAGACTTCTGCTTCCAGTCAAATAAGAGAGACCAGATTTACCCTCCTGACAAAATAAACCAAAACAAGCAAGCAAACAGACAGACGAAGTCTAATAAATAATAGTTTCCAAGATACTGGACCTTCGACAATGAAAAGCAGTGGTCCCTGAGGGACAGAAAGCACATGAGGGGAGCCCCAGCTTACGTCTTGAGTCGGTTTCCAGCCACAGAGCATGAAGAAGAACGAAGATGGAACCTGATAGTCTTAAATAAAGCTAAGAGTTTAGGGAGACCAAGACAGCTAGAACTTGCCAGATAGGAGACTAAAAACTGGGTGATCTCACAAAAGGAAAGCCCCAGAGATCTGTGGAGCGCCCCTCTTGAATATTCACCAAACTACGCATCAATGCAAAAGCGTAAGAAAACTACACAAGACTGAGGAAAGCACTACCTGAAGAGATTAGAGGTAAATCAATCTATCCTGTGCCGTGCAGGCCAGGAATAGTGCCCGTTGCCACCAGCTACCCTGGAAAACGTATGAGACATCAGTATAAAGGCCAGCAATGAATAAACTGAAGTGGATGACTGCACAGTTCTCACACTATACCTGAAGTGAGCATCACATTACTTGAAGGTAGACTATAATAGCTTAAAGATGTAAAGTCTAAACTCTAAAATAATAAAACAAAGTTACACCTAACAAATAAAAAAGGAGATAAAGTAAAACCATAAAAAAAGAATCCTTCCCCTGATAAATGGCAGAATAGGAAGGAAAGGAAACAAAGAACAGATGGGATAAATAAATACAAATACGAACAGTAGGATGACAGACTACCATTAATAACAATGGTCAATTAAACGTAAATGATCTAAATACTCCCATTAAAATAGAGACTGTCAGGCCAGGCGCCGTGGCTCACAATCGTAATCCCAGCAATTTGGGAGGCCGAGGCGGGTGAATCATCTGAGGTCAGGAGTTCAAGATCAGCTTGTCCAACATGATGACACCCAGTCTCTACTAAAAATACAAAATTTAGCCAGGCATAGTGGCAGGCGCCTATAATCCCAGCTACTTGGGAGGCTGAGGCACGAGAATTGCTTTGAATTTGGGAGGTGGAGGCAGGAGTGAGCCACTGCACCTCAGCCTGGGGAACAGAGTGAGACTCTATTTCAAATAAATAAATAAGAGATTGTCAGATTGGATAAAAAGAGCAAGCCACAGATAAATGCTATTTAAAATAAGTGCATTTTAAATATAAATATATGAATAGGCTAAAAATAAAAGGATGGAAAAAAGTTGTGCTAACATTAGCCAAACAATGCTAGTTAATACTGTGCTGACACTCAGCAAATGCAAAAGAACAGAAATCAAAACAGTCTCTCAGACCACAGGGCAATCAAATTAGAACTCAGAATTAAGAAACTAATTCAGAAACACACAGCTTCATGGAAACTGAACAACTGGCTCCTGAATGTCTACTGGATAAACAATGAAATGAAGGCAGAAACAAAGATGTTCTTTGAAACCAGCGAAAATGAAAACACAACATACTGGACACATTTAAAGCAGTGTCTAGAGGGAAATTTATAGCAATAAATGCCCACATGAGAAGCGAGGAAAGATCTAAAATCGACATCCTATCATCAAAATTGAAAGAGCTAGAGGAGCAAGATCAAAAAAACTTAAAAACTAGCAGATGAGAAATAACTAAGATCACAGCAGAACTGAAGGAGATACAGACACAAAAACCCTTCAAAAAATCAATAAATCCAGGAGCCGGTTTTTTGAAAAGATCAATAAAAATAGACAGACTGCTACCCAGATTAATAAAAAAGAAAAGAGAGAAGAATCAAATAGACGCAATAAAAAACGATAAAGGGGATCTCACCATTGATTCCAAGGAAATAACAACTACAATCAGAGATTACTGCAAACAACTCTATGCACATAAACCAGTAAACCTGGAAGAAATGGATAAATTCCTAGACACTTGCACCCTCCCAAGCCTAAACCAGGAAGAAGTTGAAACCTTGAATAGACCAATCACAAGGGCAGAAGTTGAGGCAGCAATTAATAGCTTACCAACCAAAAAAAGTCCAGGTCCAGACAGGTTAACTGCTGAATTCTATGAGACATACAAAGAGGAGCTGGTACCATTCCTTCTGAAACTATTCCAAATAATACAAAAAGAGGGAATCTTTCCCAAATCATTTTATGAGACCAACATCATCCTGATACCAAAACCCGGCAGAGACTCAACAAAAAAAAGAAAACTTCAGGCCAATATCCATGATGAACATACATGCAAAAATATTCAATAAAATACTGGTAAATCGATTGCAACAGCATATCAAAAAGCTTATCCATCACGATCAAGTAGGCTTCATTTCGGGGATGCAAGGCTGGTTCAACATACGCAAGTCCATAAACGTAATCCACCACATAAACAGAACCAAAGACAAAAACCACAAAATTATCTCAGCAGATGTAGAGAAGGCCTTTGACAAAATTCAACAGTGCTTTATGCTAAAAACTCTCAATAAACTAGGTATTGAAGGAACATATCTCAAAACAATAAAAGCTATTTATGACGAACCTACAGCCAGTATCATACTGAATGGGCAAAAACTGGAAGCATTCCCTTTGATATCTGGCACTAGACAAGGATGCCCTCTCTCACCACTCCTATTCAATACAGTATTGGAAGTTCTAGTCAGAGCAATTAGGCAAGAAAAAATAAATAAATAAATAAAGGGTATTCAATTAGGAAAGGAGGAAGTCAAATTGTCTCTATTTGCAGATGACATGACTATATATTTAGAAAACCCCATCATCTCAGCCCAAAATCTCCCTAAACTGATAAGCAACTTCAGCAAAGTATCAGGATACAAAATCAATGTGCAGAAACCACAAGCATTTCTATACACCAATAACAGACTAACGGAGAGCCAAATCATGAGCAAACTCCCATTCACAACTGCTACAAAGAGAATAAAATACCTAGGAATACAATTAACAAAGGATGTAAAGGACCTTTTCAAGGAGAACTACAAACTACTGCTCAAGGAAATAACAGAGGACACAAACAGATGGAGAAACATTCCATGCTCATGGTTAGGAAGAATCAATATTGTGAAAATGGCCACACTGCCCAAAGTAATTTATAGATTCAACACTATCCCCATCAAGTTACCAATGACCTTCTTCACAGAACTGGAAAAAACCACCTTAAACTTCATATGGAACCAAAAGAGAGCCCACATAGCCAAGACAATCCTAAGCAAAAAGAACAAAGCCGGAGGCATCACGCTACCTGATTTCAAACTGTACTACAAGGCTACAGTAATCAAAACAGCATGGTACTGGTACCAAAACAGAGATATAGACCAATGGAACAGAACAGAGGCCCTGGAGGCAATGCCACACATCTACAACCAACTGATCTTTGACAAACCTCACAAAAACAAGCAATGGGGAAAGGATTCCTTGTTTCATAAATGGTGTTGGGAAAACTGGCTAGCTATGTGCAGAAAGCAGAAACTGGACCCCTTTCTGACACCTTACACTAAAATTAACTCCAGATGGATTAAAGACTTAAACATAAGACCTAACACCATAAAAACCCTAGAAGAAAACCTAGGCAAAACCATTAAGGTCATAGGCATAGGCAAGGACTTCATGACTAAAACACCAAAAGCAATGGCAACAAAAGCCAAAATAGACAGGGGATCTAATTAAACTCCAGAGCTTCTGTACAGCAAAAGAAACAATCATTAGAGTGAACCAGCAACCAACAGAATGGGAAAAAATTTTTGCAATCTACCCATCTGACAAAGGGCTAATATCCAGAATCTACAAAGAACTAAAACAAATTTACAAGAAAAAAACAAACCCATTCAAAAGTGGGTGAAGGATATGAACAGACACTTTTCAAAAGAAGACATATTTGAGGCCAAGAAACATATGAAAAAAATGCTCATCATCATTGGTCATTAGAGAAATGCAAATCAAAACCACAGTGAGATACCATCTCACACCAGTTAGAATGACAATCATTAAAAAATCTGGAGACAGCAGATGCTGGAGAGGATGTGGAGAAATAGGAACACTTTTACACTGTTGGTGGGAGTGTAAATTAGTTCAACCATTGTGGAAGACAGTGTGGCAATTCCTCAAGGACCTAGAAATAGAAATTCCATTTGACCCAGCAATCCCATTACTGGGTATATATCCAAAGGATTATAAATCGTTCTACTATAAGGACACATGCACATGTATGCACATGTATGTTCATAGTGGCACTGTTTACAATAGCAAAGACCTGGAACCAACCCAAATACCCATCGATGACAGACTGGACAAGGAAAATGTGGCACATATACACCATGGAATACTATGCATCCATAAAAAGTGATGAGTTTGTGTCCTTTGTAGGGACATGGATGACTCTGGAAACCATCATTCTCAGCGAACTGACACAAGAACAGAAGATCAAACACTGCATGTTCTTACTCATAGGCAGGTGATGAACAATGAGAATACACGGACACAGGGAGGGGAGCATCACACACTGGGGTCTGTTTGCGGGGGCAAGGGAGGGACAGCAGAGGGGTGGGAAGGTTGTGGAGGGATAACAGGGGGAGAAATGCCAGATGTAGGTGATGGGGGGATGGAGGCAGCAAACCACATTGCCATGTGTGTACCTATGCAACAATCCTGAGTGATCTGCAAATGTACCCCAGAACCTAAAGTCCAATTTAAAAAAAAAAAAGAAAAGGCTGGAGTGAGGGCTTATATTAAATGTTAGATAAAGTAGATTTTAGAGCAAAGAATATTTCATAATGATAAAGAAGTCATGAAAGTCATTCACAAACCTAAATGTTTATATACCTTATAACAGAGTTTCAAACACAAGAAGCAAAAACAGAATTTCAGGGATACAGAAGACACAATTCACAATAATAGAAATCTCAGTAACATTTTCTCTCAGTAATTGAAAAAACAAACAAAACATTAGTAAGAATACAGGAGAGTTGAATAACATAACCAACCAACTTAACCTAACTAACATTTATAGAATATTCCACTCAACAACCAGAATACACACATTTTTTTCCAAGTGCCTGTAGAGACTACCAAGATGGACAATATTATTCTGGGCCATACGACAAATTTTGTTAAATTTACAAAGTTTCAAAGCACCAAGTGTTTTCTGACTACAAAATATTTAATTAGAAATCAATAACATACATCTGGAAAATTCACAAATATTTGGAAACTAAGTAACACACTCTTAACTAACTTGTAGGTCAAAGAGGAGCTCAAAAGAGAAATTAGAAAGCATTTTGAGTTGAGTGAAAATTAAAAAACTGACATACCAAAATTTGTGGGAGGGCACTAAAGCAGTGCTTGGAGAAAAATTCATAGCACTAAATGCCTATACTTGAAAAGATGAGCTCAGCTTCTGCCATAAGAAACTAGAAAAAATAAGAGCAAATTAAATCGAAAGTAAGCAGAACAAAGAGTATGATAAATAACAGAATGAAAAGCTGTGAAATAGAAGCGAGAAAAATAATAGAAGAAAACAATTAAACCAAATGATATTTGTCAAAATTACCAATATTTAGAATCAGGAAGGTGACATCCTTTCAGAGTCTACAGTTGTTCAGGACCCTCAAACCACAGTTTCCTCTGCTCACACCACCCCAACAATCATCAACACAGAAGACTTCGTGACCAAATGTATGGAGGTCTGTCCCCACATACCAAGAAGTGGATACCAGCTGCATGTCCAATTCCATTCTGACACTATCCAGCTGGAGTGTCAGATATACCCTCTCCCTTCCTCAGACACTAGTCGCAAGTCTGGGCCTCTGGAACTTCTGAACAACCAACTTCAAACTGAGGTTCCCGTGACCCACTCTTTGGGTTCGATTAATTCATTGGAGCAAGTCACAAAACGCAGGAAAATACTTACTTAGGTTTATCAGTTTATTATAGAAGACATTACAAAGGATAAGATGAAGAGATGCCTAGGGCGAGGTATGGGGGAAGGGCCATGGAGCTTCCACACCCTCCCTGGGCATGCACCCTTCAGGAAACCACAAGTGTTCACCTATCCCCTATCCAGAAGCCCTCTGAACCCTGTCCTCTTGGGGTTTTATGGAGGCATCATTATGCAGGTATGATTGATTAAACCATTGGCCATTGGTGATTAACTTAACCTTCAGCCTCTCCCCCCTCCCAGGAGGTTGGAGGTGGGGCTAAAAGTCCCAACCCTCTAAGTCTATCTCTGTCTTGGATGACCTGCCCCTCCCTGAAGCTGTTAGTTAACCTTAGCATACAAAAACGCAGCACTTCAGAGATTCCAAAGATTTTAGAAGTTGTCTGACAGGAGAGGGAAGGAGAATGCTGTGGTGATTATGTCCCTGAGTCCAGGTGTCCCTGAGGCCCGGCTGCCCAGCTGCCCTTCTCTTGCTTTGACTACTCCAGTGTGTTACCAGTGAATCACTGTTTTAATCCACGTTGGATCAGGTTTGATTTTGGTAACTTGCAGCTAAAAGACTCCTCAGAGTACAGCTTTTTTTTTTTTTTTAATTTTATTTTTTTTATTGCATTTTAGGTTTTGGGGTACATGTGAAAAACATGCAAGATTGTTGCATAGGTGCATACGTGGCAGTGTGATTTGCTGCCTTCCCTTTTAATACAGTTCTAGAGAGTTGCTGTCTTACAGTTGTGCTTCCTGTCTCTGTTGAGATTAATCTTGACCTCGTAGGTAGAAGAATCAGAGGACTCAGCTATAGGACGTCAGGGACAGTGAAGGCAAGGAAATGAGCCAGGACCAAGAGGGGACAAGAAGTTCTATTTCCACCGCTCAGGTGGTGGCTACACCTGCAGCCTCAAGGGTCCAGCATCAGGAGCAAGGTCTTCCAGTATCCCCTCTAGGGGGCTCCTCTCATCTTTAGAGAAGCTGTGTGGTACAATGGAAAGAGCAGTAATTCGGGACGATTACTAAGCCAGAGTTCAGATGCCAGCTCTGCCGCCTGCTAATGATATTATCTGGGGTAATGCACTTGGCCTCCATGAACCTCAGGTGTCCCCTGTGAAACAGTAGTAATTGTTTCCCCAACTAAATCTTTAAGGCTACTCTTACACCATATATCCTCTTGAGCTTTGTTTATGCAAACTCATTCACTGTTTTCCTACGATTTGTTATAACCCTTTCTTCCGTCTCTCTGCAGTACTGCTGCTTTCTTAGGCCAGGACTGTGTTTGTAGAGGAATTTGTCTTGTGTACAGCCTTTGGCTCTTTCCAATTCTGGAGTTCAGAGTCCCAGACCTAAGCCACCCAGCTCCATCCTTGTCCAGCCTGTGAGGGGAGTTGCAGGCAGAAACAAGACCAACTTTATTTATGATTATGAGGCTTTAATAAACAATACCTATAAAACACCTACCACACGGTAGAGACCCAAAATACATCATTTTCCCTTTTCTTCAGGCTAAGGGAAGAATCTGGATGAAATCTCAGGGAACCGAGCTACCTGTCTTGCTAAGTCTGCAGCTCCGCATTGCAAATCCAGATGTGGTTTGCCCATCGCTGCTTCTCAAAGGTCATACTCAGATGGGTAACATCGCAAAGTGCTGTTTGGGTGCTGCTGTAATGGTGAGGACTATTTTCAGTGGAGAGGAATTTAATCTCATTATCACCAGCAGTCTGGTTAGGGCTGATGGCCCTGCCATAGGATTGCAGACCCTATCAACAAGATAAGGTGCATCATTTCTAGGAAATACATGATTGCCACTGCAAAATTATTTTTAGGAAGTTGCTTTTTCTGTCCAGAACATTCACCTGAAAATAGCTCTGAGCATTGTGGAGGCAGCACATTGCAGAGTACTGAGCTGAAAGCCTAAAGATTTATGGTGCAGATTTTACTTTTCCTGGATTTTGTAATGATACAGAACATGCTGATAACAAACAGCAGCTATAAGAAGCTTGAGAATGTGATCCCAATTCAATTCATTCCTTGCCTTTTATCCAGGAAGAATCTAATTATCATGCGCCCAGAGGCAGGAGGGAAACAATTACTGTTTGTCCCCCTCTCGGATAATAGTGGATCATTCTACGGTATTTTACGCACACGTCGTTTCCTTTTTTCTTCCTTGCTAACGGGGTCCTATTTTGTTGGGGCAGCAGGTCATGCAAGCAAGTCTCGGCAAGCTCCTTCCCTTTTTGCCAGTGATTGGTCTGGGGTGGGCTTGAGAGAAAGGCTGTCGAAGGAGATGGAAGGGGAAACTTCCAGGGATTTCCCAGGTTGGGGGCAAGGGATGGGGAACAAAAAGAGAGCCTCAGAAGCAGAAACCCTTTCCCACTGCCGCTTCCCGCCCACCTTTGGAGCAGAGCATGAGGATATGATTCCTGAAGTTGCATCGTGCCCTGTAAGACCACTGCCCATGGAAGTAAAGCCAGCGTACGGAAGAGGCGAGGTGGAAGCCTGGGTCCTGTGTGACACAGTGAACTGCCAAGTCAAACCTTAGACTACCTATCGCTGGACGTCTTTACAATTGAAGAACAAAAATCCTAATGACTTAAGCCACTGAAGACTGGGCTTTGTTTTTTTGTAGCTAAAAACAGTGCTAAGAGATGCACACGCATCTCTTAGTGTTTTTTCCCCCACTATCTTATTTGTTCTCCTCGTCTTTCTTGGTAAATAACACCCCTCCTTGCTGCCATTTTCATCTAGGCATATGACCACTTGAATAAATGCTCTGCTTCCCCGATTTCCTTACAACTGAGTGTGCCCACGTGACTTAGCAGATAATTAGAGATGCGTCAGGTGCTGGGACGCATCCTTAAGGAAACTGACGCATGCACTTTGCACCTTGTCTCCATTCCTTTCTCTGTTCTGCTATCTAGAATGAGACTGTGGTGGCTGAAACTTCAACCAACATCTTTCACTGTGAAGACAAAGGTCTCCATTCTAGGGAGGAAACGTGGCAAGGTGAGAAAGCTTGGATTTCTGAGGTCTTTGAAGGGCACAGCAGCCCTAGACTGCCCACCTCCAGACTTTCACCGTGACAAGCAAATAGGCTTCTGCCACGGGTAAGCCATGATTATTCTGGTGCTCTGTTAATGTAGATGAACTTAATCCCACTGATAGACTAACCGGGCAGCTGCCGGGAGGACTGTGTGCCTGTTGTGGTCTTTGTACCCTGGGGTCTACGGCAGCCTTCTTGCCTCAGGAAGAACAGGGAGGGGTTGATGTCAGGAAGGGAGTGAATTTTTAAAATTTTCCCCCAATTACCAAAAGTGACTTTTTTAAACCAAACCAAGCTTGTCACCAGCAGGAATCAGTGCTGTAGGAAGGGTGGTCAGGATGCATGATGAACAGAAACTCAAAGAGAATTTTTGGCTAATGAGAGAAGGGGCGAGAGAGGAGGAGCCAGAGAAAAAAGACAGACACGAAGCAGAAGCAAAGGTGGCATGGTAAAAACAGAACGTCCAGTGTTTGCTCTCTCCTCTCTTTTTTTTTTAAGGCTTTAGCTGAGATTTGAGCTGTGGGCATGAGCCAAGGAGGCTCAGGCACCTGGAGATCCAGGAGATGATCAAGGTGACCCTATACAGGATGTCCAGGAAACGTGGAAGTGACTGAGTGTGAGCTCAGTGGGCACTTGCCCAAAAATGATGATAGTAAGAACAACCCACATTTTCAACCAAGCACGTGAGTGAGGGCGTCTGTGATTTGCGGTGAGTTTGTTGAAGGGAATTTCCACATGCAGCTGACTTCCTGTCTGGTATAAGGAGGTAGGGGCGTATTCCATTCAACCAATATGTATTGAGCATCTGCTGTGTGCCAGGCGTTCATAGAGCATGTTTAAGATCAGGGAGCAGCCATCATCACTGGTCATTAGAGAAATGCAAATCAAAACTACATTGAGATACCATCTCACTCCAGTTAGAATGACAATCATTAAAAAATCTGGAGACAACAGATGCTGGAGAGGATGTGGAGAAATAGGAACACTTTTACACTGTTGGTGGGAGTGTAAATTAGTTCAACCATTGTGGAAGACAGTGTGGCGATTCCTCAAGGACCTAGAAATAGAAATTCCATTTGACCCAGCAATCCCATTACTGGGTATATATCCAAAGGATTATAAATCGTTCTACTATAAAGACACATGCACACGAATGTTCATTGCAGCACTGTTTACAATAGCAAAAACCTGGAACCAACCCAAATGCCCATCGATGATAGACTGGACAGGGAAAATGTGGCACATATACATCATGGAATATTATGCAGCCATCAAGAACAATGAGTTCATGTCTTTGTAGGGACATGGATGAACCGGAAACCATCATTCTCAGCAAACCAACACAAGAACACAAAATCAAACACCGCATGTTCTCACTCATAGGCGGGTGTTGAACAATGAGAACACATGGACACAGGGAGGGGAACACTACACACTGGGGTCTGTTAGGGGGAAATAGGGGAGGGACAGCAGGGGGTGGGGATGAGGGGAGAGATAGCATGGTGAGAAATGCCAGATATAGGTGAAGGGGAGGAAGGCAGCAAACCACACTGCCACGTATGCACCTATGCAACAATCTTGCATGTTCTTCACATGTACCCCAAAACCTAAAATGCAATTAAAAAAAAAAAGATCAGGGAGCAGCAAACCTTTTCTGCAAAAGGCTCGATAGTAGGTACTTTAGGCTTTGTGGGCCACGTGGTCTCTGTTGCAGCTACTTCCCTCTTCTGTTGTAGTGAGAAAGCAACCTCGGCCATAACATGTAACCAAGTGGGTGTGGCTGTCTCTCAATAAAACTTTATGAACACAGGTGGTAGGCTGGATTTGGCCTGAGGGCCAGCTGTAATTCCTCAATCCCTGTTTTAGATACCAAGCACTGTTAGGTACTCTAAAAATAATTCATGTCCAATTTTAAACACCTACAAGCGGTCTAACATTGTCCTAGATGTTTC
Source organism: Aotus nancymaae (assembly GCF_030222135.1). NCBI lineage: Eukaryota > Metazoa > Chordata > Mammalia > Primates > Aotidae > Aotus > Aotus nancymaae. The sequence continues at coordinate 2,582,187 of NW_026988452.1, forward strand.
AAAACATTGTCTCTCATTATTCTAATGAGAATAAGAATCCTAGAAGTTTTGTGGACGGGGAGACTGACATTTGGAGGTAGTACACAACACAGCCTCAGGCTCACGGCCAGTAACAGTGCTGGGATGTGTACCCAAACCTGTATCTCTAAAATCTGTGCTCATATAAATACATCCCTCTCACATCATTTTCTGCTAATGAAATTCTCTTCTTAGGAGAATTTGTGCACGTCGTGCCTGTGAGGCTGTCAGCAGACGCACCTGACCACATTTCAGACATTCCCCAAGGACCAGAAGAGAGGAACAGGCCAGCAAAGCTCATGAAACAAGGCGCTAACACAAACATTGTCTCATTTAACACATTTCCTGCAGACAGAAAAGTCGGTTTCAAATTGTGGGTGGGAAAGGAAGGGAGAGACAATTGGAGGAAAAAAGAGAGGCATAAGACTCTGAGGAATTCCATAGCAGAATAGTCTAATTATAGCGTCTCCTCTCCCGGCCTGAGAACCCAGTGGGCAGGAAGTTAAAAATACCAAGCCAGCTACCAAGAATCTACCATGTGCTGATCTCTGTATTAAGGGCTTGCTTTCTGCGATTTTAATTAAATCCTACAAAATTTCCATGATGTTGGTACCAGGACCCTTTTTCTTAGTGGCACCAGAGGCTCAGAGAGTTAGGCAGATGGCACAAGGCCACCCGGTTAGTGAGGGATAAAGAATTAAATGGACATTTGTCTCACTCCAAAACTCAAGCCCTCTCCCCTGCACCATGGCTTTCCAGAGCCACTCTGGAGGTATAAGATCAATAGGGCTCCTTTGGGAGTGGTTTGATCCAATAGGCCACGCTCTGCTGATCACAGTTTGTGCTTGCACAAGTCCTGGTTCCTCTTGCTTCTTTCTCTGGGCAGAGAAATGGAGAGAGCATGGCTTCTGAGGGAGGGAGCTGCAGGAATGGAGAGAGCACGGCTTCCGAGGGAGGGAGCTGCAGGAATGGAGAGAGCAGGGCTTCCGAGGGAGGGAGCTGCAGGAATGGAGAGAGCACGGCTTCCGAGGGAAGGAGCTGCAGGAATGGAGAGAGCATGGCTGTCGAGGGAGGGAGCTGCAGGAATGGAGAGAGCATGGCTGTCGAGGGAGGGAGCTGCATCAAATCCTGATATTTTATAAAGAACCACATGAAGGTGCTTCAACAACCTGGATCTCAGTTCCACTTCTGCAACATGAGAATCCTAAAGACCCATCTCACAGGGCTGCTGTGGCACTAAGCAGGAAGATGCACACATACTTTGCACAACGCTTGGTTTATCTGTGGGGGCTCAATAGTTGTGGGTTGAATCTTAAAGGACATTAAACAGCAGTGAACATTTGGAAAGTGGTGTGGTTTGCTTGTTGAAGCATTGGACTTACAGCACCAAACGGATATCCTGGCTCTGCCAGTTACTAATACCTGACCTAGAGAAGGTAACCTAATTCAGCAAGCCTTGATTTTCATCTCTGTAAAGTAGAACAAATGTAAGTAATTGCATTGTGGGGTTCCACAGACTATTAAATGAGAAAATCCAGATCCAGGACTATGCCCAACAAATTGCAGAAGCTCCATAAATGTAGGAATTATTATTTATGATTATGTTTGTTATATATGGGCTCATCAATTCAATTAATAAAGGAGGAGCGGGAAGGGAGGACTGATGGGAGGGCTGTGGCTCATGGGTCAAGGGAGGGATCTTCTTGTCCTCTCGGCGTACTCATCCTGATGCAGCATCGGACTGCGTGGACTGCTCAGAGCTAACGGTGGACCGAGAAAAATCAAGGATTGCAGGGGTGGGGTGCGGTCTGGGCAGAAGCTCTCTTAAGAGAACAAGTAACACTTTAGTTTGCTTTCTTCCTAATTTATGTATTTATTTTAAATGTATTTATTTATTAATTCAATAACTATTTATTGACCCCTTATTATACACCAGGCACTGTGCTGTGCTCTCAGGATATAGGGATAAACAGAACAGACATGGTCTCACCCCTCATGAAGCTCGCAGTCTAGAGGGAGAAAACAAATCAGCATATAACAACCAGTTACGGTGTTTGCTAAGAAAGAACGCAGCTGGATGCTATGAGGGAGGGTAGCAGGAAGGATCCTCTTTTGATCAGGTGGTCAGGGAAGGTCTGAGGAGATGGCACTTGTGCTGAGACGATCGATAAGAAGGAAATAGTCCCACAGAGCCAGGGGAGAAGGCGGAATTCCAGGGAGAGGGGACCACGGTGTAGAGACCCTGAAGTCAGAAAGGGTTTGGTGTCACAGGGGAAGGAGGGGTTGGAATGTTGGAGTTTGCAGCGAGGCTGGTGACAGCTGGAGCTGGAGCCTGCAGGGATTTGCTGGTCCCATGAGAGTTTAGATTCAGTACTGAAGCCATCGGAGGGGTTAGAGCCAAGGAAGGGCAGTCTGCTTTGTGCTTTGGTGAGGACAATCTGGCTTTCTTGTGAGAGCACAGGAGAAGCAGGAAGGCCAGTAAGGACGTGATTTCACTGACTCAGGTGGGAGGAGGTGGGGCCCAGGCCTAGGGAGGTGGCCTCGGTGGTGGAAAGAGGTACATGGGTTTGGGAGCGTAGCAGGACGTGGCGATGGACTCACTGTGGGAGTGAGAAGGAGACAGAAACTCAGGGACAAATCCAGGAGTCGCCTGAGCAACTGGGGGATGCTTGGTGACAGGAATGGGTGATGAGTTTCATTTTAAACAAGTTAAGTTTGAGATAATATGATCTATCCAAATGTGTGATATCATCTAGAGAGTCTAGAGCTAGGAAGTGAGGTCTGGGCTGAAAATATACCTTTGAGAGTTGTCAGCATTTGCATGATATTTAAAACCACGGGCCAGCTCGGTGTGCAGGGCTCCAACTGACACCCTATTTTTGTTCTCTCTCTTTTGTGCCAAGTGGCCTAGAATTTTAATAGAGCCTGGCTGCCCTGCTGACCCCAGCATGTTCACGCTGCGTCTGCAGTGGCCTGTGCCAGGGGGTGGTCCCTGGGGCAACCAGATCTCCTCTTTTCCTTCACAACAGTTCTTGTGTTAGCAGGGGCAGTCCAACGTGACTGGCACCAGAGCCTCACACTGTAACACCTTCCTTCTTGGAAGGGCCCCAGGCACCAAGCACTGCCTGAGAAGAATGGAGCGCCAAGAGGTAGAATTAGGCACGTGTGTGGGCTGAGGACCCAGGGCAGCACGTGGGACTTTGTAGGTGAAGTTTTCTGGCTTCCCTGCTTCTAGATCTTTGTATCTCAGGTCCCAGGCTCTTCCCAGTTCTGGAAGAGCCCAGCGTCTTTCGCTGAGCTTCCTTTTCTTTTAGCATTGCATGTTCAAGGACCTTTCACAAATACTCAACTCCCTTAACATTTTGTTTCTAATTTCATCTAAATGTTCACCTAAGCTGTTCATTCTCTTTCTGCTAGAAGTGGGTGAAGCAGAGTTGTCGGAACCAGTCTCGTTTCTGGATGCAGCTGGTGTTTCTCCAAGGTGCTTACTGCCTGTCCGGGTATTACATGCCGGACTGAGGTATAAACACCTCTGCTCAGGGGAGAGAAGGCAGGGCAGGAGAGGCTGCAGGTGCCTGGCTGGGAGAGTCTGCTGCAGAGTCCTGGAAACAACATTTGGCCTAGGCCCAGACATCCTAGTTCAACGCCAAGATCCATCTGGCATTAGCTGTATGACACAGGACATGCCATTTACTGCTCCTTCAGTTTCTGCATCTGCAAATAGTGATGATTTCAGGATTGTTTTCAGATTATGCCGAATATGGGAAAGTGCTTTGTACACTGTCAATACAATTACAACGTAATACGCTATTTCCCATGAACGCTCGGCAATTTGTATAATTAACTCTTTTGCATTTCCGCTTCTCCCTGTCGCTCTAGTTTGTTCAAGTCCAGAGGGCTGGATCGCATGAGCCTGCACGGCCGGCCAGGCACGAGGAGGCACGGGACTGTGGCAGCTTCTCTCCAAAGACGCCTCACGTCATTGTGCTTTCAAGGAAAACGGTAGAGGTTTTTCTTATTTTTTTAATTCATACGTTGCTATCTACTGGTATATATTTTGTGTAACAATAGGCAAATATTAGGATAGTTAAGATGTCAGAGTAGGGAGGACGCAGGGAATAGAGGACGGATATAAATGTTACCCTTTGTGAAGGTATGTGTGCACACATCTTGTTTTGTTTTTCTTTACCCAAACAAATAAGTAAGAAAAGCTGCCCTCCTTGCTCTCTTTTCAACCTTCCTGCGTTCTCACTGGGCGGAGCTCTGCGGGGGAAGGAAGTGGCCATAATCCCAGGCATTGACTACCTGTCCTCCCCACCTGCTATTCGAGAGGAGTTTTCAAGCTGAAGTGCGTGTAGCTGCATCCGCTTGGACGTGAATGTCTGGGAGTTCTCGAGTTTGTCTGCCCCTCTGGCCTGAGAGAGCGGGCGGAAGCCTGCTGATGTCTGTGCTGACTCTCTCTGTTTCTCTGGTTTGTCTCTGGCCCAGTTTCCTGTTCACCTCTGTCCTCTGCTGTCTGGTAGGCTTGACTCATAGGAAACCACAGCCAAGTCACCTAGTGGTCTGACTCACTGACCTTTGGAGCATCTCTTTCTTAAAAAACAATAAAGACAAAAGTAAGCGCCTAAGTACTGCATTTTGCAATAGATTTCAGCTAAGTATTACACTAAATGGTTAGTTCTGGGAAGTCCCCACTTGTGACTTACCTTTGGCAACTGTGCTATAAGCAAATCATTTTATCTCCTAGCAACCGACTTCCCTCCTCCCTCCCTCCCTCCCTCCCTCCCTCCCCTCTGTGTATCCACAAGTGTTTGCTGAGAACCCTCTCTGTCCAGGGACTACATTAGGTTCCAAGCACAAAAATGAAGGCATAGAATAGTCCTCAACAAGCTGCTGATGCCCATAAGAAAGAGGCCAGTAAAGATGTGTAAACAAGTGTGACGAGTTCACCGGCAAGGGGCAGCACAGGGGGCCCTGAACTCAGCCTCAGAATTGCCCTGACCACATGGCAGCATGTGGGCACGCCAGGTGAGCGGAGCAGGAGAGACAGTCTAGGCGGCATCAGATGAGTCTCTGCCACATTCCTTTGTGGTCAGCGGACATGCTGTCTTCAACGGCAGCTTTCACTGGGGCCACTTGAGGTTGCACAACTCCTTCCAGACGTGGGTGAGCTCCAAGAGGGAGGATGCGGACAAGGGGTTAGACTGGAAGGGAAATGGAGGAGCGTGATCCCTACAGCCCTGACACCAGTCAGGGGAGGCTCACAGCAGTGACTGTCCCCATCAGTGCTGTGAGGACTGGACTGCAATGCCCAGGTGATCTGTTGGTGGGGAAGTGCCCCCATAAGCATAATGGGGAAGAGTCAGTTCAGAAGGGACAATATGCTAGCAGCTGATGCTTCTGGCACCCTGTGACAAACGCCCTCAACGCACCTAGGATTTTTGTCACAGATCTGGTAGAAAGTGCAACGTGGGTTCCCATGACAATGCCCTCTTTATGTTTTTCTGCCTCAAAGCCACCTCTGAAGCTGGGAGCCCACTCAGCCCCCAAGCAAGTACAACCTGCAAGTACGGAGAGGTAACACTCTAGGAGCCATCTCGAACCAGTGAAGAATGAGAGCCAGTAGACACGTCTAGCCACTCATCTTTTGGAGGGAACATTCTAGAAGGCATTCTGCACACTTGCCAATGGTCACAGGAGAATTGAGCCGCTGCTGCCCATAGCAGCAACCTTAATGATGCACACTCAGTGGCTTTTCATTCTTCCCTGTCTCACTCTCTCCCTTTTCTTTCAGCTCTGCTTTTTGAGATCTCCTCCCAAGTAAGCCACCTGCACCAAGTCCTCGTCTCTAGTCTCAGGCTGTGATTTTAAGGGAGCCCAAACTAAGAGAGCAATATTATTAACATTAAAGTTTCTAAATAAAAAGCATCTGAAGGTCCACTATCAGTCTCCTTAGAATACCATCTTCTACCTTTGCTATCATCATTTATTTCTGAGCCAGAGGAAAGCAGAGTTCCAAAAAAGGCTTTGAAAACCCTCTGACCCACAGGAAACGGCTGCCATCTAGTCAGGCTGTGCAAAGGGCTCAGTAATACAGAAAGCGAACAGGGCCTCATGGGGGCCTTAGTAGGGTGGCTCAATTTAGCAGGTGAGAAGGAATTCTAGTTTAACTCAGGGGAAAGCTACTGGATAATACTCTTTTCCCTAGTCATAATGGTTACATTAAAAAAAGCACACACATTGCTAGGAGGGTTAATGGATAAGAAAAGATTGGGACAACGAGATTCTATATGAACTAAAACGCTTACAAATACTGTTACAATCATAAAAGCATGCTGAATTAAGAAAATAACCAAGGAATTTTATACTTCAAAAATGAAAATAAAAGTTAATAGACACAAGATGGCTGACGAGAGGCATCCGGCACATGCTTTCTCTGCAAAGCACTGAACAGTAAGTGGATAATCACACTTAGAATAGATCACCTAAGAGAGAACACTGGAATGCAACAGGAGAGTGATAAGAAACACCCAAAGCAAGGAGAGAGGGAAGCAAGGCAGCTTGCCTGGCTGAGATTGGCTGGTAGTGTGGAGAGGCTCTCCAGTGCAGGAAACGGGTAAGTGAGAGACCCCCAGTGGTCTACATTCCCCACATAGCCTCCTGCAATCCCAGCCACGGAAGAACCTCTTGACCACCAAGGCTGAAGTGCAAGCTGCTGCCTGTATTCACGAGCCCTGAGGACAGACACTCCCACCTGCCACTGCCACCTGGGGCTGAAATGCATGCTCCCCAGCCACCTGCCTACTGCTGCTGCCACTCAAAGCAACCTTCCCTCTCCATAGCAGGGCTGCAGTGCAGCTGCCGCCGCCTGCACTCACCGAAGCATTCCTCCAGGGCCTGAGGATCACCCAACCCCTGCCTACCATAGCCAGCACCTGCATGCACCACCAAGGACCTGAGGACAGGTCCTCCTGGCCTGCTTCACCCTCTCCGATGCCCAAGCATGCTTTCTGGGGGCTTGGAGATTACTCAGCCCCATCCACCATCATCAATACCTAAGCACTCCTCCAGAGGGCTTGAGCTTGAGCCCATCCAATGTGTCAGTACCACCATAGCTGGCACCTACCCACACATGCCACATGTGGGCCTGGGGACTGGCCCACCCATCCTGTTGCAGCCACCTGAAATACCAGTGTAGCCTGCTGGGGAGCCAGATGGTTGTTCTACCACTGATACTGCCAGTGCCCATGCCATGCTTGCTGTTCAGGGTCTGAAGCCTACTCACGCATCCACCAGGCCCACCACAGCAGCTAGCAGCACCTGACCAAGTCCCCAGGGGGCCCAAGAATTGACCCACTGAATCTGTGAACACTGATGCCAGTATATGCTGTCCTGGGGCCCGAGGACAGGAATGCTCGGCTTGCCACTGCCATCACTGAGGCCCAAGGTGATTTGCCTGGTGTTTCCATCCTCAGCAACACTTCACAGCCTCCATTAACAACTGCACCCTAAGCCACAAATACGACTGGATGCTGTTTATAGCCAAAGAAATCTTATGAAGACCACACTATTGCATGCACTCAGAATCAAAGCCAAAACGCCCTATCCAGCTAACATCACAGACACATCTTGAGAAAAAAAGTCCTTCCTCCAAAAGGAAATACAAAAAGTTAGTAGAAGTAACTGTTACACCAGATGCATAGATCATGTAAGAACATAAGAAACAGAAAAAAGCAAGGAAATATGACACCCCCAAAGGAAGGCAAAACTTCTCCAGCAACAGATTTCAATGAAAAACATTTATGAAACTCTGGAAAAAGAATTCAAAATAATATTATTTAAAAAAAACATAGTGAGGTATAAGAAAACACAGATAAACAGTATAAAAAAAATCAGGAAAATGATTCAGAATACAAATGAGAAATTTACCAAAAGAGGTAGCTATCATAATAAAGAACATTTTAGAACTGGAAAATTCATTAAACAAAATGCTATATAAATACATTTGAAAGTTTCAGGAATAGACCAGATCAAACAGGAAAAAAAAAAGTCAGAACTTAAGAGACAGGACTTTTGAAATAACCCAGTCAAACAACAATAAAGAAAGAAGAATGAACAAAGCCTATGTGACATCCAGAACACCATGAAGCAACCAAAAAAATTTCTGGTTTAGAATTTCTTAGAATTTCATACTGCCTTGCTTTTCATGTTTCTTGTGTTCCTACATTGTTATCTGTGCATCTGGTGTAATAGTTGCTTCTTCCAAATTATGAATTTGCTTTTGTAGAAGAAAACTTTTTTCTGAAGATGTATCTACGATGTTGATTGGGTAGGGCTCTTTGGCTTTGATTCTGGGTGAATGCAATAATGTAATCTTCATATGATTTCTTTGGCTATAAACAGAAGACAAAAAGGAAATGAAAGGGATGGAAGACCTATTTGACAAAATAATAACTAAAAACTTCCCAAGTCTAGCAACAGATTTAGATATTGAGATACAGGAAACTCAGAGATCCTCAAATAGATACAATTCAAAAAGACCTTCTTCATGACACATTATAGTGAAACTGTCAAAAGTCAAAGACAAAGAGAGTATTCTTAAAACAGCAAGAGGAAAGCATTTAGTCACTTATAAGGGAACTTGTATCAGACTAACAGCAGATTCTCAGCAGAAACCTTATAGGACAGGAGGTAATGGAATTATATATTCAAAGTGCTAAATGGAAAAAAACTGCCAGCCAAAGATAAGGAAATGGATTCTTCATAAATGAGGGAGTAATAAAGTCCTCCCTGAAAAGCAAAACCTGAGGGAAATTATCACCACTACACAAGCCCTGAAAGAAATGCTTAAGGGAGTCCTACATCTGGAAATGAAAGGATAATATCTACCATCAGGAAAATAGTAAAAGTATAAAACCCACTAGTAGAGCAAATTCACAAATAAAGAAGAGAAAGAATTCACTTTCTACCACTACAGAAAACCACAAAGCCACAAGGATAAACAATAAGTAAAAAGAAAAGAATAAAAGATACACAGAGCAACCAGAAATCAATTAATAAAATGTTAGGAATAAGCCATCACATATCAAAAATAGACTTGAATATAAATAGATGATACACTTAAAAGATATACACTGACTGAATGGATTAAAAAATGACCCAACTATGTGCTGCCTATAAGAAACTCACCTCACCTGTAAAGACACATAAAGTCTGAAAGTAAAGGAATGGAAAAAAGATATTCCATGCAAATGGAAGCCAAAAGTAAGCAGGAATAGCTATTCTTACATCAGATAACAGACTTCAACTCACAAACAGTGAAGGGGAACAAATTAGTCTATTATATAATAATAAAGGGATCAATTTAGCAAGAGAATGTAACAATTCAAAACACAGACATACCCAACAATGGATCACTCAGATACATAAAGCAAATGTCATTAGATCTAAAGGGACAGACAGACTCCAACGCAACAATAATAGCGACTTCAACACTCTCCTCTCAGCATGAGACAGATCATCTAGACAGGAAATTAACAAATATACATCGAATTGAAACTGCACGTTAGAGTAAATGGACCTAACAGACACTTATAGACCATTTCGTTTAACAGCTACAAAACACACATTCTTCTCATGAGCACATGGAACATTCTTTACGATAGACCATATGTTAGGCCACAAAACAAGTCCCCACAAATAAAAAAAAAAGATCATATGAGTATTTTCTCAGACCACAGTGGGATGCAACTAGAAATCAATAGCAAGAGGAACTGTGAAAACTGTACAAATACATACAGATTAGACAACATGCTTCTAAATCATCATTCAATCAGGGAAGAAATTAAGGAGAAAAATTCTTTAAATTCTGGAAATAAATGAAAATTGAAACATAGTATACCAAAACCTATAGGATATAGAAAAAACAGTGCTAAGAGGGAAGTTTATAGCAATAAACACCTACATCAAAAACTTAAAAGGATTTCAAATAAACAATCTAATTATGGACCTCAGGGAACTAAAAGGCAAGAACAAACCAAGCTCCAAATTAGTAGAAGTGAAGAAATAATAAAGATCATAGATGAATTAAATGAAATACAGACTAAAAAATAATGCAAAGAATCAACGAAATGAAAAGTTGGTTTTGGCTGGGTGCAGTGGCTCACACCTGTAATCCCAGCACTTTGAGAAGCCAAGGTGGCAGGACTGCTTAAGCTCAGGAGTTCAAGGCCAGCCTGGGTAACATGACAAAACCTCATCACTACCAAAAATACAAAAAATGAGTGCATGTCTGTGGTCCCAGCTACTTGGGAAACTGAGGTGAGAGAATCACTTGAGCCCAGGAGGCAGAGGTTGCAGTGAACTGAGACTGTGCCACTGCACTCCAACCAGGGTGGCAGAGTGAGAGCCTGTCTCAAATAAATAAATAAATAATAAAAAATAAAAGTTATTTTTTTAAAAGATAAATTTAATAAACCACTAGCTAGAGTAACCAAGAAAAAAAGGGAGAAGACCCAAATAAAGAAAATCAGAAATAAAAAAGAAAACATCAGAAGGGATACCACAGAAATGCAAAAGATCAAAAGACACTCTAACTGTACACTGACAAACTGGAAAATCTAGAGGAAATGAATGACAACCTACCAAGATAAAACCAGGAAAAACAGAAAAACTGAACAAACCAATCATAAGTAATAAGATTGAAGCAGTAAAAAAAGTCTCCCAACAAAGAAAAGTCCAGGACAGGATGGTTTCACTGCTGAATTCTATCAGCCTTACAAAGAAGAAGTAACAACAATTCTCCTCAAACTATTCCAAAAAATGGTAGAGGAAGAATTTCTTCCTAACTCATTCTGTAAGATCAGCATCACCCTGGTACCAAAACTGGACAAAGACTCAACAAAAAAGAAAACTACAGGTCAATATCCCCGATGAACATATATGCAAGAATTCTGAACAAAATATTACCAAAAAAATGTAACAGCACATTAAAAATATTATTTGGCCGGGCATGGTAGCTCATGCCTGTAATCCCAGTGGGAGGCCGAGGCAGGCAGATCACCTGAGGTCAGGAGTTGAAGAGCAGCTTGGCCAACATGGTGAAACCCCATCTCTACTAAAAATACCAAAATCTTAGTTGGATGTAGTGGCTGGTGTCTATAATCCCAGCTACTCAGGAGGCTGAGACAGCAGAATCGCTTGACCCTGGGAGGCGGAGGTTGCAGTGAGCCAACATCTCACGCCATTGCACTCCAGCGTGGGCAAAAGAGCAAAACTCCGTCAAAAAAAAGATAAAAAGAGCATTCACCATGATCAAATGGGATTCATTCCAGGGATGCAAAACTTCAACATATACAAATCAACAAACATGATACATCACATCAACAGAATCAAGGACAAAAACCACGTAGTCATCTCAATAGATGCAGAAAAAGCGTTTAATAAAATTCAACATCACTTTATGATTAAAAAAAAACCTCTCAACAAAAAAAACATAGAAGGAACATACCTTAACATAATTAGAAGCACATATGACCAACCCACAACTGACATCATACTGGATGGGTAAAAGCTGAAAGTCTTTCCTCTAAGTACTGGAAAAGGATAAGATGCTCATTTTCACCACTACTACTCAACACAGTACTGGAAGTCCTAGCCAGAGCAATCGGGCAAGAGAAAGAAGTACCAGGCATCCAAGCTGGAGAGAGGGACTCAAAGTGCCCCTCTTTGCAGACGACATAATCTCATTTCTAGAAAATCCTAATGATTACATAAAAGAAACTCTTAGAACTGATCAATAAATTCAATAAAGCTGCAGAATACAAACTCAACATATTTTCAGCTAGCTGAGAAAGAAGTCAAGAAAGTCCCATTTACAATAGCTACAAAAAAAAAAAAATACCTGGGAATAAATGTAACCAAGGAAGTAAAATAACTCCACAAGGAAAGCCACAAAACACTGAGGAAATAAATTAAAGAGGACACAAACAAATGGCCAAATGGCAAGATATTCCATGCTCATAGATTGGAAGAATCAGTATTATTAAAATAACCATACTTCCAAAATCAATCTACAGATTTAATGCAATCCCTAGGAAAATACCAATGGCATTCTTCGCAGAAAGAGAAAAAACAATCTTAAAATTCATATGGAACCAAAAAAAGCCCAAATAGCCAGAGCAATTCCGAATAAAAAGAAAAAGCTGAAGGCACCACACTGCCTGACTTCAAAATATAGTAGTCAAAATGGCATGGTATTGGTAATAAAAGCAGACCTATAGACCAATGGAATAGAATAGAGAACCTAGAAATAATCCACATATTTACAGCCAACAAAGATGCCAAGAACATACACGGGGGAAAGGACCGTCTCTTTACTACAGGGTGCTGGGAAGATTGGATAGTCACATGCGGAAGAATGAAACGGGGCCCTCATCTCTCACCACACACAAAAGTCAACTCAAGATAATTAAAAACACAAATGTAAGACTCAAAAGTATAAAACTACTAGAAGAAAACAAAGAAACACTTTAGGATGTTGATTAAGGCAAACATTTTATGGCTAAGACCTCAAAAGCACAGACAACAAAAACAAAAATAGACAAATGGGACTTAATATTAAAAACCTCTGCCCAGCAAAAGAAACAATCAACAGAGTAAAGAGAAAACTTGTTGAATGGGAGAACATATTTGCAAACTATTCATCTGACAAAGAACTATTATCCATAATAGACAAGGAATGCAAACAACTCAACAACAGACAAAACAAAGAATCCCATTAAGAAGCGGGCAAAAGACATGGATAGACATTTCTCAAAATAGCACATACAGATGGTCAACAGGTCTATGAAAAAGCACTTAACGTCACTATCACCAGTGAAATGCAAATCAAAACCTCAAAGAGATATCATTTTGCCTCAGTCAGAGTGGCTATTATCCCAAGACAAAAAACAGCAGATGCTGGTGTAGATGTGGAGAATAGGGAACTCATACACTGCTGGTGGTAATGTAAATTAGTACAGCTACCATGGAAAACAGCATGGAGACATCTCAAAACACTAAAAATAGAACTACCATATGATTCAGTAATCCCTGCTACTAGAAATTTCTTCAAAGGAAAAAACTCAGTATATCAAAACGATATCTACAAGCCGATGCGACAAGCAGCGCTATTCACAATGGCAAAGATGTGCAATCAGTCGAAGTTTCCGTCAGTGAATGAATGAATGAAGAAAATGTGGTATATATACGCAACGAAATACTAGATGGCCATGAAAAAGAATGACTTTATGTCATTTGCAACAGCATGGATGGAACTGGAGGTCATTATGTTAAGTGAAATAAGCCATGCACAGAAAGATAAATACTGCATGTTTCCCAGCTAAAAAATGTTGATCTCATGGAGGCCGAGTAGAATGATAGACATCAGAGTCTGGGAAGGATGTGTGGGTGGGTCTGGGAGGTGAGTTTGATTAATGGGTAGAAACGTATAGTAAAATTGAAGAAATAAGTCTTAATGTTCAATAGCAGAGTAGGATGACTGTAGTTAACAACAATGTATTACGTATTTCAAAATAGCTAGAAGAGAGGACTTGAAATGTTTCAACACATAGAAATGATAAATACCCCAAATATTCTAACTTGAGGTGGCAGATATCCCACATAGTCTAACTCGATCATTACACATTCTATGCATATAACAAAGTATAACATTTACCCCAAAAACATGTATCAATTAAAAAGTTCATAGACTTTTATGTCTTTGATCGCAAGATAATGTGCTAAAGTAATGTTAAGGGGTGATACAGGAAGAAGAAAGATCGTTTTGGAAAGAAGTATTCTCAAGATACCTTTTCTCCTCTAAGTAACTTTGGAAACACCACGTATGGAGAGAGACTTGTGCATTTGGAAAGGTGTGGTAATTCCCACCCAAATATTTCAGGACACTCTTAATTTCTTTTAATTTTACGTTTATCATTTTAGGGCCAGCTAACACAGCGAGTATGTTCTGTGTGCCAGAAACCGGGCTGAGTGCCTGGAGGATTTGCATATTTGGTGACTCATTTAAAGCATAATAGTTGTGTAAGGTAGGTCACAGCAACCACAGTTTTATAGATGAGAAAACTGGGGCTCCATTAAGCATGAACTGTGATCTGATTTAATTTTAAAACCTTGAAAGGTTTTTCATATAGATATATTTACACATTGGAAAAAAAACTTGTCAGACCACACAAATTGACTTTTAGTTAAAAAACATAATCATTTAAAAATTATTGGGGTAAATGCTGTTTAAAAACAGCATTTTTGCAATTTTGCCTTTGGGAAAGAGAATTTACTTTCAGAAAGAAAACAATTCTTTTCTTTAAGAAAATGCTTGAACAGCCCTTTTGATTATAAATGAGCTCCCTGGCCCTTGTCAAGACAAAAAGAGAGAAATTACTGCACTTTGATAATTTAATATTAGAATTTTGGGATTTTCCCTGGTGATCTCAGCAGTTAGGAACTCAGGTGCCAGTCGGTAACATATACCCAAGGCAGTGATGGTCAGCTTTGTCACTCTTTGGTCTCGTGCAGTATTTCTCCTTTGTTATCTGCAAACATTTAAGAACTCTCACTATCTATAAAGCCCTGTATTAGTGGCATATGCGGGTGAGGAAAGGGGAAGCAGCTACACTGACATCTGGGGCAAAAGCCAGCAGGAACGGAGATAAGATAGAAGTCACTAAGCAAAAGCTAGAAGCAGCTTAGAGAGAAGGCATCTCTCATTCTTCACCTTTAGAAATATTTAGAAAGGGGCTTAGTTTCTTGCAGGACTCGTCTGAATGAGATTTCAGTTTTGCTTGCTTACCACCCCCCTTTGCAGATACTCTAAGACATGGAAACTTTGAGTTCAGAAAGGTTACAAAGGGAGCATGAGGCAGTAACATACGACACTGGACTCAACCAACGTCCTCAAAAAGGAAAATAAACGACGACTGTGGAGGAGCTTCTCAAACTCACTGTTCTTTTACATCAACGGGAAGCCCACTAGATAAGTGACAGCTGAAACTGGGTTTTGTGTCTTTTCTTATTCATCACCCTTGTTCAGTAAACGCGAAACATGATGACTCGACAAATTATACCAAGAATGATATCAGCAAAGCAGTGAAATAAGGTTTCCAGGTCTCATCCCCCTACAGAAACAATGATTTGATGACCATCCATGGACAAAAGTACCTTTGTAGGAGCCTCAGAATCCAGGTAGAAGGTTGCAAAACACTGGTGGATGTCAAAGCCCAGGAGGGCCACTTTGAGAAGGCAGGCCCGTGGCCCAGTGGCTGTGGTATGGTCCTGGCTGGGGACCTGGGATCGTTCGTGCCCTCTTGTGGACTTGGCTCCAGCCCACGTAGCTGCAATTTTGCCACCATCCTCCAAGGGACCTGACAGGAGCCATACCCAACAGCAAGTCTGGCAACAACCATATCAAACAGAAAAATTCACAGATACATGAAAAACAAACACTGAACTCTTGAACAACCAGTGGGTTGAAGAAGAAATCAAAAGGGAATTTAAAAAACACCTCGAGACACACAAAACTGGAAACACAACATACCAACATGTATGAGATACAGTACTGAGACGGAGGTTTACAAAAATAAATGCCCATAGTAAAAAGAGCTAGATGCAGTGGCTCACACCTATAATTTCAGCATTTTGGGAGGCCAAAGTGGGAGGACCACTCGGGCTCAGGAGTTTGAAACCAGCCTGGGCAACATAGTGAGACCTTATTATCTCTGTTTAAACAAAAAAAATCAGCATGTGCCCATAATCCCAGTCACTAGAGAGACTGAGGCAGGAGGATCACTTGGACACAGGAGGTCGAGGCTGCTGTGAGCCATGACTGCATCTGCACTCCAGCCTGAGCAACAGAGTGAGACCCTGTCAAAAAAAAAAAAAAGAAAAAGAAAAAGAAATATCTCAAATAAACAACACACCTTTATATCTTAAGAAACCAGGACGAGGTCAGACACAGTGGCTTAAGCCTGTAATCTTAGCACTTTGGTAGTGGACTGAGGCAGGTGGACTGCTTGAGCCCAGGCATTCGAGACCAGCCTGAGCAACATGGTAAAACGCCCTCTCCACAAAAAATACAAAAATTAGCCAGGCATGGTGACATGCACCCATAGTCATAGCTACTCGGAAGGCTGAGGTGGGAGGATCACCTAAGCCCAGGGAGGACAAGGCTGCAGTGAGCCATGATCATGCTACTGAACTCCAGCCTGAGAACCTGCCAAAAAGAAAGAAAGAAAGAAAGAAACAGAAACTGGAAAAAAGAGAACAAACTAAATCCAAAGTCAGGAGAAGAAAGAGAACAATAAAGATTAGAGCAGACATAAATCAAATAGAGAATAGGAAATTTCTAAAAATCAACAAAACTAAGAGTTGGGTTTTGTTTTGTTTTTTAAAAAAAGATAAAATTGACAAGCCCTTAGCTCAATAACTTTTAAAAAAAAGAAGAAAAGACTCAAATAAATAAAATGATGAAAGAGGTGACATTACAATGAATGTCTCAGAAACAAAAAGGATCATAAAGATTATTTTGAATAATTATAACTCAACAAATTGGATAACCTAGGAGAAATGAATACATTTCTAGAAATCTACAAAATGAGATTCTTCTAGAAATCTAGAAAACAACAAAAATACTGTTAGAACTAATAAATGAATTCAAAGTTACAGAAACAAAATCAACATGCAAAAATCAGTGAGTTATCTATATATAAACAATGAATTATCTGAAAGGAAATTAAGAAAACAATCCCACTGACAATAGCAAAAAAGAGAATAAAGTAGTTAGGAATAAAATTAACGAAAGAGGTGAAAGACAGACTGGAAACGGTGGCTCATGCCTGTAATTCCAGCAATTGGGGAGGCTGAGGCAGGTGGATCATGAGGTCAGGAGATTGAGACCATCCTGGCCAATGTGGTGAAACTTTGTCTCTACTACAATATAAAAAACTAGGCAGCTGTGGTGGTGCCTGTCTGTAGTCCCACCTATTCTGAACCCAGGAGGTGGAGATTGCAGTGAGCCAAGACTGCACCACTGCACTCCAGCCTGGTGACAGAGCAAGACTCCATCTTAAAACAAAACAAAAAAAAGAGGTGAAAGACATACAGTGAATTTTTAAATCAAGTCAGGAAAAATCCACACCAAGACAATGGATCACTCAGAAAGGCTAGTTTACTTCCTGCAGGAAGGGTGCAAGTTGCCAGCAGTCTTGCCATGAGAGCACACCTGAACAAAGGAGACAGGGCTATTTATAATTTTCATAACCTGATGCAATTGCCCTACTGCTGTGTCCAGTTTCCATTGGCCGGAATGGGACCTCACATTCTATGCTTGATCCGATTGGCTAAGAACCATGGTAATTTCCTAAATAGATAACGGGGAAGAAGATGAGGAAGAAGACAAGGAAGAAGCAGCAGCTAGTCAGGAGAAGGTCAGGAGGGTTTCCAAATAAGGAATGGCAGGCACCAGAGTTTGGAGCTTGCCCAGTCCTGTTCAGACATGCCAGCGCAAGTCAAGGTAGATGATTTAAGAAAGAATACATATACATGGGTATATGTCTATGCTAATATTGGATAATGGCCATAGAGCAAGAAATTGTAACTCCTTATAATTCAGTCTAAGATATAAACTTTGAAGAAGAACTTTCCCATCTCTCACAACATTCAATTTATGGTTGGAAGAATTAATATTGCTAAAATGTCCATGCTACCCAAAGTGATCTAAAGATTCAATGCAATCGTTATCAAAATTCCAGTGGTGCTCTTTACAGAAGTAGAAAGAAGTCATCCTAAAATTCATATGAAACCACAGAAGAGCTTGAATAGCCAAAGCAATCTTGAGCAATGAGAACAAAGTTGGAGACACCATGCTTCCTGTTTTCAAAATGTAGTAGTTATATTCATCAAAACAGTATGGCACTGGCATAAAAACAGACCAATGGACCAGTTAGAAAGCCCATACATAAAACCACACATATACGGTCAACTGGTCTTCAACAAAGGTGCCAAGAATACACAATGGGGGATTGTCTCCTCAATAAACGGTGCGGGAAAACTGGCCATCCACAAGCAAAACAATAGAATGAGCACGTTTTCTTACACCACATATAAAAATCAGCTCAAAACGGGTCAAAAACGTAGAACAACCAGAAGAAAATGGAAAATCCTTACAGCATTGGTCTGAGCAATAATTTTTTGGATTATTGGTGAAAATAATAAGCACAGGCAACAAAAGCAAAAGTAGGCAAATGGGATTACATCAAACTAAAAAGCTTCCTCACAGAAAAAGGAACAACAGACAGAGTGAAAAGGTAACCACAGAATGGGAGAAAAATTTGCAAAGCATATTAATACATAAAATATACTAAAACAACTCAATAGCAAAAAGCCAAATAACCTAATCAAAACATGGGTAAAAAACCTGAATAGACATCTCTTACAAGAAGACATGCAAAAGACAACAGGTCTATGAAAAGGTCATTAACATCACTAATCATCAGAGAAATGCACATCAAAACCACAATGAGATATTACTTCACACGTTAGAATGGCTATTAACAAAAAGACAAAAGTTAAGTGTTAGTGAAGATGTGGAGAAGAAGAAACATTTGTACATTATTCTGGGAGTGTAAATTGGTATGGCCATTGTGGAAGGGAGTATGGAGGTTCCTCAAAATATTAAAAATTGAACTCTCACGGGATCCAGCAATCCTCCTTCTGGGTATATATATCAAAAGGAAATAAGAACGTTATGTCAAAGGAGTCACCTGTACTCCTGTGTTCACTGTAGCATTATTCACAGTAGTGTAGACATTGAAACAACCTAAATGTCTGTTAATGGGTGAATGAATAAAGAAAAAAGTATATATACTTATATATATATATAAAATTCTATTATAAATATAAAATATTCCATTATATATAATATATATTCTATTATATAAGCATATATAATATTACATGTAATTTTCTATTATATATAAGTACATATAATACTCTATTATATATAAATATATAATGAAATATTATTCAGCCTTAAATAAGGAAGAAGATTCTACCATTCGTGACAACATGGATGAACCTGGAGGACATTCAGCTAATGAAATAAGCTAGACACACAAAGAAATATACTGCGTGATCTCATTCACACATGGAATGAAAAACGGTCAAACCACAGAAGCACAGAGAATGGTGGTTTTTAGGGGTTGAGGGGTAGGAGAAATGAGACGTTGGTTAGAGTATAGAGTCTTAATTATGCAAGATAAATATGTTCTGAATAACTAATGTATAGCATGGTGATTGTGGTTAACAACACTGTATTGTATACTTGGAATTTGTTAAGGTGGATCTTAAGTGTTCTTGCCAGACACATAAATGGCACAAATGGCAACTGTGTGAGGT
The DNA here is from genome assembly GCF_030222135.1 of Aotus nancymaae. NCBI lineage: Eukaryota > Metazoa > Chordata > Mammalia > Primates > Aotidae > Aotus > Aotus nancymaae. Next base: position 2,601,654 of record NW_026988452.1, read on the forward strand.
GTTAGGTCTGTTAATCAGCTGAATTGCGGTGATTATTTCACATTGTATATACATCTATAAAAACATCAAGTTGTACATCATGAATATGTGCAATTTTTATTTGTTAATTAAACCTCAGTACAGCTATACATAAATAAATACATAATAAATTAAGCCTAAATTATTAGTAAATTGTAATCTGATTCTTCAGGTCTGTTTAGACAATTTATTAAAATTACTTGCAAGTGTGCGATGTGAAGTGAACAGTTTCTGCAGCTGCTATTTCAGTGTTACTTTAAATCCCTCTTTGGAAGTGCATTCCAAGGCACTGAGTTCTCCATGCATGCGACAGTGCTTTATGAAGCAACTTACATGGGGGTTCAAGGAGAAGCCAGTCTTTAAAATCCAAGGGTTAGGAAGAACATTTCCAATTCTGGGAAGATGGATCAGACATATTTTTTGTTGTTCCTCCAGCTAAGTACAGCTGAGAACCCTTGGTATTATATAAAATACAAACATAAGAAGACTCTGAAAAATGGAGAAAAGAAAGTAGACCAACTAGGGACTTTGCAACCCTACGAATAACAAGGTGATGAGTTACCTGGGGTTTCTTTTTACCTCATAGATCTCACACTGAGTCCAAAGGAAGCCAATGGTTTCAGAAATACCAGTGGTTTCAGACAAAAAGAAGCTCCCCCCAGATTCTGCTCTTTTTTTGCCAAAGGACTAGGAAAGGGGCAATCTAACAAGACAGAAAACTTTTAAGTAACAATTGCTCTACTCCAGTTAAACATCTTGGACCCCACCCCCAACCCATCTAGCAAAGACCAATTAGAGTCTAGATTACTCCCTTGCCAGCCTGGGACAAAGCACTTCAACGCTTGGTGAGGTGGTGTCACAGAAGGCAAATAGCAGAGAATTTCATTTCTGAGTAAAGAACCCTCTCCCCACCCTGAACACACGTACATCCTTTGTCATTGGAGACCATGGGGTAATCCTGGAATTCCACCTGCACCCACTGAGGAGGATAATGAGGCCCCCTCTCCCTCCTCACTGAGGTGGTGATAGAAAAGTCTACTAGAAAGTGAAGATTTTTGTTACTGCTCAACAGTAATGAGTTCACCCTTTCTCAGTGGGAAACGGTAGGGAAGAGTAATAAAGTAATAAACTAGGTCCATTCTGCCTCTCAGCCAGGACCTGGTGGGGAGACTGAACTTCTAACCCTGCCCAAGGGTAAAAAGAGCATCCTCTCTACCCTTGGCTTGACTTCCGCATCCACTGGCAGTAATGAGACTGTGTCTCCCTTCTCCCATGAGAGCAGTGTAATAAGAGGCCTTTTAAAATACAAGATTTAAATAAGATCCAGTGTCTTGTGATACCCCAAATATCTAGGTTTCAGTGGAACACCAACTGTCATACCAAGAACAGGAAAATCTCAACTTGAATGACAAAGAAAATCAATAGACCCCAAATCCAAGGTGACACAGACGTTAGAATTATCTGACAAGAATTTTAAAACAGTCATCATAATAATGCTTAAATGAGAAATTATGGACATACTTGAACCAGTGAAGGAATAGAAAGTCTCAGAAAAGAAATAGAAGATACTATTTAAAATGAAAATTTTAGAGCTGAAATATACAACAACAAAAAGAAAAAACTCAGTGAATTTGTTCAACAGCAGAATGGATAAGACAGAGAAAAGTATTAATGAACTTAAAGGTAAAACAATAGAAATTGGCTAGTTTGAAAAACAGAGAGAAAATAGGCTGAGATGATAAAGGACAAAAATCAAAGGACCATCTCAATAGATGCAGGAAAATCACTAGACAAAATTTAACACCCTTCATGATAAAAATGCCTGACCAACTAGAAATAAAAACTTCTTCAACCTGATAAAGGATAACCATAACAAACCCACAACTAACATGATACTTAATGGTGAAAGGCTGAATGCTTTCCCCTTAAGATCAGAAACAAAACATGTTTGTTCTTACCGCTTCTATTCATCACTGTACTGAAAGTTCTAGGTAGGGCAATGAGGCAAGAAGATGAAATAAAAGGCGTTCATATTGAAAGGAAAGAGTGAAACTATTTTATTTGCAGATGACATGGTCTTGTATATAGATAACCCCATGGAATCCAATAAAAAAAAAAGAGAGAAAAAAAGAAAATAAAAAGAAAGAATAAAAGAGTTCAGCTAGGTTGTAGGATACAAGATAAATGTCTACAAATCATAGCGTTTTCATACAGTAGCAGTGAACAAACTGGAAATAAGATAAACAATTCCATTTACAGTAGCATAGAAAACAAGGTACATAGAAATAAATTTAACCAAAAAGTACAAAACTTATATATTCTGAAAATTACAAAGCATTGTTGAAAGAAATGAAAGACCTAAATCAATTTTTTTTAAATTTCATACTCATAAAGTAAAAGACTTCAAATTTTAAGATGGCAATATCCTCCAAATTGATCCATAGATTTAACACAATCCCTATCAAAATCCCATCTAACCTCTTTGCAGAAATTGATGAACTAATTCTAATGATTTCTTAGCTATGACAACAAAAGTACAAGCAAAAAAAAAAAAAAAAAAAAAAACCAGATAAACTTGTTATCACCAAAATTACACATATACAAAATTACAGATTTATCCTTTGAAGGATACCATTAAGAAAATAAAACGAAATCCCACGCATTGGGAGAAAATTTTTATTTTTTAAATTTATTTTTATGTTCATTTTTTGAGACAGAGTCTCTCTGTGTTGTGTTGCCAGGCTGGAGTGCAGTGGTGAGATCTCAGCTCTCAGCAATCCCCACCTCCAAGGCTCAAGCCATTCTCATGCCTCAGCCTTCTGAGAGCTGGGACTATAGGCATGCGCTACCATGCCCAGATAATTTTTTGTTTTTAGTAGAGACAGGATTTTGCCATGTAGACCAGACTGGTCTCAAACTCCTGACCTCAAGCAATCTGCCTGCCTTGGCCTCTCAAAATGTTGTGATTACAGGCAGGAACCACCACGCCTGGTCTAGAGAACATTTTTATAAATCATACATCTCATAACGGATTTGTATGTAGAACATACAAAGAACAATTGCAAGTCAGTAAAAAGATAAATGACCCAATTAAAACGAGTAACAGTTCTGAATAGACATTTCTCAAAAGAAAATATATAAATAGCCATTAAGCATATGAAAAGATTTTTGCCATCATTAGTCACCAAGGAAATGCAAATCAAGACTACAATTAGATACTATTTCACACCCAGTAAAATGTCTAGAATAAAAAAGTAGGATATCTAGAATATAGAAGATAATAATAAAAGTTGGCAGAGATGTAGAGAAAATTATATACTACTGATGGGAATGTAAAATGGTGCAATCATTTTAGAAAACAGTGGGTAATTCCCAAAATAGTTAAACATAGAATTACCATCTGATCCAGTAATTCTACTCTCAGATATATACTCAAGAATAATGAAAACATATGTCCACATAAAAACGTGTACATCGATGCCCACAGTAGCGCTGTTCATAATAGTCAAAAGGTATAAAAAACCAAGTGTTCATCAACTGATTAATAAATAGAGAAAATGTGGTATAGTCATATGACAGGGTATTATTTGATAATAAAAAAGAATGACATATGGATATATGCTACAATATAGATTAACCTTGAGAACATTATGCGAAGTGAAAAAAGCCAGTCACAATCCTATTTGTATGAAAAGTCCAGAATAGGCATAAAGATGTCAAATGTCCTCAAATTGATAGACAGGCTCAACTACCAAAACTACCAATTAACTAGACACAATTTTTTCTAGGTATGGACAAGATTATTCTAAAGTTTATATGGAAAGGCAAGCTAACTAGAATTAAAAAAAAAAAAAAGAGTATGGTGAGAGGAATCATTCTACCCAATTTGTAGACATATTATATAGGTACTGCACTCAAGAGTGTGCAGTATTGGTGAAGGGACAGACACATCGATCAATGGAACAAAATAGAAACCCAGAAGTAACCCTGCACAAGTATGGGCAACTGATTTTGGAAGGTCAAAACAAATTCAATGGAGGAAAGATCGTTTTTTCAACAAATAGCACTGCGGCAGCTGGGTATCCATAGACGTAAATGAACTCTGACTTAAACCTCACAGCCTATGAGAAAATTAACTCAAACTCAGTCATATATTTAAATGTAAAAGGTAAAACTATAAAACTTTTAGATGATAATATAGGATAAAAATATTTAGGACCGATGTCTTGGTGAAGAGTTCTTAGATATGACATCAAAAACATGACATATAAAAGAGAAAGATGATAAATTGGACTATCTCAAAATTTTTAATCTTTCTCTTTTAAATATCTGTTAAGATGAAAAAAAGACTAGCTACAGACTGTGAGAATATATTTGCACACCACGTATCTGACAAAGGACTCCTATCTGGAATATATGAAGAACTCTTACATAGCAATAGTACATAACAATACACTTAGAAAATAGACACAAGACATGAGACGTTTTGTCAAAGAGAATATATGGTGGCAATGAGCACATGGGAAGATGTTTATATCACTAATCTTTAGAAAAATGCATATTGAGAACATGATGAATTATCACTACAACGACACAGATAAAACAGCCATTATAAAATGCTAATATCAAATGCTGTCACAGATGTGGACAACCTGGACCTCAGACGTTGCTCATGGGAATGTGAAATGGTCTTGTCATTCTGAAAAATAGTTTGGCGGTATCTTAAAAAACTGAACAAACACTTACCATATGACCCAGAAACTGCACTCCCAGAGAATGAAGACTTACATTCACGTAAAAGCTCTATGTGACTGTTCATACAGCTTGATTCATAACAGCCAAGAACAGGAAACGATCAAAATGCTCCTCAAACAAGTGAATAGTTGAACAAACTGTGGTAATCCATCACAATAAATCCACCCTCAGTAAAAAAGGAATCAAACATTAATTCATAAAACCATCTAAAGAAATCTCAAGGGCATTATGCCGAATGAAGAAAGCCAATCTCAAGACATCACGTAGCATAAAATTTCATTTTTATAATATTGTTTGAATGACAAATCATAAGGATGGAAAACAGAATAATGATTTCCAAGGGTTACAGGTGAGAGAGAGAGGCGGTGACTGTGACTGTATCGGGGTAGCACATGGGAGATCTCTGTGTGATGGAATAGTTCTGCATTTTGATTGTGATGATGGTTACAGGAATCTACACCTGTGAGAAAACACAACATAAAAATATACGCACACGTTGTACCAATGTCACTTTCCTGGTTTTGGTATTTTACTATAATTATGTTGGATGTAACCCTTGGGGAAAATGGGTGAAGGGTACACAACACCTCTTTGTTCTATCTTTGCAACTTCCCGTGTAACTATTTCAAAATAAAAAGTTTAAACAAAGACTATCCTAACTGAATAGATCAAAACAAAACAAAACCCAAAGGGGCTGTATTACGAGCCTCAGAGCTGTGTGTTTGCGATGTCTCTTCTCCTGAGTTGAGGAATGGAGTGTGGTCCCTTGGTGACATTTTTCTACCTTGCAAAAGTGTCAGGGCCTCAAGATTAAATGCTTTGTTTGTGTTTCTAGGTCTCCAAGCAGCTTTGAAGTATTTGGTCTCTAGGGGAGGGTCCAAAGTTCAGCACATTGTGGCCTAACAGTGCCACACCTGTCAGCACACACACAGGGGCAAGCTGCTGGCCTCTCCGGAACCCTCCTACTTAGGGAATGTGACCAGGACTTCAGGAAATCCCCCATGTAGAAGAACAATTTCCAGTTGAAAAAGAACTCAAAAAAGTGGAGATGTGACTGTATCTCGGTTGAACAATTTTCCCAAGTAGAAATAAACACTGCTGTCCCCTGTCTGGTCACATCCCACCTCCTATTCTTGGAAATTCTCTTGTAGGTACACATTGTTCCGACAAGAACCCCACGATGTTTCTCCTCTGGCTCCTGAAATCCATACTTTGGAGTGTCACACCCAGTAAACTTGGAGTTTTGTGGCCTTCGATGACTAATCAGTTGTCTGAGCCATGCTGGTTAAAGGACACATTACCCTTCAAGACTTGAACTAGAAGGGAGAATAAATTGAGATTTGTTTAGCCTGGTTCTCTTGATGTCTACGTTATTCATCTCCACTCAGTATACACGCTGGCAGGCCTCGTGCTGGACACTGGGGATGTGGAGGTGAATGAGGCACTGTCCCTGCCTTCATAAAGTTTGGTGGGAAGACAGACATTGAAAAAATAAACACAGAGTAACATGTAGTCGTCTGTGCCTTCCAGAACTTACTGCCAAGAGACTGGAAGCAGAAAAATAAACGAGGGAAGTGCCAAACAGGTCAGGGAAAGCTCCTCTGAGGTGTCCCTTCAGCTGAGGGAGAAGGAGTGAGGAAAGAAAGCTAGAGCTGTGCTTCGGGTGTGGAACCAGGACGTGCAAAACAGGGAGGCAGGGATTCAGAACGGAAAGGGGGCTGGCTTGGCTGCAGAGTGCAGTGCCTGGGGGCTGTGGTGAGCTTTGTCCATTGCTGAGGAGGGCAAAGCCTACTGCTTCCAACCAGCCATCTGATAACAAGCACTTGCTGAGACCCTATAGGCTGAGCCACACTTTGTGGGGTATAGAATCATGTCTGGGCCTTGCCCTTAAGAAATTTTCGAGGAGCAATTGAAAAGGGTACTTGGAGGAGAAGTGAAAGGGTGAGCTGGCATTAGCAGACGAAAATATCACCAAAAGGTCTGCCCAGCGTCTGCAGCTGTTACACATTACAGGGGTCCAAGGTTTGGCCTGGAGTGTCTTATTTTTTTCTCTTCCAATATTTTTACTTTAAAATAGAAAGAAAAAAAAAAACCTTAAAAACAGTCTTGTTTACTTTATCCAAGATTAAAGAGCTTGAACCGACTTGGATGGTCTAAATGGATTTTTAAGTGCTTTACGGACAAGCACCCCTAATTGCTAAAATGCTAGGCTAGGCTTCTGTGACTCTTGCTCAGGCTTTGTATTGTCTGGGTTTGCTTATTTACTCTCCTTGTTAGAGGTCAAAACGAAGTCTCAGATTAGAATATTTTAATTTCTGAAGCTATGGACTCAAACAAGTTCTCTAGAGCCATGTCACACTATGAGCGGTCACTTTACAACTCTACATCTTTTCCTTGAGTAGGCTCCTCCAAGGTCTAACAGTGCCTCTAATTCAACATTCTGTGCATGAGAACGTAGCGAACAGCAAAGCATCCGAGGTACAGATCACAATCCACATGTCTCAGGAACCCAGAACAGCCAGAGAGGTCCTGGAAAGGGTCAAACTAGAGTCTCTGGTTTCTCCTTTTGCCAATCATGGAAGCAGCTTTGGATGATAGCAAAGTCCAGAATGGAGAAACCCGGTTTCTGAGTGCCGACCCCGTCACTCCAGGACAGTGTGACTCTGTGTTGCGGGAGGAGGGGGAACTTCCCTCTTTGAATCTCAGTTTTCCTGTTTGTAAACTGGTGACAGTAACCTGCCTCCACGGTTAGCTTTGGCATCTGAATCTTGAGGGCGAGAGCTCTGCCAGTCCCAGTCATCAGACTCAACGGAGTTCCAGTGAGAGTCTCTCCGCAAGAGGCCAAGTTTTGAAAATTTTGCAGAAACCATCCTCACAGCGTCAAAATAAATTAGACTTAAGACATTTTCCCAGCAACTGAGAAGTACTTTTTAAACACTTTGTAAGGATTTATAGCAATATTCTTGAAAGATGCCCGGAGGACAGGGCCATTTATATCATTGTTTTGGAGTTGATCGTCTACTTAGCTGCTTATTCATTGAAGTGTACGTATGGCCTTTCTTTTGCTGTGGATTTGCAGCAAGTGTGTTTCTCATGAGTTCTGCAATGTTAGAAGGTATGATTTGACCTGTGGTCGAGGGGAGAAGAAAGCAGAAGAGCTCCTGAAAATGATTTTCATGAAGATAGATCAAGTTCACTCAAATGTCATTTAGATATGTGTAAGAACCATGTGGCCTAGAGAATTAGGTAATGAGAGATAGGAGAATACTGCCTGTGTGTGCTTTGAAGCCCATGATAGAAATGTCGTCATTAACACTATAAAAGTGCTTATTTCATATTTTTTGACCTACTTAAGAGGGGCTCAGTACAACATTAAGGGTGGAAAGAAGGGTCGCTCTAAGTTTCTGCAGCTCCAGGTCTCATGTCCTGACAAAATCTCTCATAGGAAGTAACCCTGGCTGCCTGAGAAGAATTTTACTTTTTTTTTTTTTGAGATGGAGTTTCGCTCTTGTTACCCAGGCTGGAGTGCAATGGCGCGATCTCGGCTCACCGCAACCTCCGCCTCCTGGGTTCAGGCAATTCTCCTGCCTCAGCCTCCTGAGTAGCTGGGATTATAGGCACGCGCCACCATGCCCAGCTAATTTTTTGTATTTTTAGTAGAGACGGGGTTTCACCATGTTGACCAGGATGGTCTCGATCTCTTGACCTCGTGATCCACCCGCCTCGGCCTCCCAAAGTGCTGGGATTACAGGCGTGAGCCACCACACCCGGCCCTTTCTTTTTTTTTTGATGGAGTCTTGCTCTGTCACCAGGCTGGAATGCAGTGGTGCAATCTTGGCCCACTGCAATCTACACCTCCCAGGTTCAAGCAATTCCCCTGCCTCAGCCTCCCAAGTAGCTGGGACTACAGGCATGCACCACCATGCTTGGCTATGTTTTTTGTATTTTACTAGAGATGGGTTTCACCATGTTGACCAGGATGGTCTTGATCTCCTCACCTTGTGACCCTCCCGCCTTGACCTCCCAAAGTTCTCGGATTACAAGCATGAGCCACCACACCCAGCCCAAGCTCACTAATTTTTTCTTCTGCTTGATCAATTCTGCTATTAAGAGACTCTAATGCATTCTTTGGTATGTCAATTGCATTTTCAACTCTAGAATTTCTGCTTGATTCTTCGTATTTCAATCTCTTTGTTAAATTTATCTGATAGAATTCTGAATTATTTCTCTGTGTTATCTTGAATTTCTCTGAGTTCCCTTAAAATATTACATTTAAATTCTCTGTCTGAAAGGTCACATATCTCTGTTCTTTCAGGATTGGTCCCTGGTGCCTTACTTAGTTCATTTGGTAAGATCATGTTTTCCTCAATGGCTCTGATGCTTGTACCTGTTCATCAGTGTATGGGCCTTGTTGTAATCTTCAGTCTGGAATTATTTGTACCTGTCCTTCCAGGCTTTCCAAGTATTTGAAGGAACTTGGGCCCCAAACTCAGTAACACTGTGGTTCTTGCAGACTTTTACAGGTATCACCTTGGTGGTGCTGGATAACATACAGAAGAATTCTCTGGAATTCCAGGCAGAGACTCTTGTTCTTTTTCCTTACTCTCGCCCAAACAAACAGAGTCTCTGTCTTTGTGCTGAACCTCCTGGAACTGAGGCTGGAGGAAATACAAGCATCCCTGTGGTTACCATGACTGGGATAGTGCTGGTTCAGACCTGAAGCCGGCACAGCACTGGGTTTTGCCCAAAGCTCACTGTAACCACCTGGTTCACTCAGGGCCCTAGAGCTCTACAATGAGTAGGTGGCAAAGCCAGCCAGGTTTATGTCCCTCCCTTCAGAATGGTGAGTTCCCCTGGCCTCAGAGTTCCGGAAACGCTCTCTAGGAACCTTAGACGTTTACCTGTTATTCTACTTCACTGCAGCAAAACTGGAATCGAACCACAAAACAAAGTCCTTTCCACTCTTCCTTCCCCTTTCCAAAGGCAGAGGAGCTTCTCCACGTGGCCGTCATGAGCACTGACCTACAGAGCATTCTGCTAGGCCACTGCCAATGTTTACGTAAAGGCCGAGGGCTATTCAAACAGAGTATGATGAATGCTGCCTGGGACTCAGCCTTCAGGGCAGCCAGCTGCCCTCTGGCCCAGGGCAGGTCCAGAAATGCTGACCAAGAGCCTAGGCCTGGACTTGGGGATCCTAAGAACCTACTTGGTTCTCTACCCACCTGTGGCCAAGCTGGTGCCTAAGGTGCAAGAGAGTCCCTGTTACTTTTCCTATCCGCTTTTCCCCAACAAAAGGAGTCTTTCACCAGAGCCACCACAGTTGTGAATGTGCTGGGTCACAGCTGAAGCTGGCAAGTCTCAGAGCCCAAGGCCCACAGCATATTACCAGGGCATTGCTGTTGGTCATTCAGGGCCCCGGGGCTCCTCAGTCGGCAGTTGGCGAATCCTGCCAGGTCTCTGCTGTGACAGGGCATCACTGAGTTCAATGTGAAGCTCCCTAGTCACTGTGCTCGGCTTCTCCCAAGTGCACAGATTTCTTTGCATTGCATGGCTGCTACCAGAGCGTGGGGGAGGGGTGGAACAAGCCCTCTCTTGGCCACACTGGCTGGTGTCTCAGTAGTTTGTGTGCCCTGCCCACCAAGCCCACTGGCTCTGAGCCCGGCTCAGCACTAGGACTTGCAATACCTGTGGCCTAGACTGCCCCCAAGTTCACTTAGGGCCCCAGAGCACTCCAGCACACAGGGGCAGGGCTCTCAGGAACTCAAGGTCTGATGCTGGGATAGGTAATTCCCCTCTGGTTAGGGCAAGTCCAAATGCTCCCTCTGTGGGCAGATGTCAACTGAGTACAGCCCAGTTCTGCTTTCACTATGATGGGACAGCACTGAGTTCAATGCAGAGCCTCATAATCACCACGCTCTCCCTCTTCAAAGCACACAGATTCTTCCCACCATCTGGCCGCTTCTGAGGAATGGGGGAGAGGTGGCATCAGCATTTCAAGACTGTCTTTCCTGCCCTCTTCATTAATTCTTTCAGTGATATCAAGTTAAAATCAGGTACGGTGATTGTTTACCTGATTTTTAATTATGGTGATGATGCTTTTTGTGTATTGCTAGTTGTTAAAATATGGTGCTCCTGCAGGGGTGACAAATGGTCTAGGCTTCTGTTCAGCCATCTTCCTCTGCCTCCTCCTTTTGTCCATTTTTAAATTGGATTATTTGTGAAGTTTCGTTTTGTTTTTTGCTGCTATTTGAGCTCCTTATGAATTCTAGGTATTAATCCCTTGTCAGATGGATAGTTTGCAAACATTTTCTGCCATCTTGTAGGTCATCTCTTCATCTTGTGGATCGTTTCCTTTGCTGTGCAGAAGCTTTTTAGCTTGATGTAATCTCAATTGGCTATTTTTGCTTTGGGTGCCTGTGGTTTTGAGGTCTCACACAAAACAATTTTGCCTACACCAGTGTCCTGGAGCAGTTCCCCAATGTTTCCCTCTAGCGCTTTCATACTTTGAGGTCTTAGATTCAAGTTTTTAATCCATTTTGGTTCCATTTTGATTTTTTGTGTGTATGGTGAGAGCTAGGAATCTAGTTTCATTCTTCAGCATAGAACTGTCCAGTGTTCCCAGCACACTGGATTGAAAGGCCATCCCTTCCCACCGTATGCTTTTGGCACCTTTGTCAAAGATGAGCAGGCTGTAAATGGGTGCACTTATGTCAGGGTTCCTTCTTCCGTTCCATTGCTCTGTGTGTCTGTTTTTATGCCAATACCAGGCTGTTCGGTTACTTAGACATTGTGGTAAACTTTAAAGTTAGGCAGTGCAAGCCTTCAGCTTTGTTCCTTTTCTCAGGATTGCTTTGGCTCTTGGGGGTCTTTTGGTTCCATACAAATTTTAGAAATTTTGTTTTCTATTTTTGTGAAGAATGTCATTGATATTTTGATAGGGACTGCATTGAATCTGTAGATTACTTTAAGTAGTATTGTCATTTTAACAATATTAATTCTTCCAACCCATGAGCATGGAACATCTTTTCACTCTTTTGTGCCCTCTTCTTCTCTTTCAGGAGAGTTCTATAGCTTTTCTTGTAGAGATCTTTCACTTCTTTGGCTAAATTGATTCCTAGGTATTTTATACCTTTGTAGCTATTGTATGGGATTGTGATCTTGATACCTTTTTCAGATTGTTTGCTGTTGGGATATGTAAGTGCTATGAGATAGGAGCTTCTCTGCATTAGCCACTTTTCCTATTGTTTAAATCCAGTTCTCAACACTGTCCTGCGTAGAGGAACTTCATCCATCTGCAGGGGATGGATATTTGTTCTTCTTATTCAGTATTTGGACTATCAGATCCCTATAAATTCCAGCAAAGTCCCCGCCTTCCCTTGAAAGAAAGAACTGTACCTTCTGCCCTCAAATCCACGGCCTCTTTCCCACCTCTGGGTGGCTGGCTTCCACATCAGTGGTAAGATGGGGAGTGTCACACTGACCCACTTCTCAGCAGGGCTGTGAGATGCAGCAACTAATTACAAAGGCTAATAAAATATTTACAGAGCTCACAGCACACTTTGGAAGTGCAAGGGCTTAGTTAATAAAAATAACGACGGTGCTAGACAAACACTGCTCAGTGCCCAGTGCCGCTCTCAAGAAGAGTAAACAACTCGCCAGGGTAATTTCAAGCTCTATTAGATGCTTGCAGCAAGTATCACTGTTATCCAAGAAGAGAGAAAATCTGCCATGCAGGAAATCTTGACTGAAGGCCACAGGCCAGCCGTGCAGAGCAATGTGGTTTGATTAAAATGAGCAGTGACCTTTTGTGCAAGCGCCGGGATCTCTGGGCTTTTTCAGAATTCAGGGAGGGAGAAGTGAGTTGGCTCCTTGCCACCTTGGGCTCAAGCTCCAGGGCCTTGCTTGTTTCGTAGAGACCCCTCTCCAGGAATCTGAAGTCCAAACTGCTCTGGGCTGGCCAGGACCAAGGAGTGGAGGGATCTCTTAATGGAAAGTATAGAGGCATTTTGGATCTTTGCAGAGGACACTAGAAAGAGCCAGCAGCACAGCCTATTTAAGTAATAAAAAGAGGGGCAAGGGATCAGATGGACCCGGACAGGAAGACAGAACCCACACTAGGAATCTGGTGTGGGGGACCAGAGTTAGCAGAAAGCTGACAGGACACACAGAAGGAGACAGTGAGGTAACCTAGAGATCAGCAACAGTTAAGGCAGGAGGAACGAAGGTGGAGGTGCCGTCACCTGTGCCATGGAGATGTGGCTGGATCCACAAAGAAGATGTTCGTTGCCACTGTTCGAGACACGAGATCCTAAGCAGAGAGATGAGATAAGGGGAGAAACCCTGGCTTCTCCTCTCCTCTTTCCCACCCTCTAGCGTCCTGCCTGTCTTCCTTGATCAGCCAATCCTAAGCAGAAGGAAGCCCAGAAGTGTGGTTTGCAAGGCTGGCATCTGCAGCATAGAGCAGGGCAGGGCTTGAGGGCCAACAGCCAGGTGCTCAGCACGTGAGGGGCCAGTGAGGGCTGGGGCTGAACACAGCTGGCTCAGTTATATGGGGTGTTAGACTCTCACCAAGAACCATGGGAAGCACAGATGGGAGTCTAACCTGGAAGTCTCTTTCCCCATCTCACATGCTAGACAAAGAGCAGGCTGGGAGCTCTGGGCTCCCAACTCCCAGCTACCTAATGATCCATCACCTGGTGAGCCAGGCTGGCCTCATCCACTGCCAATGAGAACAAGCCTACTCATCAAGGAATATGCTTCTGATCATTAACGCAGGTTGAGAAAGTCCCTTAGGGAGCCTGTGAACACTCCCTCTCCGAGTCTGAGTTCCAGCCTGCATCAAAGGCTCGCTGTGGGGGTCAACCCAATCCTAACTGGTAAACCAGATTCTAACACTATGAAGGTGTGGAATTCTAGTTACAGAAAGTCACCTGCACTCCATCACAAATGACCAAACCTGACAACGGGGCCAGCAACAGGGCAATGTATTAAAAACAGAGTAGTATGTCAATCACTTGGGTGACCCCAGAAGGCAATCTAGAATGTTCCAGACAAGCTCTTGTTTAATTTCCCTTCCCGAGAATGGTGTTTAAAATGGTAAACTGTCTTATGAATCAAGTAAGGTGAGTCAAGTTCCCGGGGTGTTAATTTAATGGCTCACTCGGGGCTTTGACTAATTTTGTTTCTGTGAGAGTGTGATAATTTTACAGACTCCAAACCAGGAAGTGAAAATTAATTCATTTCCATTCACTCCATGTCAACAGAACTGAATCGCTAGGAACCAAGCGTTCCTTTAGGTGGGCAGGCAGATGAGGTTTCATAAACTGTCAGAGTCAGGGAAATCATTTAGCTAAGACTGCATAATTTGCTAGTGGCCAAACTGGAGACCAGAACCCAGGAGTGTGGTGAGGTGGGGAGAGCTGCTGTGTCGTCAGTGACACCCCTCATCCCCGTATTCTGTTCCGAGTCTCCTTTTTCTTTTCAAATGGTTTGACGGGAACTGCTCATTCCTGCCTCCCACGGATATGATATTGTTTCTGTTTCTGGGCCTCTAAGAGTTTTCAGATTTGATCCTTGTCTGGGAGCTCACATAACTCAATTCTTCGGAGAATCAAATGAGAGAATGCAGTTCCCTGTCCTCTCACCTTACCTGGGAGCAGGAGTTCAAGCAACACAAACTGCTTTAGCGCTGTTGCTGTTGATGTGCTGTTTGACAGGCAGCTGTGCTGGTGAGTTTCCGTATGCCCTTCCCAGTCTGCTCACCTTTATGGACCATAGCAAGCGTCTCCTTCACGCCTGTTTTTTCTGTTTTGTATTGTTTTGAGATGAAGTCTCCCTCTGTAGCCTACACCAGAGCACAGTGGTGAGATCTCAGCTCACTGCAACCTCCACTTCCTGGGTTTGCGTGATTGTCCTGCCTCAGCCTCCTGAGTAGCTGGAATTATAGGCACGTGCCAATGCACTCGGCTAATTTTCCGTATTTTTTAGTAAAGACAGGGTTTCACCATGTTGGCCAGGCTGGTCTTGAACTCCCGACCTCAGATAATCCACCGCCTTGGCCTCCCAAAGTGCTAGGATTACAGGCGTGAGCCACCGCGCCCCACCCATCCCTGTTTTTGGTGTGGCTATGGGAGGCGCTGGCAGGAAACTGGAGGATGAGGGGAGCCGTGAGGTTCGTGAGGTTGGGAGGTTACCCCACTGCTCTGTCTCGGCCAAACCATATCCGAATGCTGTGGTTCTTCCCCAAAGGCCACAGCTCTTGTGCAAGGGCTCCCTTTGCCACCTCAGGACTGGGGAAGCTGAGTGCTGCCCACAGACACTGGCCCCAGGTGCTTCCCTGCTTCCTGTTGTCTTCCTGACCCTGTCCTTATCCTCAAAATTATCCTTTCGTCAGCAAAAAGAATCAAACTCTGTAATATATTTTAAAGCGGTTTATTCTGAGTCAAACATGAGTGACCAAGGCCTGAGGCACAGTCCCAAGAGGTCCTGAGAATGTGCCCAAGCTGCTGGGTCACAGTCTAGTTTTATGCATTTTAGGGAGACACAATCAATACATATGGGGTAGGTATTGATTTGGTTCCAAAGGTGGGACAGCTCGAAATTGGGAGGGGTGAGCTTACGGGGCAAAGGTGGATTCAAAGAGTTTCTGGCTGGCCATTGGTTGAAAGAGTTGTCCTTATGATCTAAAGGCCTGGAATCAACAGAAAGGAGTGTCAGGTTCAAGACAAAGAATGGTGGAGACTGTGGTTCTTGTTCTGTACATGAAGCCTCAGGCGTGGCTGCCCTTAGAGACTATACGTGACAAATGTTTGCTATTCAGATCTCTAAAAGATGTTAGACTCTCAGTTAATCTCTTCAGGATTGGGAGAGACTGGAAGGGGAAAGGATCTGGTTATAATAATGGATATCCTTTATAGATGCAAGCCCCCCGCCCCGCCCCCCACCTTATGGCCACTGAACAGCTTTGCAGGCCATTTAAAAATATAACAGAGAAACGTATTTAGGGGTAAAATATTTTGATTTCCTTCTTTTATCTGTCTGGCATGTGGGATTGTGCCAGAGTCAACATTAGAAAGCAGGCCACATTATATGGGGTTAAATAAAACTCCTCTGATGAGATTTTACGGTTTGTAGGGCGTGACTCTCTAGTCCCCTTAGATAGGAATTTGGGCAAGAGAAGAAAAATATCAGAGTTTAGTCCTCACTTTATTCCATTTTACATTTGAGGATGCTCTCCTTCTCCTTTCTGTCTGGTAATTGAATAAGCTGTATTTCACAGCAAACAAAAAAAACAACAGCAACAAAACCCAAAACAGAAAACAACCCAAAACAGCAACAACAAAAAACAGCAAACCAAAAAGCTGTTTGCAAACCCTCAGGACCTTCGGCCAGCTGCAGCCTGAGCATCACGGCGCCTTCGGCACCTCATCTTTTTAAATTTCCATCAGTAGGGTTGTGGGAGAGGACAATGGAGGGATCTGTACCAAGTAAGGTGACGAGGCAATTGATTTATGGCTTATGCATACAGATTTCTGGAACATGTCATATTCCCATCAATAATATTCTGTCTCACTGTAGCCACAAGTATTCTCACATAGCAGTGCCAAGCTCAGAAGTTCCATACACCTCTCCCTGGAATGAAAGATTCTTAAGAGAGGTGTCACACCCAGACCATTTGCTGTGATTTCTGGGAAACTGAGCACACAGATTTCAGCACCTAGAAAAGTACTGGCCATGTCACGGGCACTGAATAGTTATCTGTAAATTAATGAACACACTCTGGGATATATCTGTAACATACTACGGTTGGCATGTGGGGCACAGTCAGAGACCTCGAGCTTCCTCAGTGCAAACCGTGGCCCGTGGTCTCCACGTCTGTGTGCACGAATCATCTAGAATGAAAATATCAATCTTTGGTAGGTACTGGCAGAGCATCCAGTTGGGTTTCTGATCTGAATTGTCTTTTCTAAGGGAGTATGCCATGCATTCTTGAGGCTGGCATTTCATTGCAAACACCCAATTCTAGCTTCCAAACTGACCAAAAAAAAAGGAGAGGACTTTAAATCTCTGCACCTAATTCTAACAGCTCAGAGCTAAAAATCCTTGGTCAGAAGTTGCCCACAGGATGACTCATACTGAAATAAAAGCCTCTTCCCTGAATCACGTGTTTTGCTAATTGAATATGAGGGAACTACTTAAGGACAACGTCAGCTTTTCAGGTGAAGTCTTTGGTTAGTCTCGCCTGGAGTGGTGACCAGCAGTTCTCAGGACCAACCCTCTGTGCGGGAGGCTGCTTTGTTCATGTGGCTTGGCTCCCTACACCAATGAAATTGCTGGCAGACAAAGGGGAAGAAAGGCCTGAACCTGTGAGCAAGCGAGAGATGTGGCCCAGCCCTGCTCAGTGATGTTTCGTTTTACAGATAAATACTGCAGCTATTAAAATTATCATCATCAAAATTCCCGCAGGATGAACAGGACGTTACCATCGAGCATTTGAAAGTCTCTAGGCCTGACTCCTCTTCCTTCTCCAACTGAAGCTCGTTTTTATGGGTACTTCTGTAACAAGACTTCTTAGGAACATATCTACTATATTTTGAGCAGAACAAACTGGTCAAGCAGGAGCCTTGGGAAAGCCACCCTCTTCCCACCCTCCATCATGTCCCTCAGCTTGCTGGAACCAGCAGAACCTTCCGAGGCAGAGGTGTCAGCCTTCATTCTAGCAAGCTGGGCTGGTAATTTTGTGACAGTGGCTGGTTGTAATGTTCTAGATCTTCTTTTCAGAAGGATGTTGTATTACTTAGGGTTCTCCAGAGAAATCAGAAAAACAGAAATAATAGAATATGTACATATATATATGAGAATACATACACTCTATTATATGTGTGCACGTACACATATGCATATTCTATATGTGTGTATATGTACATATAGAGAGAGAGCACTTCTGAAAGCTCTCTCTACAGTTTTATGAACTTTATATTACATTTAACAGAGAGAAACTTTAAGGAATTGTCTCACATGATTGTGTGGGCTAGCAAACCTGAAATTCGTGAAAATTCAGGCAAGAGTTGATGTTGCAGTCTGAAGAATTTCTTCTTCTTCAGAAAATCTGCTTCCTGCTCTTAAGGCTTGCAGTGGATTAGGTGAGGCCCACTGGCATTTGGAGAGCACTCTGCTTACTTAAAGTCTACTGATTTTATGTTAATCTTTACTCAAAGTCAACTCATTGTTAACGTTAATCTCAGCTAAAAAGTACCTTCACAGCCACATCTAGGCTGGTGCTTGACCACACAACTGGGAGCCACAGCCTCGTGAAGCTGACACAGAACATGAACCATCAGAGATGCCGACAGAGGTCGCCTCAAATACATACGCATTCCAACAGACACCGCCTCCTTCGGAGAAAACAGTCATCCCAGAGAGATGCACGAAGGGAAGAAAGGGAAACAGTGCACATTTTGCAAGATCTGGGTGTTACCGGCTCACTTAACTTTCTTTCACTGGAAGAAAGTGCTGACTGGCACTATAAATTGCATGTCTGTCCCTGTGTGCCCTGGCTGACGGCCCCCCTTGAAGCACCGAGTCCCCTCCTTCAGCGTGCTCCTCTCTTCTCACTCTCGCTCAGGGACAAACCGGACAGCAGCTGGGCCACGTTCTCTAAGAGGTGCGGTCACTGTGTGTCACAGGCATCCTCTCTTCTCTCCTATCCATGAGAGACACCCATGAGAGACAGGACAGGAGAGAAGAGAGGATGCTTATCCACGCTCTCTGCGTGCAGAGTCATGACGGTAAATAAATGTCAAGTTTTCTTTCCCGGGTTATCCTTCGCTTTTCTACTTAAAAGCAACCTATGCAAAGTCATTTAGGAAGGCCTGCTGTATTCACCTAGGATCTGAACAAACGAGCACTACCATTTCTGGCATTTTAAATAAAGCAGAGGCTTTAAATAAAGTCCTGTCCTACGGGCCGACTCACAATGTCCGCATGTGTTAAATCCGAGGTTCATATTCATTATTTTCTTTTTCTATTTTTGGATGCTTCAATCAAGACTGTTTTCTAAAATGTAGTTCACATTAATATTTTACAGAGTTGTATTCATTTTTCAATAGATTAAGGACTTGATTCAACAGTGTTAAGAAAAGCAAATAATAGGTATTTGTATGAAAACTCTAATTTGAATATTGTAGTTTTTATTTTACAAGATAACGTTGTAACATATCACATTAAAATTTAAAGTGTTCAATTGTTATTCTCAAATGCCATCATCTTTTAATGGCAAATTTCCCTCCATCTTTTTACATGTATAATTATTTGTAAACAGATCGCCTGAGTTCAAATTAAATATTTAAACTATTGGCTGATTAGTAACCTATGAAGTCATGGCAGTTATTATTTGTGACACAGTAATAACAACCTTCTAAAACTAGAGATCTTTTAAAAGTAAAATTTATATTAAAATGAAAAAATACAGAGAAATGTACAAATCCTAAGTGTTTAACTCAATGAATCTTGGTATTTATTTTAATATTTAATTTTAAATGACTTCTGGGTTATAAATTATTCTTGTATGTTTTTCTAGGTCTGCAGAGGCTAGGGTGACCAACTCACGAGTACCCCAGCACTTTGCAGATTTCAGCACTCAAAGTCCTTCAGTCAGGGTAGCTCTTCAGTCTCAAGGACACTGGAACCGTTGGCCACTCTAGCAGGGACAGGGCTGGGGCCTGGTCTCACCACTGATTGCACGTATGTGTTGAATCACCTCCACATCCCCTCCCCGCTTCCCTTCACTTGTAGCCTCAAAATGAATTCTGTAATTGACACCCAAAGTGTTGCTGTTGGAGCTAAAGGGAGACAAGAATAAGCTGAGGGGCAGGATGAGGAAGGGCTTACAGAGGATTCCCAAGTGGAGAACTTCTTTTACATTGCTTTTATGGGGCATGTCCCTCTTTCTCCCTTTTTGGGTTCAGTATTATCTTCCTGCCCCTCAGCTGGAGCCCCAGGAAATCCTGATGGAGAGCGGATTTGCTCGGCCTTGCCGCCCTCAGGTACCAACGGCTAAGTCTGTGCTTGTTTTTCACCTGCTCTTCTAAATAGACTCACTTCATAGGAAAAGGCACGATTAGAATTTAAATTTCCAGAAACACGCGAGGTATGGATGGGAGAATGTTTGTGGGTGTAGTGGGTGGGATTATAGAAGCACTTAACTGTTACCAAGACATATTTAAATAAAGAGAAGGAAACAGGAAAAAACCTCATTCCACAGCACCTGCCTGCACAGAAAAAAAGAAAATATAAATGAGAGGGCAAGTGTAGATGAAGAGTTCTTGTCCTGATGCAGTTTGCTTGATCTGTCCTTCCTACGTGTGGAATTCCCTTTCAAGACGCTGTAAAACCCCTGTGAGCCTTGGCCTTTGGGAGCAGGTACTGCGAGTGTGAATTCCACCTTCACCAAGTTCTGGCTGTTTGATTTGTGGCAAAATGTTTAGGAATCATGAGCTTCAGATCCCTCACAGAGAACAGTGGAAGTAAAGACCCTTATCTTGAAAAGTTAGTCTGAGGAGTAAATTAGGTAATGTGTGTGAAGATTTTAGCCAAGTGATGGCATATAATAAATGCTCAGTAAATACAAGATTACTCTGTCACCTTAATTAATTTAATTTCATAAATGTTAAAAATAAGATATTCATTCATTCATAGATCCATTCATTCAACAAATATTTATGGCAGCGAAAGGATGCTGGAGAGTGGGATCAAGTGAGAAAGAAAGCCAGTGGCCCACTGAGAGTGAACGGTCTGCTGGCGGACTCAAATGAAGTAGAAAACGTCGGGCACGTCGGGTATGGCCTTGCAAGCCATGCATTACAGAGACGACCCCTTCCCACTGAAAATCATGCTATCCCGTTCAGAACACACAGTTGCTCCCGGGAAGCGGCTGGCCAATCAGGACCTACATTCCCACCCTCCTCACATTTAGATGTGGCCACTTCTTGCCAACAAATCAAAATGATACACGTCACTTTTAGGCCGGGACCTTTAAGAGATAGTTTTACCTCCCCAGAGCTCTCTTTTCCATTCTCCCAGCTAGAAGCAGGTGTCTTTAAGGCCCTCAAAGATAGTAAAGTTGCTAGACAGAAGAAACTCTGGTTCCTAAACCACAGTTTAAAACCATTGCCAACTAGGACCGTTCACCTTGGACTGTTATGTCCTGAGAAATCGCCTTCTACTGGGTTTCACCCACTATGTTTTGTGTTCCATTTGTTCCAGAAGCTGGCATTACTCCTCCTTATATATTGTGCTAAGTTATTTTGCACAATGTGTAAGTTAGAGGTTCACACTGTATAACTATCACACAAAATTTCATTTTGAGTCTTTATTCTAAATGTAGAGGGAAGCCATGGAAGGGTTTTAAGCAGGGAAATGACCTGATTTTTGCTAGGAAATGATTACTCTAGTTAAACAAATTAGGGGAGGAGTTAGGAATCTCGAATTGTACAGTAAAAAAAGGAAGAGGTAATAATGGCTAAAAATATGGTGGTAGCAGAGAGAGAAAGAGAGAGAGAGAGAGAGAGAGAGAAAGAGAAGTTTTGGTATGTGGGATCCCGAGGGCTCAACAATGGTGAGTCGGGGGGAAAGGTGTTGAAGATAACTCCCATGTTCTGACTGGAGTGCCAGGTGCCCAGACAGAGGACTCTGAGCAGAGTCCCAGGTAAGAGTAGGGCAGTACAGAAGCGGGGACAGTCCTGTGGACACCGTCTCTTCTGTCTGTCAGTCTTTGCTGTGGAGCTAATCTTCACGGGATGCTGCAGTGGGATCCATGTTACCAGATGGCGTCTTTGGGCTGGGTAGCATGGAGCAGGCTTTCACGCTAAGTAGCAATCGTCACGCCACGCATTCCTTTGTTCATTCATTCACTTAACCAGGCACTGGGCTAGGGGCTGGGGACTTAGCACACAGGCCTGCTCTTGAAAACTCAGTCCTCGCACTCCCAGCCTTTAACTGCTTATGTAAATCTACCAGAACAGAATCACTATTCAGAGATAGGTGTTTGGAGGAATTGACACTGCTAAGAATATTGCTCCTGATACAAGCTACGAGGGCGAACATGTGAGGGGCGAGTGCAGGAAGGGGGCAGGCAGGAACGGAAAGGCAAGAAAGAACGGTTTCCCTAAAAATTTACAAAGTGTTTTCATCTATAAAACTTTATGGGATACTTAAAATGGTGCAGGGAGACATCAAGGCCCAGAACCTTTACCGCATCTCCCCAGAGTGTCACAACCAGAACACTCTTCCGAGGCAAGGTCCATTCTTTTCTATTGTATGCCGCCATAACGCTTCCCTGGAGAGGAAAGTGCTGTTGATAACTGCGTTGAGGAAAAATGGTGGGCAGTGGGGATCACAGAGAGGCTGCAGCTACAGAGGGGCAGGGGGCCGAGTGACCTCACCTGGACAGGTGCTCAGGCCTGCCTGGCCATCTACATTGGGTGGGTCCCAGTGGCGGAACTAATTTGGTTGGGTTTCAGTGTGCAGCCATAGGGTGATTGCAGGCTGTGTCCCATGGAGCCCTGAGGGCCAAATTCTGTCTCCAAGTCAGAGAGGAGGGTGTTGGGCTGGACATGAGGACACGCTGAGAAGGTCAGAATGAGGGCAGGCAATAGACCCTGGTGTGTGGGAGACACAGCCTGGCTCACAGGCTTTAGGGCCTGAGTGGATGTACTATTAGGGGCCTGCCTAGATCAGTTAGAAACCAGGCCAATTCCTCAGAGCCAGGAGAGTTTAGAAAGATAGCCCTGACATATGTGTGTCCATGCACCTCATGAGCACATGTGTATGCTTATAAACATAGGCACACAACATAGGTACACATGTGTGCTTATAAACATAGGTACACACATGCTTATAAACATGGGTACATATACATGCCTATAAACATAGGCACACATGTATGCTTATAAACATAGGTGCACATATATGCTTATATGCATAAGTACACATGTATGCTTATAAACATAGGTACACATGTATGTGCTCAGGATGTGTTCCATGGCAGCATGGGGTCGGGATGGATGGAATGGAACAGGACGATTAGAAACAGAAAGCAGACCTGCAGGGAAGACCAGAGAGCTACCCTGGAGAGTAGCCGTTCCTACCCACACTGGCTCTCTCCATCACTGGCTCTTTCAGTTCTGTCCCTAGGATTTATCACATAGCCATTCTTTCCTCCATTAGTCTGATCTTACCTAAGGAAGTTTGCTGAAGACTTGGGGATGCTTCCAGCCTCCCAGCATTGAGAGAGTCCCATAAGCCTCTGCTGGAAGGAACCAGTGGCAAAAGGCAGACAAGGTGCCGATATCAAACACTTGGATTCTCCTGTTAAACCCAAACGTGCTTTAATGTTGCCACCCTCTGCAAGACTTTGCACAAATACATGTGTCTAAGTCAGGAAAGCTCTGCTGGCATATTCAAGTGCCTTGATTTTCAGTTTGGAAAACGTGGTCTCTGTCTCAGCTCGTACTGAAAACAGATTTCCTGAGGGTTGTATTTTAACAGCAAAGTGCCTCCAATGTGCCAGGCACTCTGCAAACGCTCTTCCATCCTCTGACAACCGCAGGAGTTTGGTATCATCGTAGTCCCCATTTCACAGGTGAGGCCTCGGAGGTTCAGTGAGGTCAGGCACCTTGCCCAGCATTACAGTGCCAAGCAGCCGCTCAGGCAGGGCTTGAATCCAGGCTGTGGGGCTGCAGACGCCCTGTCCTTAATGGTGCTCTGCTCTTTCCATGGCGGGCAGAGGCCTCTGTTCTGCCTTGCTCCACTGGACGGCTAATACGCTGCCTTCTGCACTAAATGCTGACCTCGGAGGCAGAAGCTGCTTCTCATTTACCCTCATTCCTCCAGCTGGGATCACAGGGTCTAGCACACAAAGGCTCGTCACCTGTGTGCTGCTGGGACTGGAAAGACCTGCCACGGTGGCCCGGCCCGTTCTCCTGCCCCTGCCTTCGTGGTCTGGAGCTCTGCACACAGCAACCTCACCCAGCCCATTTCGCCCTCATGATGCTTTTCCCTCCATCGTCTAAATCTCTTCTAAACAAGCTTCGCTGACAGGCCAAGTCCTGGTGCACGACCGTGGGCATCTGTCGCTTCTGTGCAGGGCCAGCAGGAAACATGCCCAAGCGCTGAACAATAAACAATTTGCAGCCAGAAGCAGGTCCAAGTCTCAGCTCTACTTCTCTGGGCTGGGCACCAAAGCAGGCCGTGGTCACCTGTCACCTCCACAGCCAAACTCCCGCCAGGTCCAGCCCTGACTTATCAAGTGAGCCCGCTGACAGTTTCACGGCGCTCCTGTAAGCCTTCCTTTCATTTTAGGGGACAAGAGATAAAATCCAGCGGTAAGGGAGAATGGCAGGCTCAGTTTACACGTGCGAACGTAGGCACTGTTTCTGAGTGGGGAAAAAACACTCCATGCTGCTTGAGTTTCTTCCAGAATATTACCCTGAGGCCTAATCAAAATGAGACGAAGAGATTCACCTTTTCCACTTCACCAGTAGACTTGGAAGAGAAGGGAATTGAATGGAGTCATAACCGCATCTCCAATATGGTGGATTTTTACTAAATAAAGCAACGGATTAAAGGAGGGAGGGAGCAGTGGATTAGCTGAGCTACTCGGTGCCAAATTTTTATATGTCCCTCTGATAGCCACAGTCATTTATGAAGTGGCTTTTGAGGTGCATTCAAGGACGAGACTGAGACTCAGAGATTGTGACTTGCCCAAGGTCACATGGCTAGTGGGCTACAGAACTCAAACTGATCAAAGGTTTGTGCGACCCCACAGTTCATACTGTTGGCTGGGTGCAGTGGCTCACACTTGCAATCCCAGCACTTTGAGAGGCTGAGGCAGGAGAATCGCTTGAACCTGGAAGGCAGAGGTTGCAGTGAGCTGGGATATGGCCCCTGCATTCCAGCCTGTATGACAGAGTAAGACCCTGTCCCCACCGCCCACCCCAAAAAAAGCTCACGCTGTTCCCACCTCACAGTGCTGCCACAGACCTTTCCTTTCCTGAGCAGCTTGCAAAGAATGATTTTCCAAATTGCTGCAAAAGGTGACTCTAACCTTTAAAAACACCATGAACATATAAAGAAAATACTTCTATTTTGAACACTTATCTATTCAGAGATTTATATGGTAAATTGTGTCGTGCTAAACTGCATTTTTGAAATACCATGTATTTGAAAAGCTATCCTGACCTCACTTAATAGAAATAAACCACATGAAGCAAAGGCGAAGAAAGACAGATGTTAACACCGTTCCGCTCGGTGTTTCGGGATTTTCCTTTCTGACCAGAGGCAACAGGCAGCATAGTCCAACAAGGAGACAAAGTTAACTATTAACTTGGGGGCGAAAAGTCAACAGTGAGAACACTCTTTGTATTACCCTGCCCATTCTCCAGCAAATATTAACATAACATATGCGGGCAAGGGCACTTTCCTGTAACTATACGTGTGCGTTACGTACGCTTACCAAACATCAGCAACGAAGGCATTGTCCAACGCTAGCTCCTCCTGTTACAAAGGCCCAGAAAATAGACTTGTCTAAGGTCACCTCGCTAGTTAGAACTAGGACCCCAGAGGAGAATGAGATCCTGGCCCTCTCAGCGTTGTGTGACGTCGGATAGTTAGGTCCTGGTGGAATACATAAAATTACAACACATGGGATGATCACTTCCACTTACAAACAATGATGAGCTCATCATGAACTTAAATGCAACACCATATCTGAAACAAAATTCGAGCTCTGTAACCCACTAGCTACGTGACCTTGGGCAAGTCACGATCTTTGAGTCTCAATCCCATCCCTGAACGTACCTGAGATAGTCACTTCATAAGGTATGGCTATTAAAGGGACACATAAACATTTGGCATCCAGTAGGAGCTCAAAATTGTCATATTCTATGAGAACTTATCTACTTACTTCTGATCTTTTGCCTCCAAGTGGTATGGTCTGGAAGGCGATGGATGGACAAATGTTGATGCCATTACTTTCGAGACTTGAGTTTGCAGACTGGTTTTCTAGAAGCAGCATGACATAGCAGAAAGAGAACAAAGCTGGCAGCAGACTGAGCTAAGTCCTCAACCAAGCTCTTACCATGGCTGCTGAGTGGGGCAAGTTCATCCCCTCCTGGGCCTTGGCTTTCCCATCGATGAAATGGAAGTAACTGTATCTACTAATCGCTATGTGAGAGTGGATTGAACACTCCCCCAGAAAGATTCATGGTCACCCAGAACCTTAGAATGTGATCTTATTTGGAAAGAAGGTCTTTGCAAATGTAGTTCGTTGGTTATAAAGAAGAGCTCTTGCTGGATTAAAGAGGACCCTAGATCCAATGGCTGATGTCCTTGGAGGAAAAGGAGAGGACACAGAGAGACGCAGAGAAGCCCAGATGCAGATGGAGGCAGAGATGGGACCTACCTGCCACGAGCCACGGAACGGCAAGAACCAGCAGAAGAGGAAGAGGCAGGGAAGGGCTCCTCCCCAGAGCCCACAGAGGGGGCGCGGTCTTGAGAACCAGTAGAAGAGGAAGAGGCAGGGAAGGGCTCCTCCCCAGAGCCCACAGAGGGGGCGCGGTCTTGCCAACACCTTTATTTTAGGCTTCTGGCCTCCATAACTGTGAGAAAAAAAATCCGCTGTTTCAAACTACCAAATCTATGGCAACTTTTCTGACAGCCCACGGAAATCAATGCAGTCTGCAAAGAGCTCGACAGGGTGCTTATCACATAGCAAATAACTGATAAATGCCTCCAATAATTACTATTTACACCTCATGATGTTCAAGCATCCATCGGGGTAGTCTGTAACAGGTGGCAGAAGTCTCACAATCCCGAAGTCTGAAAGACTAATGTCAGAATAACAGGCTTTACTAATTGAGAATCTGCATCTCTATTTCCTTTTCCCCCAGATCCCAAACCCAACTACTAAAAACAAAACAAACTTTATTTAAACAAGTAACTTTAACTACACAACCTGGCAGTAAATTTTAAAAGAATCCAGAGCAATAAAAAATTTGTTAAGAAATAGGTATCTAGGTTCAGTGTGAACAATTTTTCACACTATAAACTCTAATTTTCTATATAGCTTAAGCTAATTGTGGTATTAATTCCCAGATTTCCTTATAAAATATTGTGGTAGCCAAGACTTGGAACCAACCCAAACGCCCATCAGTGACAGACTGGATAAAGAAAATGTGGCACATATACACCATGGAATATTATGCAGCCATAAAAAAGGATGAGTTCATGTCCTTTGCAGGGACTTGGATAAAGCTGGAAACCATCATTCTCAGCAAACTGACACAAGAACAGAAAACCAAACACTGCATGTTCTCACTCATAAGTGGGTGTTGAACAATGAGAACACATGGACACAGGCAGGGGAACATCACACACTGGGGCCTGTCAGGCAGTGCGGGGGGTGGGATAACATTAGGAGAAACACCTAATGTAGATGACAGGGTGACAGATGCAGCCAACCACTATGGCGCCTGTAGAACTATGCATCAAATCTGCACGTTTTTCACATGTACCCAGAACTTAAAGTATAATTTTTTAAAAAAAGAGTTAAAAACAACAAAAAGATATTGTGCTAGCCCTGAGGAAAAAAAAGACAGTGGAGAATATAAGTGGGGAGACTGCCTACCTCACATGGTTACAGAAGAAAGAGGACTCCTGAAAAATTAAAACAGGGCAAGTGGAAAGATTCTGTTTGACAACCAGGAGGGAGCATTTCCAGAGGGCGGCCAGCAAACAGGCCGCACAGTACAAGGAGGACGCAGAGGACAACTGCCAAGAAATACCACCCAGAACTCTGTGCCCGGCCACCATGGCAGTGGCAGAAAGGTTGAAATGTTTCTCAAGCCCTCAAACCTCAAAACAAGGCTTAGAATTTCACTAGAACCTACAGAGTATACTCTTTAAAAGCCAACACAACCAATGTCACATAGGGTTAAGGGTTGGGCCGCTCAGGATGGTGGCCTAGAATGGAGGGTCCACCTCCTGTGAGTGTAACACAGACCATGGCTGAACGGCTGAAGCAGAACTTCCCAGTCCAGTCCACCTGCCCAGTCCCCTGGTCACCTCCCCCAACCCCACTTTTAGAAATTGCCATGTCGCTACCACTTTCCTCTGCCCTCAAATATCACTCATATGTTCACAGGCAGATGCCTTATCCAAGCTGAGCCAATCAGACTCTTTTTCTTGGGAATCTGAAGTTTGGAATATATACAAATATGAACTGACAGTCTTTCCAGCAGAGTCACATTAATGGTAGACAAAGAGACAGTGAAACTGCAGACTTGGCTGGGCGTGGGGGCTCATGCCTATAATCCCAGGAACTTTGAGAGGCAGAGGTGGACGGATGAGCTGAGGTCGGGAGTTTGAAACCAGCCTTGCTGACATGGTGAAACCCTGTTTCTAGTTAGAATACAAAAATTAGCCAGGTGTGCTGGCAAGCGCCTATAATCCTAGCTACCCGGAAGGCTGAGGCACGAGAATCGCTTGAACCCGGGAGGCGGAGGTTGCGGTGAGCTGCAATTGCAGTGAGCCGCGATTGCACCGCTGCACTCCAGCCTGGGTGACAGAGTGAGACACTGTCTCAGAACAATACCAACAACAAAAACAAACAAACAAAACAACGAGAAAGAAACTGCAGAGTAGCAGGGCTGCGGACTCCACACAGCGCTGATCCAGCCTTCCTGGGGCTGGGGTTTCCCTGTTTCTTGGATTCCATGAGCTACCTGAGCATTTTTTGGTAAATTCTCACAATGTATTAATTAATGGCTTCCATTGCTTGGACTAGCACCACAGCTGTGTCCTCTGGCTCACACCCAGGGTGTAAGTTGTACGGGTGGCCTCCCTGGCCGTGCAAAGGGTGTGCCACAAGGAGCACTGGTGACTAAGCCGAGCAACCCCACGGCTGGGCATCAGTGATGCCGTGGTTAGCTGGGGATTATCTCAGTAGCTGGCACAGAATCTCAGACAACACACTGGCTGAGCATCAGTAATGAAAGGGGTCAGGCAGAATTACTTCGTAGCTGGCAGCAAACTCTTTAGTGGTGTGAACTGTCTTTGTCTAAAAAAAAAAAATTTAAATGAAAAGGTTATTTAATAAAACTTTCTAAAGGTGTCCAGTAGACAGATTCTTCCAAGAGGGAGAGCTATGGTGACAGAAAGAGTTTTGGGAATTCTCAGGGCGTTCAAGAAAGAGCTGGGAGGTGTTTTAAGTAGGGTAAGAGCTGCTTCTTGCTATCCACCCTCTCTCAACCTTGAGCGAAATTCACCAAACTTACATATGCTGCATGCGAACAACTGTTTGTTGTTGGAACAAAACTCGTGCTTGAGTTTCTCATTGGGATTGATGTGTTGCAAAACATGCAAGGAATCTGGAGCCTATGAGGCAGTGGACCCAGGAGAAGAGAAACTCCCAAGACCCGGCAGGAGCCTGAAAGGGGGATTTAGATTTGCTCTGGCCATGGAATCAGACTGGGGCAGGTGGGAAGGCAGTTCCTAAGCAGTTTCCCCTAAGCATGAAGGAGTAAGGGGGACCCCAGGTGCCAGAGGGGACGCGTGTGAAACTGACATCCCTCAGCAAACAAATTTCAGTCTCACTCCCCGTAATATGTGGGAAAGTTCCCTTGGATTCTTTGCTTGTAGTGGACTCTTTTTCTGAGAAGAACGTCATTCAGAAATAAAAACCCGTCTGAGATAGGGCCTCCAGGGAATGGAATGGTAAACTTTGACTCTTGTTCCTCTTAGAAGTGAAAGGAGTGTGAATCAGGGACTTTGGAAGAAAGATCCTGGCTGTCTGTCATTTAGCAGTGAGCTGGCTAAATGGCCTCATGTAAGCTATAAGAACAAGGATTGAGATGAAAACTCTGCCTCTGGATAGAAAGAAGTAGTTACAAAAACTGTACCAGATGGCTCCAGTGGCCCACGTCACGTGGCCAGGCCACCTCTTCAGCAACACCTGCAGAGAACGGTTCTGGGCAAACACAGATTCACTGACCTGACAGCATCATGTCACGGCCAAGTTCTTCAGCTTTCTGCCCCAGTCCTCTCCCAGGCCAGACTCCCTCTCTCCCTGAGCTGGAGCGCATGGATAAACTCTCAGGTACAACCCCCAACTAGTAGCAAGCTGGTGGATAAATGCCTGACTCCCAACTTTGGATGGACAGTTGTAGGAGATATTTATTTTTTATTCAAAAATTTTTTATTTTTAATTTTTGTGGGTACACAGTAGGTGTGTATACTCATGTGGGTACAGCACCCACACCAGGGGCACCCACGTCAGGGGCACCTCACGTCTTAACATCTCCCTTACTGGCTTGTCCTCCTCCCCACCTCACTCTCCTCACTTCTGCTTCCTGGGGTCACCTCCCAAATAAACTAGATGCTCCCTAGTCCTTGGCTCTGTCTTAGTGGAGTTTCAATATTATGCCATTTTGAGTGAGATGGAAATCAAGTTTGGTTCTGATAACAGAGGAAGAAGCAAGCCTTCAAATGTTCTGATGTCAGATGAGAATGTCAGGTCAAATATGTTCCAGAAATCCTGAAAATAGGAGGCCCTGACTTCAGAACTCCATAGTCACCAAGCAGTGAAGACACTCCACTCTCAGATGACCCCAGCTCTCTCCAGCATCTTCGTGTTTACCTTGTACCCGCTGCTTAGCAGTGGATGAACTGGCTCCTCTGTGTTAGGTGAGCGCACCTCCCTCACTTTACCCATAGTCAATGCCTTGTGGACAAGTAATGGTCTTAGAAATCCAGTGAAGATGCAATGGTTCAAGGAACACCCTTTAAAAAGTAATATATAGCTCTTGAAATGCACACTAGGGGAAGCCAGCTACTGTATAAGAACTCCAACTATCCTAAGACTCAATGCTGTGAAGAAACCTCAGCTAGCCATATGGCGAGATGATTAGCTATGTCCTGGTTATCTTAGCTGGTTATCCTATCTGGTTATCTGTTCTGGCTGTCTTAGCCGAGTCTCTGAACATGTGAGTGAGTAAGTCATCCTGGACATATGGTCCAGTTGAGGCTTCAGATGACTTCAGCTCCATCTACCGTCTGACTGCAACTGCACGAGAAAGCCCAAGTGAGAACTTCCCAGCTGATCCCAGTCATTGTAGACAGTTGTGAAAGATAACAATAAATCGTTGTTGTGAGCAATTCAAAAAGTGGTTTAAATTCTTTCTTTTCTTGGCTTATTTCCTTTTTGGTCTCTGATTGCCAGGAGAACATGCCTTGGCTAGTTTGTTAGAAGATGAAAGGCACGTGGTACAGAAGCAAGTTGTCCCCACGAAGATTATACTAGACCAGCCAATGACCAGTTGCCTATGGTAACCTGCAAGCTGAAAATGTGCCAAGTAAAGTTTTGGACATGTCCAAAAAACTCTGCAGGCAGTATGTTGCTGCTGGCTGTTACTAGCTATAAATGACAAGGTACCACCAGAGAGTTCATCTCTTGATAGACTCAAAGAGAACTGTTCGGTCTATCAGCCAAATTTAGAGAGAATATAGAAAGGCCTGAGTTGGGAAATAGAACTTTCTCATCTGCAGCCTCTTCTGTGAGGAAAAGATAATCAGATTAAGAGATGACTTCGGCCAGGCATGGTGGCTCACACCTGCAATCCCAGCACTTTGGGAGGCTGAGGCGGGTGGATCACCTGAAGTCAGGAGTTTGAGACCAGCTTGGTCAACATGGTGAAACCCCGTGTCTACTAAAAATACAAAAATTAGCTGGGCATGGTGGTGGGTGCCTGTAATCCTAGTTACGTGGTAGGCTGAGGCATGAGAATGCTTGAACCTGGGAGGCAAGATCACACCACTACACTCCAGCCTGGATGACAGAGTGAGACTTCATCTCAAAAAATTTAAAAAAAAATAAAAAAATTTAAAAAAGATGACTTCAAGGTAAGATCAAATGAAAGATGTGGTTATGAAATACTTTGTGCAGATAGCTGAAAGAATTAAGCTAGTTCCTTGCAGGTCCACTCACTAGATGAGGGCTTCTAAGAATTTTAAGGGTGATGTCCCACAGCAGGTCACATGCCCTAAATATCAGTGATTAAGTCTGCAGAAAGAGAGAGCTATATCTTGAAGAAGATTATGACTTTTAATGGAATAGAGTCTACTCAAATAAGATAAATAGAAAGCCCATAAAGCTTTTGAGGAAACTGTATTGACAAAAGTGCCATCAGCCTGGACTGAAACTATTCAAAGTGTAGAAAAGTCTCTGGATCCCCAGCTCTCCATGTGCAAGAAGCAAGCTTATACTGATGTTACTCTTGGAGCCGATGTTCTAAGTGGAGGAAACAGACATACACAAATAAACAGATTAAACAATGAAAATATTTTATATAGTTATAGGTGCTATGAGGAAAACATGGAATGGTAAAGAGATAGACATTGACCAGGTTTGGAGGGATGGTGGGGTTATATTAGATAGGCTGGCCAGGAAGGGCCTCTCCGAGGAGGTGACACATGAGCAGAGACCTGAGTGATAAGAGGGAGCTAGGCTCTCTGGGGGGAGAATTTTCCAGGTAGAGGAAATGGCAGGCATAAATGCCCTGAGGTGGGGCCAAGGCTGAGCTTTGCAGTTTAAGTCTGTAGCAGAGGTAAATTCAATTCTACATTATCATATTTTCCAGAATTTGACAAGAGCCATCTGGTTACCTGAATACTTTGCCATGCATATCAGTACAGTTAGCCCTCATTAGGCGAGTGATGGTGGCTTCTGGTAGTAGAGGGGGAGGAGGCTGGGAAGATCAAGGAATCTATGGAATAGAGGAACAGAGAAGGGTACTGTGTACGTTTGGATTTACAAGTCCAGTATAAGTAGCTGGTTATTTTTAGATTATCCACCTAGTTTTTGGATTGTGCAAGCTCCAATTCCCTTCCACTAAAGCAGGCATTTGAGAATGGCTGGCTTACATCTTCAAAGATTCGGTGTAAGAGGCGGACCCAGCAGGAGTGGCTATGCTTCCCATTTTAAACATGGGAAACTGGACGTCTCGACTGGCATCCTGAGAATAGCCAGAGACACCAGGGACGAAATTCAGTTATTAGGGACCCTATTCCACATGAAAGCCAATCTCCAAGATGGCCTCCGCTGAGTCACCTGCTGGTATTCATGACACTGTGTACTTCTTTCCACACCAAATCAAGGCTGGCCTGTGTGACCAACAGGCATGAGAAAAGTGACAGCATGTGGCTTCCGAAGCTACATCACAAAAGGTACTGCACCTTCTATCAGGAGCACTCTGGTAGGCGAAGCCAGCTGCCGTGTGTAAGGGTTCTCAAGCAGTCCTGTAGAGAAGCCTTCTTGTGAGGATTTCCAGATTTAGCAAATAAAAATAGAATTGGGATATTGCAGTAGTTATACTAAATGTTTTTTCTTTATCTGAAATTGAAATTTAACTGGTATTTATCTGGCAACCTGACCTCACAGAATAAACTGACACCTCCCACCAATAGCAGGCCCCAACTTGCCAGGCATCTGAGTGAGTCACCTTGGACACCAATCCTTCGGCCTCAGCCGAGCCTTCAGATGACTGCAGTCATGGCTGACACCTTCACTTCCACCTCTCAAAAGACCCCAAGTCAGAACCTCTCAGCTAAGCCACCCCCAAATTCCTGGTCCATGGAAACAGTGAGGGATTGTAAATTGTTGTGTTAGGTCCACAAGTTTTGGAGTGATTTGTTATGCTGCATTAGATAACTAATACATCCCACAAAAATTTATTTTATGGCCCTCCCTCAGTGCTAGCTGCAGTGTCCACAAATGACTAAGGCAGAGTTTCTGGCCTCCAGATACTCAGAGTCAGGCGGGGACTATGCTTGAGGCAAATGAGAAGACGACTGAGATAAAGAGGTAAGAACAGCCTGCGGGAAAGTGTGACTCATCCTGTCAGGGTTCTCAGGCAGGTTCCCAAAACGGTGGGGGTGAATGTTTTGAGGTAATCATAAAGAAATCAAGTTCTTCAGGCAGGTGGGGGGAAGGCCAGAAGGATGTTCTAGGAAGAGAAATCAGGGAACTGTAAGAAGTCTGGCTTCACTGGAACGCAGTGTATATGAACAGAGGCTCTGGAGGCGAGGCTTCGACAGGAGGAGCCACGAGATTGTCCGGGGCCTAACAGGCTGTTCGAGGTGGTCACTATCCGGAGGCTGTTGTCCCGGACCAATAAGCCATGATGACGTTCTGGGCTTGGGCACGGCTACAGGGATGGACGGGAGACAGGATGCAGCTGGCACGGCTCCTGTGCCTGTGTCTGGCAATTGCCACGGCTCCACTGTGTGTCTGTCAAGTGAGTGATGAAGGCGTGTGTGTGGACTGAGTCAGGCAGGTCTGTGTGTTGGGGGCGGGCCGTTGAATGACTGTAGCTGACTATTCCCTGACATAGGCTTTAGGGAAGAGTCCACTGACTTTTACATTATGCATACAGTCTGCAATCTAAGAGGTCCAAGTAACCGAATGCATCTTCCAGCTGGAAAGTGTTACCTGTGACTCTGGCAGTCTTCCATAGGGACATGTCCAGCACAGCACATGGGAGATCTGCAGAGAAGCGGCCTCCTAGAGCCTGACTCATTCCTTTGCAATCCAAATGTTGGGCAGATAGCCTCTGATTCAATTAGACAACAAGGTACTAGGTGGAAGGAAGGGACGAGGAAGGGAACACTGGGTTTGGTTTGCAGTTTTCATCAGTTGCTGGAACCTTCATTCCTGCTGGAGTGCATTTGGCTAGGAGTGAGAAGTATTAATACATGTTCTTTTAAAAGGGTGTGTGAGAAAGAGAGACAGAGAGAGATTTGGGTAGAACAGGGCTTGGCACAGAGGGTAACAGGATCTTTGCTTTGGAAGCTGGGTAATGGATTCTGTACAGAGGTAAAACCAAACATGATCAAAAACATGACAGAGAAAGTGATGGAGATTTCATGGAGCTATCCTTGAAATGAAAGGAAACTGAAGTTTATTGAACATCTCCCAGGAACTCTCCATCTATGATCTCAGATGATCCTCATGGTGATTCCAAAGTTAGGAGTAATTATCTCGATTTCACAGATATTAAGTCTCAAGGTCACATGAGGTAGAAATGGAGAGCACTGAGAGTCAAAGGCAGGCTTCTAACTCTGGAGCCCGGTGTTGTGACAGCTTCACGCTTTCTCAGGGACCGACCCTAGGAGGACGTGGAATCCCCTTCCTTCCTCGTCCACCTTCAGCCTGAGACCCCGAGTCCCGGAAAGCCTCCTGGCTATCCTCTTGACTCCATTCATTTGGTTGGGTGGGGACACAGTGAGGGCCAGATGGACAGAAGGCAGAGCTGGAACATTTTCACGAGCGGGCCCCTCCCTTCCCAAGACCACATGGAACCAGCCTCCTGGGGGCTGACACTTTTGCCCCCTTGGAGAGGTAGGCTGGGTTTACTGAGGGAGCCTCCTCTACGTACAGGGCACCGTGGATGCCTCAGAGGTCAATAACGACAATAAGCAGCGTTTACCGAGCGGTTCCATCTGCCAGACTGGAACACCCTGGATACCCGCGTCACCGCATTTAACCCTCCGAGGGTGCTGCCTTTACTCTCCCGGTGTCACAAACCAGGCATGACGCTCATCTTGTCCCGAAAATGCCCGAGACTACTCAGAGTGTCCCAGAGCCTGAAATCAAACCTGCTTCTGCCTGTCCTCAGCACCCAGGCTCTTAAGCACTGAGCTCTGCTGCCCCCAGGGGAAAAGAGAATTGTGCTGTTCTTCCTCAGGCAGGGTAGCCCCTCCTCTGACTCCCTTCTTGGCTCTTCCAGGAGACAGCAGACCCAGGGCTCCGGATCAGTGTGCTGGCTGTTTGGAGGGAAACGGGAGGGAGCTGG
Organism: Aotus nancymaae; assembly: GCF_030222135.1. Lineage (NCBI taxonomy): Eukaryota > Metazoa > Chordata > Mammalia > Primates > Aotidae > Aotus > Aotus nancymaae. The sequence goes on from NW_026988452.1 coordinate 2,637,332, forward strand.
CTCCCCGAACTACATTTTGGTGGCAGCCACGGGGCCTCCCCGACACCAGCCCCGCCACCTCAGCCCCGCCACCTCAGCCCCGCTCTCCCTTTTCTGAGCTCTGCAGTCAGAGTTGACCTCTACTGGTCAGGAAGCTTCTGCAGAGTGAAGGCGTGTGTGTGTGTGTGTATGTGTGTGCGCATGTGTGCGTGTGTGCATGTGTGCGTGCATGTGTGTGCGTGTGTGCATGCATGTGTGTGCATGTGTGTATGCGTGTGCGTGTGTATGTGCGTGTGCATGTGCGTGTGTGTATGCATGTGTGCGGGCATGTGTATGCATGTGTGCATGCATGTGTATGCATATGTGTGTGCGTGTGTGCATGTGTATGTATGTGCGTGCGTGTGTGCATGTGCGCGCGCATGTGTATGCATATGTATGTGTGCATGTGTATGTGTGTGCGCATGTGCATGTATGTGTGCGTGCATGTGCGTGCATGCGTGTGCGTGTATGTGTGTGCATGTGTATATGTGTGTGCATGTGCATGTATGTGTGCGTGCATGTGCGTGCATGTGCGCATGTGTGTATGCGTGTGTGTGCATGTGTGTGTGTGTGCGGTCCCCATGCTACCCTGTCACCTGCCCGTCATGCCAGCTGCCCCTTCTGTCTTGAGTACCAGTGTGGCCCTGGAGCCTGTCTACACTGGCAGCAGTGTGGCCCAATGCCTTTCCCTTTTCTTCTGGAGCATTCACTGAGCTCTGCCAAAGGACAGAAATCTCAGGGGTCTTCAGAGGTGAGAAGGTCACATAGCAGGCTGTAGCAGCCTGGGATTTTGACATCTCCCTCTCTTGTGTCTCTTCCTTCCATGGCACACCACTGGCCCCAAGCTTGATGATGCCTTGTTACCCAGAACCAGAGTTTCCCTCCCCACACACAGACAGCTCCCCTGGCACCCGCCTTGCTTCAAGCCGCTCTCGGGTTAGGAAGGCCCAGGGAATCTTCTATTGGAAGCAAATGGGCTTCTCAGCCCCTGAGCCTGCTGCCCACTGAACCCCTGCAGCTGAGCCCCCACCCCTGCTTTCACAGCCCAGCCAGGGAAACGGCTGTGGCAAAGGTGGTTCAGGGGGTCAGGCGGGACCTGCTTGGCTTCAACCACAGGTGGAACAAAGGCCCAAGGGCTACTCCCATTTGCCATAAGCCCCGCTCAGTGTGAGGCAGGCGTTCAAAGCAGGGTCTTTCACAAGTTCAAACAGTCCCTCTGTCATCACTGCAGCGAACAGCTTCTTGGCTCTATTTTTACAATTCTTGTTTCAGATTTCTTCAGGCAAGGCTTTCCCAGGAGCTGGCTGAGTCAGACAGTCCTCAAGGGAGCCCAGGGGAAAGTTGGCCTGGGACTGCCCCACGCCCACGCGTGGGGGCCCTTCCTGTGGTCACCTGCTCCTCCCCATGTTTTGGGAAGACAGAGAGAGGACAGCTCTGGGACCCGCCAAGGCCAGTCTCAGAGCCCTGACCCTTCAGTGACCATGGATTTGGCTAAATCCATCTGTCAGACCCTGCAGAGCCTCATTCACTCACCAGCACGCAAGCCCCTCATTCTGGAGGGCCTTCCGTGGGCCAGGACCTGTTCTGTGACCCAGGACTGCGGTGAGCTGGGGCAAACTCTGGCAATGACAGGTGAAGACACGGAGGCCAAGGCTGAGCCCAGGTCTCTCCTGGCCGGAGCGTCCCTCCCTGCCTCCCAGTTCCCCTTTGAGGAGGTCTGCACCAGGAGAACCATCTCCTCCATTATCTTTCTCTCAACTCTATTTTCTCATTTATATATTAATATCTCCCACCTCCCTCTGCTGACTCTTTTTGGACTCAGCCCGCCCGCACCTGGTGAATAATAAACAGCCATGTCGCTCACACAAAGCCTGTTTAGGGGGTCTCTTCATTCACAGCAAACGTTTAACACCCCCCACTGTAACTTTTCAGGGCCCAGGCTGACTTCAATACTCTAGGGGAGGGAATGACAAAATACGGTTCTCACCATGCGCAATAATTTAAGATGAGTTTTGAAATCATCCAAGTGATATGAAACGAATCTCCTGTTTGCTTAAGGAACTGGATGAAATGCCATGGTAGTAAGGAAAGGGGTGTGGCAGGGCCATTGGTGCCCCACCTGCAGCACCCGTGTCACCAGCCACATGTGCTGACGGCACCTGAAACTATCCTGAGGGCTTTCTCTTTCCACGGGATTGTGTTTGACTTACTCATGGGAAAGGGCGGAAGTGTGGGTAGCTAATGTCCCCAGAAGATGACAGCTGGGAATTGGAGGATACATTCCCCAGCTCCCTCATCCCAACACACTGAAGCATGGTCTGCTTATACACACACACACTACACACACACACACACACATACACACACATTATATATATATCTATAGATATGTATATGTATATGTATATATATTAATGAGCCGGGCATGTGGCTCATGCCTGTAATCCCAGCACTTTGGGAGGCCAAGGCAGGCAGATTTCTTATTTCTTGAGTCCATGAGTTCAAGACTAGCCTGGGCAACATGGTGAAACCCCATCCCTACAAAAATACAAAAATATTAGCCAGGTGTGGTGGCGTGCACCTGTAGTTCCAGATACTTGGGGGCATGAGCTGGGAGGATCACTTTGGCCCGGAAGGTTGAGGTTGCAGTGAGCTGTGTTTGTGCCACTGCACTCCAGCCTGGGTGACAAAGTAAGACTCTGTCTCAAAAAAACAAAAAAGCAAAAACAAAACAAAAAAAAAGAAAAACTTTTTTTTTTTAAATAAAGTGATTGAAGTGAAGCCAAACTCCATGGGCTACCTTTAACTTGTGTTCTCTTCCTGTGGAAATAGATAATTCTGGGCTTGGTCCTGCTCAGGACTGGCTCCTGTTAGCAGACATTCTGTGCTTCTGCCCCAGGTCCCTGGTGATTAGGCCTCCCGGTGTTTACTGACTTCCAAGGGGCTCAGAGGGATCATTTGCCTGATCCAGGGAGGGGATGTGTGATAGTCTCAGAGCAGGGAGGCACTGCTCCCAGTCTGGGGTCGGAGGGGACCCATCCCATCCCTGAGGGTGTGATTGTTCGGGTGAGTGTAAGAAGCTTTAATTGAAGCAAACCATCAGGTTGGTGTGAACAGCTCACAAATCACAACAGGAAATACGTGACACTGCTGAGAACAAATGCTATGGAAATTCTCTTCACAAAATAGGGAGCAAGAATGGCACTTCCTGCCAGACATGTGTGCCAAATGGTTAGGTGTGGAAATAATTAGCTAATTTCATTTCAGTTTTGAGTCTCATGTTTGTTTTTCATTTATTCTAATGTAACTCTCCTTAGTATAATGGCACGGTATGTACATATGAATGTGTCTGAAAGCCTGCAGTTTAGAAGGAGCTCCTCCCCTTAGCAGTTTCTCTTTTATTCTGCAATCAGAAGGCAAATGTCCAACTGTCCCTTGTAATTGTTTGGCCTCACTCCGGAATTTCATCACATCCCTCACTGCCGAGGGGATATGATTCTTGCACCTTACACCGGGCCTTCTTGGACTCTCTCTGTGCCATTTTCACAGCCAAATACATGAAATTTGCACTATTTTTAACATAATGCTGTTTCATTTCACATTTTCTAGGATGGGTTAAGAAAAAAAGGGTTGTTGATCTTATTTATTCAATCACTTATCTATTTATTTATTTTCTTTCTTTCTTGGTTTGGGTCCTCGCCAACAAAGCCTGAAACACCGGCTTAGGTGCAGGCAAATTTGTGAAAGGTGATCCCAGAGAGTAGAAGTGAGCAAGTGGGGGACGGGGATGAGAGAGGGGAGAAAAGTCAATAAAGGGTGAGTTACTGAAGCAAATCAAAGCTGGTGATTGCCACAGCCCCCTGAAGCTCAATCTCTCTGGGACTCCCTAAAGAACTGTGTAGAACGCTCTCAGAATTGTCCCCTGAATAGGAGGCTGGGCACTTACATCTCAATTCCCATACCCCTTTGACTGAGGGTTTCTCTGGGGAATGTCAACTCCCCCACTCTTCTGGGCTATACTTGAGTGGATTGAGCAAGTCCTGGTGGCTACAGAGAAAGCCCTGAGGCAGAAAAATGGAGAAAAGCTCAGCCTTGCTGTGCTTAGGTCATTACAGGATTAGTTCATTGCAGTTACAAGCTGAAGTCAAAGGGTAGAAATGCATCTGCTACAATATTCCTCATCTGAAAGAAAAAGAAAGAAGAAAAAGAAAAAGAAAAACAACACCCAGGTTTGCAGTGGTGTACACAAATGCCTACGGTACAGGAGACAAAATATGTGAACAAATTGGGCAACGAAGGGAGAAAAGAATAGAACAAAAATCCCCTTGGGGCTTCTTAGCAGCCAATGCGAAGAGGGAAACAGATTAGTTGTACAATTCGGTGTCCACAAAACAAAAGCAAACTGTTGCTCAGGCAAACGTAACCTTCCCCACGGTCCTCAGAGCAAAGGCAGTGTCACTGTGGTGATGCTGACGTTCCGATGGTGAATGCAGTGACTGCTCTTCTCTCTGTCTGATGTCATCATAGTCTGATGGTGGAAGAATCAGTCCTCAAAACAACAAACTGCATAATATTCTCAAACCCTTTGTTTGGACAGGACTCTTTCAAGTAAGTAACAGGAGCCCAATTCAATTCAGCCTTAGCAGGTAGTGGCATTTGTTGGCTTGTGTGCTTTGACGGGCAGGAGTGAACTGACTCAGGCAAAGCAGGGGCCAAGGGTTCACGTGTTCTCACCAGGATTCAGTCTCATTAAATAATGGGCAGGTTACATGTCTGCAGCCAGACACAGGCAAGTTTCTGTGATGCACACTTCCTCTTTCACCAGAATGACAGAATGACACAGCACGGAAAGAAGAAAGCTGAGCAAGACAGCACAGCACATGTCCCCGTAAGGTCTTTTAGGCCACATGACTGCGCGATGGATGGCACGGCAAACTCTGTGACCTGCACGGACGCTCCAGATGAGTTCCTGGAACTAGAAAGTCTGAAGTAACTGGAAGACCACAAAAAGGGGAAGAACGATCAACCCTTGTGGTGCCCAATTAACTTTGAAATATTCTTCTATTGTTCCTTATTCCTGCCTCGACTCATAAGGCAACTGGACTTTGTAACCAACCTTGGTCAACCTCCTGACTCCAGACCCTACTACCCCCTGTAACTTTCCACTGCCCACCCCAAACCTATAAAACCAACTCCTATCCCACCGCCCTCCGCTGACTCTTTTTGGACTCAGCCCGCCCGCACCTGGTGAATAATAAACAGCCATGTCGCTCACACAAAGCCTGTTTAGGGGGTCTCTTCATTCACAGCAAACGTTTAACACCCCCCACTGTAACTTTTCAGGGCCCAGGCTGACTTCAATACTCTAGGGGAGGGAATGACAAAATGTGGTTCTCACCATGCGCAATAATTTAAGATGAGTTTTGAAATCATCCAAGTGATATGAAACGAATCTCCTGTTTGCTTAAGGAACTGGATGAAATGCCACGGTAGTAAGGAAAGGGGTGTGGCAGGGCCATTGGTGCCCCACCTGCAGCACCCGTGTCACCAGCCACATGTGCTGACGGCACCTGAAACTATCCTGAGGGCTTTCTCTTTCCACGGGATTGTGTTTGACTTATTCATGGGATAGGGCGGACGTATGGGTAGCTAATGTCCCCAGCAGATGACAGCTGGGAATTGGAGGATACATTCCCCAGCTTCCTCATCCCAACAACACTGAAGCATGGTCTGTGCTGTCTTCCGGGGGATTCTGGTAGACTGAGTCACAGGTGACTATAGCTGTAACTGACCATTAATACCTTCCTCACTGGCTTCCTTTCCCTCGCCCACCTTCTCACCCTGGACTGGGGCTTCCTGGGATCATCTTCCATATAAATTACTTGTACTTAAATTCTTGTTTCATCTGCTTCCAGAGGAAACCAAATTATGAATGGTCTTATTTATTCTCTCATTTCCAGAAACATTAATTATACTCCCCAACCTTCAAGTTTCCAAGATTATAAAGTCTACTGTCTGCACTGGCAGATTTGTGTTGTTCGCTTAGAGATGAACAAGGTCTCCCAAAGGCAGAAGGAGATCAAAATGACCCCTCTTAGAGTTAGAAAGCTTCAGCAATAGCCGAATCCTAAAAGAGAGAAAGATGGTTACCCTTGAGTTGTAATGGGGCTCACATGCTCCCATTACAACTCGAGGCCTGGGTTTTCTGCTCAATGTCCAATCACGGTAATAAGACTTATGCTCAGCTTTAAACTTCCATTGTTTGTTTTAGATACAGCACAGCCCAGGAAAAAACAGAAGCCAAGCCTCAGCAAGGGTTTGCAACCGGGATTCCTAGCTGAGAAACTCCATTAGCACTTCGTTCCTGAAGGCACAGAGAACCGAGGATTTGCAGTCATTTCTAACAGAGTCCAGACAGGTTATAGCGTAAGAATGAAGATCATGCCCCTGCCTGAAGCATAGGGATTTATTTCTAGGCATACCTCTGTCTGGTTGAAGTAGGACCTTCATTTAAATGTAAACGTGGGTTTTGAGAGTGCTCTCGCCGACAGCCAGGGCCTGGGGGAAGGTGCGCGGGGTGGCTTGCGTGAACTAATGCTACAAAGGTGCAGGGGCAGCCATGAATGAAAAGATAATCGATAAACTGAGGATTAGAAAACAAAACGGTTCCACGTAGGGTGGGTGGGCTGCAGAGACCCATGGAAAGAAGCTCATGGACTGACTAGAAGAGTGTTGTCCAGCTGAACTTCCTAGGATGAAAATGGCCTCTATGCTGTTCACAAGCGGTTACTGAGCGGTTAAAGCGTGCTATAAGAAACCGAATTTTTAACGTTATTTAATTTTAAGTAATTTAAATGTAAACAGCCATTTGTGGCTAGAGGCCACATTAGACAGCAGAGGTCTAGAAGCTTATTGGTTGTGGAAAGCTTAGAAGCAGATCATCCGCCCTGGGATATTAGGCCTGGTAATTCTCCAAGCAGGTGGAGGGGTATATCAGAATTATACCATCGGGAGGAGAGGCCTTTCAAGCAACACCCATGTTCTCCTTCTTATAATCACTTCTTCCTACCATGGGAGGAGAGGTCCTATCCAATTCTGCAGTGAGCCACCATCATCTAAGACAGTCGGGGGCAGCAAAAGAAGCTGAGAACTCCTCAATGAGTGGGCAGGAAAATGGACATTTTCTTTTTTCAAATTTGTTTTTAGAGACAAGGTCATACTACGTTGCCCAGGCTGGTCTTGAACTCCTAGGCTCAGGTGCTCCTCCAGCCTTGGCTTCCCAGCGTGCTGGGATTACAGAAGTGCGGCATTGTGTCCAGGCCACACAAAAAAATAAGAGAGAAAGAAAAGGAAAAAAAAGGCCGAGAAGGCATCATCTTTATTTAGCATTGATCTTGTTCTGGTAGATTGTCAAAGACCCATTTCAGTCTCCTGTAAGACGAGTGGGGAAGCCGTATCTATTTACTCTGTCTGTGTGGAAGGCCAGCCGTGTGCTCAGCTCCGTGCTAGGCACAGGGCCTGTCATGGAAAGCGTGGGGAGGTCGGGAGGTGAGCCATCTGTCCCTGATCACACTTCTTGACTGGACTTGTATACATGTATGTGTATTTATCTTATGCTTGTAATGTGGTATAAATTCATCTTATTTATCATTCCAGGAATTCTCTTGGGAATGGCACAGTTTTATTTCACTTTGTTTTTGTGCTTGCATAAATTGGTAAATATAAACACTGACATTACAACTAAATATTTGTGAACCATGACTGGGCATGTGTTTGATGTTGGCCTAACTCATCACTTTGCTAGGCTCACCATGCACCTGTGGTCAGCCAGTGGGTGGACCAGAGCTGGCTTTCAACTTCATCAGATCCTCTTACGTATCTGGGGCCTGTGCTGGGATAACCGGGCTGACTTTGCCCTCTCGTGTTTCTCAGGGTCCAGCAGGCTGTGCTAGGCCTGTTCACATGGCAGACGCCACGGACCTCAGACAGCAAGTGAAGCACGCGAGAATTTTGGGGGCCTCCGCTTGAAACTTTCACACGTTACTTCTGCTACCTTTTATCAGCCAAAGAAAGTCATGTGGCCAGCTCAGATTTTAGGAGTGGGAATTTAATTCTTTCTTTCTTTCTTTCTTTTTTTTTTTTTTTTAGACAGGGTCTCACTGTGTTGCCCAGACTGGAGTGCAGTGGTGAGATCTCAGTTTACTGCAGTCTCCACCTCCCAGGTTCAAGTGACTCTCCTGCGTCAGCCTCCAGAGTAGCTGGGATTACAGATGGGTGTCACTACTGCCCGGCTAATTTTTGTATTTTTAGTAGAGACAGGGTTTCACCATGTTGGCCAGACTGGTCTCAAATTCCTGACTTCAAATGACCCACCCACCTTGACTTCCCAAAATGCTGGGATTCCAGGCGTGAGCCACCGTGCCTGGCCTAATTCTATCTCTTGATTGGGAAAAGAGCAAAGTCGTGTTGCAAACGGGTGTGGATGCAAAGAGATAAAAAGAAACAACGGTGGACATCTTTGGCAATCTACACATGAAGCTCAGCGGTCATTCTAATGAGGTTATAGGGTGACCTGGAGTAATAGTTGAGGTTTTAATCAGAAACACACAATCAGAGGAGGAAGAGATACCCTCATGCAGAAATGCAGAATTGAGGTGGGAAGAAAAGCTAGTATACATGGCAAATAAAGACGCTGCCATTGACCCTACGCTCCTCAGGGAAGCATGCATGAAAGATTTTCTCAATGGGAGGAGGCCTAAGTCGATTCAGACTTCCATTATTCCCGTCTCCTTTTTCAGCCTTGATCCAAATTTGGATTTTGCAAGACAGCTGGCTATGATGTGGCCTTTCCTAGACAGCTTTGGCACAGGGAGATAGAAATGGCTATATTTAGGATTCAAGTCTGCTGAGGTCTTAGAGACTTCGCTTTTGTCTTGTTTGAATGACTTTTTGTTGCTGCTGTTGCATTGTTATGTCTATGTGGTGTTTCTAATTTGCGGTTCATTGGTGCCCAATTGTACCACTGGACATAAGGTAAATACATTAGAGCAATATCAGTAAAGATGAGTGGTTATGGAAGAGTAAGGTAACAGTGGCTGCAAACTTGGAAGGAAGGGTGTATATTTAATTCCCTAAGAAACAGTAAGCCACGTATGCTTGGCATGAAAAATGTTCAACAGTCAGTATCTGTAACAAGGGCACATGGCAGCATCCTTATAAGGGCACATCAGTGTCCTTATCCAGCCATGGAACGGCAGTCCCTTGCTTGGCTGGCTCATGGACACTGTCTCTTTAATTTCTTACAGCGAAAACGTGTCTAAAGTGTAGAGGTCTTTGAGTGAGGAGTCACCTTAAACAGTCAGAAGAGAGTGGCCCTGACTGATCTCTAAGTTTTGAATGACATCAACTCTACCCAGATTACTGGGGAAACAGCAGAACTATTTCCTCAGCAGGCTTTAAGGGAATTGTTTAGACAGATCCAGGAAATACAATTTGATAACTCAGGGTTTATCTCGCCTTCCACTGTCAAACTGGAATCTTTCCTAGAGTGAGAAATGCAGTTAAGAACCGCAGTGTGAGTTAAAGTATATAGCTGCGTTGGAAGGAATTTCTCATTTCTCATTGGCTGTTAGGGAGCAGACAGCACTGAGAAAGAGAAGAGAGGGCAGAGGAACTCCCTTTCTTTGTCTTTGGGATCTGAACATGGACTAGGTAATCCTCTCTCTCTAATATAGTCTATCAAACTCTTGTTTTTATGTCAGCTCGACCTTTGCTTTTAAGTATGACCCACAGACCAGCAGCATCAGCATCACGTGGAAGCTGGTTAGAAATGCAGACCCTGGACCTCCCCTCACACCTCCTGAATCAAAATCTGTCTTTTAACAAGAGGCTCTAGTGATGAGCCGCACACTCAAGTTTGAGAAACTCTGGCCTTGAGAAATCAGTTTATTGGAGTGAGGAGAGACAGAGCCCATTTCAGGTGCGGGCTGACACTTCATGTGCCCATCACTAGCTCCACAGCCTCGAACACCTTCTGTGCCCTGGACATTGTGCCAGGCAGTGGGGTACCTTAGCAAACAAAAATCAGCCCTTTGGGAGGCCCAGGCTTGTGGATCATGAGGTCAGGAGTTCAAGACAAGCCTGGCCAATATGGTAAAACCCAGTTTCTACTAAAAATACAAAAAAAATTAGCCGGGCGTGGTGGCACATGCCTGTAGTCCCAGCTACTTGGGAGGCTGAGGCAGAAGAATCGCTTGAACCCAGGAGGTAGAGGTTGCAGTGAGCCGAGATGGCGCCACTGAGCTCCAGCCTGGGTGACAGAGCGAGACTCCGTCTCAAAAAAAGAAAAAAGAAAAAAACACAACCAACCCTTCCCTTCAAGAAGGTTATAATCCGAAAAGTGAATGGGTCATTGGAAATCAGTTCAATAAGTTTTCTGATAAGAGCAAAAGTCAAATGCTATGAGAACAAAGATAAGAGGTATGCAACCCAGTCTTAAGGGCGGAGACAGCTTCCAAAACTGATATTTCATGTCCGTAGTCCCAGCATGGTGGGAGGCAGAGGTGGGCGAATCGCTTGAGCCCAGGAGTTTGAGAGAGGGCTGTGCAACATAGTGAGACCTCTTCTCTACAAAACTTTTTAAAAAATTAGACAGGTGTGGTGACACATGCCTGCAGTCCCAGCGACTTGGGAGGCTGAGGTGCAAGGATCTCTTGCTGCAAGGATCTCTTGCACCCTGGATGTTCAGGGTGTGGTGAGCCATGATTATGCCACTGCACTCCACGTTGAGTGACAGAGTGAGATCCTATCTCAAAATACATACATACATACATACATACATACATACATAAAATTTAAAAAATTCTTTTAAAAAAGAAGTGATCTTTGAGCTAAAGCCTGAACAGAGAGCCGTGGTTTTTCAATTAGGGAATGTGGTAGGGAAAGTGGTGCACATTCAGCAAAGGAACAGAAGCCACCTTGACTGAGCTGAGGAGAGATGGGAAGTGAGGATGTGGAAAGCATTCACAGTTCAGACTTTCTCAATGTCTGGCTCTGAGGAGCAGCTGGAGAGGATTAACATGGGTTGCGGAAGGATTTATTTTTTCAGATGGAAGCGATCTGATCATGTTCTAAATACTGATGGGAAAGAATCAGTGGGGTGGAGTAGGGGATAACAGAGTAGAGGAGATCCCTGGAAGCTGAGAGAGAAGAGATCCAGAGCACAGCGGGGTGGCCTGGTCTCCGTCCACTAATCCCTGGGCTCCTGCATTTTACCAAAGTGGAAGGAGAAGAGGATGGAGCTGACGCACGCCTGTTTATAACTCAGTGGCAGGAAGTCAAAGGGCCTCTCTGCAACCTGGCAGTGACTTTCCCTAGAGTGAGCATCTGCTGTTCAGCTGGGTAGGAAAGTATGTGAAGGAAAAGGATAATTTACAGAGAAAATGGAAAAATCAAGGGCCTGAGGTTCCCGCTGAGGCTGAAGAACCAGGAAGAGTAGGAGCCACTGAGTGATACACTTTCTTTCTCTATCACGTTTGCATGTCAATGTGCCAGTGACCTAGTATCAACCCAGTGTGCTAGCCCTTGTCCCTTACAAAGGTATTAGTATCCTTCTTTAAAGACAAATATTTTATTTCAAAAGAGCCAAACCAGAGATACATTTTGGAACAAATAATTTATCTGGTCTCAAAATCAAACCAAGCAGACTACTGACCATTATTCCTTTGTACAAGTGCCATTCATCTGGCTGGCACCTCCTGGCACCAATAAACCAGCATCTAGGGAGTCTCTATGGGTTCCTCTGTTCTGCAAAACACTGTTGACATGGAAAAGTTGCAGTACTGCTGGGAGCACCCCAGCAGCATAGCCCAAGTCAAGCGCAGGGTCTCCGGAGTGGTTCACCCCCCGTCCAGGCCTTCGGAGTTGTGTCCCGTTCCCAGCATCTCCTCAGTATCTGCTCATTTTCTCTCATGGCACTCACACCTTCTGCATTAAATGTGACAGCCAGCTGACTACAGCCTTGCTTTCCCACTAGACTGCAAGCTCCTGGGGACAGGACCACGTCCCTCCCACCATTGTGGCTCCTGCAGTGAGATCACAGGACTTTGCTTGGAGTGTGTGCTCCATAAAGATTTGTTGACATAAATAGAATGCCCTGTCCCCAGCTGTTGGCCAGGGACTGTGGTTGTCTGATTCCTGAATGGGAATACAACCGCTACCTGCATATCACTCTCTGCCCTCTTCTCCATTTAATGTAGTCCCCTCAAGTCTTAGAGAATCCACAGAAAGAGACAGGGCATCCCTACTTGTTTATCGGCTTTGCAAAATGAAGGAGTTCTGTAGTTATAAGACGGTGTTCTGCCATCATTTTTATTGGAAATGGTGACAAGAAAGCAGTGATGAACTCTCACTGCTGCTCTGGAGCTGTGGGATTTCCTTTTGATCGATGGCGTGGCCACTCTTCCTGTCACTGTCAAGTGTCGCTTGGCCTTCTGCTGCAGGAATTATTGGAGTAGGAGGGGCCAGGAGGGCCACGTCTGAGGTCACTTGATTTATCAACTTGGACTGCCAGCAGGAAACTGGGCAGTGTCACGATCGAGAGAGAGTATTTCCTCCACGGTGACCACACAGCTCCACCCCCGCTACGCCTGTGCACTCGGTGGCTTCGTAAGCACCGATAGGGGATCTGGCCAGGCGCACTGAGCCACAGGGGCGCGCCGTAATGGAATGTGGGCTTACTGCTGACTGACATGTAATTACCTTTGAATCCCCCAGTTCTGAAAATTTGTGTAAGATCACATAGGACTGGGTCGATCTGCTTTCATGATAGCTATGAAGGAAAAGTTTGCTAATGAAACCAATAGGTTAAACAACAAGGCGAATGGCATATTCAGACATCCTAAGGGGTTATTTTTCAAGCCTTTTAGCAAGGCTAAATCCACAGTGAGTTAGAATATTTATTAAAGCAAGTGTTTAACTTTGGTTTTTTGGAGGCGGAATCTTTATTTCTCTCTCTCTCCCTTTATCATTCTATCTGTCTATCTTATGCACAACTCTAACAGCTGTAGCCAGAGAAAGACGAATTATTTGAGGTGGTTGGGTGGGAACTGGCAGGCTCAGATATCCCCTAACAATCTCATTCTTCTTGCACTACCAGTGTTAGCCACTTAAGCACCTCCACAGAGACCTGTGATATCAGGGAGGCCAGTTTAAAAGCCACCAATGTGACAGGTAAGGGCTTTATTTGCAGCTGTTTGATAAACAGTTAGAGGTACTCTGCATGCTTTGTAGAAATAAGATTACTTCTGAACAAAACATTCTCTAATCATGGCTGTTCATTCACCAGAGACCTGGTTCTCATTAAAACAGTCCTTTCAATTAGCCCAAACAATTGTTTAGAGTTCTTCAAATAGAACAGCTATGGAGGAGAGGTGCGTGACACAACAATCACTGGACTGCAGGTGATCACATACTCTTGAAGAAGAGCAGTGGGAAGGACAGTGGTTACCTGGAGCTGTGTCTGTGCCAGGGAAGGGGGCGGGAGGGGAACCGGGGAACAGAGTTAGGAGGTGTGAAATGAGCAGAGTTAGGCACTTCTGGGATATGCTCTCAACTGTACTCAGTCAACCAGGGGTGTGGAGCAATGTTGCCAGGAATGACGGCTGCCAGCTGGCTTGTGCCATGTGCCTCCTGGAGGCTGATCTAGATGACATGGTCTCAGGGCTGGTGACTGAAGTCAGCAAGGAAGTAAAGCTGTCTTTGCAAAAATTACAACTGAGGAAATTATGACACTGAAAGAGATCAGACCTAACTGACTCCATCTTGCTCTAACTTTTAAGCTGTCCTTGTTTATTCCTGGGAGTAGGTGGATCTAACCTTGAGAAGGAATTCATTTTATCGTTTGATTCTGAAACAAAATTGATAACAGCCCTTTCCCCAAAAGATCCCCTTCTTGCCTGGGGACCAGTCTGCCTTTGTAGGACTAACAAATTAGCTGCAAGATTAGAAGTTACCATTTAGGGGCCACGCAGCCGCTGGCTGCAAAAGTCTGAACCTCCTCAAATTGCTCCTGGGGATAACATCACTATCACAAAATCTAAAATCAGTGCTTGAGATGTTTTGCAGACCCTGCCCTGGATGGATCAGGGACACCACCACAGCAGTCATCTGGCTCAGCCAGTTCCGCCATTGCACCCAGGAACAGAAGACAGCAAGAAAACCCCACTGGGAACCCTATAATTCCATCTCCAACCTGACCAATCAGCACTCCCCACCTCCCGAGCCCCTGCCCACCAAATTAGCTTTAAAAACTCTGATGCATGAATGCTTGGGGAGACATTATTATTACTATTATTATTATCATTAAGATAGAGTCTTGCTCTGTTGCCCAGGCTGGAGTGCAGAGGCATGATCTCAGCTCACTGCAACTTCTCCCTCCCAGGTTCAAGCAATTCTGCCTCCGCCTCCCGAGTGGCTGGGATTACGGGCGTATGCGACCAAGCCTGGTTCATTTGTATTTTTAGCAGAGATGGGGTTTCACCATGTTGGCCAGGCTGGTCTCAAACTCCTGACCTCAAGTGATCTGCCCACCTCAGCCTCCCAAAGTGTTGGGATTATAGGCATGAGCCACTGCACCTGGAGTCAGGGAGAGTGATTTGAGTAACAATAAAACTTCAGTCTCTGGCAGAGCTGGCTCTGTGTGAATTACTCTTTCTGCATTGCGATTTCCCTGTCTTGAGAAATAGGCTCTGCCTAGGCAGCAGGCGAGGTGAACCCACTAGTTGGCTACAGAAGTGCCTTCAGCCAGGGAGCTGTGGCTTATGCACAACCATGCTTGGATCAGCCACCCAAGCTGGAATGCCAGGCGGCAAAGAAGGGGGCTGGTTGCTCTGATCCTGGTTTAAGGATCATAAAGGCCACTGTGAGGGGAAGCCTGACCAGCATCCTGAAGCACGTTCCTGTGGCCAAAGTCGCCAGGCCCTCTGAGGGCCGCTGACCCCTCCATCCTCTCGCCTCCCTGTGACCACCATGACTGGCCACTGATCTATTCTGGGACACTGCTGGTCTAAGTGGTCAAAGATGCTTAAGGGTTTGCGCTGTTGAACTAACTCTCCCAACCTCTGAGTATTTGCGTTTCCTCCCCTGAAGAGTGGGACACATGGCCTATGTTTCCCCAGAAGACATGGTGTTAGGTGTTCCATGTTTGAGGATGAACGGAAGAGCGGGTGAGAAGTAAGCCAAGAGGGCAGGGGGAGGCGTCAACTCTGTGATTCTAGTCCTTAAGCAATGGCCAGCCTCGTGGGCTGCTGTGGGAACCAGCTTCCTCCATGTTACCCACAGGCCAGCAGTCCCCATCAGCCTCAGGCTTTGTGATCACCCTGTTGCCTTGAGCAACCCCACCCCCACCAAAGGAAGGCAGCATCAAATGTTCAGGATTCCCTTGCCAGAAAGCTGCAACTCTCACAGAACTTTTTCCATTAATTTGGAACTGCATTCTGGAAATATTCAGTGTACACAAAAGTAGAGAAAATGGTATAGTGAAATCTCACGTACACATCACCCAAACATCAACATTTTGCTAATTTATCTATATCCCACTTCCTTTGCTGAAATATTTAAAAGAAAATCTCAGCTATTTCATTTCTGTACATTGAATGAACTTTCATTTTTAACATATCTATATTATCACTAAGATTATCTAACAGACTATCTTTGTTCAAATTTCCTGGATTATTTCAAAAAAAATTTTATAGTTTTACTGAATCATGATCCAAATGAATTTCATGCACTGCTTTTTATAATATATCTCGAATTTCTTTTAACCAGTATCTTTCCTCACGCGCTCATTGCCGTTTCTGTATAAAATGCCTCATTTTATTGTTCTTTGCTTTATTGCACTTTGCAATTTATTGCACTTATTACAGATTGAAGGTCTGTGGGAACCCTGAGTCGAACGAGTCTATTAGTGCCATTTTCAACAGCGCATTTTGTGTCTCTGTGTCGTATTTTGGTACTTCTTGCAATATTGTAAGCTTTCTCGTTATTATACCTGTCATGGCGATCTGCGATCAGTGATCTTTGATGTTACTGTCGAACTGTTTTGGGGTGCCATGGACCACACCCACAGAATAGGGCAATCTTAATGGATAAATGCTGTGTGTTCTGACAGCTACACTGAGCAGCTGCTCCTCCATCTCTCTTCCATCTTTGGGCCTCTCTACTCCTGGAGACACAATATTGAAATTAGACCAATTAAGAACCCTATAATGGCCACTAAATGTTCAACTGAAAGGAGGAGTCACATGTCTCCCACTTTAAATCAAAACCCAGAAGTGATTAAACTTAGGGAGGAAGGCACATCAAGACAGGCCGAAAGCCAAGATCGGCGGAAAGCTAGGCTTCTAGTGTCAGTCAGCCAGGTTCTGAATACAAAGGAAAAGTTCGTAAAGGAAATTAAAAGTGCTAATCCAGTGAACACGTGAATGATAAGAAAGTGAAGCAGTTTTTTTTGCTGATATGAAGAAAGTTTTAGTGGTCTGGAAAGAAGATCAGAACAGCCACAATATCCCCATAAGCCGAAACCCAAGCCAGAGCAAGGCCCTAACCCTCTTCAATTTTGTGATGGCTGGGAGGGGTGAGGAAGCTGCAGAAGAAAACCTTAACACTAGCACAGTTTGGTTCATGAGGTTTAAGCAAAGCAGTCATCAGCACATAAGAGCGTAAAGTGAAACACAAGTGTCGCTGTAGAAGCTGCAGCAAGTTATCCAGAAGATCTAGCTAAGACCATTGATGAAGGTGGCTCCACAGAGCAACAGATTTTCAGTGTAGACAAAACAATGTTCTGTTGGAAGAAGATGTCATCGAGGGCTTTTATAGCTAGAGAGGAGAAGTTAATCCCTAGCTTGAAAGCTTCAAAGGACAGACTGATGCTCTCGTTAAGAGCTAATGCAGCTGGTCACATGAAGTTGAAGCCAGTATCAGTCACCATTCTGAAAATCCTGGGGCCCTTAAGAATTCTGCTAAATCTACTCTGCCTAGGCTGTACAAATGGAACAGCAAAACCTGTATGTCAGCACATCAATTTATAGCATGGTTAATATTTGAAGCCCCCTGTTGAGACCTACAAATCAGAAAAAAAGATTTCTTCCGAAATATTACCACTCATTGTCAAAGCATCTAGTCAACAGGAGCTCTGATGATTCACAAGGACGTGAGTGTTGTTTCCGTGCCTGCTAACACAGCATCCACTCTGCAGCCCGGGCATCAAGGAGCAATTTTGACTTTCAAGTTTTATTCCTTAAGAAATATATTTCATAAGGCCATAGCGGCCATAGTGATTCCTCTGATGAATCTGGACAAAGTAAATCGAAAGTCTTCTGGAAAGCATTCGCCATTCTACACGCCATAAAAACCATTAATAGTTATAGGAGGTGGTCAACATTATCAACCTTATCAACATTAATAGGAGTTTGGAGGAAGTTGATCCCAACCTTTATGAATGACTTTGAGGGTTTCAAGCCTTCAGGTGAGGAAGAAACTGCAGATGTGGTCGAAATAGCAAAAGAACTAGACTGGGCACGGTGGCTCACAACTGTAATCCTAGCACTTTGGGAGGCTGAGGTGGGAGGACTGCTTGAGCCCAGGAGTTCCAGGCCAGCCTGGGCAATATAGTAAGACTCTGTATCTATTTTTTAAAAAAGAAAATAGCAAGAGAATTAGAATTAGAAGTGAAGCCCAAAGATGTGACTGAATTGCTGCAATCTTATGATTAAAGTTGAATGAATGAGGAGTTGCTGCTTATGCATGAGCCAAGAAAGAGGCTTCTTGGAATAGAATCTGCTTATGGTGGCAGGGCACAGTGGCTCTCTCTGGTAATCCCCGCACTTTGGGAGGCCTAGGTGGGTGGATCACGGGGTCAGGAGTTTAAGACCAGCCTGGCCAACATGATGAAACCCTGTGTCTACTAAAAATACAAAAATTAGCTGGGCATGGTGGCACATGCCTGTAATCCCAGCTACTCAGGAAGCTGAGGCAGGAGAACCGCTAGAACCCAGGAAGTGAGGTTGCAGTGAGCTGAGATCACACCACTGCACTTCAGCTTGGGCGACAGAGGGAGATCCCATCCCCTCTCCAAAAAAAAAATCTGCTTATGGTGAAGATGCTGTGAACATTGTTGCTGCAATGACAAGCGATTGAGAATGTTTAGAATTGAGAATACTCCATAAACTTAGTTGATGAGGAAGCCAGCAGAGTCTGACAGGATTGACTCCAATTTTGAAAGAAGTTGTACTGTAGGTAAAATGCTATCAAGCAGCATCGCATGCTACAGATAAATCTTTTGTGAAAGGAAGAGTCAGCTGATGCAGCAAACTCTCTTGCCATCTGATTTTAAGAAATGGCCTTGGCCGGGCGCGGTGGCTCACGCCTGTAATCCCAGCACTTTGGGAGGCCGAGGCGGGTGGATCACAAGGTCAAGAGATCGAGACCATCCTGGCCAACATGGTGAAACCCCATCTCTACTAAAAATACAAAAATTAGCAGGGCATTTGGCACCCGCCTGTAGTCCCAGCTACTCGGGAGGCTGAGGTGGAAGAATCACTTGAACCTGGGAGGCGGAGGTTGCAGTGAGCCGAGATTGCACCATTGCACTCCAGCCTGGCGACAGAGCAAGACTCCGTCTCAAAAAAAAAAGAAAAAAAAAGAAATGGCCTTAGCTAGCCCAGCTTCCAGCAGCCACCACCCTCCTCAGTCAGTAGCCATCAACACTGAGGGAAGACCCTTCACCAGCAAAAAGATTATGACTCACTGAAGGCCTAGATGATCATGAGCATTTTTAGCAGTAAAGCATTTTAAAATTAATGCGTACTTTTTAATTTTTATTTATTTATTTATTTATGAGATGGAGTCTTGCTGTGTCACCCAGGCTGGAGTGCAGTGGCATGATCTCAGCTCACGGCAACCTCCACCTCCCAGGTTGAAGCGATTCTCCTGCCTCAGCCTCCCAAGTAGCTGGGACTACAAGCATGCACCACGACGCCTCGCTAATTTTTTGTATTTCTTAGTAGAGACACGGTTTCACCATGTTGGCCAGGCTGATCTCAAACTGCTGACCTCAGGTGATCCGCTCGCCTTGGCCTCCCAAAGTGTTGGAATTACAGGCATGAGCCACCACACCTGGCCCATATGTGCTTTTGCATACTTAATAGACAGTAATATAGTGGAAACATAACTTTTATATACCTTGGGAAACCAACAATTTTGTGTGACGGCTTTATCATGAATTATTGCTTTATTGCAAGTGTGTGGAACCAACCCCACAGTATCCCTGTGTTGAAGGAGTCAAGGTCTCTGTCCCATAGACTTCCTCACTTTCCGGCTTTGCCTTCTTTCTTCCTTATAATGTTGTTTACATGTTCCTCTATCTCTTGAATTTCCTGTAAACTGGTAGTTAGATCTAGATGTATGATTAAATCCAGGTTTAATTATTTCTGGAAAGAATACTGCTCAGGGAATGGTGTGTTCTTGCTAACTGCATCATGAGGAGACACCTAATACGGCATCTTCCCAGCTCACGTTAAATGCACACTTACTAAACGCATGCTGCTGTTTCTCTTAAATTTAACATACTTTTCTTGAATTCCAATCTGGCCCCACTTGTAGCTTCTTACCATTGACTTCATGATTTATCCCAAAACTGTCATGAACCACGGGGCACTCACTACCAGCGCTAAACACTCTTGGAGATCAGCAGGCACAACACAGGCTATTCCTGAAGTTCCATTTATTGTCCCTAAGTATCATTATACCTAGTTGTTGATTTTTTTTTTTTTTTTTTTTTGAGACAGTCTTGCTTTGTCACCCAGGCTGGAGTGCAGTGGAGCTGCGATCTTGGCTCACTGTAACCTCCGCTTCCCAGGTTCAAGCCATTCTCCTGCCTCAGCCTCCCAAGTAGCTGGTAACTACAGGCGTGCGACACCACACCTGGCTAATTTTTTGTATTTTTAGTAGAGATGGGGTTTCACCATGTTAACCAGGATGATCTCGATCTCCTGACCTCGTGATCTGCCCGCCTCGGACTTCCAAAGTGCTGGGATTACAGGTGTGAGCCACCGCCCAGTTGCTGATTTTTAACCTCTCAAGTAGAGTTAAGTTGCGCCTGGGATAACACAGTCCATGGCACTGGCCAGGTACTTTACATTCCACGCCAGTCCTCAGAGCTCCAAGGAGTCAGGCATGTTCTTACAAAGCAAAGCAATCACTTCCACAGGTCAGAGTTATCAATATTGATAAACCATTTGTAAGTTTGCACGTATTATTTAACAGAAATTCCCAGGTACATCTAAGAAAGTTTGCATAAATTAATTAAACAATAATTCTCAGCTGCAATAATATTAATTATTGTTCTGGAGCTCACAATGATAGTTTTAGGAACTAGATCTGAAATGTCCTCCACACTACCAGGACTTTCATTGGTGAAATTTAGGCGGTTGCTTGAGGGCTGTGGCATCTCAAAGCAAATACGAAGAACAAGGTCACTGTGAGATTAGCCCCAGGTTCTGCTTGCCTCTTTTCTTCCCTTCTACCCAGGAGCCAGGGAGGTAATTTTCTTGGGCTAGGGAAAGTTAACCCAACTACTCAAATTAAATGGTTGCAATTCTCACAATCAAGGGCTTAAAATAAACATGAAGTCTCAATTGTTCTGTTGTGGAGTCCTGTCTTGAGAAAACATGATGCATTCACAGAGGAGGATGGGATGGCCTCTTCTAGATACAATTTTGAATTTCATGAGGAAATTCATCCCTTGGGAATCTGAAGCCTCTAAGGGAATGGAGCTATCAGGTTGTGGAAGTGAATGTCTGCCAGTCACACCGAAGTCAGAACATCTTCGTAGAAGAAACTGGTGCTATTTTTGTACTCGCAGAGTCATACTTGATTTGAACCCTGGACTTTGCTTTGGTTGATCGAGCTCTATGGCTGCGTGGACGGGGATGAACCGAGAGCAAACTTCTGGAGGAGGCCACACTGCCACCCTCAGCTGATTAAAACTCAGGTGGGTTTTCAAAGCCTTGCTCCAGGGCAGGCTACCTTTGCATCTGATTTCCACTACCATTAGAGGAATAACAGCAGCTGACTTTGGAGAAAAAAAAAATTGGAAAAGCATAGTGAGAGCATTTACCAACACATTATTCATATTTCTCTGAGGCCCGGGGCTATGGACCGCCACAGAGAAAAGTTTTGTTTAACCTTTCCTTGATGGGAAAACACTCGTCTCTAATGCCAGCTCTCCACCTTCCAGCCGAGTGGAACTTGCAGCAGTGGGAAATTGCTAGGGAAGCCGGCTTTGCAGCAGCTAACAAACGTCTTTGTGAGAGAAGAAGGCTGCTCTGAGCAGTGGCTAATGGGGCTGCTTAGTGGAATTTTTTTCCCTTTTTAACCAAACTGCGCGTTGCTCCTTTCTGGCAGGCAGACAGGCCCGCTCTTCCAAGCACGCAGGAAAGTTCTGTCTTGACAAGCACGCACATTCTTTCTCAGAAGGCCACAGAGGCACACGCCTTTGCTGCAGACAGACCAACTCCCTTCCAGCCCAGGAGGTGAAAACCCTTTCACGAGCCACATAATGGGAGCAGCGGCTGTGCATGCTCACACCGCTCCCGAAAAGCACGTAACTGCATCACGCAGCCTCCACACACGGAGTGTGCTTCCCTCGCACCCCAAATGCCGGCGGGCTGCCTGTCCGGCGCTGGGCCTGGCAAGGAGCAGGAGGTTGGCAGGACTCGTGAGGCATTTTTCTGTTGGGCTTTGGTTTCCTGTCCAGTTGAACCCAGTCCAATTATTGTCCCAAAGTTCTGCCAGATAAAACAAGGAGAGCGCTTTTCTAGATGCCTGGCCCTGGGACTAGGAGATGGGGGAGGGAAGGTGCACGCTGAATGGGGGTGGGGTGGGGCACACCCAAGGCCAGGGCTCAGGAGCCCCCTTTCCAAGCAAGGGCTCTGACTCCGCCCTGTGGAATGTGCAGCAGCCTCCAGAGACCTTGCCTTTGGGGTGACTGCTGGAGCTCAGGCCACTCTCCCTCTGGCATGGGGCCTGATCTTAGCATCGTTGCGACGGAAAGCCAGATTTCCTGGAACATGGGGTTAGCATTTTCAGCAGATTAATCCCATTTGCAATGTACTGTACAGTATTCGGAGCAGAACTGGCCCTATCCAGAAGCCGTCTAGAAGGCCGCTTCCTTGGGAGATACCGTCCACTTCCAAAGGGTCCTTTCTACTGCCCTTCCGTTGCGCTTGAACCTCCTACTGTTGGAATCAGTATTTAAGAGTCACTAAAGCACTGTCTTCAGAAAGTTCTATTTAAATGCACGTATTAAAGGCATAATTATGCCCACACTAAAATGCATAAACACACGTAAGAAAATTACAAAAGATACGTAGGCTTTAATCCCGTGGGTCTAGTGGTTCCTCCTTACCCAACCTTCCTAAGGAATGCTGCAACCATTTCTGACAGGCGAGGCTGAGGACGGTAACTGCCTGCTCTGGAATCTCTTCTTCTCACATTGCCCTGGTTCCATCTTTACCTTACTTCCTTCAACAGTTCATGAAGGGCTTTTCCCAAATCAGCATAAACAAACTCACACTGGACTGATCATTTTCTCGTGTCTGAGCCGGGTTGCTAAATACAGAAGTTGTTCAATGTCCAGTAAAGTACAGAGGCTTTCTGTCTTGCACACAATTCAGCAACTCTATTTCTGTTGCTCTGTTATTTTGGTACCTAAGTGTGACTGCATAATCTGTGAAATGCTGGAAATTCAAGAGGAGCTCATTTTCCCTGAAATACAAGTATACTCCGGTTTTGCCTTTTGAAAAATGTCTTTGAAGGTCCCGTCTACACAGTGACTGTGTTCAGTCCTGCAGAGGTGGCGGCAGGGCAGAGGGGCTTGAGCCTCCCTGATGACGAGCAGGACAAGGAGTATCATCCAGGCTGCCAGTTGCCAACAGGATTCTGATCGCTCAAGGCCTTTACCCCTGTGACCACTTCAGGTCTTCCACTGTCGAATGTCCCTCTGGTTCTAGCAATCTTTCTCTGACCACAGATTGTGGCTTTTGCTAATGCTCGATGTTGAATTATTTAATTCCCTGAGTCAAGGTCACACTTACTGTCTTGTCTCCCAGACAAGACAATTTCTCAAACCTAACCTGAGGAGTAATGGAGACCTGGGACATGGGCTCAGTGCAGGGGGGAAGGCCGGGATTCTGTCATTTCCGTTTCTATATAAATGTGTAGAACAGGAACTTAAAAAGAAAGATAACTTATTTACTAGGAATATAACAAGATTCCTATTTACAAGGAAACTTAAGACTCTGCATTGATTTTCACTTTTATTTTTAAATGAAGGAGGGGTGGGGAAGAGAGAGGTATGAGGTACCCCTTACTGGTGGACAGGGACAAACAGGACAGAGACACCAGTGTAAGTCAGAGCCATCAGTGCTGACAGCCTTGCAGAAGCAGAACTGGAGTCGCCGGCACTGGTCAGAGTCCAGCACAAGCCTTCTGAACCCTGGGGGATTGTGTCAGCACCTCCAACCAGTTTCACCTCTGAGATCAGGCCAAAGATGATCTCACGGAGTGACCAAGTTCAAGTTGAAGCTTCTTTTTTGTTTGTTTTATGTTTATTTTCTTGATACGGAGTCTCACCCTTTCGCACAGGCTGGAGTGCAATGGCACGATCTTGGCTCACTACAATCTCCGCCTCCCAGGTTCAAGCGATTCTCCTGCCTTAGGCTCCTGAGTAGCTGGGACTACAGGCACGTGCCACCACGCCTGGCTAATTTTTGTATCTTTAGTAAAGATGGGGTTTCACCATATTGGCCAGGCTGGTCTCGAACTCCTCACCTCATGATCCGCCCACCTTTGCTTCCCAAAGTGCTGGGATTACAGGCATAAGCCACCGCACCTGGCCTGTTGGTTTGTTTTTTGAAATGAAGTCTCACTCTTGTTGCCCAGGCTGGAGTGCAGTGGTGCGATCTCGGCTCACTACAACCTCCAACTCCCAGGTTCAAGCGATTCTCCTGCCTCAGCCTCCTGAGTAGCTGGGATTACAGGCGCCCATCACCACGCCTGGCTAATTTTTGTATTTTTAGTAAAGACAGGGTTTCACCATGCTGGCCAGACGAGTCTCAAACTCCTGACCTCAGGTGATCCACCCACCTCAGCCTCCCGAAGTGGTGGGATTAGAGGTGTGAGCCACCGCGCCCGGCTCAAGTTGAAACGTCTAAGTGTGGACACAAGTCCCAGAGGCAGGAGCAGGGGCCAAAACAGCAGATAAAGACAAGGAGTAGGAACCCGGAAGCTGGACTAAAAACAAGACACAGACGGTCTCCACAGCAGACACTGTAGGCAATTGCTGGAAGCTTCCCTTTATGCCATCAACTGCCTGGAGTGTGGATGGCGAGACACTGGGACCGATGGTTGGGCTGGAGATGGTGGCAAAACCAGCACATTGTCTTAGAGTCTAAGTTTCGTGAAGGGATTAGCATCCAAAGCCTAATATTCTTAGCTCTTTGCAGCTTTTTGAGGAGCGTGTGTCTCTTTTACAGCCCTAAATGACTACTTGGCCCAGACCCATCCTGAGCCGGATAAGGGCAGATGAGTAAATGTGGCAGGAATTTGTTCACCGGCACCCCCTCTACACCCACGGTGCTGTGGGAGTTCAGAGGGCTGTTCCCCTAGCCAGGGTCTATCTTGCTCTTCCCCCGTCTTGTATCCAAACCTCATCCATTTATTCAACAAATCATTATTAAACAATTATGCTGTCTCATGCCATGCTGGCATAGGGCATAGAGTGGTGAACAAGACAGCATTGGCTCCTATCTTTATAGCCCTACAGTCTAGTGGAGATTTCAGACATTAAGGAGGCAAACAAGCATCATTACAAATTATTAATATTACCAATCATCATCATGGCTTTGAAGACAAAGAATAGAATGCTATGAGAAAGAGAAAGTGAGGAGAACTCATTCGGTGGGTAACCCAGGAAGACCTCACTAACGAAGAGGCATTGAGGCGGAGCCCTGAATGAAGAGAAAGAGTGGGCGAAGGAGCCTGCAGGTAATGGGAAGAGCAAATGTCAAGGCCCTGACTTAGAAACGAGCTGGAGGCATACAACCAAGGCCAGGCCACTGTGTCTGCAGCCGCTGCAAGAAAGGCAGGCATGGGACAAAGACGTTTGGAGTAAAGTGTTTGAAACTGTTGGGAAAGAATCCAGAAAGCCTTGGAAGGTTTTAAAACAGAGAGAATGATGCAATCCAAACTGTATCTTTGGAAGTCCACCCTGGCAGCTATGCAGGAAGACAAGTAAGGACCACTGCCTAAATCAAGACAAGAGACGACAGGGAGGAGGATGCTGAGAGCCACAGGCAGGTCTCAGAGACATTCTGGAAGTTTAATTGACGGGATTTGGTAACGGGCTGCCTATGACCCCAGGACCCCAGGCTCTGCCTGGTCCCAGTCCAGTGTCTGTACCTAAACTTTATCACCTCTTAAGGATCCTCCAGGAGCCCACAGAAACTGAGTCAGGCATTGGCACCCAGCTCCTGAATTAATTGGAACCGCTTAGCACTTGTGCACACCTGCTGTTCCTGAGTCTCAGCTTTACTGAGACCTTGAAACCTCTTATTCTTCCTCTATTCCCCTGGTTACCATTGTGTTCCTAGAGCTCCCATATGTCAGGCTTTACTCCGACACCTGCTCAGGGAGATCCACAATGTGGCTCTCGCTATTCACCCTTACGGCTTTATTCTGCGGGCACAATGCACCCCCCACCGTGCCCCAGCACCTGCAGGCCTAACTGGCTGGGTCTGCCCCTCCCCAGCCTCTTCTCCCAAGTCATGTGTGGTCCTGAGATGCTGCTCAGCTTTCCAAGGCTGTCTCTATTATTGGGATATTATACTCCTAGCCACTGACTAGGCCTGCTCCTCCCTGGCTACGCCTCTTAGATCCATGTCTCACTGGTCTCATTTTTCTAAGCTTCTACCCTTCTTGAGAACCCTTGCTAGTCTCATGGCCGAGATGAGATCCTATCTTCCTGTTCTTCTTCTGTGGCACCACTATCTGGCACCAAAGACGAGGCTGCTATGTCCCTTTGGACTGCTGGCTTCTTCTCTTGGGTGTCAGACAGGGCTAAGGGCAGGGAGGCCACCATCTGCCCCTGTCTTGGCCAGACCAAAGTTATTCCTGTGTAGGGAGGTCCCATGCTGTCACTTTGCCACACCCACCCAAGTCACAACCATGGGAATACTACGCAATGAATGCACCTAGATAAATATGCCCATAAAGGCTGATTCTTGTGCATACACATGTACACATGCAGATATGTGTTTCTTCACAGAAGTCTATGGCACTACTCTTTATCATTATTTTAATTCATCTGAGGCCATATATGTAGGGATTTAAATTCAGATATGTACCCTCATTACACACCTGACTTTGAATCCCTAGACCCTCATTATCGGGAATAGTTATGAACTGCTCACAAAGTGATGCCTCCCTGAATCGGTTCCACTCTAATCTTGCTTTTATCTTCCCGCACAGCATTACTCCTTAAAAAAAAAAAAAAAAAAAGACAAGATCCTTGCAGAAAAGCATACCCAGCTCCTATAGTTTATCATCTCTTCAAGCTGTCTCTTTCCTTGGTTCTTCTGCCTTTTTCTTATGATTCATAATTCCTTACTTTTATATTAGTCACCTATCATCACAGTAATGCTGCATAAGGCACAATCTCAAAGTATAGTGGCTTAGAATAATAAACATCCATTGACTTCACTGCTCTGTGTGTTGGTGACTGAGGCAGAGATGGCTGAGCAGCCCCAGTCTCAGACTTCTCTCACATTCCTGGTAATTGACAATTGCCTGATCTTGGCTGGGATGACTCTGGGGACTCCCCTGTTCCCCCGTTGTGTGTCCCATTCTCCAGGAGCCAGACTGGGCATGTTGTCATGGTGGTGACAGAAGAGCAGAAAGGCAAATGGAAACACACAAGTCCTCTTTCCAGCATTTGTTTGTGTCACATCTACTAACATCCCATTGGATAAAGCAAGTCACATGGCTTTTAAGGAAAGAGTTAAAGCTTTAGCAACACCTCTGGAGGCTTCCATAGCCAAACATTCTAGGTCTAGCTGAGTGAGATGGCAGAGTCGAAAGAGTAGACGATGAGATGGAGTGTCTTAGGAAGACTGCAGTAATATGAAAATTTAAAAGCTTCAAGCCAGGGAGATCTTAGCTTGAAGAAATCCTCACCCCACCATTTTACACACACACACACACACACACACACACACGGCCCAGAGGGGTTCAGATGCATTTTCAAAGGGAGAGAGACGGAGCTGGGACGCAGACCCAAGCCTCTTGCTCATCCCAGTGTTCTTTCTGCTGCCTGAAGTTTCTCTGGCCATTGGTCACTCAGCTCCTCTGTTACGTTCACCTCTGACCCTGGTTTTCATTTTCCTGTCATTCAGCTGCATGAGAATAAACTGGTCTCAGTACTCCTCTTAATTCCTAGTAGAAGCTGAAGACATTGCTTTTCTCTGGGAACCCTGTTCGGTTCTGGTGCCTCCCCAAGGTTTCCAGAGGGAGCAAGGTTTTGGTTCCTGGAAAATTTAATACACGATTTGATCTTTGCTCCTCTACCAAACTTCCCCTGAGCTTCCCTCTGCTTATCTCCGTGCTCGCCCCGCTGCCAGGTGATTTGAGCTGCATCTGTCTTATCAGTCCCAGGCCAGCAAGCAGGTGACGAACAAGGGGCTGGGGAGGCAGCTGTGTCTTCTTTGAAGCCACTGGCATTTTTGGAAGATACTCTGTGTGTAGCAGTTGCTGGAAATGGTGGTAAAACTCACTCCCACACTCCCTAGCCTAAGCCCTGTACTGCTTTTTTTTTTTTTTTTTTTTTTTTTTTTTTTTTTTTTGTCTTTGCCTCCTCCAACTCACTTAGAGGTGAATCTCTCTTCTTGAGGTTTCTTGGCATTCATGGGGCTTCACAGTGGCCTGGGCATTGAGGCTTCCTCCCAGAGGACAGAATTTCCCTGGCTTAACCCTGGTTGATCTTAAAATAATAGCTCACACTTATAAATCGTATTCAGAGTCCTGAATTGAACTAGAGTGTAAAATAGTGCAGCACATGGATTATTCAACCTTCTGAAAGAGAAGCCTTAACGGTGCCATGGTGGGGCTGCCCCAGGTGACCTGGGTAGGTCTTATGCTTCAGATGTGAGATTAAAGGATCGAGGGAAAGCTGCTGAGTCATGGCATCTGACCCACTTAAACCTGCTGTACTCTCTTCAAGAATCTGATATGTCCTTTGAGAGGAATCACCTGGGTGGTATCTCTTCTGCATGGCTGCAGGGAGGAAGCCTGCTGTATCTACTGGAATAAAAAAGGAAGCAGAGAAAATGGGGTCTAGATGAATGGATATCCAGACCCAGCTGGACAAAGCCCTGTGATGTTTAAGCCATCAGTCTGACTCCGTAGGACACTGTCGCTACCACATCCCAAAAGGAAACGTACCCAGCCTGCCTACTTGACACCTCAGCATCCCTCCTAGGGGAGAAGAGCTATGCCTTAGGGGTGGGATGTCACAAACAAGTCAACCATCATTTAGGGGCGTCATTTCAAGGTTCCCCATCTTTGTTCCTCAGCTCACTTTCTCTCTGCTGCTGTCACCAAGCTGTCAGCATCCAAATCAGCACAGGGCCCCAACCCAAGTGAAAGCATCGACTGGACTGTCAGCCCCGCGAATGCCCCACCCTGGGGACCTGCTGTTATGCCCTGCCTCGGCTGTCACCTTCCTCTGGCCTTCCTGTTTCCCCAGGCATGCAGTGCCACAGAAACAGCAGTAAGCTTCTCCCTGAGAAAGAAAAACCTGGGTAAACACAGGGCCAGAGAAAACTCTCCCTTCCCCCTTCCCACATGCACTTCTTATCCTCGCCCCAAGCTAAGGACCTCCGAATCCAGCCACAGCGGCAATCCTGGATGGCAGGAAAACCTTCAGCCTGGAAAGCACAACGTCTGCAGCGCAGCAGTGAAGGACACGGAGTTAAATCGAAAAGGAATTTGAATGACAAAGTGACATTACGTCCATCTTCCTAACGATGGGACAAGTTGGTCTTCTGCATTGGCAAGGCAAAACTGCCAGGCCCAGATCTGTATTTAAAAGCTATTTCTCATGGTTTTAAGTCACCAGCTCAGCTCAATATCTAAAACAAAGAGAATGAATTATGGAACAGGATGAGGGGAGCTTGTTAATTTTCCTACTGATGCACTGTGAAATGAAAGCTTGATTCTAAGAATGGTGTATCCTCAGGGCTCTCTCTGGAGAGACGCTGACAAATTCAAATGTCCTTACTGTTTTCTCTGCCCCTTACTTTATGGCTTTTTCTGTACACATTTACAAAGCATGTATATTTCATGGTCTGTCTGCGCCTATAGGACTCAGGGAGTTCAAGTCTGTGATTCTCTTTAGGGCTTCCTTGACAATAGGGAGTGTTTAGGTGATGTTACTGATGAACACACACACACACACACAACTAGAATTTGTGTCCAGCCTGTCTGTGTATATTACAGAGACATCCATGCAGGCTGCTTGCTGTGGTCCGTACTGGCGAGCTGCAGCGCATCCCCAATTGGAACCCAATGAAATAATCATAATAATTTTGCCTTCATGTATCACCTTTCATCAGGGAGGATGAAAGGACTTCACAAACTCCGGGTTCGTCTTTGATCTAGGCGCCTATCTGGAACACCCATCTCCACTGTGTTCTGCCCTCACCCTGCAGATGGGCCTCCCATTGGCAGTAACTGAACCTCCATATGCAGAGCAGCCGAAAGGCCGGCCTGGCCAGAGAGCTTCCGCCGGCTGCCAGGAGGGAGAGGGCTGCTTCCAGAAGGCGCCTGGGCTGCTGTTCTGCAGCTGCAGCAGGGAGAAAGAGGCAAGTAATTCTTAAGCTGCAGCTTCAGTTTTGAGAGAGGGTGCTTAATAGGAGGTGGAGGAATCTTCTGGGTAACATGATAATCAATCTGCCGTGTGTAGGTGGTGCCTAAGGCTCTGCTCTTCACGGTCTTCCCTTCCACACCCAACTTCAGCTATTAGCTTTATGGGAAGGACTCCGAAATGTGTATCCCAGGCTCAGACTCTCTCTTGGACCGAGCCAGGCATCTCTAGCTGTCTCCTGGGCAATTCCATCCACGTATTCCACTGCAACATCAATCTCGACTTCCACCAAATATAACATACGATTCCTCCTCCCCCATGACTCTCACATGGCTCCTTCCCTGGCTTTCCCACTTGTAGCCACTCATGTTGCAGCCACAAATAATTTAGCCAATATCTGTGTTCTCACGGAGCTTGCATTTTAGCGAGGGGTGGGAGAGCCAATAAACAAGCAATAAATGAAGAAGAGAAATAGCAGGGAATGACAGGTTAGGTGGTGATGGGCTAGGGGTGTGGACCTCTTTGGACTGAGTGACCAACGCTGGCTTCTCCAGGGAGGCGATCAGGGAGAAAAGGACTCCAGGTGCAGGGAGCAGCAATCACCAAAGCCTGAGACAGCTGAGGCCCCAAACAGAAAAGACGCTGAGCTGCTGGAGCATGATGACCGGAGAGCGGGAGGAGATGAGGTGACAGGTGGCCAGACACGAGATGAGGTGAGGCTTTGCAGATGGATGCAGAGTTTGGAATCTAAGCCAAGTGCTGTCCAAAGCCAGGGAGGGTTTCCAGCAGCGGCTTATGGGAGCTGCTGTCCATTACTGGCGCCTCTCAGCTGAGACTTTGAGTCCCTTTGACTCTTCTCTGTATCACACACCTCTCCACGCAGGCAGTGTCTAATGGGGAATGAGGGCAAGGTTTTGGCAACCTTCCCACTCCCTTTGCTTCTCCCCTCTGGTGTCCCCAGCAGAGTTTTCTGTGTTCAAAGGAACGAGCAGCCAAAAAGAAAATAAAGCACCCTTTTTGTGATCGCTGGGAAAGCACAAGATACCCCTAAGGCTGTGAATGTGGCTTAGGCTGGAGACCTAAGCTTGGTTTCCCAACTTTTCTGAGAATTTAGATCTTGGGAGCCACCTGCTGAGACATGCTTGCTGCTGGGGGGGTGAGGATGGGCGGTGTCATGGAGAGTGATTGCTACACCCGTCTCCCAGCTGCTGAGAGTGCTGTCTGCTAAGGAAATCACAGCTGCCCTCCTCAAAGAATTGCCCCTGGGAGGTCCCCAACCTTCCCACAGGGACAGCATGCAGCCCATGACTGGCACACCCTTACCTCTAGGTGAGACCACCGTGTGGTACAGTTCATGCTCCAGAGCTCCCATGGGAACAGGTCCGAGAAGTGTCCAGCTGAGACCCAACCTTGCTCTGTCCTCTACCTTCCCCCCATCTACTGAGAGCATTTTCTCAATAGACATGTGCACTTCATCACCCTCTCAGGATCTGCTTCTAGGGAATGCAACCTAACACAAGCGGAGATAGAGTCAGACCTTTTAAGGGGCCCTGACAAGTCTCTGCAAAATTTCCATTCACTTATCTCTTTTAAATTCTTTCATTTATTCAACAAATACATTGAAACATGATTTGTACACTCTGGCACACAAGAAATCAGGCGGGCACAGTCCATTCCCTCAGTTTACAAATCAGGAGGAAAGGCAGATATTAAACTGGTAAACGCATTCATTTGGGCGCATCGTGTCGAGAGTAGTCTTCGTCACTGTAATGGGGCTGTTTGCCTCCAAGCCCCTATCTCTAAGACGATGAAGAAACAGGAGTGAGCCTGGGTACCAGAGCCTCTCTTCTGCTTTGGGAGCTGCTGAGATGTAGCTGGGATCTCTTTGTGTCCCTGCTGGGTGACTCTCACCAGCGAGCCAAGAAGGGAGGGGTGGTTAAAGGAGTGAGGACCCCAAAGGAGACCCCTTGAGAGCGCTCACTCCTCCTTTTTCTAATTACTTTGTTTTTTGAAAAACTTGCTTTCTTTAGTCTCTTAGGAGGCTTTCCTGCCCACAGGGATGTGGCTGCCTCCCAGGAGAATCTGGCCAGGATTTACGCCACCCAACCCACAAAGTCCTGAACAGCTTGGGACCAGCCCATGCTATTGTGAGCTGAGAGTCACTCTGCAGTTCTCATGATTGCAGGTAAATAAATGTTCCAGCCGTCCTGAGCTCTAACATGGAGACTACCTGCCGAGGAACGTTTTTCCCCCGGGGCCCCGTGGCCACATTGCTGGGCAGAGTTTCTCGCATTTACAGAGTTCCCCGTTCCAGCTGGCAGCAGTCATCTCCCACTGCCTTAGTGTCCTGCTTGAAGGCAGTAGAAGAGAATGGCTGGCTGATGCTGTTTAACTCACTGTGAAGGTGCAGTTTAAGGAAGATCTCCCTCAAAGGAAGTCAGATTCCAGGCTCCTCTCTAAGTGCTTACTAATGGAAGAGATAATTCGGGGTCAGGGCCAGCTCTATGGGCCTCTGACCTGTGCCATTAGACAAGGCTCCACAAGTAGAAGGCCCTACTTTAAGATTCTGCTGTTGCTGTCTCAAAATTCTTAATAATTTCTAAACAAGGGTCCCTCCCTTTTCACCTTGCCGTGGGCCCCACAGATTGTGTAGCTAGTCTGGTTTGGGATCATGCATCACGAGTTGTGTCAGGTTGCCCGCCAAGAGGCAGAGAGAAAGGCAAAACATCCCTGGGATCTCTCTCCCCCCAGGATGCCGATGAATTCTGCAGGCACAGGAGACAGATTTCTGCAGTTAAACAGTGTCTCTGGGGAGAGTATATTCACAGTACAGACCATCAGACTGTACAGAGCCCAAACGGTGCACAGCTACTGACTGTCAGGTAGCTGCAGAGGGAGAATGGGGACGCAGGAGCGGGAAGAATCCTGCTTGATTGTGCGCAGAACGAGGTCTGTCTTCCCTTGCTCTGGCAGATGTTTGGAGCCGATCATTTTTCTTAGGGAGCATCTGGGGGCTCCTTGAAGGTCTCCTGCTGGTGCTTCACTGGGTGTTCCCTTCATCTTGACAGGTGCTTCTCTCTTCCAAGAGTCAGTTGAGGCCTCTTCCACAGCCCCTAGAGATGCAGCATGTCCCCTCAGTTCCTGGGACCCCTGTTGAGATGAACCCAAGCCAATCCCACTGTGTTCCTCCCTCCTGCAGGGCCCACCTCTGCCCAGTCCCGTCCCCTCAACCTTGCAGCCATGGGCCATTTTATCTCTATCCACTGTGCAGTCAGACACTGATCTTTCCTTCCACACTTTTAAATGCAGGCAGTGCATTGCACAGCTTTCTCAGCGATCCCATGGAAACTTCCTTGCTAAATCTGAGGCAAAGATGGCGCTCCCTACCCCTCTCCCATGGGTGGAGTGAGAAGCCTCATGACATGACCACATCTTTCACTGAAAAACGAACACACCACACATACTCACACACGCATTCAACATTCTCTCATTCTCTCTCTCTTGTTTTCGTATTCTCAGAGTAGGTGAGAGGGGACTTGGAAGTTATGAAACCAGTTCCTCACAGTTTTCCTCATAATTTTCACACGAGAGATCTGGCTTTGGAATTTGACAGGATTGTGTTTCATTGTATCTGTGGAAACTTCAGTACTGACACCTGGTTACAGATGCCAGGCACTGGGCTAAGCACGTAAGTTGAGTCAGACATTATTCACACAGCCCCGTAAAGCTCCCAAAGAGTTCCTGTGCCCGGCCTCATCTGGCTCTCCTCACTGCCCAGCAGAGTGAGTCTACTGAGATTCAGGAGGCTGTGCGGTTTGTCCCTGTCACTCAGCTTGTAGATGGGAGGGCTGAGGTGGAGACTTCTTCCCAGACCTCCCACTGCTGATGGCCTGCTCTGCCTCCGGGCTTTTGCGCAAGAAACGCACGTGGATATTGGTGACTGTCACATGCAGCAGCCACTGGCTGGCGCTCTACCAGATATGGAGATTGTATTAGTCCGTTCTCACTCTGCCAATAAAGACATACAAGACTGGATAACATACAAAGGAAAGACGTGTGGCCCGGCGCGGTGGCTCATGCCTGTAATCTCAGCACTTTAGGAGGCTGAGGCGGGTGGATCACCTGAGGTCGGGAGTTCGAGACCAGCCTGACCAACATGGAGAAACCCCGTCTCTACTAAAAATAGAAAATTAGCTGGGCGTGGTGGCGCATGCCTGTAATCCCAGCTACTTCGGGGGCTGAGACAGAAGAATCGCTTGAATCCGGGGGGCAGGGGTTGCGGTGAGCTGAGATTGTGCCATTGCACTCCAGCCTGGGCAACAAGAGCGAAACTCCGTCTCAAAAAGAAATAAATAACTTTGATTGACTCACAGTTCCACATGGCTGGGGAGGCCTCACAATCGTGGTGGAAGGCGAATGAGGAGCAAAGTCAGTGTCTCACATGGCGGCAGGCAGGAGCCTGTGCAGGGAGCTGCCCTTGATAAAACCAGCAGATCTCCTGAGACTTACTCATTATCACAACAGCACAGGAAAGACCCACCCCCATGACTCCATTACCTCCTAGCAGGCGGGGAGAATGGGAGCTACAATTCAAGATAAGATCTGGGTGGGGACACAGCCAAGCCATATGAGAGATAAAGCGAAGGACCAGCAGAATGTGTTACTACTTCGGTGGTTGTTCCTTTTAGCTCCTGGGTCATCGGGGTTGACTGTTTAGGACGTCCAAGTCCATACTCCCCTCTGGTGGCCATCTCACTTCCGGACTGCATCTGGTCAGCCCCGACCACGGCCTACCCTCATCTCTTCCCTGTGTGCCCTGGTTTCTGTGGGTGTCTTGGGGTTCCTACACACCCTCAATATCCCCTACTGAAGTTTACTTTTCCTGCCTCTCAGTGATCCAGGCTTCTGCTCATCTGTCACCTGATTACCTTGCCTGCACTAAGGCGGGAAGGTTGTGGCAAGCCCTCAAGTCCCTTGTTGGTGGCCGGTTAGCTTTTCTGTGGCCTTTAGAGACTGTAACACCAGACCTGGCCAAGTCCCGCCCTAGTCACGAAACTGACATGGCGGACGAGGGGACAGAAGCTTGGGATCAGGCCCCCAGGGGACTCACGGGTAAGGGCAGGATTCTGTGTCTCTAGATCTTACACCAGACGATCAGCTATGCTGAGGACATGCTGGCCTTGAGAGGAAGGAAGCTGCTTGGTAGTTGCTGAGGATGTTGTGAGCATCTAGAAAAGTTATTAGAGGGTGTCAGGTTAAGGGAACATTGGCTAAGATCAAGAGACAAAAGATAGTAATATTTAGTACATAATGTAGGGAGCACATGTTAAGTACCGTTGTGCATTATTTTTTGATCTCGTCACTAACCTCGTGCATCTCTGAGGTGGGTAAACTAATTATGTTCAGTCTCCAGGGGTATAGAGGTGTTAGGTAACCAGCCCAAAGTCACACGCAAGTGGTAGGATTCGAACCTAGATCTTTCTGAATTTGAGGCCCATGTGATTGAGCACTATGCTGCGTTGTGGTCTGGCCCCTGGGAACACCAGAGATCAAAACTGCCCATGTGTCGATGTGGGAAAAACCGTAAGAACTATTTTAAATAAAAAACAAATCCCATTTGTTGCAAAGTTCCACCGTGAAAATATGTATGATTCCTCCAGCCTCCTCTCTCCCAGCGTTTCTCACATGCTCTGCCTTGGATTATAAAGTAAATAATGGCTTTTCATTTGAAGTTTTGCAAACTAAAGCATCTTTAAAAGAACTCTGGGTGTGTTACAGAAAAGTGATTTTCCAGAAATACACATTCCTTTAAACTTCTATTCTGAGGGGCAGTCATAAGACCCACTGCCCCCATGGCCAAATCCACCACATTAAAGCAAATGAAAACATAACTCAGATGATTAATATGAATTAGTCCTTCCATAACCCTTTATATTGTCAAAGTGCTTTGCCCTGTTGCTGTTGGTTTGTACAAATTAAGTGACTCTGCCAGGAAAAACACCAGGAAGAAAGATTTCACCAGGCTTTGATAGAATTAAATAGTCCATCATTCTCTGGCCAACGCTAAAGTCTTCATATGAAATTGAAACAAGAACAAATCCCAGGCTAAGAAAGTCCAGTGACCAGAAAAACTTCTGGAATAATATTTTTATAACAGTGAACCGAGAAAATATTCAAGGCCGGATTACCCCTCCAAACAAGGTCACAGCTCTGTAAGAAAATAACTAGTAGAAGACTTCGTGTTCTCCCCCTCCCTGCAGAGTGAAGGCACCAGCCCTTTGTATTGGGTTGTAAGGCTGGTATTTTAGAGAGCTTTATTTTCTCATCCCCTAATGCAAGCTAACCTGAAGGGTAGTTGTATTAGGCTGTTCTTGCATTGCTATCAAGAAATACCCGAGACTGTGTAATTTATAAAGAAAAGAGGTTTAATTGGTTCTGTGGGCTCTACAGGGAGCACAGTGCTAACATCTGCTCGGCTTCTAGGGAAGCTTCAGGAAGCTTACAGTCATGGCGGAAGGCTGAGAGAGAGCAGGCATGTCACACGGTGAAAGCAGGAGCAAGAGTGAGAAAGCGAGGTGCCATCCACTTTTAAGCAGCCAGATCTTGGGAGAAGTCACTCAGTATCACGAACAGTGATAGCACCAAGGGGATGATGCTAAACCACTCATGAGAAATCCACCCCTGTGATTTAATCACCTGCACTAGGCCCTACCTCCGATACTGGGGATTACAATTCAACACGAGATTTGGACGGGGACTCATATCCAAACTATCTTTGTAGTGTCTCGGTTTGAGTTCTCCCAGCAGCAGACTGAGACAAGGATTTGAGTGTGAATGGTTTTTTTTTGGGAGGAGATGCCAGAAAACACTGGCAGGGGAGTGGAGGAGTGAAACAGGAAAGGGAAGGGAGGCAACAGTTCATTCCCAACTTCCCACACTGGGGGCTGGGGCTAATCCTGCTCACGTCCTCCAGGAGTCAATGAAGTTCACGTACCTCTGAAGGGTAAGGATCTGGGGTATTTAAATACCATCTCCCATTACCTATGGTTTAAGAGTTGTGGGATAAGGATGTCAAATCTCAGCTGCCTCCAGCAGCCAGAGAGAGCTCTCAGGCAAAGTGCTGTGGGTGCTGGCAGCTGGAAGATGGACTGATGTGCATGGAAATGGTAGTAAATGCCAATGCAAGCTGCATCTTACAGAAGAGAAGAAGGAGTAGGCAGAGCATCCAGGGCCCATGATACTTTCAGAGA
This sequence comes from Aotus nancymaae, assembly GCF_030222135.1. NCBI lineage: Eukaryota > Metazoa > Chordata > Mammalia > Primates > Aotidae > Aotus > Aotus nancymaae. The sequence continues at coordinate 2,674,577 of NW_026988452.1, forward strand.
TCCATGAAAATGTCTTAATTTTAATTCCTTTTAAGATCAGAAGAAAAACATGAACATAATAATCTTGATACATAACCATAAACCCAGTCAAAATTATATTTGTCTTTATACCACTACAGTCATAAAATACAGTTTTTAATGTTATTAATGGAAGAAAGGGCCCGTGAGGACTACAAAAGTCATATGTGTCCCTAGAGAGGGGAGGAGCTTCAATTATTTTTGTTGATTGTTGGCACATTGGCTCACACTGATCCAAACCGCCCCACCTCGTCTTCACAATTTCTTTCCACTTTTCTTCCTTTCTTTCTCTTCTGCTTCCTTGCTCCTGTGTCTCTCCTGCTGTAATTCTCTTTCTCTATCTACAGCGAACATTTGTTATTTTTGTCTGCCCATTATTCATTTCCAAATCTTCTGATAAATAGCCTCTGAATTTGCTTCTGAGGAACCAGTCTTTCTCACTGCATGCAGTCTTCCCTACCTGCCCCTAGCCAAGAGGCAGGCACTTGATGCAGACCAGAGCTTGCTCCTTGGAATCTGACTTTTAAACAGAGTAATTAAAAAAATGATACTAGCTTCTGCTCTCCAGACCCCTGGCCTTCCCTAGCACCTGTTCTCTTTGAAACCTGGCCCCTCAGCCCTTCCATTCGGTGTATGGCTATCTTGTGTTTAAGTTATGCAGAGGTGAGAGTTTGTCGCTTACAGCCAAACCCCCTCACTTATGTGTGTACACACTGAATATATATACAAGTACATATAACTCCTGGGCAAAAGTGACTCCAGATTCCAGGTTCATCCCTCTTCTCTGAATCTCAGCTTACTGATTCTATATATAATCACCAAGCCAAGATTCATTCAGCTCAGATAATTACAAAAAGAAGGTAAATAAACTGAAAGGAATAATACAGAAACACATAGATATTAATAAAATAAAAAACAAACATATGAAAGAGAAAAATCAATAGGACCAACACATTTAATTATTTGGAAAGCTTAATGAAATTGATAAACTGGCAAGGCGAGGTGGCTGACACCTGTAATCCCAGCACTTTGGGAGGCCAAGGCGGGTGGATCACCTGAGGTCAGGAGTTCAAGACCAGCTTGACAAATATGGTGGAACTTTTCGTCTCTACTAAAAACACACAAATTAGCTGAGCACAGTGGCATGGGTCTGTAGTCCCAGCTACTCTGGAGGCTGAGACAGGGGAATTGCTTGAACCCAGGAGGCAGAGGTTGCAGTGAGATGAGATTGTGCCACTGCACTCCAGCCTGGGCAACAGAGTGAGACGCTATCAAAAAAAAAAAAGAAAAAAGAAAAATTGATAAACCTTTGGTAAGATCCATCCAAAAAAGGAGAAAAAGGCCCACAAATGACCAGTAAAATGACAAGGAAAGAATGTTTTAAACCTTATGCCAATAAGTTTGAAAATTTAAATGCATGGACGAAATCCTAGAAAAATATAATTTCCAAAAAAGACACAAAGAGAAATGAAAAATCCTATTATAGAAGAAATTAAATCCATAATTTAAAAAATACTTGCCCCGTATGAAACTATAGGCCCCAATGGCATCATTGTTAAATTCCATAAAAATTTAAGGAAGAAATAATGCAAATCTTAAACAAACTCTTTTGGAGAATAGAAAATGATAAAAAAAAAATACATGCCTCAATTCATTTTATGATGCTAGTGTAACTTGATACCAAGCCTGACAAGACCAGAATAAGAGACAAAAGTAAGCTAATTTTACTCGTGATCATATATAAAAAATTTCCTTAAAAAGTTATCAAACACAATCCAGCCATACACACACACACACACACACACCCCCACCCCACACACACATACACACACACCCATATGTATGTATATAGAAAATACATCATAACCAACTTAGATTTAGTCCAGAAATGCAGATGTAAAGTTAGTGTAACATTAGCAAACCCATTAATGTAATTTGTCACATTAAGAAATAAGAATGGAAAAATCATGGTTTTCAATAAATGTGTAAGTATTTGGTAAAATTCAATATTCATTCATAATCTGAAAAATAACAATGAGGTGGGGGAGAAAGAGAATTCCTTATTCAATTAAAGAGTATCTAATTTTTAAAACCTACAGAAACATTATATTTAATGACGAAATAGTAAAGACTTTTTCTTTGAGATCAGCAACAAGAAATAACTGGTCCAGTTATCACCTCTTCTAGTCGACATTTTCCTGGAGGTCCTAAACAGTCCAGTAAGGCAAGAATAATAAATAAAATACATAGTGATCAGAAAGCCAGAAACAAAACTGCCATTATTCAGATGTGCTATGATCATATACACAGAACAGTCAAGAGTATTAAAAAATAAATCAGACTTAATAGCAATATGGTAGAAGGCAAAATCAATTTACATTTGTATCCATTTCATTTCTATATATATCAGGAATAAAGAAATTATAAATAAAATAAATTATCTGTATAATAGTATAAAATACTTTGCAAACTAGAAAACCTCTCTCCCAAAAATTACGTATCTATGTATGTGTATGTGAAAGGCATACCATGTTCAGAGATTAGAAAACTCAATATCATAAAAGATTCTTATTAAATTGATAACTCAAATGAAATGTGAATAGATTTTTCTTTTCTTAAAATTAATAAGTTCTTTCTAGAATTTATATGGAAGTGCAAAGGGTCAAGAATAACCAAGACATTCTTGAAGAAGATACATAAAGCAGGATGATTTGCTCTAACAAGCAAGGACTATTATAAAGCTCTAATAATTAAGGTATAGGCTGGGCACAGTGGCTCACACTCCCAGCATTTTGGGAGGTTCAATGTGGGTGGATTGCTTGAGGCCAGGAGTTCAAGGCCAGCCTGGCTAGCATGATGAGACCCCATCTCTACTAAAAATACAAAACTTAGCAGGATGTGGTGGCACATGCCTGTAGTCCCAGCTACTCAGTATGCTGAGGCATGAGAATCACTTGAAGCCGGGAGGTGGAGGTTGCAGTGAGCTGAGATTGTGCCACTCCACTCCAGCTTGGGTGACAGAGTGAGACTCTGTGTCTCTCACACACAAAAACAGTATAGATAACTAAGGCGAAAATCTAGACAAATACACCAATGATAGAGAATACAGAGTCAAGAAACAAACCTATACAGCTATAGAAAGTTAATTTACATCAAGGCAGACTGCAGAGGGTTAGAAAAAAGACTTCCCAGTAAATGGTGCTGGGACAATCAGATATCAATGGGGTATCAACATGAAAACAATATAACCGAATCCCTACTTCACACTGTACACAAAACTCAATTCCAGATGAACTGTGAACATAAATGTGAAAGGTGAAACAACAAATTCTCTAGAAGATAATATAGGAAAATATCTTCATTGTCTTGGGTTAAATAAGAAACACTGACTATCATAAGGAAATGATTACTCAACATCAGGCTCAAAATTAGTAACTTCTGTTCATAAACATAACCTTTAAGAGCATAAAAATTCAAGCCACTGAGTAGGAGGAAATATTTGGAACACAAAATTGACAGAGGACTTGTATCTGGAATGTAAAGTTCCACAAATTCACAAGAAAAAGGCATAAAACCCAATGAAAAACTAGGCGAGGGGCTTAGAATGAGTCACTTAGAGAAGAGGATACACAAATGGCCAGGCAAAACAAAACGAAACATGAGAAACAGATTGATTTCTTTGTCATGAAGGCAGTGTAAATTGCAGCCACAATGAGATGCCAATAGATGCTCCTGATGAAGGAGGCCAAGGGTCACTGATATTAAGAGGAAATTTACTTTTTATTGTGCATTGAATTTATTTTACATCATCCTTGTATTGCTCTACATTTAAAGGAGGAAATTAAATTGCATTTACGTTAAAAAAGGAAAACAGTGGAGCCAAGAATGGGCTGACTGGACAGACCCTGCCTCCTTGCTTGTCAATTAGGGACAGCCATTAGCTGACTGATGTCCTCAAGCTCTGACAGCTACACAAAGATAAACCAACGGCTGAGAAATCAATTGATGGAGCGGTCCAACAGGTAATTCAGGCTCTCGACAACTTTTTCTTTTTTAATAGCAGAGTGGTTTAGTAAGACGATCCAGTTTTCTTCAGCTTGTAGCAGCTGAAGATTGAGCTAGGATGTTACCCCACTGACTTGAAATAAAACCCCTATGAATATACCTGTGTTTTAACTGAAGTATTTGTGCAAGGGCTAATTTTTCTATTTTGATGGTCCATTTACTCACTAATAATAACTGAATGCCCATCATGTACCAGGCATTGGACTAGATAACGGAGATACAGCAGTGAACAAAATAAATTCTCTGCCCTCTTGAAGCTTACATCTTAGAGAGAGATACAGAAAATAAACAAATACCCAGAATGATACGAGGAGTCATATGTGTTCTGAAGAAAATTCAGGCAGAGTGAGGGTTGAGGGTGGTGCTATTTCAGTTGGGATGGCCCTGTAAGGCCTCTCTGAGGGGATGGTATTTCAGATGACAATGGAGTGAAGTGCGGGAGGGGACCACACGAACGTCTGCAAAGAGTCCTGAGCAGAGCAAGTGCAAGAGGCTCAGCTGAGGTGGGCTGTGCATCCCTGGCTGGAGCTGGGGTGCTGTTTTACAGGACGGAATGTGTTTTTGCTGTGCTATCTCCTTTAACGAGGTAAAGCCACAAGTGAGGCTGGTGCCTGTTGTTTGCCTGGACACACCCTCCCGACAAGCCTGCGCATGACAGGTCAGCAGCAGGTGCTGCCAGCAACGTGCTGTGAAAGAGCAGACTGTCTCCCCTGGTGTTCTGGTCATGTCACTCACATCCCAGAAGGGCTAATAAGTTGTCTTCTTCTGGTATAGAAGCTACTACCGGGGGATTTCCACACTAATTCTGTGAAGTCTCCAAAGTAAACAAGGCATCACTAACCCTATCGCAGACTAGGGGTCTTGAGCCCCCGACCAAGCTCCTCTCCAGGTGTTCAAGGGCACACTCGAGCTTCCAGGCTCTACCCCAGATCCCATTTCCACAGCCTTCCTTTGGGTTCTGACCTACACTCTCATTTCTTTCACACAAACGTTCTATTTTATTCTTTCACAACTTGGGCTCATTAAAACCCAGAGCTCTGATATTTAGCAACCATAAAACTGGTTTCCCCTTCCTTGAGGGCAAGATGAGCTTGCTCTTCAAACTCTGCAGCAAGTGCTGAGACATAGGTACATTCCACCCTTGTGGGTGGGAAGTGCCCTCACTCCCGAAGCGGATAATGTCCTGCTAATGAGACAAAAAAAGGCAGGGGGCAGGGGTGGGGGGACAGCTGTCAGCTGTAAAACCAGGTTGAACAGCCAGTTGCTGCTCCATTTCCTCCTGCCAGGGATCCTTTGTGCACCCTGTGTCCTCAGGGGAGCCACTTCCTTTCTCTGGGCAGACACACCACCTAGCACTAAGGGAGTGACTGTCTCCCCTGGCTTCCTTGAATGTGTGTGTCAGCAGGGCCCCGAGTGAATGGCTCACCTCCTAGTGCTTTTCTCCCAGGCTGTGACTTCCTAATGATTCTGTCTCTTGCCCACCTCTGGGCCATCCCTGTGTGTGTAGTCAGGCTCCAGCATGATCATGCAGGTGTTCGCTGAAGCTAGGGGAAGTGTTTGCCTCCCTGGCCCCCTGAGGCCGCTCTCTCTTGTGGCTGCCTCTGTTTTCCTCCATTAAGGCTCTACTTTCTTGCCATGACCCAAGGGCATCCACCATCAGATCCACCTTTTTAGAAAGCCCCCTCTCCTGTCCCTTGCCAAGTGACCCCACCTACACTTGAAATTTGCACACGAGGGCAATTTTCTTGTTATCCTCCTTAGGAGAAATAACCCGTTGTTTCCAACATGAACAACCTTAGTGTGCCCTCCTCTGCCCTCCCACGTATTTTGTTCAAGAATCAGATCTTATGCTGAAGCTTTAGGCTTGATCATTTTGTTCCTACCATGTTCTCCTTAGTTTTGTCCCTCAGTTGGTCCCCTCTTGTAGCCCCGATACCTTTGGGTAGAAACATAATTTAACCAGATCCTTGCTGGGGCGAACCACAGTGGTGGCTGACATGCTCTTACTGTATTCTGGTTCTAAGGCCACCTGTGCTCTCGATCCCATGGCTCACCTTTTTTGCTTATCTTCAGCAGAGATGGTTGGCAACCAAGGTTCGCAACCAAACCTAATGGCATTTTTCCCGGTGGCAGTAGGCATGTATTAACTGGTAAAAGCACCATACAGAGTCTCCATGCCCCTTTCACTAAGGGGAAAGTGATTCTACCCGTGTGCAGGGTGAGAGGAAAGTGAGGAGACAATGGAAAGAATGACCTCCATCCAGGAGGCAGGCAAGCATGTCGCGTCCTACAAAGCTCCTGATGCAGTATATGACCAGGGCAGTAGATTCCAGGATAGAGTGCGCATCAGATTCCCTTAGCGATCCTGTGAAAATGCAGGTTTCAGAGATCCACTGACAGACATGGAAACTGAGGCACAGATATTAAGTAACTTGCCCGAAATTTTACAGTAAATTCTATATTATACTATTTCTATTTAATCATTTTAAATGGATTTATTTTTATATTCTGAATTTGATACTCTTATTGTCTAAAGTTCTTAAAAGTCTAAATTTGCTGTTAATCGATTCTCCTGACTATGGCTCATGACACTTTATTCCAGGATGCGTTTCATAATTTCAAATTGTGAGTTCATATTTCATGGGCTTTATTTGTGAATGCCCTGTGTAGCTTAGGGTGGAAGCTTCCTACATCCGTCCTGAACAGTTTGAGTTTTGCTTCTTTCCAGATGCCCCAGAGATGTTGCCTACTGAGAATCACTTTTTATTAATTTCTAGGTTTGGGGTCTCCTACAATAAATTTGCAAATTTCCTAAGTAGACTCATTGTTCGTTAAAAAGAGTGGTTAAGAGAGATTCAAGCTTGTTGGTCATCGTCTTCTGAGGGCAAGCAGACTTTCCGTAGTTCACTGTATGTGTCAGTCAGGGTCCTCCAGAGAAATACAACCAACAGGATATGTGTTTCTGTGTGTGTGTGTGTTTCTGTGTGTGTGTTTCTGTGTCTGTGTGTCTCTGTGTGTGTTTCTGTGTGTTTCTGTGTCTGTGTGTGTCTGTGTCTGTGTGTGTTTCTGTGTGTGTTTCTGTGTCTGTGTGTGTCTGTGTGTGTTTCTGTGTCTGTGTCTCTGTGTGTGTGTGTCTGTGTGTGTGTTTCTGTGTCTGTGTGTCTCTGTGTGTGTTTCTGTGTGTTTCTGTGTCTGTGTGTGTCTGTGTGTGTTTCTGTGTGTGTTTCTGTGTCTGTGTGTGTCTCTGTGTGTGTTTGTGTCTGTGTGTGTCTCTGTGTGTGTTTCTGTGTGTCTGTGTGTGTGTGTCTGTGTGTGTCTGTGTGTGTGTGTGTGTGTGTGAGACGGAGAGAGAGATTTATTTTAAGGAATTGGCTTACATTTGTGTATGGACAGTGGAGGAATGGCGAGTCCAAAGTCAGCAGGGTAGGTAGCAAGCTGGAGACTCAGGAAGAGTTGCAGCTCGAGTCCAAAGGCAGTCTGCTGGCGAAATTTCCTCTTCCTCCGGGAGGTCAGTCTTTTCTTAATTAAGGCCTTCAACTGATTAGATGAGGCCCATTCACCTTATGGAGGGGAATCTGCTTTACTCAAAGTCCACTGGTTTAAATATTAATCTCATTTAAAAAGTCTTCACAGAAACACACAGAACAATATTTGACAAACATCTGGATACCATAGCCAGCCAAGTTGATAGACAAAATTAATCATCACATTATGTCAGCGGGTGTGGGACATTTGAGGATTCTGGATTTATACAAAGATTCCAGTTCTAACTTGCTGCCTCACATAGGTCCAAATGCTTCATCTCTTACCCCGCATGGAATTAGTCTATTTTTAGGCCTAGGTTTCTGAGTTCCACTTAGGATGACCTAATTCTCAGAACCTGGATTTTTATTTGGAAGTTATTGCTCTTATTAAATGACTCTTCTCACCTGATGTTCTTGAGAAAACCAGCTCTTTAAGGACGTGTAGGGATTGTGATGGTGTATTCCCTTGGCCCACAGATCTCAAATCAAGTGATCTGGTGATAAATTTTAGCACCTGCAATTCACACAGTATTCACTTGGTATATTAAAGGAAATTCAAGTTAAAATGTTGTCAGCTCAGAGAGCAATTATGATCTGGGCCCAGCTGAGTTAGGTGTCGTGTGAGATCTGGCTTTATAAACCAGGCCATAGATGAATCTGGAAACTACTGCAGAGTGTGTATACCAAAGTCATTGAAAAGGACCCAATACATAAATCTTGTAGTGCTATTAATATTAACGATGATGATGAGGCCACTGTTTTTGAAGCACTTAGTATATGCTAGGTGCTAAACTTAGTATCTTACATATGGTATTTCCTTTGAAACTCATGGAACCAGGAGCTGCAGGAAGTGGGTACTGGGAATGGAAAACAGCAGTTACATTATTAGGCAGCTTTTTAGAATTGTAGTATTATTGTATAAAAAACAAACCCAAATTCTAGTGGCTTTCAACAACAAGCATTTATCTGTCACTCATGAGTCTGTGGGTCGGCTGCACTCAGGTGCAACTCTGGACTCCAGCTTTCCAGTTGCCCATTTGGTTTTCTCAGCATCCCACCTGAAAGCCCAACCACGTCCTGAAGAAGTCCCTTCCCATGCGGGAGGTTAGAAACCCCAAGATGAGGGAGAAACGGTATGGATGGTTCTTACGGCCTCAGCTCCACGTTCACGCGCTGTCCACTCTGCTCACATTCAACTGGCCGAGGGAAGTGTCGCAGCCGGGTCCAGAGTAAATGGGATGGAGAAGTGAGCGTCACTCACAGAAAACCACCAGAAACATGGAAGAATCACAGACAAATAATACTATTCACCATGCTAACCATCAAATGTGTGCCTAGCACACTGCCTCGCGTGCAGTTCCCTCGCAATTAGAATTTTCTGAAAGACAGAATGAGAGCATTTAGGCAAAGCTGTGATTGAGGTGTCTGACTAGTGGTGTGGGGCAGATCAGTCAAGCCATGGCATGCTCTCTGCCCTTCATTTACCTACAGTTGCCATCACATGCCCAGAGCCAAACCCAGAGTAGGTGCTCAATAAATATGTGTTGAATGAATGAATAAGATTACCAAGCAAGAAACGCATGAGGCACATGCAAAACACTTGATGTCCCTAAAGGGCCTTTGTTTCAGAACTGAGTCCAAAGACATTCACCTCCCTGGAAGCCAGGCACCATCTCAGTGAGCCGACAGTGAGGCGGCTCCGAGTCAGCGGCAAAACTATCCCCGGGGCCAAGAAATGAAAGAGCCTCTTGGGCCCTGCTATGTGGTTAGGACATAGAAAAAGGGGGCCCATCTGACTCATAAATTGGAACACAGATCAGCTGAAAGGTGGGGAATGAATTGCTTTGCCAACTGGCCTAAAAGAGACTTGAGGCTCACACTTGGTGATTAATCCAATAATGTAATAAAAATCTATTATTTTTACCCCACACATCAAAGGGTAAAAAGGGCAAACAGCTTAATGGAGGTGGTGGGAGGGTGGACGGTGACACAAGGATGCAAACACAGAGTATTTCTAAAAGCAATGAGTGCGGAAGGGCACATGTTTTTCACTAGTACCAATATTAAATAGAGGATGCCCCTTCCCCACTGAAGTCTGAGAGGTCTATCAACCCATTTGATCATGATAATGCAAAGGGCAGGTGGCATTTCTGAGCTTTTTGCAATTTTATTTACAAAATTAGGGGTGAATCTCAACATTTGCACTAAATAGCGTAGTACCAAACAGGAGCAAAGACAGCAAGAAACAGAGTTGATAAAAATGTTCCACTGCAAATCCTGGAGTGAGAAATTTGGGAAAAGGAGACAGCAGAATTCTCTGCAGTTAGTACATCAGTGATCAGGCCTGCTACAGGAAGTGACCAGCCAAACGATCAGCATGGGTCCCAGAGAAACATCCAAAGATGACATGTATAAGAATGGAGGAGAAGAGAAATAGCCCAGAGACTTTTTCTGGACCCTTCCTGCGATGGCGTCCCTGGTGCTTCATGAAGAGGGGGATAAGTTGACATGTTTCTAGGCATAGTTGATCATGTGTGTTACTTGTGGTTTCCTATGTTACGCTGATTATTTACCTATTCATCTTGGATCCATTTCCTGTCCTTCTGTTCTGCACCATGTGACATCAGTTCCCTGAAAACTACATTTCCCAGCCTCCCTTGTCCACTGGCTTTCTGTTAGTTTCAACCAGTGGGAAGAACCAATGGGAAACCGTGAGCAGTTGTAACTACGTCCCAGGTTCCACTTCCTACTGGGTAGCTTCTCTCCTGCTTTCAACTCTGAGGTTTAGCTCTATCTAGGCAGCCAGGCTTCCAGGTTCTGATGACGCCATCTCTGCCCTTTGTCTGCCCAGCCCTATGGCTGGTTATGTCTTTCTAATCTTTAATTTGTATCTCTGTCTCGTTTTCAACCCTTCCAACACTGTACAAGTTTCAATCTATAGTGTGGATTCAGTTGTTATGAATTAAATCTTTTTGAGTTCCAAGTGTCTTAAAGGTAGTTTCCCTAGAAGCAGACTCTGAGACATGGATTCTTGAGTAAGTCATTTATTGGGACAGAGCTCTCCAGGAAGTAGGATGGAGCAAGGGGTGGAACTAATCAAAGATGTGGGTCTCAGCTGGAGACTGATGTAGGTTCTCTGAAGTGTGAACTGAACCACAGAACTGGTTCCACCTAGAGGCAAGGGGACTGGGTTTTTGTGATTCTAGGTCAGGCAGCCAATGACTGCTCTAGGATGGGTGGGTGGAGGACTGATCATCTCCATTGGCTTCAAGACCAATGAACAAGACAGCTGTGGGCTCTTAGCGGCCAACACTGGTTGCAGCCAGGCAGGTGGATGTGCTAGTCTGGTAAAGATGATCCAAGTGGGCACAGACAGTACCCACTGCACCAAGTCAAAAGAACTCCTTTTAAGGTTATTCGCCCTTCCTTCCTCAACCACAGCCCACTTCCCAAAAGAGAAGAACCCTATGAAAGTGACATGCAATGACCGTGCATCAGCACTGTATCCAGCAGGAAGTGACAGTGCTTCCAGTGTGCAGGAGGACATCAGAACATCTACCATCAGTGGCTGTGACACACTGAAACTCTCTCTGGAGAGACGGGGAAAACACTCAGAATGAAATATCTGGCTGAGATGACTTGTGTGCAGCCCTGCCTCACGGTGGAGGTGGCTTTACACTGCGTGGCCTCCCCTTGAAGATTTGAAACAGTTAAATATGATCTATTACTAGGAGAAATCTTTTTTCCTCATTACACAGTGAAATGGCAAGTTCTGGGGGTTACTCCTGGGATTTTTGTTCGCATCTATTCCCTTCCACTCCTGTTCAAAAACCTCAGTTTGGATCCACATCGTCTCATTCTTGGACTGCCATGTCAGTTTCTTCCCCATTTCCCACTCGCAACCTCTCCTCCTTCCATAAGACGCTTCTCTCCGAGCCTGCCATAAGACGCTAGTGTCGTCACGCCTCTGCTAAAATTCTCCAGCTGAAATCTGTCTGCCACGTAACACTGTCCATGGCTTGGCCCACTGTGCCTTCACCAGTTTCCCACACCTTCCAACCGCATCTGGCCTCTCCTCCGCTGCTGTTCCCTACGGCAGTTCCTGCCCATGTTCACTAGTGTCTTTGCACCATCATCAGCCGAGGCCTCTGAGGCCTGGACACACAGTTCTAACAGGTCTTTTAGCCAGTTTCTACTTCTGTAAAGTGGAAAACATTATTTAGCTTGTGGATGGATATCTAAGTGAAAAACTGTATACGTCACGTAATTCTGTGCCTGGCAAGAATTTTTCACGTGGAGTGTTCAATTAGTCTTTAGTCTTCTCATCTCTCTCATCACATTCTCTCCCCTTGAAGTGAACTTTAAGTGTCTGCGCTAGTGACGCCTCTGCAGAACTTCCTGGACTGCTCCAGCACCAAGCCTGTCTTCTTAGCCCCCATCTGATACACACAAGGCCTCTGACAAACTCACAAGCAATGTCGCTTTAACGTATGTTCTAACTGCCACTATGCGTGTGCCTGCTACCCCCCCGCCGTGTGGTGCCATTCATCCACTGTGCAGGCCCCTCCTTGCCCAGTGTGACTGTCTCCAATGTTAGGACCTATTCCTGAGCATACCTAAACCAGCTCAAATTGATACCTTGACCTGGAACGATCATTAATACCACCCCCCATCGCTCTCCCAAGGAAAGGAAAGAATTTGCACCCTCCTCTGAATTTGTGCACATTTGGAATATCAAACTATGCTGGCTGAATACAGATTTCAAAACCATTCTCCTTTTATTTCAGATCCAGCCCTCAAAGTCTGGTTGAAAACTTTGGCTGTCATGGTTTGCTTTTCATGACAAAAGGGTGTCTTAGGAGAGGTTTGCCTATTGGGGAGAAAAGCTCTGAAAAGCCCGAGAGGTACATTCTGCTGGTGTGGCCACAGCTCCTCCAATCCTGTATTCCATTATCTCCCTCTGCCCTTGAACAGCTGATGACATGGGGGGGTGGGGGGAGGAGAGGAAGAGAATACAAGCCACCTTTTCAAAGTCAGCCTGCTTTGGCTCTGAGAACTGAAGACGATGAAGATCACAGCAAGTCCATATTCCAAGTCTTCAATGGACCATGTCCTTTGAACATGAAAGCCCTAACTTAGGCTCCCCAAGGCATGGAATCACTTAAGTGACGGTCACCCTGGGCCTAGGTCCAGCTGAGAATAAAGCCAAAGATTTCAAGGCTAAAATCTTTATGAGAATGGGGCATTTAACTACACCATGTATTTCCAAAAATATACTGAAGACCGGAAGTGGGAGGGGACCCGGTGGCTTTGGCTTTTCTCCAGATGCCATCCAGAGCCACGTCTAGAGAGCTCGGCTTTCCCATCCTGGCTATCTACTCTAGGACGATCTGAGCAATGGCACTTCAATGAAAAAGGGCTCCACCCCTTAGGTCTGTCACTGTTTCTCAGTTTTTAAAAAGAGTGTGTTATGGAAGCAAATGTTTTAGAAATGTTTATGCAGCAACGCGGCTGCCTTTTGTCCCCTTTCCTTTACCTCTGGATGAAACAGGTTCTGGGTGCCCGCGCGCAGAAGAACAGGTCCACCTGCTTTCTCACCTGCTGCAGTCCTCCTGTCTCTACGACTGGAGACACCCTCGCCACTCCCTCTGACTCTTTCTGGACGCTGAGGTACTTAACGGGGTTCTGGGCCAGGCATTCTGTTCTACTCACACAAGCCTTGTGCTGGTCTTGTATTCCATGCCTTGCACCAGGGGCATCATCCCTTTGGGTTTTGTTTGCTTGATTTACTTTCGTTTTTTAAAAGCAAGCTGCCATTTTACACTCTGCTCCCAGCAGGTTGGTTTTGGTTTTCTTTCTCCATCTGCTTTGGTTCCTACAGGAACTTTCCCGCTCTTACCCGTCCTGTGTCACCTCCCTGATGCTCGCTTTCCATCTCTCTCCCATTCTGCTTCCTGCCAAGACATCTTGCTATCAATTTGCCTCTACCAGGATACTCTGTCCTTCTACCTCTTGTCCAGATGACACGTTGCGTTCTTCCAGGCCTTTCTGGGTCACTTCCAGCCTTGTGATTCAGCGCCTGAGAGGCTTCAACAGTCTGCCCTGCCAGACCCTGGTATCTGGTTAGATAAGGGGCTATGATTAAGCATCAAAGATTCAGCCACAGCTTGGTGCCCTGCTTGGCGAACTGGAATGTGGGCCTAGAACTCTGGCTACTTTTTACTAAAGTTATAGTCCCACATTTATTGGAAATGTAATGTTTATAGAGGACCTGGGTTTTAGTCTTAGCCCTGCCTTTTATGTACTTTGTCACTCAGGCCAAATCCTTTCCCTTGGTGGGACTCATTTTGCTTATCTGTGAAAGGAACGATGAAGGAAGAGAATCCTTAAACATGCTTCCAACTCCCAAGTGCCGTGACTCCTGTCCACTTTGATCTGAGGCAGTTCTGCTTTCAGAGACGCATGAGGACCTTGCGAAAGTCTTCGGATTCGGTGGACAGAGCTGACCACCCTCTACTCGGTCTTCGTCTACAGACTTTGTCACTCATCTCGGATAATCCTTTCCCAGTGACATTTTACTTTATATTGCTTTAATTAGCGTCCATTAAACCAATTCAACATGTACCTATTATGTATTGAAGTCAAGGCAGAATGACTTTGAGGCTGAGTTGAGAAACTGACACGAGTGCCTCCCTCCTTCAGGAGATGAAACCACCAAAACTGTCACCTGGGAACCACCCCAAAGTGGCTAGAGCTCCCAGATGCCCTGTCCTGCCCCGCCTTTCGTCGACCTAGGGCTGGAATTTCATAAGCTTTCCTGGGTGTGCATTTCCTCTTCTTGTTCTTCCTGTTTTTGTTTTTGAGAAGGAGTCCCGCTCTGTAGCCCAGGCTGGAGTACAGTGGCGCAATCTTGGCTCACTCCCAGGTTCAAGTGATTCTTTTGCCTCAGCCTCCCGAGTAGTTGGGATTACAGGCATCTACCACCACGCCTAGCTAAATTTTTGGATTTTTAGTAGAGATGAGATTTCACTATATTGGCCAGGCTGGTTTCGAACTCCTAACCTCAAGTGATCTGCCTGCCTCAGCCTCCCAAAGTGCTGGGATTACAGGTGTGAGCCACCGCGCCTGGCCACATTTCCTCTTCTTACAGATGAAGAAAATAAAATCAACCAATACCTTGAGAAGGATCATAAAGACAAGGGTCCTTTAAAGAGTGACTCTGAGCTGACATAATCAAAGCAGGCTCTTCTCCGTGTTTGCCTTGAGAATTCTCCTTGCAATATGGCTGGGCCAAATAACAGCATCTCATATTTCTATAGTGATTAAAAACCCACATTTTTTTTGCCACCCTTACTTGAGCTCCAAAATTACCCTGTGAGACAGGCAGGCAAATATCTAGCTGGCTACTTGGTGAGCTGGCTATATTTGTTGTTCTTCTCCCTGGCCTCTGTGCTCAGAGCTAGCTATTCTTATTCCCATTTGTTAGATGAGAAAACTGAGACTCAGGAAGAATGCATGACTTGCCAAAGTCGTTTTCCAGCCCAGAATGCCATATCTGAGCCTTTTCTCTTCCATACTTCACCATTTTTATCTGAGAGTGTGTGCCTGCCTGTTCAGCCATGAACCCGAGCCCTGCTCTGCAGTGATGAGCAGAGAACCTCTTCGGACAGATTCACTGATCATTTTAATGCAGCTGTGGGGAGAACAATAAACGTGATCTTACAGCTCAGTGTGCAGAGAGCAAGCAAGATTGAATATTACATGTGGCCATGGAGCCCGGAGCCCTAGATCCAATCCTCCTGGTGGTATGACGGATGACTTCACAGCTCCAAAAATACTGTTAGTCAGTTTCTGATAAGCTGCAGTTGTCTAAAGCTTTCGGAAACATTTCTGAGATGAGGAGAGGGCGGCAGGAGCGGTGCTTATCGCTGCTTTGCTTTAAACAAAATTACCAAATGAGACTCTTAATTTGCCTGCTTCTCCAGCAGCTCTACCGGCAGATATGCGTGGGTTGCTAAGGTCTTTCTTTCCTCCCCTCTGCCTTTTAATAGGAGAGTCATTCTTGGGGTAAACCAGATGCTGCAATTACTTAGCAAAAAAGGAAGGGACCAGCCATGTGTCTAATTACTAAGCCAACCCCACATGTGTGTCTGCTTCCCTCCTGTTATGTAAATATGCAGCTAGTCCTATGTGTGGAGAGCAAAACCCACATAAGCTCAGAGATTCATCCATGCATTGTGCCTCCAAGAATGACCCTAGAAGGGCTCCCCACATAGGCATGGCAAGGCTGAGCCTTTAAGAACTGGAAGGAAAGGCTCGCCCTTCTAAGCATGGCAGTCTGCTAATGGGAAAGACTGTCTGGTCTTAGAACATCAGAGGTGGGAGGGCCCCTCCAGACTCCCAGCTGCAGCCTCCCTGTGGGATCTACAAGGAGGGGCAGGGGACTCCCACAGCCTGTGGGTGGCTGGTCACACATCCTCTCCCAAGGCAATCCCAGAGGTAACAGTGATAGCCAGTAGCCACAGACTTCCAGAGCCTCAGCACCTGCTGTGGGCTTGGGTAAGGGGGAGCATTCCAAAGATGCCAGCATCCCTTGTGTGCTAGGGATGAAGGCAGAAGGAAACAGAATGCAGGAACAGCCTGGGCGGACTGCACGTGTCTCTAGTGCAGCCTACAGGGAACACAGACAACGCTCAGCTGGTCCTGCAGCCTCTATTCTGATAGAGAAGACAGACAGAGCGAGCCAGTGAGAGACAGGGAGGGAGGGAGGGAGGTAGAGAGAGAGAGAGAGATAGAGGGAGAGAGGGAGAGGAGGGAAGAGAGAGAGAGAGAGAGAGAGAGCGCGAGCGCGAGCGAGCGAGAGCGCACTGTTCAGACTGACTCCTAAGTAACTAGGAAACCCAAAGGAAGCTAGAACACTGCTTGGCTTGCTGATAAAGGTCCACACAGTGAGGCTTACCAGGGTGTGGGGGGGGTGTGTGTGTGTGTGTGCGCGTGTGCGCGTGCGCGTGTGTGTGTGTGTGTGTCTGTTCACAAAGGTAGACAAACTGTACCAGGATTTAGGTACTGAGCTAGGCTTCCTTTAAGCAGACAGAAACCACAAGGCTGCAGGTCTGGCAGACTCTGGAATCTTTGCTAATGTACCTTGGAGCCATAAAACATGCAGGGCAATTTTTAGAGATTGATTTAACTTCTCAAGACACTTGCAAATTCCTTAGAGGCTCACTATAGCAATCAGCAGTCTCTGCCGTAGGTGTCTGACACAGAGAGTGAGTGGGTGTCATTCTGTGTGGGCATAAGGACCTGTCGTGAGGGTCAGCCCCGCTGTCTGACGCCCAGGCCTTCTGTGCAGCAGCAACCCTCCCATGCTTGGTTAGCTCAGAAGGCTGCGCTCAGTTCTTTCTGTTTTACTTTGCTTTCCCACACAGATTTGCCTTTTAATTAGTTGCCATTGTTGTTGCTGTTCCTCTGTTTTTACCCCCAGGTTGGCTTTCTGTTATGGTAAAATTAGTACACTGAGAGAGAAAGCTTAAAACCTGAAAACTTCCTTACCTCCAACCGTAAAAATCCCAAATCTCAATCTTACACAACTGGTGTAAGTCCAGGGCTTTGGTTTAGTTAACTCAGAAAGACTCCAGATTTTGGAGAGATAGACTTGAAGTCAAATCCCATCTTTGCTATTTACTTCTAGGCGACTTTGGGCAAGTTCCTTAGCTTCTCTGTGTCTCAGTTTTCTCATCTGTTAAGCAGAGATAATTATACCGCCCTTATTAGGTTGCCTAAGGATTAGTCAGTCAGTCATGTACAGATAGCAGCACATGGCAGTTATTCAACAAATGCCACTTCCTTTCCCAGCTGTCCTCTTGTCCTCTTGTTCCTGTCGGCAGCTGTCATTCCCAGACCTGGTTCACACGGCCACCACCTCTCTTTGTAAAAAGCCTGACGTAGGGGCTTCTTTAGGGAACCACAGAGGAAAGGGGTAGTCAGGAGTCACTAGCATCTGTTAATCCAAGCATTCACACATGTTTCCTTTGAACAAAGGGCACCACTATCGTATACCACGTGCATGGGAGACCTGATTCTCTGTGGAGAGGCATGAGCATATTTTGGTAAGTGAGAAGACTGAAATCAGGCAGCCTGGGATCACGTTTCAGCTCAGCCATTTATTAGCAGTGTGACATCCGGCAGGTTATGTAATTCTTAAAACCTCAGTTTCCTCAATTGTGAAATGTGGAGAGTGGTTCATAACTAACAGGGTTGATTGTTATATTTATTAATTTAAATAATATTTATTAAGCACTGTTTCAGTTATCTGCTACTATACAACCATTCATTCCAAAACTTAGTGACTTAAAACAATGGTTATGATTTCTCAAAATTCTGCCATCTAGGCTGGGCTCAGCTGGGTGGTTCTTCTCCTCTGTGTGGTAGATGTTGGGGCTGAAACATTCAAGATGGTGCTCTGTGTGTGTGTGTGTGTGTGTGTGTGTGTGTGTGCGCGCGTGCGCATGTGTGACCTTTCCATTTGATAACTGGGCTTTCTTTTTTTTCCTGCTCATGTTTATTGAGACAGAGTTTTGCTTTGTCACCCAGGCTAGAGTACAGTGGTATGATCATGGCTCACTGCAGCCTTGAACTCCTGGGCTCAAGTGATCCTCCCACCTCAGCCCCACAACTAGATGGAAATACAAGGGCACACTACATCTGGCTAATTTTTTTATTTTTATATTTTGTAGAGACAGGGTCTCACTATGTTTTCTGGGCTGCTCTTGAATTTCTGGGCTCAAACAATCCTCCTGTCTTGTCCTCCAAAAGTGTTGGGATTATAGGCATGAGTCACCACACCCAGTCTTAACTGGGCTTTCATACAGCATGGTAGTATCAGAGTATTTGGTCACCCTACTTGGCAGCTGGCACCTAAGAGAGAAGCAGCAGAAACTCCCAGCCTTCCTAAAGGTTAGACCTGGAACCAGCATAGTGTCATCTCCACCAATGTTTATTGGTCAGAGAAACTCTAAGGGCCAGCCTAGATTCAGGGGAAAGAGAAATAAGCTTCAGCTTTTCAAATGAGGAACAAATGTGCATCCAGGAGGGGAAGGAATCAATGATGGCCGTGTTTGGAGAAGAATTACTATAAGCAGTTAGTCTGGTGGCTGAAACAGTAGGAGTCATTTACAGAAAAACGCTTGGTCAAGATCAGATTGAGATCTCTAGACACATTAGGATAGGAAATAAAACATGGACTTTTCACCCAAAATTTCAGGAGATCTTGGGTCCTTCAGACTGATGACCCGAAGTAATTCCAAGCAAGCATTCCCAACAGAAGCACCAAGAATGCCACGTTCTCCCTCATCCATTAAGTCTCTGCATTATATAAATGGCCTCTCAGAGTGCTGTTAATGGTGCAGAGGTCCTGCTTGCCATGGAGGTTAATGCAAATAAATGCAAAGAAACCTGGAAACAGGTGGTTCTTGTAAAGCAGAGCAGAATGTAGAAGCTATTTTACAGGAGCCTGTCGGCCAGAGATGTGTCAGAGTAACTACCAAAGAACCATTTGGGTGAGAGATTTCTACTACAGTAAGGACTGCCTTTGTGTGCCTATCATTCTGTCAGGCATGAGGCAGTGATGGATGTGGAAGAGGATACTGCTGCAGCGAGCCGGACGTGGGGAGAACATGGATGTTACATTCATCGGACCTCAGTGCAGTCAGGGCTTCATAACTGCCAGGACCAATCCGCTCTCATAAAAGAATCAGTTGTTTTCCCCACCCTCCCGGACTGGCCAAATTGTCTAATGTTCTTCCGAAATAAGAATGGAATAAAGGACAAAGCAAGTCAAGGATTGGTTGGTGTGCATGCTCAAAATCCAAAGATGTTGATCAAGAAAAATTTCATTAAAATGTTTGAGAAAACAAACATATCTGCTGGACTAAATTACCAGCTTTTGCTCTCACAGCTTATACTGGTAGATTTAATTGCAGGAGGAAATAAAGCATCCCAATGATATAAAATCCTGCCTTTTGAGGTTGGAAAATATTCAGTTTTACAGAGTTAAGGAAAAAGATTTCATCTGTTATAGGCTCTGCATTTGGACCTCGGACAGAT
The DNA here is from genome assembly GCF_030222135.1 of Aotus nancymaae. Lineage (NCBI taxonomy): Eukaryota > Metazoa > Chordata > Mammalia > Primates > Aotidae > Aotus > Aotus nancymaae. Next base: position 2,694,289 of record NW_026988452.1, read on the forward strand.
TTAAATGTGTTTTGGGCACACAGCTTGTGGTCACAGTAAAACTGTGAAGCAATCAACTTTTTCTTAGGTCTATTCTCTGCCTTTAGTCACCAATTTTGCCTTTGATTTGATCTTCCTTTCACCCTGTTCTTGAGTGTGCATGCTCTGGTGATTCAAGCCTCTTCTCCCACAGCACAGCAATTTATAGTAGAAGAAGAATTTTTTTTTTTTTTTGCTGGTAAAAGAATTTTTTTAAGAGAGGAAATTGTCTTTGTTTAGGGAAATACATTGATAAGTTGCTGGAGGGTAGAAGGGAGCAGCGCCCTGAGGGCACGCTCTGAAAGGAGGCAGAGAACAGGGAAGATGACAGAAGCATTCTGCATGGGAAGCAAACAGCAGCTGGGAAACGGGAACACGGCAGGGAGAGAAAGTAAATGCCAAGCCCCTTAGCCAGGAGCTGGCACCTACGCAGTAGAAATGACCCAGTGACTTCTCTCCAACAGCACTAATTACTGTAACAGCCGCTCCCAAACTTTCTTGGTTCACTGCTCCCTTGGTGTGTCTGACAGTTTTCCATAGTGTCCCCTGGGCCACAAGAAGGAGAGTTCCTTTATTAACTAGCAAACTCAACCAGCTTAATATGTCCAAACAACTGTAGTTTGAAATGATAATGTAAATTCAAATGAGAATAATGTTATTTTACTGTTAAATAACCACAATGACTTACTAATCAGATGTGTGTACCCTGGATGTGCACACCTCTCAAACCCGGACTAAGACTGGACACCCCCACCCTCACTTCCTGGTCCGTGTTGATTTTCACTCAGTGCTCGCCTTTTATCTCAGTAACCCTGAACATTCAGATGCACAAAGATATCACTGCGAGGATGTAGCGCAATCTGCTGTTGAAACAGTGAACTCCTCTGAGCTAGTAACTTCTGCTGCGTACCTGACAGATAACTGAGAATTGCTTTGTTTACCTTGAAAATATAAAATATCTTATAGCATTTCTTTGCTTTGCTTTTTTGGAGACAAAGTCTGGCTCTGTCACCCAGGCTACAGTGCAGTGGTGCCATCTCAGCTCACCATAACCTCTACTTCCTGGGCTCAAGCCATCCTCCTACCTCAGTCTCCCAAGTAGCTAGGGATACAGGCACGTGCTACCTACAGCACCCGGCTAATTTTTGTGTCTTTTGGAGATGCAGTTTTGCCACGTTGTCCAGGCTCGTCTCGAGCTCCTCAGCAGATTGCTTGAGCTCAGGAGTTCGAGACCAGCCTGGGCAACATGGCGAAAACCCCAAAGTACTGGGATTTCAAAAGCCACGAGCCACCATGCCCAGTGCTCTCATAGCATTTCCATAAGTTGGCTACAACATTTCAAGGCGTCCCGCACACAATTTGGGAACCGATGTGCTGCAGTATTTATTTGTAAGTTGCTGATGTTGACTGCCACGTCAGGTTCTCTCTTTCCTAACTTTCAGCAAAGTCTCATAAAACTAAACGGCCTTCCGTGAGTCTAGAAGTGGATGAGTGTCAGCCATGGTTCAGGGAGGCAGGCTGGGAACAATATACGTGGGTGGGAAGAGGGGCCCAGAACAGGACCAGTTCAGCAGAGGCCGGAGCTCGGTGTGAGCGACCCTCGGGACATAACTGCCGCAGTCCTGGGAGAAGTATCAGGGCGACATTCACTTTCTACAGGATTCAGAATGGAATTCGAGCCAATCTTCAGACACAGTGACTCCAGCTGGCATTGTTTAAAAGAACCGAACACCTATTATCTTAGTTGTTGGCAAGATTTGTAGAATATTTAATGTAAATTACCATCAATGTTAAGCCTAAAATTAGAGATGTGTGTCATGGGGACCAATTTCCTCTCTTCTATGGAATATATATATATATACACACACACACACAAAGAGAGAGACAGAGAGAGGAGAGAGATAGGTTTTGGGTTTTTTTTTTTTGGGATGGAGTCTCGCTCTTGTCACCCAGGCTGGAGTACAGTGCTGTAATCTCTGCTCACTGCAACCTCCACCTCCTGGGTTCTACCAAACAAGACATTCAAGGGACCTAGAGATTAGCTTCTAGCAGCTGAAGACAAAGGCCAGAACTTGCTTTGTATGAAGTTAATTCTTCACTACACAATAATATATAACAGATTCAGCATTCCCTAATTTTATGGTTTCTGTTTATCTATCTCTTCATTCATTTCTTTCTTTTACCATTCTAACAGCCTCTTAAATGGTCTCCCAGCTTCCACCCTTTCCCCTGGTTAGAGGGAATCCCTGTAAACCTAAGTCAGATTATGTCACCCCTCTGTAAGTCCCTATAAACCTAAGTCAGATTATGCCACCCCTCGGTAAGGACTCTCTGATGGCTCCTATCTCAGACACAAAGCCAGCGTCCTTACAGGGGTCTACAGGGCCCTTCCTGACCTGGCTCCCGTCACCCGATGGCCCTCATCTCCCTCCCCCTCCTCCCAGCCCTCTCCAGTCACATCAGCCTCCTTGCCCTTCTTCACACACACGAGGCCGAGGCTTCTCCTTTGCATTGTCTGTTCTCTCTGCCTGGAATTAAAACCCTCCGGACAGCCATGTGGCCATCCCCTTCTTCCTCCCCATCTTCACTGAAGTGTTACTTTCACAATGCGGCCTGTCCTAACCACTCCCTTAACACGGAGACCTCCCTGAGCCCCCTGCCCTCGGTGCCCCAGTCCTACTATTTTTCAAATTTTTAAAAATTGCGGTAAAAAAGTGCTTCACGTAAAATATACCATCTTAAACCATTTCTAAGTGTACAGTTCCGTAGTGTGAAGTAACTCACATTGTTGTGTAACTAATATTCAGAACCCTTTCGTTCTGCAAAACTGAAACTCTGTGCTTAATAAACAACAGCTCCCCTCTTCCTCCCCCTCCGGCCCTGGTGACGATTGTTATTCTACGTTCTGTTTCTACGAATTTGACTACTCCAGGTATTTTATGAGTGGCATCATAGAGTACTCATTCTTTTGTGGCTGGCATATTTGTCTCAGTTTATCCGGGCTGCAGTGTGTGTCAGAATTTCCCTTTTTAAGGCTGCATAACATCCCATTGTACTGTGGTCTGAATGTCGGTGTCCCCCTGAAGTTCATATGTTGAAACCTAACATGCAGTGTGAGGGTATTAAGGGATGGGTCCTTTGGGGAAGAGGTTAAATCATGAAGGCTCCACCCTCAAGAATGGGATTTGTGTCCTTATAAACGGTTGAAGGGAGCTGCCTTGCCCTTAGGCCATGTGAGGACACTGCCAGAAGGCAAGATTGATGAAGCAGAGTGAAACCTTAGCAGACACTGAATGTTCTGGTACCCTGAGCTTGGGACTTCCAGCCTCTAGAATTGTGAGCAATAACTTTATGTTGTTTGTAAATTACTCGATCTAATGTATTTTGTTATAGCAGTCTGAACTAAGGCAGAAATTGGTACTGAGAAGTGGGGTGCAATTATAACAAGCCCTAACAATGTGAAAATGTAGAAAAGGCTTCGGAACTGGGTGATGGGTAGAGACTGAGAGTTTGGTGGTGCAGCTGAACGAAGCCTACATCGCTGTGAACAGAGCATTCAGGGTGATTAGTGTGAGGGCTCAAGAAAAAGAAGAGAGCTGTGGAGGATGAGTCAGTCTTCGTGGAGATTACCTAAAAGGTCATGATTAGAGTGTCTGCAGAAATGTGGCTGATAAGCACTGTTCTCATGAAGTCTCAGACAGAAATTAAAACATGTTATTAAAACCTGGAGGAAAAGCCATCCTTGTTCTAAAGGATCAGTGATCACGTGGCCATAGCGTTTTGTGGAAGGCAGAGCTTGTGAGTGCTGAAATAGAATAGTTGGTGGAAGAAATCTCTAAGTAAAGTGTTGGGGGTGTGGCATGGCTGCTCTTGACTGCTTACAGTAAAATGGAAGAAGAAGAAAGAAAGTTAAAGAGGGAATTTATAATCAAAAGAGAAGCAAAACTTACAGATTTGGAAAATTCTCAGCCTGGCCATATGGTAAAGAATGGAAAGGCGTGTTTGGGAGATAACACCAAGGGCGTTAAAGAGATAAAGAGAACATCCGATAAAGAGATTAATATGGGTGGGCAGAAGCCTACTGCTCTTCTTTATGGCAATGGAAGAACGACCTCAAAGGCATTTTGGAGCTCTTTGAGGGGTGCCCTCCCCATCGCAGGCCCAGAATGCCAGGGCCTTGAGAACAGGATGATTTCAAGGCTCCACTCTCCCAGCTACAGTGCAGCACCCCTTGGCCACTCCACTTGTGACTCAAGCAGGTGCAGCTTGTCCAGCCCTTCCAGAAAGCACAGATGGTAAGCCTTGGCAGCATCTTTGAGGTGCCATCTCCATCAGGGTGCCAGGTGCATGAGCTGTGAGGGGATGCCTACCTCCACCTAGATTTGGAAGGATGCATCAAAGAGCCTCAAGGCCCAGGAAGAGAACCACAACAAGGATGGAACCATTGTAATGAACCCCAACTAGGACAATATCCGAGATCTGGAGGTGGGACTACCTCAGAAAGTCCCCACTAAGACAATGCCTGGTGAAGCTGTGGGGGTCAGGGCTATTCCCAATACCCCAGAACTATAGAGCCACGGCAGATACAAAACCAATCTATGAGAGCTGCCGCACCCAGGAACCCACGGCGGCAGGGCCACCCAGAGCTCTGGGAGACCAAGCCCTACCTGTGTGTCCAGAAAGTGGGACATGGAGTCAAAGGAGATTATTCTGGAACTTTGAGATTTAATGTTTGCCCTGTTGAGTTTTAAATTTGGTTGGGACCTGTCATCCCCCGCTTCTTTCCTGTTTCTCCTTTTTAGGACGAAAATGCCTGTCCTATGTCTATTCCACCATTGCAGTCTGGAAGCACATAACTTGTTAGATTTCACAGACTCGTAGCTGGAGTGGAATTTGCCTCAGGATAAATCACACCTTTGAGTCTTACTCAAATGTGATTTAGATGATAGTTACATGAGACTCTGGAGTTTCGACTTTTGCCTTGATGTTGAAACAAGTTAAGACTTTTGGGGCTACTGGAATGGAACAAATGTATTTTGCATGTTGGAAGACTAAACTCAGGGGGCTGGAATGCTTTGATCTGCTTGTTGGTATTTCCCCCAAAATTTATATGTTGAAATCTAACATCCAATATGATAGTATTAAGAAGTGGAGCCTTTTGGAAATGATTCTCATGAGGGCCCTGCCCTCATGCATAGGATTAATACCCTTATAAAAGAAGTTGAAGGGAGCTGTCTGCCCTTCCACCATATGAGAACACAGTGTTTGCCCCTTCTGCCACGTGAGGACATAGCTGAAAGGCACCATCTTTGAAGCAGAAAGCAAGCCTTCACTAGGCCCTGAATGTATTGGCACCTTGATCTTGGAATTCCATTTTGTTTATCCATCTATCCATCCATAAACACTTAGGTTGCTTTCATCTCTTAGCTATTGCGAATAATGTTACAATGAATGTTGAGTGTGTACTCACCTCTATTTTTTCATGGCATTTATCACTTTGTAACACATGATGTAATTTACTCATTTATTATTTATATTGTTTACTATCTATTTCACCTCACTAGAATGAGGGATTTTTGTCTTTTTGTTCTCTGATGTATTTCAAGCATAACAGGGCATGACATGCAATAAATATTCACTGAATAGTGTTATTAAGTAAATTAGTAACAAATTTTTGATCATCTACTAGGTCCTCTGCTAGAACTGTGGAGGCACCAGCAAATAAAATACGGAATTTACATCTTGTGTATCTTTAACCCTTGGGATAGCTAAAGAAGATTAACTGGCAGGCCTAAACTTGGTAAAACAAGCTTCCTTACAAAAACGCTGTTAGTTCCTCAGCTTACCTACTTTGTTTCTTGTGGGCCCCTTGATGAATTTCACAGGGTTACAGCTGGAGGGGAATCACTATCTACTTTGCATGTGTATCCTAATGACTAGAATAAGCTGTTTCTAGCTCTTCATTTAAAGTATACATGATATGAAGAGATTTGAATAATTGAAATTGTGATTGAATAATGATTCTATTTTTATATTATCTCTTCTGGAATAATTCCACCCACGAATCTGGCTTAATGGACAGGTGTATTACAGGATTCTTCCAACTCTTCATTGAAGATTACCATCCACATGTAGGAAGGTTTCAAATGTTTTTCTCATCACATGTCTGTAGAATTACTGTGATGTCCAAAGTTTAGGTGATAGCCACTTTTAAAATCAGTAGTTTTACTTGAAAAAAATTCCAGTTTCCCTGAAATAACTAAGCACCCTCATGGGCTGTGCAGTACCGGGGGTTTATAGGAAGCTCTGTTCCACTCTTTGGGAGTATGTAATCAATGTAGTGGATTCTCTTTTCTGCTTCTGCTTGGTCTGATATTGAAATTATTATTTTTACTCCTTCTATTCGGCAAATGGAGAAGTTTCTTTGCTCATTTTTTTCCTATTAAAAATGTAATCCATGATTATTCCAGAAAATACAAAATAACAGAAAAAAAACAACAACAAAAAAGGACACTAATTGTTCCAACTGCTATTCACAGTTTGGTGAGTATAATTCTAGATCTGCCCTCTCCAAATTAGTAACCACTAGTCCCACATGGCTATTAAGCACTTGAAATGTGGCCAGTCTGAATTGAAATGTGTTGTAATAGGAAAATACACATCAGATTTTAAAGATTTAATATGCAAAAAGGATGTAAAATATCCCATTGATAATTTTAGGACTGAATACATGTTGAAATTAAAATTTTGTGACTATATTGGGTTAAAAAAACATATTATTTGTTATATTAGTTTCTTTTTACCTTTTTTAATGTGGCCACAAGAAAATATAAAAACATATTTGGGGTTTGCATTGTATTTCTGTTGCACAGTGTTGCTCAGAAGATAATTTTCTGTGTATCTTTGTACATAAATACATATTGTAAGAGAGGGATCCTGGTACTTCTGCTCCATGGCCCCCATTCTTAATAATGTATTTCAGCATATTTCCATGTTTTTGGACATAATTCTTTAAAGTTATTTGTAAGAGCCACATTTCATTGTAAAAGCAGGCCATAATTTCTTCAATCGGCATGCTTTCATTCAACAGTGGAATGTTTCCATTTTTCATTAAACAAAGCATTATGATAAATATCCTTGAACCCACATTTTTGTCTACGTGACTATTTATTAGACGAAATTTCCAAACGTGAAATTGCTAAATCAAAAAACACATTTTTAAGGTTTTTGTTACTTTATAGTTTTATAAGCTACAAAATACCATGGCAGTCTAAAAAATGTGGTGCTAATTTAAATTCCATCAGTAGACTATACCCCAGTTAATTTCTTTATAGTTTTCTTTTATTGACTGTTATAATTTTAAAGAAAAATATCAGTTTTCATTTTCTTACTTCTGTTTTAAGTAAAATAGGTTTTTACATTTTTATTAGTACTTTGTAACTCATCTTTTATAAACTAACTGTTCATGTCTCAGCCCACGTTTCCTTTGGAGAATTCATCTTTTGTTATTGATTTATAAGGATGTTTTTATAGATTAATTATATTAATCCTTGGCCACACATGTTCATATTTTTTTAGTTTATTTGCTTTTTGATCTTTTATGTTACTTTTTGATGTTCAGAAGTTTTTAATCCTTACATAATTTTCTTTTAAGATAACTGCCCTTGAGCTTATGTTAAGGAATTCCTTTCATACTTAAAAAATTACATTGTTATTCAAATATAAAGTCTCCTAGTACGTTCTTGGTAAAACTTCTTACGTTTATTCTCACACACCATATGGAATCTATTTTTGTATAGAAATTACAAGGCTTATCTTTTCTAAATATTTAGCTAGGTATCCCAGCTCCATTTATTAACCATCTGTCCTTTCCTCATTGGTTTAAAAGTCAATGAACATGAAAGGATCAAGCACGTATAGGTCAAGTCCATGGAAACTGATAGAAACAGGAAGAAAGAGGTAATTATTTGTGTCCAGGATACAGGTGGGCAGGAATCACAGGAATCAGGATAGGCTGATCAGCAAAAAGGCGATAGGCTGCCAGCCTTCTGTCGTGTCCCAGAAACATGTGCAAACACATCCAGCTTTGCATGTAATTGCATGAGACTGGCAGATCTCCTGAGCCTGCCAGCGGAGTTATTAGGATGCTGACTCAAGCATGACAGTTTCTAATCTGAAGAGTTGTGGAAAGCAAATCAAAGACCTAGAGAGGAAAGTCATACTCCAGGTAAGTAGGTCTAAAGATGCTACTCTGCTTTTTATGTAGTCACATTGGGTTATTCAGCAGCCCCCAAACTCAGACTACGCTGCCCAGTCTTAGCCCTCTCTTCCTACTGATGCCTTGCCTCAACGGCTATTTTCTGCTGCAGTGGATACTGCTGGCTGCCTCTCCCGCACCCACTCTCCGCCGTATCACTGCCCACAGTCTTGTTCAGTTATCCACCCTCCCACTCTAGGAAGCTGACTCCCTCATCCAGCACCGGGGGCAGGCCCTGGTTGACTCAGAACAACCAGAACGTCATACCCTTCGACCCCAGTCACTGGTCCAGGAGTGGTCATGTGATGTAAGCCGTCCTCTTGATGGGAACTAAGGTCTCTTGCTTGGAACATGGAGGCGAAAGCATTGCCTCTCACCCACTGGACACAAAAGAGGAACAAAAGCACCACCTGCTGCTGCCGCCCGGCAGCCAACCAGCCTGAGAACAAAGTCAGCACTGTGCAGGCAGTGAGAACAGAAGACAGGAAACTCCTCCGTGGGACTGCTGAGCCACGGGATCTGTCAACCCTGAAGGCCGTCCTAACTCAAGACTTCTGTTACTTGAGTCAATAAATTTTTGAGTGATTTTCCTGTTGTACGTAACATAAGATTCCTAACTGATACATCCTCGCCTAGAGAATCCTGGCTTAAACACTGCCTGCTCCATGACTTCCATAGTCAAGCCAGCTACAAGGGATCCCTCCCTCAGATGACCCTTGCCCTGAGCATGTATCGTGTCAGAGTTCAGTCCTAGGAGGATTCAAAATTAATGAACAGCATGCCTACCTAGACATCTGACTGAGAGGCTGAATCTTTGGGATGGACTCATTTTTGTCTCGGCATCTCAGTGGACATTAAGTGCTCACCTAACCTGCTGGGCCCCTTGAAGTGAAGGTCTCTGGTTTGTCTTTCTGGTCCACTCACAGGCAACCTATAATAAAAATGAACATTTAAAAAGGTAGAGAAAGGCCAGGCATGGTGGCTCATGCCTGTAATCCCAGCACTTTGGGAGGCTGAGGCAGGTGAATCGCTTGTGCCCAGGAGTTCAAGACCAGCCTGGACAACATGGAGAAACTCCATATCTACGAAAAATACAAAAATTAGCTAGGCATGGTGGCATGTGCCTGTAGTTCCCAGTTCTTCAGGAGTCTAATACAACAGTATTGCTTGAGGCTGGGAGGTCAAGGCTGCAGCAAGCTGTGATCAAGTCACTGCACCACAGCCTGGGCCACAGAGTGAGACTCTGTCTCATAAAATAAAATAGTAGAGAAAACTCCAGCCACTTCCCCATATTAATTGCCATAGTTACTCACTCATAAATATGACAGGACTACCAAGATTCAGCAGGTGTTGAAGCAAACAAGTGAAATAAAGGAGATGGGCCGATATGAACAAATAGAACAAGTGACCCCAGGAAAGCAGAAATAACTTCTGGAGGAAAAGAAAACCTTCAAGAAATCTAATTTCCTCCCAGAAAACGTTGAGTGGCTACTGCATCCATTTAAACAAGGGCACACAGCGATATAAAGGAGCAATAAGAAAATAAGAAATAGTTCACAAAAGTTCATAAATACAATTATGAAAATTAAAAATATAATTACTACATTAAACATTCAATGCAGGAGCTGTGAATTAAAACGTCTCAGGATGTAAAGCGAGAGATGGAGCAGGGGAGAGAGAAGGGGGATGAGGCAGCGATTGCTGGCAGGGCTGAAACCAGGACAAAGGTCTAACCAGGTGGGGCAGCATCCATCAAGTAAAAGTCTAGAAAGAGAAAACAGAAAATATAGGGGAGATAATTATTTTGAAAACAATAGAAGGGATTTTTCAGAGCTAGAGAAAGACACAAGACTTCAGATGTAGAAGGCCCAGAAACTATATACAAATTTTATATGTTTACAATTTTATACATTATATTTTATGTTTGTAATAACTGCATGCACATGTATGTATATATAATTTAGATTCTATTTGCCCTCCTAGAGTGTAGGGTCTGAGAGTGCAGGGACTTCGATTATTTTTTTTATTGCTGTGTCCTTACTGCCCAGGATCTGACACAAATAAATAAAATAAAAATAAAAATATAACCAAATCAAAAGGAATAGAAGGGGGTGAAAGGGATAGTATAAATGACCTAAAATGCTGGCCTTTCAAAGTAGAGTATCAATAGACGTTTCTTGATGTTGACAAATCAGGAAAAAATACTGTAAGACTTCTAGATCAAGATGACTGACTGAGAATATGGATATATTTTTACTCTGTCTAGAAATCCCAACAAACCAACAGTAAAGGGGCTTTTTACGGACAAAAACCCATAGGAACAAAAGGAAAGAGAAAAATGTTGGAAGCCGGAAGCAAATGGATGGGGACTGACTCTCACTTGAGCTGGGACAGTTGAATCCCAGGCTGGCAGGAGAGAAAGTTCTAAGACGGCTTTACCCACAGGAAGGAGGTGCAAAGCGTGTGTGGTTTGATGAGGGCAGAGGTGAGGCAGAAGAGGGCTGGGTTCTCATCTTCTGAAGAAAAACAACAGATACTGAACAGTTGAAAACTAAAGACAGAAAAAAGAATTCTTAGTAATATGCAGGTGACTAACAAAAGAATCAACCAGAAGAATGGAAACTATTTGCCTCTGAGGGGAACAAAATAAGAAGGAAGCTTCTGTTGTTTGTAACAAACTTATTGAAGAATTTGACTCTGTAAGTTAAGTTTACTCATACAACTATGATATTTTTTCAAATTGTTGAATAACAGTAAAAAAGTTATATACCACTAGCTAAAAGCATAGTAAAAAGTAGGGTCCTTTGGAGAGCAGGATTATGAGGAAGGGGGCTAGGCGAAGTGCATGCATATTTCCACACCCTTAAGTATTGTTTTAACTTTTATCTCCAGGCATGTTCAGCAAATATCTATATTTATCTAGAGACACATATTGGTTGCAAAAATGGTCACAATAATTGTCTTCCCTGTATCCCTGCCTGTGTGTAGTACCCACGTTGTCTCCAGGTTTGGTCACTTGACTTGCCGTGGTCAGTGAGACAATAGCAAAGGTAATACAAGTAGATGCTTGTGTTATATAATTTAGATTCTGTTTACCCTCCTAGAGTGTAAGGTAATACAAGTAGTCCTTGTGCACTGGGACTTGCCCTCTTTTGCTGCTGGGACCCCGGTACTGCTGCCATGTAAAAAGCCTGGGCTAAGCTGCTAGAGGGTGACAGACCAAATGGAGCAACTACCAACTGTTTCGGCTGAGGCCATCATAGACCAGCCAGTCCCCAGTCAACCTGGCAGCAGCCATGGATGCGTGAGCCCAGGAAGACCAGCAGGAGAGCCACCCAGCTGAGGACAGTCCCAATTCCCTAGTCACAGAGTGATGAGCTAAATAATGGTGTATATTAAACTTTTGAGGACAATTGATTATGTATCAAGTACTAACTGATAGAGATACATCCACATATGGAAATAGAAAATAAAATAGAAACAAAGATATATAATAGAATTTTTGAATCCCAACTCAGATTTGTAAGACATGCTAGAGGGTGAATCCTGAGAATTTATGTTTGAAAATCTCCACAATGATTCTAATACAACCTGGACAAACATTTGAGAATTACTGGCATAGAACAAAGACCAGAGTTTGGAGATCTGGGTTCCAAACCAACGTATTCTTCTTCTAATAGTGTAATCTTGGGCAAGCTATTTAACTACCCTGACTTCAATTTTTTTCCCAGTAAAATAGAGGAAAGTCATTGCAAGGATTAAATGGTCTTCTATGTATAAGGTGTCCAGCATTGCACACAAAATTTCTTCACCTTCCTCGCCGACAAACCCTGATGGACCCTCAGAGAAGCAACCAATTTAACGTATAATTCCGGAAAGCCTACTGAGTGGTATAATATGAGGTTTTTCTTGTCCTTTCAATCTTTAATAAAGCACAGAAGAGAGAGGAAGTTTGGTGGAAAGCAACCCTCAGAAGAGCTTTATTCCCCTCATTTGTCAGAGTGACTTTAATAAAAATGTGATAGTGTGAAACGAGAAACCTCCAGGGAAGAATGGAATAGGACATAAGGGGAAAATAGAGTTTTTATCAGACTTATGATTTTGAACAAATGATTTGGAAAATCTCAAATACAAGACCAGAAGTTTCCAGAGAAGGTGCAAGAAATCTTAGAAGCAGGACCAGTAGCATGACAGCAACTTGAGAGTGTAAAGCCTCCTTCGTGATTTGCTGGAGTCTATGGAATGACAGGACGACCGGGGACAAGCTCCATGGCTTCACGGAAGTCACGTCACCTGTCTGGGCCCCGGTCTTCCTATTTGTAAAGAGGCTTGTAGTCATTGATTTGTGTGATTTTTTTGGAATGCCAGCATCCTATTCATTCGTAACTAGAACTTCTTTTTCTTCTTTACCTAACTGTATCATACTTCAATCCTCCATTTCGAAAGGCAACTGGGCACCCACTGTAAACAAGCGAGTGTCTCTCGGTGTTAACCTAATGACCGGTTTGTATTTGTGTTCATTCAGAGAGAAAGATAACTACATGTGTAGCCCATCATCTACGTCTGTGTTTTTTACCATTTTTTCAAATCTGCAGCACCATACTATCGGAAGAAGAACTACATTCATTGCCTCGGTTTCCCCCCAGGCAATCAGCATTTAGAACAAAAATAAAACAGCTTGGTGGCATCAAACACACAAAACAAATGAGTAAATGTGATTATCGGCCACTCTTGTGTATAAAGGATTCATTGCTTCCACATCAGCCAGAAACACACACACACTCAGGACGCTCACCGCAGTTGTATTACAAACTGCATCTTCAATTCATATCAGAAAGAGAAAGATACTCTGGGTTCCTAGGGACGAGAGCCCCAGACTTTAACCCAGGTTTCTGTTACCTGAGCATCTGTCCCCAAGCTTGGGCCCCTTCCTGACATGATGGTATGCACAGCCTCCGATGGAAGAGGAGTTAAAGTGTGAGAGAGTTGTGACTGAATACAATTAGACAAGCTTTACGAGTTCTGGTAAAGAACTCAGAGAACCATCCATCTGGCCTAAGCAATCTGTTATAATAATGCTCGAAATGTCAAACTATTTAAAATCTAATTTCAAAATCCTATAGAAGGGAATGATGGCATTTTTTACAGTCAAAGTGAACATTTTAATATTGACATTTGAGGATCTTCCCCAGTATGGTCACAAAACCACACTGGAAAACAGACACAGAGCTAACAGGATCAAGTAATTCCGGCAGGTATGTGATCCATGTCAGGCAACCGGGGTTCTTAAAGTGGACCTGTAATATACATACGCCATTGACTGAGTTCACTGGCTGCATATCTTAAATTATAGGCATAGGCTGGGTGGCTCTCTACCCTTGGAAGAACCAGTACATAATTGGGCAGGCCAGCACTCGCCCTTAGTAGAAATAAGGCAGTGGACTTACTCCATGTCTGTAATTAGAACCTTGGTTCTCCAACTGTAGTCTGTGAACCGGTTGTATCAGCGCTGGCTGAGAGCTTGTTAGAAATACCCTCATCCCACACCGGACGGACTGAATGAGAACCTGCACTGTAGCAAGTTCCCAAGGTGTTTCACGTGCATGTTAAAGTTGGAAGAACCTGGGGTGAAGCCTCTTCTTTGTCCAGTTAGGATTATTTTTCTCCTTGAGAAAGACTGCAGAAAAGGGTCACCGGTTTCTCCCACTTCTGTTTTCATGTGCCTTTGCTTCCCCCAACAAGAGGTGGAGTCTACTTCTCTACTCCCTTGAATAGGGGTGCTTCGTGTCCTGCTTTGAACAATAAATTGCAGTAGAAGTGATGGTGTTAGAGTTCCAAGCGTGGACCTCAAGTGGCCTGGCAGCTTCTGCCCTCACCCCCCTGAGACCCGAGAACACTGTGTGGAGAAGCCCAGTCCAGCTGGCTGGAGGGTGAGAAAGCTCATGGCGAGCAAGGCCCAGAGAAGAGCTGTAACCAATAGCCAGACATGTGAGTGAGTCATGTTGGAACACCCAGCCCCAGTGAAACTGCCTGATAGCAGTCACACGAGTGTCCTCAGGAAAACCAACGGGGGAGCAGCCCAGCTGACCCCAGCCCAGACTGCTGACCCACCGGGTCAACAGTGACGATGTATTAAACCATCCAATTTTGTAGGTGCTTTTTATGCATCAGTAGATAAGTAACACACTTCTGCAATCTTCAACCAGGGCTGTAAGGATTTCCTGAGAACAAACACGTCCATCTTGGTGACAGAATCCACCTGACTGATGTGAAACTGAAGGCTGGGGAAGTTCACTTCTGGAGAAGAGTTGCTACTGATGGGCTTACACGTGACGACGGAACAATGGAAATATCAATGCTGGGTGATGAGCACAGACTCTACAACCAGTGAATTCTCTTCAAGACTTCTGGATGAGTGTTGCAAAGAAATGAAGCCATGATCAAAATTTTCTGCTATGTGGTATCTAGATGTACGCAGAGACCTCTGGCCTGGCTCTGCCTATTCTCACCCCCCTGCCTTGGCCTCGACTCCGGATAGTTTCTGCCCAGATCCAACACCAACCGAAGCAGTAACCCAGGAACCTTCCATGAGCCGTGCAGAACTGGAAAGCATCTAAGCTTTGGAGTCACCCTGAACCGAGTTTCAATCCTGGCCCCACCGCTTATTAGTTAGGTGATTGGACAAATAGATTACCTAACTTCTCTGAGACTCAGTCTTCTGATTTGCCAAACGGAATTAAGAACTCGTATCTATCAAGATCGTTGAGATTGTTCATCAGAAAAATGATAGCATCTAATGATAGCTCTATAAATATATTCTGCATAAATTAGGCTGGGATGTGAAAGCCATAAAGTCCCTGATAAGTCTCATTTTTGAAAAGAGACAAACCCATCAGTCCTCTCCACCAACCCCCTTCCACACTTCGAGAGTTCCCAACTTCTAAGTGTCAGGATGTTCTGACTACAGTCTGGCTGTGTTTTTCTGCTGCCTGATTGGCAACTATTCTGCTTAGAGCCACTTGGAGGGAGGAGGGGGACAGGGTAATCGGCATTCATCTCTGGGCCACCAGGTCAAGTGGGTACTAATCAGGAAAAATGTTTGGCTATTAAATGCTCCATTGAGTCCTTTAAATATCACCTGATGTGTCATAAATTTGGATTAGCCGTAGAAAATCAATCTTCACCATATGCAAATTAACGAAGAAATGAGATTCTCCTTGTGAGCCACTGCTGTCCCTCAGCATAACAG
This sequence comes from Aotus nancymaae, assembly GCF_030222135.1. NCBI lineage: Eukaryota > Metazoa > Chordata > Mammalia > Primates > Aotidae > Aotus > Aotus nancymaae. Next base: position 2,709,813 of record NW_026988452.1, read on the forward strand.
TCACTTCAACGTTATTTAACTAGCCTGAATTTCTCTTCCATTTTGCTTCACTGTGTGACTTGAAGCTCATTATCCCTTAGACAGTGTATGGTCAGAGAGTTCTGGGCCTTCAGGGGCACTCAGCTGGTGCTTTCTTAGCTTAGTTTTCTCAGGTCCCTGCTGCAGACTCAGGCTGCCATCCAGAATGAACCTGGATGTGCTGGCCTTGTCCCAGGCGATTTCCCTGATACTGCATGTTGAACCTATTAATGATGCATATAATATGTGTATATGGAGAGAGAGAGACAGAGAGACAGACAGAGTGTGTGTGTGCGTGCACCTATGACTGTAAATATGAATTACAGGAACACATTCAGGAAGTTACCTTTTTCCATTAAAAAACAAAACACTGTATTTATTAGTTACTCTTCATGACTCCACAGTACAGTGAAGCTATGGGATCAAACTTCTTGGAGCTGGGCTGAACTTTTGGGTATGGAATGGTAAAAGATGGGCAAGTTGTTTACCACTCCTCATGCCGCTCTGTTTTAGCTCATGCACATCACACGTAGTTATAGGTCGCATACAAAGCATCTAACTACAGGTAGGGAAATGGAGCAAAAGCAACAGGGACTTTTCAAGGGAATAAAATGCTGGTATTGGGTCCCAGCAGCCACTGGCTACCCAGGAATTTATTAACGGTCTCTGCCTTTGTGTTGAGCAAGCTTACAGGAGAATGCAGCTGATGAGCCTGCCTCAGAACCAACCGGCACGGATTGGAAAGGAATGGAATGGAATAACTCATGATAATGAACTGTATACTTTACAACTGGCTAAAATCTTAAAATAAGTTATCTTACTAGATACTCTCAACAGTCATGTGAGGTTTGCATTAATATTATCCCATTTTACGATATGGAAACTGAGATGCAGGGAGCCTAAATTAACATGTGAAAAACCTTTAAAATGTTCATGTCTTATGACTAGTAATTACATTTCTAGAAATTTAGCTTGACAAAATAAAAAAATCCAAAAATAAATGTATTGATAGATCTACACAAAGAAGTTATATATAGTAGCAAACACTGAAAATAACCTATACGTCTAAGAAACCACTTAGGTAAATTAGAGTAATTCAACACAAGCACATACTTGATAACCTCCAAAAATGAGATTTCTGAATATCATTTAAAGATTAAAAATAAATTTACTACATAATCTTTAATTTTTAAAAGGAGATAAAACTTTTTATGCTGTATAATCCCAATTTTGCCGTATCTCTGTAAACACCTGAAAAATAAGATGAACGAAATACCTTAAAATGTTAGTTATGGTTATATCTGCTTCATGAGGTTAATACTGACTTTCCTTCTCTTTTTACTTTTCTCCATTTTCCTAATTCTCTATAATGTACAAATATCATAATTTAAAAAGTGATGAACAATCAATCAATAATAGTAAAATACAAAATTATTTTTAATGTTACTTGAGCATGAAGAGCTAATGAAAAAAGCAGAATATTAAAATCTGAAACACTTGGAGTGCTTTTGAAGGTCAAAGTAAACATATGCCAAATACAGTTATTTTGTCAAAACCATTTTGCTCGTTTCTAGCTAATTTATCTTTAATAAGATAAACAAGGTTTCAGGAGGCTTTGGCAATGATCCATCTACAGAATCGCTGGATGTTTGCTGCGTCCGGCAATTTTCTATACTTATCTTATTTATCCTTCACAAAGCACTGTCGGTGTTTGGGAAAATGATTTTGTGAAACTTGGCAAAATATTTCCTTGGATAATGGTGTGCCTGACACTTTAAACATCTGAAAACTCTCAGAGTTATTAGATCTCAGGTAGAGGAGGTCACATAATGTCTCTGAAGATGGCTCCTATTAGCAGAGCGTTGGGTAATGTAAAATACAAGGCAGGGGACAGAGGGAAAATGGTGGGCTGCAACGGCAGAATTCTAAATAGATACTTAGAAGGAATTTCCAGACAAGAAGCATAGTTCCTACTTCCATCAGAGTGGAGGGAGGCAAACTGATTCTGCAAGGGAAAAGTCCAGCCATCGTGAGGAGACTTCTAATGATGCCCAAATTCCATTTCTCAAAAAAAAAAAAAATTTTTTTTTTGCTTGAATTGCATTTAAAGCTATAATTTCGGCACTTTTGATTTGGGTACACTTAAATGTTATTGTATGAGTTTTAAAAAAATTATTAAACTCCTTTGGAATGTAGTGATAGTTTTTCACATTTAATTATTTAATTCTCCTGGAATGTACTTCCTTTTTTTTAACGTAAAATCTTTCATACATCTAGAGTGAATATTAATGATTTTATTAATAATCATCTCCACTACCACTTATCAGTACTTGCTACATGCCTGGAATTGTGCTAAATCCTTTTACACACATTAGCATACATCACTTGCTCTAAGCCTCAGACACTGCAGATCTGGGGACTGAGCCTCAGAAAGGTTAAGCACGGACACAGCCCGCAACACAGACCCTGACGCCCGACAGTCTATTCCCTTACACACCTTACTATGATGCCACCTGCATCACAGACCAAATTGTTACATCAAGCATGGTTCCTTTCTACAATGTTTGTTTGGTTCCATTGATCTGTTCGTACAGACTTGCATCTTAGTATTTAAACAGCTGGTAGGACAAATGACTCTGACGATTCTACGTAATCAAAATTAATCTTGACTATTGTTGCCCATACATTCTTCTAGAAGATTTTTTAAATTATGTTTATGTTTTAATTATCCAAGTCATACTTCTTGTTGGCTACTTACAAACTATACATAAGAATAGGAAAAATTAAAATTATTTATAAACTTACTCAACCAGAAATGATCACTGTGATAGCATTTTTGTGAGAATCTCATTTATTTATTATGTCTCCACTAGAATGTAATCTCCATAAAGCAAGAGTTTCTCTCTTTATCACGGTTGCACCCCAGTATCACTAACGAATGACACGGTTCACTCTCCAGATCACATGCTCAGGACCAAGGTGCTCATTACCCAACCTGCTCCAAGGGCTGGCTCGCATGTAAGTCCTCTCAGAACAGCCTTCAGCCAAAGGGAGTTACGCTTTCAAAGTTACATTTCCTCCACAGGTAGCCCACATCCAATGAGCTATAGGTTTGGGGGCACCTAAAGACCCAACCCCCTCACCACAACTTGGAACAACTCCAAAGGGCCATTCCAAATCAAGAGCTTTCTGTGGAATTGTCTGGGGCCTATAATGTCCTCCTTTCCTAACTCCCCCACTGATGTTATTCTGAAATTACTTCCCAGTAAACCTCCTGCAGGCTACCTCCTGCCACACAGCTTGTTTCCAGGGAGCATGAGCTCTAAGATAATGTAGAGCAGTGCTTGACAAGTGGTTAGCTCAATAATATTTGTTGAATGAATACATGCAAAACTCCCTAAGAGCTTTCTTCATTCTTACTGCCTTTAACTCTTCAGCAATGAAACAGAAACTCCCCTGGGTCCTTCCGGGAAGTCTGAAGTCAGCCATTCATGTGCAACCGTCTACACTATTGCAACGTCTTCCCATTACTGTCTCCTCTCCTCTTGATGAAGCCAGGAGCCTCGTCCACTTCTTACTAATAACCTAACAGTACCCAGAGTCAAGATCCCAACTTGGCCGCCATTCCTGAGTGTCTCCGGATCCTCCCTCCACTAGTCTTTACAAATTTTGAGTCTTATTAGCACTGCTTACTGGACCCAGGGAATCTACGGAGATACCAACCCTGCTGATCCTGCATTTCCTAGTCTATGCCCAAGCTGCATGGGTCACAGAGTGGTGAGGATGCTCCCACTTCAGTGTGTTGTGTAGATAAGGGCACTTCACGACTGAAAGTGCCTGGTCATTCGACCTTCTGATCTTAGTTTCATCTACATGTCCACTCTTTGAGAGCATCACTTGCTAACAGAATGGCTGTTGGCACAGGAGTAGGGCAGGCCTGCTAGCCCACACATGCCTGTTCTTGATCAAGCCTTCACCTACTCTCCTAATGAAATCATTTTTTGTTCTATCTGAGGCCAGGATACATACAAACAGAACTTGAAATTGAGGGTTTATGATAAATTAATTTATTGAAGATGATTCTCAGGGGAAGGGAATAAGGGAAGCAGGGCAAGGCAGGAGAAGGAGCTAAGCAAGGGTGGTCTCAGCATGAGTCAGCTTCAGCCTGAGCAGAGAGCTCTGGAGCATGAATTGCACTACAGAGTCGTCCCATCTAGAGGTAAAAGGATCCAGCCTTTTACACCTCATGCAAGCTAGTCACTGGCTATGGACTGTCCCCAGAGGAGGAGTAGGGAGCATAACTTTCCAGGCAGGGCAGCTTCTGGTCAGTAGAGGGCAACTCTCTGGAGAAGGGGGTAACTGTGAGCCATTAGCAGCCCAGTACTCTCAGCAGCTGGATATGGGTGTTCCAAGTGTTCAATCACTACAGGGGTCTTGCTCCCTCTCCTAACAAGTGACTTCCATCACAACAATCCCTGTCTTTCAGACATAGTTTAATAACTTTGCCTAAAAAGGGAAAATGTTATACCTCCTTCATATTTCCCAGAGAGTTCCTCTATTCCTGTATGCATTTCGGATCCCAGATAAATAAGCAGATGGAGGCTCTATACCCACCCACCCTTCTATCCCCTCCCATCTGCAGCATCCAAGTTCCAAAAGCTCATGGTACATTTGCTTACAAAGCCAGGGTGCATAACAAGGGAGAGCTGGTCAACATTTAACAACTGGATCTCCAAAGAGAAAAACCTTAATTTGTTGGCATTTGTCACTTTCTATGGTGTAAATACTCCCACGTGGTCCATTTTAAGCTACCATAGTGAAGTCACTGAACAGTTGGAAAGAAAAATGCAATAGCACACAATCATGCAGCATGTTCACCATAAGTCTACATCAATAACTCAAAAGCATAGAAACAGTAAAATACAGTAAGTGATGAATTTTCAGTATCTATTATGTTTTTCCCTTAGTTTTTCAAAAATTATATACTGTATAATCGAAAGTTTAGTAAATTTTAACACATGTATAAATATATGTAACCATCACCACAATTAAGATTCAGAATAACTGGTAGAAGACAGTTCTAGTATGACTCAGTTCATTGAAAATTTTCCTACAACATGTACATATGTATGTGCATACTTTCTCAAAACATTTTAATTCATCTATTCAAGAATATACTGCATGCTAGTTTACAATAATAAGCACAGAAGACTAATCTCTGCCTTTACGGAAACAAGCATTAATCATAGGGTCGCACAAACAAATATAAAATTAAAAACTGATTTTAAAAAATCTGAGGAAAATGCTACGAAGAAAAGTAACAAGAACAAATTCCTAGAAGTGGAATTACTGAGTCAAAGAGTAGCGTATTTGCAAGGCATCTGGCATATGCTGCCAAATTGCCCTCCAGGAAAATCATTCCAATTTACATTTCTACAAACATTGCATAAGCAATGTATATTTCCTCCTTCCCTTGCCAACACTAGAGAGTATCTTTTTCTTCAGCTATTTTTATTTTGATATGGTAAAATTTTTTTTTTAATTTTGCATTTATATATATATATTATTGCACTTTAGGTTCTGGGGTACATGTGCAAAACATGCAGGATTGCTGCATAGGTACATACATGGCAATGTGGTTTGCTGCCTCCATCCCCTCATCACCTATATCTGGCATTTCTCCCCATTATCCCTCCCCAACCTCTCTAACCCCCACTCTCCCTCTCCTATTCCCCACCAACAGACCCCAGTGTGTGATGCTCCCCTCCCTGTGTCCATGTGTTCTCATTGTTCAACACCTGCCTATGAGTGAGAAGCAGTGTTTGTTTTTCTGTTCTTGTGTCAGTTTGCTGAGAATGATGGTTTCCAGATTCATCCATGTCCCTACAAAGGACACAAACTCATCACTTTTTATCGCTGCATAGTATTCCATGGTGTATATGTGCCACATTTTCCTTGTCCAGTCTATCATCGATAGGCATTTGGGTTGGTTCCAGGTCTTTGCTATTGTAAACAGTGCTGCAATGAACATACGTGTGCATGTGTCTTTATAATAGAATGAATTATAATCCTTTGGATATATACCCAGTAACAGGATTGCTGGGTCAAATGGAATTTCTATTTCTAGGTCCTTGAGGAATTGTCACACTGTCTTCCACAATGGTTGAACTAATTTACACTCCCACCAACAGTGTAAAAGTGTTCCTATTTCTCCACATCCTCTCCAGCATCTGCTGTCTCCAGATTTTTTAATGATTGTCATTCTAACTGGCGTGAGATGGTATCTCACTGTGGTTTTGATTTGCATTTCTCTAATGACCAATGATGATGAGCATTTTTTCATATGTTTGTTGGCCTCATATATGTCTTCTTTTGAAAAGTGTCTGTTCATGTCCTTCACCCACTTTTGAATGGGTTTGTTTTTTTCTTGTAAATCTGTTTTAGTTCTTTGTAGATTCTGGATATTAGCCCTTTGTCAGATGGGTAGATTGCAAAAATTTTTTCCCATTCTGTTGGTTGCCAGTTCACTCTAATGATTGTTTCTTTTGCTGTGCAGAAGCTCTGGAGTTTAATTCCATCTCATTTGTCTGTTTTGGCTTTTGTTGCCAATGCTTTTGGTGTTTTAGTCATGAAGTCCTTTCCCATGCCTATGTCCTAAATGCTTTTGCCTAGATTTTCTTCTAGGGTTTTTATGGTGTTAGGCTTTATGCTTAAGTCTTTAATCCATCTCGAGTTATTTTTAGTATAAGGTGTCAGAAAGGGGTCCAGTTTCTGCTTTCTTCACACTGCTAGCCAGTTTTCCCAACACCATTTATTAAACAAGAAATCCTTTCCCTATTGCTTGTTCTTGTCAGGTTTGTCAAAGTTCAGATGGTTGTAGATGTGTGGTGTTGCCTCCAGGGCCTCTGTTCTGTTCCATTGGTCTATATCTCTGTTTTGGTACCAGTACCATGCTGTTTTGTTTAACGTAGCCTTGTAGCATAGTTTGAAGTCAGGTAGCATGATACCTCCAACTTTGTTCTTTTTGCTTAGAATTGAGTTGGCTATGTGGGCTCTCTTTTGGTTCCATATGAAGTTTAAGGTGGTTTTTTCCAGTTCTGTGAAGAGGGTCATAGGTAGCTTGATGGGGATAGCATTGAATCTATAAATTACTTTTGACAGTATGGCCATTTTCACAATATTGATTCTTCCTAACCATGACCATAGAATGTTTCTCCATCTGTTTGTGTCCTCTCTTATTTCCTTGAGCAGTGGTTTGTAGTTCTCCTTGAAAAGGTCCTTCAATCCTTTGTTAGTTGCATTCCTAGGTATTTTATTGTAGCAATTGTGAATGGGAGTTTGCTCATGATTTGGCTCTCTTTAAGTCTGTTATTGATGTATAGGAATGCCTGTGATTTCTGCACATTGATTTTGTATCCTGAGACTTTGCTGAAGTTGCTTATCAGTTTCAGGAGATTTTGCGCTGAGACGATGGGGTCTTCTAAATATACAATCATGTTATCTGCAAATAGAGACAATTTGACTTCCTCCTTTCCTAATTGAATACCCTTTATTTCTTTTTCTTGCCTGATTGCTCTGGCTAGAACTTCCAATACTATTTATTGAATAGGAGTGGTGAGAGAGGGCATCCTTGTCTATTGCCAGATTTCAAAGGGAATGCTTCCAGTTTTTGCCCATTCAGTATGATATTGTCTGTGGGTTTGTCATTAATAGCTTTTATTATTTTGAGATATGTTCCATCGATACCTAGTTTATTGAGAGTTTTTAGCATAAAGCGCTATTGAATTTTGTCAAACGCCTTCTCTACATCTATTGAGATCATCATGTTGGTTTTTGTCTTTGGTTCTGTTTGTGTGGTCGATTACATTTATAGACTTGCATATGTTGAACCAGCCTTGCATACCTGGGATGAAGCCTACTTGATTGTGATGGATAAGCTTTTTGATGTGCTGTTGCAACAGATTTGCCAGTATTTTATTGAAGATTTTGCATCTATGTTCATCATGGGTATTGGCCTGAAGTTTTCTTCTTTTGTTGAGTCTCTGCTGGGTTTTGGTATCAGGATAATGTTGATCTCATAAAATGATTTGGGAAGGATTCCCTCTTTTTGGATTGTTTAGAATAGTTTCAGAAGGAACGGTACCAGCTCCTCTTTGTATGTCTGGTTGAATTTGGCTGTGAACCCATCTGGACCTGGGCTTTTTTTGGTTGGTAAGTTATTAATTACTGCCTCAACTTCAGACCTTGTTATTGGTCTATTCAGCATTTCGACTTCTTCCTGGTTTAGGCTTGGGAGGATGCAAGTGCCCAGGGATTTGTCCATTTCTTCCAGGTTTACTGGTTTATGTGCATAGAGTTGTTTGTAGTAATCTCTGACGGTAGTTTGCATTTCTGTGGAATTGGTGGTGATCTACCCTTTATTGTTTTTTATTGCATCTATTTGATTCTTCTCTCTTTTCTTTTTAAATAATCTGACAAGTGGTCTATTTTGTTGATTTTTTCAAAAAACCAGCTCCTGGATTTATTGATTTTTACAAGGTTTTTTTGTGTCTCTATCTATCTCCTTCAGTTCTGCTATGATCTTAGTTATTTCTTGTCTTCTGCTAGGTTTTGAGTTTTTTTGATCTTGCTCCTCTAGCTCTTTCAATTTTGATGATAGGGTGTCGATTTTAGATCTTTCCTCACTTCTCATGTGGGCATTTATTGCTGTAAATTTCCCTCTAGACACTGCTTTAAATGTGTCCCAGAGATTCTGGTATGTTGTGTCTTTGTTTTTGTTGGTTTTGAAGAACATCTTTATTTCCGGCTTCATTTCATTGTTTATCCAGTCAACATTCAAGAGCCAGTTGTTCAGTTTCCATGAAGTTGTGTGATTCTTAGTTAGTTTCTTAATCCCGAGCTCTAATTTGATTGCACTGTGGCCCGAGAGACTGTTTGTTATGATTTCCATTCTTTCGCATTTCCTGAGGAGTGATTTACTTTCAATTATGTGGTCAGTTTTAGAGTATGTGTGATGTGGTGCTGAGATTTGGGGTGGAGAGTTCTGTAGATGTCTATTAGGTTTGCTTGGTCCAGATCTGAGTTCAAGTCCTGGATATCCTTGTTAATTTTCTGTCTCGTTGATCTGTCTAATGGAGTGCTAAAGTCTGCCCCTATTATTGTGTGGGAGTCTAAGTCTCTTTGCAGGTCATTAAGAACTTGCTTTATGTATCTGGGTGCTCCTGTATTGGGTGCGTATATATTTAGGATCGTTAGCTCTTCTTGTTGCATTGATCCTTTTATCATTATGTAATGCCCTTTTTTGTCTCTTTTGATCTTTGTTGCTTTAAAGTCTATTTTATCAGAGACTAAGATTGCAACGCCTGCTTTTTTTTGCTCTCCATTTGTTTGATAAATCTTCCTCCATCCCTTTATTTTGAGCCTATGTGTGTCCTTGCATGTGAGATGGGTTTCCTGGATACAGCACACTGATGAGTTTTGACTTTGTATCCAATTTGCCAGTCTGTGTCTTTTGATTGGGGCATTTAGCCCATTTACATTTAAGGTTAATATTGTTATGTGTGAATTTGATCCTGCCATTTTGATGCTAGCTCATTGTTTTCCCTATTAGTTGATTCAGTTTCTTCATTTTGGTGATGCTTTTTACCATTTGGTATGTTTTTGGAGTGGCTGGTACTGGTTGTTCCTTTCTATGTTTAGTGCTTCCTTCAGGAGCTCTTGTAAGGCAGGCCTAGTGGTGACAAAATCTCTCAGCAATTCCTTGTTCATAAAGGATTTTATTTTTCCTTCGCTTACAAAGTTTAGTTTGGCTGGATATGAAATTCTAGGTTGAAAGTTCTCTTCTTTAAGGATATTAAATATTGGCCCCCACTCTCTTCTGGCTTGTAGGGTTTCTGCTGAGAGATCCGCTGTTAGTCTGATGGGCTTCCCTTTGTTAGTAACCTGACCTTTCTCTCTGGCTGCCCTTAGCATGTTTTCCTTCATTTCAACCCTGGTGAATCTGACAATTATGTGTCTTGGGGTTGCTCTTCTTGAGGAATATCTTTGTGGTATTCTCCATATTTCCTGGACTTGAATATTGGCCTGCCTTGCTAGGTTGGAGAAGTTCTTCTGAATAATACCCTGAAGAGTGTTTTCCAGCTTGGATTCATTCCCTCCATCACATTCAGGTACACCTATCAAACATAGATTAGGTCTTTTCACATAATCCCATATTTCTTGAAGGCTTTGTTTATTTCTTTTCACTCTTTTTTCTCTAGTCTTGCCTTCTTGTTTTATTTCATTGAGTTGATCTTCAATCTCTGATACTCTTTCTTCTGCTTGGTCGATTCAGCTATTGAAACTTGTATATGCTTCGTAAAATTCTCGTGTTGTGTTTTTCAGCTCCATCAAGTCATTTATATTCTTCTCTAAGCTGTTTATTCTAGTCAGCATTTCATCAAACCTTTTTTCAAGGTTCTTAGTTTCTTTGCATTGGGTTAGAACATGTTCTTTTAGCTCAGAGAAGTTTGTTATTACTCACCTTCTGAAGCCTATTTCTGTCAATTCATCAGACTCATTCTCCATCCAGCTTTGTTCCTTTGCTGGTTATGAGTTGTGATCCCTTGGAGCAGGAGAGGCATTCTGGTTTTGGGTGTTTTCATCCTTTTTGTGCTAGTTTCTTCCCATCTTTGTGAATTTATCTACCTGTGGTCTTTGTAGTTGGTGACTTTTGGATGGGGTCTCTGAGCAGACGTCCTTTTTGTTGATGATAAAGTTATTTCTTTCTGTTTTTTAGTTTTCCTTCGAATAATCAGGCCCCTCTGCTGTAGGACTGCTGGAGGTCCACTCCAGACCCTGCTTGCCTGGGGATCACCTGCAGCGGCTGCAGAACAGCAAGTGTTGCTGCCAGTTTCTTCTTCTGTTATCTTCATCTGAAAAGGATACCCGCCAGATGTCAGACTGAGCTCTCCTTTATGAGGTGACTCTTTAGATCTACAGGGGTCAGGGAGCTGCCTGAGGATACAGTCTGTCCCTTACAGGAGCTCAAGTGCTGAGCTGTGAGCTCCATTGTTCTGTTCAGAACTGCTGGGCGGGTACGTTTAAGTCTGCTGCAGTGGAACTCATAACCGCCTTTTTTCCCAGGTGCTCTGTCCTGGGAAGGTGGGGCTTTATTTATAAGTTCCTGACATGCTGCTCCCTTTTTTTTTCAGAGCTGCCCTGCCCAGCAAGGAGGTAGCCTAGTCACAGTGTGCCAGCAGAGGCGCTGCGGAGCTGCCGTGGGCTCTGCCCAGCTTCTGTGTGAACTTCCTTGCAGTTTTTTTTATACAGGTATAGTTAGAACAGCCCCAGTAATGGCGGTCTGCCTCAGTAATGGTAGACTGCCTCTGCAATGGCGGAGTGCCTCAGTAATGGCGGAGTGTCTCAGTAATGGCAGACTGTCTTGGTAATGGTGGACTGCCATGATAGTGGCAGACTGCCTCGGTAGTGGTGGATACCCTTCCCCCAACAGAGCTGGACTGTCCTGAGTCCAGCTGCACTTGCTGTGAAACTCTCAGTCTAGAGCATTTCAGATTGCTGGTCTTAGTGGCGGTGGGACCTGCCAAGCCAGATCACCTAGCTCTCTGTTTCAGCCCCCTTTTTTTCAGTTGAATGGGCAGCTCTGTCTCCCAGGCGTTCCAGGCACCAGTTGAAACGGCTGCCCAGATTTGTGTTTTTGTGCAGAGACCCACTGCACCTGCTGAAACAGCCATGCTGGAAACTCATAGCACTTTTCAGCCCAGGAATCTCCTGGTCTGTGGGCAGTAATAACTCATTTGGAAATGCGGTGTTCACTCACCCGCTGCATTGTTCTCGCTGGGAACTGTACTCCAGTGCTGTTCCTATTCGGCCATCTTGGATCCTAGCTGCCAAACCTCTCTTCTAAATTTTGCATTTTTAATTACATTTTCGTCTTCCTATTTGGTCCAGTCTTTTCATTTTAAAAAAATTTCTATTTGAGTATTCACCCTTATTTTATAGAATTGGGAAAGCTCTGTATAATTTGAGATGGAGACCTGTTTTTAATTATCTGAGTAATACGTTTTAGAAGAAGTTAGACATATTTCTTTCAAAGAGGAACAGGTTTAAAAAAGAAATGTGCATGGCTTGCAAGGTCTGTAGGATCTGGCCCAAGTACATCTGTGCAGCCTGGGTCCTCCCTGCCATGTTTTCCCCCTCCCTCCACCCATACTGACTGCCTTTCAGTTCGTCAAAGGCTCAGTTTCCTCATTTGTGTGCATCAATAATTTAGCTTTATCTCACTTCAAACTAGTTTCATACTTGAGCTCTTACTTTTTCATCTCCTCTTGTTCAGTTGAACTAATGGTTTTTACAAGAAGAATACGTGGATTAGAGATATTTTGAAGAGTTTATCTGATAAAGTCATGTGCCTGTGCACATGGAAGACACTTTATTGGGTATGAAATTCATGATCACTTTTTTCCAAAGTCTTTAGATAAGATGATCCAGAAGTTTCTGACATTTAGCATTGAAGAGATGAGTCCTGTTAGGGTATTTTTGTTGTTATTGTTCTGCATGACCACTTATACATATTTTTTTATCTTATAATTTAAAAATTACAGTTTAGATGCTGTCTTTACCTAGCTGGTATCATTCTGTTTTTATCGGTTTTGCCTGACTGGGAAAGCACTTTCAAGCTCCGTGCAGAGGTCTTTCTTCAACTCACTAAATTTTTACTTTGTTATATCATTAATTATTGTTCTGTGTTCTTCCATAATGCTTTCCAAAATCTGCAAGTACATATTTATGTGTGTGTTTGCTTCTGTAATATCTATCTAATTAGATAGAAACTTAATTAAAGGAAGTGATCACATTTAATACACTCATTGCAGCCTATATGCATCACCTAGCGCAGTGCACAGCACATGGTAGATCACTCAATAAATACATGTTGAATAAATGGGTAAACTAATATTGTTTTGTTTCATTATTTCTTATGTCTTCTTGAAGCAAATCAATTTTCTTTGTATTCATTATTCTGTATGTTTTTTTTTCTTTCAGTGTCACTTTTTAGTACATTTCTTTACATTCTGGGAGAGTATCTTTAACTTCTATGTTACTGTTTATATTTCCCTTGCCATAACTTCTCTATACCAACAATATAAAGAAGTATATAACAATACAAAACAATATATAACATAACTTTCTATTTCAGTGGAGATGTTGGTTTTGTTGCTGAGATTTTAGTTTCTGTGCAATACTTCCTTCTCATTCGTTTCTTTCATTTCACTTTCTTTTCTTCTCTTTTTGTTGCCTTATCACCTCAGCCTGCTCTCTATGACTTTATGCTATTGATTCCTGGAGACTCTGTGTTAGTCCATTCTTATATTGCTATAAAGAAATACCTGAGGCTGAGTAATTATTAGGAAAAGAGGTTTAATTGGCTCACAGTTCTGCAAGCTGTAAAAGCATGGCACCAACATTTGCTTGGCTTCTGGTAAGAGTGTCAGGAAGCTTACAATCATGGTGGAAGGTGACGTGGGAGCAGGCACATCACAGAGCGAGGCCAGAGCAAAAGAGAAAAGGGGGAGGTCCCAGACTCTCTTAAATAACCAGATCTCACATGAACTAACAGAGCAGGAACACACTTCTCACAAAGGGGATGCTGCTAAAGCATTCATGAGGGATCTGCCTCCATGATCCAGTCACCTCTCACCTGACTCCACCACCGACAAAGAATGCTAACTAACTTCTCACTTTTCCCCCCCATTTTGGTCCTATAACAGATCATTTTCAGAGGGGTGCTCTTCCCTTGAATCTTCTAGATGCAATTCCATTTCCTTTTCCTTCAGTATTTTTTGAAAAGCCCACGTTAGTATTATTCTTTCTATCCTCAAACAGGTTAGACACATCAATATGGGGTGAATTGATTTCCTGGGTTTCTCCCAAATGTTTTTCAAATCTCTGTCTGAAGGACATGTTCTTATCAGCAACAGATGGTGCATTTTCCAGTTTTAGGGAGCCTTTTGTGAAACATGCTACCTGCCTGGTTATCTGTGTTCTAAATAATGTATAACATGAAAAACAATAACCCTGTAGGCAGATTTTTATTAGTTTTATTTTCTGTTTTCTGTACAGCCAGTGGTGTTTCTCTAGTGGTTACACCTCTCAGAATTGGATACCTCATTTCCCTTATAAACTTCATCACCACCATCATCACTAACCACCAATGCTTCATGTACACTTAGTGTCTGGGATTCAGTCTCTGCCTAGATGAGGAAAGACAAGGTAACAGAAGTAAGGTGGGGACAGAGGAGAGGGATGGAAATACACAGTTACAAAAAGAAGATAACTGTTCTTGTTTCATGGTGAAGTGCTCAAGAAGGCCAGTGGGCAATGGCTCTGGAACTCTAGCATTTTCATTAAGTGTATACTTAATGCACTACTTCTCAGGCTATCTCTGTCTTATGAGAGACGTGAAGAAGTTATCTTTATGGCACTGAAGTCAGACAGGATTTCTTGACCAAGACCTCCCACAAGGCAAAAATTAGGAAAAAGTGATGAATTTTATTATCATATAGAAAGTAAAACTTCTGTTTAATTATAATCTCCCTAATTAAAGTAAAAAGACAAACCAGAGAGCGGGAAAAGATATTTGCAATATGCATGCCTGACATACATAAAGAACTTCTGCATGTCATTTAGAAAGAGATCATCAACCCAACAGAAAAATGGGCAAAAGTTATGAGCAGGCAATTAACATAGGAGAAAACCAAAGGATCAAAAATCCTAGGATAAGGGGCTTAACTTTGCCAGCTGTCGAAGAAATATGAACAAAAACAATGAAGCACTATTTTGCACCTATCACTTAGACATTTTAAGTCTTATAATACCAAGTGTTTGCAAGACTACAGCTTGCCAAAAATCTTATTAATTGCTAATCAATGTAGAAATTGGCATAGCCTTTAGGAAGGCTATTGGCAATGTCCTATAAAAACTGAGTTGCACCTAACCCTTCAATCAGCAATTCTACTTCTAGGTATACACTCTAAAGCCATGCTTTGCAAACTAAAGCAAGCATCAGAATCATGTGAAGGGCTTGTTTAAGCACAGAGTCCTGGGACCTAACCCTAGAGTTTCTGATTCAGTAGGTCTGAGATGCGGCCTGTGAATTTGCATTGCTAACCAGTTCCCAGATGGTGCTGATGCTACTGGGACCACACTGTGAAAATCAGTGCCCTTGTAGAACTCTTCACATACGCACAAAGTCTATGTACAACCATGTTTACTGTAGTAGTATTTGCTGCAGAAAAAAAACAATCTAAATATTCATTGACAGAACAGATAAGTATACTGTGATATAGTCACATGCTGGAAAATAATTCTGCAATTTGCAGAACAAACAAGATCTCTATGCGATTCGGAGCCACGGCCTTTCTAACAAGTTTTAGAATCAAATCGTTATAAGCCATTTTTGTTGCATTACTTATTCATTCATAGTTTCATTGATTTGTTCTTTTCTATCTTTTGTTTTTGTTAAACTGGTCAGAATATTTTCTGTTATATTGTTTTGCCTTTTTCAGAGAACCGGCTTTTAAAGGTGTTTATCAGTTCTTCTGCTTTCTGCTTTCTAATTAATTAATTTCTGCATTTTATCATCATTAATTTTTTTTATTTGATGTTCTTTTTAGAGAGTATTGAATGGAATCAGGAGCTCATTTATTTTCATTCTGTCTGTTTATTAATGGCAGCATTTAGGGTTACTGATTTCCCATCTGGTAATGCTTTGGGGCCCATTCCACAAATGTTGCTATGTTATTAATTATTCCTATTATTCTCATTATAGTTTGAATTTTCTCTTTGACCCAAGAGTTTTTAAGGATAGCATTTTTTAAATTTCCATGTATTTAGAGGTTTTTGTTATTACTTTATTGCTTGTGGCATTATAAACAGAGTGGAGAATAGAGTGTGTGTGTGTCTGTGTGTATATTTTATATGCAATAAAAAAGAATATATTCTCTATTTAGAGAACACTAAGATCCTTGGATACTTATTAAATAAATTTTATTGATTTATTATTCAAATCCTCTCTATCATAATTAATGGTTTGCATAATCTTTCAAAGACTCAAATACAGTCTGTATAATTAAACAGGAGAGTGAACCACTGATATTTCTTCAGTTGATCTCCTTTCTTCTTTGATCTCACCTCTATTTTCTGCTCTATGGGTTCTGCCTGCCTATGGGTGCCAATGAGGGCCATTGTTACAGACTGAATTGTGTTACCCCAAATTCATATGTGGAAGCCTCAAAACTCAATGTGACCATATTTGGAGATAAGGACTTTAAGGAAGTAATTCAGGTAAATGAAGTCATAAGGGTAGGCCTCTAACCCAGTAGGACTGTGTGGCTTTATAAGAAGAGGAAGAGACACCAGTGCTCTCTCTTCTCATGTGTACAGAGGAAAAACCATGTGAGGACACAGTGAGGAGGTGGCCATTTGCAAGCCAAGGAGAGAAGCCTCAGGAGAAACTAACCCTTCTGGCACCTTGATCTTGAACTTCCAGCTTCCAGAATTGTGAGAAAATGAATTTCTGTTGTTTAAGCCTTCCAGCCTGCAACATTTTGTTATTGCAGCTCAAGCCAACTAATACAGCTACATTAACACTTACAACCCAAATTTATCAGCACTTGATCATACATATTCATGGAAGACCTTACTTTCCTCTCCAAAGACCTCCTACCCACCACAATATTTCTGAGACTCACAGGGAGTATGACATGGGCTAGTTTCCTGTAGTTCTTGTATAGCCCTGCAATCTCTCCCTGGGCACGAGAGTTGCCCACCAACTTCTGCTGCTGTCTCAGCCTCTGGATGGATACTGCAAGCTCTTGGCCCATATCGGCAGGGGTCCTGTCTCTGTTTCACTAACAACGCTGGGGCACCGGAGCCCCTAAAATGACCAGGATTTTGTGTAGTTTGTGGATAGTATCTACTTTATAGGGAACCAACTCAGAACACAGCATGTGAAATCAAATAATAATGTATGTAATAATCATATACATGTTTTATTATTTTAATATAAACTATATCAATAAATATATTATTCTGTGTTATTTACTTTTCTATAACAAGAGGCTATTATTTAAACAAAACAGCAATATGACTAACAGTGGCATTTAGCAAATAATCATAGGACCAATAAAATAAATATGTAATAAAATATAACATTTTTATGATTTTTTTTCTGTATTCTGACAGAGCAATTTATTTAAACTCTTGTTTAAAAAAAGCTTTTACATAAATATTCAAATTGTATAGGCTACATTGTGTTTTCTTAACATACATAAATGTAGGATTTCTGAAAAGAAATAGATACTACAATTGTAGATATCAAAGAGACATTACCTATATTTAATAAAAAATAACAATGAAATTTTTCTTTTTGTTCCATGATACAGTAGGGTATTTTTACCCTTGATTTTTCTTTGCCAATAATACTTTTCTGAACTCCCTGCAATCTTTAGGATATTTTTCTTTTCTTTTATGTAGGGGTAAATTGAATATAGTCAAACATAAAAGTTACTTTGACTTGTAGTTCTGCTCTTATCAAATGCATGCTTTAAGGATTCTGGTATCGGTTCAATGTGATGACATCAAGCTAAATTTACCCTCAAGTCTCAAAGCGTTTGGCACAGAATACTTAATAAAAATATTTTACTTACTAGCAACAGCAGGCTTTTAGATTGATAGGAATTAGTTTCTGGCTCTCCAAAATAAGCCTGTATTTACCAAATGGATGGACATTTGTGAAAAGCTGGAAACTAATGCCTACAAGCTGTTGCTAGTTTTCAAGATAAGATGCATTGCTTGATACATGGTAGAAAGTATGACCATTGGTAAGAGATGAAAAAAATCTGTGCTGCACTGTAATGGGTCAACACCAACATCTATTACCAAAATTTTCCCTTTGGTTCACTCATAGGACATCATCATTGTGTTTAATAGCTATTTTAATCAAGAAAGGCAATTTCACTCAGTTTCGGGTAACAAGGGAATTACACGATAATGCATGCTTGTGTGGTTACGTTGAGTTAACTCAGCAAGTGCTACTTTCAGCTAAGCTTTATGGTATTGTTTGGAGATGAAAAACTACTTGATTGATTTAGAAGTACTTGTCTGTCTCTTTCTGGACTTGGGAGATTCAATGTCCATCTGTGTTTTCATGTCTCCTTCCCCATCAGGCCCAATTCAACACTTTTTCACGTATCACGTAGTATGCTGTACTATCTCCTTGATCCAGTTATACGTGTCCTTACATCTTTCATTAAAATTATACAGTCAGTGAGCCTTTTGTTTTCCCAGTGATGTCTAGGTTATACTGACATTTGTATTGTAGTTGTTCTCATTTTTATTATATGAACTCTTAGAAAATGTAATCACACTATTCACAATATTAAAAAATTAAACAGGATTGGACATGCAAATTGCTAAAAGAAAGGCCTCCATAAATCTACTCTTCCAAAAAGCAATTAAAACAGTGGTAATATGTTTAAATCAAAGTTTTCAGAATTCTAAGATTAACCAAAGCCTTGCAACAATGTGAAGACCATTCATTTGATGATAACTGCTTATCTCAGTAAGAACAGCAGGATTCATGGCACTTTAACTTGACCTATTCTCATTCCTGTCTTTCCAGCTCTGCAGTAGCCTTGAAAATCAGCAGCCATTCAGTCAACATGTACTGTGTTTGGAGCTTCTCAAAAAGCCCCACCATAGGGCATTGTCACTATGTGGTCTACCTCATAACTCCCTGGAGAAACCCCATTTGCAACATGCTGTCATTTAACTCCAAGCTCACCCTATAGGAAAAGCCCTATCTCCAGAAGGTTTATCAAAATAATCAGTGGCAATAGTAACAATAATACATCATATAGTTTCAAATAGCTAGAAGGATGACATTGAACGATCCCAAAGAAATGATAAATACTTGAGATAAATATGCTAACTATCCTGATTCGAATATTCTTTATTATATGTATGAAAGCATTGCCATGTACCCTATGAATAGGTATAATTACTATTTGTCAGTTAAAAAGTTTTTAATAAAAAAGTTTTTTAAAAAATCAGTGTTGATTATTTAACATCACAGCTTCCCAAAGCTGTAATATCAGTTGAGGTAAACAAGAACCTGCCCAATAATTAAAAGGAAGATCTAGGGAGCAATATGCCAAAAAGGACCTTGAAAATCTCTAACATATTCCTGGGGACCTAGAAGGATGTGTGCCATGCAATGCTATATGCATGTGAAGGAAAGACCTGAGTATACCCAAAAATTCCTCCTCTCTGGCTGACCTTGAGGCCCTGAACTCGTGGAAAGTAAAGTCTAAGGTAGAGGTATAAACTGTCTGAGTGTTGAAAGACACGATTTTGTACACACAGAGTCCCTCAGCAAAAACTGGAAGATGTATTGGCTCAAGGCATTAAAAAACAAAAACAAAAACTCTGACCAAACATCATGTGATCACTAAACTAACTGGGCAGAAGCTTCACAAACCACAAAGAATACAGACAATAGCAACAAAAGCACGAACAACAGTAAACCCTCAAGAAAGAAAGAGATTCCCAAAATTACCACATAATATTACAAAGTACACAATTTTCAATGAAGATTGTGAAACACACAGAGAAATAAAAAGGTGTGACCTACATATATATAAAAAATCAGTTAATGAAAATTATCCCTGAAGGGGTACTAGATGTTGGACTTACCAAAGATGTTAAATCGATATTATAAATATGTTCAAAGAACTAAAGGAACTATAGCCAAACAATCAAATAAAGTGTGACAGCAGTGACTCACTAGGTAAAGAATATCAACAAGTGAATAGAAATTTTGAAAAGAGTCAAAATACAATTATTCAAATGAAAAATTACTATCAGATTTCAACAGCAGACTTGAGTGGGCAGAAGAATCAACAAACTTAAAGATCATTCAACTAAGATTATCTAGTCTGAAGAATAGTGAGAAAAAGATGGAAGAAAATGAACAGAGCCTCAGAGACTTGCGAGACACCATCAAGCACATTAATATATGTATAATGGGAACTTCAGAAGGAGAAAAGAAAGAGAAATCTTTAATCAACACATTCAAGAAGCTGAACAAACACCAAGTAACATAATCTTAAGGAGATATTATAATGAAACTGTTGGAAGACAAGGTCAAATACAGAATCTTGAAAATAGCAAGAGAAAAACAACTCATTACATAAAATAAATCCTATAAGATCAGTAGCTGACTTCTCAACAGAAACATGGAAGCCAGAAGTCAGTGGAATGACATTTAAAGTACTAGGGGGTGAGGGGAGGACAATGTCTGTTATCTAAGAGTTCTGCATACAGCAAAATTACCCTTGGAAAATGAAAACGAAATTAAAACATTTTGAGACAACCTAAAATAGAGAAAATTTATCAGTAATAAATCTGCTTTACAAGAAATAACAAAGGGAGTTCTTCAGGCTGAAATAAAAGGACATTAGATGGTGACTCTAATTCACATACAGAAATAATGAGCACCAGTAAAGGTAATTACATAGACAAATGTAAACCACAGTATAAATGTACTTTTTGTAATCTTTTCTTCTGCTGATTTAAAAGACAGTTTCACAAAGCAATTATAAAATTGTATGGGTGGGCTTATAAGATATCCAGATTTAATTTGTGATAAAAACACAAAAGAGTAGAGATGGAATCAATCAATATTGATACCAAGTTTCTAGATACTAATAAAATTAAGTTAATATTAATCCAAACTAGATTGTTTTCAGATGCTAATTACAATTCTCAGTGCAACCACTAAGAAAATAACTCAAAAAATATGGTTAAAAATGGGATTATAATTATATATTAGAAAATACCATTTTAAAACAAAAGAAGGCAGTAATGGAAGAACAGAGGAACAAAAAGTCATAAGGCATATAGAACCACAAATAGCAAAATGACAACCATAAATACTATTTTAACAATTATATTAAATGTAAATGGATTAAGTTCTCCAATTAAAAGTCAGAGGTTTTGAAAAATAGATTTTAAAGAAAAGTGATTCATCAGTCTGTTGGCTATAAGGTTTCATGGTAGATTCAAAACACAAATAGGTTAGAAGTAAAAAGACAGAAAAAGATACACCATGCAAATAATGGCCAAAACAATGCAGAAATATTTGTATTAATATCAGACAAAATCCATTTTAAAACAAATTTTTACTAGAAACAAAGCAGGAAATTTTATAATGATAAATTTTCAATATATCTGGTAGGCATAACAATTATAAACATATGTGTACCTAACAACAGAGCCCAAAAATATATGAAAGAAAAACCGATGGAATAAAATGGAGAAGTAGACAATTCAACAATAACAGAGACTTCAATAACCCATCTTCAGTAATGGATGCAACAACAGACAGAAGCTCAATAAGAAAACAGAAGACTTGAACAAACTATAAACCAAATAGATTTAAGAGATGTATATAGAAAGAAATCCACCCAACAACAGCAGAATACACATTCTTCTGAAGCACACATGAAACATTTTCCAGAATAAACAATAAACATAAAGCAAACCTCAATAAATTTTCAAGGAATCATACAAGGTATGCTATCTAACCATAACAAAATAAAATTAGAAATCAGTAACAGAAGGAAACTTGAAAATGTACTAATATGTGAAAATTAAACACACTTCAAAATAACCAATGGATCAAAAAGTAAATAACAGTAAAATTAGAAAATACTTTGACATACATGTAGCTAAACACATCAAATGAAAACTTTTGTAATGCAGCAAAAGCAGTGCTCACAGGGAAATTTAAAGCTATAAACATCTACATTAAAAAAGAATAATCTCAAATCAATAACCTTACCTTCCACTTTATGAAAAAAGAAAGAGCAAACTTAATCAAAAGCAAGCAGAGGGAAGGAAATATTGAAGCAGAAATAAATGAAATAGAAAATAGAAAAACAGAGAGAATCAATGAAACAAAAAGTTGGTTGTTTGAAAAGATAAAAAAAAAAAAAAATCAACAAACTTTTAACTAGCTTGACCAAGGAAAAAGAGAGAAAACTCAACTTACCAAAATCAGGAATAACAAAAGCTGAGGTGGGAGAATAGCTTAAGCCCAGGAATTCAAGGCTGCTGTAAGGTGTAATTGTGCCACTGCACTCCAGCCTGGACAACAGAGTGAGGCTCTGTCTCTAAAAAAATGAAAGAGGGGATACTACTACTGAGCTTAGAGTAATGTAAAGAATTATTATGTACAATTATTATGTACAATGTAAAGGATATTATGTACAATTGTACCCCAACAAATTAGATAACCTAGATAAAATGAACAAATTTCTAGAAAGACACAAAACACCAAAACTGACTCAAAAAGAAATAGAAAAACTGAATGGCCCTATAACAAATAACAGGATTGACTTACTAGTTTAAAAATTATCCCCCAAAGGGAAGCCCAGACCCAAACGGCTTCATTAGTGACTTCTAACACACATTTGAAGAAAAAATAACGCTAATTTTTCACAAACTCTACCAAAAAGAGAAGGGAACATTCTATACACCAAATCATTCTGTGGGGAAGTATTTCACCGATACAAAAACAAAATAGGTATCCCAAGAAAATAATACTACAGACCAATATTCTTCATAAATATAGATGCAACATTTCTTAACAAAGTATTACCAGGCAGAATCCTGCAACATGTAAAAGTGCCCAAGTGGAATTTATCTCAGGAATATAAAGTTGTTTTAACATCCAAAACTCTATCAGTGTAATCAATTAATGTGTACATTATAAAATGAAGGACCAACCCCCCACCATGATATTCTTAATAAATGCAGAGAAAGTATCTGACAAAATCCAATCCCATTTGATGATTAAGTAGATAACAACAACATTTATGAATAAAAGGGAACTTCCTCAATCTAATAAAGATCACCTATGAAAAACCCACAGTTAACATCATACTTAATGGTAAAAGACTAAATTATTTCCACCTAAGATCAGGAACAAGACAATAATACCCACTGTCACCACTTTTCAATCAACATTACTCTGAAGGTTCCAGCCAGGGCAATTAGGCAAAAGTGAAAAGTATCCAGACTGGAAAGGAAGAAGCTGAATTATTTCTATCTGTAGACAACATTATCTTGTATATAGAAAATCCCAAGGAATCCACAAAACAGTACTAGAACTAATAAGTAAGTTCAGCAAGATTGGAGGATACAACAACAATATGCAGAAGTTAATTTTATAAACAATCTGAAAATGAAATTAACAATTCTATTTGCAACTGCATTAAAAAGATTTTGAAAACCCTCAGAATTAAATTTTAAAAGTGCAAAACCTGTCCAGCGAAAACTGTAAAATACTGTTGAGATAAATGTATAAAGGACTAAATGAATGGAAATGCATTCACATTACGTGGCAGAATTAACATTGCAAGCAAGGCAATACTTGCCAAACTGATCTACAGACACCAACGCACAAGCAACAAAAACAGATAAATTCCACTTTATCAAAATTAAATACTTTTTACAAGAATATCACGTCTTCCTGATGCTAAATGAAAGAAGTCAGTCATAAAAAGTTATATATTGTATTATCCTGTTTATGTGAAATGTCCAGAATTGGCAAATCTACAGAGATAGAAAGTACATTAAATTGGGTTGTCTTGTTATTATTGAATTATGAAGGTTCTTTATATGTTTTGGAATCAAGTAACTTAGATGTGTGAGTTGCAAATATTTTGTCTTAATTTGTAGATTGCCTTTTTCACTTTCTTGATGATATGGTGTGGTGTCTACTAGCTGTAGAATTTCTCCAAAATCCGTATCTCAAAACTCTTTACCCACCAATTCTTTTTGCCATATCAACAATCTCTTTCATGAATTCCTTGATTGACTCTTGTAAATCCTATGAAGTCATGTACAACATCTGAACACAGTTTTCTCCAGCAGAAATTTATTATTTTACACTTGATGGCTTTCATGGATTTCTTCTATGACAGTGACAGCATTTTCAGTGGTGTAATCCTCCCACACTTTTATGTTGTTCTCTCTAATGAGGTTCTCTTTACCATTGACAATACTTTCCATAAGGTATCATGTGTAATAATTTTTTAAAGGTCCTTATGACCCCCTGATCTGGAGACTGAGTTAGAGACATTGTGTCTGGGGGCAAATAGTCCACTTTAATGTCCTTGGTACTGACCTTGTGGAATTCTGGGTGGCCAGAGACATTGTCCAATATCAAAAGAATTTTAAAAGGCAGTCTCTTACTGGTAAGGCACTTCCCTACTTCAGGGACAAAACATGAATGGAAGTAACCAAGAAAAAGTGTTCTTATTGTTCATGCATTTTTGTTGTATAACCCAAAGGCAAGTAGCTCATTTTTGTCTTTTCAATTCAAGGCCCAGGGGTTAGCAGCTTTGTGGATAAAGGCAGTCAACAACCTAGAGTTATCTTATCTCTTTCTGCCTTAAATCCTGGTGCTTACTTCTCTTTTTAACTCATAAATCTCTTTTGTGGTATTTTCCTCCAGAATAGGGCACTTTCATCTGCATGAAAAATCTGTTCAGGCAAATGTCCTTTCTCCTTGGTGATTTTCTTGATGGTGTTTGGGAACTTTGCTGCCTCTTGGTTGACAGAAGCTGCTTCTCCTGATATCTTGATATTTTTAAAGTCAGGCCTTTTTCTAAAATTAACAAATCATCCTTTGCTGGCATTAAATTCTCAGGCTTTAGATCCTTTGCCATTCATTTGCTTTAGGTTTTCATATAATTACTTCACTTTTTTAAAATCATATTTGAGTATAAGGGTATGCCTTTTTTTTTTTTTTTTGAGGCAGAGTCTTGCTTTGTCGCCAGGCGCCAGGCTGGAGTGCAGTGGCACGATCTCGGCTCCCTGCATCCTCCGCCTCCCGGGTTCAAGCAATTCTCCTGCCTCAGCCTCCCAAGTAGCTGGGACTACAGGCACGCACCACCACACTCAACTAATTTTTTGTATTTTTAGTAAAGATGGGGTTTCGCCATGTTGGCCAGGATGGTCTTGATCTCTTGACCTCATGATCCGCCCGCCTCAGCCTCCCAAAGTGTTGGGATTACAGGCGTAAGCCACCGCACCCGGCCAAAGGTATGCCTTTCTTATAGCAATTCTGCACCCACAGAAAAACTGCGTTTCAGTATAAGATAAAAAGCATTTCAAAAAAGTGCAAGGTTTCATGTACTTTTTTTTTTTTTAATGCAGTGATGGCTTCACAAAATAGTTTTCTTTTTCTTTTTTTTCTTTTTTTTTAAAACAATGATCCTTACACTGGTTTCATTAATCATGAAATGGTGGACAACTGCAACTGCTGACCTCAAGTGATGGTGCATATCAAGCAACTCGGCCTTTTCTGGTAATGTCATGACTTTTCTCTGCTACTTGGGAGCACTTCAAGTACTGGCACTTTGTATGGGTTCCATGATATTATTCAAGTTTTATGGTATTGCACGATGAAAAATACATGCGAACCACAAGAGATCATTTTTTAATGTGATAATCAATTTACTGGAGAGACAAACTGTTCACAAGAAGAGGATTAGCAGCACAGGGTGTTTTAAGCAGATACACCCAACACTGGAGCTGACACAATAGTAACAAGAGGTGGATACAAAATTATTACAGTAGTACAGTATGTACATAATTTTATGTAGTTATAACTTAATATTGGTATTTTACATTGCTTTACATTTCTCTCAGCTGCAAAAGCTACCACGTATGGTCTGTACGTGTATGTATAAGTTCTGATAAGTTTAAACTTTTAGTAATACATGAGCATAATTTATGATAGTAAATAAAAAATAAAGGGTATTCAATCAGGAAAAGAGGAAGTCAAATTGTCTCTATTTGCAGACGACATGATTGTATATTTAGAAGACACCCATCGTCTCAGCCCAAAATCTCCTTAAACTGATAAGTAACTTCAGAAAAGTCTCAGGATACAAAATCAATGTGCAGAAACCACAAGCATTTCTATACACCAATAACAGACTAACAGAGAGTCAAATCATGAGGGAACTCCCATTCACAATTGCTACAAAGAGAATAAAATACCTAGAAATACAACTAACAAAGGAGGTAAAGGACCTCTTTAAGGAAAGCATAAACCACTGCTCAAGGAAATAAGAGAGGACACAAATAAATGGAAAAACACTTCATGCTCATGGTTAGGAAGAATCAGTATCATGAAAATGGCCATACTGCCCAAAGTAATTTATAGAGTCAATGCTATCCCCATCAAGCTACCAATGACCTTCTTCACAGAACTGGAAAAAAACACCTTAAACTTCATATGGAACCAAAAGAGAGTCCACATAGCCAACACAATCCTAAGCAAAAAGAACAAAGCCAGAGGCATCATGCTACCTGATTTCAAACTATACTACAAAGCTACGGTAATCAAAACAGCATGGTGCTGGTACCAAAACAGAGATATACAACAATGGAACAGAACAGAGGCCCTAGAGGCAATGCCACACATCTACAACCATCTGATCTTTGACAAACCTCACAAAAACAAGCAATGGGGAAAGGATTCCATGTTTAATAAATGGTGTTGGGAAAACTGGCTAGCAGTGTGCAGAAAGCAGAAACTGGATGCCTTCCTGACACCTTACAATAAAATTAACTCCAGATGGACTAAAGACTTAAACATAAGACCTAATACCATAAAAACCCTAGAAGAAAACCTAGGCAAAACCATTCAGGACATAGGCATAGTCAAGGACTTCATGACTAAAACACCAAAAGCACTGGCAACAAAAGCCAAAATAGACAAATGGGACCTAATTAAACTCCAGAGCTTCTGCACAGCAAAAGAAACAATCATTAGAGTGAACTGGCAACCAACAGAATGGGAAAAAATTTTTGCAATCTACCCATCTGACAAAGAGTTAATATCCAGAATCATCAAAGAGCTAATATCCACATCTACAAAGAGCTAATATCCAGAATCTACAAAGAACTAAAACAGATTTACAAGAAAAAAACAAACCCATCCAAAAGTGGGAGAAGGGTATGAACAGCCACTTTTCAAAAGAAGACATATATGAGGCCAACAAACATATGAAAAAATGCTCATCATCATTGGTCATTAGAGAAATGCAAATCAGAACTACATTGAGATGCCACCTCACACCAGTTAGAATGGTGATCATTACAAAATCTGGAGAAGACAGATGCTGGTGAGGATGTGGAGAAATAGGAACACTTTTACACTGTTGGTGGGAGTGTAAATTAGTTCAACCATTGTGGAAGACAGTGTGGCAATTCCTCAAGGACCTAGAAATAGAAATTCCATTTGACCCAGCAATCCCATTACTGGGTATATACCCAAAGGATTATAAATCATTCTATTATAAAGACACATGCATATGTATGTTCATAGCGGCACTGTTTACAATAGCAAAGACCAAGAACCATCCCAAATGCCCATCGACAATAGACTGGACAAGGAAAATGTGGCACATATACACCATGGAGTACTATGCAGCCATAAAAAACTATGAGTTCGTATCCTTTGTAGGGATATGGATGACTCTAGAAACCATAATTCTCAGGAAACCGACACAAGAACAGAAAATCAAACACCGCATGTTCTCACTCATAGGTGGGTGTTGAGCAATGAGAACACATGGACACAGGGAGGGGAGCATCACACACTGAGGTCTGTTGTGGGGAGCCAATGGAGGGACAGTAGAGGGGATGGGGAGGTCAGGGAGGGATAATATGGGGAGAAATGCCAGATGTAGGTGATGAGGGGATGGAGGCAGCAAACCACATTGCCATTTGTGTACCTATGCAACAGTCCTGCATGATCTGCACATGTGCCCCAGAAACTAAAGTACAATTTAAAAAAAAATACTAGTATCTATATATATTTTATGCATTCATGACATACCTTTTTCTTAAATTTTTTTTCCATATTTGTAGGCTATATGGTTTATCTGCAAGTTTTTTTAAGCTGTTGCAAATCTCTGAGCATCAAAATGGACTGCTTGGATCCTAGTAACTTGCAGAAGTTTTATTCCTGAGGTATCCCATCTTCTTTTTTTGCTTTCATGACAGAGACCTTTTTTAAAATCTGTTCATTCTAGTTATTAATTTTTATTATTAATACATTTTTAACAGCAATATTCATAAACGAGTTTGGTTACCTCCCGTGTGCTCTGATTTGAGTGGTGGTGTTATTTGTGGCTTCCCATGGAAGCTCTTCTTATCTTGCTGTGCTTAGAGACAGTTTAAGTATTGGAATTCTTTGTTTCTTGAACATTTGAAATTATTTACCTGAGAAACCAACTGGGCCTGGTGATTAGGGGATGTTTTAGAATTCTTATCTCCTCTAGGGTGAATTGTGGTAATTTCTATGTTTTCTAAGATGCTTAATTATTTCATCAAAGTTTCAATTTAATTTATATCTAGGTTTGCCAAACATTCCCAGAAACTTTTTTGAATGTCCTCTGTGTCTTTCATTATTTCTTCTTTCTAATTTTTTATTTTTTGCTTCTAACATGATTTTTGTCAAATTTTTAATTTTTGTTTCTTCTTTTTCAGTGTTGTAATTCATTCATTTCTGCTTTTATATTTATTATTTATGCTTTTCATATGTTATCCCTGATATTCTTTCTTAACTTCTGGAGAACATTTTTAAAAACTTTCATTTGTACCGTCTGATATATGTGTTTATGGCTTTATTTTCCTGTGAAATCAGCTTTGGCCATCTTCCATTAATTTTGACATGCAATATTTTATTATTGCTAAGTCTTGGAGTTTGAAATTTCAGCTTCAATTTTCTCATTGACCCAAAAATTGTCAAAGAAGAAAATTCAAGGTTTTCTATTATTATATTATGAGATAATTTAAATATAATATTGTTTATTGATCTATAATAAATAGTATTCATCACGCTAGATGTATTAGTCAAGATCCTGGCAATAAGATCGTATGCTGAAAAATATTTAACTAAACAGAACTGAACAAGGAAACTAAGCATAGAGATGTGGGTGGGGTTACAGGAACCAAACAAAGATGGTGAGGTGTCCAGGGTCTAGCAGCAGTGGGAATCTGTTACCACCCCTAAACCTGAAGGGACAAAGGGAGGGAAAAATATCACTGGAACCTGTGAGAGTCAGAGCCATGCCAGAAGGCCTGCCTAGAGGAGCTGTGGTCGAGGAGGAACACATCCACGACTGATCACTGCCACTGCTGAAACCACAGGGGATGAAAGGGATGGAGGGGACAAGCAGTCCAGGCATCCTTCCCTTCACCTTCCTTCCTCTGCCATTATCCAATGGCTGAGCAGTCTGAAGACAGAGGATCTGAGAGCCTAAAGGATGCGGTCCGTGGAGGCCGGCCACAGAAGGACACAAAACAGGACTGAAAAGGGAGGAGAAAAACAAGTCAGGGAGCAAAAACTGGGAATAACCAGCACTTTAAGTAAATATTCTACTTGTATTTAAACATCAGGAATAGATGTAAACTGTGTTAATGCAATGTGGTCTACTTACGCAATTAATTCTATTTATAGCTTTCCTGATTTGTAGCATTCCTAGTACCCTGAGCTCTACTTTGTCCTAACACGTATTCTTTTCACTATACTTTTCAGTGGCAGTCTATTTATTTAGAATTGTTATGTCTATTCGTATAAATGAGATGATCGGTCCAGGATTTTTTTTTTTTTAATTGCATTTTAGGTTTTGGGGTACATGTGAAAAACATGCAAGGTTGTTGCTTAGGTGCATACGTGGCAGTGTGATTTGCTGCCTTCCTCCCCTTCACCCATATCTGGCATTTCTCCCCATGCTATCCCTCCCCAATTCCCCACCCCCCCGCTGTCCCCCCCCACTCCCCCACAACAGACCCCCATGTATAGTGCTCCCCTCCCTGTGTCCATGTGTTCTCCTTGTTCAACACCCGCCTATGAGTGAGAACATGTGGTGTTTGATTTTGTGTTCTTGTGTCAGTTTGCTGAGAATGATGGTTTCCAGGTTCATCCATGTCCCTACAAAGGACGCGAACTCCTCGTTTTTAATGGCTGCATAATATTCCATGGTGTATATGTGCCACATTTTTCCTGTCCAGTCTATCATCGATGGGCATTTGGGTTGGTTCCAGGTCTTTGCTATTGTAAACTGTGCTGCTATGAACATTCGTGTGCATGTGTCCTTATAGTAGAACGATTTATAATCCTTTGGATATATGCCCAGTAATGGGATTGCTGGGTCAAATGGAATTTCTATTTCTAGGTCCTTGAGGAATCGCCACACTGTTTTCCACAATGGTTGAACTAATTTACACTCCCACCAACAGTGTAAAAGTGTTCCTATTTCTCCACATCCTCTCCAGCATCTGTTGTCTCCAGATTTTTTAATGATTGCCATTCTAACTGGTGTGAGATGGTATCTCAATGTAGTTTTGATTTGCATTTCTCTAATGGCCAGTGATGATGAGCATTTTTTCATATGCTTGTTGGCCTCATGTATGTCTTCTTTTGTAAAGTATCTGTTCATGTCCTTCGCCCACTTTTGAATGGGCTTGTTTGTTTTTTTCTTGTAAATCTTTTTTAGCTCGTTGTAAATTCTGGATATCAGCCCTTTGTCAGATGGGTAGGCTGCAAAAATTTTTTCCCATTCTGTTGGTTGCCGATTCACTCTATTGTCTGTTTCTTTTGCTGTGCAGAAGCTGTGGAGTTTGATTAGGTCCCATTTGTCTATTTTGGCTTTTGTTGCCAATGCTTTTGGTGTTTTGGTCATGAAGTCCTTGCCTACGCCTATGTCCTGAATGGTTTTGCCTAGGTTTCCTTCTAGTGTTTTTATGGTGTTAGGTCTTATGTTTAAGTCTTTAATCCATCTGGAGTCAATTTTAGTGTAAGGTGTCAGGAAGGGGTCCAGTTTCTGCTTTCTGCATATGGCTAGCCAGTTTTCCCAACACCACTTATTGAACAGGGAATCCTTTCCCCATTGCTTGTTTTTATCAGGTTTGTCAAAGATCAGGTGGTTGTAGATATGTTGTGTTGCCTCCGACACCTCTGTTCTGTTCCATTGGTCTATATCTCTGTTTTGGTACCAGTACCATGCTGTTTTGATTACTGTAGCCTTGTAGTAGAGTTTGATGTCTGGTAGTGTGATGCCTCCTGCTTTGTTCTTTTTGCTTAGAATTGACTTGGCTATGCGGGCTCTCTTTTGGTTCCATATGAAGTTTAAGGTGGTTTTTTCCAGTTCTGTGAAGAAGGTCATTGGTAGCTTGATGGGGATAGCATTGAATCTGTATATTACTTTGGGCAGTATGGCCATTTTCACGATATTAATTCTTCCTAACCATGAACATGGAATGTTTCTCCATCTGTTTGTGTCCTCTCTTATTTCGTTGAGCAGTGATTTGTAGTTCTCCTTGAAGAGGTCCTTTACATTCCTTGTTAGTTGTATTCCTAGGTATTTTATTCTCTTTGTAGCAATTGTGAATGGCAGTTCGTTCTTGATTTGGCTCTCTTTAAGTCTGTTATTGGTGTATAGGAACGCTTGTGATTTTTGCACATTGATTTTGTATCCTGAGACTTTGCTGAAGTTGCTTATCAGTTTCAGGAGCTTTTGGGCTGAGATGAGGGGGTCTTCTAGATATACAATCATGTCGTCTGCAAATAGAGACAATTTGACTTCCTCCTTTCCTAATTGAATACCCTTTATTTCTTTTTCTTGCCTGATTGCTCTGGCTAGAACTTCCAGTACTATATTGAATAGGAGTGGTGAGAGAGGGCATCCTTGTCTAGTGCCAGATTTCAAAGGGAATGCTTCCAGTTTTTGCCCGTTCAGTATGATATTGGCTGTCGGTTTGTCGTAAATAGCTTTTATTATTTTGAGATACGTTCCATCGATACCTAGTTTATTGAGGGTTTTTAGCATAAAGGGCTGTTGAATTTTGTCGAAGGCCTTCTCTGCATCGATTGAGATAATCATGTGGTTTTTGTCTTTGGTTCTGTTTATGTGGTGAATTACATTTATAGACTTGCGTATATTGAACCAGCCTTGCATCCCCGGGATGAATCCTACTTGATCATGGTGGATAAGCTTTTTGATGTGCTGTTGTAATCGGCTTGCCATTATTTTATTGAAGATTTTTGCATCTATGTTCATCATGGATATTGGCCTGTAGTTTTCTTTTCTTGTTGAGTCTCTGCCAGGTTTTGGTATTAGGATGATGTTGGTCTCATAAAATGATTTGGGAAGGATTCCCTCTTTTTGGATTATTTGGAATAGTTTCAGTATGAATGGTATCAGTTCCTCTTTGTATGTCTGGTAGAATTCGGCTGTGAACCCATCTGGACCTGGGCTTTTTTTGGGTGGTAGGCTCTTAATTGCTGCCTCGACTTCAGACCTTGTTATTGGTCTATTCAGGGTTTTGACTTCTTCCTGGTTTAGGCTTGGCAGGAGGCAGCTGTCCAGGAATTTATCCATTTCCTCCAGGTTTTCTAATTTATGTGCATAGAGTTGTTTGTAATAATCTCTGATGATGGTTTGAATTTCTGTGGAATCTGTGGTGATATCCCCTTTGTCATTTTTTATTGCATCTATTTGATTATTCTCTCTTTTCTTTTTTATTAGTCTGGCTAGTGGTCTGTCTATTTTGTTGATCTTTTCAAAAAACCAGCTCCTGGATTTATTGATTTTTTGAAGGGTTTTTCGTGTCTCTATCTCCTTCAATTCTGCTTTGATCTTAGTTATTTCTTGTCTTCTGCTAGGTTTTGAGTTTTTTTGATCTTGCTCCTCTAGCTCTTTCAATTTTGACGATAGGGTGTCAATTTTAGATCTCTCCTTTCTTCTCATGTGGGCACTTATTGCTATATATTTTCCTCTAGAGACTGCTTTAAATGTGTCCCAGAGATTCTGGTATGTGGTGTCTTCATTCTCGTTGGTTTCGAAGAACGTCTTTATTTCTGCCTTCATTTCATTGTTTATCCAGTCAACATGCAGGAGAAAGTTGTTCATTTTCCATGAGGCTGTGCGGTTCTGGGTTGGTTTCTGAATTCTGAGTTCTAACTTGATTGCACTGTGGTCTGAGAGACTGTTTGTTATGGTTTCCGTTCTTTTGCATTTGCTGAGGAGGGATTTACTTCCAATTATGTGGTCAATTTTAGAGTAGGTGTGATGTGGTGCTGAGAAGAATGTATATTCTGTGGATTTGGGGTGGAGAGTTCTGTAAATGTCTATTAGGTTTGCTTGTTCCAGGTCTGAGTTCAAGTCCTGGATATCCTTGTTAATTTTCTGTCTCGTTGATCTGTCTAATATTGACAGTGGTGTATTGAAGTCTCCCACTATTATTGTGTGGGAGTCTAAGTCTCTTTGTAAGTCTTTAAGAACTTGCCTTATGTATCTGGGTGCTCCTGTATTAGGTGCATATATATTTAGGATCGTTAGCTCTTCTTGCTGCATTGATCCTTTTACCATTATGTAATGTCCTTCTTTGTCTCTTTTGATCTTTGTTGCTTTAAAGTCTATTTTATCAGAGATGAGAATTGCAACTCCTGCTTTTTTTTGCTCTCCATTTGCTTGGTAAATCTTCCTCCATCCCTTTATTTTGAGCCTTTGTGTATCCTTGCATGCGAGATGGGTTTCCTGGATACAGCACACTGATGGGTTTTGGCTTTTTATCCAATTTGCCAGTCTGTGTCTTTTGATTGGGGCATTTAGTCCGTTTACATTTAGGGTTAATATTGTTATGTGTGAATTCAATCCTGTCATTTTGGTGCTAGGTGGCTGTTTTGCCCTTTGGTTGATGCAGATTCTTCATTGTGTTGATGCTCTTTACCTTTTCGTGTGTTTTTGGAGTGGCTGGTACTGGTTGTTCTTTTCTATGTGTAGTGCCTCCTTCAGGAGCTCTTGTAGAGCTGGTCTGGTGGTGATGAACTCTTTGAGTTCTTGCTTGTTCACAAAGGATTTTATTTTTCCTTCACTTATGAAGCTTAGTTTGGCTGGATACGAAATTCTGGGTTGAAAGTTCTTTTCCTTAAGGATGTTGAATATCGGCCCCCACTCTCTTCTGGCCTGTAGGGTTTCTGCTGAGAGATCTGCAGTGAGTCTGATGGGCTTCCCTTTGTAGGTAACCCGACCTTTCTCTCTGGCTGCCCTTAGTATTTTCTCCTTCATTTCAACCCTGGTGAATCTGATGATTATGTGTCTTGGGGTTGCTCTTCTAGAGGAGTATCTTTGTGGTGTTCTCTGTATTTCCTGGACTTGAATCTCAGCCTGCCTTGTTAGGTTGGGGAAGTTTTCCTGGATAATATCCTGAAGAGTATTTTCCAGCTTGGATGCATTCTCGTCGTCACATTCAGGTACACCTATCAAACGTAGATTAGGTCTTTTCACATAGTCCCATATTTCTTGTTGACTTTGTTCATTCCTTTTTACCCTGTTTTCTCTAATCTTGCCTTCTCGTTTTATTTCATTGAGTTGATCTTCGACCTCTGATATCCTTTCTTCTGCTTGGTCAATTCGGCTGTTGAAACTTGTGCATGCTTCACGAAGTTCTCGTGTTGTGTTTTTCAGCTCCATCAATTCGCTCATATTCCTCTCTAAGTTGTCCATTCTTGTTAGCATTTCGTCAAGTCTTTTTTCAAGGTTCTTAGTTTCTTTGCATTGGGTTAGAACATGTTCTTTTAGCTCACGGAAGTTTCTTATTATCCACTTTCTGAAAGCTGATTCTGTCATTTCATCACACTCATTCTCCATCCAGTCTTGTTCCCTTGCTGATGAGGAGTTGTGATCCCTTGTAGGAGGAGAAGTGTTCTGGTTTTGGGTGTTTTCATCCTTTTTGCGCTGGTTTCTTCCCATCTTTGTGGATTTATCCACTTGTTGACTTTGTAGTTGTTGTCTTTCTGATTTTGGTAATTTTAAGTCTGCTGTGGCAGAACTCATAAACCCCCTGCTCTTCCCCCCAGGTGTTCTGTCCCAGGGAGTTACGGTTTTATGATGTTCCCCTGTGCGGTTGCTGTTTTCCCTGCCCACAAGGTGGCAGCCTAGTCACACTCAGGTTGCAGAGGCTTCGCTAAGCTGCTGTGGGCTCCACCCAGCTTCCGTGTGAACTTCTGGGTGTAGTTAGAACTGCTTCCGATATGTTGGCCCGCCCCTGTAGTGACGGAGTCTCTGTAGTGGCGGATTGCCTTGGTAGAGAACAGCAGGGTGCCTATGGAGAACGCCCCTCCGCCACAGAGCTGGACCGTCCTGGTTTCAGTTGTGTTTCAGGTCTTCTTGCTGGGTAAGAGGGGACACCGTCTCATCTGATCTGCCTCCAGAGCCGCTGCGTTGGCTAAAGCCGCGGCTCTGAGATTCGTGGCGCTGGCCTGGCTCCCCGTTTCAGCTCCCCTTGCTGGCTTATAGGGGACTCAGACTCTCTCACTTTGTACAGTGAGCCGTTGCCTCAGGGTGCCGGCCCAGCGGCTGCGCCTTTCAAGCCAGCGGCGCCAGCGGCGCTGGCGACCCGTGTGGCTTCTCAGCGTGTGAATCTCCTGGTCTGTGGGCAGTAAAAATCAGTCTGGAAATACGGCGTCCACTCACCCTCTGTGCTTTCTCTCGGAGCTGCATTCCCGAGTTCCTCCTAAGCGGCCATCTTGGATCTCCCGGTCCAGGATTTTCTTTTGGGAATGCCAGTTGTCATAGTTTAGTAGCAGGGCTAAATTTGCTTTGTGAAATGAATCAGAGGAGCATTTCACATTTTTGTGGTCTAAAATAATTTATACAACAACAAAAAATGATTCCCTAAAAGTTTTTTTTTTTTTTTTTGATTAGTCAATCATATTCCTGCAGGGAACTGGTGACTTTTCTTTCAGTTAATTCTTGGACAACGTTTCTGGGTCTTCCATAATTATTGGCCTGAACAGGTTTTCTACTTTTGAGCCAATTTTGGTCACTTATAATCTTCTAAGGAATGGCTCCTTTCTGGATATTTATTTTCTCCTGGTAGATCCACATTTTATTTCCCCAAACTTGGGGGTTCAATGATCTTGGTAAAGGTTTTTTGCGTCCCCCACAGCTGTCCATAGGGTTGCTGTGGTTACAGCATGCAGAGATCCTCGAAGGCTTAGTTAAAACAGTGAAAACTCTTAAGAGGGGTTTTATCCTACAGCTAGGACTGTTCCCGCTTCTCTGCAGCTGTAGACAAATGCTGCACCCCGTGGAGCTGACCACATGAGAATGTGCTTGCGCCGTTCTTCCAGAGTGATTTACCATGTGGTTGCATAACCTCAGCACCTGCCTACCCTGGAAACTGACCTCTGGAAACTGTGGCTGTGATTTAGCCCTCCTGCTCAGCAGAAGCAACAAGGAAGTGTGTGAGAGAAGGAGAAGGCCAGGGAAGCAGAGAACGCATGCGCGAGTGCGCCCTGCCCCGGGAAGGATGTGCCTTCCCTGACGGTGCTTGCTTTCTGGCCTTGGCTCTGCCGCTTTGGATGCGTCATTGTGAGTAACCTTGCTAGACTTCAGCTGCCTGACTGTGAAATGAGAGGCTCTGAGGCCTTCCTAGATTTATTTTTCTATTAACAGACACCACAAGGATCATACCTCTCTCTGAAGAACTGATGGAATTGCCTAAGTAACAGTATCTGAGATCTGAGATTTTATTCAGGAGGGACTAAAAGGCCCTTCTGTTCCCCCTGTATCTCCCCAGCAGCCTGCCTTAGACTCAAAGGGCTCCTATGTGGGGTTGGAGGTATCAACAGCCTGAGCACAAGAAACAACCCCTCGAAATGTTTAATACCTTCATGTGCACTAATGAATCCAACTGGCAAGGTTCTGAGAGGGCGGGACGTTTCTGAGGGGGAGGGAGAGGTCTAGTGCAGGGACCGCTGGAGAGAGCCAGCCTGGAATGACAACCAAGGTTGCCAGAGATGGATGGGGAGGTGTGCAACGGGCAGGCAGGTGACAACACAGTATTTGTTTGGCCTGTGGCCAGGGTGGAAGTGAAATACAACACTGTCTCAGCTTGGGCTACTCTGACAAATTATCATAGACAGGGTGGCTTAAGCGATAGACACTGTTGACACTTCTGGAGGCTGAGAAGTCTAAGAAGGTGCTGTCAGATTCTGTTCCTAGTGAGACTTTCTTGCTGGCTTATAGACAGTCACCTTCTCGCTGTGTCATCACACGTTCTTTCCTCCATGTACGAGCATGGAAAGAGAAAGGTTCTTTCTCTTCTTACAAGGGCACTAATTGCATCCTAAGACTCCCAGCCTCGTGACCTATTCCAACCCTAATTACCTCCCACAGGCCTTACTCCCAAACGCCATCACACTGGGGATTAGGACTTTACCGCATGAATTTTGGGAGGACACAAAGTAACAGACACAAATTAGTCTGCAAGAGTCTGAGGAATGTTTAGCATCAAAGACTCTGGCAATGCAGCAGGAATAACATGGTCTTCAGACGTCAGCAGAGCTGGCTTTCCATCCCAGTTTTGCCACTCGCTTAGCAAGCTCCTAAATCTCCCTGAGCCTCTTTCCTCATCTGCAAAATGGGAATAATAACGCCTCTCTTTAGGGCTGATAAGAAAGTGAAGTGAGATAATGTTTAAAAAGGACTTAAGCACAGCCACGGGTCCCAGTGAGAATTTAATCAATTTATCTGTTGTTAAAATGAATCCTAGTTTGGCAACCATCTCTCTCTAGAAACCATTCCTAATCACTTAATTACTCACAAGAATTTTTGTGCTCCTGCTGTGCTGGTCATTCTAGGGTTACAGTGAAAAATATTCCCTGCCCTCAAACAGCTTCCCGTCCAGCGGAGTAGACAGATTTGCACACAACCAAGTAAAACATAAAGCAAAACTAGCGTGAGAACCAACCGGAGGTGTTGCAGCACACCGTGGGAGGGCCCGGGAAGAAGTGATGGGCTCTCAGGGTGGGAGCAGGGGAGTGGGTCAGGCAGCGCGTGAATCAGATTCTACGATCCGATAAGGTCATCTAGTCTAACACCTTTGCTTCACAACTGAGGACCCAGACAGGTTAAAAATTCTCCACTCACACACTGAGCACAGACCATGTGCCATCACCGTTAAGCTTGACTTCTTAAACCTCACAGGAACCCGACGAGATTCTTGCCATCCCCATTTTATGGACGAAGAAACTGAGGTACAGAAAGGTGACATAACTTGTCCAAGGTCATATAACTCATGGGTGACAGAACAAGAATTCGACCCCTGTGGTCCTCTCCGGGACCAACACGGCTGCCTCTCTCAGCACCAGAGCTGGAACTGAAGAGTCCGGCTCCCGACTGAAGGCCTAGGCTTTCCCATTCTCCTACACAGCCCAGCAAGACAAAGACTTCAGAAGGCAATTCTGGGGGAGTTTTCCAGGCTGAAGACAGCAGGAGAAAAAGCATGGAGACCTGAAGGGTCAGGCTCTTGGAAGAGTGCCGGGATTACCACAACTTTTTAAAGGGTGGAATGAAGTTAATCAGTAACAGTGCAGTGCTTGCACCATTACAGTCAAACTTGGGTGATGAAGCAGCAACAGCCACGTTTTCACACGTTAGAAGAGAAGGCAAAGCATGGTCTCTCGGGCATTAGAGTCTCCCCCGTCACCGCAGAAACCATAGAGATATACAGAAACCCTCAGCTCTACACCTGTTCCTCCCTTGGGTTCTACCATCCACCCTCCTGCCACTCACAAACATGGGAATGGTAGCAGACTCATTTCTCCCTCATTCCTTTGTCAATTCTATTTTTTAAATATTTTTGGCTGGGTACAATGGCTCATGCCTGTAATCCCAACGCTTTGGGAGGCCGAGGCAAGAAGATCACTTGAGGCCTGGCCAATATTACAAGACTCCGTCACACACAAATGCTTTTTACATTTTTCCCCTGTGTTGCTCCAGGTTTGTTAAGAAGCAGACACCAAGGCGAGGTTAAACATGCAAGGATGTTTGTTAAGGAAAATACCTATGAGAGAGAACGTGGAGGAAGCTCACGATGCATTACAACCTCGAACGAAGGGAAAAGGGAAGGAAGGCTGGGTGGAAATGTCTCACTGTTGTGCAGTGCAAGGAAATTTCCACAAAGCCATTGGGGAGTTTCGAGCCAGAAACACCATTAGGGGAGCTCAGGGTCCCCCAGAAACATCCCTGCGCTTGTTCTACTGCCACCCTTGGTAACTGGCTGAAGTTAGTTCACGGGAAACATGGCTTCGACACAAATGTGGGGTTGGATTTAGATCACAGCAACAGTGCCGTGGTCCGTTATGTGCCCTGTAATTGGAGAGCTGTGAGTCTAGGCTGATGCTCAGGCACACAGCTCCTCACCAACTCTACAACTCCGGCCCAGTTCAGACCCTTCCATTCTCTGGAGACCCCCAACTGGTCTCCCTGCTGCAAATCTTTATCCCTCCAAGCCTTTTTCCACACCACAGTCAGAAAGACTTTTCTAAAATACAAATCTAACATGTCAATCCTCTGCTTAAAGCCTTCAATAATGATTTTGCCAATTCCCTTGAAATCTATAAATGGAGCCCTTGCTTTGTATAAGAGATTGATTGAACATTTAATCAAACAAGATGCCCTTGAACTGGTAACACCTACTTTATTCCAGCACTCTAGTCTGAATGAGGTAAGACTCTATAGAGACTGAAAATACATTTAACTGAGACACTTACACATTATCTTTACTGAGAGTCACTGAACTTCTTGCTAATCTTGTTGGGGAATTAAAATCTTTGTAAAATGTGACTTAGCTAAGCTTATCAACAGCTGATTATTAATATTATAGCAAAAACATAATCAAACTCAAAATACTACATTCCGAGTTCTTAATTTGGAATTTTATTGACCTTGGGATTTTCTAATACTTTTTGAATATCCAGCCATCTAGAATTTTGGCAGGGGGTGGAGGATACCATCTTTTGGAAATGTATTAACTGACTCTGCCCATTCATGAGGTAAACCAATAATTAGCTCATGGCAAGACGACAGGAAGTTCCTGCCACAAAAAGAATAACAATGTCGCTCCCATTATACATTCCTTAGGAACACAGTGTTAATCTTCGTTCTCATCTCAGTAGTTAAAAACGTCTGTAGCTCCTGGGACAACTGGACCACTAAGGGTAGCACTATCACAGGCTTTTATCTAAGGAAAATGCCATAGTTCTAATTTTTGCTCTGATCTATGCAATGCTGAAATCCTTTGACTTAGTGACATACCGAGAGGAGGCCCAATATAAAACTTCGAAGGTCACAGCAGGTCCCAGATTTAGATATTTTCAGGGTGATCATTTTGCACAGTTAATTCTATGAGACCCAAAACTGGTTCATAATGTCACTTGAAGATTATTTCTAATACAAAGGATTCGAGCTACTCTTAAATATCAGGACCAGTTTATATCTGCCCCCGAAGTACATTTTCTCCAAAAGGCACTCGCCATGTTAGTCTAGGCATCGCACAAGCGGTCCTTCGAGGATGTGCCCACATGAAAGCTTGGAGAAAGCCTAGGCTTGCTGCACCATTATTAATCCCAATATTGCAGACACTTACAAGGGATATATCTTATGCCAGTGGGCTTATGACACCGATATCTAATATTTTCCCTGATCAAAAACTCATACCAACCATTTCAGATAAAGAGCTTTTTGACAGTGGCAGATTCTTATTCAAAATTCCTCTAATTTATTTAAAATTGAGAAAGAGAGGACCTAGACTCCTAATCATCCCCCACTCCTTGGCCACTTGCTTTCACTCACTTCAGGTTCCCAGGGGAGAGATAAGAGAGAGGCCTCCCCAGCCATTTTTCAGGGTGAGAAAAAGGTAAGCTTTCTCTTGCTTTTCCCCACACCCATATAGGAAGAGTCCAACCTTGGTAGCTGAGCTGGACCACAAGACGGTGACAAGGACAACCTTTGAGCATCTGGCCAAGGCTACACTCAAAGTCAGCTGTGATGGTTTTATGTGGGATACAGTTAGGCTTTGCATCCCCACCGAAATCTCATCTTGAATTGCAATCCCAGGTATGGAGGGAGATACCTGGTGGGAGGTGACTGGATCATGGGGGCAGTTTCCCCAATGATGTTCTCATGATAGTGAGTGAGTTCTCATGAGATCTGATGGTTTTATAAGGCATTTTCCCTGCTCTTGCTTGTTCTCTCTCACCTGCCGCCATGTAAGATGTGCCCACTTCCCCGTCCTCCATGATTGTAAGTTTCTCGAGGCCTCCCCAGCCATGTGGAACTGTGAGTCAATGAAGCCTCTTTTCTTTATAAATTACCCAGTCTCAAGCAGTTCTTTATAGCAGTGTGAGAACAGACTAACACAAGGTGTCAACTTGGCTGGGCCACAATGCCCAAGTATTTGTTAAAGCATTACTTTTTATGTTTCTGTGAAGGTGTTTTTGGATGAGATTAACATTTAAATTGGTGGACTTTGAGTAAGATGGATTGCCCTCCAAATGTGGTTGAAACTCCAAAGAGTTTATGGCTGAATAAAACAAAAGACTGACCTCCCCTCGGCAAGAAGAAAGTCTGTCAGCAGACAGGCTTTGGACTTGAAATGAAAATCAGCTCTTCCTGGATGTACAGCCTTCCAGCCCACCCTGCAGATTTTGGCCTTGCCAGACTCCAGACAGACAGACAGACAGACAGACACACACACACACACACACACACACAGAGAACACCCAAGAAACACAGACCCATGGAGTGGGACCCAGAGGCTGTCCCAGGGAAGAGGGACCCTTCCCAAGCAGGCATTTCACAGTCACATGGGTTCTGCCCCCAGTGTTGGGGCCTAATTACATGCTAGGGATGATCCATGTCATTGGGATGTCCAGAGCCCCCAAGATGTCTCATGCTGGAAGTGTTTTATTTGCATCTTTAGGTCCAATCTCCACCTGTCTACACCAGCTCTCTGGCCAAGACACTGATCTCTATGAGCCACATCACAGGGTTTTGGGTCAGTCTCTTGCCAGTTGGGTCCAGTCTCTCATGCAGAGGTCACTGCTCTTCAGGCAGCCATCCTCATGGGGCCTCCCCGTCGTCCAGTTCTGGAAGCCTCACCCTCTCCTCGCTCCTGTGGGGCAGAAACTATACCTGCTGTTTCTAACCCCAGGTTCTGCATCAACCCTCGTTTTCCTGGGGATCATTACACTTTTGTAAATAATCTCTTTTCAAAACCTTCCTTAAACTACCCAGTTTAAGTGTTTTATCTCTTTTCTGTCAAAACCCTGATTGACACATCACCCCTACTAGGACTGTCAGATTTAGCACAAAAGACAGGATGCCCAGTTATAATTGAATTTCAGAAAAAACATAATTTTTTTTTAGTATAAACAGTTCCCAATATTTATTGTTTATTTGAAACTCAGATTTAACTGGGCATCCTGTGTTTTTATCTGGCAACCTTAGCTTCACCATCAACTATGAAAATAGTTTGGGAATTTTGGTAAACTTCAGCTTATCCCTGAAATAAATAAGGTTAATGACAGTCACAGAATATTAATACTCATGATGCAGATATGGTTCTAATTTGCAGGACTGTTTTCTGAATTGTTTAACTTCCCCTTTCTCTGTGCATGCGTGCGTGTGTGTGTGTGTGTGTGTGTGTGTGTACGTAGAGAGAAAAAGAAAGTGTGTGAGAAAAAGTGAGAGCAAGAGAAAATAATGAGAGATAAGCCTGAAAGGGAAGACTGATGCTGGCTCATCAAGAACCTTAAATCCCGGGTAGGCAACAAGGGGCCTCTCCACACTATAAGATGTTCTCAAACTCTTGTAGGCTTAAGAGCTCCAGCCCTCGCTGCATTATCCTTATTTCTTTGCCTTTCATGGTTGATTCTGATGAATTTAGCTCTCCAAGGTAGTTTTGTCTTTTTTAAACAATCTCCTGAAATTTATATCAAAGGATGAAATTGGACTCTGGGAATCCTGCTAGTTCTATTAACTGTAAAACCACATTTAGATACTGTGCCACATTATATTTGCAGAACATATTCTTGATAATAAAATGAGATAAAAAAGACTCGATTTAATTCCCTTTTTCTTGTTTTTTTCCTTGTAAATATAAGAAGGAAAAAGAGAAAAGAAGAAATGAAGGAAGGAAAAGAAAGCATTTTTAAAGAGTTTTAATACTCAAGTGTGCAGAAAAAACGAAAAAGTTTTGGCCTCTTGTAATCTATGTTTCAAAATAAAAAAGTTATGTAATCATCGAAATGAGTTATTTTTTTTTGCAGCCTCCAGCTATTATAATTTCATTGGATATTTTCTAAGAAGTTGTCAGCCAGGCGCAGTGGCTCACGTCTGTAATCCCAGCACTTTGGGAGGCCAAGGCAGGCGGATCACCTAAGGTCGGGAGTTCGAGACCAGCCTGACCAAGGTGGAGAAACTCTTTCTCTAAAAATATATAAAATTAGCTGGGCATGGTGGCACATGCCTGTAGTCCCAGCTACTTGGGAGGCTGAGGCAGGAGAATTGCTTGAACCCAGGAAGTGGAGGTTGCAGTGAGCCAAGATCGCCTCATTGTACTCCAGCCTGGGCGACAAGAGTGAGATTCCATCTCAAAAAGAAAAAAAAGAAGAAGAAGGAGAAGTTGTTCGGGGAGATATTCCAAGGTCTCCTCTGAGATTTCATGAAGAAAAAAATTGCCCCAAGTCTAGAAAGTGATGTAGTATTATGGTGACTGCCTTTTCAGTCTCTGACTAGGGAGACACCTATGTGGGTCTGTGAAACAGGCTGTCACTTGAGCAGTGA
Source organism: Aotus nancymaae (assembly GCF_030222135.1). Lineage (NCBI taxonomy): Eukaryota > Metazoa > Chordata > Mammalia > Primates > Aotidae > Aotus > Aotus nancymaae. The sequence continues at coordinate 2,753,615 of NW_026988452.1, forward strand.
CCATAAGCAGCTCTCTGTGCCTTCTGAGTTGGATTTGGAATGAAGTAACTTAATTTTCCCATTTTCCATGGCTCTGAAACAGAGACTTCAGAGATGGTTTTCAACAGTATAATACTTTAGACAACAATTTCTGTTTACAATGACTAGGCAACCACCACATTCTGCCCCTCCTAGGCCAAATCCCAGAAAAGACAGAAAACATAAAGATAACATATTACATATCTACATGAACACGTTAAAAAATAAGAAGAAGGGCTTGCAACAGACAAAAAGTTATGAGAAACTCACAGAAAGTGGAGGATCACACTGGAAAGGAAGACACGAGATATCTGGGAATGCGAGACACGTGACCGCAGAATGAGGACCAACACAGTGGAATCCAGGAGCAGGAAGGGGCGCCCTTGGGTGGGATACCACTATCGAGCTACCACAGGGGTACCCCAGACACTCCTCACCACCACCAGGCCTAAGCGACTCAGTCACAGATGTGAGGGCGGGAGCTCCAAGCAGATGGTCAAACCACCAGGCCTTCACGAGATTGGCCACAACACCCCGTGACTCATGTGAGGTTTGTGACAATCTGCCCCACTAGAACCACCCGAGAAATCTCCTCAGAAGGCCCTTCAACCTGCACATAAGCAGCACTTCACTTTGTCTCAGAAGTCCAGCTTGCAGTGATTGTGAACCTTTATCTGTCAGCATTCCTTCTCTGTGCCTCCTGGGTTTATGAAATCTAGATCAGGGTCATTCACTCAAATGTTAGCCACAATTATGCCAAAGACAGAGCCTGGTGGCAAGTCCTAGAAACCTTTCTCCAGGTGAATGTGGAGGCAGGAAGCAGTGAGTGTCCTTTGGGCAAGGCTGAACCAGCTGTCGGTCCATCTCACTGGTCAACATTTTTGTTTAATCTGCTTACTAGCGTGTGACTTGCATCAGCCAGTTGGTCACTCTGGGCCTTAGTTTCCTCTTCCTACCTCATAGGATTGATATGAGGATAAAATAGGATAATATGCTTTGCACAGTGATTGGAATACAGAAGGAGACCAACAAATGTTCAGCTGTTATTACCATTTTGAGCATTTGGGGAACTCAATGATTTTCCTAGAATTTAATCTTCCTGAAGCCCTCCTGGCCCATGTCTGACTTTCATCATGCACCTTGGCTGTACCCCTTCTTCTAACTTTTCCTTATATCCTCTAGAGTAGAATTTATCTGAAAGCCTCATGTACAGGCACATTTCTTTCTGGAGAACTGTGGACTGTAATAATTTTAGCTTTAAAATCTCCATTTTTTCTTATGTCATATCACCAGTTAGACGTTCTAGCCACAGAACTATATCCATTTTCTGTGACTGTTTTGGAAATCTGGTTTCCAAAATCTAGAATCCATTTTCTTACCATCTTCAATATTTCCTTTATGAATCCTGGGGTAAAACAGTCGCTTTATGCAAAGATTTTATTGCTTCCATTTTACCAATTAGTTTTTTGCTGGTGATAATAATCAATTCCAGAATAATTTTTCTTCCCTTGTGGCTTTCCCTGCCTTGCTAGGAGTGGAAGTTGTCAGCAGGGCACTGTAGGAATGTGCTCTGTTTTCAGCTGACACTCCAACCCCAGCTCCAGCCCCACTGCTAAAACCCCTTCCACAAAACAAGTGTTCTTCCCACATTTTAGTCTCACCACAAGAGTCCCCACTGTGTTTCTCCACGTGGATCCATGAGTTTCCAGGTCATCATCCATAGTGTGATTCTGTTTGCCTTTCTTCTGAACACAGTGTCCGTCTGGTTGTATTTCAGGAGATTTATTTACCAGAGCTGAGTGTATTTTACAAGACTCTTGTTCCCTCTTGACATTAAAACGTTAGTTCATCTTCATTTTCCCTGAGTTGTATTCCTCCCTCCCTTGGTCAAGACACAGTCTAGCTCCCTCTTTATCAAGTAAGCAATCCTTACGAAACACCTTTCTCCTTTTCTCCATGAAATGCCTTCCCTCCCAGCCAGGAACTGCCTGCTGTGTCATCAAAGGTCACAGTCCAGGAAAAACATGGCTTCTCCTTGCTGTGGCTGGAGTCGGCTGTTCACAGCCCACACCATCCAGTTATGCCTTAGGTATGACAGGTGAAACAGGTAAAAGTGCTGCGTCTTCAAGCCCTTCAGTTCTTTAACTGAGATTTCAGACCCAAGGCAACATTCCAAGTTAACTCCGAAAGCATCCACGTGAACCTGCGGAATGGGAGAAGCAGCCTGTCTTTTTCTGGCAAACTCTCCAAGAAATGAGCCTTAGCAGATGCTAATGGGCCCACCATATTGCCTCAGCAGTCAACATTCCACTGTACACCAATGGCTTCTTACTGTGAGCACCTGCAACTCTTTGCCTGAAGACTGATCAGTCCATGTGGGAACAAGTTAGAAGTGTTAGGGACCTCCAAGAGCAGCCATCGACCAATAACAGATGAAAACGCCAGCTTTCCTGCCCTTCAGGTGGCCCATTTCTGCAGCCTATCCCATGCTATTTCCCAAAGATCCTGCGTCAGCCTCACCCCCAATTGACCACAGTGGTAACTTGCTCAGAAAGAGGAACTCTCCTTGCCTCTCTGTCTTCTTTGCTTCTTTACACTCCCAAGCAAACAACTGCATTCACATAAGTTTCAGGGTCTGCTTCTGCAGAACCCAAAGACACAAGCTGACACGTGTTATCTGTTCACGTGTCCCTTGGTACATGCCAAGCAAGTCAGAACCACAGTTGTACACTGTATTAGTTTCCTATGACTGCTGTAACAGATCACCATAAACTCACTGCCTTAAAATAACATACATTTATTGTTCTGTAGGTCAGAGTTCTCACTGAGCTAAACTCAAAGTATGGTAGGGTTGTTTTTTTCTGGAGGCCTGTGGAAAGAATTCATGTCCTTGCCTTTTCCAGCTTTCTGGGGCCACATGCATTCTTTGGCTTGTGATCCCTTAAAGTCAGCAGCATAGCATATTTAAACCTCTCTCTCTCTCTCTCTTTCTCTCTCTCTCTCTCTCTCTGCTCTTTCCTCCTTTTTATAAGGACTCTTGAGATTATGTTGGGCTCCTCCAGATAATCCAGGATAATTTTCCCATTCACAGATCCTTAAATTAATCATACCTGCAAAATCCCCTTTGCCATAGAAGATAACATAGTCTCAGATTTCAGGGATTAGGACATGGGTTTGGGGGGAGGGGTTGTTATTTTGCCTATCAATGATATTCAAAGGTTGAAATTACAACTGTGAAACTGGAACTATTGCCACCATTTACCCTACATGATTCATGTGGAATGCAGATTAGTACCCTGGATCCAGGTCTTCTCCCAAATTCCTCACCATAAGGGGCAGGTGAGCACTGTATTCCAGGTTGCCCAGAATAAGGCTGGCCTAGCTTGCTGAGAGTATGATTACACTTGCCTTCTGAGGGTTGATTTTCCTTCCTACAAAGTGAAAATATTTCAGTCTATCTCCCAGGGTTGTTAAAAGGTTTAAATGAGATAACAAAGTTAAATTGCTTATTACATTATTTTTGTCTCTTGAGGTTATATATTATTTTGACTAAGTCTACATTTATTAATAGTCATAAAAAATTAAGTATATAATTTAAGGCTCAGTAAATACACCTTTGCCTCAATTAGCTGCTTTAGGCATTAAGGATACTGAGATTTCCTGTCTAATTACCACTGTTTTGCAGCTGCCTCTAAAACAATTCCCTCTTCTCGATCGGATGACCTCTTGTCTCTCCTTCCAGGGGAAAATTAACTTGTTATCTGAGTCAGGAACTTAAAGCAATGGGGACTTATGTGAAGCTAACCACATGGCATAGAAGAGCAGGGGTTCAGTCAGGATCTACATGCATGGGAAGGGATGTTACTCAGATGAGTTTGTCCCCTCAGCATCCCAGGCTCTTCTCCAGTGACTGTGTGGCAGAGGACACGGATTTGGTCCCCTCTCTGGCCCAGGGCACAGAACTGGTACCAAGAAGTGGAAACTGCAGGAGGTAGCTTTCAGATCTGTCGAAGGAAGGATTTTCTAGGTGTAAAGCTGTCTTATAACGAAGTGCTTCCTTTGGACAGTAGAGGAGCTTGGCCATCCACATTGTTCAAGCTGTTGGATCAGCAGGTATCTTAACCCATTTTCCATCACTATAAAGGAATACCTGAGGCTGAATAATTTATAAAGAAAAGAGGTTTATTTGGCTCACAGTTCTGCAGGCTGTTACAGGCATGGCACCATCTAGTTGGCTTCTGGTGAAGACCTCAGGAACCTTACAATCATGGTGTAAGGTGAAGGGGCAGCCAGTGTACCACATAGCAAGAGAAGAAGTGAGAGAGAGAGAAGCGGGGGAGGGGGAGGTGCACATCCTTGGTAAACAACCAGATTTTGCAAGAACTCACTCATTACCACAAGGAGGGCACCAAGACATTCCTGAGGGATTTGCCCCCGTGACCCAGACACTTCCCACTAGGCCCCACTTCCAACTTTGGGGATCGTATTTCAACATGACATTTGGAGAGGCAAACACCCAAACCAAACTATATCATTCTTCTCCTGGGGCCCCAAATCTTATGTTCTTCTTACTTTGCAAAATACAACCATCCCTTCTCAGTAGTTTCCCAAAGACTTAATGTGTTCCAGCATCAAATCAAAGTCCGATGTCTAAGGTCCAAAGTCTCATCTGAGAATCAAGGTAAGCTCCTTCTACCTATAAGCGTGTAAAGTAAAAAAAAAACAAGCTATTTACTTTCAAGATACAATGGTGGAACAGAAATCGGGCAAATATCCTCATTTTAAAAGGGAGAAGTTGGCCAAATGAAAGGGGCAATAAACCCCATACAAGTCCAAAATGCAGCAGGGCAGACATTAAACCTTAAAGCTCCAAAATAATCTCTCTTGACTCCATGTCCTGCATCTGGGGCATGCTGGTGCAAAAGGTGAGCTCCCAAGGCCTTGAGCAGCCCTGCCTCTCTGCAGCTGCAGAGTGCAGATACTACAGTTGCTCTCACAGGTTGGAGTTGAGTGCCTGTGGCTTTTCCAGGATCAGAATAAAAGGTGCTGCTGGCGCTACCATTTTTGGGTCTGCAGGACAATGGCTCCCTTCCCACAGCTCCACTAGGCAGTGCCTTGGTGGGGATTCTGTGTGGGAGCTCCAGCCCTACTGTAGGCTTCTTTCTGGGCAGCCAGACTTCCTCATACATACTCTGGAACTTACATGAAAACTGTCAACTCTACTTCATTCTTGTATTCTGTGCACCAATAGGCTCGTCACCACATGGAAGCCACCAAGGATTACGGCAGCTGGCAATCCTTCGTGGCTTTCAGTTGGTGGTGAAAGTGGCAGTCTTATCTATACCTGAGGCCCTTTGAGCTGCAGCTGGAGCAGCAGGGATAGGGAGAGAAGACTCCTAAAGTGGCTCAGGGCAATAGCACCAGGGCCTGGCCCTTGGAAGCCATTCAGTCCACCTAAGCCTCTGGGCCTATGATGGGAAGGGCTGCCTCCAAGATTTCTGAAATGCCTTCAAGGCTTTTTCCTCACTGCCTTGGACATTAGCACTTGGCTCCCTTTCAGTTACACTGATTTCTCCAGCAAGTGGTTGCTCCACAGGCTGCTTGAACTCCTCTCCTAAAAATGCTTTTTTCTTCTCTACCACATGGCCAGCCTACAAATTTTCCAAATGTTTATGTTCTCCTTCTCTCTTAAGATCCAACTTCAAGTCATTTATCTTCTCCTGTATCTGACTGCAGGCCATTAGAAGCAGCCAGATCACATCTTGAATGCTTTGTTGTTTAGAGGTTTCTTCCACCAAATACCCTAGGTCAGGGGTCCCCAACCCCGGGGCCACAAACCAGTACCAGTCCATGGCCTGTTAGGACCTGGGCCAGGCAGCAGGAGGCAAGTGGCAGGCAAGTGAATGAAGCTTCATCCGTACTTACAGTCACTCCCAGTCGCTCACATTACCACCTGAGTCACCGCTGTCACATCAGCGGTGGCATGAGATTCTCAGAAGCATGAACCCTATTGCGAACTGTGCATGTAAGGGATCTAGGTTGCATGCTCCTTATGAGAATCTAATGTCTCATGATCTGCCACTGTCTCTCACTGCCCCCAGATGGGACTGTCTAGCTGCGGGAAAACAAGCTCAGCGCTCCCACTGATTCATTATGTGTTACGGTGTAATAATAGAAGTAAAGGTTATAATAAAGGTAAGGTTCTTGAATCGTCCTGAAATAATCCCCTGCCTGGTGTATGGAAAAATTATCTTCCATGAAACCAGTCCCTGTTGCCAAAAGGTTGAGGACAAGAGGTCACGACTCTTAGGTTTAGCCTTCCACAAATCCCTAGACATGAACACGATGCATCCAAGCCCTTTGCTGGGATGGTAGCAGAGGTGACCGTTACTCCAGGTCCCAGGAAGTTTCTCATTTCCTTCTGAGACCGCATCAGTCTGGCCTTCACTGTCCATATCTCCAACAGCATTTTAACCACAACCATTTAAACAGTATCTAAGAAGCTCCAAACTTTCCCTCATCTTCCGGTCTTCTTCTGAGCCTTCCAAACTCTTGGACCTTTCTGCATTACCCAGCTCCTCAGCTGCTTCCCCCATTTCAGGTATCTTTACAGCAACATTCCACTCCTCCATACCAATTTTCTGTCTTAGTCTGCTTTGCATTGCTATAAAGGAACACCTGAGGCTGGGTAATTTATAAACAAAAGAGGTCTGTTTTGGCTCTTGGTTCTACAGGCTATACAGGAAGCATGGCAGCAGCATGTGCTCAGCTTCTGGTAAGGGCCTCAGAAAGTTTGCAGTCATGGTGGAAAGTAAAGGGGGCGCTATCATGTCACATGATAAGAGCAGGAGCAAGAGAGAGGAAGGAAAACGCTAGGCTCTTTTTAAACAACCAGCTCTTCCATGAACACAGAGCAAGAACGCACTCATCACTGTGAGGAGGATGCCAAGCCACTCAACAGAGATCCACCCCCATGACCCAAACACCTCCTACTGGACCCATCTCTAACACTGGAGATCATGTTTCAACATGATATTTGGAGGCAACAAACATCCAAACTGTATCAGCAGGGTGTTGAACATCTAAGCTTCGTCTGCCCTCTCAGCTTTTTCTGGGGGCTGCTATCCTACCCAGCTCTCCCACATTTTGGCTGTTTCTTTAAGCCACTGTGTTTTGGCATCTTTTAAGATGCAGGTAAAACTAGCTGATCGGATTTCCTAACCATAGTTCCAGCAACATTCATCCAACTCCAGGTCAACACCACAATCGCTGCTCATGCTCAGGACTTCAGAAGCTTTAACCTTGATTATTTCTGAACACAACACCTATCCCCTAAGCTTCTGAACTCACCTGGAATTATATTCATTTTATCTTGGCATTGAGACCCTCCTGCCCTCCCATCCATCCTTTCTTTCTCACCCTGGGCATGACCTGGCATCCTTCTCTGTGCAGCCTACACTTGATGCTCGTTGCTCATAGCAGCATCCTCAACATGTTTCAGACCTACCTGTTCTACTGGCCCTCTGTCTCGGACCAATTCAACCACCTGTCCTCTCTGCTCCTACAAGGCAAACGATCATACTGATTGGAGTCATGACAAAACTATGATTTCCAATGTCAAGTGTCATTGGTAAGTTTTATGCTGTTTTTCTGATCCTCATGCAGTAGTGTTCCTCTCTCAGCAGAAAACTTTTTGCTTTTTTCTTTTAAATACCTTGCTTAAAAGAAAAATCTTGAAGCTACCTGAATTTAACTTTTTCAACTTCCTTCACTCATGCCTAGGAACTGATGTTATCTATAGTAACCCAAAGACCATGAGGAAGAGATTTTCTCTCTGCTGCCCAAGGATAATCCCTACATTTAGGATCCTGTAAAAATGTAACTTTTACTTTTCTCTTTCCTAATTACAAAAGAAACCCACGTTCTTATAACTAACTCTGCTTCTTCAAGAAGTATATCAGAATGCATGGCAAGAAACCCTGATGTTTCAGGAAGAGCATGGAATCCATTCTAATTTGAACCAAAGAGTCAATTATTCACAACCTTGGAGAGTTTAATTATTGCCCACAATAAATTACTTGTGACAGTTCATGAATGTCTGTGGCACCTGGGTCAGATCAGGAGAATGAGTTCTGTATGTGCACCCTGTCTTTTCAGAGTAGCCCCCTGTCACTGTGCCAGCTGGGGGATAGGACCACATGCTCACATACAGCTGCTGGGGGTATGCGCAGGCACACACTTCCTATAGGGCAACTTGGCAGTGTAGATACAAACAAAACCTCATTCGGTCTTGAGCTTTGACTCCAGCAACTTATTCCAAGGAAATCATCAGACGTGCAGAAGATTTACATGCGAGAACACTCTCCGTAGACTCAATAATGGTGAACCACTGGAAACAACTTGAATGCCCATCAATAACGCTTTGAATAACAACAACGATAGTAATAGATAACTTTTGAACAACCAGATCTCCCGTGAACTCAGAGCAAGAACGCACTCATTAATGTGAGGAGGCTGCCAAGCCACTCAACAGGGATCCACCCCCATGACCCAAACACCTCCTACTAGACCCATCTCTAACACTGGAGATCACATGTCAACACGCTATTTGATAGCTAACTTTTATTAATCTATTACTTATGATAGTAATAGATGAGTTAGTAGGAAATCTAACTACTTTTCATTGCTAGGAACGATTTCAAAACTAAAGAATTTAAAGTAAAAGAATATAGAACTACTATTTATTCATAAAAATATATTAATATGAAAAAGGCAAAAAACAAACTCACAGTTCCCAAAACAAAGTTTCCTCTGATTTTGCCATTTTTCATCTGATTTCATGGTGACATAAATTCACAAATGGCTAGTAGCAAGTTACATGAAGGCAGCGGAATTTCTAATCTTGGTTTAATTAATTCTGAACTACTATCTATCTAATAACTTCTGTGCAGAACCAAAATAATGGTAGAGACAATTGTTAGAGAAAGCCAGTTTTGCTGAATAAGAACATTTGGTAGAAGTGGGGGAGTGATCACTGACGGATGAATAATGAAAAAAAATAGAAAACTTTTGAGGACCTACTACATATGAAGCACTGCACCCTGACTCCTTTACAAACCCCTTTAATTCTCATAGACATTATTTAAAGGAGGTACAGTTATTATCTCCATTTTACAGATGAGAACACTTAGGGTTACAAGACATGAGTCGGCTTGTCTAGAACTAAGAAGGACTTGGACAATCTAGCTCCAGAACCAGTGTTCTTGGGTAAGTACAATAAATATTATGCAGCTATTTAACATGAAATTTAAAAATGAAATAAGCACCAGAAAATAAACAGTACTTACATTATGATCCCAATTTATTAAGGTTATATATGTACTTATGCAAGTATGTTTATGTAGAGAGAGCGAGTGTGTGTGTGTGTGTGTCTGTGTACGTTTGGTGCACGTGCATATGTACACACAGAATGGTTAAATACAAAGAATGGAGTATCTCTGGAAAAACGTTAACAGTGGTTATCACCATACGTATACGGAAAGCATTCATAATTCCAAAGGACTCCTTGGCTGGGCTTCCCACCATATCCCTGTTTTGGGCACCTGTGTCAAAGATTAGGGTACATTTCCAACAGCCTGACACCAGGAACCACATCTCTCAACACAGGGTCCGAAAAGCTTGTTGTAGCCAATACCAGCCCAGGTAGAAGCCAGACACTATGGACCAAAAGAGAAGAAATGAGAAACCAACTGCAGTAGGCAGAATTCTAAGACGTCCCCGAAAATTCCCAGCCCCTGGTGTTTACTTCCTATGTTAATAAGAGGGGATATTGTTCATGTGATTAGGTTGTGTTACATGGCGTGGTTGACGCTAAGAAAGGAAGATTATTCAAATGGGCCCGACCTGATCTCATGAGTCCTTTAAATCTGGGTCTAGAGATCAGAGACAGGGGACATAAGAGACACAGTATATTAATATCAGAGGGAATCAGTGCAAGGGAGAGTCTCCACTGCCGACCCAATGATGGAGGGGTCATATGGCATGCAGCGGCAGCTGGCCTCCAGGAGCTGACAACAAATGCTGGTCAACAGCTAGCAAGAAGATGGAGACCTCAGTCCTGTAACTGAGGAAATGGATTCTGCCAACAACAGGAATGAGCTTGGATTTCTGCCACACCCGCCCCCCTGCCCCCACCACACCGAAGCCTCCAGAAGAAAGGGACACCTTGAATGTGAAACCTGTATGCGTTTGTTCTCACCAACGGTAATGACCATCAAGGAGCAGCCGTTACCATTAAAAGAAGAACCAAGTAAGAAGAAAAGCCTGGGGTATGAGCCTTGGGTGTCAGGACTGGGGAATGAAACGAAGAGGAAGGGGAGGCGCAGCAAGGCTGCACTGGCTAGCAGCTGGATGAGACAGTTACACAAGCAGAGGAGCCACCTGGAACCCAAAGCAGTCATGGGAACGCTTGGCAGCAGCTCGGTGGGGTGAGTCAGAAAAGGGGCTTCGTTCTTAATAGCAGGAACTATGCTTGAGATCAGTATTTGAAGGAAAAGATGTCAATACAGGGAACTCAACGGTTTAATGCATTTTGCCTTTTGGAAGAAGATATATAACTGGGATGGTGCAAGGAACTGAAATTTTGAGATGCGTATAGCAATAAGAAGGTAATAGCTAACCTGAGGGGGAGAAAGAGAAAGAAGAGGAAGAGGAGAGGGGAAGGAGGAGAGGGGGAGGGGGAGAGGGGGAGGGGGAGAGGGGGAGAGGGGGAGGGGGAGAGGGGGAGAGGGGAAGGGGGCTGTAAGGACAATAAAAAAGAAAGTGTCCAGATTAAAAATGCCTGTTCACAAGTCTTTAGGCAATTTCTATGAATTTATGTGTCTGGGAAGCAGTTCAAAACAACACAAATACCTTTTTTTTTTTTAAACCCAATTGCTAATGTACAAATTTTTGTCACTGCATACTAAATTAAAACATCTCTTAACACCAAAAAGTATATATTTTTTTGCTTTAAATAAATTAATCTTGTAGAGCAGTGGTTATATTATTCTGTAACAGTCAACAAATTAGATTAGAATGAAAGATCCCAAAGACATAAAAGCAGCAGGTATTAAAAAGGTGGTCTTCTCAGAATCTCTCAAATACAAGTCTTCCCCAATATTAAACAATGAAATGTCACTTAGGCCAGGATCTCTAGAAACAGAACCTGAGACAGGAATTTCAAGGTATACAATTTATTGAAAAGAAGGTCTTCAGGAGAAGGGGAACAGGATGGAGTGAGAAAGCAGTTAATCAAGAATGTGGTCTCAGACGGATACCAGCCTCAGTCTGGTCCTACAAATGGTCTAGGAGCTAGCCTTCTGTAGCCCTAGGGAAGTTAGGAACGCTGCCTCTTGGGGCCGAGATGCATAACCTCGGGTTCAGCCAAGGGCAAGTCTCTCAAGCCACTGAGCCACTCGCAGTAGCTGGGGGAGGAGTGTGCAAGCAGGCAGAGGAAATCTGAGCGGGGGTCTAACTCCAACTGTGAGCAGCGCCTCAAGATAGATCAGAAGATAGAGACAAGGGCTATCCAATTCCATGTGCCAGAAGCATACAGGCGTCCAGCCCCAGCAAGACACCGGTGACATGGGTTTTACACCTGGTCCTTGATTGCTCCCCTTCCTGAGGGCCACGGTCTGCACCGTTCTGGCCCTGACCTTCACGCATTTCTGTTAACTCCCAGTCCTCTCTGCCACCTCAACCTTGGCTTAGGGTCTCTCGGCCTCCAGCCTGCGCCATGGCAGGCGCTATACCCGGATGACTCCTCATCCCTGCTGGGATCTAATTCAAGAGACCGTAAGAATCTTTAGGCTTAGGAAAGAAATTACAGAACATTTGAACTTGAGGGACCTTCAGAGACTCATGAAGTCTAACTTGTTCTTCGCAGTGGGGAAGGACCTTGCTACATGCTGGTTTAGTCTCTTGCCATAGAGTCCAAGAACTTTGTAAGCACAGAGCAGCCCAGATGTCCACTTGTAGTCTAAGCACCCAGAGTTTCACGGTACAATGAGGGAGCCTTGTCCAGGCAGGGACTGGGTGGAGACGGCACTGAACACACCCTCCTTTGATCCAAAGGCAGCCTATCCATTGCCAGGCCAAAAGCCAATCAAACTTCCTCCTTCAAAGACAGGAGCTGAGACAGACATTATGGTTAGCAAAAATGGTTACTCCCACCACTCCAAAGAGATTATGGTGTAGAGAGAGACCAGAGGAGGCCACGTGGGATTTTAGCAATATTTACAAGTCAGGTTCATTTGCAGCTTAAGGGATATTCATAGAAAAACATTTATAATTATAGAGGCAATCATGAAAAATTCATGCAAGTTTCTGCTTGCTTTTACTTATCCAGATAGCAGAATATGGGGTTCCCGGGCCCCAAGATGGACATTTTGGTTAGGTCTTTCAGACATCCTGCTACTTCCAAATGACAATTAAGCAGTTTCTCAATTTCAAACAATCTAGCCTGCCTGTGAATTGAGTGAGGAATGGTGGAATTTGTCTAAGGAACTCAATGGTTTAATGCATTTTGCCATGGAGATTACAGCTATTGCAGCGTGGGGACAGGGCTGCCTGGAAAAAAGATGAGCCCTCATTGAGCATTCTGTTGAGGCAGCTGCCCATTATCCAGGGGGTGGATGATCCAGTTTGGGGATTCTCCATGCCTCTGGCTTCTCCTCCCTTCTACTGTCTGCCCTTTGGCCACATTACAGATCAAATTAGCATGTCTTTGAGAGGATAGAAGGGAAGGGGCAGGTAGAATTCAAATTGGTCAATTTCGTAACTTGTTCACTGCTCTAATACATGAGATCAAAACCAAAGGCTAACGTGGGGTTTTGGATCATCAGTGGATTATATTTAATCTATACCAGACCTCCCCTCCATTACTAGAGAAACTGGAGTCTGATGGGGACTCTCTGTATTTCATATGGATGCCAGAGCTCAGCATTTAGAGGCTTGTCCAGAATCTCAAACACATACATGTGAGAAGTTCGGAACCGGAAGAGGACTTAGAGATGCTCCAGCCTTGGAAAATTGAAGCTCAGAAATCTGAAGCAATGAGCTCAAGGTCATCCCATGAGATAGCTGCCAGTAGCTCGTGAACAATTTGAGAGGGGACCTGAAGCCAGTCAACTTTAAAATGACGTTAACTGTGATTTCCCCCTCTGGGGTCCCGTTCCACTCAGTGTGGAAGCTGCTTTCCTCTCCGGGATTCCATATTTGGGTCCCATTCCACAGTGTTCGTGGAAGCTTTCTCTCTCTCATCTTTTTCTCTCTCCTTTTTCTCTTCCTCTGCCTAAATAAATCACTTTTCTGCAATAAATAAATAAAATAAAAATAAAATGACGTAAGTCCGGCAGGTTGGTAAGTCAGATGATAATTAAATGTGCTCCTTAGTGATCCCTGGCGGCTTCTTGTTGGGACTCTCCACTAACTGGAAACTAAAATCAAGGTCATCCATCGCAGCAGACATGCCCCCAGCATGAGAGCAGAGACTCCTAACTCTGAAGCTGCTCAAGGACACAGCTCAGAGTTTGAAACGAGACAGACTTGATGCAAAGAGGTCGTGGGAGATGGTTTTCCCGCTGCCTGAAGAGTTTAAAGATCAAGAATGAGGAGTGATATATTCCACTGTAGACACGCAGAGGTCATCATCATCACCATCATCATGACAGGAAGGAGTAAGAAATGGGAGAGGGTTCCTCGTGAGGGCTGGGGTCAGCTAAGAGAGAAGAGGAAGGCCTCTGCATCTCTTCCGGAGGTTTCTGACAGTGGCCATCTCATGGAACTAGCTCATTGAAGCCAGCAGGGTACTAGAGAGCTGGTACAGGAGAGGTACAGGAGGCAGACAACAGGCTGTCTTCAGCCCCCAGGTGGTGTGGCGGAGAGTGCAGGGCCCACATGGCCAGCAGAGAGAGTCCGCATGCTCCTGAAAGTTGCCAGATGAGTGAGGTAATTCAGGAAGACAAACACCAAAATAAGGGTGCAGCTTATGTGGTGGTTGGGAGGGGTACAGGAAGGGGAACATGATTGATTGGGGTACAGGAAGGGAAACATGGTTGATTGGGGTACAGGAAGGGGAGCGTGGCTGATCGGGGTACAGGAAGGGGAGCGTGGCTGATCGGGGTACAGGAGGGGGAGCGTGGCTGATTGGGGTACAGGAAGGGGGCGTGGCTGATCGGGGTACAGGAAGGGGAACGTGGCTGATCGGGGTACAGGAAGGGGAGTGTGGCTGATCGGGGTACAGGAAGGGGGCGTGGCTGATTGGGGTACAGGAGGGGGAGCGTGGCTGATTGGGGTACAGGAAGGGGGCGTGGCTGATCGGGGTACAGGAAGGGGGCGTGGCTGATCGGGGTACAGGAAGGGGAGCGTGGCTGATCGGGGTACAGGAGGGGGAGCGTGGCTGATCGGGGTACAGGAAGGGGAGCGTGGCTGATCGGGGTACAGGAAGGGGAGCGTGGCTGACTGGGGTACAGGAAGGGGAGAGTGGTTGACTGGGGTACAGGAAGCGGGTGTGGCTGATCGGGATACAAGAAGGGGAGCGTGGCTGACTGGGGTACAGGAAGGGGGCGTGGCTGATCGGGGTACAGGAAGGGGGGCGTGGCTGACCGGGGTACAGGAAGGGGAGCGTGGCTGACTGGGGTACAGGAAGGGGGCGTGGCTGATCGGGGTACAGGAAGGGGAGCGTGGCTGACTGGGGTACAGGAAGGGGGCGTGGCTGATCGGGGTACAGGAAGGGGGCGTGGCTGATCGGGGTACAGGAAGGGGAGTGTGGCTGATCGGGGTACAGGAAGGGGGTGTGGCTGACTGGGGTACAGGAAGGGGAGCGTGGCTGACTGGGGTACAGGAAGGGGAGCGTGGCTGATCGGGGTACAGGAAGGGGAGCGTAGCTGATCGGGGTACAGGAAGAGGAGCGTGGCTAATTAGGGTACAGGAAGGGGTGCGTGGCTGATTTGATTCTAAGACAGCTTTTTGGAATACCGACCACCCACTTGCCACACCCAGAGTGTGCGTGACAGGAGCCACACTCCTCAGCAGGCTGCCCACATCCAGTCCACTGCACGGAGAGGCTGGTCACCACCCTGCATGCAGGTACCCAAAGCAGAAGAGGTCAAGGTGGCCGCTCCTTCCCACACATCCAATCATGAAGACCTCCACTACCCACCTGTTCCTCGGGGCCTAAGTTAGGACAAAAGCAAGGGGCGATGCAAGAATCCCACAGTCATGTTGGGCTGGACTGCGACCAAATTGCAAACTGCAGATCCTAGGTTAACCCTAACAATGACTGGAGTCATTACATCAACTAGATGACGTTTCCTGCCACCCAGCAGAACGGGGGCTTATATTCCATGGGGAGAAAGAAAAGGACTTTCTTCGCTGTACCTGGTGTCTGCAGGGCTGCCTTAACCGGCAAATTCCATATCCAAAACATTCCCTTTTATGGGGGAGCTGTCCTCTATCTCCTGAAAACCAAGTAAGAGAGACAGAACCCCACACTCAACCTCCAGGGACAAACCGGTGGGAGGAAACGGATATTCAGTGAGCACCTGTTATAAAGGTGTAGTAAACACCTTTGCCATCCTTAGCGCCCTTTCTATTTGTAATGTCTCTGCAAAGAGGAAGCGCTCATCCTTGCTTTAGGAAAACGCAGCTAGGACTACGCGCTACATCCTGTCTGAGGTCTCAGCCATGCCACAGCCCTTTCCTCTTCCACCAAGCTGCTTCAGGGCAGAACTTGGGCTGAGAAACATCCTCATCCCAGCCTCCTTCCTCGCTCCCCACACTCCCACTCTGGGTGCTTTAAGAGGAGGACAGTCAGCAGCTGAGCACACAAATGCGGCCCTGCCTGGGAACAGCGAACCCAAGGGGATGCAGCGGGGCCTCTGAAGGGGTCGGTGACAGCTGTGCAATCGGGGAAGTGCCCTGTCCAGCTGGAAGCCCATCCTCCCTTTGAACTGTGTGCAATCTGCCCAGCCGCCTGCCTTCCACCCCCTCCCCCAGGCTCTGGGCTGAGTCTTTGCCTTGGCAAATCACACCATTCCGTGGGGAGGGCGGCTCGCTGCGTTTGGCAGTGTTGACACAGCAGTCTCTGGACACGTTCCGGGAAAGCAGGCTACGGCATGTGAGATGAAGTTTCCCCTGAACTGTGTGGTTTCCAATGTGTTAGAAAAACACACTTGGAGAAGTCTGTTCAGCGTGTGTGCCTGTGTAGACCCCATTTCCGGAGTCGAAAATGCTGTTGGCCTTCGCCCCTGTTACTTTCAAACTAAGAAAAAATAAAACGAAAACAAAGTCCATCCTCCCAGCGTCTGGCTCCCTGGAACCCGAGGCAGTGTGGACAATCTGTGCCGGGTGGAGGCTGCCTGCGGTGTGGACACTGGGCCCTTTCAGCATGGCTGAGCTGCAGGGCCTCCCCCGGCCACCGCCTGCCTCCAGGCCCTTGGCTACCCCTCTTCCTCCCAAACGCCCAGTTCCTGTTCCCAAAATAACTGCCCACAGGAAACCGACTCGAGGCGGGGCCTCTGCAGTGGGTGAGTTCTTAGCGCCCCTGCAGGGATCCTGGACCGGCAGGGCCAGTGAAGGGAGCAGGTTGCCCACAGCTGCTGCAGGTCACAAGCTGTGGTGCCCGGAGGGCCAGCAACACCCTCTCTCCACGCTCCTTCCATCCCATAACTTCTGTTTTTCCCAGAAAAGCAAGGCCGGGCAGCAGCCAAGGCCGACGCCTTCCACTGCTTTTCCACCCTTCGGGAAAGGCGTTCAAGTGCGTTTGACCGTCAGATGCACTGGCCAGTAATGCCTTCTTTCTCCACAGGGACTGTGGCTACCTGGCCACAGGGCGATGAAGGCACTCGGCTGGAAACTCTTGCTCCTTCACCTGCCATCTTCCCATGAAACAAAGCCAGAGAAGCCCCCTTTGTTGCAGAGAACAGAGGTCCCACTCCTCCTTGCCAGGGAGAGAGGAGGCGGGGCTGACTCTGGAATCAGAGTCCTGGGGGGAGTTCCTCTTGGCACTCTAAGTGATAGGATGCCGGCAAGGGGGCCGCTCGTCTAGATTTCATCAGTGTAGCTAAAGTAGGTGTTACCCAATTCTCTAAGTCAGTGGTTCTCAACCCCAGCTGCGCACCAGGATCACTGGGGACCTTTCACTACTTCTTTACCCAAGCAGCCTCCAAACCAAGAAAATAAGAATCTCCGGAGATGGGACCAGGCGCTGGTATTTTTAAAACTCCCCAGATGGTTCCAGCGTGCAGCCAAGTGTGAGAACCACTGGCTTAGGAGTCCTTCTCAAACCCTAATGTATATGCGAACCACCTGAGGTCATGTTAAAAAAAGAAGTTCGATTCAGCCTGAGACTCTGGATGCCCGACAAGAATGCTGCCCTGCTGGTCTATGGACCGCACTTCAAGCCCGAGAGGCTTTCATGACACCCTGCACCTCTCCCTGGCTGAACGGCAGAACCAACGAGGAGACAGTCGGATGGGAGGG
Organism: Aotus nancymaae; assembly: GCF_030222135.1. Classification (NCBI taxonomy): domain Eukaryota; kingdom Metazoa; phylum Chordata; class Mammalia; order Primates; family Aotidae; genus Aotus; species Aotus nancymaae. Next base: position 2,771,156 of record NW_026988452.1, read on the forward strand.
TCTATGGAGGACCTGCGGACTTCCGGGTCTTGAAGGGACTGCTGAGATACAAGTCACATCCATGCATTTGGGAAATCTCCTCGATGGTGGAGAGAGCCGCTGGTCAGTGGGACTGTAACCGAATTCGGGATGGAACAAAATACAGACTTTCACCCTTGAAAGCCGGGATGAGAGAAACGACATGGGAGGAAATCGCCTCCCACTTGCCAGCTCTTTGCCTGACGCTAAGGATAGTGACAGAGCCCTGTGTCGGATTGTCAAAAACCATCTGGCCTGAAGAGGATCGTGGGATCTCAGGGAGCTCAAGCAATGAGGGGACGAGGCGGAGGTGCTTCCTCCTCTCAGGGCGTCTCGGTGTTTCAGACACGGCTGACGGGCTCTGCCTACAACAGGGGAGTCCCTTCTGCGGCCTGTTTCCTTTCTAACTCAGAGCCAGTCAGTGCCTTCAAAAATACAAATAGCATCAGCGCCTCATCACAGGTTTCTGAGTTACACAAGCACAATCTCCAGAGCCTGTGAGCCACAGTAACAAACCCTCTGGTCAGAAGGACCAAAGCGGTAAGGCACGGACACAGGTGGGATTGCACCAAGCCTCATTTTCTCACTGGTAAGATGGGCATAACAAAGGTATCTACCTTTTTAGATTATGTGTAAATTAAATAGTGTGCGTAAAGCGCATTGCACAACAGTTGGCAAATGGTAAATGCTCAATAAATGCTAGCTGCTATAATAATTATTAAACTTTCATCTCCTAGAAAGTGAAAGCTAGCATATGCTTAGCACATAGAAGATGTGCAATAAACACTTGGAAAATCGAAGCCAAAGTTCAGTTTTTCTTTTATGCTCCCTTTTGCTTTCTTAGGGTAGCTATCAGCCTTTAGAGGGTTTCCATCTTCCTGCCCCTTCTTTAATCACCCTGCAAGTGCAGAGAGAAGGTTCAGAATGCAAATGCCCCCTGGAAGAACTGTGACAACTGCCTGCTTTACAGAAAAGGGATCCTCCTGGTGGAGGAGGAAAGGACAGGACTTGGGAAAGGGGCACTTATTTACAGAGAGCCTGTAAGTGAAGAGCCCGATGCCAGGTGCTTTCCAGACACTACCTTGGCCAATGCCAGCATCCCTTCTCCTCACACACAAAGGAAGGAGCAGCATCTGCTTCTTAAGCTGAAACACCTCCCTTCACATCACAGCACCCTTTGCACACATCCATGCTCTCGAGTATGATTTGAGGAATCATTTCTTCATGACTGGAAGGTTCTGCCTTTGTTGGGGAAAATACATCTTTCCCTCTTAAGTCTTGGAGGAGTAGGTCTGGATGGACCTCGCAGTCCAGCATGCTCAGAGTGTCTCTTTGAATTTAAATACAAGGAAAGACTTCTAGGGAAAGGATGGAGCAAGGCGGGAACCAGGCTCTGGAATGTGACAGCACAGGGCACAAGGAATTGCAGTGACACTCTCAGAGTTCTCCTTCCTGATAACTGTGTGTCGGAGGGATCTGCTTTCTGCCAAGTGTGGGCTCTGCATGGCTGGAGACATTCTGGGAGGGGACGTCTGGGGCAGGCCTGCTGAAGACCACAGAACCACAGGGAGGAAAGCCATCTGCGGCGGCTCATTTTCCCTCAATCTGACTGGGTGAAGGAATGCCTAGACAGCTGGTAGAACACCACTTTGGGGTGTGCCTGAGAGTGTTTCAGGAAGAAAGGAGCATTTTTATCAGCGGGCTGAGAAAAGACTGCCCTCAGCAATATGCCTCCATCCACTCCACAGAGGGCCCTGAGAGGACAGAAAGGCAGAAGTCGTCTGAATGTGCTCTTCGCTTAGGCTGAGACTTCCATCTTCTTTCCTCAGACATCAGTGCCCCTAGTTTTTGGGCCTTCTCACTCAGACTGGGCCTTAGGCCATTGACCCTCCTGGTTCTCAGGACTTTACGTTTGGACGTGACCTGCTTCTAGTTTGCAAATAGCAGATTGTGGAACTCCTCAGCCTTCATGATAGCATCACATAATCCTTGTGGATGCATCTCTTTCTGTATATCTGGATATATTCTATGGGTCGGGGTTCTCTAGAGAACCCTGACTGCTACTCCATCTGCAGGGCAGGCCGTGCTTGGCCTTGATTATTAGAAGCAGAGTGACGCAGAGTGCAGTGTGGTGGCTGGCCCTGGACCGGCCCCTCCCAGCCCCACAGACTCATGTATTGCTGGAAGGGAGAGTGCTATGAGGGAAAATGGAAAGGGCTGTCGAACGCAGAGTGGTGAGGCGCTAGGGCACAAGCAGCCCAGTTCTGGCTGGCTGTGGCCTCCGTGTGAGGCAGAGTGGAGCGGTGTCTTCATCTTCTCCATGTTGCCACAGACCATTACGCATCTTTTCATACCGAAGGCTCCAGCACTTTCTCTGACTAGGGTGCCAGCTATCAGTGTGGGGCAGAAGCAAAACCTGGAAGAGATGGCCATGCCCAGCAGGCACGTGTGCACAGGACCAGCTGCGGTGGCCAGAAGGAGAGAAGGACGAAGGTGCCCGCTGTGCAGAGAGGGACCCACGGGAAGGGGGAGTGGTGACCGGGAGAAACCCCAGTGACCAGACAGAAAAGAACAGAGGTGCCCTGCTGAGGCCACAGCCTGGACGACCAGCCAGAGAAAGAGACAAGGGAGCCTGGGGGACGATGTGTGGCAGCTTCATGGACTTGGGCTCGGGCTCCCAAAAGACTCTAAAAAACACAACACGGAGAGGCTCTGACAGCAGCTGCACTCCTGCCATGGCTGGTGGTGGGTGCAGTGATGGCTGTTGAAGTCTCATTTTTAACTCTGGGATTCCTGGAATGCTGGAATATGGGCCAGTACCCTAACATCACTGGGATGAAGCCTCCTTTCTGCATACGGCTGTGAGCGCAGCCCTCACGCCCTCATCCTCCCCACCCTGCGTCCCTCTGTCTCTCCTTTGTCTCTCTGGATTCTGTCTGCCTCTGCCGCCATCCCTCCATCTCCACTGTCTGTCTCTCTCATCCCTGCCTCACCCTATTTCCCATTCCCCACACGACTGCCTGACTCATGGTAAGCATTTAACAGTTTTTTAAACTTCATATTATGGAGAATTTCAAACATACACAGAAGGTACAGAATAATATAAGGAACCCCCATGTGCCCGTCACCCAGTTTTCATAATCATTCATTGACATCCTCACCCACTCCTCCCTGCATGTTATTTTCAAACAAGCTCAGACATTGTGTCATTTTACCCCTAAACATTTCAGAAAGTGTCTAAGAGGTAATGGCTCAATTAAAACATAACAATACCGTTAACACACTCAATAGTTAGCAATAATTTCTTGGTATTATCAAACATCGCATCACTGCTTCAGATTTCCCCAACTGACTCCACCTTTTTTTTAAGAGTTTTTTCATTCACATCAGCCTCTAAATAAGATCCACAGACCGTGTTATGTTCGTAAGTCTTGTTAGGCTATCGTCACCAAATGTTTTTTGGCTGACCACATCTCTTCCTATCTCTCTGTGTGTTTCTGTTTTTCTGTCTTCCCTGTATAAACAGCTTGGTTTTCGCAGGTTTGGCTTCTGTCTGTCTATGTCTGTTTCTGTGTAACTTTCTCTCTCTGTGAATATTTTTCTGTCTCTCTGTGCATTTATCTGTGTCTTTTCTCCTCTGTGTCTTTCTTTCCCTCCTTCCCAAGCCCTGTCTGCCTTTGTGTCTCACATGTGCGCGCACACACAAACGCACACATGCGCACGCACACACGCACACACACACGTGCAGCCAGGATATCCGGTAAGGGAATCCTGCACACACCTATGGCTGAAAGTGTATGAACTTGGATCTGAAGAAATAAACAAGGTCCCTAGCTTAAACATTAGTGCAGCTTTATCGAAGCACCTTCTGCTTTTTGTGCTACGTCCCTTACACTGGCTTTCTGGAGACCCTTTTGTTTTTGAGCCCTTCTTCAATAATCTGCACGTGAGTGAGGACCAAAACAGATCAACAAATGTGATGGCCGAATGTCCTGCACAGATGTCCGTGGTGCTTGTTACTTTATCTGTTGTTCCAAGTAAAATTCCTGAAGGCTCGTGGATTGGTGAATTCCTAAGACACTGTCTGTAAAGAAAGCTGTAATAGAATGCCTGTCGACCAAGTGCTCCTTCACATCAATCATAGGGATGGCTCTCAGTTGTGAAAGAAATCTTTCACAAAGCCTTAAATTATTTGTCAGAGCTGGAGGCAACACACCCAGTGTTTTTCCATTCCTTTTTGCAGTGGAATTCTTTTGTGAATAAAATCTTACATAAAATGCAAATATATAAAACGCATAAAAACAGAACTTGGTAAGTGCGGGTTGGTGGGTGGAGGGTGAATTGCTATAGAAAATAATTTAAAGCAAAATAACAGACACTGAAATGACCAAACTTATTTTGCAAAGAAGTGTGCATTAGTATAGAACCAACGGCAGAAGTCACCACCTCCTCCCTTACTCTGTATAGGCAAGTTCAGTTTCACGAATACCTTGTGTCTAGGGCTTTTGATATTTTTCAGGTAACCACTTTGGAAAACAAGCTGAGCCAAATAGTCATTTTGGAGGTTTCAAGTCCCAGAAACCTTGAGTCGCGGCCCCTTTGTTTCCCAGGGGAGAATCTGTTGGTTGACTCCTTGGCAAATGACTACCAGCAGAATGACTTTAGAGTTCGATTATCAAGGTCAGAATTCCAAGATGTGAGTCTGCCTCTTGTAAGAGTTGCCTGTGCTTGTGGGAAGGTGAGTCCTGTATGTTTGGATAACAGAGCTGAGAGTCAAAGATGAGAATAGTGACTCTCCTTGATTAGGAACGGTTGCCGTGAACTCATTTCAAAATGGAAATTCCAAGCAATGGAAAGAAGCATGCTGGATGAGAGGCAGCGTGGATGCCTGGTCCACAGCTGGACACCTGGGACCCTGGAGAACCCACAGACAAAGCTGTAAACCTAGAAGAGACTCGATGTGCTTGCTGTCTACATACGTGCATCTCCAGGGGTGCTGCCAACGAGAGCTGCTGGGGAGGGAGATCGGTCTACGGTTCACACTAAAGGCTGACCGTAAGTAAGCTCAGGGGGAATTAGTCCACACAGCTGAGAGACTTGAGAAAATTCACTCAGCTCAATATTGGATTGAGTTTTGGGGGCCAGTGAGGTATACTAGAAAACACAAGTACTTCAAGGCTAGAAAGACTGAGTGTGTATCTCAACACTATCACTTTCTAGCTGCGTGACACCGAGACTACCACTTAACCTACTAAGCTTTGGCTGCCTCGTCTGTAAATAAGGATGGTGCCACTTGCCTAGTTCACAGCATTTTTGCACGGTTGACTCTCAGCAGCCTTGCAAAACTGCTAGTCAATGAAGAAACTAGGACCCGGGAGGAGCCTCCTTTCAATCTCACTTACCTGGTGAGTGGCCCAGGTGAGTGAGCAGATCTTCACTTCACTCCTGGTCCACGACTTATCCACCATCCCATTCTGCCTCTTGTCTAATCTGCAGAGGAAATGAAAATGAAAACCCAGAGGCTGAGAACTGCATTAAAGAGCAGCCAAGATTCAAATTTACAGAGAAAAAAAGTATATTGGTAGTTGCCTGGGGCTGAGGTGGGAATGGAGATTAATTGTAAGTTGGCACAAGGGATCATATTGGGCCATGAAAACCTTGTAAAATTGATTTATGGAGACTGTTGTACAACTCTATAAATTTACTAAAAATGCATTGAATTGTACACTGGAAATGTGTAAATTTTATGATATGTATAATACACTTTGATTGAGCTGTTTCAAAAAGCCAAGATTACAAAACACATATTTTCTTAGAAAGAATTGTCTATTATACCAATCATATTTGGAAGTAATTCATATCAGTTTATTTCCTTTAAAATGTGTGCCCTGTAATTACCAATTTGAAAAAAATAGAAGCGTCCACTTTCCTCCACAGTAACCATTCCTTAGCAACACAGTTAATATCAGGTCTATTTTCCTTTCCTCATTTGTAAGACTACAGTTTGGCAGCCATGAGATTGGTCAATATCAGAAGTACCACTTGTAAACAGCTGGTAAAGGGCATGGCACATGGTGTGCTCTCACTAATAGCAGGGTTAGCGATCTGCAAACTCCTACGTAAGCTAAGATCACAGAATAAGTAATTAGCAGTCTGCATGGCTGTGACAACTAGCTATACCATATGAAGACACGTACCACCCTGTATGGCACTCAATAAATCAAGGCAATTAGCATTTTTATACCCACCCAGGGCTACTGAGTCCACTGGACTTCAGTCGTGCAACAGAAATCCTCACTCCCATATCCCCAGTCTAGCTGGATGAATCTTAGCCTTTTATTTTTTTATTTCTTGAGACAGGGTCTTGCTCTGTTGCCCAGGTTGAAGTGCAGTGGCACGATCTTGGCTCACTGCCTCTAGGGTTCAAGCAATTCTTGTGCCTCAGCCACCTGAGTAGCTGGGATTACAGGCAAGCGCCACCATGCCTGGCTAATTTTTGTATTTTTAGTAGAGACGGGTTTTCACCATGTTGGTCAGGCTGGTCTTGAACTCCTGGCCTCATGTGATCCACCTATCTTGACCTCCCAAAGTTCTGGAATTACAGGTGTCAGCCACTGCACCGGCCAAATACTCGCCTTTTAGAAGGCTGCATTCTTGTCAGTAACATATGGAGTGTTCCATCACTAATTCCCGTCAATGAAGGATGAGAAGGAGAAAATTCCAGCAAGGTTGTATTTTGAGGAAGAGCGACGCTTGCAGGGCTGCAAACATGAAGTTTATAGTTACTGTTTGGTGGTGGCTGATTCCATTCCTTCATTTAATTGTCATTGAAAATGTGAAAAAGCAACTCTTCGTCGTTGTTGTTTAAAGGAGGTGGTTTTGCGGTCTGGGGACCCTGGTGCGTTTTTCAGAGCGGCCTGGCCACACGTTGGTCCCGGTTGGCGCCTTTGGCTGGAGCAGCCAGTTTCAATGTTGGTACGTGGGACGGCATATTCCTGCGGCTCTGGAAGATATAAAGTGGGTCTTCAGGGTCTTAGGGCTCACACTGAGAAGCTGTAAGCCTTTTTCTTGGCTTTGAAAGCAATGACCGTTGACCTAACACCAGGAATCCTGTGCCCCCAGTGGAGAGTGAAACCAGGATTAAAGTGGAAAATCTTGGGGCCCCAGGTCACCACATGTACACTCCACGAGTGCCTGTCACATTCCTTCTCTGTGAATGGAGCCTGCTGGGCTGACCATGGAGGCCCTGAGGGAGGGGCCGAGAGCTCACACTGGCTGGTTGGATGTCTCTGTTCTGGATTCCTGCGTCCATGCGTCTGGGACATTCTTGCTTCTCGCTGTATTCCATATGGCTGCCCTCTGCCTTTATGGGGACACTCCTGACATTTATTGCCTCCTCCATGCCAGGCACTGTGCTGAGCTGCCACACTTCCGTTAGCTCACTAGTTTCCACTACAGCCAGCTGAGGTGTGCATGCCTTTCTATCTATTGAGGGTCTCGAGGGTTGTGTATTCACACATGCAGATACATGTGCGTGTGTGCATACATATACATGAGTGTATATTGTGTGTATATGTACACATGAATATCCCACATTGTAACAACTCTACCTCCTTTATTACCAGAAATTCTCATAAATTGCTCTCCAAAATACAAAGTCAGTTCTCACCGCTTTGGCCTGTGGAAGGGCTGGATGGTGGCAGCCTTACTTGAAACTGAGTTCAGCAACTGCTGGCTCCCAGCATCCTTGCCAGCCTCTGGCTTCAGTTACTTCAGCGCCTGCCAGGCTGCTGGGGGGAGGGGAGAGCCAGCAATCTGTGGTGCTTCTAAAACTTCTGGCAGGATCACAGGAATTTGGTTTTCACCAAGCGACCCCCTCCCACTGGCACTGCGATCTTACTCAATACCGCAGTCACTGCCGAGCTGCCTGCTTCTGGAAGCTCAGATGGGGTCCCTTCTGTCTTGCCCCAAGGATTTCCCACAGCGAGAAACAGGACACTCATCCCTCTGGACTGTCCTCAGTGAGGGGTGCTCCACAGCTAACTGCCTGAGCCCCTAGTGTCACAGCTTATAAAAACTACAGTACACACTGGTGTCCATTTGGTCTGACATGTGCCCGTGGGTGGTGGCTCTGCTTGAACGCTGTATCTGCGACCAGCCATCCGCTCCAGTGAATCCTTAAGAGAATGTAGCTTACTGATACAGATGTCCTACGCCCTCGGGGAGGCCGCTGCCCTCTCTTGTAACTACTTTCCTGTAATTCAATTTACCTTTGAAACTTGATGCCAAGTGAGGGATGAGCATCCCAGACCCTTTCTGCCAGAGTTTTCATGGCCTCTGGGAAAATTTTTGCAGGCAGAAAGGTATTAGGAAGCGAGATCTGCCCCCTCCAGGGATGCAGGCATCATGTAGTCCCTAGACACCGAGTGTCCTAGAAAAGAATTAATCCTCAACTCCGCTCACACACCTCTTTTGATTCCTAGGCCTTCAGGCCTCCAAATGTAGGCTCTCAGAAAAGTTTAGCTCAGCGAGGTTAAGTTACTGGCCCAAGACAGTCTGACCTATCAAGGGCTTTGCGTCAGCCTGTGACCAGCTGTGGTTATAAAGAAAAGGAAACCTCAGATGCGTTTGGGGCCGTTGGTACTCCCAGGTTCCTGCAGAAGCTGGGGAGCAAGGATTTGAGGGCAAGTTGTTTATTTGGGAAATGATCTCGGAAAGTACCAGTCAAAAACTAGGGCAGACAGACAGAGAAGCAGAGAGAATAAGCGTGATACATTAATAAGGAGGTTATCAGGGGAAGCGCGGGAGACTGCAAAGGATAGATCCTCCAACTCGTGTGTGCGTCAGAATGACCTAAAAGGGATATTGAAACTGACTGCGGGGACCCACCTCAGAGTTTCTGATGAGTAAGTCTGAAGTGGGTAGGACCTGCCAATCTGCATTTCTTTCAGGTTCCCAGGTAATGCTGATGCTGCCTGCCAGGACGTACTTTGAGAATCACAGTGAAGCTCATGCCTCAGAGTGGTCCCACCTACAGGTAAGGAGTTGCATATTCATCTGCCACTTCCCATCTCTCATTGGCTGAAGGCGGCTCCTGGGGGGTCATCTCCTTGGTGCCTTGTGTACTCGCCAGAGGAAGCCCTCGGGCCAAGTAACAGCCACACTGTAAGGAGCCACAGGGCATCAGAGAACAGAGAGTCCTGGGGCCACACCACCTGAAGGAGCAGTGTATCTCTGTGGCCCAATATAACACCCTGCATTAGGGAGGCAGAAAGAACCCTAAGCCATAGTGACAAAATAAGCACTACTGTCCCAGCTGCTCTTGCACTCATGGTTGTGTGGCCTCAAGCAAATCTCTTACCCACTCTAGGACCCAGCTAGAAGATTTCCAAGGTCATGCCTGTCTTGAAGATCTCAATTTTCTGTCCAGGAAAGCCTCGTGGCCTGACAGTTAAATCCAAGTTTCCACGTTCAGTCCCGTCTGTGACAACATTCAGCCCTGCCCACAGCTCTGAGAAAGCACCAGCGTTCACATCTGCTGTCCCTGCCCAGTCTCTCCCTGCAGGGTGCCACTTTGCTCAGGCAAGGCTTGCCCCCAGAGTGCCAAGCAGTGTGCCCCACTGCCCTCAGGCTCCCTAGGGTGGGCGTCCTGGCTGGATCCCGCTGGCCCCCAGGCACCAGGCTCACTGCCTTCCTCTGAGTCCTTGGCAGGTATATCAAAAATTAATGAGCCATGTAGTCTCAATCAAGGAGGGCTATAAAACTATGCATTTTCTTTTAATGAGTTATGCAGTTAAAACAGTAAGCTGCTCAAGCTCTTCATCTGGGGTAGGATGATGCGTCAGGGCAGACTTCACTGTTCTCCTGCCTCCCGCCCCTTCCCTGAACAGCCTCGCAAGGACCACTGACTGCCTGTTGAGCTTTCTGGGCACCTGGTCATAAAAAGCAAACCTGGGTATTCCCAGGAAAGGGCAGCTGGTATAAAGGAAATCCATGAGGCTCACATGCACATAAACTAATGTAGTGGGCACCTGTGGGTTTATCTTCTAAGTAGCTAGATGCCTTTTGTCAGAAATAGTTCCCAGATTTTCCCTGGAAATCACACACCTCCCCCTTCTTATTCCCAAAGGTTTGAGACACTGAGGCCCATCTCATCCCAGCCTACTCAGCATACTTCGTAACTCCAGTCCAATTACAAACTCGGAGATGGGCACATGACCTAAGGCATCCAATCAGAGATGGGCACATGACCCAAGGCATCCAATCAGAGATGGGCACATGACCTAAGACATCCAATCAGAGACGGGCATGTGACCTAAGGCATCCAATCAGAGATGGGCACATGACCTAAGGCATCCAATCAGAATTTATCCTGGGACTTCTACAGAGTCAACCAGGAAAGAGACACCTGGTTTATGCTAAACCTAGAGCTGTAAGGAAGAACACGTGAGGTTTCTGGGGGTCGCCACGAGAGAAAGCCTGCCTGGGAATGAAGGCCATCTGAAAGGCGGCAGAGCCAGGAGCTCAGGAGAGAGGAGAGGCGGTTCTTAGAGAGACATCGTTCAAGTGCCTTGATCCGGTTGTCCCTGATAACTGTGCCTTCTCTTGGACCTTTCAGGGAGGTAATCCAACATTCTGTGTCTCGCTCCTGGAAGAACTGGGTCTCCTATATTTGTGTTCACGTTATTCCCTGTTCCTGCCACAGCCAGCTGTGTAGCCTTAGGCAAAATCCTGACTCCCACCCCCAAGATGTCCTCCTGCTGTGCCTCTCAGGGGCCTCTTCCAGTAGGGACGTTCAACAATTTGAGTCCCAGTGCTAGGTCATCTCAGAGCAATGGCAGAAAATCCCAGGATTCGATTCTGGATCTTTGGCACAGCCCTTATCTCTGGAAGGGCCACACCATCACTGTAATTGACTCATGAAAACTCGGAGGTGCCTTGGAAACTCTCATAGCAGCCTCTTCCATTTTCAAGGTTTCCCTTACAACTCTGAGTATAAAATCTCATTCTGCCATAAATACCATTTATTGCTTAACTTGTCTTCAAATCATGGCGTGGAGAGCCAGCAGAGTAGCAGGAATATTTCAGTGAATAACGGAAAGCCCAGCTCTTCAATGAGCGTCACTGTACAAGAGAGGGGCGAGGGACTTGGACTTTTTCCATGCCCACCCCCTAATGCGGACCCCCTTCTCTCCTGCTCCCTCAAGTAGCAATATCCTCTCCTCCTTCTAGGTTCACCTGCAGATAGCACCTTTCTGAATCCAATCCATGTTCTCCTGGGTAGGACCAGATGTCTTCTTTGTTGGAGGTCCTCTTCTTCTGTCTTAGGAATCCAGAGAGGGAGTCAGGAGGCCAAGGTCATGGGTCCAGCCCTTCAGGGTCATCCTGTGACCTAACCTGCCAGATTTGTGTTTCCTTTGTTCCAAGGTAGACCTGGCCACCTTGGTAGACGTGGCTGTATGTGTGTAGGTGTGTACAAGCACATATACATGTGTGGTTCTTTTTGCTAAGAGACCTGAGCACAGTACCTGAAGACTTTCCCACACTACCAGGTTAGAGGAAAGGTATAGATTGGGGTCACACTTCTCATCAAAGTGCCATCTGTTTAGAAGCATGCGATTGGTTGCCACTTGGATGGGAAGTTACTTCATTCCTCCTGCCCCATGAAAGTGGCTGAAAGTTCCTTGCCTGACACCTGACCTGCTGCCAAGCTCCCTTGGGTCTCCCAAGTTTTGTGATGACAGGTCACCCTTGTTAATTCCGTAACATTTAAAACAGGATTGCACCCCAGGTTATACTTCCTTTCAAAATATGTATCACCCTAATCACATGGAACACTGATGAACACCAGGTTTGACCACATTGTTATATGCAAGCTCTGATTTTAAATGCGAACTAAAGAGTCACTAATGTATGGACACTTGAGGACCCTCAAAATCACTTTTTCCCTTCTTTGTAATTTGACCTTTAGTCTCTTTCAATTTTTTTTTCCTCTAAACCTTGAAAGATTTTCTAAGTTCATGTTAACTTAATTTAACATGTTTAATAACTACACGCCCCTTTTCTCTTTTGGCGGGGAAGAAAGCTTCTGAGTGTCCCAAGCTCATTGTCCTATGTTTAGAGTCTTCTCCATCACTTTATTTCTCACAATAGAAGCCGATAAAACATGCAGGTAGGCACGGGTAGGTGGTCAGGCTTGGTCACTCATGCCCACACTCTCTAGACTTTCTGTTGGAAGCTAGTGACCCAAAGAAGCAGAAACAGAGGAAAATTTCTTTGAATGATGGTGGGGGAGGTGTGAACACAGAATTCAGAACCCAGCGACCTGTTCACAGTAGCAGGGGCATCCCCCATTACACACCTGCTTCTGCGGCACAAGACTGGCTGTGGTTCTGACGGCAAAGCCACCATCGAGCCACATACAATCCAAGCCTGAGGCTCTAGAGCTCTCAGGGATCCTGCCAGCCACCCAGCATTCCTCCAGTGAATTTCTTTTCCTGGTCATATCACTGAGGGTCCATTTCTGTCATCTGCACTGAAGAGCCGTGGCAGTGAGCCTGCTACTGCTTTCTCTTCCTGCCTCCCTTAACAAAACCCCCTTCTGCCCACTGCTGGCACCGCCCTTCATGCTGGTTCAACTCCCCCGAGGCAGCACACATGTCCTCAACATCCCCTCCCGAGTCCCATCATACCCAGACACATCTCACATCACGCCAGATTAGGAGCACTTACGTGTCTGTTTTGTGTCCAGAAGTATCACCCAAGTAGCTCATTGATAGAGAGGAGATGATACCTTCTACTCCATCCCCCCCCCAAATTCAACCTGCCCTGCCAGACTTTTCTCTGTCAGACTGAACTGGGGGAAGCTGGGCATCTGTGTCAAGGTTGGTAGAATCATCTGTACTTTATAGCAACCCAAAGAGAAACAGAAGTGGCTTGGCTTACAGACCTAAGAACTCTGCCCAGAGGCCTTGTGTCCTGAAATGGGTCCAGCTTACTCACAACCCAACAGTTTTCAAGCCAAAAGAGTCCCACGAGATACTCTCATTGTATTTTTGGGCAAGTGAGACCTACCGGGAAAGAGGTTTACTCTGAGTCACATGTCAAGTTAGCAGCTGCTGGTTTTAGATCTCTGCTCATCCTCAGCCCAGTTGCGCACTTATCACAGCCTATCCACCCACTGAAATCCTTGTCTTATTCTTCAAATCTTCCTTTTCCTCCACTTAAACAGATCTATCAGTTATGTTCTCGTCTTTCCAGGGGCCAAACACATATCTTTTCATTAAAATAATTTTTTAATTAAAAATCTTTACTAGGGATGATCACATGTGTTTTTCTTTCTTATCAGCTTTTGTGTGTTATTTTAGGACCTGATCAAAGCTTCAACTTTTCCAAGGAAGGAGCAAGAGTGGATCTTCTAACCCAATTTCTTCAGGATTGGGAAGAGTGTCCAGAGTCAGTAAGGGAGGCTTAGCCACTGCAGAAGCCTGGGTGTTCCACTAACCACTGAGCCTCACCAATCCAAAGACCCAGCAAGCATTAATCTGATCCACGTACAGGGACAGGTTTGATCATCCAAGCTAAGAACCGCCTGCTCTGGGTCTAGAACTCTCTGTGGGTAATAACTGCTTCTGATTCTTCAGAGAAATTTCAGGAGCCTTAGGATAAAGAAGGGATGGAATGGAAGGAGGGAATGAAGAGGCAGGCTAAAAGCCCTCGGCTTGTTCTTTTGGCATCTGGAAAGCATGCTACAGCAGTGGTCCTCTGCAAGATAAGAGCTGGGACACAAAGGAGAATCTTACATGGGCAGGGCAGGGACTCCTAAATGTTCCTGACGCATAGGCATCTCACCCTCCCATGAGAACCACCACATGGTGGTATCGGCCATATCCAAGAGTCAAAATTCTTCATCCTCTTCTTGAACTGTTCATCTCATGAACAGATGAGTCCAGGGAAGAGTGTCCGGTACTATGAACCAATTCACTTTCTTAGCTAAGAATGGAAAGATATCTCCACCCACCCAGCTTGCAACTGATCTTTCCACTTGCTTTGGAGAGTTTCAGCGGGAAACTAAATGCCCAAATTACTGGCTAATGTATTGTTTGTGTTCCACCTGCTCCCACAACGGACTCAAAAGAACTTTCAATAAAAGTACACACAGTAGTTTGGGAAGACTGCAATAAAGATAAGAAAGAGCCTGCGCATTATGTGGACAAAGAGGATCATTGTTTCATTTACTGAGGAAGAGCGTTGCTTCAACTAAGTAGTACTCAGGAGCTTTGAGCTTCCTGAGATGGGGGTAAAAGTGAAACCTCATGGGTCCTTTAGAACCTTATTGATCAAAAGATTTTTTATCAAGAGAGATAAGCTTTAAAAGACCAATAGATATAGAAACAGCTGATTCTTTTAAATGCTGGCATAGCCTATAGTATGCATGGCCCATAATTTATGCAGTCAGTCACCTACTGATGGCTTTCAAGTCGTTTCAAGTTTTGCTTATTTTTTCTTTCTGGACCACTCGAGCCACACTTCAATATCTACAACGCATTATCAAAAGAGAAAAGCGGGAAGCGGAAACCTTTATTGACTCCATTTTTAAACAATGGGCATAACAATTTTACGTATATGTATATGTGTTTGTACACGTGTGTATGGCCTGCAGAAAGATGTGAAAGGAAACACCAAGATTGCCAATATTTGTTATCAAGCAGAATTAGGTTCGATGATAAGCAACGGAGACTGGAACAAGAGGTGACATAAACAAGATAGAAGCTCATTTCTCCATATGTAAAAGAAGCCTGGAGACAGGCAGTCCAGTAGAGTGGCTCTACAAAGTCACCAGGGACAGGCCTTCTTCAGAGTCAGCACTCCAAAGTCCCGTGATATGGCCCTCATCCTCATGGCCTGGCTATTTGCGTCCAAGATGGTTGCTACAGTTCAGCCATCATATTGACATTCAGGGAAGCAAGGAGGAGGAAAAGATGCCAGAAAGGCAGGCTTGCTTTTAAAGGAGGGCTCTGAGAAGTCCCACGTGACAATTCCACTTACATTCCATTGGCCAGAATTTACAAAGATGACCACATGATATTGTAAAGGAAGCTGAGAAATGCAGTTTTTTATTTGGGAAGCAACATACCAGCTAAAAATACGGGGTTTGTTAAACTAAGATGAAGAGACAAAATGGATGCTGAGAAGTCTTCAGCAATCTCTACAATAGTTAATTTGAAGCATGAATAAAAAAAAGTGACATTGTCAGATAAGAGAGGAATGGAGATGCAAGCAGGTGGAAACGGTCAAACTTTTGTCATCATATATGTGTTACTTTGGATTACTTCATAATACAGCTATACTGGGTTATATTTTTAAAGTAACTCTGGTAAACTTTAAAACTTTTTATATGTTTTATATTTCTAATTTTTGTGGGTACATAGTAGGTGGATATATTTATGGGGTACATGAGATGTTTTTGTACAAGCCTGTAATGTGTAATAACCACATCATGGAAAATGGGGTATCTATCACCTCAAGCACTTATCCTTTGTGCAACAAACAATCTAATTATAAGTCTTCTAGTTATTTTAAAATGTATAATTAGGTTATTATTGGACTATAGTTATCTTGTTGTGCTACCAAATACTAGGTCTTATTTATTCTTTCTAATTTTTGTATCCATTAACCAACTCCACCTCCCCATGCCCCATCACACCTCTACCCTTCCCAGCCTCTAGTAACCAGGCTTCTACTCTCCATAAGTTCAACTGTTTTGATTTTTTCGATCCCACAAATAAGTGAAAACATGCAATGTTTGTCTTTCTGTGCCTGGCTTATTTCACTTAATATAATGATCTCCAGTTCCATCCATGTTGCTGCAAATAACAGAATCACATTCTTTTTTATGGCTGAATAGTACTCCATTGTGCATGAATATGACATTTTCTTTACACATTCAACTGTTGGACACTTAGGTTGTTTCAAAAATCTTGGCTTTTGTGAACAGTGCTGCAACAAACAAAAAGGAGTGCAGATATCTCTTTCATATACTGATTTCCTTTTAGTTATGATTCCAGCAGTCGATTGCTGAGTCACAGGGTAGCTCAATTTTTAGTTTTCTGAGGAACCGCCAAACTGTTCTACACAGTGGTTTTACTAATTGACATTCCCACCAACAGTGTATGAGAGTTCCCTTTTCTCCACATCCTCACCAGCATTTGTTACTCCCTGTCTTTTGGATACGAGCCATTTTAACAGGGGCGATATGCTATCTCATTGTAGTTTTGATCTGCATTTCTCCAGTGATCAATGATGTTGAGCACCTTTTCATGTGCCTGTTTTCCATTTGAAGTGTCTATTTAAATCTTTTGCCCATTTTTGATTGGATTATTAGATTTTTTTATTGTAGAGTTGTTTGATCTCCTTATATATTCTGGGTACTAATCCCTTGTCAGATGGGTAGTTTGAAAATATTTTCTCCCATTCTGTGGGTTGCCTCTTCACTTTGTTGATTGTATCCTTTGCTGTATAAAAGCTTTTAAATTTTATGTGATCCCATTTGTCCATTTTTGCTTTGATTGCCTGTGTTTATGGGGTATTGCTCAAGAAATTTTTTGCATAGACCAATGTTCTGGAGAGTTGCTTTTCTTGTAACAGTTTCACAGTTTGATGTCTTAGGTTTAAGTTTTCAGCCCATGTTTATTTGACTTTTGTTTATGGTGAGACATATGGGGTCTAGTTTCATTCTTCTGCAGATGGATATCCAGTTTTCCCAGCACCATTTATTGAAGAGACTGTCTTTTCTCCAG
This sequence comes from Aotus nancymaae, assembly GCF_030222135.1. Classification (NCBI taxonomy): domain Eukaryota; kingdom Metazoa; phylum Chordata; class Mammalia; order Primates; family Aotidae; genus Aotus; species Aotus nancymaae. The sequence continues at coordinate 2,787,973 of NW_026988452.1, forward strand.
TGTATATTCTTGGCACCTTTGTTGAAAATGAGTTCACTATAAGCGTGTGGATTTGTTTCTGGATTCTCTATTCTGTTCCATATGGTCTATATGTCTGCTTTTATGCCAGTTCCATGCTGTTTTGGTTACTGTAGCTCTGTAGTATAAGTAGAAGTCAGGTAATGTGATTTCTTCAGTTTTGTTCTTTTTGCTTAGGATTGTTTTTTCTATTTCTGTGAAGAATGTCATTGGTATTTTGATAGGGATTATATTGAGTCTGTAGATCACTTTGGGTAGTTACGGACATTTTAGCGATATTGATTCTTCCAATCCATGAACATGAAATATTTTTCCATATTTTCAGTGTCCTCTTCAATTTCTTTCTCAGTGTTTTATAGTTTTCTTTTCTTTTCCTTTCCTTTCTGTTCTTTCCTCTTTTTTTGAGACAGAGTTTCACTCTTGTTGCCCAAGCTAGAGTGCAATGCCATGATCTTGGCTCACCGCAACCTCCACCTCTTGGGTTCGGCTGATTCTCCTGCCTCGGCCTCCCAAGTAGCTGGGATTACAGGCATGTGCCACCACACCCAATGAATTTTTGTATTTTTGGTAGAGGCAGGGTTTCTCCATGTTTGTCAGGCTGGTCTCAAACTACCAACCTCAGATGATCCATCTGCCTTGACCTCTCAAAGTGCTGGGATTACAGGCGTGAGCCACCGTGCCTGGCTATAGTTTTCATTATAGAGATCTTTCACTTCTTTGGTTAAATGAATTGCTAGGCATTTAATTGTATTTGTGACTATTGTAAATGGGATTACTTTTTAAATTTTTTTTTTCAGATTCTTTGCTCTTGGCATATAGAAACACTACTGATTTTGTGTGTTGATATTGTATGCCACAACCTTACTGAATTTATCAGTTCTTTGTGGAGTAAGGTTCTTCCAAATATAAGATATCATCTGTAAACAAGGATAATTTGGCTTCTTCCTTTCCAATTTGGATGCCCTTTATTTCTTTCTCTTGTCTAACTGCTCTAGCTAGGACTTCCAGTACTCTGTTGAGTAACAGTGGTGAAAGTGAGCATCCTTTGTTGTGTTCCAGATCTTAGAGAAAAGGCTTTCAGTTCTTCCCCATTAAGTGTGATACTAGCTGTGAGTCTGTCATCTATGACTTTTATTATGTTGAAGTATGTTCCTTCGATAGCCAGTTTTTTGAGGGTTTTATCATGAAGCAATATTGAATTTTATCAAATGCTTTTTCAGTATTAATTGACATGATCATATGGTTTTTGTCCTTCACTCTGTTGATGTGATGTATTACATTGACTGATTTGCGGATTTTGTACCATTCTTGCACTCCAGGGATAAAGCTCACTTGGTCATGATAAATGATGATTTTAGTGTATTGTTGAATTCAGTTTGCTAGTATTTTGTTGAGGATTTTCACACCAATATTCATCAGAAACATTTGGCCCCCAGTTTTCTTTTTTTGACGTGTCTTTGTCTGGTTTTGGTATCAGGGTAGGACTGGCCTTACAGAATGAGTTTGGAAGCATTCCCTCCTCCTCTGTTTGTCGGAATAGTTGGAGCAGGATTGGTATTATTTCTTCCTTAAATGTTTTGTAGAATGCAGCAGTGAAGTCATTGGCTTTTCTTACTGGGAGATTTTAACTATGGTTTCAATTTCTTTACTTGTTATTGAACTGTTCAGGTTTTGCATTTCTTCATGGTTCCATCTCGGTCAGTCATGTGTCTAGAAATTTGTCCATTTTGTCTAGATTTTCCAATTTATTGGCATATAGTTGATTATATGGCATCAGTTGTAATGTCTCCTTTTTCATCTCTCATTTTATTTATTTGTATCTTCTCTCTTTTTCTCATAGTCTGGCTAAAGGTTTGTCAATTTTGTTTAACTTTTCAAAAACCAACTTTTGTTTCACTGATCTTTTGTTTTCTTCATTTGAATTTCACTTATTTGTGCTCTGATCTTTATTATTTCTTTTCTTCTACTAGTTTGGGGTTTGGTTTGCTCTTGCTTTTCTAATTCTTTAAGATGCATTGTTACGTTGTTTATTTGAAGTTTTTCTTCTTTTTTGATGTAGGAACTTACAGCTATAAACTTCCCTCTTAGTACTGCTTTTGCTGTATCCTATAGGCTTGATATATTGTGTTTATTATTTGCTTTAAGAAATTTCTCAGTTTTTCAATTTCATTCTTAATTGCTTCATTGACCCACTGATCATTCAGGAGTATATTGTTTAATTTCCATGTATTTGTATAGTTTTCAAAATTTTTCTTGTGTTTTCTCATTTTATTCCATTGTTATCAGAGAAGATACCTGATACTATTTTGATTTTTTAAAATGTTTGAAGACTCGTTTTGCGACCTAACATGTGGTCTACCCTTGGGAATGACCCATGTGCTGGGGAAAAGAATGTGTATTCCACGATCACTGAGTATGTTCTGTAAATATATACTAGATACATTTGGTTTATAGTGCAGATTAAGCCTGATGGTTATTGATTTTCTCTCTGCACAGTCTGTCCAGTGCTGAAAACGGGTGACGAAGTCTTCAGCTATTATTGTATTGGAGTCTCTCTCTCTTTAGCGCTGATAACATTTGTTCTATATATCTGGGTGCTCCAGTGCTGGGTGTATATATACTTACAATTTCTATATCCTCTGAATGAACCCCTTCATCATCATATAGAGACCTTCTTTGGCTCTTATGATTTTTGTCTTAAAATCCATTTTGTCTGATACGAGTATAGCTACTCCTGCTCTTTCTTGGTTTCTATGGACATAGGGTATCTTTTTCCATCCCTTCATTTTCAGTCTATGTGTGTCTTTATAGGTGAAGTGTGTTTTTTGTAGGCAACAGATAAATAGACCTATTTTTCAATCAATTCAGCCATCCTGTGCCTTTTGGTTAAAAACATTTCTAATAAGCATGACAGGGACAATTTTCCACAGATCTTTATATAAAACTCAAGGAACAGCTTGATAAGCCAACAGCTTCCTCAGGCTTAAAAAGGCAGAAGAGTTAAAAATGAAGGGCTGAGATCCTTTTAGGATCCGCATGGGAACCTTCCACTGAGGCACACATGCAGGTGGAGAGGCTGGTTATGAAAGGAGCTGAAGTTTGGAGCAGAACAGAATGCAGGGAGGAAAACACTGGCTACTCAGAATCTAAACTCAAAACTGCTTGGGACCCATTTGTCTTTCCTCACCTACAGGTCCCATGAAGATGAGCAGGGCAGGAGAAGTCCTTTAAGACAAACTGGAAAATACAGAGCCTGGGAATGCTGTGGCACCAGGTTCAAAGTTCATCACCAAACCTCACGTGTGTCCCAGAGAAAACAAGTCAGACGGACATGTTTGACCCAACTCCCCATTTTACAACTGAGAGCAGTCTAGGCTGTGAAGGGTTTCACCCAAAGGCCCCAGCTGTTGGCAGTAGAACCTGTATTAGAACTCAGACAACTTGACTCCCAGACAGTGCCCTCCTCGCTGCTGTGCTCCACAGCCGCTTTTCCTCACAACAATCCCCAAGAACATTTCCATGGAGAGAAGCAAGAACATTCATTCTTGGGTCTTGTTCTGAGAACTGTGGCTTCCCTATGGGTGCTGGGAGTCCAAAGTGGAACCAGAAGCTAACGGTGTTCTCCTGCTGGTTCCCATTCAGGTGTTCCACTCCCCAAAAGATAATAGAGTATGTAGTAATCCGGGGTTCCAGAAACAACCCTTTATTAATTTCCTAGGGCTGCTGCAACAAAGTACCACAAACGAAATATGCCAAAACCATCAACTTTCTCACTGTTCTGTGGGCTCAAAGCCTGAGGTCAAAATGCCAGCTGGGCTGTGCCCCCTCTGAGACACTGACAGAACCCTTCCTCGCTTTTCCTAGCTTCTGGTGGTGGCTGCCAGCCCTTGGCATTTCTGCGCTTTGCAGCTGTGTCATTCCAGTCTCTGCCTCTCTCATCACATAGGGCTCTCCCTGCATGTCTCTCTCCTCCTCTTTAGCAAGGACACTAGTCATATTGAATTAAGGACCTGCCCCAATTTAGTAGGATCTCATCCTAATTTACATCTTAATTATATCTGCAAAGACCCTAGTTCCAAATATGGTCACATTTAGAGGTGCCAGGGTTACAAATTCAACACATCTTTTGTGGAGGCCGTAATATAACTCGTATCAACCCCCTTTAGGTTCTTCCCTAAAAGCTTTCTGGGCCCGCGGCATCTCAGACAAGCAGGCCATGTATTAGTTCATTCTCACGCTGCTAATAGGGATATACCTGAGACTGGGTAATTTATAAAGGAGAGAGGTGTGATTGACTCACAGTCCAGCATGGCTGGGGAGGCCTCAGGAAACCTACAGTCATGGTGGAAGGAGAAGGAAACACATCCTTCTTCACACAGTGGCAGAAAGAAGTGCCGAGCAGCAGGTGGAAAAGCGCCTTCTAAAACCGTCAGATCTCTTGAGAGTTACTCACTGTCACAAGAACAGCAGCATGGGAGTAACCACCCTCATGAGTCAACTACCTCCCATTGGGTTCCCCCCAACACACAGGGATGATGAGAACTACAAATCAAAATGAGATTTGGGTGGGGACACAGCCAAACCATATCGGCCACCAAGGGAATCACACTTGAAAGGAGCATAATTAAAACAGAAATACTCAGAATTTTGATGTTAATAATGAAAAAAATGAAAGGCAGACTGTTCCAAGAGTGCCCCACTCCCAAGCACGGAGCCCCAGGGCAGTCACCCAGGGGTGGACCTGACCCCTTCCTCAAGGTTGTCCAAGAAACACCAACAGCCTTGTCGGTGTGCACAGGATCCTTCCTGCAGGCAGAGGCAGGGCAGGGATGGTGTCTCCTTGCTGTGAACACAGTCCCTCTAGCTGTCTAGGTACAGAAGGTAGAGCTACCCAGCCCTGGCAACCCTGAAAGGTGAGGAAGAGGATGAGGGCAGATCAGGGAGTGAGGGGATTCCCCCAAGCACCACAGCATATAGTCTGATGGGCTAGAGTGAGAACTCGCATGCCCTGACCTCTCGGGCAGTTGCCAGATTAAACACAGCATGGGTTGTACTCCTAGCCAACCTGAGTACATGGCTTTCCCCAACGCTGGGCCTCAGTTTCCTTCCTTCCAACTAAAGGAGTTTGGTCTCTAAGGTCCCTTCACAGTTCAGTAGTTCTGAGCTCAGAGTAAAAGCAGGAGTCTCTTGTGGGGGGATGTTTCCAGTGGGTTTTGCTAGAGGCAGAGATAGAGACGGGATTCCAGTGCACAGGAAGGAGAGAAGCAGGACAGAAAGGGAAGGGGCCAAACACATCTGCTCTCAATAAATCCAGCGTGGCTTGAGCCTAAGGGGGCTTTGGAACATAAATCCCACCACAGAGGCAGTTAAGGGCTTTTTACCCCTTTAACACCAGTAAGTTTGTCTCTGCGGGCTGCCTTAGATGAGGGTGTCCATACCTTCTGGGTGAGGTGGCCCAAGGGTAATTCTCCAGAGAAGGGGGGCTGCTGAGTCATCACAGCCCCTCACAGTAGCTGGGGGAGGAGAGCGCCACAGCCGTAGTTGCTAGGGAAAGGTAAACACCAATTCTCTCAGGCCTCCACCTGGAAGAGGCTCTGCTTTCTGCAAAGCCCTCCCCATTCATTCAACTTATATTATGGAGCCCCTGCTACCTGCTAGGCGCTGTTCTGGGTGTTGGGATATAATGCTTGCCTTCCCTGAAATCACTGCAAACAGTCTGATTATGGTACTTCTCAAGAACAGCTGGGTCCCTGCTGCAGCGAGACCCTGCCCATGGAGAAGCTAACCGTCAGCCGTGCTGGGAAGCACCTACAGGGCTGGGGAGGAAGACAGGAGAAGCAGCTCAGGTTTGCACATGTTGGGTCATGAAATGCCTACAGCACGTTCCAGCAGAGAGGCAGTAGCCACACTGGTACAATTCGGAGGCGAGTCTGGCTCCACTCTCCAGGAGTTTGGCCAGGAAGCCTGCTGTGCAGCCAACTGTAGCCTCCATATGTTTGAGCAAATTCCACTTGGCAGGTGGAGAGGGAACATTTGCTGGGCAGGCAGTCCTTTGCCTTCAAAGCCTCATGTGCCTCCCCTCTCACCTTTTAACTTGCATCCCTACTCATCTCTGCTGCCCCTACCACAATGGGAGCTTCTCCAAAGGGCCTGGGTGCTCACACTCGGCCAGCCTAGGACCCGCTTTCATGCCCCGAGAGGTTGGAGAGGAGGCAGTGTATGGCGGGGACCGCAAGCCTCAGAAGCAGGGCCAGAGCTAGACCCCGCCAGGCGATCCACGTCCAGCAATGAGGGAGGGGCCGCAACAGAGGAGAGCCACAGCCCTGTGAAGCCGGAAGGAAGTTAAAACCGGTTGTTTTATGTTTCTTTGTCAAAGTTCAAAGTGATTCCTCATCATAGAATGATAAAGGGGATGCTTTGAGAAGCAGAGAAAGTGGCCTACAGCCAGCATCATGTTAGTGGGAGGTGGACAGGCCTGGGGACTGGAGCAGATGCCCTCATGAAGCACCCACCAGCATGAAAATAAGACGCCCTTGCTGTGAAAATGAGGCGCGGTCTAGTGGGTTCATGCATTGCAACAACTTCAATTGCAAAGTGAATGTGTAGATGGCTCCGAGCCAAAGTATCAGCGCCAGCCAGCTCGCACGAGCTCACAGCCCTTTCTCCCACCTCCCCTCTCCACACACACATAAAATGTATGTGTATCTACATGTATGTGTACATTCCATCTCGCAGAGAAACACCCAACAGCAAGACTTCTACGTGGTCACTGGTGTGTATTTTAAAACTGTTTTGCCTTCCCAGAGAAAAACAAAAGACAAGACAGAAAAAGGATACAGCATTGGCCCCTGAATTAACATTTACTGGGCACTTAACATGTTCCAGGCACTATGCCAAGTCCTTTCCTTGCATGATCTCAGCCCCGCAACAACCCCCGATAGAAGGCTTATCTGCATTCCCCCTTTTACAGACAAAGAACGTGGAACACAGAGAAGGGGGCTAACTCATCTGAGATAACAAGGCCAGTATGTGTGCGACTGCAGGACCCAATCTCTAACCACTTCAGTACAGACACAGATTCCAATATAGCTCTGCCTCGTACAGGCAGTCTTCAAAAGTGTGTCAGAAAACAACTTTCACAAGTGAAGTCCAGGAATTAACAGAAGAGAAGGGCTGGGGCAGAGAGGGAGTAAGGATGGAGAGGGTGGAGAGGAAAAATGACTCCAGAAAAATGAAGCCAAGCTGAGGGACTGCATCCAGCCAGACAACTAAGCTCTAAGCTTCCTGGGAATGGATGCAAAGGAGGGAAAGCAGGGAGTGGCCCCGCCCTCACCTAATCAGAGCATCAGAATCCAACTGGCCACAAAACAGACTTTCCCAGCCCCAGTTCCGGGGAATCCATGGATTTGTCCTGGAGTCTTCCTTACTTAAGGAGCATGATTGCCGGGCGCGGTGGCTCAAGCCTGTAATCCCAGCACTTTGGGAGGCCGAGGCGGGTGAATCACGAGGTCAAAAGATCGAGACCATTCTGGTCAACATGGTGAAACCCCGTCTCTACTAATACAAAAAATTAGCCGGGCATGGTGGCGCGTGCCTGTAATCCCAGCTACTCAGGAGGCTGAGGCAGAATTGCCTGAACCCAGGAGGTGGAGGTTGCGGTGAGCCGAGATCGCGCCATTGCACTCCAGCCTGGGTAACAAGAGCGAAACTCCGTCTCAAAAAAAAAAAAAGGAGCATGATTCAAAGCCATTGTTGTTGAGAAGGAGGAAGAGAGCAATGGTGGCTTGTTATGGCTGGTGTCTTAGCCCATTTGGGCCACTGTAACAAATTACCATAGACTGGGTGGCTTAAACAACGACCGTTTATTTCCCACAGTTTTGAAGCTAGGAAGTCCAAGACCAAGGCGCCGGCAGATCTGGTGTCTGGTGAGGGCCTGGTGTCTGGTGAGGACCTGGTGTTTGGTGAGGATCTGGTGTCTGGTAAGGACCTGGTGTCTGGTGAGGACCTGGTGTCTGGTGAGGACCTACTCCTTGGTTTGCAAATGGTCATCTTCTCACTGTATACTGGCATGGCAGAGAGCAGAGAGGGAGAGCAAGCTCCCATGTCTTTTCTAACTAATCTTATTCATAAGGGCTCTGACCTCATGACCTAATAGCTCCCACAGCCAACCCTCCTAAAACCATTGCATTGGGGGTTAGGATTTCAACATATGAATTTGGAGGAAACACAAGCGGTCCATAATGGTTGGTGTTTGTCAAGAAAGCCTACCTTCCTCAGATACGTTCGTGAAAGACTGGGGAGTGGAAAGTGTCTACTGCCTGAAGCTGCAATTCGTGAGCTCTCCAGGGACAAACATGTCCACACGCTTGTCTTCCACTGGAATAAGGCAGCAACTTACCATCCTCCCACCTCCCTCCGATCTCTCCCCCTTCTCCAGCCCACACCAGCACCCCTGCAATGCTGGCGTGGTCTGGCATCGTAGGTCCGCGACGTTACAGACAAGTGCTCGGGTCAGTCCTTACCTAGGCAGCCATAAACTGTACTGGGCCATTTCTTCAGCTTTACCCCTCGCACATCTCCCGGCTTCCTCCTGGAGACCCCTTCTCAGGTCTTTTCAGGAAGGGACTTTACATGGGATGTGTCTGTGACTTTGTATCTCTGGGAATGCCTTTTTTTCTTTCACATTTAGATGACTATACACACACACACACACACACACACACACACACATTCTAGATGTGCTGGTATTTTCCTTCCACACTCTGCAGACATCACTCCATTGTCTTCCTGATTTCCAGATGGCCATTGAGAAGTTTAGTATCTATTTTAAATGGACTCTCTTGTATGGATCTGCTTTCTGCCTCTGGAAGCTTCTCTGTCTTTGATGTGTTTAAATGTCAATATAACACATCTAAGAGCATGTGCGTGTCTAACGCTGTCCTAGTTGGTGCACCACGCACTCATCTAATCAGAGGCCTCACTTACGTCATTAAATCTGGAAAATCCCCAGTCATTAGTTCCTCAAATATTTATTCTCTCCCTTCCACAGTCTCATTTCCCTCTTGCTGGGAGTTTTAGACATTTGAGTCAGCACCTCTGATTCTACCCTCCATGTTGTTTTCTGCCATTTTCTCCCGTCTCCACGCCTTTCCGGTGTCTTCTGTGAGATGAACGCCCCACATGTCTGTCTTACTAATTTGTGCTGCTGCTGAATTCCGTGTTCTTCCGCCCATCCGCTGAGCGCTCTATTTTAACGATTCTACTTTTGTCTCTGTTACCTCCAGTTAGTTTTCTTTATAACTGCTTATTCCTACTTCCTGATCTCCCTGAGGATATTTATGATGTTTATTTTAAATTATTATTCCATTTGTTCCATCATTTCTGTCCTCCTGCACAAGCCGCTCCTTTTGTTGGGTGTCTTAACAGCACACGCACTCCTCTCGGATGTCTCCCTGAGAGTACCTACCCTGCCCCCCTTGGGATTGTCAGCTGACAGCTCGAACTGCCGCCTGGCTGCGAACAGACAACACTCACCAGTGCTCCTCCAGGGTAGCGTCTGTACAGCACACTCTGGGCTCAATACCCAGGCAAGCTTGCCCCCCAGACAGGACCACCCTCTGCTGAAATGCACAGCCCTCAAGGTTGGGCTGTGGGAGTGAGGCTGCCTAAACCACCTGTCAGGTTACCATCCACTGCTCTGATGTCATTCCACAATCTCCTTCTGGTAGGGTCCCTTCCTGCCCTGTGCGAGAGACAGACTCAGGGGGCAATCTTCCACCCAGGAAATGTGGGAGAAAAAGGGAACTTCTAGAAAGCCAGCTGTGGCCCCAGCCCTGACACTGTTACCCCACATGGGGACCCTTCCACCTTCCTTGTGCCAGGGTTTTCTCCTAGTGTCTGTGCTGGTTCCTGAAATCCAGCCACTTCCTTTTTATACCTGTGGCATTTCTGGGTTTGGGCATGAAAACAGCAGCCCATGCTGGTTCAGAACCTCTTCCATTTCCGAGGACCCACTTTAATGCGTAAGCGTGACCCTGCCCTCCCAGGTCCTTCTCAGAGAACAGCCGGCTGGAGCTGCCAGCCTCCACCCAAGGTCCCCCCAGAACAAGAGACATTTATGGAAGCAAGCTGGAATTTCCCCAGGGCTTCTGACATATTTGAATGAAATCAGTCTCCAGAAAGCTGATCTTGTCCCCAGCTCCCACCCCATCCTCCATTTGCCTCCAAAGAATTGCTCTGGGAAGCTACTGCCCACTCCAGCAGTGAATACCTCTGGAATCTTCTACTTGAGACATTTCTTTTAGATTCAAGTACCAAAATCTTTACCCTCCTATAAAACAGACATATCGTATTCTGATAATAAGAAATGTGTGATGACTCTTTTTCCCTTTCCACTTGGGCTATTATAAAGCTCAGAGCCGGAACTGAGGCCCGATTCCAGCACTTACATGGAGACACTGATGGCCTGCATATTTAATTCCTTTCCTTCCTACTCCTGACTTCTTACTAGGTCTTGTTGGCCTTTCTGCCTATTTTGTTTATATCCTGATTGTCCAAAAGAAAAATTAAGCTCACTTTTAGAGACCCCAAAAAAATAGGAAAGAAAGAAAAAGCAAGAGAGGTGATTGTTTACATTCTTTAGACCTGAATTTTTAACTCTAAGCTATAGTTTACAATTTTATTATATGTGTTTCTTTTGTATGTTAACTCAATTCCACTGTGGAATGAGGCTCAGTATATAAAAATAGACACAAAACAAGAATACATAAAGTCTGTGGAGCATGTCTTTGTGAGTAATCTTATAAAATACCAAGAGGTTCCACAGATGGCCATTTATTACATTAAGCCTTAATGAAAGTCACGGTCTACCAATCAGTGGAGTGCCCCTGACTTGCAGGTGATCACAAAGCTTCTGTAAGAGTAATCATGACACCTGCTCTGGCCTACCTGGTGCTTGGGCAGATTCATTTCACAGGAGAGAAGCTACCATTATTTACAACATTTGTCCCTACTCAAAACTGGTTTCTTTTTTGTTGTTGTTTTATTTTATTTTTTATTGTACTTTGGGCTCCGGGGTACAGGTACACATCCCGCATCCTGCAGGACTGCTGCACAGGAACATACATGCCGGGGTGGTTTGCTGTCTCCATCCGCCCTCGCCCCCGCTCCCACCCCCCGCCCTGTCGCCTACATCGGGCATGTTTCCCCGGTGTTATCCCTCCCCATCCTCCCCAACCCCCTCCACCTAGCCCAGAGAGTGTTGTTCCCTTCCCTGGGCCCATGTGTTCTCATTGTTCATCACCGCCCATGAGTGAAAACATGCAGTGTTTGGTTTTCTGTTCTTGTGTCAGTTTGCTGATTATGCCAGTTAGAATGGCAATCATTAAAAACTCTGGAAACAACAGATGCTGGAGAGGATGTGGAGAAATAGGAATGCTTTTACACTGTTGGTGGGAGTGTAAATTAGTCCAACCATTATGGATTGTGGTGATTCCTCAAGGATCTAGAAATAGAAATTCCATTTGACCCAGCAATGGGACATACCAAAAGGATTATAAGTGGTTCTATTATAAGGACACATACACATGTATGTTCACTGTGGCACTGTTTACGATAGCGAAGAACTGGAACCAACCCAAATGCCCATCAATGATAAGACTGGGCAAAGAAAATGTGGTACACATACACCATGGAATACTTTGCAGCCACAAAAAACGATGAGTTCGTGTCCTTTGTAGAGACATGGATGAATCTAAAACACTAGTTTCTTATTCAATGAGGCTGCTCCCAAGCCTTTGTGAGCAAGCTGTGTGCTTGTTAGGGGCAGAATTTGCACGAAGCAGCTCATCCTCTTTTAGCAGTGGCTAAAACAATGGCTACTTGGAGCACAGGGTGCCAGTGAGGACATAAACCAGCCCATGGAGGAAAGCCATGACCACACATGCAATGATGGGGAACAGCTCTCAAAGCCATGTGAGAATTTCAGGCACCAGCTGGAGCCCTGTGATTTTCCTAGGCAAGGACACATCCAGATTCCTGGGTGACCCACCGTTGGCCCCTAAAGCCTTACTTTCTCCTGCAGATAGGCACAGAGAGCACCAATGAGCTGCCTACAATCATGCTTCATCCCCGCCTTTTCTCATAGCTTTCTGAATAGGTGGAAGCCTGTGTAAAGCTGAGCTAGAAACAAATGCCCTTTGGGTACTAGAAAAATCACTCCTTGAGGAGTTCAGAGGAGCCATGCAGACTTTCCGGGAACTTTTTCAAATGAAGTTTCTTCCTCCTCAAAGTTTAGGTTAGGAAAGGCAGCCCAGAAGAGTCCGCAGATGCTCAGGCAGGGGTGCAGGGTCTGTGTGCTCTAGGTCCAGATTTTCCCGTTTACTGCTCTGAGCCTTTCCTTTCTCTGTGCCCCCCTCTCTCTCATCTGCGAAATGGGGATTATAAACCCTGTGTGGAAGGAAGGCTTGAAGACTTGAGAAGAAATAGTGAACGATTCTACACCTCTCAAAACAGGTCCATATATAAAAATTATTTCCACTGTTTTAAATAAGTGATAGGGGAGATAGAAATAAAGTCCCATGGCAACAGAACTGCACATCAAATTCTGAATTCAGTTCACAAGGAAAAGTCTCTCTCATGGGAATTGCTCCATAAACTGGAGAATCCGTTTGAAATAAAATCATCCACTCTTTCTTGATCTGTTATGTTAGTTTATAATCTGGCATTCTGCTTCTCCTTAAAGAGAGGCAGGTGGGTTATACGTCATCTAAGGACTTAGACCTTTGTGGAAACGAAGTGCTATGGGTCTGTGTGCTTTGGAGGTTACGTGTGCTCAGAATCTGGCAGCAAATAGATCTCTCTCTAGCTGAGCCTTAGTTTTCATATCTGTTAAAGAGGAATGATATCCACCAAATGAAGTTGTTGTTGAGGGCTGAGGGAAATAATATCAGAAAAGCACTTCAGACAGTGTCAGGCCCATAGCAAATGCTCCACAAATGATAGCAAGTAGTATTCTTGTTAGAGGAGGAAGACCCCATCACCACACTTTTTCTGTCTCATACTCTCTCTCTCTCTCTCTCACACACACATACACACACACACACACACACACACACACACACACACACACACACGTATGTCAAATGAGACCTAATCCCTGCCAGGATTAGGGAGAGGTAAGCTGAGAGTCTAGGGTGCAAAATCACTCCCAGGTCTGTGCGAATCTGAGGAGTGCCTAATTAGATTTTGCAACCTAGACACTTGCCCTAGTCCTGACTCTGATGTACACACATGCAAACACACACACACGTGTCAAATGAGAACATGAAGAAATTTAAGGAAAGCAGATCTCACAGTTTTCACACAGGACACTGTAGATTCCAAGTTAGAGCTCCCCACTCTTGTGCTCTCCCATGCTCGTTTCTCATGGGTTTGAGTGTGGAGATTCCAAGAGAGGCTAACAAAGCCAGATAATGTGAGCTTGTTTCTGCAATCATGCTGATAATTTGCAGAAGAGAGAGATGGTGACTTCTCATGCATCCAGAAAGCTTTACCCCACTGAAATTTTTCCACTAGGTAGTGGATAAATAACACTGACCTTACGTTGGAAACCGACTCCTTTGTACTTTGAGCAGGACTGGTGCCCAGAAAGGTGCACTCACAGGCTTCTGGCCAATCACACAAGGGTCCTTTTGGTTGGTCTCACTGGTTGTTAAGTACTTAGATAGTGACCTGTGCAGAAGTTGTTTTCCAGAGCCCATAGAGGAATGATTTGCCGTCAATAAACACAAAAAGCCAAATTCAGCAGGTAAAGGTTTCCCTGCCTCTTTACAACGCCTCCTTAGATCATCTGTTCTTGATATGGAACTCCACAGCACTAGCTCCAGTGCTCCCTCCACCCCTCATCTGGGAGGCTAGGGAACTCAACAGCGCTAGCTCCAGTGCTCCCTCGACCCCTCATCTGGGAGGCTATGGAACTCCACAGCGCTAGCTCCAGTGCTCCCTCCACCCCTCATCTGGGAGGCTATGGAACTCCACAGCTCTAGCTCCAGTGCTCCCTCCACCCCTCATCTGGGAGGCTATGGAACTCCACAGCGCTAGTTCCAGTGCTCCCTCCACCCCTCATCTGGGAGGCTATGGAACTCCACAGCGCTAGTTCCAGTGCTCCCTCCGACCATCATCTGGGAGGCTATGGAACTCCACAGCTCTAGCTCCAGTGCTCCCTCCACCCCTCATCTGGGAGGCTACAGAACTCCAAAGCGCTAGCTGCAGTGCTCCCTCCACTCCTCATATGGGAGGCTATGGAACTCCACAGCGCTAGCTCCAGTGCTCCCTCCGACCATCATCTGGGAGGCTAAGGAACTCCACAGGGCTAGCTCCAGTGCTCCCTCCACTCCTCATATGGGAGGCTACGGAACTCCACAGCTCTAGCTCCAGTGCTCCCTCCACCCCTCATCTGGGAGGCTACGGAACTCCACATCGCTAGCTCCAGTGCTCCCTCCACCCCTCATCTGGGAGGCTACGGAACTCCACAGCGCTAGCTCCAGTGCTCCCTCCACTCCTCATCTGGGAAGGCTATCCATCCAGCTGCCCACCCTTTTGAAAAGCCTGCATTCTGGTGTGCATGGGTGCTACCCATTACCTCTCCTGGCTTTCCAGCTCTGTTTATCATGGGGCCTGCAGGTCTCATCACCAGCTCAAGAGCAAGACCTGATCCAGGCTGGGGAACGTTAGGAACTCCAGCCCACCCACTGGTAGCATCAGGAATTAGCCTTGTTGCTCACGTGTTCAACCAAATACAACCTTCTTCTGATAAAAACCTTATCCATAGGGCTTGACCTCGATTTCAGTATTGGGCTGTGCCAACTCCAAACTGGAGGTCTTGTTTGGCTTCTACCAAAAGCTGACCATGAGGCAAAGACCAGGGGAGGGTAGTTTGGTTGGACAATTATCCAAGGAAGCATAGTGAGGGAGTAGAGAAAAGAGGCAGGAAGGGAAGAAAAGTCTAGAAAGGATGGCTAATGGGCAGGTTACCACTGCAGGCACCTGAATTCAATCTGGCCAGGAATCCTCAGAAAGACAGTGTAGAACAGTTAAAGCTGAGCCACCAAACAGGGAAGAGGGTGAGATATTCATCCACCAGGGTTAAGGATTAATCTTGGGAGAATTAACTCTCAGAACTTCCACTCTCTCCGTGTGCTGGCAAGTAACTTCTGTGGCCGAGAAAGCCTTCAGGTGGAGGGAGATGTAGGGACTCAAGATAAGAAGGTATCAGAGTATAATCAGGGTGTTGGGAGCCATGAACTGAAGCTACAGTTGACCTCCAGGGTGGCAGAAGTGATACGGCATCAGAGCTGGCAGCATCTAATGTCATAAACAAACTTCCTGGAATAATAAAGTGTTTTTCTGGGCTTGGAAGAGCCCTTTCTACCCTGAGCCTTTATAATGTTAAGATTTCCCCTCCAACCTCTCATTTACCACCCTGGTCTTGATTTTTCTCTTCAAGAGAGAAAGTCAGAAATTGAGAAAGGACGGAGTAAGAAAGTCAGACGCAATAGTGGTCTACAGACTTCCTCCCACACTCCACTTTGATATCAGGCTCTGTCTCAGGCTGGGCTCCCCAGAAGATACCCTGAGATGTAGAATGGTGTGTGCTAGTCATTTAGTAAGGAAATACTCCCAGGGGGAGACGTATAAGGAAGATGGAGAAGCAAGACCGGGAAGGGGAACAGGACAAGCAGGGGTGTTATCTCGGGCAGAGTCCCTCTGGGGTGGCCTCTGCCTGATCCCATGGGGAGCTCTGGAGTGTAAGTTACATCTCAGAGTCGTCCTGACCCAGAGACAAGAGAACTGTGCTCTCATCTTCCTGTACGGATGAATCATTGGCTCAGGGCCACTCCAGAGGGCTGTACGTTCCCAGACCTTTCCAGCTTTCCATTAGTGTGGGTGAAGTAAGCTCTACTAGCCCAGCTGCAAGTGCTGGCCATTGAAAATAAAAGAGCACCTAAGCCATGGCGAGGGGATTTGATGGGCCCTGGACGGGGCATCAACATATCTGCTACCAACTGCAGGTAAACTTTCATTTTAACAACAGGTTCTGCTGCTTTAAAAAAGTTTGAATACTGCTGGATTAAAGAATCTCAGTGGTTTTTGTTTAACTTTCAGCTGTGAAAGTCTCTAATTCTTCA
Organism: Aotus nancymaae; assembly: GCF_030222135.1. Classification (NCBI taxonomy): domain Eukaryota; kingdom Metazoa; phylum Chordata; class Mammalia; order Primates; family Aotidae; genus Aotus; species Aotus nancymaae. The sequence goes on from NW_026988452.1 coordinate 2,804,178, forward strand.
ACATGGAACTGCAGATCACGTGATTTTGGGGATTGGGTGCTAAATTATCCCATTAAAACTGAAAATAGTTCCTAAATCACACCCTAAAAGTGCCTGAAGCAAAGACCCAACCATCGCTGGTTGCAGAAATTTCTGGCTCAGGAAGATCTAGTCGAAAAAATATAAGAATTACTGAATCTATCCATCAGAGATGACACACAGAAAAGTAGTAGGCATTGCAGCTGGTCCCCACCCCGCCCCCATCATTCTTTCCTTCTCTGGAGATTTTGGCTAACAATAGAAAGTCAGTAGGTGTTGGTTCCCATGTTACAAAAGTTTCTTCATTGATGGTATATGTTTTTACTTCATTTCCATTCAATAATTCTTCAGAATAACTCTTAAGATGTACAAAAATGAGAAATGAAGATGAAATTGAGATGTTAGAAGCATCTAGCCCTCTCTCACTCTGGGTAAAACTTGGAGGTTGGGGTAAATTTTCTTAATCCTTTAAGGGATAAAATTAATATATGGGGAAGTCCCCTAAACCATCACAATATCTACACCTTAAGTTTAAAAGTATTTAGTGAGTTCACCATCCCATGCCTGTTTATTCCTCAGGTCATATCACATGACACAGTCACGCTTCCTCAGGAAAAAAGAGGAACTTCGGAACCTACGTTGGAAATAATCCTGTTTTTAGTTCTCTGGAAACATTTCATCACGGGCAAATAGAATGATTTAGAGGAGTTTGTTCATTTTGACTGTGCATGAAAAAGTAAGCCTATTCTTTCTTAATTGCCAACAGGAGAAAATACATGAAACATGTAATGGAATGTCAAAACAAATCCATTTCCTGCTCCGGCTTGTAAATACCGTACTTTCTGTAAGCAACAGCAAAAACGCATGAAAAGTGAGATCTTCATGATACTAATTTCATTCATCCATTCAACAGGCGATTACTGTGGGTCTTCCATGTAACAGCATTGTCCTGAGTGCTGGGGACACAGCAGTGAACAAATCTCCAAGATGCCTTCAAACCTTGAAATACTCATCCCGTTATTTTCTGAATTTGGCATACAAATTGGAAAAATATTTCCATTTTTAAATCTCTGCCTGCTGCTCTGATAAATAATGTTCTCCCAGGTTCCCAAAAGAAGAATTAATTTGGCGAAACAAATCAGTTGTTGTTTCAGTCACTGTTATGGTAATAGAGAAATGAGGTTTTTAATTAAGGCTGAGGAAGGACGGAAGAGTAGCAGGCAAATAAATGCCTACATGGCTTGATGCAGACATGACAGGTCTCCTTTTCTGCCATGGTGTCTAGAATTCTCTCCATTAGAGCATCCTGTAGGTTAAGGCAGTTTATCCAGAAGGCCTCAGTTATGTGCACTTTCTGCCTTTGAATATGTTTGCACCCACTATCTTGGCATGAATAAAGTTTTAACATCAGCCACTTTTAGGGAGGTATACTGCAGGTATCGCCATTTTACAAAAGAGTGCACTGAAGCTTAGAGAGGTTAAGCACCACGCTCCAGGTCACACGGCGTAAGATGGGATCAGGACTCAAATCCAGACAGTTTGATTCAGGTACTCGGCACTTTTAAACTGAATTAACTTGCAACACTTAGAGAAGAGGTCTGAATTGTCCAGTATACTTATCACCCACCTTTATTTTTTGAAATCACTGCAGTATTTTAAATTACACAAGGAATATAGGTTACTTGGAATTAACCCAAGAAAGAAGAAAGAGGAGGAAGAGAACAATAAAAAATAAGAAGAGAAAGTAAAGCAAATGCAAGAGAAGCACACAGTGGGCTCTATTCCCACTACCCAGAGAGCACACACTCTCAGAGGAGGAAGCACAGCCCCAAGAGACAAAAATTGGTCCCCATGGGGAGAAAACAATTACTCTTCATGTATATAAAGCACAGATGTTCGTGCAGTACATAAGCAGATAATATACAGAATATTGGTGGTAAAAATTTCACTGGAGAAGCTGAGCGCGGTGGCTCACGCCTGTAATCCCAGCACTTTGGGAGGCTGAGGTAGGCAGATCACAAGGTCAGGAGTTCAAGACCAGCCTGGCCAACAAGGTGAAACCAGCCTCTACTAAAAATACAAAAATTAGCTGGGTGTGGTGGCACGTGCCTATAGTCCCAGCTACTCAGGAAGCTGAGGCAGGAGAATCAGTTGAACCTGGGACGCGGAGGCTGCAGTGAGCTGAGATCACACCACTGCACTCCAGCCTGGTGACAGAGCAAGACTCTGTCTCAAAAAAAAAAAAAAAAAAAAAAATCACTGGAGAATAACATCAGGAAAAATGGTGTAAAAAGGCTTTTTGAGGGAAAAAAACTAAAAAAATGAAGTTTGAGAAATACTGCCATAGATACATTGGTACGTATTTGTACAAATTTCCAATGCATACTGTTCTTTTGTACAAAAATGGGATTATGTGTATACACTTTATCTTTCCATGGCAATAAGCATCCTTAATATTTTATGCCATTTACCAAGCACTTTTGCATATAGTATCTCATTTGATTCTTCAATTACTGTATGAAGATAGACATTTTTATTATTGTATTCATTTCACAGTTAAGGAAGCTTAGGTTTAAAAGGTGAATTAACCTGCCCAAAAGTCTTTTAGCCATATAAATAGCAGAGCCAAAATCTGAATTCTATGTCTCAAAACCTTTGTTTATCTTGCTATATTTTAGCCTCCTAAATAGAAAGTTTCATTTATTTAAAACGTTTTTAAGTTTTCTAGTAAAAGTATAACTTTTCCTCAGATATCACTTATGCTTTATCCCAAAGTTTGCAGTTTCCCCATCAAGCAGATTTAAGAAGGCCTTCCGTACCGTCACACTCTTCCCAACTTGTCACTAGGTCCAAATAAGACACTGTTGAGGGAAAGGACTTTGTAGAGCTCAAAGAGCTTATCACAAGACCACAGCCTCTTAGACGGGACTGACCAGCCCTGAAGAGGCCTAAATAGTTTGGATCATGGTGTAAGGAGGCCGTGAAATGCACGACCTCCCAGTGAACTCCCTTACGTTATTCTAGTTCCTGTGCCAAGCCCCCACACCCAGGGTGCCGTTCACAGAATGAATGTGGTGAGAATCGAGGGGCTGCCTGTTGGTTTAGATCAGTTACAGGCAACTGGCAGCAAAGAAACCTTGAGACAAGGCATAAGGAGCGTTCCTCTGTTTTGACCATGAATTTTATTAGAGATTTTTTGTTTTGTTTGTTTGGGTTGTTTTATTTTGTTTTTTAGAACCAGATGGGGGTTTTCTGCTCAGCTCAAGCCCTCCGCCCATAAGGCTGAAGGAGAGCACCTATTTGCAGGCCGGAACTTGGGTACTGGCAGCCATGGCTCTGCACAGAGCCGTCCTGACCTCCTTGAACCATGAGTCCTGCAGAGTGTCCGGACAGGGGCTGGATGTGTCATTTCACCCTTCTCAGGTATGTCACTCCAAGTGCACAGGCAGTCTTCCTTCCCTGTGGCCACACTTGATGTCACTCTGGTGTCTTTTGGAGGCCTTTCCCACTGTCCTTACTGTGGGCCATTCTTGGATCCATCTCAGCCAAATTCTGGGAGAGCAGTGCAAGAAAACATTCTGGTGTCTTGTGAAACTTGTTCAGCTGGGAACCTGGCGACAAGGGTTGCTATGGCAACCTAAGCAGCTGCACTTGGGGGAACCGTGCTTCCTGCTGGAGTGTGGGACATGTTTGTGCTTGCACATGAATGTGTGTAGCACAGAGGAAAGGAATGACATTACTACCAAAAAGGGTGAGTCAATCCAGGTAAGGCCCTAGGATTGTCCCATAAGCCATTTCCCTCAAGCCCACTCAAGTGTTCCCCCAGACTCAACTGCAATTTCATGACAGCATGAAGCCAATCCTTTCAAATTGTCTGCATTAGCTCTGTGCTTGTGAAATCTTCTCCTCAATGTGTGGTTCCTCCAAGTTTTATCAGGATACAGTTGCCTCATAATCTTTGAGTCCAATAAACCTGCAGGTATCCACAGATGGATGGATCGCATGTGTATTCCACCTGTAAATGCTGTTCATGGCAGGTGACAGCGATGCTGTGGCTGCTTGTGATAATCAGGTTTATCTTCGAATGTGAATTCACTTGATCTTTTTGAAATTATGTCTAGAATTTCTACAAAGCATATCATCAACATGATTTACAGATTTTGGATCTCGTGCAATGTACTCAGGGTTTGTGAGAATTTCTTCATTGTCAGTGCTTCTTTGTATAATGAAAGAGGATTGAGTAGCATTACTTAATAAAATTTTAAACTTCCAAATGTAAAACGTCTGAATCGTATGTAACTAAAAACAAATGTGGGGCGGGGCGGGGCGCGGTGGCTCACGCCTGTAATCCCAGCACTTTGGGAGGCCAACCCGGGTGGATCACCTAAGGTCAGGAGTTCGAGACCAGTCTGACCAACATGGAGAAACCCCATCTCTACTAAAAATATAAAATTAGACGGTCGTGGTGGTTCCTGCCTGTAGTCTCAGCTACTTGGGGAGACTGAGGCAGGAGAATTGCTAGAACCCGGGAGGTGGAGGTTGCGGTGAGCCGAGATCATGCCATTGCACTCCGGCCTGGGCAACAAGCAGGAAACTCCGTCTCTCACACGCACACACACACACAAAAAAAAAAAAAAAAAAAAAAGTGGAAGAAATGTTAGATATTTTTAAAATTAGAGACAAAGTGCTCTATACAGATCCCTCCTCTCAGGTATTAATAACAATAAATTTATTAGGAGATTATTATGTACAAGGCTCTGTTCTAAGTGTTTTACATGTACTCACTCACCAAACCCTCACAATAACAACATAAAGTAAACATTATTATTATTATTGTTGCTATCTCCATCTTAAAGAATAGGAAATTCAAACACAGAGTCAAGTTGCCCGAGTCACAAGGCTAATAAACGTCGAAACTGGCATTCAAGCCACGTGGTCTGGCTCCACCACCCGGTCTGATGACCCCACCTCTGGGTCTCCCCCAAACCAGGAGTCTGCCTGGCATCGGGGAGAAACAGAGCCAACCTCCGCACTTTCCTCTACCGCCCCTCTCTAGCTCTCTCTCTCCTCCTCACCCTCCTACGGGTCTTCTTTACTTTTGGGTAGGAAAACAATTTCTTTCATTATTATGTACTCCTTCAAAATTATTGGTTAGGGCATACACTTTGGGCTTCTGGTATTCAAGCACTCTAGAACTTTAAAAGTCTTATCTCTCAAAGTTACTACATCTGCCGTGGGCTTCAGAAGTCTGTTTTAAAACTCAAAGCTGAGCACTGGCTCATTTCTATCTCCACATTTCAGTTCGCTCCTGAGGAGATAAGCCCCAGCCTCACAGTCTAATTTTAGTGGAGGAAAGACCGTAGATCAAAATGAATTAGCAAGAATGAAGATACTTCAATTAAAATTTCAAATGTTATTCCTCTACACGTTGTATCTGAGAATAAGGAAATTACTAATTGCGTTTGTGAGAAATATAGGAATAAGTAAATGGGATGTGTTAATATTTTAACTGTTCAGACCTGCTGCAATGGCATACGTTATTCAAAGTAAAGCCGGATCTGCCAGCCCTCTGTGTCACAGGGCTGCCTCTCAACTCCACTCTTCTATTCTTCCTTTCAGAATTTTAGCCACAGAGTGAGACACAACATTTCCCAGGCTCCCTTGAGCTATGTGTGGCCATTTGACCAAAGTCTAGTTGAGAAATGGTTTGTGTAACTAACTTCCAAATCACATTCTTAAAAAGGAAGCTGCCTGTTCTTCACTTCTTTCCTCCTGTCCAAGTGTCGATGCCACAATCACAGAAACGAGTCAGTTTGACCATGCTGACAAAACCATCAGCTTGATAAGACAACAATAAAACAACCTCGGGTCCATGGTTACCCTGATGTGGGAGAGCTGCCCGGGGCCACCCACCAGCTAAAACAGAGACGTCTGTAACTATAAAACTTACTTATCTTTAATAACAGACAATTAAAATGTCTATTTTGTTTAAGCCACTGTTATTTTGACCTCTCTTAGTAGCCAAGCCAATATCTTGCTTAATACGTCACCCCAAATTGGAAGGAAAGAGCATCTATTCTACACACAGCCTTGGCCTGACCATCCAGGCACAATGAAACAGACGCATGAATTCTCATCAGACCCCCCCACACACAGTCACACGAAAACACAGTGCAATAAATCATATGACAAAGGCAAGACCATGACAACAGGGCTTGAGGGGCTGGGACAAGTCCATGGCCTGAAGTATAGGTAATGGAAAAAAAAGACCTGAGAAAAAAGGTGGGACCTGACCTGACGCTTTAAGGATTAGGTGGAGCCAGGCAAGGAGGAGAGGGAAGGAGACGATCAAATGAAGCGAAGTGGAGGCAGAGTCTCTGAACGGCTACGGTCAGCCAGGAGACTGAGGACCGGCCAAAAGCAGCGGAGAGGACACAACAGGACCCAGCTGCGCTGGGCCTTGAATGTCCGCCTGTGTCGTGAGGCCATCATTCTCTAGGTGTCGCCATGGGTTTTCCTCTGCTGGACGCTCCTGCTCCTATAGATGTTGACAGCCCTGCAGCTTAACCAAGGTACCTTCCCGGTAACTTCCAGGGAGTGAATCACAAAAGACTTCTACGGAACATGCCTGACCCACTTCCCTTCACTTTGTATCATCTCCACTCGTGTCAGCCCTTTTCAGTGCCTAGCCCCTATGTCTGTTTGCCTAAAGGCTTCTACCAGCCAGCAGAGCCAGCCATGCCACAAGCGTGCCCACAGCTAGTGCCTTATTGTTGCACCAGTGGGAGCTGGTGGATAAATGTGGCAGCTCCCTCATCCTTTGAGTGCAATTACTCTGAGGCATGTGCTCTACACGGGCACCGAGAGTTCCCCAGAGAGATGAAACCTCAGTTGCCCACGGTGGTAAGAGCCTTGAAAATGCATCTTGTATTGGCTTCCCTCTCTTCCCTGCACCACTTCCTCACTCTCCTCTGGCATTTCCTAGGTTCATCTCCCAAGTAAACCACCTGCATTAGAATCCTGATCTCAAGATCTGTTGCTGGGGGAACCAAGGCTCTCAGGACACCCTCGACTTTAAGAATATCCTATGCTGATTTTATTTACATACCACAGAGGCCAAGATAACGTGAGACTGACAGGGTCATACTGAGACTTTGAAGGTCTCAAAAACACAATGCAGAGAGCCAGGGAAATAAACAAACTCAGAGTACACCCACACCACCAACTCACCAACACCTCCTCGTCTTCAGGAAGACCATAGTTTGTCGGTGAGACAGGCCCACCTCAAGTAAGCAATCTTCAAGTTCATGCTTCACTGCCCCTTCTTCCCGAATCAGGTAACCTCCCCATGGCTGTGAGGAAGTCTCACCCTCTTTGATAGGCATCTTCTCACAGAGGAATCTCTGTGGGGGCAGAGACCAAAGGCCATAAAGATTTGGCCTTTCAGCCCCCTCCTGCCCAGAGCCTCAGCCCTACACAAGTAATGGGGAGTCCTGGAGATCCCTCAGGAAAGCAGCGTCATGACATGGCTGCCTATTTCTTCAGCAGACTCAAGCCATCACGCTCCTTTCAATGAGTGCTCAGACTCAGGAGTAGGAGCAGTCATTTAGATGTCAGCAAGGTATCAATACAGGCTTCATATTGGCTAAACGAAACAGAGAAATGGGATGTACCCTTGAGGGAGTGGGTAGAGGCCCCATGCCCCAATTCCTCATTCTATCCCTCACTCTGAGCATTCGCAGTCCCTCTGCATCTCCCTCCCGTGTGCCTTCTCTTCTGCCCGCCAGCCCCAGCCTTGCTTGATTTGAGGAGGCAGGAAGTCTGCTCTGCCATCCTAACTTTCCCTCTGGTTACTGCGGCCTACAGCTTCCTCAAGTCTCTGTTTCAGTCCCACTAAAGGAAAGGAAGTGGCTTTCAGGGTACCTGTGAGAGAAAAGGAGGAGCAGAAATAAAAAACAGGATATACATAGATTATCCACCTTTTTGAGGAACAAAAGCATTCACACATTTAAAGTTTCTAATCAGCAGGCATGGTGGCTCATAGCTGTAATCCCAGCACCTTGGGAGGCCAAGGTGGGGGGGATCATGAGGTCAGGAGTTCAAGACCAACCTGGCCAAGATGGTGAAATGCCATCTCTACTAAAAATACAAAAATTAGCCAGATGTGGTGGCGTGTGCCTGTAATCCCAGCTACTCAGGAGGCTGAGGCAGAGAACTGCTTCAACCTGGGAGGGAGAGGTTGCAGTGAGCCAAGATCATGCCACTGCACTCCAGCCTGGGCAACAGAGCAAGACTCCATCTTTTAAAAAAAAAAAGTTTCTAATCACAGTGTCTGGCTCACTACAAGGACCTAAGTCATAGTAGCTGTTACTGTTTGTGGTAGATTCATTGCACACGTGGGCCCAATTCTCTCTATTTTCCCATATCCATGCCCCTTTGCACTGTGACTATGTAGCTCCTCCCATTAAGAGGCGGAGACTACTGCCCCACTCCTTGGATCTGGGAGACCCTGTGACTTGCTTTGGCCAGCAGGATGTGGAAGTGATGGAATGCCAGTGCTGAGCGAGGCCTTCAAGCGGCTTTGCATTCTTTTCTCTCTCAGAAGGCTGCTTGGCTGCCAACATAATAAGCACAAACTGGCCTCCTGGAGAATGAAAAGTCACGTAGAGCAGAGACAAGCCATCCCAGTGACTGCCGATGCATGAGAGCCCAGCAGAGACCAACAGAGCCTGGAGAGGACTCACGGAACTGCCCGGCCAACCCAAGGACTCATGACCTGGAAGAAGCATTTTCGTTGTCTGCCACTGAGGTTTTCTGGTTGTTTTTCATGCAATATAACTGTGGCAATAGCTAACTGATGTATTATGTGTTTTTTATCATTATTAACAGGCAGTTGACTAAAGAGAAAAGAGCATGTCTGCGTGCAGGCTGCTTGGAGGCTGCTCAGGCAGACACAGAGTGCCCTTGTCAAGTTGGCCTTGGGTGGGAAGGCAGAGAGGGTAGGGCCAGGAAGGAGAATATAGTGCCTCCTGTCTGTGCAACTATGGCCTTCCCGTAGCTCCAAGGTCTCTTCAAATTTCTGTTTGCACGCACATCTCAAAAAAGAATCTCAAACAATATACCTGTCACATATTTTTAAGTTCATAGGTAAAAGTTTTCACCATAAGTTTCAGTAATTACAAGAGATGTAATTTTCATTTTACTGCAAATATTGACGTTTAAACATACAACTATCAATCTTAAAATATTAACGAGAATCTGGAGCTCATAAAGGTTTCATGCTCATCACCATCCCATTTAAAATATATGAATAAGCTCTTCTTTACTGTTAAGAAATTTTACATTTTTCCTTTTTCTCCTTGAATTTATATTTCTTCTCTACTTCCTCCATAAACCTTTAACATAATTTAATATACTTTTAAAATTTGAAGGTATTTTATTGATCATCCTATCATACATTAAAATATATTACATATGTATTTGTAATACATTAAAAAATATCTTTTATCCTTGTGACCTTAAGGTTTTCCATGCTTTAAAAAATTGCTTATGGATTGAATTATTACACAACTGATCAAAATTGCATTAAAAGGTTACCAATTTTGATTGTTTTTTAAACATGAAGTTAAATGTGATTGGAAGTGTATCTCCTAATGAGATGAACTATGTTCTGACTTTTCATATGTATTTAATAAAAGAGAGGGGTATATTCTGCTAAAAATTAATCAGTCCAGAAGCTAGGATAGTATTATTCCTGTTAAAAGCAGAAAATATTAAATATTTTATATGGTAAAATAAAATGAGTGATAGCTATTATTGGATTATTTCATGATATCATTTCATAAGATGGATTTTAAATTACCTTACTGAATATACTGCATCCAAATAAGTCACCTAAAATTGGTATTTGTGCAGTTTATTTGCTATATCTTGAGAATTGTGAAAGTCTTGGCAAAACTTGCAGTTCTATTTAAATGAATCAGTACAGCCCAACCTATATGCCTGGACTGTACTTCTGTGCTCTTCCTTTGAGCTGGAGACCTGACCTGGGGCTGGTACTGAAGGTGGTTGAAAGGTATTGATTACATTTAAATATATTTGAAAAAGCCACGTTCTTTTCTCCTCTGGCATTCAGTGTTTCTAACTGATGTTCTCTTTGCTTTACTGTCATTGGACTCTCCTTTAAGAAGGAAAATGTCTTGATTCTTACCACTCTGGTTTTCACATGTCTATATTCAGAACATCCTAACGTGTGGCAAAATACTATTCTCTAGACCATCTTCTCCCTTAACACAAAGTGCATGGGATGGGAAGCCACGAGCGCCCAGGAGTTAACAGAATCTTGGCTAAGCAATAAACAACTCTTCCTCTAACTTTTTTCCATTCTCCCTGAGGTTTGCACACCTTGTGGCAATATTACCATAGTCAGATCAGGGGTAATGAAGAGTCTGCCTTTTTGTGTTTTTTAAACAATAAAGCAAGAGGACACGGTGGCTCACGCCTGTAATCCCAGCACTTTGGGAGGCCGAGGCGGGTAGATCATGAAGTCAAGAGATCGAGACCATCCCGGTCAACATGGTGAAACCCTGTCTCTACTAAAAATACAAAAAATTAGCTGGGCACGGTGGCGTGTGCCTGTAATCCCAGCTACTCAGGAAGCTGAGGCAGGAGAATTGCCTGAACCCCGGAGGCGGAGGTTGCGGTAAGCCGAGATCGCACCATTGCACTCCAGCCTGGGTAACAAGAGCAAAACTCCGTCTCAAAAAAAAAAAAAAAAAAAAGAGGACAAATGAAACTCAGAGGTGTTGTTAGGCAAATAAAACCAGCAAAGTATGTGTATGAAAATTAAGGGTCTGGAGATCTGGTTCCCTGAACAACCCATACTCAGTATTCCCTGGAACTTTTTCACAGGCCCCTAGGGGTGAAGGCTTTCCTTCCCTAGGTGTTTTCCTGTCTTTACAAACGACTCTTACATCCATTGTTTCACCTGATCCTGCCACACTGGGTTGAGAGGGAGAGCAAGGGCTCCCATATCCATTTTACAGTTGAGGTGACTGTCCCAGGGCCATGGGGCTTCCACCAAGATTTAAATAATATTAACTATTCAGAAAAAATTATTTAAATAGATAGATTGTAAGTGATTATGTAATTCTTGTTAAGGATAAAGATTTTCCAAATTAAAAAAAAGAGACTAATATAAAATTAAAAGATTTCATAGAAAATCATAATTCTAAATTTAAATGGGAGGTAACATCATGATTTATTTCTTTTTCTAGAAAATGTCTGCTTCCTACCTTTGTTCTTTGGAAGGGCCTAGAAGCAATGACAACTCAGTAGCAGTGGCACCCTTCATGCCCCCAAAACTACTGGTTTGCAAGAAGTGCAGACACTAAGGGGACTTGTAGGCAGCACAATAACAAGGCAATCAGCTAAGATAAGAATGTGGAAATTCTACAGGCCTAATGCCCTAACTGCTTCAACAAAGAATAGCATAGGAAAGTCAAGTGAAGTATGCTAGAGATAAACAGTCAATCAAATACTATGTGCAGGCCTTGTTTGCATCCTACTTTAAGCAAAGCAACTATAAAAAGACACTTTTGACACAATCTGGGAAATGTAAACAGACTGTATAAAATGATATTAAGTAAACATTGGTTTTTAGGTATTATAATGGTATTGGGGTTGAATGAAAAATACATTCAACTATTCAGGATATATACTCAAGTATATACAGACAAGGTGAGATGATGTTTGGAATCGGCTTTAAAATAATGCAGCATTCTGCCATCCTGTATCTTTTAAGTAGCACATTTAGACCATTCACATTCAACATTAATATTAACATGTGAGGTACCAGTCTCTTACTCATGCTGTTACCTGATAGTTTTGTTGTTGTTGCGTTATTGCATTATAGGCCCTGAGAGTTTTGAGTTTTCAAGAGGTTCTATTTTGGTGCATGTCCGGCTTCAAGAGACTTAACCTAAAACAGAAGGGTTTATATAAACTCAAGGTAAAAGGACAACGGAACACAAATGGAAACCAAAAGCAGGCAGGAGGAGTGACACAGTTCGGCTCTGTATCCCTGCCCAAATCTCATGTTGAATTATAGTCCCTGGCATGGGAGGTGGGGCTTGGTGGGAAGTGATTGGACCACTGGGGTGGATCCTTGATGAATGGTTTAGCACCATCCCTGCAGTGCTGTTCTTGTGACAGTGAGTTATCACAAGATCTGGTTGTTCTAAAAGTGTGTAGCACACCTACCCCCACTCCTCCTACTCCAGCCACATAAGACATGCCTGCTTCCCCTTCACCTTCTGCCATGATTTTAAGTTTCCTGAGGTCTCCCCAGAAGCACAAGTTGCTATGCTTCCTGCACAGCCTGCAGAACTATGAATGAATTAAACCTCTTTTCCTTAAAATTACCCAGCCTCAGGTATTTCTTTAAAGCAATGTGAGAATGGATTAATATAAGTATCTATTCTTATAGCTACTTCAAAGACAAAACAGGCTTCAAAGCAACAGCAATAAAAACAAAAAAAGACAATGATGGTCACTATATAAAAGGATCAATCCAACAAGAAGATATTACAATCCTAAATGTGTATGCACCACACACTGGGGCTCCTAGATACAAAACAATTACTATGAGACCTAAGAAATGAGATAGACAGCAAAACAGTAATAGTGGGAGACTTCAACACACCACTGACAGCACTATACAGATCTTTGAAACAGAAAGTCAACAGAGAAACAATGGGCTTAATGACATGCTAGAACTAATGGATTGAACAGATATTTACAGAACATTCTACCTAAGATCTGCAGAATGTACATTCTCATCAGCACATAGAACATTTTCCAAGATAGACCATATGATAGGCCACAAAACAAATCTCAATAAATTAAAAAAATCAAAATCATGTCAAGTATCTTCTCAGACCACAGGAGAATAAAACTAGAAATCAACTCCAAAAGGAACCCTCAAAAATTATACAAATACATGAAAGTTAAATAATCTGCTCCAGAATGATATCTGTGTTAATAATGAAATCGAGAAAGAAATTCAAAAATTCTTTGAATTGAATGATAATAATGACACATGTTACCAAAACCTCTGGGAGACAGCAAAAGCAGTGCCAAGAGGAAAGTTTATAGCACTAAACGCCTACATCAAAAAGTCTGAAAGCACAAATTTACAACCTAATGTCACACCTCAAGGAACTGGAGAAACAAGAAAAAACTAAACCTTAAGTTAAAAGAAGAAGTAACGAAGATCAGAGCAGAACTAAATGAAATTCAAACAAAGCAATACCAAATAGCAATGAAACCAAAAACTGCTTCTTTGAAAAAAATAATTGATAGACCTCTAGCTAGATTAACCAAGAAAAGAAGAAAGAAGATCCCAATAAGCTCAATCAGAAATGAAACTGGAAAAACTTAGGGAAGAGAGTGGACAGGTGATAAGGCTGACATGCAGCTCCCACTTGGATGGATGGAACAGTATGTGGAGACTCACACTGTGAACTTTTGCTCCAGAACCACCACAGATCCTTCGAAAGAGTTCACAGATCCTTTGAAAGCAGCAGCAGGCCACTGCAAATTCCAGAAGACAGGTGAAAAACTGTGAGTTCTCAAAGTGTGAAGGGGGAAAACCTGCCTCCAAGCACATGTCCCCACTGGGGAACCCAAAAGTCCAGATTATGGGAGAAGGATTTAACCTTACCTAGAGCTGAAATGGATTTAGCATAAAATATAAAAGTAGAAGCAACAGTAGGAAGAGCCTTGTAGGCATTCCCATTCTCTAGCTTGAGCCCAGGAAAGCTATCTCTGTATCTCACAGGGGCCCTTGGGAAATCAGCTGGTGGAATTTGGGAAGGGTCACAGAGTGAAAGTAGCTTCCAACTGAACTTTGTCATAATTTTGACTGGATTCAAACTCTCTTGAGCAGAATCCAATGGTAAATCAGAACTGCTTCGGAAAGGAGAGCAGGAGTTGCATCCAATAGTGTGGGCAGACGGGGAGGGGTGTGGCCTGAAAGCCATGCTTGCTTTCTCAGTGAGAAAACCTATAGCCTGGAGCTATGTCTGAGTCCCATGCCTGGGCTGCCTGGAGATGAACTCGGCAGTGTTAGTGAGACTGGCCTTGCCAACTGCATGAAAGCTGGGTGAGGCCTACTGCTGCTGGCTTTCCCCCACTTCCCTGGTGACAGAGGCAGCCATAATGCCCTCTGAAACGTGAACCCACTGCCCCAAGAACCACCCCCCGCTCCCCTCGACGGCCATGGCAAGCCCTGCCCAAGAAGAGTCTGTGCTCATATTTGCCTAACCCTGCACCCACCTGATGGTATTTCTCTACCTTCCCCAGTAGCAGATCACAAAAGACAGAAACTCTTTGGGAGCTTTATGTCCCTGCTCATTGTCTGAGAAACCCAAATACTTAACCTGGCCAACTTAGGGTAAGCCTATATTCCCTCTTCTACAGTTGCAGCTGGTATTCTCTTGAAAGTGCCACATCCTGGCTGGAGAACAATCAACTCAAGACACTACAGCAACTCATGAGAGAATAACCCTGCTCCACGGAAGGAGAAAACAACAGCAAATTCAACTGCCTGCAACATCCTGGCTAGCCAGTGGTCCTGAGTCTGTCCATGTGACAGCTTCACTGCTAGCATAACCAGCATTCCAGGAAGCCAGCACACTAAACATGTCTACAACTAAGGACTCTCACAGACTGCATTTCACTCCCCTACCAGCTCCACCAGCTCAGGTGCTGGTGTCCACGGCTGGGAGATCTCAAGACAGACTGCATCACAGGACTCTTTGCCGACATTCCTAGCACCAACCCAGAGCCTGGTAGTCCCACTGGGTGGCTAGACCCAAAAGAGCAACAACAATCACTGCAGTCTGGCTAAGAGGAAGCCCCATCCCCAGGGGAAATGGGAGTGTACCATATCATGAAACAAAAGAATCTCAACAGCCGCACTTGTGTTCTAGATTTTTCCACTGCAATAGTCCACCCAAATAAGAAGGAATCAGAAAAGTAATTCTGGTTATATGACAAAGCAAGGTTCTCTAACACTCCCAAAAGACCACAGTAGCTCCCCAGCAATACGTCCAATCCAAGAAGAAATCTCTGAATTGCCAGATAAAGCATTTAGAAGGTAATTAAGCTGCTCAAGGAGATACCAGAGAAAGGTGAAAAACAATTTAGGTAAGTTTTAAAAAAAATACAGGATATGGATGAAAAATGCTCCAGAGAAATAGAAATCATAAAGAAAAAACAATCACAACATCTGGAAATGAAAGACACACTTAGAGAATGACAAAATGCATTGAAAAGTTAGAAAAAGAGAACTGAACAAGTAGAAAAAAGAACTTCAGATCTCTAAGATAAGGCCTTAAAATTAACGCAATGAGACAAAGACAAAGAGAAGAGAATCTGAAAAAATGAACAAAGCCTCCAAGAAATTTAGGATTATGTTAAATGGCCAAACCTAAGAATAATTGGTGTTCCTGAGGAGGAAGAGAAATCTAAAAGTCTGGCAAACATATTTGAGGGAATAATAGGGGAAAACAGGGCCTTGCAAGAGATTTACACATTCAAATACAAAAAGTTCAAAGAACACCTGGGAAATCCATTGCAAAAAGATCATCACCCAGGCACACAGTCATCAGGTTATCTAAAGTCAAGACAAAGAATCTTAAGAACTGTGAGGCAAAAGCATCAGGTAACTATAAAGGAAAACCTATCAGATTAATAGCAGATTTCTCAGCAGAAACCCTACAAGCCAGAAGAGATTGGGGTCCTATCTTTAGCATCCTCAAATGAAATGATTGCCAGCTAAGAATTTTGTGTCCAGTAAAACTAAGCTTCCTAAGTGAAGGAGAGATAAAGTCTTCTTCAGACAAATGCTGAGAGAATTTGCCACCACCAAGCCAGCACTATAAGAAATGCTAACAGGAATTCTAAATCTTGAAACAAAATCTAGAAATACACCAAAACAGAACCTCCTTAAAGCATATACCTCACAGGACCTACATAGCTAACAGAATGAAAAAAAATCCCGAGGTATTCAGGCAACAACTAGTACAATCAATAAAACAGTACCTCACATCTAAATACTAATGTCGAATGTAAATGGCCTAAATGCTCCACTTAAAAGATAGCAGAATGGATAAAAATCCACCAATTAAGTATCTACTGTTTTCAAGACATGCACCTAACATGGAAGTGCTCACATAAACTTAAGGTAAAGCAGAAAAAGATACTCCGTGCAAATGGAAACCAAAAGTGAGCAGTAGTAGCTATTCTTATCTCAGACAAAACAGACTTTAAAACAGACAACAGTATTTTTTTTTTAAAGGCCAAAAGGGGTATCATACAATGATAAAAGAATCAGTCCAACAGGAAAATATAACAATCCTAAAGATCTATGCAACTAATATGGGAGCTCCCAAGTTTATAAAACAATTACTACTAGACATAAGAAATGAGATAGATGGTGACACAATAATAGTGGAGGACTTCAATACTCCACTGACAGCACTAGACAGATCATCAAGACAGAAAGTCAACAAAGAAATAATGGTCTTAAACTATACCCTAGAACAAACAGACTTAACAGAAATTTACAGAACATTCTACCCACCAATGCAGAATGTACATTCTTTCTGTTAGCATATGAAACATTCCCCAAGATGGAAGACATGAATGATAGGCCACAAAATAAGTCTCAATAAATTTAAGAAAATTGGAATTACATCAAGTACCCCCTTAGACCACAGTACAATAAAATTGGAAATTAACTCCAAAAGGAACTTTCAAAACCATGCAAATACATGGAAATTAAATAATCTGCTCCTTAATGATCTTTGGGTCAACGATGAAATCAAGATCCTCTGGGACACGGCTAAAGCAGTGCTAAGAGGAAAATTCACAGCCTTAAATGCCTCGATTAAAAAGTCTGAAAGAGCACAAATAGACAATTTAAGGTTACACCTCAAGGAACTAGAGAAACAAGAACAAATCAAACCCAAACCCAGCAGAAGAAAAGAAATAACAAAGATCGGAGCTTAAGTAAATGAAACTGAAACAACAACAACAAAATACAAAACATCAATGAAACAAAAAGCTGGTTCTTTGAAAAGATAAGCAAAATTGATAGGCCTTTAGTGAGATTAACCAAGAAAGGAAAGGAGAAGAGCCAAATAAGTTCAATTAGAAATGAAACGGGAAGTATTACAACCAATACCACAGAAATACAAAATATCATTCAAGGGTACTATGAAAACCTTTATGTGCACAAACTATGTAATCTAGAGTATATGGATAAATTCCTGGAAATACACAATGCTCCTAGACCAGGAAGAAATAGAAACTCCGAACATACCAATAACAAGTAGTGAGATTGAAACAGTAATTTTTAAATTGCCAAAAATAGAAGGTCCAGGCCCAGATGGATTCACAGTTGAATTCTATCATTCATTCAAAGAAGAATTGGTACCAATCTTACTGAAACTATTCCAAAAGATATAGAGGGAATCCTCCTTAAATTATTCTATGAAGCCAGTATCACTCTAATACCAAAACCAGGAAAGAACATAATTTTAAAAAAAGAAAACTACAGATCAATATCCCTGATGAACATAGATGCAAAAATCCTCAACAAAATACTAGCTAACTGAATCCAACAGTATATTAGAAAGAGAACACATGATGATCAAGTGGGTTTTATACCAGGAATGCAGGGATGGTTTTACACACACAAGTCAATAAATGTGATACGACATATAAACAGAATTAAAAACAAAACTCATATGATCATCCCAATAGATGCAGAAAAAGAATTTGACAAAATCCAGCATACCTTTATGATTAAAACCCAAATCCTCACATACCTCAAGGTAATAAAAAGCCATGTATGACTAACTCACAGCCAACATTGTACTGAATGGGGAAAAGTTGAAAGCATTCCCCCTGATAACTGTAATAAGACACAGATGCCCACTTTCACCATTCCTATTCAACATAGTACTGGAAGTCCCAGCCAGAGCAATCAAATAAGAGAGAGAAATAAAGGGCGTATAAATCAGTAAAGAGGAAGTCAAACTGTCACTGTTTGCTAATAATATGATGGTATACTTAGAAACCCTAAAGATTCATCCAAAAAGCTGCTAGATCTGATTAAATGAGTTCAATAAAATTTCAGGATACAAAATCAATGTACACAAATCACTAACACCGCTATACACCAACAATGACTAAGCTGAAAATCAAAAAACTCAACCCCTTTCACAACAGCTATAAAAAACAAACAAAACTTAAGAATATACCTAACCCAGGAGGTAAAAGATCTCTACAAGGAAAACTACTAAACACGACTGAAAGAAATCATAGATGACACAAATGGAAAAACTTCCATGCTCACGAATGGGTAGAATAACATTGTGAAAATGACCATACTACCAAAAGCAATCTAGAAATTCATGCACTTCCCATAAAAATACCATCATCATTCTTCAAAGAACTAAAACAAAAACTCCTAAAATTTATATGGAGCCAAAGAAAAACCCTGCATAGCCAGTGCAAGACTAAGCAAAAAGACCAAGTCCAGAGGCATCACATTACCCAACTTCAAACTATACCATGAGGCCACAGTCACCAAAACAGCATGGTACTGGTATAAAAATAGGCACATAGACCAATGGAACAAAATAGAGAACTCAGAAATAAAACCAAATATTTACAGCCAATTGATCTTTGACACAGCAAACAAAAACATGAAGTGGACTCCCTATTCAACAAACGGTGCTTGGATAATGAGTGAGTCACACGTAGAAGAATAAAACTGGATCCCTATCTCTCGCCTGATACAAAAATCAACACCAGATGGATCAAAGCCTAAAATCTAAGACCTGAAACGATAAAAATTATAGAAGACAAAATTGGAAAAGCTCTCCTAGGCATTGGCCTAAGCAAAGATTTCATGAATAAGACCCCAAAAGCAAATGCAACAAAAACAAAAACAAATTGATGGGATCTAATTAAACTAAAAAGTTTCTGCACAGCAAAAAAATAATCAGCAGAATAAACAGACAATCCACAGAGTGAGAGAAAATATTTGCAAACTATGAATTCGACAAAGGACTAATACGCAGAATCTGTAAGGAACTCAAACAAATTAGCAGGAAAAAAATATGATCCATTAAAAAGTGGGCAAAGGACATACCTAGACATTTCTCAAAGATATACAAATGTCCAACAAACATATGAAAAAAATGCTCAATATCACTAATCAAGGAAATGCAAATCAAAACCATAATGCAATGCCTCTTTGCTTCTGCTAGAATGGCCATAATTAAAAAGTCAGAAAACAATAGATGTTTTGGATGGATGGATGTGAGGAAAAGGAAACACTTCTACACTACTGGTAGGAATGCACAACCTCTATGAAAACAGTATGAGGAGTCCTCAAAGAGCTAAAAACAGATCCACCATTCAATCCAGCTCTCCCACTACTGGGTATCAATCCAAAGGAAAAGGAGTATTATAGGAAAAAGACACTGCATATGTATGTTTATAGCAGCACAATTCAAAATTGCAAAGATGTGGAGCCAACCTACACGCCCATCAACGAATGAGTGGATAAAGAAAATGCATACATATACTATGAAATACTACTCGGCCATAAAAAGTAACAAAACCCTGTCTTCTGCAGCCACTTGAATGGAGTTGGAGGCCATCATTCTAAGTGAAGTAACACAGGAGTGGAAAACCAAAAACTGTATGTTCTCACCTATAAGTGGGAGCTAAGCTATGAATACACAAAGGCACACAGAGTGATGTAACAGGCTAAGAAGAGACTCTATGTGAAGGTGGAGGGGGATTAGGAATTTTCAAAACTACACATTTGGTACAGTATACACTACAGGGGTGATGTGTGCACTAACGTCTCCAAATTCACTGCTATATAATGCATCCACGTAACAAAAAACCCCTTGTATCCCAAAAGCTATTAAAATTAAAAATTAGAAATTTTTAAAAAATAATGCAGCAGTGTGTGGGGGAGGTAAGTCAGGAGAGGACAGAGGAAATAGCAATTAAGCAAATCTCATCTTAAAGTGCTAGACGTGGCCCCCTAAAGAGACCCAACAAAACTAACGCTGAACACTGTGAGCAGATGCCAGTCTCAGCAGCCGTGCCTGGCCCCCAGCTGCCGTGAGAGCTGGCCACTGTCTCTTCTCTGGAAAACTGTCCTTGGCCAATGAAACGGCAGCCATCTTGCCAGGAGGTTAGGCATGTACCCTCCCCACAAGCTTTCAACCAATGACTTATTCACACAGGAATACAAAATGCAGGTGCCCTTGCCTCAAAGTGGCAATGACTCTGTGATACAATTCATATTCCAAAGCTCCCGGAAAGCTCAGGCTGAAGCCAAGTTCATCCTTTTCAGTTCTCTTCCTAATTTCTTTCCTCTCTTTCTCCTGAGAGCTCTCCCCCAATAAATCACAAGCAGAAAAAATCCCCATCTCATGATTTGTTTATGATATACTTGTTCCGAAGAATAGAGCAAAACTGTTCTAAATGCAGAAATAAAGGATAAAAACAAGGACCCAAGCCAATTAAGACTGGAATTATTATAAAGAAAAGGCTAGGTGTGAGTGGTTGGGTGGAATTATTTGCATCAATAAAATAGAAGGGCTTGGGAATATGGATGTCAGCAGCAGAAGGATAATCCTGAACTTTCAAATTCCCCTTAGAGCTCCTCTGTACAAGCAGGAATTGCCTTTAATTCCCAGGTGCTGGACAGGTAAGAGGAAGGGATCTCTAGTAGATGAGCTAAGTAGCACTGTGGCAGGACCTTACCTGGGGCTCCAGGGACCACTGCCCTCCATACCTGGAAAGTCCTCACAAGCAACCTTGCACCACAACTCTGGGATCCACCTGACCCTGCTTCCTGGGTATAACGAACACTTTCAGTTCTGTCTGCTCAGAACACTACTCCTCTTCTCCTGGGAGGAGAGAAGCTCCTCCAAAACCTTTCTAGTAGAAGCTGCCAAAAATAGCACCCCACCCTAGATACCGCGATTGGTGCAGAGACAGGCACGTTACTAAGGCTGGACAATCAAGGCTAAATTTTTCAACTTAAAAATCAAAGTAGTATTTTAACTAGGCAATATCTTTATGTAGTTCAAAAACCAAAATGTCTAAACAGAGAAAGTATACAGTGAAGTCTTGTTCTTTTCCTTTCTCTAGTTCTACTCCCACAACCAGGCACTTCCCAGGGTAGCCTTCCATGGTTTCTTTGTGCATACACAAGTACAAACTTGTTTTCTATCTTTTGTTACACAAATGGTGGCATAAGGCGCACATTTTCTGCTCTTGAATTTTCTCTTAACATTGTATCTTGGTGGAGATCTTTCCACATCAGTATATGAAGAACTTCCTCGCCTGTGTCTTTCAACAATAGTACAGCTACAGAGTACTCCATTATATGTGTGTATTACGTTACTTAATCAGTGCTCCTTCAAGGGACATTTAGGTGTTTCCACCCTTTGCTGTTTCAAACAACACTGCAATGCCTAGCCTTGTCTGTATATTGTTTAGCATACACAGTATACAATATTTAGAGAATATTTGTATGATATATTTCTAGAAGTAGGATTACCTGTCTCGATACATGCAGGCTAATTTCTGTCTCTAGGGGTTGCTCCAATTTTTCACTGTCACTTGCAGTGTATGAAACTGCCCATTTCCCCACAGCCATGTCAATAAAAAGTGTTATCAAACTCTGGAATTTTGCCAATCTAACAAGTTAAAAATGGCGTCTTGGGGTAGTTCTAATCTTCACCATCTTTTATCTTTGGGTTGGAGGACTCCAAACGCTTGCAAAGCTTTAAGGAGGGGACCCCAGGCCATGCCTCAGTCACATGGAAATGGCCAGCTTGGGAGAAGTCCAAGTGCAGGTAGAGAGAAGCAGAACTGAGACACAGAAAGGGGAGACAGGGTCCCTGGGTCCAAACATCTTAGCCTTCCCACACTGGACATTAGCCAGTGACACCCCCTTTTTTGATTTCAGGTGGTTCAGGCTGGGATTCTGTTGACCTGCATCCAGACTGAGGATGCACAAACAACCCCATTAGGCTTCTACAATCTGGTTGCCAGGTGGACCTGCCAGCTGCCTGGCCAGGAACTGGGACCTTAAAAGAAGCTGTTAAAGGCACAGTGCAGCCACTTTGGAAAAATGCTTGATGGCTTCTAATAAGGCTAAACATATGCCTATCCTACAGACCAGCCATTTTACTCCCACGTATGTATCCTTAAGAAATGAATGCATATATCCCCCTAAAGACATAGTTGCTTTGGTCATAGTACACAAACACTGGAAATCACCAAAATGCCCATTGACAAGGCATGACAAAAAAGAAAATTAGGTATGTTTTTACCAGTAGAAGAATAAACTACCAATAAAAGAACAGAAAAGAATCTTACAAACAATATTAAGCAAAGTCAGACCAAAACAATGCATCCTACATAATCCCATTTTTATGAAGTTCAAGAAAAGGCATAACTAATGTATAGCAATGAGGCTAGAGTAGTTTTCATCCCTGTAGGAAACTCTATCTGCAAGGAAGCATGACAGTACTTTATGGGGCAATGGAAATATTCTATATCTGGGTTGGGGTGATGGTTACATAGCAAGGGGTGCATTTCTTTATTCTATCTCATTTTTTTAAGTAAAAGAATATTATCAACAACAAAACAAACCATTGTAGGGAACATAAGTGAACCATCTTGGAGATAATTTCTGCCAGATGCAGGTAACACTGAATCTGTCCTCCTTGCGTACAAGAGCCCCTGTAGGTAGGAGGCAAGGTGTCTGCCCTCAGCAGTTTGCACACACTTTGCTGTGGACACTCAGTGCATCTAAAGCCCTCTGGGAGCCCTCCTGGAGCCAGCCTTTTTCACATGGCCTTGCTGCTCAGATTTCTGTCCTCACCTACCAGACAGCTGAGGTCCCAGGGGCAGGCTGGTGTACAGGTGGCCCATGGCTGTGGTCAGACAGACCCATATCCCCATCCTGGCTGCACCCTCTGAGTCCATGGGAACAGGAGTATAATGGCTTCCTTGCTGGGTCATTTTGGGGATTCCAGATATCAGGATACAAATCTGATGTTATTCATGCTATACACATGGCAGCTATTTTATTATTTGTGAACAGGAGCTAATCCCAGGAGTAATCCCAGCACCTTGGGAGGCCGAAGCAGGTGGATCACAAGGTCAGGAGTTTGAGACCAGCCTGACCAACATGGTGAAACCTCGTCTCTACTAAAAATACAAAAATTAGCTGGGCATGGCGGCAAATGCCTGTAATCCCAGCTACTCAGGAGGCTGATGCAGGAGAATTGCCTGAACCTGGGAGGCGGAGGTTGCAGTGAGCCAAGATCATGCCACTGCACTCCAGCCTGGGTGACAGAGTGAGACTTTGTCTCAAAAAAAAAAAAAAAAAGTGACTACTGCGATGTAACTATTTTTTATATTATTTAATTTTGATTAATTTAAGTGCAAACTGAAAATCTGGAACAGGGTAAAAATATTTTCTATTGAACACAACTTTATTTGATATTATTACATACTTGACATTAAAGTTAATTATTAAAATTTATTTCACCTGCTTGTTTTTACTATGGCTACTAGAAAGTTTAAAACCATATAACAGGCTTGTGTTCTATGTCTGTTGAACAGCCCTGCCCTGAGATGCCAATACGCATGCCCCATTCTGTCCCACTCCCTCCCTTCAGGTGGGGAAGGGCTGTGCAAATTGGCGGTCATTCTTTTATACGCATCAACACAAACCATGTTCATGTAAGCTTAGCTATTACAATTTGTTTGTCTAACAAAGTCATCCAATCAGAAATTTAAGAAATAACAATTAAACAAGCACATGAAGGAAGCAGGACTCGGGTGTGTTTCTTCTGTGTGCCTTCCCCTAAGTGCACTAAGAAGCCTGTCCTGATCTTTAGTGGGAGAGGCAATGGAGTCCAATTTGTACTTTAAAATGTCACTCATCCCAGCACTTTGGGAGACCAAGGCAGGCAAATCACGAGGTCAGGAGTTCGAGACCAGCCTGGCCAACACGGTGAAACCCTGTCTCTACTAAAAATACCCAAAAGTAGCTGGGCCTGATGGTGGGTGCCTGTAATCCCAGCTACTCGGAGGCAGAGGCAGGAGAATCGCTTGAACCCGGGAGGCAGAGGTTGCAGTGAGCTGAGATCCTGCCACTGCTCCAGCCTGGGAGACAGTGTAAGACTCAGTCTCAAAAAAATAAAAAATAAAAATAAAATAAAATGTCACTCAGGCTGCTCCAGGGAGAATGAACTGATGGAAAGAGAGTGAGAATGGGGGGCCCAGTGGGTAGGTCTTTTCAGCAACTCAGGCAGCCATTACTACTGGTTACTGTATGCTCGCCTTGAGAAGAATTTTGCATTTAACAAAACAAAGTTCTGAGAAAGTAACTATAAATAAGTGTCATCTTCCCCAACCTCAACAGTAACTTTTCCTAGCACATTTTTGGAAAAGCCAGGATGTCCAATATCCCTCCTGCCTTGTCCACCCAGTAGCAGGGTCCTTCACACTCAGTGAGCACCCCTGGGACACTGGCACCAGCCCCTTCAACGGAAAACTGCTATCCCCGTACAAGCTCCAGCAGAGAAAGGTGTGAGTGAGTCACTCTGTCATGACCACTCAGCGCTTAATTCCTGAAACTCCACCAGCCCTGGCTTATCAAGGTCCCAGTTTCTTCTTGCCCAGCCTTTGGCTTTCAGGCAGGACCTACCTGCATAAGAAGGTCAATTTCAGAGCAATTCACTGATGGCTGGGTAGAGATCCAGCCAAACAATAATGTGCATGGCTCTGCCTGCTCACTGGGAAGCAAGAGACAGAGTCTCATAACACACGTATCATTGTTTCTACAAAATAATTTTAAAAGCTAGTGGGAATTCCGGTTAGCCACTTCAGCACTATTCACTCCATGGTTCTCAAATACAACGTGCATGAGAAACACGTGGATGTTTCACAAAAGGCATATGCCTGGGAAACAAATGATAAAGTCAAATGGAGTAACTAGGGAGCATTTAATGGAGAACTATTATAAAAGTGCAGGAAAAACACAAAATACGGTACAAGAGTGGGAGCTGTTGTCACCTCTATGTTTCCAGGACCAAGGACGAAACCAGGGGGAAAGAGTTATCAGAGACATGTGCCTAAAAGAGCTGTGGCGTTGGGTGGAGGGACAAGGCAGGAGAAAGCCAGGGCAGTAAGCACCAGGACCTCACTCTCCTCCTGTCTCTACTGATGCCCCTTGGCCAAACCCAACCAGAAGCCAGAGAGCAAGGAAGCTCCTTGATGCAGCCCATTCAGTCCACACCAGCCGGCCACCCCAGCCCAGACTAGGGGGAGAAGTGTGGAAAGTGGATCTGAAGAGACAAATAGAAAATATCTAGCCCATACTGTAGCCAGGACAAGAGTGACCACCAATCTGCTGGCTTCACTGGACTAGCTGGTAAATTCTAGACGCCGTGGTTTAATGGCAATATTGGCAAACTGGAAATGAACTAGATAAGGGTGATAAGAGTGCTGAAAGTTAAGCCATTTTAAGAATGACTTTATTATAATACAAATCAGAATATTGAGTCTGGAGATGAGGGATTTGAGGGGAATGCCGTAGCTGTGTAGTTTAAACTGTTTGAGCTGATTTGACCCGTTTTGACAGGTTTCACTGGTTGGAACTGCTCCACAAACGCATGTCAAATCTCTACTTTCTCTGATTAATTACTTAAGTAGACTCAAACATTATTAACAGTTAATTCAGCACATTCCCCTTGAGGCTTCCCAAATGCCCAAGCTGGATTGGCCAAGAATCTCAGGGGGGTATTCGGTCACAAAGGAGTCAGCCTTCCTCGATGCTGCGAAGAGGCACATGGAGTCAGCGTCCCAACCACTTGGCTGCTGGAGCTTAGACCCACACCCTCCCGCGGGTGCTCATCCACAGGGTGGTCCCTATGCAAGCACAGAGGCTTACGAGCTTGGGTGCCAAAGCAGAAACTCTCTTTCAGTCCGCAGGCACACCTCCAACGTCCTCCTCAAGGTGGACACAGGACACAAGCTGGCCCAGGAGTGCCCAGGCAGGTCTGGTTCCAGGCCCTCAAGCAGACTCAGAACCACCGTCTCCACTTTCCCAGCTCCACCACCTTTCTGGCTCCCCATGGGTAAGTTTGCCTTATTTTCAGACCTTTAAAATGTCACACATCTTGAAAACATGCTTCTCCCTTAACAGCTGAGGCTACTTTTCCCCACACAGCCTTTGGAAAGCTGCCCTCCAGGGCATCAAAGTGGTTTCTAACCACGCTACACCATGACATGGAAGATAACATCCTCTCTCTACAGGAGACAGAGCAAAGTGCAATCATGGTAAGGTGGCTTGTTGGCGACACATCTGTTCACAGAACCCCTTCCACACGTTCACAGAATAATGTCATAGAGATCCTTGTATTTTGGAGCCACAAGAGAGGAAGGTTCAAGAAGTGAAAGTTAGAAAGTGACAGATTTCCATTCCACATCAGAAGGAAATGTGTAACGATTAAATCTGGTGCAGATAACTGGGCCGCAGCGTGTCCTGGAATTCCACCCCTCACATGTGATAAGGGGCAGATCTGCACAGGTCTGCAGCCTCCTCGGAAGAAAGGATTCGCCTGAGGGGCACGAGGCAGAGTGAGAGACCCAGGCACGTTTTAGAGCAGGACTGGAAGTGTATGGAGTTGGGGAGAGATAGCATGGGGAGAAACGCCACATACAGGTGAAGGGGAGGAAGGCAGCAAATCACACTGCCACATATGCACCTATGCAACAATCTTGCATGTTTTTCACATGTACCCCAAAACCTAAAATGCAATTAAAAAAATGTTCTGAATAAAAAAAAAAAGTTTTACAGCAGGAATGAAAGAAAGTCAAGCACATTTGGAAGGGGGCCAAGTGGCGTACCTGAGCGGTCCAAGCCTCCATCCAGCCCTTGGCCTGGGGAACCGTTGGGATTCCAGGGTTTGCGTTTCTTCTCCCCTAATTCCTTCCTGGGGGTGGCTGTCCGCATGCACAGGGGCCTGACAGCGCCCAGGAGGAGCCTCGTGTGCCGCACGTTCACCGAAGCTGGGCGCACGTTCATATGTGGCGTTTTCTTCCCAGTGTAGCGTTTCCAGACGAAGGTCAGAGACAGCTAAACGCCGCCATTTTGCCTCTGAGTGCGCATGCTCACTGGCCCGGCCCCGAGGTCCTGGGAAGGGGCTGATCACCAGTTTCAGGTGTTTTCCAGCAATTGCAGGTGTTTTCTAGCAATTGGGAGACGGCCGTTCCCTGGTGCCAGCTGTGGCCAATTATTATTTTAGGGAGACAGTTTAACAACTGCCTGACCATCACCTGGCGGTTGCCGGACATTCTTGGGGACAGGGGAGGCCCTCTCCCGCCCTGCTCATGTTTGCTTAGCGACCTACTCTAACATACGCACAAACTAAGGGGAGGGGATGGATTACCGAACAAATGGTGTTGAGGAAAATGTCTGTTTTTAAAGGAGAAAAAAAGTTAGATCTAATCTAGACTTCATAATAAATAAAAATTAAGATGTGTGAAATATACACTAAATATTTTTATAAGAATATAAACATCTAAATGTAAAAAAATAGTATTTATTTCAGGATGAGAAGGAGTTTCTATGAATAACTACGATAAAGGATCTCCTGTAGAAAGGTATAACTATATAAAATTTAAAATATCTACTCTAAGTTCTCTAACATATTTTCTTGTTTATCTATCCCTTGTTGGGGGCAGGGTCTGTATAGACAGAAAGGACCTTAACCAGCTCTGTTTCTCTCTCACACATAACAAAACAATAACAAAAAGGAAAATTGTAAACCAGGAAAGAAACATGAAAATAAATGTGAAAAACAAAGGTTAGAATTTAAGTCACGTGAAACTCTTTTAAAAAATTAGACTTGAAAACATAACACCAACAGGGAAAACATGAGCAAAGGAAATGTCGTCTTAAATCACAGAGGATGAATATAAATGACCAACACAAGCATATGAAAAAAGACATTCAACTTTTCTGTATCAAAGATACAGGAAAAAAACAATGGTGAGATGTCGTTTTTCAATTATGAAACTGACAGGTTTGTAAGATGAGGAAGTAGGCCAAGTTTCATCAAGAAAGGCTCTCTTATTTAAGAAAACCAGGGCTTAGTTTTGCTGTTGTAAGCTCCCTGTTCCTCGTAGAGATTAGAGAAGAGCTGACTCCGACCCTCAGAGATGGGGCACGGAGGATTCTAGGCTAGGGGGGAGGTTAGGGCCGGTGAGTGCAAGCTCTCCTCTATTTCTCTGGCTTTCAGTGCTGTGTCTCAGAACTGGATTCCCACATAGCTGACATGACGGGAGAGACTTTCCAAAAAAACAGGCTCTCCCAGACCTCACTTTCCATCCTTTCTTATATTAATGAATCCAGTGCTTATAGGTAGAAACTTATCCTCAAAGCAGTAGCCTATGGGTGGATGAAGATCTAATTAAGAACAGGACCTGGTTGTCCAAGGTTCTATGATATAATATTTTCCCAAAAAAAAGTCTGCCTATGTTCTCTGTGGCCAGCCCTTTTGTGAGTGACGACTCAGCACATGCAGCCTAGCAAGCGGGTGCCCAGGAACAAGCCCAGTCAACCTGATGTGGCACGAGGCAGCTTCCTGCATTCCTCCAGGGAAGCAATCTCAGTACATGGCAGCTATTGCTGCAAACCAGAAACCAGTACCAGCAGGCTCACTGTACAGAGTATTGATCTGTAATCACTCTTAAAATAAGTCTTTCTCCCTCTCACTCCACCCTGCTTCCCCTTCTCCCCTTTGCCCTCCCCATCTCCTCCCTACCCCTCTTTTGCCTCTGTCTCTCTGTCAATGTACACTAATCTCTGTCACATACAGCAGTAAGTGTGTCAGGCTGAAAACATTCCAAATTGTGCAGCTCTCACTGATTTTCCTCTAGCATGATTCACTTCCATGCTCATCCCCAATGATGTTAACCTTCTCCCCTGAACCTCAAGGGCAATTTCACTCTTTGACTGCATCTAAAAATGTTATTATTTTTAATGTCCTAGAAATTAGCTCTGTCTTCCAGCCTCCGGGAGCAATGGTTAGTGCCTTGACTAGGGTGGATTTGCTATTTTAAGAAAAGAAAGAAAAGTAAAAGAAATGAGCTGGCACCTTGGCTACAGTGCAAATGCCAGTCCCTGCAGGATTCCCCCTGCCCTACCTCTCCACCACAAGAGGCAGAGTACTTTTCTTTGAGCTCCTTGACAAGTCCAGACCCCAAGAGTACTACAGCCTTCAGCTGGGTAGGGCACTGCTGTAGCTATCTATCCCCTGTGGGGGTGGGGTCTGTATTAACTTTTTCTCTCTCATACTCAGCCTCCAGGTCCGCCTGTGTTAAAAGTGTGTCAGCCCTCAGACCCCAGGATCCCCATATAACACAGCCAGTCTGCAGTGCTACCCAACTTCTTGCTACAATCAGGACCTGTTCAAGATGTTTAGAGGCCTTAGACACGGAGACCATTAAGACGCCACCCTAGTGCCTATCTCAAATAAAAATATTAAACAATAAAATACGTTAGAAAATGTAATGAAGTTGTCACATTTTGTGTAACCTTGTTTTTTTAAACGAGAAAGACTTTTTATTATTAAAACTTCCTAAGTATTGTTATTAGTTAGTGTATTCTTAGACTAAACTAAGTTAAGACATATTTTTCTACTAATATGCTCTTGAATTTATTGTATTTAGAATTTTTATTTCTGTATAAGTAAGATTAAACAGTGACTTCCTTTCTCGTGCAACTTTTTGGGGATTGATATCAATATTATACTTGCTTCATGAAAAAATGTGGAAGTTTTTCTCCATTTTTTTATGCCTTGAAGCAATTTAAATAACATTGAAATAATTTCTTCTTAAAAGGTTTGGAATAATTTCTCTTGAAACCATGTGGGCCTGGCACTTTCTGAAGGGCAGCTCTTTGATAACTTCTCCATTTCCTCATAGTACTTGGTTTATTAAAATTCTTGAGCTTTTCTTAAGTCAAATTTTGTAAGGTGTGTTTTCCTAGAACATTGTCCATTTCATCTGAATGTTCAGACGTATCTACATAGAGTCAAGCAAAGTAATCCCTTGTGACTGTTTTAATTTCCTCTGTATCTGTTTTACCTTCACTTTAACATTGTTTTAAATTCTGTGTACTTTCGCACTCTTCCATGTTTTTCTGGGTTAAGATAGCTAATGCTTTACTCTCTCGCTGGTTCTGCCAAAGAATCCAGACCTGGATATGTAATTTGTCTTATTATTCTGTTTTGCGATTCATTATTTTCCTTTCATGGCATTTCTTCCTTCTGCTTTACTTAGGTTTATTTGTTGCTATTTTTCTAACTTACTGAGTTAGATGCTTAATTCATTTATTTTCATTCTCTCCTTTTTTCTTGAGACACATATTTAAGGAGATTTCTTCTGTACACCACTTTAGCTGTATTCCATACATGATGACATATTTTTGTTTCTGTTATTTAGATCTTCTAAAATGTGTTTGGAAAGAGGAAGAAATCTTGCTTTTATGATGCTATTTTCAAGCTTTCTCTCTTTCTAAACTGCATTAGACATCTCCATTACATTATTCTTCCACTGGACCTGCTTTTTCTGAAAGAGGTCCTGCTTGAAAGTATCTGGGGCAGATACCAAGAAAGAAGCGTTCTAAAACGACCACGCTGTTTTCATCTCAGTCTTCTAATGATGGAAATAGAATGGACAGGTAGCGCTGGAAGGGCAGCGGTGTGAGAACGCCCCTGTCATTCTTCTCTTCTTTCTCTCTTCTCTGCCCTGCCCCTCCCTTCCAGCCCCAAATCCCTCCCTCCAGGATATATCAGTGGGCAAGGAAAGGTGGACTGGACCTTGGCGAGTCTGACCTTGGGAGTGAACTGCTTGTGTCAGAAGTTGCTCTGCCTAAAGCCATGTAGGGGCTTCTGGTATGTTCATTCTTTCCCTCTGTCTCTCTGATAATCAGTAGGTCCTCAAAATTCCAGCCAGCATCAGTTACTCTAAGGACATTAATTCATCTAGTCACTGAGTCAATAAATATTTATGGAAGATTTACCACCTTCTGGCCCTCTGCTGAGCACCGGGGATTCCGGGATGAGCCAGGCAGACACAGTCTCTCCTCGCAGAACTGAAAGCTCGAGGGATTACTGCCGCAGGAGCTCTGGGACTTCTCTAAAGTGGCGGTGAA
Source organism: Aotus nancymaae (assembly GCF_030222135.1). Taxonomy (NCBI): domain Eukaryota; kingdom Metazoa; phylum Chordata; class Mammalia; order Primates; family Aotidae; genus Aotus; species Aotus nancymaae. The sequence goes on from NW_026988452.1 coordinate 2,835,547, forward strand.
GGGTTGTGTAGCAAAAGCACTCTTCTTATTTGGACTCTATGATTATCTGGAGGGTAGGCTATGTGACTATAAGGAGGATGAGGCTCCCTAGCACCACTGGAGAAGCCACTCTTGGAACAGAGTGCCAAGGCAGTGTTGTGATTTTAACAGAGGAAGTACAAGATGCAATGAAAGCAGATGGGAGAGGCATTTAATCTGTGGTAGGCAGGGCCTTGGAAGGCTTCAGGAGCAAGTGTCATTTCAGAGGAGACTTGAAGGATGATTAAGAGTGTGAACTGCCCGAAGTGATGGGAGAGGATGACCCAGGGTCAGGGAATCCCACATGAGAAAGCCTAGAAGTGATAGGGACCGTATGGGGAGTTTGAAGGAGTAAAAGACTTTCAGATGATGTAACCAGGAGAAACAAGGCAGCAGCTTCCCAAGTTCCCCTAACAAGTTGTCTTTTAGGTGGAGAGAAAGGAGTGTGTGGGGAGGCTGGTCGTGAGTGGAAGGGGAAGAAAGGGAGGGAGGAATTCCCAAGAGGACCTGGAAACTCTGGGAATAAGAAGAAGGGGCTTAGAGCAATGAATCATGCTTCATGTCTAGAATGAGGAAGTAAAAACAAAACAAGGAGAAGCCTCTGAGAAAAAGCAAAATAAAACAAGCCAAATTGTGCTGCTTCCTGTTTGTGGAGGCATCGCAGCTGCTGGCGATCCAGAACGTATGACTTAAAACATGCACAGACCAGTCCACCTGAGCCTGGGAAACCCTGACGGATTTCCCAGGAGACCTACAGGTGGAGGCAGGGCACTTGAAGCGAGATCATCTTTTTTTTTCACCTCCTCCTTTTTCCTTCATCTGACTCAGTTAAAGCTGGAAGTGGTGTCTGAGAAATCAGGTCGGCCAGAACTCGTGTTTCTGCCCAGCCTGTGGAGGATCTGAGGCTCGCTGCTGAATTTAGAAGAAAATGCCTGTGATCAGTGATGTTCCTGGCCCACCTGGCAGGTCGCTGGCAAATGAGCGGTGGTTGTGAGCAAGCTGGTTTGGGTTGTGCCTGTTGGTTAGGCCCTTTCAAAGAGTGGTAGAGCCACACAGAGGGTAAATTGCTGGAGGGTGACATGCTCCACAGAGAAAAAGCCAAGCTGTTCACGCAGGCGCCCCAGTACCACAGTTCCCAATCATGGATCTGAAATCTCAGGATCTTGGAAGTCTAGCTCTGCAAGCCCACAGTGTGAGGTCGGGGAGGAGAGGCTGGGGAGCCGTGGTCATGCTGTGAGCTGGCAACATGGGTGGGCATGAGGATCAGCAGTGGAAGAGACGGCTGGGGGACAGCAGTGTTTCCAAGAAAGCGTGTCCACTTGAGATGAGCATGATTTTTTTTTTAGGTAGCACATTTGGAAAAATTAGCACATAGATGGCACAACTGCGCTTGTTAGGGCAAGGCTAACGTAAGTACTCAGGTTAGAATACAGGTCAGTTTCAAGGAAAATGTTAAATACTAGTACAGTTGCTACACAGAGGCAAGTGTCGTGAGCGTGAAGCACAAACGTGGAAGTCTGGGGAATTGGAGGCCATCAACAGGTATTTATAGAGTGACGAGCCTGTCCCAGGAGCTGTCCCAGGACATGGACCTTGGTGGTGACAGGAAACCATGCCTCTGCCTTTAAGTGGTTTACATGCTGGTGAGGAGACACAGGCATTAACTACCCGAGCAAATACATTGGTTCCAGCTCCTGGGGAGTGTAAAAAAAAAACGGTGCCAGGCTGGGCAGAAAGTGGCTGGGAGAAGGGCGTCCGTTCAGGGCATGGGGAGGCCTTGCTGAGGAAGGGATGCTTCCCTGGGAAATTAGTGATGAGGATGAAATGGCCAGGTGACAAACTGGAGCAAGAGCTTTCCAGGGGGGTGAAGAGCAAGAGCCAAGGCCCCGGAGGAGGAGGAGGTGCTTGGTGTGATGATGCGCAGAAAGGAAACCCGTGAGGGGTGTGAGAAGGACAAAGGCCCGCTGGAGAGATGACGGTTAGAAGGACAGAGACACACCTGTAATCCCAGCACTTTGGGAGGCCGAGGCGGGTGGATCGCGAGGTCAAGAGATGGAGACCATCCTGATCAACATGGTGAAACCCCGTCTCTACTAAAAATTCAAAAAATTAGCTGGGCACGGTGGCACGTGCCTGTAATCCCAGCTACTCAGGAGGCTGAGGCAGGAGAATTGCCTGAACCCAGGAAGCAGAGGTTGCAGTGAGCCAAGATCGCACCATTGCACTCCAGCCTGGGTAACAAGAGCGAAACTCCGTCTCAAAAATAAAAAATAAAAAAGAAGGACAGAGGGAGACAAGGTCACACAGGTCAGTGACTCCGAACTTTTTATTGTACTTCACTCCATCTGACTTGCACTTAAATAGTGACATGTGGCTTCCGGCTTCCTTGCTGGACAGTGCAGAGAGTGCCGAGAGCTTCAGGAAGCGTTTCAGGTCTCACGAGGAGAGCGTTGTGAGGTCTGTATTGTCTGCCAATGTGGTTACGTAACATCCCACTCTTGTCTGAGAGTGTGGACCAGCAGGCAGGGAGCTCACCTGTCACTCCCTCTCCTTAGGCCTCAGGGAAGAGAGTTCCAGAAAGGAATGGAAACCTCAAGGGGCGTGGGGGAGGCTGCGTGGAGTGACCGTCTTAGTAAAGGGCTGTGCAGACCCTGACCGTGTAGGGATGCTTCGGAGGAATGTTTTCTGGCGCTACCAAGAAATGCCGGAAAATCCCACCACGGGCAGCTCTGCTCTCTGGGCCCAGACTTGGCATTTTCCCCCTGGGGCAGGTTCACCAAGTACCCCCTTCCCAGGTCCCTGAGGTGATGTGAGGGTTCCTTTGAGGGCTGGAGAGGAAAGGCGGTGGCCAGGTCACACAGCACTAAGCAGTGAGCACTGAGACGGGCCCCACCGTTGGGTGTGTGGGCACACCCAGTGCCGTGCTCTCACCAGGTCCACCTACGTGCCTCCCACTGTCAGCGTGCAAGATCATGGGAAACACTCAGGACTGAGAAGCATTAAAAAGCATCCCTTTTCATTTCGTTTTACTTGGCAAAGGAGTAAGGGCCTATTGATGCCATGTCTTACTGTCCTTTCTGTGTGCCAGGCTCCCAGACAAACCTCCTGTCTCCAGCACAGGTGCAGCTGAGGTCCCGTGCTGCACCGAGGACTCTGAACATTCAATCCAGACACAAGCATGACTGACGACTTAAGACACATTAGTTCAGCTAGAAGCAAAGCCCCCTGCTCCCCAGGCCCACTGAGGAGGGAGCAAAGTAGCCCATCCAATCCCTCCTTGCCTCAGTTTCTCCACGTAAAATGAGAAGACTACAGTGGGCCTTGTTTGGGTTTGGGTTCAAACCTGAGCCCCTCCTTCCAGGGGTAGCCCTCGGGCCAGTCACTGCCCTCACCAAGCCCCATCCCTGAGCCCCCTTAACAGGCCCTGAGCAGCAAGTGGGAGGATGAGAACAGAACAGGCACAAGCAAAGCCACCTGCAAAGAGCGTGCGGAAGTGAGCGGAAGTGAGCAGTCCTTCTCCCAGAATCTGGTTTTATTTACTTTTTGGTTTTGTTTTGACACAGGGCCTCACTCTTTCACCTAGCCTGGAGTGCAGTGGCACAGTCATGGCTCACTGCAGCCTCTGCCTCCCAGGCTCAAGAGATCCTCCCACTTCAGCCTTCAAGTAGCTGGAACCGCAGGTACATACCACCACACCTGGTTAGTTTTTGTATTTTTTGTAGAGATGGGGTTTCACCACATTGCCCAGGCTGGTCTTGAACTCCTGGGCTCAGCCACCTGCCTCAGCCTCCCAACATGCTGGGATTACAGGCGTGAGCCACCACAAAATCTAGTTTTGTGTCACTCACACTATTTCTCCAGCCGCCATGATACTTTTGCAGCACAGTTTAGTAATTCAAGACTGTGGCTCTGGAGCCAGCTGGTGTTGAACCCCGGCTTGCTGATTACTAGCAATGGGGTGTCAGCAGCAGCTCACCCTGTGTGTTCCCCACTTCCCTTTCCTGTAAAATATGTCAGTTATAGAACCATCTTGGGGTCATGGTGAGGATTCAGTGAGTTAATGGACATGAAGGGCTGCAAACTTTACTTGGCAACAATAATCCCTGCCATTAGAGGATGGCCACATTGTGACCCTTGCAGTGGGTGTGGGAAGACTGTGGGGGCAGTGACCAGGGAGGGTGCAAGGTGCTGGGAAGACGCTGCCTCCCCAACTGGGTGCTAGTCTCAAGGGTGATTTCCACTTGTGAAAATTCGTCAAGCAGTGTGCTAAATGTTCTCACTTATATGTGGGGCTAAACATTTGGTCACACGCAGGTAGAGAGTGAAATGATAGAAAACAGAGCCTGGGAATGGTGAATGGGGGTTGGGGAAAGAGGGAGGATGAAGAGAAGTGGGTTAAAGGGTACGAACATACAGTAAGATAGAAGGAATAAATTCAGTGTTTAACAGCATCGCAGGGTAAATACACGTAACAAAAACGTGTTATCCTCAGGTAACAGACACCCTAAACATCCTGACTTCATCACTACATAGTGTATACATGTAACAAAATTTCTCATGTACCCTATAAATTTATAAAAATAAAAGCAACAAAAATTTAAAACTAAAAAGTCAAAATCTATGAGAGGCAAAAAAAAAAAAAAAAGTTGCGTGTTAAAGATGTGTGCTTTTTATCTGTATCACACACCTCTTCATTTTTAATACTGCCTAGGAACTAGTAAAATTCCTGGGAAAACTCCAGACTTTCAAAGACTGTGGAATTGGGTTTGATTTCCAGATTGAGACAGAAATTTAAAAAATTAAAATTTTAAAAAAGACTATGGAATTGGTGGGATCCAAGCCAGATCTCCAAGAGTAAAGGGCTTTCTAGATTGTCTGGGCTGTAGGGAAAATACATCGAATTACACTAAGGAATAGAAGAGATGAGAGGAGAGGACAGGGCTGGCAAATAGGAAGGCCCAGGGAAGGGGAGAGGACTCTAGAGTCTTAGGAGGGTGGATGGTAGGGGTGAGGCTGAGGGTTCCCCTGCCCTGCCCTCAGGAACCCTTTGTAACTACTCCATTGCTCTATGATGTAACCTTAGAACCCTCTAGAACACAGCAGGCACCTCAGCTCTTCAGCCTTCAGAGGATGGACAACCATCTCCTTGACAGAGCATGAGCATCAGTTCCATCATGGAGCCTCTTCATGGGTTTGGACTCCTCCCTTTATCTTTCTCTCTGTGGAGAAGCCAGTTGCTACCAGTATTCAGATTAAAGGACCCATCAACCAGGTAAGGGAGCCAAGCCCCAGCCCCAACTGAGGTCACTCTTGTTTCCCTGTTCCTCTTCCCACTTTTCCAAATTAATTATTTTAGCCCAAAGAGACATAATTAAGACAGGAAATAGGAAAACGAAGAATATCATCCCAAACAGAGGATTCAGTGATCACGGACTGAATCGTTATGGGAGGTCAGGATCCCTGCAAGAGACCAGCATCATGCTGTCTTCCCATCACAGGCATCTGAATCAAGCCTTTCTGCTGGGTTAGGGCCCTTGTGGAAAGTGGTTCTAAGCCTCTGACCTGATGATAGAACCTCAGCCATCCTCAGGGAACAGAACCTTCTTCCATGGAACATGAAGTAAGTGGAGGTCTAAGACTCCATGCCGTCTTCATCTGAGGATTACGAACTGAAATGCCAATTGAGGATACAGTAAAAACAAACAAACAGAAAACTTTTCTTTGCATTTTTCAATGAAGAAAAAATATAAAATATTTTTATCACTTTAAAAGTGAATAACATGAAAAAACCCACAACTCTGTATTAACTGAATGTGGAATGTCATGTTATCCATGCATTATAAATGTTTGCAACTTGCCTAGTAGAAGGAGTGAGACGGATGCTAGCCCCTTACTCCAGTCTGTCAGCATCAGCGCATAGAAACAAATGGGAACACTCAGGGGTCAGCCTGGAGAACTTGGCCATGAGGAGCTGAGGGGGCACGTAATCTAATTTCTCTTCATAAAAAGGTTGATTCATTTTTTCGGTTCTCTCCTGTATTTCATGATCTTATCCATCTCAGATCAGGGCTGTGGATTATCTTTCCCTGGAAACCCAGAAGGATGTACAGTCTCTAACACCACTGAAATTCAGCCTCTAAAATGACAGTGGTTGACGAAGCAGCTGGAATTTGGTGGGTTCAGTCTCGGTTGTCCAGAGATCTCAGAGACTTTGGTCCTCCAGCTCACAACCATCCCCTCTAGCCTGGACTCCCAGGCCTTGTGCCAGTCTGCACACTGCCTCAAAGATCTTCTGTCAGCAATGGGAGTCAGAAGTAACTAGATCACTGCTGTCCAAAAGGGCTCTTCCAACAGCAGTGAGTCTTGGCCCATCAGATACAGAGTTTCTGGCATCGATGCAGTCTCAGAGAAAATAATCAGGGAAAATCAGCCAGAGGGCAAACAAAGCTTCTCACCACCCTGAGTTTAAAGGCCAAACAATGACAATCCAGGGAGGAATGGACTGAGCACCCAGGAAGCTTCCCTGTGAAGGGCCTGGGGAAGGATTTCAGGCATAGCTTGGAGATAATCTATCAAGGAGCTCAAAAAGCTGCTCAAGGAGACGTCTGGTTTCCAGTCCAGCCTGTAAGGTGCTTAAACGTTGCCATTCCATTCTAATGTAAAAAGCTGAACAAACTGAAAGATCAACTCGTCTTAGATCTGTCAGAGAAGTGAGGTCACAGAGCAAACTGCTGCCCCCAAAACTGGAGAGACAGGCAGATACACAGAATCACAACTTCCTGGAACAGAAACGCATGAGTACAAGCATTTGCAGAAACCAGTACCAGGGAAGGAAAATCTAAACTGTAATTGACAAATTTCTGGAGGCTCAGTCTGGACATTTCTGAGAGGACCCATGCATATGGGTGACCCTCACACTTTTGTGAGTTTTACCTCCAGATACTCTGTCAGATCCTTACAGGGAATATGGAAGAAAACTTCCCTTTTGCATCTAACACGAGGAGAGGGAAAGAAATCTTTTAAAAATACACCACAGCATTCTGTTCTTCTTAACAAAGCCTTCTTTCAGGAGGAAATTGAGTCTAATAGATTAGACCCTCTTTTGCCAGAGCCTAATATATTTGGAGTTTAACAGCACCTAGCACATCTGGGGGAAGGGAAATACCCTACCCTAGCCTTCTCTAGTCATCCTGACCCTCCTAAGGGAGGAAAAAAAATCAGAGAAGAATAATGAAGCTCACAGTCCAGGGACACAAGCCCACAAAGGACTGAGACCTAGTCACAGGACTGCATAGCGCACACCCCACCCCAGCCCCATACCTCACCACTAGGTTATTAAGAGCCTTGTTACCAAAGTGCCTCTTACACAGCCCATTGTGCCCACCTTTCAACAAAAAAATTACAAGGTACACCAATAGGTAAAAAATAGTTTTGGAGACACGGAATAAGCATCACAGTCAGATGTAGCAGGAATATTGGAATGATCAGATTCGGGATTGTTTGTTCAACTTTTATTTTAGATTGTGGTATACTGTGCCGGTTTTTGTTACCCGGGTATATTGCATGATGCCCAGGTTTGGAGTATGAATGATACCGCAGCACAGTAACCAATATTAGTTTTTCAACATTTGTTCCCCTGCCTCTCTCCCTTTCCTTTCTAGTAGTAACTGGTGTCAATAGTTGCCGTCTTTATCAGACCAGGAATTTTTTTTTTTTTTTTTTTTTGAGATGGAGTCCCCCTCTGTCACCAGGCTGGATGCAGTAGCACAATCTCAGCTCATTGCAACCTCCGCCTCCCAGGATCAAGCAATTCTCCTGCCTCAACCTCCCAAGTAGCTGGGACTACAGGCAACACGCCACCACACCCAGCTAATTTTTGTATTTTTAGTAGAGACAGGGTTTCGCCACGTTAGCCAGGATGGTCTCTATCTCTTGTCCTCATGATCCACCCTCCTCGACCTCCCAAAGTGCTGGAATTACAGGTGTGAGTCACCGTGGCTGGCTGGAATTTTTTTAAACTATGATTAATATGCTAAGGGCTTTAATACAAATGTAGGCAACATGCCATAACAGATTGGTGATATAGGCAAAGAGATGGAAATTCTAACAATCAAAAGAAATTCTAGAGGTAAAAAACACTAACAAAAATGAAGAATGCATTTGATGGGCTCATTTGTGGTCTGGACATGGCTGAGGAAAACAATCTATCAGTTTGAAGATATAATAGAAACTTCCAAATCTGAAGAGCAAAGAGAAAGAAAAGGTAGGGGAAGAAACAACGCGGAATATTCAGGAACCATGGGACAATTACAAAAGATGCAGCATACATGTAATGAAAAATAATAGAAAGGAACAGAAGTAGTCTTTGAAGCAGTAATGACTGTGAATTTCCCCCGTATTAATGTCAGATACCAAACTGCAGATCCAGGAAGCTCAGAGAACACCTAGGAGAATAAATGCCAAAAAGAAACTACTACACCTAGGTACATCGTATCTAAACTTCAGAAAATTAAAGAAAAAAAACTTGAAGAAACCATAAAGGAAAAAAAGAAACACTTGACCTATAAAAGAGCAAACAAAATAATCACATCTGATTTCTCTTTAGTAAACATGCAGGTAGAGATCAGTTGAATGAAATATTTAAAATGTTGAGAGGGGCACGAAAGAAAACAACCACCTAAATTTCTACACCCTGTGAAATTATTCTTCAAAGGAGAAATAAATATTTTCTTAGGCAAACAAAAATTGAATGTGTTGCCAATAAACCTTTCAAGAAGTGTTCAACAAAGTTCTTGAGAAAGAATAAAACTGATATAGGTCAGAAACTCAGATCTACACAAATAAATAAAGGACAGCAGAGAATGAATAAGGAAAATAAAAATTTTATTTTTCTTATTCTCAATTGATCTAACAGGTGGTTCTTCACAATAATAGCAACAATGTGTTAATTATTTATTCTTACAGATCTATGCTTATGTATAATTAAAAATAAGAATCATAGCAATATACAAGGGGCAGGAGAGAAGAAGTATAAGTTACTTGCACAATCTGTGAAGTGTTATTTGAGAGTGGACTTGGGTTTCTTTGAATGTATATTGCAAACTCTAGGGCAGTAACTAAAAGGAAAATCTGAAAGAAATAATTGATATGCTAGGAAAGTGAGGGAAATGGAATAATACAAAATGCTCAATTAAAATCACCAGAGGCAGAAAAATTATGGAGGATAAAAATAGAAGCAAAACAAGGACAACAAATAGAAACAGTAACAAATATTGCAGTTATTAACCCAACTATATCAACAATCGCTCTAAACATCGATGGTCTAAATACACCAATGGAAAGAGAGAAATTGCCAGAGTGGATCGAAACAACACCCAACTCTGTGTTGTCTACAAGAAACCCACTTTACCTATAAAGACATGTACAAAAGATGGAGAAAGATGTACGATACTAACACTAGTCAAAAGAAAGCAGGAGTGGCTATATCAATTTCAGAGTCGATTTTTAGAGCAAAAAAAAATTTATGAGGAATACAGAGGGACATAATGATAAAAGGGGTTGATATGCCGAAGGCATAATTTTTCAGGTGTATGAGCCTAACCACATAGTATTAAAATACATGAGGCAAGAACTGATAGAACTGCAAGGAGAAGTAGATGAAGCTACTATTCAAGTTGGAGACTTTAGCACCTTTTTATTAGAATTGAACAGATCCGGCTGGGCGCGGTGGCTCACGCCTGTAATCCCAGCACTTTGGGAGGCTGAGGCTGTTGGATCACGAGGTCAGAAGATCGAGACCATCCTGGACGACATGGTGAAACCCTGTCTCTACTAAAAATACAAAAATGAGCTGGGCGTAGTGGCGTGTGCCTATAATCCCAGCTACTCGGGAGGCTGAAGCAGGAGAATCACTTGAACCAGAGAGGCCGAGGTTGCAGTGAGCCAAGATCACACCACTGCACTCTAGCCGGGTGACAGAGCAACACTCCATCTCAAAAAGAAAAAAAAGAAAAAGAACAGAACCAGCAGGTCGAAAATGAGTAAAGACGTAGTTATACTCACCATCAATCAACTGTAATTGATATTTATAGACTATTTCCTCCAACAACAGCAAAGTACATAATCTCTCAAGTTTACATGGGAAGTTCACCAAGATAGACCACACTCTATAAAACACATTTTAACAAGGTTAAAAGAAGAGCAATTATACAATGTCTGTTCTCAGACCACAATGAAATTAAACTAGAAATCAATAACAGAAAGATATCTAGAAAATCTCAAAATACTTGGAGATTAAACAACATATTTTTAAATAATATACAGGCCAAAAGAGAGATATCAAAAATTTTTAAATATTTTAAACTAAATGAAAATAAAAATATAAACATCAAAATTTGTGGATTGGAGCAAAAGCCTAACTCAAAGGACTTTTTTCTTAATGTTTTACAATAGTTTTTAGAGTCAGTGTTCATTTAGACTTATAAATATGTTCACCATTGTTTCTAGTTTGCTATTTATCTTTTAACATGTTTTCATTATTTATCTTTTTCCATAGGTTTTTGAGAAACAGGTGGTGTTGGTTACATTAATAAGTTCTTTAGTGGTGATTTCTGAGATTTTGGTGCACCCATCACCCGAGCTGTATACAAAGTACCCAATGTGTAGCCTCTTATCCCTCGCCGCCTCACACCCTTTCCCCCAAGTTCCCAAAGTCCACTGCATCTTTCTTATGCCTCTGCATCCTCGTAGCTTAGTTCACATGTGTGAGGGAGAACATATGATGTTTGGTTTTCCATTCCTGAGTTACTTCACTTAGAATAATGGTCTCCAATTCCATTATTCCAGGTTGCCGAAAATGCCATTATTTCATTCCTTTTTATGGTCAAGTAGTATTCCATGGTATATATATCCTATTTTCTTGATTCACTCAGTAAATGATGGGCATGTGAGCTGGTTCCATATTTTTGCAATTGAGAATTGTGCTGCTATAAACATGCATGTGGAGGTATCTTCTTTTGTATAATGACTTCTTTTCCTCTGGGTAGATACCTAGGAATGGGATTGCTGGATCAAACGGTAGGTCTACTTTTAGTTCTTTCAGGAATCTCCACACTGTTTTCCATAGTCATTGTACTAGTTTACATTCCACCAACAGTGTAATAGAGTTCCCTTTTCACCATATCCATGCCGAGATCTTTTTAAAAATTTTTTTCATTATGGGTTGTGAAAAACAAATTCACCCATATGAACCCAAAGAATGGACTCAGAGATGCAGAGAACAGTGAAAGTGAGACTTCGAATGACAGTCTTGCAAGGTCGGATGTCTGATGGGCAGGCACACTACAGCAAGGTTACAACAAGCAATTTACCCCCTCGTGCGCAGGTCCCTCCCCTGGTTCCTCACAGGCTGAGTACTGTGGGGCCACAGTCTTCCCCAGTGTTGCCTATCAGTTGTTGGGTAGGGGCTTTAGGTGTTTTCTTTAGGGTTGTCCTGATGCATTTTGTTGAAGCCCACAATGCATTGAAATCCTAGTTAGTTCAGGGGCTCCTCAAGTATTTGACTTATGACCTAAGTAGCTGGGCAAGCTGATAAGGATAGACAAAACGAGCTATTTTGCAGGCTAATAAACTTTCATCTTAGTCTAAACTTGTTTGGTTTGGGTGAGGGCAGCTAAGGTTGGGGGTGATGACAAGCAGGTATCAGCTATCCAAGCAGGGACCTGATATATCCGATTTCTTCTGTAGTTTGCTGACCTAAACTGATTCAAGGCACTTTGTCTCAGAAATAGACCACTGTGTACATTATTTCCTTCATGGCCATTCTTACACATGTGAGGTGGTTTTGATTTGCATTTCCCTGATCATTAGTGATGTTGAGCATTTTTTCATATGTTTGTTGGCCATTTGTGTATCTTCTTTTGAGAATTGTCTATTCATGTCCTTAGCCCACTTTTTGATGGAATTTTTTTTTCTTGCTGATTTGTTTGAATTCCTTGTAGATTCTGGATATTAGTCCTTTGTCAGATGTATAGAATGTGAAGATTTTTCTCCCATTCTGTGGGTTGTCTTTTTACTCTGCTAATTGTTTATTTTGCTGTGCAGATGCTTTTTAGTTTAATTAAGGCTCATCTATTTACATTTGCTATTGTTGTGTTTCCTTGGGGCCTCTTGGTCAGGATGACTTAGCCTAAGCCAATGTCTACAAGGGATTTTCTGATGTTATCTTATAGAATTTTTATGTTTTGGGGGTCTTAGCTTTATGTCTTTGATCCATCTTGAGTTGCTTGTTGTATAAGGTGAGAGATGAGTCTCCAGTTTCATTCATCTACATGTGGCTTTCCAATTATTCCAGCACCATTTGATGAATAGGGTGTCCATTTCCCACTTGATGTTTTTGTTTGCTTTGCCAAAGATCAGTTGACTGAAAGTATTTGGCTTTACTTCCAGGTTTCTCTATTCTGTTCCATTGGTCTATATACCTATTTTTATACCAGTACCATACGGTTTTGGTGACTATGGCTTTATATTATAGTTTGAAATTGGGTAATGTAATGCCTCTAGATTGGGTTCCTTTTGCTTAGTCTTGTTTTGGCTATTTGGGCTCTTTTTTGATTTCATATGAATTTTAGGATTTTTTTTTCTATAGAAGGACATTTATGGCATTGAATGCATATACCAGTGGTCCCTGACTCACAGTGTTCAACTTATATTTTTTTACTTAATGATGGTGCAAAAGCAATAAGCATTAAATGGAAACCGAACTTTGAGTGCCCCATTCAACCACTCTGTTTTTCGCTTTCGGGACAGTATTCAATAAATTAATAAATTATGTGAGCTATTAGTATGAAATAGGCTTTGTGTTAGAGAATTTTGCCCAAGTGAAGGCTAATATAAGTTCTCTTAGCACATTTAACATAGGCTAGGTTAAGCTATAATGTTTGGTAAGTTAAGTGTACTAAATGCATTTTTTACTTATGATATTTTCAACTTACCATGCGTTTATCAGGACATAACCCTATTATAAGTTGAGGCATATATGTATTAGAAAAAGAAAGATTTAAAATTCACAATCTAAGCTTCCATCTTAAGAAACTAGAAAAGAGCAAACTAAATCTAAAGTAAGCAGGGGGCGGAGGAAAAGAAATAAAAATGAGAGTAGAAATCAATGAAATTGAAAATAAGAAATCAATAGAGAAAACCAACAAAACTAAAAGGTGGTTCTTTGGAGAGATCAATAAAATCAACAAACCCTAGCCACACTAAGAAAAAACAGGGAGATGACACAAATTATAGTATCAGAAATGAAAGATGAAGCATCACTGAAAAAACTGTAGATGTTCAATAAATAATAAAGAAATATTAGGAATATATGCCCACAAATTTGATAACCTATGCCACAGATTAGATTAAAATGGACCAATACCTTGAAAGACATATTAGCCATAACTTACACAAGAAGAAACAGACAATCTGAATAGGACTGTATCTATTAAAGAAACTGAATCAATAATTAGTAATCCCCCAAAACAGAAGGCACAAGACCCAGATGGGTTCACTGGGGAATTTTGCCAAATGTGTAAGAAAAAAATTATTGTCAATTCTCTGCAATTGTATTAGTCAGGGTTCCCTAGAAGGACAGAACTAGAGGAGGGTTTATTAACTAACAACTTACATGATCACAAGGTCCCACAGTAGGCTGTCTGCATGCTTGAGGAGCACAGAGAGCCAGTCCAAGTCTCAAAACTGAAGAACTTGGGAGTCCTGTATTTGAGGGCAGGAATCATCCAGCACAGGAGAAAGATGTAGGTTGGAAGGCTAAGCCAGTCTTGCCTTTTCACATTTTTCTACCTGTTTTATATTCCCTGGCACTGATTAGATGGTGCCCACCAGATTAAGGGTGGGTCTGCCTTTCCCAGCCCACTGACTCAAATGTTAATCTCCTTTGGCAACACTCTCACAGACACAGCCAGGATCAATACTTTCATCCTTCAATCCAATCAAGTTGACACCCAGTATTAACCATCACAACAATCTCTTCCAAATGAGAGAAGCAGAGGGAATACTTCCTAACTCATTTTGTGAGGCCAGCATTACCCTAACACCAAAACCAGGTAAGACTATTACAAGAAAAGTACAGACCAATGTCTCTCTGAAACGTAGATGCAAACATTCTCAAAAAAAAATTAGCAAATCAAATCCAACAGTGTATAAAAAAAGAATAATACAACACAACCAACCGGGATTTATTTGAGGTATGCAACGCTGGTTTAACATTTGAAAATCAGTTAATGTAATCCATTACATCAAAAGGCTAAAAGAAAAAAATTTCATGATTATATCAATAGTTGCAGAAAAAAAATTGACAAAATGAAATACTCTTTTATGATAAAAAACTCTCAGAAAACTAGTAATAAAAGGCGAATTCCCTCAACTGAATAGGAAACATCTGTTTAAAAAACTTACAGCTAGACAACATGCTTAATGGTGAAAAACTCAAAGCTTTTCTACTAAGATGAGAAGCAAGGCAAGGATTCCCCATTCTCCACTGCTTTCCAACATTCTACTGGAAGCCCTAACTAAGGAAATTAGACAAGAAAAGGAAATAAAAGATATACAGATTGGGAGGGAAAAAAATTAAACTGTCTTTGTTCACAGATGACGTAATCATCTATATAGAAAAGCCAAAAGAATCAGCAAGAAAACTCCTGGACCTAATAAGCTACTATAACAAGGTTGTAGGATACATGGTTAACATACAAAAGTCAATTACTTTTCTATATACCATCAGTGAACAAATGGAATTTGAAATAAAAACACCATTTATATTAACACTCCACAAAATGAAATTTTTAGGTATAAATCTAACAAAACATGTACACAATCTATATAAGAAAAACTTTAAAACTGTTGAAATAAATTAAAGAACAAAATAAGTAGATAGTCCATGCTCATGAATAGGAGGACTCTCTATTGTCATTGTCAGTCCTTCCCAAATTGATCTATAGATTCAGTGCAATTCCAATCAAAATCCCAGCAAGTTAATATGTGAATATTGACAAAGTAATTCTAAAGTTCATATGGAAAAGCAAAAGACCCAGAATATCTAACGTAATCCTGAAGAACAACAAAATTGGAGCACTTACACTACTCTAAGACTTACTATAAAGGCACAATAATAAAGACAGTGTGGTACTGATAAAAGAATAAATAGATCAATGGAACAAAATAACCCATAAATATACCTAGATAAATATAGTCAACCACTATTTGACAAAGGGGCAAAGGCAATCAATGAAGAAAAGATATTTTTTCAACAAATGGTGTTAGAATAATTGGACATTTACTTACAAGAAAAAAAATGAATCTAAAAACAGACCTTAGACTATTCACAGGGATTAACTCAAAATGGATCATAGACCTAAATGTAAAAATAAAAGCTACAAAACCCCAGAAGATAACATAAGATAAAATTTAGGTGATCATTGGTTTGGCAATGACCTTTTAGATACAGCAACAAAGGAATGATGTGTGAAAGAAAGAATAAAAAACTGGACTTCATTACAATTAAAAACTTCTGCTTTGTGCAATATAATATCAAAAGGATCAAATGATGAGTCATGGACTGGGAGAAAAGATTTGCAAAAGGCACATCTGATAAAGGACTGTCATAGAAAACAAAGAACTCTTAAAACATAAAGAAAATGAACAACCCAATTAAAATATGAGCCAAAGACCTGAAGAGACATCTAACCAAAGAAGAAATACAGATGGCAAGTAAACATATGAAAATATGTTCAACACCATGTCACTAGGGAATTGCAAATTAAAACAACAGTGAAATGTCACTATACACCTATTAGAATGGCCAAAATCCAAAACACTGAAACAACCGGATGCTGGTGAAGATATGGAGCAACAGGAACTCTCATCCATTGCTGGTGGGAATGCAAAATGGGACAGCCACTTTGGAAGAGAGTTTGACAGATTCTTACAAAACTAAACATGCTCTTATCGTAAAAGCCATTAATCATGATCCTTAGTATATATCCAAAAGAGCTGAAAACTTATGTCCACACAAAAACTTACAAATAGATGTTTACAGCAGCTTTGTTAATAATTACCAAAACTTAGAAGCAACCAAGGTGTCCTTCAGGAGGTGAATGGATCAATAAACTGTGGCACATCTGAACAATGGAATATCATTAAGTGTTAAAAAAAACAAACAAAAAAAAAGAGCTACCAAGCCGGGAAAAGACATTGAGAAAACAAAATGCATTATCACTAAGTGAAAGAAGCCAATCGGAAAAGTCTGCATCCTGTGTGATTCCAACTATATGACATTCTGGAAAAGGCAACGATCGAGACAGTAAAGGATTTTTAGGGCGGTGAGTAAAGAGATTAGTGGTTGGAGGTGTCAGAGGAGAGGAAGGGTGAACGGGCAGAATGCAGAGGATTTTTAGGGCAGTGATACTATTCTGTATGATACTACAATGGTGGACCCATGTCATTGTCCATTTGCACAAACCCATAGAATGTGCAATACCAACAGTGAATCCTAATGAAAACTATGGACTTTGAAAGATAATGAGGTATAAGGTTAGATCCATCAATTGTGACAGCTGTACCACTGTGGTGCAAGACGTCAACCATGGGGGACGCTGTGCATATGTGGGGACAGAAGTATATGGGCACCCTCTGTACATGTTGTAAACTTTGCTGTGAACTTAAAACTGCTCTTCAGAAGTGTATTACTATTTTTTAAATCTACGCAGTAAAGAGTCTGGAGACTGACTGAGGATACTGAACGTGGCTTGAGAATCACTCAGGAAATGGTTTACTAATAGGCCGGAGGAAGATGAGAGGCAACTGGAAAGTGCCTAGGAAGGTTTTGGGCAAGAAATCAGGGCAGTCCAATCAGGACTGTTTCCAAGTCAGCTGTGACTTGCTCAGGGCTTGCTGACTACTGTACACTGGCCCCTCCTGGAAAGTCCCATATGGGTTAGAAACCAGAAATTGGGCACTCTCTGTGGGTTGCAGACATCACCTGAATAGCTATTCAGTTTCCTTCCTTGTTCAGGAGCTCATTGGGTCCTAGATGCCCATATTCTATGGTTACATATGCAGCAGAGGCCCAGTCTGCCTCTCAAGGTCCTTGAATCCAAAAGCATTGAGGTCGAGAAATGCCCAGTCTTAACCTCTTCTCCTATCCGTCTTTCCCTCCCCAGGCACATGTGTATAAAGGTAGAACTCCAAGGCCAAGCTCACCAAGCCATCCAGTTAACTGAGGTCATCGCCCTGAATAGTCTTCTCCCTGTCTTAGTCTATTATCTATGACTGTGGAAGTCCAGATGGCCCCGATATGGTTCCCCATAGGCCTTGGCAGCCACATCCCCATGGCTTTACTGGGTGTAGCCCACATGGCTGCTCATTTGGGTTGGAGTTTGGTGCTGAAGCTTTCCCAGGCGGGTGTTGTATGCTACCGATGACTCCACAGTTCTGAGGTATCAGTGATGGTCCGGCTCCTACGCTCCACTAAGCAGTGATGACTCTCTGTGACAGCCCCCACCCCACGTCTCCACTAGGCATTGCCCTAGTGGCAGATCTCTGCAGTAGCTATGGCACTGTGACAAGTCTCTGCCTGGGGCCCCAGGGTTTCAGTAACAGTCTTTGAAATCTAGGTGAAAGCTGCCATATCGCTATAGTTTTTGCGTTCTATGGAACTGCGGAATCAACACCATGTGGATGCCACCAAGGTTTATATCTTGTACCTTCCAGAACAGCGAGGCCACTTGAACCACCACTGGTGTAGCTGAGCAGCACTGTGCTGCAGTGCAGGGAACGGAGACCCGAGGGGATCCTGGGAAGCAAGTCTGTGGAGGGCACCCTTGGGTCTGACCCCTAGACCACTCTGCCCTCCTAGGCTGCTGGGCTTGCAATGATGGGGGCAGCCTTGAAAGTCTCTGAAATGCCTTTGAAGTCTTTCTTCCATTCTTCTGATGATCTCATCTCTCTGTACTAATCTCCTTAGCAAAAGGTTGCCGGGCCACACCCTTGGTTTTCTGTCCCAAATGTTATTTTACTCTTCACATGGCCAGGCTGAGAGTTTTCCACATCTTTCAATTTTGCTTCCCTTTTGATTATAAGTTCCATCTTTAGGTCATTTTTTTTCCTTCTCACAGTTTAATGTGAGGGGTTAAAAGCAGCTATGCAGCAGCCTGAACGCTTTGCTGCTTAGATGCCTCTTCCACCAGATACCCGAATGCATTGCCCTTAAGTTCTGCATTCCATAAAGCCCCAGGCATGAACACAATGCAGACAAGTTCTTTGCCAGTTTGTAATAAGGATGGCCTTTCCTCCAGTTTCTAATACCTTGTTTGTCAGTTCCTCTGAAACCTCATAAGAATTACCTTCACTGTCCATATTTCTATCAGCATTCTGGTCAGGACCACTTAGCCAGTCCCTAAGGAGGTCCAAACTTTCCCTAGTCTTCTTATTTTCTAAGTCCTCAGAAGAATCTAGGCTTTTTCTAGCGTGAGCCTGTAAATTCTTCCAGCCTCCACCTATTACTCAGTTCCAAAGCCATTTCCACATTTTCAGATACTTGTTAGCAGCGACACCACCACTTCTCGGTAGCAATTTTCTGTCTTAGTACATTGTCTGTTTCTTATAATACCAGAAATTAGGTAATTTATAAGAAAAGTATTTCTTACAGTCCTGGAGCCTGGACAGTTCAAGGTCAAGGGAACACAAGTGGTAAAAACCATCTTGCTGGTAGGGACTTTCTGAAGAGTCCTGGGGCTGTGCAGGGCGTCTCACGGTGAGGGGACTCAATGTGCTAGGTTCGTTCTCTCTTCCTCATCCTATAGAGACACAAGCCCCACTCCGATAATAACTCATTAACTCAGTAATCCAGGAAGGGGTTAATCCATTCATGAGGGAAGAGTCTTTTAGATCCAATCAGCTCTTAAAGGTCTTACCTGTCAATTGCAGCCACATTAAATTTCAATGTAAACTTTGGAGAAGATAAACATTCAAATCCTAGTATCATCCTGGCTCGTCTGGAACTGAGAGATTCCCTGAAACACAAGCTTTTTTGATTGTTAAAACCAGGAAAGTCCTGGATAAACCGGGATAAGTCGATCATGTAATGAGAGTGGGTGTTATACCCCATGAGACTTTAGCCATGGAATAGCAATGCCATCCAAGGCATAGAACAGAAGAGAGAAGGTCTTGAGGGAAGAGAAGGGCTGAAGGGAAGAATCTCACCAAAGAAACAGAGCATCTTCTTTAAGGTGAATTTCTATGTTGAGAAAAGGATGTTGGAAATTAATTTAGGAATTCCTTGAAGATTGTAGGGAGACAGTCAAGGTTGATAATTTCCAGTTCCTAAGCCAAAATTGAGAGATGACCTCAGAGGCAGTGAACTAGGAAACTCTCAAAAGTTAAATGGGGATCAGGATAGTCTAAGGTCCCAGTGACTGAGAGATGTCCCTAAAGAGAATATTTCTAGTTGGTTAAAGCTCAGCTTGTCAGGAGAGGCACAGAAGCAGCTTCAGAGCCATCCCATTAAAGGATTCCTTGCCTCAGATAGCTTGGCTTCTAAGGTCTCACAGTTCCATGTCCAAAGCATTACATATCCACCTCTTCCTTCATTTTTACCTGAAAAAAATTCCTGTTTTAAAATACATTATTTTTTTCATAAAACTCCCTTGAAAATGAAACAATATAAAATGCACTATATTGTAGCTGCCAAGGTTAGAAAATCTAGTAACAGCCTGGCCTCAGGACCTGGCTCAAGCTCTCATTCCCCTGATCCTTCACTATTTTTACCTTTATACACTTGTAGTGGGAAGGTGCTCATCTATAAGCCTATTAGACTGGAGAGGGCTTCCCATTTCACAGAAGTAGGATGGGACCTGCCTTCTCTGATGAAACTCTATAGAAATAATAGTAATGTTGACTATTATTTATTGAAGATACACACCATCTATGCCGGGCTTCGGGCAAGCAATTCAACCCATGTTCTAGATCTCATATATTTCATGGAGAAAAATACAGTCATGTGCTGCATAACTATGTTTTGATCGATGAAATATTGCATATAAAAGGTGTTTCTATAAAAGCATAATATAATATTTGTACTGTACCTTTCTAGGTTTAGATATGTTTTAATATACAAATACTTCCTATTGTGTTATGATTGTCTATAGCATTTGGGCAGTACCATGCTATAAAGATTTGTAGCCTAGGAACAAAAGGCTATACCATATAGCCTAGGTGTGTAGTAGGCTGTACCATCTAGGTCTGTGTAAGTAAACCCTTATGATGTTCACACGATGATGAAACTGCTTAAAAATGCATTTCTCAGAAAATATTCTTGTTGTTACATGATGCATGACTGTACCTACCTAGTAGGATTGTCCCAAAGAATAAAATGAACAGGTGCTTTATACCTTGCCAAAGTTATATACCATATTAAGATAACTGCTACAATTGCCACATGGGTGTGATAGTCCCTGAGAATCTGGTATTATAACATAATACCAGAAATTAGGTAATTTAGAGAGAACCCTAAATCCTGGAAATGTCAGTATTGGTCAGTACAGTGAGACTTCAAGTCACCACCTGAGCACTAAGTGACAGAGGTAACAACTTCAACTGTAGGACCACCTATCCAGAAGAGGGGCGATCCCCATATCCTGCTGAAAATTGCTTTCATAGGCGCTAACAAGGTTTGCGAAATCTCTGCTGCTTTTCAGTGAGGGGAGTGAACACAGTTGGCAGAACTGCAGGGAAAGGCCCACCCGGGCACGGGGCCAGTGACCAGGGATGAGGATTCTCGGGGCAGAGGTGGCAGAACCATGCATCATGCCCTGCAGACTCCAAGGCTGCATCGCTGAAATAGAGATCCCCAGCCTGCAGGATGGGGCCCCAAGCCTTCCAAAACTCAGGTACGGATGGCCAGGCCTGTGTTGAGAGGATGGACGTGAGGATATCAATGTCGTTTTAGGGTTTTGGTGGCGGTGGTTTTCTTTTGTTTGCCTTTTCTCACAGTAGTTGTATTAACCATTGTTTAGTCGGGGAAACAGAAGCCAATCTAGTTATCTTGTCAGAAAGAATTTGATATAGGTCATTGCGTAAGCAGAGGCTGGAGAGGCCTAGGAAAATCAGAGGTAAGGTAAAGGCAGCAATCGCAGGGAGCATGTTCACCCTCAAGGCTGGGGAAGCAAAAGAGTTTGTGGCTCTGGAAGTTAGAAGCTTCGGGAGCCAGGGTTTAGACTATAAAACAGGGCTCATTGACTGGATGGTGTGGACAGCTCAGGAGCCTGGAGAAGAGGCCTTCAATAGTAGGACTTCACATGCAGAAAAAGAGTCCTTGCCTAATACGGCAGGTACTGCTAAGGGATGTGACAAGGTTAGCTGACGGAATGTGGAAGGCATCTGGGGAAAGGAGCCAGTGTCGTTGTCTGAAGTGCAGAGGAAAGGGCAGACCCCATGTCCCTCCCTCTGCCTTCCAGTCCTTCTGGCTGAAGCTAACAGAGAGTCAGCTAGCACAGGAGAAATGCACTTCGCAGAATCTCAGCTGCAGCATCACAACAGAGAGCAGAGTAGATTTGCAGCTGAGGCAGTACCTTGATCCACGGCGCATTGGTGGAGCTGAATCTTTTTACACTTTTATTAGCTGTTCATGTTTCTTCTGTGATTTTCCTGTTCCTATCCAATTGCTATTTTTCTTAAGTATAATACCACACTGATTTGTATGAATACACTGTGATCATCCTGTTTTATATATATATTTATATATATACACACACACATACACACTGTATGCATACTGTATATATACACATATATACACACAGATTAGTAAGATATACTGTGCACACACACCATATATAATACATGCAATTATATATATATTCAGTTACATATGTGGGTATGCACAGTGTATGTACTGTGTGCACAGCATGTGTATTACATATGGAGAGTGTGCGGAGTACATCTTACTATACATGTATGTATTATAGATCATACATGTCCTCTAGACCAACATTTGCCAAATGAAGAGATAAATGTTCACTTATTCTTTGCTTGATCCACCTCCAGTTTCTACTGTGGGTAGCCTACAGGCTGCTATGGAAGAAAAGCACAATAGCCTTTTTTTATAAATAAAAAAAAGCAACAATAGCCTTTATTTATAAATAAAAATATGACTATTTAAAAATACTAATAATTAATCTTAGAAAACCTTTTACAAAGCAGACGGGACGTTGAGGCATGGTTGGTGGAAATCCGGGTGCTCTAGTCCCTTGCGCTGGCCCTACCGACCCCTCCTGCCCTGCCCCTGCTCTGCCTCTTGGCAACAGGATGACTGGAGGTGGGCAGTCGGGGGAAGATCATGGGAATCCCAGAGAGGATGAGCTCACGATCCCAAGCCAGAGAGGAGTCTTTATGCATAAAGATTTGTGCAAATCCTGACCCTGGACCAGTGTTTATAAAAGAGAATTTCTAAAAAAAACCAAATGGGGCTCAACCATTCCCAGCTGGGAATTTCTTCCCTGGGAAGATAAAGCTGCAATGGAAGCTGAAGAAATAATTATATTTTAAATCGAGGAATTGAGAAAAGAAGCAGGAGCAATAAGGAGTTACCTCTTGGCTTATAAAACAATGTTAGAGTTTTGTGGAATAAAACCAATTATGGAATCTGGAAACAAGACCTCGGCCATTTAACTTGCAAGAGGGGCCTCAGCCTCTGAGCAGGGCCCAACGCACCCAAGCTAAAGTCACCCACATGCTAGAAGCCCAGGTGAGCCTGGATAGAAACGTTCCTCCAGCAAAGTGCATTCTTCACGAGGCATTTATGGGAAACAACATTGCAGGGCTCTGGAACATTCTGTTTATACAATTAGAGACAAAAGGAAGAAGGAAGTTCTGACATTTTGCCAGGAATCCTTTCTCTCCCTCAGATAATTTTATCTGGGTCCTCCTCAAGAGGGGCGTGGGAGAAAAGAAAAGCCCCGAAAATGCAGCTCCTCCTGCCTGAGGTCACAAGTGTCAAAATTCCACAAAAAGCCAAGGACTCCAGAAGTCCCACCTCAGATGACTTAAGCAGCAAAACAGCTAAAGAAGGAAAAATAAAAGTGGTGGGAGTGAGGAGGGA
This sequence comes from Aotus nancymaae, assembly GCF_030222135.1. Taxonomy (NCBI): domain Eukaryota; kingdom Metazoa; phylum Chordata; class Mammalia; order Primates; family Aotidae; genus Aotus; species Aotus nancymaae. The sequence continues at coordinate 2,858,726 of NW_026988452.1, forward strand.
CACTTAGAGAATGTGGAGAAGAAAGGGACCACCCAGAACCACACCAGGATGATACTGCTAAGCAAAGACACGGAGAGGCCGGCCCCGCCGAAGCACTGAACTCTGAACAGATACAATAACAAATCGTCCACACATAAAGAGGAGGGAACTTCTACTCTCGAAAATGTGCGATTCGTAGGAACTCACAGTGAATGCTGAAAAAGCTGGAAACATACCTATTCGAGTGTCAAAGTATTTAGGCAAATCTCAGTGACAGGGAACAACTACTGTACAATTTATCCTCAAAGAACAAACTTAGGTCAAATTCTAAAGTGAAAACGTGGCCCTCTTTTGGGGACTTCTGTTGGAAATACTTTGTTGGTTTTTTTTTTTTGCTTTTGCTGTAGATGACATTTAATCAAAAGTCAGGCCAGGCATGATGGCTCACACCTGTGATCCCAGCACTCTGGGAGGCCAAGGCGGCAGGATTGCTTGAGGCCAAGAGTTCAAGGCCAGCCTGGGCAGCATAACTAGACCCCATCTCTACAAAAAAATTAAAATTAGCCAGGCTTGGTGGTATTAGCCTGTAGTCCCAGCTACTGTGGAGGCTGAAGCAGGAGGATCCCTTGAGCCCAGAAATTCAAGGCTGCAGTGTGTGAGCTACACCACTGCACTCCAGCCGGGGAGACAGAGAAAAATTCTATCTCTTAAAAAGAAAAAATCTGAAGACAAAACCCAATAAATGAATATATTACATGGTGCTTAAAAAAAAAAACCCAAGGAACTCTGGGGGGAAGAGAGGAGGTCAGAAGGAAAAGCCCTAGAATAGACACTACTTACTCCCTGAAAGTCCAGGACGAAGGCCCCAGCTCAGGGAGAGGTGAAGGCTCCACAGCAGGTGCCAAGCATGACCTTTCAAGCCTGGTGTACAAGGTGACCCACAGGAGCGTGGGATGTTAGATCATCCATTTCTGTTTATTCATGTAAACAGTACAGAAATTAACACTTTATTTAACGTGTGAATTGACACTGGAGGCCTCCCTCAGTCACTGTGCCAGCCACATGTCACTCGGACTCATTCACAGTGCCCAGAGGCTGACAGAACTCCGTTATTCACGCTGCCTTGCAGTGGGCCCAGTTAAGTGGGTAGACTGAGCATACTGGCTAGTTTTAGATGCGTACTGAAAACATTCCTGCAAAGAAACAGTTACTGAAGAGAATTTTAAGTATTGAAATACACGTGAACAAAAGAACAGCCTAGCTGCTATTTCTCCTGTACTGTCCTTATTAAGCACTTGAAATGTCACTTAGAGTGACTGAGGAACTGAAGTTCAAATTTTATTAATTTTAATTAATGTAAATACATATTTTAAATCTGATATGTGATTCCATTTTTGTTAAACTTTTTTTTTTTTTTTTTTTTTGAGGCAGAGTTTCGCTCTTGTTACCCAGGCCGCAGTGCAATGGCTTGATCTCGGCTCACCGCAACCTCCACCTCCTGGGTTCAGGCAATTCTCCTGCCTCAGCCTCCTGAGTAGCTGGGATTACAGGCACGCACCACCGTGCCCAGCTAATTTTTTGTATTTTTAGTAGAGACGGGGTTTCACCATGTTGACCAGGATGGTCTCAATATCTTGACCTCGTGATCCACCCGCCTCGGCCTCCCAAAGTGCTGGGATTACAGGCATGAGCCACCGTGCCCGGCCCCTAAACTTTTTTTTTTTGAGACAGAGTCTCACTCTGTCACCCAGGCTGGAGTGCAATGGCGCAATCTTGGCTCACTGCAATCTCCGCCTCCTGGGTTCAAGCGATTCTCCTGCCTCAGCCTCCCTCCTGACTAGCTGGGACTACAGGCGTGCCCCACCATGCCTGGCTAATTTTTGTATTTTTAGTAGAGACAGGGTTTCACCATGTTGGCCAGGCTGGTCTCTATTTCTTGACCCTGTGATACACCCACCTCAGCCTCTCGAAGTGCTGGGACTACAGGCATGAGCCACCGCGTCCAGCCTAAACTTTTAAGTATATGTGGAAACACTTGAGCATATGAATCTATTCTGGCAACAATAAAGTTTGTGAAACTGAAATACAGATTAAGAATTTCCCTTTTTTTTAGCATTGGAATTGAGGTGTGCTGTTAAGGGTGAAATACACATGGGAGTTCAAAGACTTGGTCTGAAAAAAGAATATAAAGTAATAATTTTTATATTGGTTACATGTTGTAATGGGAATATTTTTAATATTATGGAATTAAAAATATACATCATAAAAATTAATTTTGCCCTTTTGGAAATTTTTTGATGTTTCTACAAGAAAATTTGAAATTAAAATTACATTATTTTAATTATATCATCTTTATAGTATCTTTTATAGTGTCTTACATTATCTGTCTACTGCACAGCACTTGTAGAGAAGACTTCTTTGCCCTGCACCAGATTGCTCATCCTTGGTGGCCCAGAGGATCTTGAAAAATGTACGACCTGGCCGGGCACGGTGGCTCACGCCTATAATCCCAGCACTTTTGGAGGCCGAGGCGGGTGGATCACGAGGTCAAGAGATCGAGACCATCCTGGTCAACATGGTGAAACCCCGTCTCTACTAAAAATACAAAAAAATTAGCTGAGCGTGGTGGCGCGTGCCTGTAGTCCCAGCTACTTGGGAGGCTGAGGCAGGAGAATCGCCTGAACCCAGGAGGCGGAGGTTGCGGTGAGCCGAGATCGCGCCATTGCACTCCAGCCTGGGTAACAAAGGCGAAACTCCGTCTCAAAAAAGGAAAAAAAGAAAAATGTACGACCTTATCTACGTATTCTGGAGTTTTTTGTTTCATAGTAAGATTACCAGACAAATAGAAAACATATCCAACATGGGCGAAAAAACTGCTGGGGTCATTTTCTCTGTGCCAGATGTGAGCTGCCAATATCATTCGTTTCCATTGGCAAAGCCGTTCGAACTTTAACACAAAATGTAATTACTTTTATATCATCCTTCTCCTTCCACCTCATGAGACTATTATGAAGCTAAAGAGAGAATGGGAAAATTCCGTGACATCGGAACAAGCGATGATTGAAGTATCAGCCAAGTAAACACTTTCCAACCATTACCACCTCCGACCTTCACACTTAGGTGGTTGGCAGTATCCGCATTTCATAGGTGAGGGAACTGTGGCACAGAGAGGCTTGGTGCTTTCCCCAGGTCACACAGCAGCAGGTGGTGGGGCTGACATAGAGACCTCTACTCTGACCTATTAGAGTCATTGGCACTGTTGGAGTGGACAAGGGACCTCACTCTCTGGAAACAACTGTCAAACGAGAAACAGCATGGGGGAGGTCTCTCTGCCTCTCTGATCTGCAGGCTGGCCTCTCCAGTCCTTGGTGAGGAGAGCAGATCCGATGACAGCTGCAGGGAACCATAGACAAAGGGAAAAAACTTCCTGAACGCATTCATTGTCTTTCCAGACATTTCCGGTGGGAGGGTTGGCTCTTGGGAAACAAGACCTAATTCTTAAGCTGGCTCTGCACACTCAGGTATGTGCCCAGGTGGCATCACCATGGCCAACAGACTCTTATTTGTCTAAAGCAATGGATGACTCGCTGGGGCTGCTTGAACTTCTGGCCAGGAAGCTGCCCTCATTCTTACTGCCCACAGCCCTTCAGGCTCCTCCGATAGGCCAGCTGCAGGGTGACCTTCAGCCCCAGATGCCTGTTTCTTCCCTTCTGGGTCATGACCAGTGGCAGGCCTGGCACGGGTGGTGGAGAAGGACAATATTCACTTCCCACGGTCCGTGGTTGTGCACAGGGCCCTTCCCAAGCCGTGGGTTCCAGGCCCAGCCCTCTTTTCTGAAAGGTGGTAGTTTGACTTGGAATGAGATGTGTCTGCACCTGCCAAGTTCAACACACAATGAAGGCAAACACAGCTCAATCCCCAAAGGCCCCGCCTAAGGCAAGGCACAGACAGGGCAGTTCATCTGGAGAACAAGGAGGGTGAGCCAGGTTCCAGCGCAGCGGATGCAGATGGGGATGGGGAGCCTGGGGGAGGGAGGAAAGGCTGAGGACTGAGGCTCTGGGAGGGGGACAGGAGGAGAGTTCCCACTGCTGCCCACCCGCTTTTCCATCTACTTTCCCTTTGGCCTTAAAATAACCCCATAAGGTTTGATTGATGTTTTTTGTTGTTTTAACTGGTCCTCCTCAGGGAGGGTTTTCAGAAAGAGCAGCAGTGTTTCCAGGAGCTGGCAGGGCCTCAGAGTGAAGCAAGCTCGCCCACACCCACTCCCTTCCTCACTAAGCACCAGGCAGCTCAGCCAAAGACTTCCTTCCCTCCCCCGGCTTCCTCCCCTTCTCTCTCACCATTTCACCCAGGGGAAAAGGCTCCAAGTTTTAAGAGTCAGCTCGAACCAGCAGCATCCCTGAAGTATAGAGGAAAGCCCTGCTAGGATATCTGACAGCTCTGTGTTGTGTGACCTGGTCGGGGAGAGAGGGAGGACAGGGCTGACCACATAACTGGCCTCTCAATGAGTCCTACCCCCGATATAATCAATGGCTTCGGCCTCCTTGAAGAGCTGTTTAAAAGCTTTCACATCAGCTGACTTGAGTTTCAGCCCCTGCTCTCTAATGGAAATGAATAAAAGACCCCAGGTAATCACCCACCTTGATACAGAAGGGGTCTGTAGGGCTATTTCTGGATCTGGCAGAAACTGATCTGGGACACTAAATGGCTTTATAGTTATGGCTGGTTTTCATTAATTATTAGACAGTTACTAGTTAGACCAATTTGAACATGTCTAAGAGCAACTTAATGGTTGTTTATTAAACTCTCTCCAGTTATGACTGCTTAGCATATCAAAAGGCTGGGAAGATACCCCCAGATAACCTTGGAAAGAGAAGGCAGGCACAGAGACAATGGGTGACTTTGTTGGGCTTAACAAAGATCTCAGAAAAAGAGCAACTCAAATGAAGGTGAAAGTCACCCTTCAGATAAACCATGGATTGAAACAAATGCTAATCTAAAGAGTAGACCATCTCGCAGTCCAGCAACTCCCTCCCTCTTCTAGGTCATTGAAAATACCATCATGTGGTTTTGCACTTGGACTCAGAATTGTATAGTTTCTATTGTGGTGAAGAGTAAACCCTCGTATGTACCTATTTACAAGGCTGTGAACACTAAACCCTGTATATGGTACCTTCTGAGCAAGTTAAGTGATTTTAACCCCTAATATCCACCAATCTTAATTTTTACCTCATGCTGGCTTTAGAATGTAACAGTTAAATAGAGACGGAATCCCACTGTGCTTCCAGTAATATCTGCATTGAGATTTTACTGTATGCCAGGCACTTTACAAGCATATTCATTTAATCCTTAAATAGCTTTTGAGTTTTGTTATTATCTCAGTTTTACAAGTGAAGCACTAAGGTTCAGAGAGGCTTTGGTAACATGCCAAGTTCACAGAGCTTAAAAATGCTGAAAGTCAAGACTTACTCAATGGGCATCAAACTCCAGATCCCATGGCTTAATCTCTAAGCTATAGTTCCCTAGTTTGATGGTCAACTTCTGATCTTTGAAATCAGAAAACTCCATCAGAGAGTCAAAACTTTAAATCAGTAGTCAAGATTCAAAGCTTTGGCTCTCTGATGGAGTTTTCTGATTTGGAGGGAGCAAGCATTGTTGGGGCACTGCCCAGATTCCCCTCAGATCCCTTTTACTGATTCTCTGTTCATCTCCCTTAGCTTCAATAAGCCTTTGCCTTTGTATTTGTCCTATTGCTCCTGTAACAAATTGCACCTTCTTAGTGGCTTAAAGTAACATAAACTTATTATCTTACAGTTCTGGAAATCAGAAGTCGCAAATGGGTCCCATGGGGCTAAACTCAAGGTGTTGGCAGGGCTACGTTCCTTCTAGAGGACCTAGGAGAAAACCATTTCCTTGTCTTTTCCAGTTTCTCGAAGCTGCCTCCAGTCCCTTTCCATCTTCAAAGCCAGCAATCACATCACTCTGACCTCTGCTTCTGTCATCACATCTTCTCTGACTCCTCCACCTCCCTCTTTCATGTATAATGATCCTTGCGATTGCATCGATCCTACCTGGATAACCCAGGATAATCTCTCTGCCTCAAGATTCTTAGTTTAATCACATCTGCAAGGTCTTTTTTTTTTTTTTTTGAGACAGGGTTTAACTCTGTCACCTATGCCATAGTGCAGTGGCATGATCACAGCCTCCCAGGTAGCTGGGACTACAAGTGTGCACCACCATGCCCAGCTAATTTTTTGTATTTTTTATAGATATGGCATTTCACCATGTTGCCCAGGCTAGTTTTGAACTCCTGGACTCAAGCAATTCATTAAGATAAGGCATTTACAGATTGCAGGGATTAGATGTGGACAGGTTTCAGAGCCATTATTCTTCGTACCACAGTATCTAATGACTGCAGCTATTTCTCTCTTCTAAGGACTTTCCTTGGGCTACTGATACCATTTTTCCCACAAGCAAAGAGAGCTGGAAGTATCTGAGTTATGACACGTCCAGGCTTTCCCCAGACTGAGTGGTTTCTTGGGCCATGGGACTTTCAGTCCTAAAGCCAGGATGGTCCTGGACCAACTAAGGCGGCTGGTTACTCTATCCCAGATCAGACCTTAGCCAGTGACAGACGGTGCTGGACTATGTAAACTTAGCTCCTTTGCCTCAAGTTTGGACAAACTCTGAGGGATAATTTACACTTCAGAGTTCTCCTTTAGGGTTAAGCTGTAACTGCTGTCTTTGCCTAACATTACACGCTTTGCGGGCTTCCTTCCCTGCCCTGTCTTTCTTTCCCACCCGCACACCAGTTCTACCGGAAGCAGTCTCTTAACAAGTCACCTGCATACCAATCTTCATCTCAAGGCCTACATCTGGGCTGGGTGACCAGCTTAAGAAGGAAGGTTATAGGCCGGGCACAGTAGCTCACGCTTGTCATCCCAGCACTTTGGAAGGCCAAGGCAGGTGGATCACAAGCTCAGGGGTTCGAGACCAGCCTGTCCAATATGGTGAAACCCCATTTCCACTAAAAACTACAAAAATTAGCTGGATGTGCATGCCTGTCGTCCCAGCTGCTTGGGAGGCCAAGGCAGGAGAATCGCTGGAACCCGGGAGGCAGAGCTTGCAGTGAGCTGAGATTGCACCACTGCACTCCAGCCTGGGTGACAGAGTGAGACTCCCTCTCAAAAAAAGAAGGAAGGTCATAGTTGCTTTGTTATCATTTATTCAACAAACATTATGGAGCTCCTATAATATGTCAGGTACTAACCTAGGGATCAAACGCCAAAGAGAAGTTAATTTCAGTCCTTACGAAGCTCACAAGCAGGTAAGAAAAAAATAGAAGAGAACCAATAATGCATTTTGTTAAGCAAGAGAGGCATCCAAAGAACACCGTGGCAAAGCAAAAGGGCACGGACTCCCTCAAGGGAAGAGGTGGAGGCAGGGGCTGAGGAGTAAAGAAGCTTGGACTTTATTTTAAAAGCTCCACAGAGCCACTAACGGAGGCACACATCTCAACGAGTTGTTGCAAATCAGAAAGCAGTTAGCAGAGAGGTGACTGAGAGTTGCCTGTCTACCTAAGGGTCTGCCAAGCTAACATTCTAAAATGAAAATCTGATTATGCCACTTATCTGTTTGGTGTCATCCAGAAAGATCACTCTTCCGGTGAGACCGCCAATATAATCCAAGGTATTTATCACACGTGTGCATCTCCTCTTCCTTGTTTTACTTTTTTGTAAAAGATTTTATAATGTACAGACTCATAAAAGAGAGATATCAGAAGAATATCAACAAATGATTTAAAAACTGAAGTGTTACAGGAGTGGTCCTTGAGTTGGCAGTCCAAACGAAGCTAGAAGGTAAGGCATCTGCAGAGAAAACACGTCTGTAAACTATATGGTTACGCTTCTAGCCCTCTATCCCATTCAAAGAGAAGGGAGTTTGGTCTTTGAATGAATTAAAATCAAGGATTTCAGAATTCAAGACCTCAAGAAGGGAGGAGGCTCAGAAATGTGATACATGGCTACAAACAGGTGGGTAAGTTAAAAAAAACAAAAACGAAAACCTATTTCCCATTTCCAGTCCCCCTCAACCCGGCACACACTGACACCCTTCCCTAATTATTCATTTATAAACCCCAGGCAAGAGATGCATACTATCTTTGAGAAACTGAATGCCTCAAAGGAAAAGATTCCCGGATACCGACATTTTAGGGTTCCTCTCTATCTTACAGTAAAGCCTCTACCTTACATTATCTTATAACAAGCCCCAACAGCCTACCAGAACATTCAATCAGTTATTTCATCCCTTGGGTGTCTTACTCCTAAATATATGCTCATCCCCCATAGATCAAGAAATGTTGGCCAGGCGCGGTGGCTCACACCTGTAATCCCAGCACTTTGGGAGGCCGAGGCGGGTGGATCACGAGGTCAAGAGATCGAGACCATCCCGGTCAACATGGTGAAACTCCGTCTCTACTAAAAATACAAAAAATTAGCCGGGCATGGTGGCGCGTGCCTGTAATTCCAGCTACTCAGGAGGCTCAGGCAGGAGAATTGCCTGAACCCAGGAGGCGGAGGTTGCGGTGAGCCGAGATCGTGCCATTGCACTCCAGCCTGGGTAACAAGAGCGAAACTCTGTCTCAAAAAAAAAAAGAAATGTTGACAAAATCCCACATGAGAAAGAACAAAACCAAAGGAAAGTGGGTGCTTAGAAGAAACAGACAAATTTGCGGGGAATTGAGCAATATGCATTTAAAAATCTCTCTGAAGGCAGAACACAAAAACAGACAGAAAAGAGGAAAGGAAGTTGAGGAATCATACTAGAAGCTCCAACATTTGAATAGTAGGAGTTACGGAAAGAGAAAACAGAAAAGAGAAATTGTCAAAGAAATGAAGAAATAACCAGAACTGAAAAACGGGCAAGCAAACGAAGGGTCCACCAGCAGCCTGCCATGATGAATGAAAACGGATTCGTTACAAGGGGCGTTATTGTAAAATGCCAGCGTCTCAAGGATCAGGTGAAGATTCCAAAGCATCCAGAGAGAACATAAACAGGTATTTGCAAAGGCCACGGCGAAACATAGAAGACATAGGAGGACTACACTGCAAACATTTGAGGAGAAATTATTCTCAATCTGGAAGTCTATGCCTGGGCAATCCTGTGTGAATATAAAATAATTTTCATTAATGCAAAGAACCTAATAACTTACATCCCATGCCTTTTCTAAGAAAGTTCCCTCCAATGTGCTTTTTGTGGGAGCTTTCTTAGAAAAGGCGTGGGTATAAGTTATTAGGTTCCTTGCATTAATGGTAAAAATGAGGTAAAAAGTGAAGAAAAAGGCAAATGTGGAACCCAAGAAAGAGTGGATCCAGAAAGGGAACCCCAGTTTTGCAGCAGTTGCAGAGAATGAGCGTTCCAGGCCAACAGAACCAAACGTTCTTCTTATGCCTCTAATTACTGACAGATCTAATGACGCATTTAAGAAAAAAATTAAACATATGCACACAGAAGGCTACCACATGGAAAAAGGAACAGTTATTAACTCTAGGGAAAAAATAAGACAGGAAATATAATAGCATACTGTATTCTGCAATGAACAATATTTGTACCACTAATAATATAAACTTTGACTTTTGAATAAACCAAAATTTTATAAACACATAAACCAAACAGGGAAAAGTGTAGCTGGTATCATGGGCTGAATTGTGTCCCAAATTCCTATGTTGAAGTCCCAACCCTAAGAATCGCAGAATGTGGCTACTTGGAGATAGGGTTTTTAAAGAGGTATGAATAATTAAGGTTGAATGAGGTCACAATGGTAGGTCCTCATCCAGCGACTCCTGTCCTTAGGAAAAGAGGAGATTAGAACAAAGACACATACAGGGAAAAACCATATGAAGACATGGAAAGAAGATGGCCATCTACAAGCCAAGGAGAAAGGCCTCGGAATGAAACCAGCCCTGCGAAGACATCAATCTCGGATGGAAAGAAATTTCTGTTGCTTAAGCCACCTAGTCTGTGGTACTTGGTTACGGCATCCCTAGCAAACTAAACAGTAGTTTATAAATCAAGATATAAAACTAAGCATGTTATTTGAAATAAAGAAAGAAATGTAATTTTTAAAAGCTAAAAGGGTTTAAAGAGCTGCCTCTGGGGAGTGGAATGAGGGCTGAGTATTCATACTACACACCTACAAGCCACAGTCTTGAATCCATTGAGCCAAATGTAGTTCAGAATTCTGACATTTTCTGATTTCTAAGAGGGAATATCACGCACATACTTATTCCCATCAAGGTGTGGGGAAGCATGCCATCATCAACACAATATTTTTGCAATAAGACTAAATTTAGGTCAGGTTTTGCCACCAGAATGAGCTTTGGTGCCAGAAGTACCAAAATAGTAGTTTTCAAAGCTTTTTTGATTTTTAAAAAATAGAGACCAGTGACTATAGACTTGCATTGGATATTTTTAACTCTATATAGTACTTTGACAAATATCAAAATCATTTTTTGAAAGCTCATTCTAGTAGACAGGTAGAGGAAGGTTTGCAGAGTGGGAGTAGACAGAGTAACAAGAGTCCGACACTGATGACAAGGCTATTGTGACAACGAGGCGACCAGATGGAAGGATCTGAACTAAAGCATCAGTGACCGGTAGACAAAGAAAGAAATGGATCTGAGAGAAGTTGAGATCTACAGCCTTTGTCAACAAATCAAAAGGGATAGATGAAAAAGAAGGAATGGTCCAGAACAAAGTTTAAGTTCTTGATGTGGGAAATTGAGTAGGTGGAACCGTCATTAATTGATCCAAGAATACAGGAAGTTTGGAGGGCCAGGGGAGAGCTGAGGCTTGGGCCTGTCAGGCTGTCATTAGATGTTCAGAAGGCATTTGGAAACATTTGTGCAAATTATGCAGATTTTACATAACCAGAGATAGGGTTCCTAAAGCCAGAGAGCAGGGAGAGCAAAGGAGGGGTGAAATTTGAGGCTCCACCCCAGGCTGCTTTGCTTTCTCTCCTCAACAAAGTCTTGTCCTAGGGAGTAAAGTAACCCCCTGCAATCGGTCCTCCAAGCTGCCATCCCGCAGTCCTAAGAGGCAGCTGACATGGCTGTAGGTGCCCCTTCGATGTTCTGTCATAAGAAAAGGAAATCACTTCCCAGAAAAGCCAATTTTAGGGTTCGGTTAATGGCTGGAGTGATAATTGACAACTCCCTTTGATAAGACAAGCTGAAAATAATTCATTTTCTCCTATCTCCACAGATCAAAATCGGGGAAATTGTCAGAAAGAAGCCACCACTCAAAAAAGTGCCAGGATTAAATTGTTTCAGTGGCGAGTTATTTCTAAATCAAACCTCATAAGCTCTTTAGGCCACATCAGAGAATAAGGAAGGAAAGAAGGAAAGCATCTCTATTCTTTTTTTTTTTTTTTTTTGAGACGGAGTTTCGCTCTTGTTACCCAGGCTGGAGTGCAATGGCGCGATCTCGGCTCACCGCAACCTCCGCCTCCTGGGTTCAGGCAATTCTCCTGCCTCAGCCTCCTGAGTAGCTGGGATTACAGGCACGCACCACCGTGCCCAGCTAATTTTTTTGTATTTTTAGTAGAGACAGGGTTTCACCATGTTGACCGGGATGGTCTCGATCTCTTGACCTCGTGATCCACCCGCCTCGGCCTCCCAAAGTGCTGGGATTACAGGCGTGAAGCATCTCTATTTTTTTAAAGACACGATATAGTGCTGATATCAGAATCTGTCCATGATAATTTTTTGTAAAAACACTCCAGGATTGGTAAATATCCATGAAAAGTCAAATATAATCTTAGCAATATAATCTGAGAGTGTTTTAAGTTAATTCAAAATTAGGAAATCTAGCAATATATTTCTTCATATTAATAAATAAAAGAGGGAAATCATGTGATCTTCTTGAGCTATTTCAAAAAAGCGTAACATCCAGATTTTTTAAAAAATTCAAAACAGTTATTAATATATACATAAACCCAATAGCTTGTATCCTGCTTAATGGTGAAACATAAGCATTGATTAGAGTCTCAAACAATACAAATAGGCTAAACAATAAAATAAGTAAAAAGTAAAATAATAAGCTTTAATATTCTAAATGAGAAAGCAACTTTACCATTATTTGCAGATATTGTCATTGCATTCCTTGAAAACCAAACACAATCAACTGAAAAGCTATTGAAAACAATAACCTAATTCAATAAACTGATCAATTACTAAGTAAATGCAGAAAGGTGGTAGGTTTCTTACATGCCAAAAATAAAAATTAAACGCACTTAGAAAATGCAATACAAAATGAGATCTCTCACATTTATATATGATACATATGAATAAATTCAACAAATATGTACAAGACCTACAAGATGAAAACTATAAAAGACGTAGAAATATATTTGTTCTCAAACATGAAGAGTAAAAGGTGAAATCCCAGCACTTTGGGAGGCCAAGGCGGGTGGATCACGAGGTCAGGAGATCAAGACCATCCTGGCTAACATGGTGAAACCCCGTCTGTACTAAAAATACAAAAAACTAGCCGGGCGTGGCAGCATGAGCCTGTAGACCTAGCTACTCAGGAGGCTGAGGCAGGACAATTGCTTGAACCCAGGAGGCAGAGGTTGCAGTGAGCTGAGATCGTGCCACTGAACTCCATCCAGCCTGGCGACAGAGCGAGACTCTGTCTCAAAAACAAACAAACAAAAAAAACAAAACAAACAAAAGGTGTTCCTTCTCCCCAAATCTGTAAAGTGAACCACTGTCAACCGAAATTCCTAGACAAGCTCTTCACAAACCAACAAGATGATCCTTAGCTCATCTGGGAAAACAAATTTGTAAGGGAGTGAGAATATTCACAGAAGACTATTGAGGGGGCTTTGCTCTATCGAATATTAAATGTGCTAGAAATCTATAGTTATTAATGATGAATGGATGAATAGACTGAACAATGGAACAAAATAGAAGAGTGTGTATCTGAAGTGTGGAATTTCAAATCAGAGACTCATTTAGGAAAATAAATAAATAAATATATATATATAATTGCCTTTCTTCTTACATAAAACCAAAAACCTTTTCTTAAGTTCCCTTCCTAATCACTTTCACTTAAATCTTCAACTGTGACTGGAAAACCCACTGTAACCCAAATTATTTTATTTAATTCTTAAATACAAACCTATGAGATAGGTGTCATTCTGGTCTCAATTTTACAAATATGAAAACTAAAGACTAGAAAGTGTAAGAAACTTTCTCAAGTTAGGCGGTAGATCTGAGAATGAGAGCCAGGTTAAGGAGCCCCCAACGCTCATTTAAGGGCCCATTCCTACCCCAATCTCTCCTTGCCTCACAAGGCAGAGACCAGGTATCCCCCTTTCAAGAGTTTATCTCAGTGAGTCACATCTGTAATGCTGGTATGTCATGACAAAAACAAATCTTTCCTTAACCAGTGCCCCAAGATTTGCAAGGTAATTACAGATAAACATACCCGAAACATACATGGGTTCTGCTAACTATAAAACACCTTATCACCAGATCATACCATTTTTAGAAAACATCTATTTTGAAATTCTATCTCTGACCATACATGCTGCACCAGAAAATGTTCTGTATGTTATTCAACTGAAAATGACTCAAATGGCCTTCCCTGCCTACCGTCACTCATCCAGTGTGTCACCTTTATGCAAATGGCAAGTCCAGAGTTCTCAACCCCACCTAATAGTCCCGGCAGATCAGTCCCTTTCCATGCAGTCTTTAAAGACAGTCCCTCTCATATGCACACATTCCTAACGGTGCACTTGTAACATTCGATTTTAAAGGTTTTTCTGCTTACTACTTATGGAATCTCTGAGAACAGGAACTCATATTTATATTCCTGAAAGCTGCAAAGGTGCCTGGCACTTGGTAGGTATTTGATGTTTGTTAAATGAATGGATGGATGATGAATAAATGATAGGCAAATGCGTAAAAAATGACACTTTAGACTGGAACAGAACAGGAGCCAAATCCCGGAGAAGATAGTAGAGGGCTGACTGTGAGAATGACCACGTCCCCGTCGTTATCTTTTCATTCATAAAGCAGGCCTGGGAGCTCCCTGTTACTAATCTCTCTTACTACCACATGCTAGGCCACAGTTACTTTTTTACATGTCTGTTTGTCACACTTTGCCCTTTTGCTCATTCTCAGAAGGGCCTGTGTCTTTGTGTACATTTATATCTCCAGCAACTGGGTCAAAGTCTAGAACGAAGTAGGAATGCAGTGCTCACTGCTTCGAAGCATGAATTAATAACAATGAGTTTTGTTCTCCTCCTCTACCAAAAGCCCAAACATGAGACCTGGAATGGCAGCCTTCTGACAGAGCAATGATCCGGAGCCTACGCATTTTCTGCAGCCCTCTCCCCATTCCCCTTCAGGACATCTAGGAACACCGGACAGTGGCTGGGAGTGTTGGGAGGATCTTGGTTACACTGACTGGAAAATGAGGTCGCCATGTTGGATCTAGCTCAGGCAGCATTTACAAAACATCTCTCAGGTCCCATCGGTCATTCAGGGCTACGGCCAACAAAGGAAATTAATGTTGTACTGAGAGGAAAAACAAATTCAAAAGAAACAGCTTAAGCATGCAGTTTAGCTGCAAGCCAAGAACACTCCCTTTTTGAACAAAATTTGGGGGAATGGGCATGACCCCAACTTGCAGAGGCTACAGATGCTATGTCAAAATGGCCATCTGGAGGGAAACTTGTCCATTTCAAGCTCTGCTGTCAGTCAGAGGAGGCCAAAGAGCTCAATCAGAAGCTGGGAGATAATTATTTTTGAGCCTTTTGGAGAAATTCAATCTTAATATGATTATCGTAAATATTGATATTGTTTAATCTTAAGGGGTCTAAAATTGTTCCAAGGCACTGTTAGTCTTTGTTTTGCTAATAATAGTCTTCCTTTGCTAATAATAACCTAGGAAATTTGTGGAATTCATTTGTAGTTGTTTTCTGTTCACAAAATTGCATAAAATTCCTAGAGAAATTCATTGACCAGGATTTTTTTTTTAATCAAAAAATTTAAAGAATAAATTTAGGTAGAGGCTACCACTAAGCCTTTCGCTATAACATAGGAAGAAGGTAACATAGCTCAAGATGGTCTCAAAAGAGCCTTCTTTATTTAAATGTAAATTCCTTACGTCAATTCAAAAGCCATTTTAGCAAATCCAGAGCCCTAACTACCAGAGCCGCCTCACTTTGTCTATGGTAAGGAATTGAGGTGGCTCTATACCCAAATCAATGCAAATGTAATTTGGGATGTGTAAAACTACTGTGTGTACACACACACACACACACACACACACACAATTTTTCTGTCATCTTAGTAATATCAGTTTGCTCTGAAGCTTTTTCTTCTACTATCAGTTGGTACTGGATCCTTTTAACTTTCTTTCCTAGGTATTATCCAATTCACTGATCAGCTTAAATCACTCCTAAACTAATTTAAAGATCCTCTTTAAACCTATAATTACAAAGACCGACACTGACTAATATACCAAACCACTCACTATGGCCACAAATATGAAGAGAGAGGCAAGATCAAGGGACATCACTTTATCAGGATTAAGTCAAACTTTCAGAAACATGTAAAATATTTACTCGTACCCTCTGTAAACAGTGTCCTCTTCTACCTCTATGCCTGAGAACAGTAGATGTCATCATAAATAAAATGCTTGTCTTTACAATTTCCTGCCTAGTAACGTTATTTGCCTGATTATTTGTTTTCCAACTATTGCTTTCATTTACGGAATGCCAATTCTGGGTCTTTACGAGTTCCTAGAGAGAGAAAAATGAGTAAGACATAGTTCTTGTTTCTGAAGCAGTGAAAGACGGAAGATAGACATGCAAATAAGATAAAAAGCTGCAGTATGAGATGGAGACAAGAGAGATACCATTAC
The DNA here is from genome assembly GCF_030222135.1 of Aotus nancymaae. Taxonomy (NCBI): domain Eukaryota; kingdom Metazoa; phylum Chordata; class Mammalia; order Primates; family Aotidae; genus Aotus; species Aotus nancymaae. The sequence goes on from NW_026988452.1 coordinate 2,874,641, forward strand.
TGAGTGTTCCTGCATGTCGGTCATGGAGCTGAGCACATCTGTATTCCTTCACCAAGGTCCTATCACGTACACTCTGTGATTATCACCATCTTACAGATGAGGGGTCTGATACTTGGAAAGACCGAGTCGCATATTCAGAGTCCTAGCACGAGGAAGTGTAAGAGATGTCACAACAGAGAGAGAAGGTCTGCTCAGCCTGGATGATGCAGGAAAGACTTCCAGGAGCAGGAAGTTTTTGGGCCGAGTCTTGAAGGATGAGTAGGAGGCTTCTGGGCAAACATTTCCATGGCTGGGAATTTAAAATAGACAATGTTGCAAGAGGCTAAATTTACGAAAGAGCTTATTTTTGGAGGTTCCCCACAGAGCCAAAAGAAAGCAACAAGAAAACACTGAACAAGAGAAGCAACACTGAAAATTAAATGATGGAATAGGCTATACACGGAAGATCGTCTTCTAACATCTTCTTACTTCAGCGACCATTCTCACCTCCTAAAATATCAGAATCAGACGTTCATTCTTTTGGATTCAAGTAAATTGTCTGGTCTCTGGCAGTGGCCTACTAAATGCCCAGATGAGATGCATATTAGTTGTTACTCATCAACACTCCAGAATAAATCAGTGTATCAGCTTAATACTAGCTCTGGCCCTGGAGTCTGACTGGCAGTTACTATCTGGGTGTCCTTGGCTAGTTTGTTAAACTGTAAAATGCGAATGATACTAACAGTACCTGATAGAATTCTTGCAAGGATTGGAGATGATACATGCAAAGCACTTAGAACAGCTCCTGGCACTTTGCAAGCACTCAATGAATGTTAGCTAATTTTATTGCATTTTATTTTATTTTTATTGTAAAGTTCTGGGGTACATGTGCAGATCTTGCAGGATCGTTGCATAGGTACACACATGCCATGGGTGGTTTGCTGCATCCATCCCCTCATCACCTACATCAGGCACTTCTCCCAGTGTTATCTCTCCCCAACCTCCCCACCCCGCCGTCCCTCCCCTAGTTCCCCACCCCCCAACAGACCCCAGTGTGTGATGTTCCCCTCCCTGTGCCCATGTGTTTTAATTGTTCAACACCCACCTATGAGTGAGAACATGCAGTGTTTGGTTTTCTGTTCTTGTGTCAGTTTGCTGAGAATGTTGGTTTCCAGATTCATCCATAACAAGACCTGAAAAAAGAAGGATTCGAAGGAAAGTCAATGAGGGGAAGGTCAGTAAGGGCCAATTAGGGGAAATCATTACTATCTCTCTGGAACTATGGGTCAGATACAAGGATACAGGGGTCAAGAAAGCAGAGATTGGGAAGGGGAAACGCTGGGGCCCGTCCATGGTACAGAACTGGTTATGTCTCATCTGGTTGCATATCGGTTTCCCCATGAACTTTACCAGTCTTGTTCATCACGGTATCCCCAGCACCCAGTACCTACTAAGTGCTCAGTGAGTGTTTGTTGCATGAACGAATGAATGAATGAATGAGGGATTACCTTTTGTATTTAAAAATAATACACAAGTACACATAGAACAAAGACAGGAAGGACACACCCCAAAATTACTTTTACAAGATGACAGGTGATTGTGTTCCGCTTTGTACATCTCCTTTTTTTTTTCAAGTTTTCTGCACAAGTCTTTAGTTAGTCATACAATATAGATGGGAAAATTACCAGACAGTTCTTGGTTCTCTGCATTACCGGAAGTTAGATTGTTCCAATTTCCCTTCAAGGAGAAAACTTTAGGAAACAGGTCTTCTCAAACTCTAACATGCTTACAAATCACCTGGGAATCAGCTTAAAATGTAGATTCTAATTCAGCAGATCTGGGGCAGGGCCTGAGAGTCTGCGTTTCTAACAGGTTCCCAACTGATGCTAGTAGTGTTGGTCTGTGAACCACGCTGTGAGAGGCAAGGTCATACACTAATGTAAATAAATCCCAACCCAAACAGACATACGAGAAAGCAAAAGTGGAAAGAGAAGGTGCGCTGATGGGCAGACGGCTTCTCATTCCGAAATCAGCATGACTTTAGGACGTTTCACCCTGAGAGCGTGCGTTCTTCAGGATTCTATTTTGCTCACTTGGTCTATGCGGAGGCCAAATTGTTCAAGAGAAAGGATTAGAGTCTATTAAAGCCCTGGGGATACTTATATTTTCTCAACAAAGGAAAAGACTGTGGCAGGCCTGGCTCTTTTTTTTTTTTTTTTTTTTTTTGCTCTGTCTTCCATTAAACACCATTGCTGTTGCTGTCAGTCGAATTCTCTTCAGATTAATGTCTCCTAAATTAATTTTGTGTTCAATAAGCCTCCACAAATACGTTTGTTGAGCAGACCAAATTGGACCCTTCGATTTAACTAAGGCTGGACGCACAGACACACAATACTCGTCTGCGATCACATGCTGCTGGCCCAGCTCTTCCATTAGTCACTGTCACCAGTGGTGGCCACTGGTCCCTGCTAAGCTCTTCCAGATAATCAAATGTTGCTCCTATTGAAATATAATCCTCCCCAGAGCACAGAGGGGAATTTTGTAAATTGGCTGGAGAGGATTACAAAGCACTGGAGAAGAAAATGAGCAAAAGTGGAAGCAATCCTTAATTGCAGATTCTCTGACAGCAGCAAATCTTACTTCCTTTAGCCCTAATTTTTTTTACGGAATGTTTAATGCACATCCCTTCCACCCACTTTGTTCCAGTCCATTTCTACAGTCCATATTCCAACATTACTAAATTCTAATATTACAGAATTTGGAGCTGGCCCCAAGTCCTCATTTTACAGGTAAGAAATCTAAAGCCCAGATAGGCTGGGCGATTTTCCCAAGGCCCTCCAGGGTCTGTCCCAGACACCAGGGTTTCCTCCACAACCTCGAGCTGCCTCAGTTTAATTGTTGCAGAGAACAGACTCGGAAGTGGACAAAGCAGATTTGCTCTTGTGTTGCTATTAAGGTGTTCCTTGTAAATAGCTTCAAATGTCAAATTGTGGTTTTTTCTTTTTTTCTTTTTTTTTTAGTGATTAAAAATTTTTATTTTATTGGTCTCTGAGTTGCAGTTCTTGAGGCCCAGTTGTATACCCATCTGTAGGTTGCTTAGAAGGTAAACGTCCTTATAAAATGAGAAATTGTGTTTTGATGGTAATAATTTAAAACAGTAGCCTTTGCTCTTTACTTTAACTTTCCTAAGCATTCATTTCCTAGGGTGGGTGGATTGAAGGAGTATGATGCCTGGGACTCAGAGGAGTCCTGTTACCTCAAGAGGTGGTTAAAGAGAAGCTCAGAGGAGGTGCTGGGGCTTCCCAAGGAGGTCCTAGGGATGACCTGGGATCTTGCTTGGCACCACCAGGGATAGTCACCTGATTCAGCTCACTGTCCCAAAACTATCCAGGAGCTGGGGGTGGGGCAGGCAGAAGCCCCACCTTCCAAATCTCACAGTGGTGACCCTGTGGTCCACACCATAGGAGCATTCCACTACCCTGAAGAAGAACCAAGGCTGTCAAAATTCATGGTTGTTCTCACAGAATTAAATTCCACATTCCATCTTAGTGTTTCACTGGGCTTTCTTTCTGACAAATCAAAAGTAGTCCATATATCTATAAAAATTACTGTTTGGTCCAGCCATCCCACTTCTGGATATCTATGCCAAGACTACACTGGCAAACGTAAGAAAAGATACATGCGAATGACTATTTGCTGCCATGTTATCAACAACAGCAGATAATCGGAAACAGTGTAAACAATTATCAGTACGAAACTTAGTGAGTAAATTTGGTACATCCAAACAGTGGAGTGTTATGCAGCTGTCAACAAGGAATAGTTCTGCAGGATATATAGAAGCCATTGCCAGGATAAATATTTGAATAGCAATTTCAATGTAGTGAAGTTTGTATCATTCCTAAAAAGTGGTAGACATAAAGATATGTGTGTATATGCATATTCATGTAAATAAGATGCATTTTAAATTTATTTTAGATTCAAGGGGTCGATGTATAGGTTTGTTACATGGTTATATTGAGAGATGCTGAGATTTGAGCTTCTAATAAACCCATTGCCCAAGTAGTAAACATAGTACCCAACAGGGAGTTTTGTGACCCGTGCCCCATCCCTTTCCTCTTCGGAATCTCCAGTGTTTATTATTCCCAATTTTATGCACATGTGTTTAGCCTCCACCTATAAGTGAGAACATGTAGTATTTGGTTTTTTTTGTTCCTGTATTAATTTGCTTAGGATAATGGCCTTCAGTTGCATCCACGTTGCTGCAAAGAACATGATTTCATTCTTTCTTATGACTGGGTAGTATTCCATGCTGTGTATGTATCACATTTTCTTTATCAGATCCACCATTAATGGGTCCCTAGGTTGACTCTATGTCTTTGCTATTGGGAACAGTGCTGCAATGAACATACAAGTATAGGTGTTTTTTGGTAGATTTATTTTCTTTTCAATATATACGCAGTAATGAGGTTGATGGATCAAATGATAATTCTATTGTTAGTTTTTTGGGAAATCTCCAAACTGCTTTCTACAGTAGCTGGACTTATTTGCATTCCCACCAATGGTGTATATGTGTTCCCTTTTCTTTCAACCTTGCCAACATCTGTTATTTTCTGACTTTCTAGTAATAGCCATTTAACTGGCACGAGATGGTTGGTGTCTCACTGTGATTTTGATTTGCATTTCCCCGATGATTAGTGATGTTGAGCGTCTTTTCATATGTTTATTGCCTGCTTCTGTGTCTTCTTTTGATAAAGGTTTGTTCATGTCTTTCGTCCACTTTTTAATGGGTTGTTCTGTTCTTGATTTGTTTAAGTTCATTATAGATTCTGGATATGAGTCCTTGGTTGAATGCATAATTTGCAGCTATTTTCTCCCATTCTGTAGGTTGTCTGTTTACTCTGTTGATAGTTTATTGTGCTGGGCAGAAGCTCTTCAGTTTAATCAGGTCTCATCAATTATTGTTTTTGTTGCAGTTGCTTTTGAGGACTTAGTCATAAGTTCTTTGTCTAGGTCAATGTCTAGAAGAGTATTTTCTAGGTTTTCCTCTACGATTTTTATAGTTTGAGGATTACATTTAAGTCTTTAATCTGTCCTGAGTTAATTTTTGTATGGTGAGAGGTAAGGGTCCAGTTTCATTCTTCTGCATATGGTTAGCCAGTTTCTCCCATATCGTTTATTGAATAAAACCCCATTGTTTATTTTTGCCGACTTGTCAAAGATCAGTTGGTTGTAGGTATGCAGCTTGATTTCAAGGGTCTGCATCTTGTTCTATTGATCTATATGTCGATTTTTGTACCAGTACCATGCTGTTTTGGTTACTGTAGCCTTGTAGTATAGTTTGAAGTTGGTAATGTGATGACATTGTGATGCCTCTGGCTTTATTCTTTTTGTTTAGGATTGCCTTGTCTATTTGGGCTCTTTTTTGGTTCCATGTGAATTTTAGAATAGTTTTTTTCTAATTCTGTAAAAAATAACATTGGTAATTTTATAGGAATAGCGTTGAATCTGTAGATAGCATTGGGCAGTATGAACATTTTAACAATATTGATTCTTCCTATCCATGACCATGAAATGCTTTTTCACTTGTTTGTGTTGTCCATGACTTCTTTCAGCAGTAATTTGTAATTCTCCTTATAGAGATCTTTCACCTCCTTGGTTAGATGTATTCCAAGGTATTTTTTGTGTGTGGCTATTATAAATGGGATTGCATTATTGATTTGGTTCTCATCTTGAACATTATTGGTGTATAGAAACACAACTGATTTTTGTATGTTGATTTTGTATCTACACACTTTGCTGAAGTCATTTATGGGGCCTAGGAATCTTTTGGTGGAATCTTTAGAGTTTTCTAAATATACAATCATATCATCAGTGAAAAGGGATAATTTGACTTTGTCTTTTCCTATTTTTATGCCTTTTATTTATTTCCCTTGCCTGACTGCTCTGGCTAGGACTTCCAGTAACATGTGGAATAGAAGTGGTAAGAGTAGACATCCTTGTCTTATTCCAGTTCTTAGAGTGAATGCTTCTAGCTTTGCCCATTCAGTATGATGTTGATTATTGATTTGTCTTAGATGGCTCTGATTATTTTGAGATATATTCCTTCAATGCCTAGTTTGTTGAGGGTTTTTATCATGAAAGGATGTTGGATTTTATCAGAATCTTTTTCTACATCTATTGAGATGATTATATGGTTTTTGTTTTTAATTCTGCTTATATGGTGAATCACATTTATTGATTTGCATGTGTTAAGCCATTCTTGAAGATGAATATTTTCAAATAGAAGAAAAAAACATATGATTTTTACATGATTGCCTATAGATAGATGTGGATAAGGGGGATAAAATGTAGGCCTCTTTGAATATATCTAGTCTTGAGGATTTCACTTAAAACCATGTGAAAATTTACATAATTGTAGGACAAAATCGAATATCTAAAAAGCAATTCTTAAAATCAAAAGCAAAATTAAACAGATGAACAAAAATGTATAGTCATTGGTAGCATAGCCTCCAAAGAAAATATATTCTAAGCGATTTTAAATTACCTGTGCATTTCTAGTAGGATATTCCCTAAAGACAGAAATAACTGCAAGATAATTCTTCAATTGTTTTAAATAATCATCTGTTGTTGGAGATATTGGCATTATTATTCTGAGTCTGTTGGATATATGTTGTGGGAAAAAAAGAAAGAAAATGGGTAACTTATGACAGTGTCATTGACAATCAGGATACTCAGTATGAGGGAAAGGAGATACAGATGTCAGATCAGCGAAATTTATTCTGTAATCCTAAATTTGAATTGACAGTATCAATATAAACTCATACAGTACAGTGTTTTACTTTTTTCATTTTAAAAACTATTTTTATATAATTATAGATTCACAGGAAGTTGCAAAAGTAATACAGAGAGGTTCTATGAGCTCTTCACTCAATTTCCCCTAATGGTTACTTGCTGTATAAATATAGTACATTATCACAACCAGGAAACTGACACTGGTACAATGTGTATATATATAGTTCTATATCATTTTATTACCTGTATGAATTTTTGTAACCACCATTACCATGGAGATATCCCTCATGCTAACCCTTCATAATCATATCCACCTCCTCCCACTCATCGTTTCGAACCCCTGACAACCACTAATTTGTTCTCCATCCCTATAAGGTTGTCATTTCAAGAATGTTATATAAATGGAATCATACAGTATGTGACCTTTTGAGATTGGCTTTTTTCACTCAACATAACACCCTTGAGATCCATCCAAGTTGTGTGTATCAGAAGCTTATTCCTTTTATTGATGATTAGTATTTCATGGTATGGATGTATCACAGTTTGTTTAGCCATTCACACATTGAAGAATATTTTGGTTGTTTTCTGGTTTCGGCTATTACAAATAAAACTGCAATGAACATTCACTTTCTGGTTTTTATATGGACATAAGTCTCATTTCTCTGGGGTAAATGCCCAGGAGTGTGATCACTGGGTTGTTCTGTAAGTGTATGTTTAGTTCTTAAGAAACTGCCAAATATTTTCCAGATTGGCTTTACCATTTTACATTCCCACCAGCAATTTATGAGTTTCTCTGCATCCTTTCTAGTCTTTGGGATAGTCACTATTTTTTTTTATTTTAGCTGTTCTAATAGTTGTATAATGATATCTCATTGTGATCTTAATTTGCATTTCCCTAATGGATAGTGGTATTGAATATCTTTTCATGTACTTACTTGCCATCTGTATATTCTTCTCAATGAAATTTCTCTTCATGCCTTTTGTCTATTTTCTAATGGGATTGTTTGAGATTTTACTGCTGAGTTTTAAGATATTTTAAATATATTTTTTATAGTAGTCCTTTGTCATATACGTGGTTTGCAAGCATTTTCTTCATGTTACTGCCTTTTCATCCGCTAACAGGATCTTTCACAGAGAAGGTAAAATTTTGACGACATCTAATATACTTTTTTTCTTTCATAGATATTTTAGGTGTCATGTCTAAGAATTATTCACCAAATTATAGATGCCAAATATTTTCTGTGTTCTCTTCTAAAAGTTTTATTTCTTGGATTTAAATCTATGACCCATTTTGAGTTCATTTTATTCAATTTTAGTTTATAGCAGTTTTGTGTTTACAGCAAAATTGAGTGGAAGATACAGAGATTTTCCATATACTCTCTGCTCCTACACATGCATATACAAGTTCTATATAAGTTCTGGTGTCAGTGTCTTTAAAAGAATGAGATGCTTTCATTCTTATACTCGGATTTGTCCCTAAATAGCATAAAAGGTTCTATTTGTAAATATTAATAACACACTGTTGAAAACAATTAAAACTGGCACTTTTTAATGGGTCTTTTTAAAGAGTAGTTTTGGGTTCACAACAAAATTAAATGAAAAGTACAGAGATTTCCCATATATCCCCTACCCCATAAATGCAAGCCTTCTCCATTATCAACATCCGTCAGCAGAGTAGTACATTAATTACCATTGTTGAACCTGCACTGACATATTATTCTCACCCTAAGTCCGGAGTTTACATTAGGGTTTATTCTTGGTGGTGTCCATGGATTTGAACAAACATATGACATGCATCCACCATTGTAGTATCACACAGAATAATTTCACTGCTTTAAAAATCCTCTGTGCTCTACCTATTCATCCCTTTTTTCCTGCTAAGTCCTGGCAACCACAGACCTTTTTACCATCTCCATGGTTTTTCCTTTTCCAGGATGTCATCTAGTTGGAATCATACAGTGCAGAGCATTTTCAGAGTGCTTTCTTTCACTTAGTGACTTGCATTTGCTCCCTCCCTGTCCTTTGATGACTTGATAGCTCATTTCTTTTTAGTGTTGAATTATATTCCACTGTCTGGATGAATCATCATTTATCCATTCACCTACTGAAGAATATGTTGGTTGCTTCCAATTTTTGGCAAGTGTGAGTACGCTTCAGTAAATGTCCATGTGCAGGTTTTTGTGTAGCTGTAAGTTTTCAACTCTTTTGGATAAATACCAAGGAGCACAGTTGCTGGATCCTGTGATAAGAGTATGTTTCGTTTTATAAGAAACTGCCAAACTGTCTTACAAAGTAGATGTCTCATTCTGCATTCCGACTAGCAAGTCATGGGAGTTCCTGCCTCTTGCTCCACATCCTCACCAGTACTGGATGTCGTCAACGTTTGGGATTTCGGCCATTCTAATGCGTGTATAGCGACACCTCATTTTTGTTTTAATTTCCATTTCCCTGATGACATATGATGTGGGCCATCTTTTCACATGTTTATTTGCCATCTGTATATCTTCTTTGGTGAGGTGTCTGTTCAGATCTTTGGTCTATTTTTTAATCAAGTTGTTTTCTTATTGTTGAGCTTTAAGAGTTATTTGTGGCCGGGCGCGGTGGCTCAAGCCTGTAATCCCAGCACTTTGGGAGGCCGAGGCGGGTGGATCACGAGGTCAAGAGATCGAGACCATCCCGGTCAACATGGTGAAACCCCGTCTCTACTAAAAATACAAAAAATTAGCTGGGCATGGTGGCGTGTGCCTGTAATCCCAGCTACTTGGGAGGCTGAGGCAGGAGAATTGCTTGAACCCAGGAGGCGGAGGTTGCAGTGAGCCGAGATCGCGCCATTGCACTCCAGCCTGGGTAACAAGAGTGAAACTCCGTCTCAAAAAAAAGAAGAGTTATTTGTATATTTTGGATTACAGCCCTTTAGCAGGTATGTCTTTTATAAATATATTCTCCAATCTGTGGCTTGTTTTTTTAATGATGATGTCATGGGCAGAACAGAATTTTTTTAAATGATGTGCAGCTTATCAATTCCTCCTTTCATGGCTTATGACTTTGGTGTCGTATCTAAAATGTCATCACCAAACCCAAGGTCATCTAGATATTCTCCAGTGTCAACGTCTAGGAGTTTCATAGTTTTGTATTTTACATGTAGGTCTGGGTGCCCTCCCAGACCTGGCCGTGGGTCCTGTCTTAGTGCTCACCACTTAGTGCTGTGTAACCCTGGCCACAGCACTTGCCCTCTGATCACTTGCAATGAACCCAGCAGGCAGCACATGGTGAACCTGCCCCAGGGGGAGTGGGTTTATCACCAGGGATGACAAGTGTGAGCCTAGTGAGCAGAACCACTCAAGGTGGGATTTGCTGGTGTTCCTTGGTAGCAGCAGAAAAGGTTCCCTCAGAGCGTCCCCACATGGTCAGGGCCCCCACAGCCTTTTACTAAGACGGTCTCTCCATGTAGCCACCCCATCCCACCTGAGGTTGCCATTCCCTTCTGGAACTCTCTTCCCTGAGGCCTAAGGGGCGGGAATGACAGGTGAGCTCCCTGCCTGCTGCTCCACACTCTCAGACAAGTGTGGGATGTTATATAATCATGTCAGCAGACATGACCAAGACCCTAACACCACCTGTGTGACCTAAAGAACTTCCTAAAGTTCTCTGGGGGCTCTTAGTATGCCCCGAGGCTCTCTACTGTCCAACAGATTACCCAGTAGCCACATGTGACTATTCAAAGTTAAATTTTACTAAGTAAAATTAAATATTCAGTTCCTCAATCACAGGCACATTTCAAGTATTCAGTAGCCACCTGTGGCTAGCAGCTCTTCTATGGGACAGTACAGCTCTAGAGAGTTGTTGGACGTGGCAGATTCACTTCTCATGCAGCCTGACTTTGAAGGTGTAGCCTTTTGATGTCCCAGTGTTACGGTGAGGCCTTGTACAAGACAGCTCACCTGGCTTGACCCAGGCCTTGTCAGCCAGTTCCTGTGCCCCTGTGACCACCAAGACCTGCGTGCCTGGGCCAGAAAAGCCTGAGTGAAGGCCAGGTTTAGTGCTTGCTCAACCCCTTTCAGTTCCTCCCTTCATGCTGCTCTGGCCTTTGAGGAGCCCCACTTTCCATGCCAGCTCAACAATGCACATAAGCAGGTGTTCTCAAATATTTACCCCACACTGTAGGTGTTTAGTCAGGATGGTTGTTCAGGGCACTGGCTCGTCTTAATGCCTGAGACAGGAGTCTGTACTCCTCTTTGATATGTTTTGAACCAAATTCTATATTTCTGCTCAACTCCCCTCCTGTGAAAACTGTGAGTTCTAACTCACTGTGAAACCATGTGACCACCTCCCTGCCAAAGGCGGTCACTTGGTGGCCCTCAGCTCAGTTGTTTTTTCTCACTATCTCTGTGTCCCACACCCCCTCCCAGCTTCTCTCACCCTCTCTCTCTTTCCTTGCTGGTGGCTTTTTAATTAGTTTACCAAAATAATTGCACTTAATAAGAATCATCGCATTCAGTGATTCTGGTGTTTGGGATAATAGGCGGTTGCCACAAATGAACTGACATTACCAGGCAGAATTCTCAGTCCAGCCATCTCTAATCAATGGCCAGACTGCTAACTATGCAGCCTCTGTGGTGGCTGGTGTGGGTCTGCATGAGTATGAATGTCAGGGTTACCATGTCACAAGTGCAGTCAGGCTCAGCCTCCCAGAAACTACTAGAATGCACAGTGGGGATTATTTTATTTATGTTACTCAAAAGACAGCCTGACCTCCATCAGAGCATCTGCCTCTGAAAATATCACACTGCATGCATTCTTTCTTTAAATTTTTATTTTACTTTAAGTTCTGGGATACATGTGCAGAATGTACAGGTTTGTTACATAGGTATACATGTGCCATGGTGGTTTGCTGCATCCATCAACCCATCATCTAAGTTTTAAGCCCTGTATGCATTAGGTATTTGTCCTGATGCTCTCCCTCCCCTTGCTCCCCACCCCCCAACAGGCCCCAGTGTGTGATGCTCCCCTTCCTGTGTCCATGTGTTCTCATTGTTCAACTCCCACTTATGAGTGAGAACACACACTGCATGCATTCTAAAGATGGGTTGCTGAAGGCAAAAGCAGCCTGGACTCCAGTCTCTAAGCAAGTGAGCTCCCCAGGTTTTCATCACTGCCATCTCGCTCGCAGCCACCACCCCTGGCCTGGGAGCCATGAGTGTGATTTTACAACCAGGCAGGCACCCGTCACAAGAACAGAAAGGAATAATCAATTAGTGTCCACGAGTGGAAAGTGAAGGCAGCTCCTGGTCTGTCTCGGAGGGCAGCTTACTTCTACTGTCTGACAAACCCAGGGAAGAAAATACGAGGTGATCTCCAAGGGTCACATGAATCTAGCACAAGTTTTTTGTCCCCCACAAATTAATTTTTTCACTGATACATTATAAAATGTTCCAAAATCCAACAGATGACTAATAAGGGCTGTGTTGTCCGATGCAAGATTTTATTCCACTACCACTTCAACAAGTCCGAAACGTGAGTTCAATCCCAGCTCTGCCTCAGCTTCCTTATCCATAAAATGGAACTGCGACAATCTTGTAAGGGGTAAAGGATGCAGGATTCTATAAGATAATGTCTTTGAAAGTGCTTCATACATAAGGTAATCCGTACATGTTCATTGTACTGTATTATTAATCATTGCTATGACATCCCCGTAAGATTTGTAGCCTGGAAACCAAATCTAGCACTTAGAAGACCCTGTGAAACACAGACTTTTGAGCTTTAATGAGAATCAGAATCATCTGGAAGACTTGTTAACATCCAGTTTCTAGATACTCCCCCTCCCTCGGAGTTCAGCAGGTATGGGAAGGGGCCCAGAATTTGCATTTCTAACAAGTTCCCCGGTATATTAGTTTTCTATTGCTGAGTAACAGATTACCTAAAATTTAGCACCTTTATTATCTCACAGTTGTATGAGTCAGAAGTCCAGACTAGGTTCTTTGTTCAAGTTCTCACTGGGCTGAAGTCAAGATGGCTCTGAGCTACATTCCATTCTGGAAGTTCGGGTCCTCTTCCAAGCTCTTGTGGTGGCTGTTGACAGAATTCAATTCCTTGTGTGTACAGGATTTAGGGCCCTGTTTTCTTGTTGTCTGTTAGCCAGGGACTAGAAGTCACCTTCATTTCTTTGCTATGTAGCCCTCCAAAGACCCCTCACAAGAAGGCAATTTTCTTTATCTTGAGACCTGCAGAAGAAATTTCTTTTATGCTTTCAATCTATTCTTTCAAGAAGGGCCCAGTCTAAATAATCTCCCTTCTGATCAACTCAGAGTGAACTGACTAGGGAGCTTAAGTACATTTGCAAAATTCCTTCTTCTTATCCTACAATCACAGGAGTAATATACTAGCATATTCACAAGTCCCACTCACTCCCTATTCAGAGAGAATGGATTAGAGAAGGGATTAAACAGGGGATGTACTCCAGGGAGTCAGCAGTCGTGGGGCCATCTTAGAATTCCGACAACCATGTCAGGTGACACTGATGATTTTGGTCCGGAAACCACATTTTAAAACCATGATTTTAAAGGAAGATGTAAATAAATGCACATTCATGTAATGATAATAACAGTGAGTTCAGAAAAGCAATGACTATATATTTCTGGATGAAGATTTCTAATCAAAATGACAGAAAGAGTTCAAAAATAAAAAAAGGAACCAATACTGTGAACACCTGTTGATACTGCATAAAATTCTTCTAATTATGAAGATGTACTTAAGCTAAAAAAAAAAAAAAGATAAGCAAGATGTAAATATGCAACCACAAATTGGGGCTGAAACTGTTGGCTGTGTGGACACTGGGGCCATGGATAGGCAGAGGGAACTGAGTTCAGCTCTTCTGGGAACCATCTTGTTGGAGTCCTCAGTAGTATTTGAGACCGTGGACTATGCCTGTGCGGTTCCATCACACATCTCCCTGAGCTCCGGTGCCACCAGTGCTTCCTGCTTTTCCTCCAGGGCCACTCTGGTCACTCCTTCTCAGTCTCCTTTGATGCTTCTTTCCCTCCACCCTGAGGATATTTCTTGCTCAGAGCTCTATCTTGGGACTTCCCTTTTCACGTGACATGTCCTGGGATACTCCAATTTCACGTCACATGTCCTGGGATACTCCAGTGAAATTCACAACTTCAAAGACTTTCCTTGTGTTGAGACTCCTCATTCTTTATTCCCCAGCCTGGTCTCTCTTTCTGAAGGGCAAACCCATATATGTAACCACCTCCAAGACAGCATCATCTGCCTGTGTTCCAGACCTTCAAACTCAGCACATCCAATTTTTGAACGTACCACCTTCGCTCCCGCCACAATGCTTCTCTCCTCCAACGCTTGTCATTTCAGTAAATGGCACCATCATCCACCAAAATGTTTCAAAAAAAACGTGGAATTCTCCCTTGGCCTCTCCCTCCACCTCAGGGCTCCCTGGTCATCACCACCTATTAGTTCCGCCTCCTAGTTCCACCTCCCCTCCACTCACTTCTCTCCACTTCTGCGGTCACTCTCACAGTCCAGGCCATCATCTGCTCTTGCTCGCATCATGAAAACGATTTCCTACCTCCCGTCTCTCCTTCTATTGTTAATTCCTTTCAACTCATGCTCCACATCTTAGCCAGGAGGATCCCACTAAAATGCAAATCTCATCATCTCACTCCTCCACTAAAAGCTTCACTGGTTTCCTCTCCTCACGGTAGAGCTTAAGTTTCTTACGAGCCCTCAAGGTCTCCATTATAGACACTACCCCAGATCTCCAGTCCTGGCCTTGCCCGTCCCCACCCCACCCTCTATAGTGCAGCCATCCTGAACCTTTATTCCTGCTCTCTTCCCGTGTTTGACTCCTACTCAGTCACCAGGTCTTGCCTCATATATCCTGTCTTTCAGACCTTTTCTGATGTCTAGAGAAGGCTAGGGAACCCACCAAATGTATCTCAGCATTCTGCACTTCCCCAACATAGGAGGGTGGGTGCTGAAAGCTTTTTAAACAAAGATACAGTGAGGGTCATCGTCGGCTACTCTTCTCTGCCCTCAGTACAGCCACTGCATCAGTGGTTCAACTACATCCTTACAGAAGTTATAAGTGGCACAGTGTCCCAGGAGCAGTTCCTTCCCAGACCCACCATGAGAGGTGTTGCAAGCACTTAATTCCTTTAAGAACAGGAAAGCAGTCACCAGGACTCAAGTAAACAGAGAGGCTTTTTCCCTGAATGAAATGTGATTTTAATTTGCACAATATGCACATTTATAATAATAATAGCTACATAAGACATGTAATAATAAGTCCCTAATGCTATCCTGGGGCAAAATATCTAATACAAATTAAACTGGCTCTGTTCCTAGGAATTTTAGTATATTGCATTGTGGATTTTTAGCCAAAGTTGTGCTGAGTACAGCTGATTAATATTCTAATTGAAATCAGAATGGAACCATAGGAAATTGTTGGGTTTTCCTAACAATGAATAAAAAAAGGCTTCCCAATGAAAGTAAGCTTCCAACGGCCATTTGGATGGACTAGGCTGTGTCTTCTCTAGGAACCACACAGCAGGCCTACCCAGAAGGTATGAGGCCTTGAAATGCTGCCATCTCCAAAATCTACCTATGAGTGCTCTCTTAACCACAGAGGTATTTTGGCCTTTGGAGGAATCTAGAAATGCCCAATTGTTTTCCTCTCTTCTATACGCCAACATGATGGAGAAATCGTCCCGCTCACACTCTTAAAGGGGCAGTTCGATACACAATATGGTTTTGCCTTTAGCCACAGGCAGTTGAAATAGATGTGGAGGCTTGTACCAAACGGGCCGATCCCAAGAGTATGTGACTGTGAAGGGCTGAGCTGGAAGGCCAGGCGGTCTTGAAGCGTGAGGGAACTCCGTCAGGGCAGCCGCAATGGCTCACTGTGAGCCCCAGTGAATGAGCAGGTTTCCAGGTCCGCAAGGGGAGGCGAATGCAGCCATTGCCAAAGCAAAGAAACAACAAGGACCCGGATGGCAGGGAGAACTCAGAGTGCAAGAAGTTTCCCAGGAGCTTCAAATCAGCCTCCTGTGTCTAAGACAGTTTGAGCAGCCTTCTGTTCCTTGGCTGTCTAACACCCCGAGATAAAAGGAAGCAGTGGAATAGGTCACATGATTTTCTGTTCTGGTTCTTAACTTGCTCCCACCTGGGGAAGAGCTATGCCAGCGCCTTCGGCAAGGGCTGAGATGGTGTCCTGAGGGAAAATGTGGGGAATGCGAAGTGAGCGGAATGCAAGAATAAGATGACAGTGACAGTGGCCAAAAGAACCTCAGAAACTAGAAATATGGGTGAATCTAACAAGAAGAGGGTCAGTATGAGTGAATGCAAAGACCCGTATTTGGAGAGGGAAAAATAATCAACCGGACAGTTGAAGATGAAGGGTGGAAGTTGTGAATGGATGTAATAGTAATGCATGTGTTCAAAATGACTGGGGATGCGACAGTAACGCGTGTGCTCGAACGACTGGGGATGCGACAGTAACGCGCATGCTCGAATGACTGGGGATGCGACAGTAACGCGTGTGCTCGAACGACTGGGGATGCGACAGTAACGCGCGTGCTCAAAAGACTGAGGATGCGACAGTAACGCGCGTGCTCGAACGACTGGGGATGCGACAGTAACGCGTGTGCTCAAATGACTGGGGATGCGACAGTAACGCGTGTGCTCGAACGACTGGGGATGCGACAGTAACGCGCGTGCTCAAAAGACTGAGGATGCGACAGTAACGCGCGTGCTCGAACGACTGGGGATGCGACAGTAACGCGCGTGCTCGAACGACTGGGGATGCGACAGTAACGCGCGTGCTCGAACGACTGGGGATGCGACAGTAACGCGTGTGCTCGAACGACTGGGGATGCGACGGTAACGCGCGTGCTCGAACGACTGGGGATGCGACAGTAACGCGTGTGCTCGAACGACTGGGGATGCGACAGTAACGCGTGTGCTCGAACGACTGGGGATGCGACAGTAACGCGTGTGCTCGAACGACTGGGGATGCGACAGTAACGCGTGTGCTCGAATGACTGGGGATGCGACAGTAACGCGCGTGCTCGAACGACTGGGGATGCGACAGTAACGCGTGTGCTCGAACGACTGGGGATGCGACAGTAACGCGTGTGCTCGAACGACTGGGGATGCGACAGTAACGCGTGTGCTCGAACGACTGGGGATGCGACAGTAACGCGCGTGCTCGAACGACTGGGGATGCGACAGTAACGCGTGTGCTCGAACGACTGGGGATGCGACAGTAACGCGTGTGCTCGAACGACTGGGGATGCGACAGTAACGCGCGTGCTCGAACGACTGGGGATGCGACAGTAACGCGCGTGCTCGAACGACTGGGGATGCGACAGTAACGCGCGTGCTCGAACGACTGGGGATGCGACAGTAACGCGCGTGCTCGAACGACTGGGGATGCGACAGTAACGCGTGTGCTCGAACGACTGGGGATGCGACAGTAACGCGCGTGCTCGAACGACTGGGGATGCGACAGTAACGCGCGTGCTCAAAAGACTGAGGATGCGACAGTAACGCGCGTGCTCGAACGACTGGGGATGCGACAGTAACGCGCGTGCTCGAACGACTGGGGATGCGACAGTAACGCGCGTGCTCGAACGACTGGGGATGCGACAGTAACGCGCGTGCTCGAACGACTGGGGATGCGACAGTAACGCGCGTGCTCGAACGACTGGGGATGCGACAGTAACGCGCGTGCTCAAAAGACTGAGGATGCGACAGTAACGCGCGTGCTCGAACGACTGGGGATGCGACAGTAACGCGCGTGCTCGAACGACTGGGGATGCGACAGTAACGCGCGTGCTCGAACGACTGGGGATGCGACAGTAACGCGTGTGCTCGAACGACTGGGGATGCGACAGTAACGCGTGTGCTCGAACGACTGGGGATGCGACAGTAACGCGTGTGCTCGAACGACTGGGGATGCGACAGTAACGCGTGTGCTCGAACGACTGGGGATGCGACAGTAACGCGTGTGCTCAAATGACTGGGGATGCGACAGTAACGCGCGTGCTCGAACGACTGGGGATGCGACAGTAACGCGTGTGCTCGAACGACTGGGGATGCGACAGTAACGCGTGTGCTCGAACGACTGGGGATGCGACAGTAACGCGTGTGCTCGAACGACTGGGGATGCGACAGTAACGCGCGTGCTCGAACGACTGGGGATGCGACAGTAACGCGTGTGCTCGAACGACTGGGGATGCGACAGTAACGCGTGTGCTCGAACGACTGGGGATGCGACAGTAACGCGCGTGCTCGAACGACTGGGGATGCGACAGTAACGCGCGTGCTCGAACGACTGGGGATGCGACAGTAACGCGCGTGCTCGAACGACTGGGGATGCGACAGTAACGCGTGTGCTCGAACGACTGGGGATGCGACAGTAACGCGCGTGCTCGAACGACTGGGGATGCGACAGTAACGCGCGTGCTCAAAAGACTGAGGATGCGACAGTAACGCGCGTGCTCGAACGACTGGGGATGCGACAGTAACGCGCGTGCTCGAACGACTGGGGATGCGACAGTAACGCGCGTGCTCGAACGACTGGGGATGCGACAGTAACGCGCGTGCTCGAACGACTGGGGATGCGACAGTAACGCGCGTGCTCGAACGACTGGGGATGCGACAGTAACGCGCGTGCTCGAACGACTGGGGATGCGACAGTAACGCGCGTGCTCAAAAGACTGAGGATGCGACAGTAACGCGCGTGCTCGAACGACTGGGGATGCGACAGTAACGCGCGTGCTCGAACGACTGGGGATGCGACAGTAACGCGCGTGCTGGAATGGCTGGGGATGTGACAGTAACGCGTGTGCTCGAACGACTGGGGATGCGACAGTAACGCGCGTGCTCGAACGACTGGGGATGCGACAGTAACGCGTGTGCTCGAACGACTGGGGATGCGACGGTAACGCGCGTGCTCGAACGACTGGGGATGCGACAGTAACGCGCGTGCTCAAAAGACTGAGGATGCGACAGTAACGCGCGTGCTCGAACGACTGGGGATGCGACAGTAACGCGCGTGCTCGAACGACTGGGGATGCGACAGTAACGCGCGTGCTCGAACGACTGGGGATGCGACAGTAACGCGCGTGCTCGAACGACTGGGGATGCGACAGTAACGCGCGTGCTCGAACGACTGGGGATGCGACAGTAACGCGCGTGCTCGAATGACTGGGGATGCGACAGTAACGCGCGTGCTGGAATGGCTGGGGATGTGACAGTAACGCGCGTGCTCGAACGACTGGGGATGCGACAGTAACGCGCATGTTCGAATGACTGAGGATGTGATAGTAACGCCTGTGTTCAAATGACTGAGGGTTGTAATAGAAAAGACAAATCTGACTTAGGACTCCACACTCTGGAATTCAGCAAGTACTCTGTGTGCCTACTATGTGCTGGGAACTCTGTTAGGTGTTATATATTCATTCACATGTCAAAAATATTATCATGACCTCTATAAATATCTAATAAACATAGAAGACCTCCTTTTCAGCAAAGTGGTTGGGGTGAGGGCAGGGTAGTTATGAAGAGTCCCAAACTCACTGGATTCAGCCAACATGGAGAAACTGTCCCATTCACACTCGCACTTGAGGAGGCAGCTCAATATACAATATGATTTTGCCTTCAGCCACATATAGCCTTGCCCCTGTCAGCTTGGTCTAATTGTCATTTTCATAGCTATCAGAATCATCAATTCCTGCTCCTTGGGGAGCTTCCTCTTGATTCTTTCGATAGGCATCTTTGTTTGGGCTTACCTAAAGGTGGATCCTAAGACAAGGACTGAATGCAAGCATTTGATCTGGGAGGTGATCTGGGACACATCAGCAGAGTGGGGAAACGAAGGGCAGGCAGCCAAGAGGGCCGTAAGGTGCTGCTGGGGCAGCCCGGGCATGGGTGGTGGGGAATTCTGGGAGCCAGTGAAGAACAACACACTGCAGACTTATGAAGGAGTGAGAACTCTGAGGCTCTCCTTTCAGTGATTGGTTGAGAGCTGCTTCCAGACGTCTGTCTTCTGGCTTCCCTGGTATGCACACCATGTGCTCAGAGCCAGATAAAAAGCTCTCAAGGAGATTCACAAATGTCACCGTAGCAGCCTTTGTCTTTAAAAATATTAATAAATTCTGAGGGAATGGGATGGGGAACTGATAACTACAAAACTCATGTTTTCTTCAGGATTCATTTTATTTCCCCACAATTGTACTCTTACGTATGTGGGACAAAAGATGAGCTGATTCTTTTATAGCATGCAGAAGATGGCAGAATTAGGAGTCTGTGAGAAAGGAAGAGGTTAGAGAATGGGTTGTGCAAGGTGATTGCTGCTGTGTTGCAGGAAAGCATGTCTGGCAGAATCCTAAGGTCCATCGATTTACTGCATGTGCAAGTATCCCTGAGTCTAAGCACCTAGAAATTTCACTGCAAAGCCTACCTAGACTGTCCATTTTCCAGTGGTGATCCAATGAGTCAACAAGGCTCTGAGACACGGAATGGCTCAACTGAGAGCAAATTCTTACTCCCAGTTTCTTCATAAAGTCCTTGACTTGGCTCTCTTTTGCACTTGAAATTGGAAATATACTTGGATTAAAATTTTTGTTTAATTTTTACCTGAGCTAGTGGAAAAGGAATGTGTGGTTATCAAAAAATACATATAAATTGCACATAAAATTTCTCCTAGTATGTAGATTTTTAAAATCATTTGAGGGCAATAAAAATGAAGGAGCAATCCTTTTCTGTTGTTGCTGAATACTTGTCTTCATGCCCAAAGAAATGCTCCATCTGAATTCGTTTTAAGACAGAAGGAAAAATTCTTAGGCAAATTTGTTTTCCCTCAAAATACTGCTATTCCTCTTTCCCTTCATTCCTATTCCTGATCCCGGCCCAGTTGGCCAGCTTCCCCACCAGAAGTTAGCTCATAAACACACGCCTTTTTCATGACAACTTTTGAGAGTGAGGAGCAGCATGACAGCTTTCAATCTCATCCCGCCCAAATGTGAAACACCAGTCCCTGCTTTCCACACTTTTTCATGTATTCGAGGACAGGGCTGACACATTTCTTTAGTTGTCCATAGGTCCTTTACAAGTATACATCATTGTCCTAGACAAGAAGCGCCCAAGGAAAGATTATCTTACTGCGGTGGCCATCTAGAACCATGGTACACACCGCCACACGGCTGCCATGTTACGCAACCCAGGAGGCACCTTTCATGTAGAATACCACGGAAATGGAACCCTGGAGTTGTGAACTTCAACACAAAATTGCTGTTCAATAGCAACCTGGATAATGAAGTCACTTCTCAATAGCAATTATGACAAACCCAGTCGCCATAAGAAATGCATAGTTTTCCAACGGAAACAAGATCTAAAGAGAAACTCAGAACTAGATGGAAATTCAGAAATCAACTAGTGCAGCCCCTCCATTCGACCCCAAGCAATCCAAACTTTGAACAGCTAACTCAGCTTGAAATGGTTGAGCTGGTTCCAGAATATTCTAGAAAATGTCTTTCATTTCAGCACTCTTTATCCTTTATAGCCATATCTACTTCTTCCTCCTTTACACGCTATCCCTAGTCCATACAACATAGCTTACCATTATTCATAGAGAAACCCATTAACTTCCGATGGCCAAGGGACCAGTCAGTGGATAAAATGAACAAAGCCAGCCAAATGGGTGCCTTGGTGATCTAGGAAGGGCTCCTTCCACCTGAGAGAGTAGCTGCTTTTCAGCCAATTTTTACCGTACATGTGTGCAGGTCTGCTGTGGCCAGATATTCTTCAAGAGAAGTCCAAAGCCTAGATTTTCATGTAAAATTTCCTGGATCTTAAATGTAGTAAATTAACGTTGGTGGTTTTTAAACACCATGTATGCCAAGCAAGCCAGATCCGGCCCACAGTTTGCAGTTTCTGCCTTGGATGATATAAGACCCCTTGAAGGAATCAACACTCCCTCATAGCTCACCAGCTGCGTGGTCTGTTATGAGCCAGTGTTTCTGAGCTTTGATTTCTTTATTGACAAAATAAGAAAATGGCCCCTTTTGGAAAGATTTTGTTAGAACTAAGCTGATACACATCCACCACATGGCACAATGGCTAGCACAGCCCATCCTCAAGGAGATGTAACTACACGCTTCCCTTTGCACCTGGGACTTGTGCATGTAGGTGCTGGTGGGAGACATTCTCTGCAGCCTTACAATTGTTTTATATTAGGGATATACCCATTGCAGAAGGCAGTGGGGTGGGCTGTCTTTAAGCAGTCATCCATAACCTGAATCAGAGTTTTTACAAATCAGAAAATTTGATTTGGCATGATTTTTGGCATAGGATAGTAAGAATAAACAAATAAGCAATAAAAATAAAAAGGAACATATCCTTACAGGTGTCATTTAAATAGAAAACATAATAGTTGTGAATATGAAGGCAGAATGCTCACATCAGGCCACATTTATGAGAAGGTTGTGTTATAAGATGTGTGTTCTTCTCCCTATGCCTCTATTCCCCGTATGACAGACGGAAGACACAATTTATAAAGCCCTCCTAAACGGCCAAGGTCAGAAGTCAGTTGGCAGCTGAGAATACACTCATGCCTTCCCTCAAAAGGTGAGTGGGTCTCTGCCTTTAAAAGGATGGACCTGGGCTGCACTTCACTATTCGCAAGAGAAGAGCAGGAAGTGGGGCTAGGGCTAAGGACAGGCAGAGGCCACTGGAACTTGCGAAATCCTCAAAGCAGCAGAAATGGCTTGTTCATTGGCCTGCTTCTCTCTCTCTCCTCACTAGTAATATGGTAGTAGGGGAATGTTTGACCTTAGACTTAGGCCTCGAATATGGGTCAGACTCCTGTGTTTCACACTAATTCCTATTTGGTAATGATTTTCACACCTCGATCCTCATAGGCAAAGAACATTCAAAGCTGTGTTTTTTAAACTCAGTTATCATTCTGGAGCACAACTGTTACAGGGTCAAACAGCTTATTATGACATCTCAATCCCTGCCAGGAGAACACATTTACTAATTTAAAATGGAATAAACCACATATATTATTGGTGACCCTTATAAGCCACGAAGCTCCTAGCACGAGGCCGTCACACAGGAAGCACTCAATAAATCATAGTTACTGAATAAAACTGACATTGGGTTAGAGGAAATTATGCTCCCCAAAGAGAAATAAAGCCCACATTAGAACAAAAACTGGTCCTCTGAAAAACACGGATTTACTCCTTTTTTCTATTTCTTATTCACTAATGGAGTCACTCTTCATTGGCTCATTCATTCATTCATCATTCATTCCATAAATGTTTTTTGAATGCCTAATATACATCAAGCACACCAGTAAATTCTGAGGATAAAAAGAAGATCACCAGTCAAGGTTGCATCTACCCCTACGAAGATGGCCTGGCCCTGAGAACCATAACTACAGCCAGGTCATCCATCGTGGACACCAATCCATGAGTCTTCTCTGTCTAAATCAGCCAGATCTGCTAGAAATTGTTGTACTCTCAATTTCTTTCTGTGCTGCACTGACACAGTATAAATGTCACTTGGTTTGGTCAAATTGAAAAACAGCTTAAAAGAGGTAGGGGACTTTTTTTCATGAGTTTATCATCTTTTTAGACTATGACTTCATTTAATGTTTGAGCTGATGACTCCTGGGCCACAAGCCTCCACTTGAGGTATGTCATTACCATGCTGGGTCAGTTTGTCATCGAGAACAGTCGATCAGTGCAGAAAATATGACAGAAGCCAGGAACTTGCTGGTGTCCTATAAACATCATTCAACCACAGTTTGAGGCATGAAGAGCATGAAAAGAGTTATATGGCCAGATACAAAGCCAATCAGAGAAGCATATCGTGCCTGCTGACTCATCAAAGAGCATTTAACACTGGCACGTATTTTGAGCTCTTTGTGTCACTCATTGTGCTGAGTGTTTTGCTTACACTATTTTCTACAGTTCTCACAAGAACTCTGTTGTCTTTCCCATTTTACAACTAAAGAAATTAAAATCTTCTCAAGAGGTTAAACACCTGCCCATGCTCGGATTTAAGAGAAGATAGAGTCCAAATGGTCTGAGTGCAGAGCCCTGCCTTTGACCCACACACCTTCTGCAGCTCTGCCATATGGATTGCTTCACTTCAGTGTCACCACCCATCCATGGGGGCCAGAGAGCCTCTATTCCCCATATGACAGATGGAAACTGCAGCTCAGCTCTCACAGCTCTAGTGGGCACCATATTACAAGAGAACAGAGCTCAGACACACAGCCTCTGGTTGGCAGAGACACAAGGAATCTGAAAGGACCGCAGCGTCTACCCTGGAGTGCTGCAAGATACAGCACCACGACTAGGATCTGCCCACACTCCGAGCTCTGCTGAGTACTTCCACCGGTCGTAGGAGCCTCTAAAGGGATGAAATACCATGTGCATGGCCTTGGAGCCTCCCAGAAACTAGGTTTAAAAGGGAGAAGCAAATATTCATGAAAATTGCAAATGCATTTGCCCTTTGACCCAATAATCCCACTTCTAGACTTGTGTCCTATTATTATTCCCACACTCCTGAAAAGACTATTCTTTACTGCACTGTCTGTGACAACAAAAGGACAGAGACGATTTGAGCATTCATCAAGGAGGGAATGCTTCCATTAATTACGGTCGCTATTCAGTGAAACGCTACATAGCTGTGAAAAAGCAGCAGCTCTCTATGTACGAACACGGACTGGTGTGGAGATGGTTTGACTGCATCCCCACCTGAATTTCATCTTGAACTGTAGCTCCTGTAATTCCCATGTGTCATGGAGGGACCCTGTGGAAGGCAGCTGAATAATGGAGGCAGGTCTTTGCCATGCTGTTCTCGTGATAATGAGTAAGTCTCACGAGATCTGATGGTTTTATGAAGGGCAGTTGCCCTGCACACGCCCTCTTTGCCTGCTGCCATGTGAGACGTGCCTTCGCTTCTCCTTTGCTTTGCTTCCCCTTTGCCTTCCACCACGATTGTGAGGCCTCCCCAGCCACGGGGAACTGCGAGTTCATTAAACCTCTTTCCTTTATAAATTACTCAGTCTTGGATATGTCTTTATTAGCAGAGTGAGTACGAACTAATACAGTGTCTCAGATTTATCGTTAAGGAATATAAAATGAATAACATTGTAGTATGCTCTCTCTCGTGTTCTCTCTCCCTCTCTCTCTCTTCACACACACACAGAGATCATGTGAGCACACAGCAAAATAGTATCCTCCTACAAGCCAAAAGAAGAGGCTTCAAAATGAAATCTACCTTACCCATGCCTTGATCTTGAACTTCCCAGCCTCCAGAACTATGAGAAATAAATTTGTTATTTAAGCCATCTGATCTCTGATATTTTATTACAGCAGCCAGACCAGACTAATACACTATCTGTATTATTCAGTGTGTACCAAGCTGCTGTGATGAACAGACCCAGACATGTAATGGTCTGACGTGATAAAAGTTTGTTTCTTGCTCACATACCTAGAAGGGTGTTCAAGTCTGTAGGTGGCTCCCCTCCACCTGGTCATTCAGGGACCAGGATCCTTTCATCTGATGTCATTCCCCCATAGATGTCATCTGTATCCAACTGGCAGAACAGGAATAGGTACAGAGAGGACACACGTGCTCACAGGCTCCCTAGAAGCCTTGGCGCAGAGAGGACACACGTGCTCACAGGCTCCCTAGAAGCCTTGGCGCAGAAGACACACGTGCTCACAGGCTCCCTAGAAGCTTTGGCGCAGAGAGGACACACGTGCTCACAGGCTCCCTAGAAGCCTTGGCGCAGAGAGGACACACGTGCTCACAGGCTCCCTAGAAGTCTTGGCACAGAAGACACACGTGCTCACAGGCTCCCTAGAAGCCTTGGCGCAGAAGACACACGTGCTCACAGGCTCCCTAGAAGCCTTGGCGCAGAGAGGACACACGTGCTCACAGGCTCCCTAGAAGCCTTGGCGCAGAAGACACACATGCTCACAGGCTCCCTAGAAGCCTTGGCGCAGAAGACACACGTGCTCACAGGCTCCCTAGAAGCCTTGGCGCAGAAGACACACGTGCTCACAGGCTCCCTAGAAGCCTTGGCGCAGAAGACACACGTGCTCACAGGCTCCCTAGAAGCCTTGGCGCAGAGAGGACACACGTGCTCACAGGCTCCCTAGAAGCCTTGGCGCGGAAGTGGCACACATCACTTCCTGTCACATTCAATCGGTAAGAATAAGTCACATGACCACACCAAGTCAGCGCAAGGGTAGCAGGGTCGGGGTGGGAAATTCAGTCCCTGGCTGGGCAATGTCTGCCCATCTCAACATTTACCATGGAAAGGAAGAAGAGACAGTTACCCACCTCTGCCCCCATCTCTTTCTCTGTTACTAAAGGAATTCTGGAAGGGTTACCAGGCATCAATCACCCAGCAAGACTCTCCCTGATGTAGTCCCTGATGATATAAAGGAGACTTTGATGTGACTGGGCATAAGGAAGTTCATCTCCAGTTGGAATGATGTACACAGAGTCCAGGGAGCTAGAGGAGTTGGCTGGAGATCTTCCTTACCCTGAGCTGCCACGTGGCCCAGTACAAAAATCAGAATCACTGCTTTCTCCCATCACCATCTCTGATTCTGTCATCACAGAGAGATCCCCTCAGACTTTGTGTGTAGTTTCTCTTCTATTTAGTGGCAAGAGGGTCAGCTCTTTGATGACCAACTGTGAATTCTTTTCTTGACTTACGCCTGACTCCAATTCCAGCACCATTCCCACAGGAATAGCTTCTTCATGCCCCAGAAGACAAATGAAATCATCCTCCTAGCCCTGTCTATCAGCACCTTCACATGTGCTTACACACATGTGCACATACACGCACAGGCATGCCTGCCTGCGTGCCTGTGATTATAGCGATCACTGTGTCAAAGTCCAAGGGAACACAAGTAGGAAGGTGCGAGGCACAGATATGCTCGTGACAAAGCTTCCTTGTAGGAAGGAAGAAACACATCAGTAGTTATCTGAGAGGCAAGTTAGGGACAGATTTTGACTTGAATACCTCTTCTAAGAACCTAAAGCAACACAGATGTGATCTAGTCCATGGAATTCAGCAGGTAGAAGAAACAGATGCAAATTTTGAAGATTGCTGCATTAAACCAGAGCAAACAAAAGCAAATTTCAGCCAGGCAGTGTGACTCTAGGAGTTACTTTTTCACCATCAAGGGTCCATTTAATTATTTATAAACATCACATGGGCTCATGTTGGCAACGATTCTTTCCTCCCAGAGAAATTACATTTATTAGATGGCAATGTCTTCATGTCCCCTGTGTCTTATTAAGCAAAGACATATGCAACTACCGAGCAGGGCTTCCGATCACTCATTTGTTCATTCAACAAACATTTACTGAACCCTTACTGTGTGCCAGACACTGGGGATACAGCAGAGAGCATGGCAAACTCAGTGCCTGCACTCTGTTCTCACCACAGAGGCAGATGTTAATCAAACGATCATAAACATGTAAGATTTGAAAGGAGAATGAAGGAGGCCAGGAGAGAGTACAAGGTGAGATTTGCACAAGGTGGGCCTTCAGGAAAGGCATCTCGGCCTAAGGAACACCTGAGCTGAGCTGGGACCAGCTCCTAAAGAGGTATGACTGCCCTCAATTCAGTAATTTCCTCCAAAAGAGACGGAAAAGATGCAGTTAATGACTATATGTCTGCTCGGTGCCAGAGACGGGTCTGGGCCATTTCTCTGCACTGTCTTGGCTTCTCCTCTTTCCAGTGCTTCCAGGTAGGTGGTCTGCCCCATTATCGCAGATGAGGAACCACGGCTCCAAAAGCCTGATTGCATCTCATGCTCAGTAAGTGGCAGATAAGGGAGTCAAACCTGGACCCAAAGGAGCTAGTGATAGAAGAAGGGATGCTTAAGGGGATCTCACTGTGGCACTGAAAGGACAGCCACCAAGAGGCACCAGCACTTGCTGGGAAGGAAGGGGGTGCACCCCGGTAGTGCTTCAACCCATTGGGAGGGGCCTGTCGACAAACATAAGCACACAGGTCTCTCCATCACTCAGACTGCCACGTGCGCATCCCAGGCTGCACACACACGTGGCACATGGGAGCGTCCCAGCGGAGGAGAGGGAGTTGTCTTTTGGTATAGA
Organism: Aotus nancymaae; assembly: GCF_030222135.1. Lineage (NCBI taxonomy): Eukaryota > Metazoa > Chordata > Mammalia > Primates > Aotidae > Aotus > Aotus nancymaae. The sequence continues at coordinate 2,902,589 of NW_026988452.1, forward strand.
TTTCTGTAAGTGAAATCTGAGATTTGACAGACTTTGCCCTTCCAGGGCTGAGTCCTTTGCAGGTCCCATCACCGCGCCTGGCAGGACTCTCAATCCCCCATAAAAGGGAAAGTGTGACCTACTTTAAAATTCCTTCAGGGAAAGAGTCAGCAGGTTGTCATGGCAACTGATGTGGGCTTTTTTAGGAGTCCTGCTTGGTTCTTCCTTCGGTCTAACCTACTTCCGCCCCGATATAATTCAAAGCTCGTGTGCTGGATTCCCAGGGGTGGTGGAGCAGACAGAAATGAACCCCTGCAAGCACAATCTCCCACGAGTCCCCTGCTCCATGAAAACTTGCAGGGATGGAGAGAAGGTAGGAGAAGAGAAGAGGATGGAGAGTGAATGAAGGGGACAGAGGACAAGAGGACCTCTCACCCAGAAATGGACACATGGGTTTAAAGGGCTGGGCAGTCTCTATTCTTGCAAATTTGTACTGGTTCCAATGAGGCCATCCCTCCACCCTCCCCTCTACCTTCCGCTCTAACTCCCAACACAGCAGCTTTCAGAAGCCTGCCTCTCCACCTCCCACAAAGTCCTGCAACTCTGACCATCCCACCTCTCCACCTCCCACAAACTCCTGCAACTCTGACCATCCTGCCTCTCCACCTCTCATGAAGTCCTGCAACTCGACCATCCCGCCTCTCCACCTCCCACGAACTCCTGCAACTCGACCATCCTGCCTCTCCACCTCCCACGAACTCCTGCAACTTTGACCATCCCGCCTCTCCACCTCCCACGAACTCCTGCAACTCTGACCATCCTGCCTCTCCACCTCCCACGAAGTCCTGCAACTCTGACCATCCCGCCTCTCCACCTCCCACGAAGTCCTGCAACTCTGACCATCCCGCCTCTCCACCTCTCATGAAGTCCTGCAACTCTGACCATCCCGCCTCTCCACCTCTCATGAACTCCTGCAACTCTGACCATCCCGCCTCTCCACCTCTCACAAAATCCTGCAACTCTGACCATCCCGCCTTTCCACCTCCCACGAACTCCTGCAACTCTGACCAACCCGCCTCTCCACCTCCCACGAACTCCTGCAACTCTGACCATCCCGCCTCTCCACCTCCCACGAACTCCTGCAACTCTGACCATCCCGCCTCTCCACCTCCCACGAACTCCTGCAACTCTGACCAACCAGGTCTTTGGTCAGGGCCTATATTATGGGCTTGTCTTTAGCTTTACTGCTTATGTGTCCTGTCGCTGTTTCTCAAAATCTAAGTTCCTGGAGTTCAGAGCCCATGACTGATGTTTCTTTTCAGCCACCACATCTGTGCACTGTAATACACATTTCTGCTAACTTCAAAGAAAATTTCAGTGTGGCACATATACACCATGGAATACTACACAGCCATTAAAAAATGGGATCATGTCCTTTGCAGGGACAGGGATGGAGCCAGAAGCCATTATCCCATTATCTTCAGCAAACTAACTCAGGAACAGAAAACCAAACACACATGTTCTCTTAAGTGGGAGCTGAACACATGGACACATGGTCGGGGACGACACACAACCTGGGGCCTGTCCAAGGGGTTGGGGGTGTTGGAGGGAGGAAGAACAGCTAATAGACCCTGGGCTTAACACCCAGGTGATGGGAGGAGCCGTGCAGCAAACCACCATGGCACACATTCACCTGTGTAATAAACCTGCACACCTGTACATGGATCCTGGAACTTAAACATTGAAGGAAAAAAAAGAGAATTTCAAGACATCGTTCCCCTTCTCCGTGTTGTTGAGCACATACCCACTCCCCTTTCCCAACTCTCCCTGTAGAGGAGAAATACTTTGCCAATGAGTATCAAGACCTTCGTGAAAACCCATAAAGCAGAGTCCTTCTGTCCTGGCCCTAAAAAAATAGGAAGCAGCTCTTTGTTGCACCATCCACAATTGCTTTCCAACTTGGCTGCAAGTGACAAGAAGCACAAGTCAAACTGACTCGAGGAAAATAGAGAGTAGGGAAATGTATGCACTCATTTAACTGAAGTCTGGCTTCAGTCGCTACAGCAATGTGCGTTCTATCTCTTAATTTTATTCGGTTTTGGCTTCATCCTGATGGTAGGATGAAGCCCTCCTACATGGTAGCAAAGACGACCACTAGCAGAATCAGGTATCTACTCTACCAGAGTTGCAAACACATCAGGAAGAAAATATCACCTTTCCCAGAGTTCCAAGCAAGTGCCGGGGCTGACTCTCCCAGCACCAGTGGGGGTCACATGTCCAAGCCCTTAGCAATTCCACTGGCCAGGCCCCTGTCCTGTGTCCACTCCCTGGAGCCACGTGGGTTGAGTAACCCCCACAAACCTTGTGAACTGGAACAGGGAGGAGGTGGCACCCCAAAGCAAAATCCACGTGGCATTTGCAGAAGGAGGTGGCGTGGAGGCTGAGCTAACAGACACAGCAGACGTCCACTGCCAGGCAGAATCCTCTCTTGTATTTTTTGTTCTCATTCGGAAGAGTAACACATGGATCTAGAAGCGTCTTCCCCTTGAGAAACATCTTTAGTTCTGAAGGATTGGGCAAACCCAGAGTAGAACCAATTTTGGAAAAAAACAGTGAGTCACCTAAAACTGGTGCTGACCCTATGTTTACAAAGTGAGGAGTGAATGGGGGTCTTATTTATTCATTTTCACACTGAAATCCTCAGCCCTGCTCCACCTTGAGCCCTTTCTCACTGGTTATTTATTGCCAGCCGGACTCTGCAGACATCAGAATGTTTTCCTTAATTATATGTCTGTATTTTATTTTTAAGTAAGTAGTGGTGCTTATCACTCCGCCTGCACATGGGGACCTGGATGAGCCAGCTGACGCAAAGCAGCTTCTAAGCAACTTGCAGAGCCTGGTGCCTGATGCAACAGCAGTGAGACTTGGAGGGAAAATAAAATAAAACCCATGGAAACTCCATGTGGAATCAATTTTGATTGGTTCATAAAGCCCGCACGGGGTCCTTTGGGAGGTTAATTCCATCTCAGACTGCTGGGAAGGGGCTTGTTTCCAGAGAGCCAGAGCCTCTGGTGTGGGGCGCGTGATAAGTGGACTTCTGGAGGATTCCAATAAGCACTTTGTCCCAGGGAGACCTGGCACTGATAACGTGTGATAACAGACATGCTGACGTTTGGAACCGAGAGAGGCTCTCAGGAGCCAAGCATCGCAAGCAAGCAACTGACTGACTCCACGGGAAGGAGGCGGGGCATGGTCGTCCCATCACCCCCACTGCCTTCAGCCCAGTGTGGCCTCGCTGCCTGAAAGAAGGGGCAGGCATTCTGAGCAGAGAGGTTTAAAGACTCACATCCATAAAGCTGACTTTGCAGTGTACACAGAGAGGGTATAATTGCACGCAGTCGTGTGATTTAAAAGGTGCATGGGCTTTCTGGTCATTTCTTTGTGAAAGCAGCATTTGCATACTGGGTATGACACCATCCACCATCCATGTGACTTGGGGAGAGTCATCGAACCTCTCTTTGCCTAAGTTTTCTTGTTTTTTTAGATGGGAATAGTAATAGGATCGTTATGAGTATTAAATAAGATAATAAGAGCGAGACTCTGTCTCAGAAAAAAAGTTCTAAACATAATTTTGGATTTTAAACACTTACCGTGGTCTGGTGGAGACAGACTTCGATCTACTCCTTGGCAGCAGTTCGAGTTTCCTTCTGCAGCTGTCCGCGCCGAGCTTCACTCCGCTGCCTTACAGGCTGATTTGCTCGTTTGGTTTGGTTTTGCTTTTGCCTTTGATGATGCTCTTGTTTCATTCCAACTGAGCAAAACAGAACAAATAAAAAAGTTTCCTATCAATCAACAAGTTTACCAACTTTTCCCCTTTGTAACATCTTCCTTCATAATAAATAAAGTAGAATAATGTGTTTAAATAAATAAATAATATCTGTAAAGCTCCTTGTTCATAGTGACTGCTTAGCTAAATACCTATTTGTTCCCGTCCCCTCAGAAAACCTTCTCTTACCTGCTCCCAGTGCCCTTTCTGATGCTTTCTTTCCATCATTGAAATTCACGCGTCCACTCAACAGGCAGCCCTTAAGGGCCTTGCCGCCTGCCAGGTACCTGGGGCTGTGGATACAGAAGCCCAGGGACCTAGTCTGGCCTTGGAGGTGCTCGATCAGCCGGAGCATCGGGGGAGAGCAGACAATGCAGTCAGTCAGTAGCAGGGCAATGACGTGACCGCATCAGGGGATGCTGGGTTTCGGGGAGTGGTGTTTGGGAACCACAGGTGTCTCTGGTTAGAAGACAGGGCAAGGGGCAGCTGTAAGCTATGAGGCTTTGATAAGGAGTTTGTGCTTTAAGTGCAGAAAAGTGAAGGGATTTTCATTTTAGATCACTCTGGGTGGTAGGAGAAAAATGGGTGGAAGAAAGCGGTGGGGCCAGAGCGGAGACAAGCCGGAGCGGAAGATATCAGTGCCCCACTCATATCCCCTCACCCCGACCACTGAAGTGCCCACTGGCCCCTCCTCCAGCCGCCAGTGCTGGCAACTCTTTGCCTGACGGTTCTCTCTTGTCCACTGGAATTGTCTCCACTTCCCAAATAAACTACTTGCACACAAACTCTTGTCTCAGGGTGGATTGTTGTAGGAACCCAAAGCAGGAAGGTGACTAACAGAGAAACGTTTTCTAAAAGCGGTTTTGAGGTTAAGGAGGAGATGGAAGGCACTGGGCTTCCCAGGAGAAGAAAGGCTCTGGCGTTCACAGGGGATAAAGCTCACCAGTATCTCCTGTTTCATTCTGTTCTGCTATAGTAATGTAAAGAACCAAATAGCAGTTCTCCCAGTTGGGAGAACCCACCTCAGCCACCACAGATGTCATCATTTGGCTCCTTGACACCACCTGGAGCCTTGAGATTGAGGTGGGAGTCTCTTGGGCACAAGAGACTCCTTAAGGCACAAGGTCCTGCCTTAAGCAGCCTCCGGCACTCTCTTCTAGCTGATGTAGCAGAAGAATACTTAGTTCCTTAGTATTCCTTAGTATTACCAACACCTGTGACCTTCCTGTGGCTCCATTCGTAAGGGTAGAAACCAAGTTCTGGAAGGAATTCAGCATTAAAAAAAAAAAAAATGCCAAGTTCGATCATTTGACATTCATTCATCTGCTAATTAAAACCTGAGTAAAACTGACGGAGTGTTTATTGTGTGCCAGGTATCCTAGCAGGCCTATGGACATGATCTGGAGCAAAGCTACAGTTTCCTTTCTCCTCCTGTCCAGGTGGGTTGGCAGTGATGACTTCACTGGATTTTCTGAGCTGTACTCAGTTGTGGGTAGTGAAGGCAAACTTTCTCAACATGAGCATTGTCTATTCCTCTGGCTCCAGGTAATAAAAAAAGACCAGTCATTCAATATCATAGAAAAATTAGCCAATGACAGCTCACGAGAAAACTGACCTTTAACCATCTGAAAAGATTCACAAAGCACATATGATAGAAAAGTCATCAGCTCATTAAACACTGAAATGGTGACTAAAACACTGTGTTGAGGAGGGTGTTTGAAAAACAGGCACTTTCATATATTGCTGTAAGAAGTTTAAATTGTAAAATCTCTATGAATAAAATTTGGAAATCTCCTTCAACAAGGTAAATGTATATTGCCATTTGATTCCAATTCTAGTAATTTTTCTTTAAGGTCAACTCACGCTTGTGCAAAATGACGTTTGTATAAAGATGGAGTCGCTGCAGCATTGTCTCAGCAAAAGAGTGGAGACAAGCTGAATGGTAATGAACTTGAGAACGGTTAAATTAATTATCATATATCCATCCTATGCACTAGCATACAGCTGAAAAAAAAAAGGAAGGTATTTATGTACTATAAAGATCTCCAAAATTCAGTGTCAACATTTTAAGGTACACAACAACTTGTAAAACATCACGCTGCCCTACACACACACACGTACATCCACTTATTTGCACACACACACGTACATCCACTTATTTGCACACACCCGTACATCCACTTATTTGCACACACCCGTACATCCACTTATTTGCACACACGTACATCCACTTATTTGCATGCACACACACGTACATCCACTTATTTGCACATGCAAAAATATTTCTGAAGGATACACAGGAAATATCTGACATTGCTTTCAAAGAAAGATCTGGATGGCTATTGGATAGGTATAAAAAGGAGTTTTATTGCCTGTGTTCTAAATCCTTCTTTATCTTTTGAATTTTGAAGTATGTGAATGTGTTGTCTTATTTTTGTATTAGAAATAAATAATAAAATTAAAAATAAATGTATTTGATATTGTGAAAATGAATTCCCTCGGAGCTCTAGGATGTTAACTATACCTTGTCTCTAGGTATTAACTAATAAATGCTAGCTGTTATAACAAACAAGTTTGAATGTCAGTAGCTTAATAAAACATAAATAGCTCACATCAGAGGTGGACACAGGTGAGGCACTCCCTTCTAAGCAGTTCATTCTATCTGGTGGCTCTGCCATCAGTCTTTGAAGTCATCATGATTTCATCCAGCTGGCAGATGACGTACAGAGAGAATCTGAGAAAGTATAGTGAAGACTCACCATCCCGGCATAGAAATGCCACTCATCATTTCCGTTCCCATTACATCCGACCAGAGTTAGTGATATCGCTTATCTAGATACAAGAAGGCTGGGAAAGGTGGTATTATTATATGCCCAAGAAGAAAAGAAAACGGTTGGTGAGACACATAACATGATCTGTGCCACTAAGGACCACGCTGGGCCTTCTTGCTGACTGCATTAAGAGTCTAGAGAGTCTGTCAGTCACTTCCTTAACTGTCTCCTTATATCTACTAACTTTTGCTGCATAACAAATTATCCAAAACCCAGTGGCTTGAAATAACGGTGGTTTATTTAGCTCACAATTCTGCGGGCTGACAATTTGAGGTGTGCTCAGATGAGTGGTTCTTCTGGTCTTGACTCACTCACGCCTCCGCAATCAGCTGCCAGGCCAGCCAGAAACTGGCTGAGGCGGCATAGCCTCCACCAAGTCAGCTCATCTCTAGGCAACATGATCGCCATCCTCCAGCTTGTAAACCTGGGCCGGTCGTCATATGATGACTGATCAGTGAGAGCAGAAGCTGCAAGGTGTCCCAAGGCCTGTACTCAGAGTAGGCACGGTATCACTTCTACCATATCCTAATGGTCAGCTTAAGCTACACAGTTGTCTCTGACTCAAAGCGGGAGGAAATAGACTCCACAGCTTGATGAGAGGATCTGCAAAGTCACATTGTACAGGGATGGAAATACAGGGAAGGAAATGATCATGGTCATGTTTGCTGTCCATTATAGTTCTGTTCAAAGGTTTTCTGGGGGGAAATTGATTCACATCCAAGTCCTGAAAAGACTTCTTAGTGAAACTGGTAACAAAAGACAGCCTTCCGCGACAGAAGGCCAGACGGGACCACCTCCACAATCCCTGATGTCCAAACCCAGCATCTACACGGCTGAGTCATGGGTACCACATGGATGACAAAAGAACAGACGACTTAGGGAGAAATTTGCTAATAATAAAAATTATTGATGGTTAGAGTTTGAACTGTCCTTAGACATCCTTTAATTTACTGGTTTTTAGATTTGTGTTCATGGAACCATGGGGACTCCCAGAAGGTAATTCACAGATTCTGCAGTGCAGAGGAACTCTGGGCCTCCCCACACTACCTCCACCACAGCAGCCACGATTTTTATAACAAAGAAGCCACTGACTTCTTATTGCAAAGATCCTGCTACTCCCTGTACAAATGTTTTCCTAGAACTACACTGTGGTTATTTAGATTTATTCAACTTTGACCACTCAACGTCTTTAGGGGAACCAATATCTCTTGAGTGCCTACTCAACACCAGGCATTGTGTTAGGTCTTTCAGCATACAGGCTGATTCGCTCTGCCACAAGGCTTAAGGGCCTTTCAGATTTCTTCTCCATGTCTGCCTTTATCCCGGACACCTACTTGCCAATGCCCAAGTTTCAAATCTCCACCATAACCGCTTTCAAGGTCCTTTCCTGCTACAGCGAACATCAACATGCCTTACAAAGCCGAGCACCATCCAGTTTTACACTGCCTCCGTCAGCTCTAGCCTATCTAGGTCTCCAAGACCCCTCCAAGTCTGAGTACTGGAGTTCCCCAGTAAGTCCCCAGTGTTCCCACTTTCCAAGGATAACCATAGCCTTTCTTGACTAACAACTTCTCCAGGCCAACTTTATATTAACAATATACATTCCAGTCAGAAATCAGGGCCATTTCTCTTCAAGCCTGGTCCTCTTTGACTTACATGACGTCATCTTGTTTCTGCAAAGTCCATTGCTAGGTGAGAAATTATAAAAAGGTTAACAGGAAGTGACTTAAATCTTTATTCTGAAACAAAAATCCCACAATGCAATAGAGGTCAGTTGCTCCGAGACAAATTTGTACCATCTAATCATCTAAAATTTTATTCTTGGTTCTACTATCAACCCAGCCAGAGGTATTTATTGAGTCACTCGGTCTCCCTGAACCTCTTATTCCTTCTCTCCTTGTTCTGTTCCCAATGGGAGTGGGCTACCAGCTGCCCATCACCTCTCTAGACTTGTAAGTCCAAGGCCAGCTGGGTAGAAGTGCTGTTGAACAGGAACGCCAAGCATTAATAGTAATCTCCTCATCCCAGGAGAATGTTGGGAACACTTGGCTAATTCTAAGGTAACTGACTGACACTTCTTATCTGTTGGGGCTTCTCAAAGGCCAGAAGTTAGTACCCAGTTCCAATTATCAGGCAGTGGGCAGAGTATCTGGCCAGTCAATCCAAGGGGGATTCTGTGAACGTTAATAACATCTACACCCTTATCACTGGGTGTTGAGATATTTCATGTGAGCTCATAAGCGGGAGTTGAACAATAAGAACTCATGGACACAGGGAGGGGGACATCACACACCAGGGCCTGTTGGGGTCTGGGGGGCTAGGGGAGGGGCAGCATTAAGAGAAGTACCTAATGTAAATGAAGGGTCGATGGGTGCAGCAAACCAACATGGCACATGTATACCTATGTAACAAATCACGAGCTGCACAGGTACCCCAGAACTTACAGTATAATTTTTTAAAATGATATTTAATGTGAGAATGGTTTGGAAATAGTTAAAATGCTATTCAAATGTAAGGAATTATCACTTTGATTATTATGACAACCCATCTCATCTTTTCCCCTATTTCACAATTTAAGAATACTCTCTAGTTGGGTCTAAATTAGAAGAAGCAGTAACGTTTTACACCAGTCTCTCCAAGTAGTTTCTGGTGGCCAAAACCCAAAGCAGGCAGCACCACAGATGAGCCTAACCAGGCAGGACTTTTTCTTAACCACAGACAGAGAGGAGCTGATGGTGTGAAGCTGAGGAAACACTGCCTCGTGGAGCTTTCTCCAGCTTGTATGTGACATCTAAGGGCAAAGCTGTGCTCTCCTGCCAGGAAATCAAAGGTATGTTGCATACCCTAGCCAGAGATGTTTCAAGGTGCTGGGGAGTCAGAGACGTGAGCATAAAAAGAAAAATGCCATTGCATTCCTGTCAGCCAGCACAGCACTCAGTGTATTACATACACCAGCCTAGGTAACAGAAAACACTGGGTGGATGGAAGGATGGATGGATGGAGGGTGGACGGATGGACGGATGGACGGACACTCAGTGCACAACATACACCAGCCTAGGTAACAGAAAACACTCGGTGGATGGAAGGATGGATGGATGGATGGAGGGTGGATGGATGGACGGATGGACAGACGGACAGATGGACGAAAAGGAGAACAATGGAAAAGCAAGCGTAAAAATACTCTCAAAGGCTGGGCGTGGTGGCTCATGCCTATAATCCCAGCACTTTGGGAGGCTGAGGCAGGTGGATTGCTTAAGGCCAGGAGTTCAAGATCAGTCAGTCTGGCCAACATGAAGAAACCCTCTTTCTACAAAAAAAAAAAAAAAATTAGCCAGTCGTGGTGGTGTGTGCCTGTAATTCCAGCTACTTAGGTGGCTGAGGCACAAGAATTGCTTGAGCCCTGGGTAGTGGAGGCTGTAGTTAGCTGAGATTCTGCCACTGCACTGCAGCCTGGGCGACACATGGAGACTCTGTTCCAACAACAACAAAAAAAAACACCTCCCCAAATGTGCTTCTATTTTAGGAAGAGATGTCTCCAAACTGAAGTGATTAGAAGCTGCCATTTCAACAAGTACCAAGGCAAACTTTGCTTATGAACAGCTGTTTATGACCCAACATCAGCCACAATGCCATGCTAGCTTAAAGCATGACTTTCTACAACACTTTTTAAAGGCTTGCCTCTCAGAGCATGAGGGAAAAGGCACCTGCTCAGATCTGAAACTGCCAGGGCCTACGGCTTGGATTCCAGTGCCTACTCCCTTCCTCTGCCAGGTAAGTTTGCACAAGGCACAAAATGAACAACTGGGTGAAGTGGGTTTGCTTAGTGATATGATGAAGCAAACGCTAACACTGTGGGAGAAGACAGAATGTGGCTCTCTGGCTTGCCAGGCCCCCTTCTCTGGTCTCCCCCTGGGCTGCTGGAGCAGGGTGTGTCAGCCACTGGCCTCGGTGAGCACACACAGAGGTGTTCTGGCACAGGCCCAGGTTGAGCTCATAAAGCCAGAGGAAGCAAATCCTGTGTAATCTTTACACAGATCAAGATCAACAGCACTCCCCTTACCGGCAGAGACTTCTCTAATGACCCATCCGTCACCACCGCCTCCACACCTCCAGCTCCCTGGGCAGCCACCATTCCGACCTCTGTCACTATACATCAGCTTTGTCTTTTCTCTCATTTTGTAAAAATGGCATCATCCAGGAGGTTCTCTTTTGTGTCTGGCTTCTTTAACTCAACACAATGTGCTTGAAATTAATTCATGTTATTGTGAGTACCAATAGTTCACTCATTTTGGTGCTGAGGAAGATATTCAAATGGCTAGATTACATATAATAAAATGCTCAAAGTTGTTAGCATCGGGAAAATACAAACTAAAACCACAGTGAGTTACATCTACAAATCCACAAGAGTAGCTAAAACTAAAGATGTAATACTGAGAATTGATGAGGATGTAGTGAACTATAACCCTTGGACACCACTTGTGGGCATGCAAACTGGTGAAAAAAAAAACCATTATGGAAAACTGGTGAGCAGTTTCCAATAAACGCTCACCTATTATATGACCTGGAAAAAAATGAAAACACAAATGCACAAAGACCTGTACAAGGGTGTTCCTAGTAACTTTATTTATAAAAGTCCCAAAGTGTAAATAGCTGAAATGTCTGTCAACAAAAGAATGGATAGATACGTTGTATATACAAATAATGGACAAGTCATTCTTAACCTCTATGGTGCTTCAGTTTATGGAAAAAAATAATGTGTCTGCCACACAGAGGGTTATTAGATGAACAATGTGGAAAACGGCTTACAAATACAGGATTTATCTTTGGTTTTGTAGCATATAAATCAGAGAAAGGCAAAGAAAAGGTAGGTTTTTAAAAAAAAAAAAAGATGCCAGCCAGTGTGCTGTAGGCTGCCAGCTTCTAAGTCTGCCCCAATTTCTCATCTTCCTGGATCCAGCTGCCATTTCTCTGACCTACTGGAAGCAAGAAATAGTGACACAATAAAACCATTTTTCCTCCTCCCAACAAAACATGGTAACCAAGAAGGTTTGCTTTAGAACTCTAACTTTAAAAAAAAAAAAAAAAAGCCAAATGCCATTCATGGTAGCTCATGCCTATAATCCTAGCACATTTGACTGAGGTGGGCAAATCATTTGAGGTCAGGAGTTCAAAACCAGCTTGGCCATCATGGTGAAACCCCATTTCTACTGAAAATACAAAAATGAGTGGGGTGTGGTGGCAGGCACCTGTAATCCCAGCTACTCAGGAGCTTAGGCAGGAGAATCGGTTCAACCTGGGAGGCAGAGGTGGCAGTGAGCTGAGATTGCACCGCTGCACTCCAGCCTGGGTGACAGAGCGAGACTCCATCTCAAAAAAAAAAAAAAGCCAAATTTCCCATGCATGTTTAATCTGCTCAACTCAGAAATCTTAAAGTATCATTTCTGCATCCTTCCCATAATCTTTATCCTGTTTTATTCTGTTTCAATCAGCTAGACACCTCAAAACTCTTTGGAAACAAGAAGGAAAAGAATCACATGTACCCATACACACACACACGCACGTGCACGCATGCACACACACATGCACACACACGCATGGACACACACGCACACAAACACACATGCACATGCACACATATGCACACACACAGAAACATACACACACGCACACGCACGCACACACAAACACACATGCACACCAGTTGTCTTCTCTGCCCAGGAATGTGTGGAAGTCCACGTGTTTTCTACATCTCTGCACAATAAGCGTGAAGTGACATGTCACTTGATAGCAAACACGCTAGAACACATAAGTTCAAGGGAGCTTTCTCAAAGCAAGGGGCTTCTAGCCTTATTCTGATGATGCTGTTCTTGCTAAAGAAAGAAAAAAAGAATTCGGGTTTTTGGAAGCCATGGTATATGAAAACCTGTGAGAAGAACAGAGGCTACAGAGCCTGGAGGAGAAAAGCCACGAAGGCTTACAGATGGGAGAACTAAGGCTGAGCCACTTGTCCGAGACCACACAGCCAGTAAGGATGGTGGCTGCATTTGAGCTCAGGCAGTCTGCCCATCGTCTGCTCTACCCTCGGACCTCCTAGAATAGAATGGGACAGATAAATGATGAAGGATGAGAATGCAGCCCGGTTCTCCGGTGGAACAGTACTGGGGTCTAGTGCGTGCTCTGAGGAAAGAGTGCTTAGTGGGGGTTGGGGAGTGACAGGTGTCAGTGGGGAAGGACCTCACGGAAGGGCTGCCGTTCACAAGGAAGGGACTTCAGAAGCTGATTTAGCTCTTTTCAGATCCACCGGCTTTCATTTTCATGCCTTCTTCCGAGGTAGGGTCAGAAAATGCCAGGTGGGATTTGTACCAACCCGTTATCCCTTTCCTCAGTCACTGTCAATACCCTTGCCTGGTACCTCTCTCGTGGTGGACGGGGATCTCGGGCACAGCGTTGGCAAATGGGACCACTACAGGGAAATAAGTAAGCTGGCAGAGCCTTCTTCCCCTCTGCCTCCTAGACTCCTGAAATCCATAGTCAGATCTTTCCTTAGCAGTCAGATGGTGGTCCAAGGAGAGAGAGAGAGAGAGAGAATGCGTGTATGTGTCTTTGTGTGTGTGATGGAAAGGAGGCAGGGAGGGAGACCGAGGCCCGGGAGCCCATCTCTCCCCCAGCCTCAGAGCATCCAGCTCCTGCACACAGGACCAAAGCTGCCAGGTCCTTTGATCGGGACCCCATGCTGTGCCTTGTTCGGGGAATTTTTAAATTCTCTTTCATTTTATTGAGCGGCTTCCCTCCCCACCTCCCATCCCTGAGTCAGGTCTTAGGATTATTGGGTCCTTCTCTTCATTGATTTGTTTTTCTGACCTTTGTAGTAGATACAGAAGTATATGGATGGCACAAGAAAAGAAGGAAGAAAGGGAAGGGGGAGGGGGCTGAGCAGCCTCCCTCTGGAAGGGAGGGTGTGTGGTGAGGGACTTGGGTCTGGCCACCTTTTACAGGGAAACATAACCAAGTGGGATGGCAGCGGCTTGGTGCCCAGGAATGGAAGCCTGGCTGGGAAGGAAAGGCCCCTGGCCCGAAGGGGCTGGCCACTGATGAACAGGGTAAGGCCACCACCCTGTGTCTTACCGGAGGATGGCGCCCTGGACCTCTGTGCCTCTATGCACTTGCTTTCTGTTGAAAAGGCTCCTATATCGCTTTGCTTTTCATTCTTTCAGGGCACACCTACAGCACCCACTCCATGCCCGGCTCTGCACTAGGACTCAGGAATGCACGAGCTCTTTTCTTTCCCTCTCTCTCTGAGACTACTGTATTAAACCCATGTCTTCAGGCCGTTCACGCCTGTGCATCCACCATTGCCATCACTGAGAAGAGGGGGAAGTGAACCCTTGTGGGGCCCCCACTGCCCAGCACTGTGACAGCATTTTATTTGAATTACGGGGTGCTTGGCAATACTTTTCCTGTTGCTCCAAAAACAGAAGCTGGGATGAAAAGCTGAGCCACCAACTGGACAGTAGTGCTGGAAGAGAAACGATTCCTCCCAACAGGCGCGAATGCTGTTCCCGTTCAGAAGACAACCGAAAGGGTTCTGAGTCAGTGGTAAAGGTCTGAGATTCCTGCAAGACGGGGATGCCCTGTGTCCTGTGCCCACCCTGGCAGGGCATACTTCTGAAGAGGAGGTACATGGCAAAGGAAAGCCCAGAACAACATGTGCCTCAGCAGTTCGGTGAGGCTGATGACGTGAATCCCCCAGAGCTCAAGCGACATCACTGAAAGTGGCTACACTTGACTTATCTTGCCTGTGCTCCACCCAGCTGGACTGCCCACCAGTCAAAGGAAGGCAGGAGTGAAAGCTGAGTGGAAGGGGAAGAGGGGAATATCTATCAGGGAATTGCCACAAGGCCATTCAGAAAATCTAGACACGCACACTACGAGGTCTAACCTTTGAACTCCTGCCACAGAGGGCATCAACAACCAGCCAGTGCTGGCCCAGGAAACACCACCACCCACCAAAGGGGGCATCAGAGACGGGCACAGCTATGTAAAGAGACGCTTGTCCTTCTCCTCTTCCTTCTACCAGAAAACCATCCTGGAGGGACCAAGCCCTAAAGAAGGATTAGGTACCCCAAGCTTGCCTGCGTGGAGGGAAGTAACGCAGATGAAATTTCAATTGAGTTTGCAAGTTCGCAAGTCCCATGAGCACCCCGTCCCACATCCCCTCACCTTTACTTTTCAGTACACCCAGGCCTGACTTCCAACTGCTGGCATCTGCATCTCTTTGCCCGCAGGCTTCTTCCGGCCACTGAAGCCCTCTGTGCCCACAAGGAACTGTTGGAGAATTAGCCTCTAGAAGCAGCCCTCATCCACTGATAGATGGGTGTTGGTGTACAAATACCCCAGCTCCTTTATTTAGGTAGGATAACTCTGAGTCTCCTGTTCTACACTACATTCATTATGTATTGTTGCAAAACAGTTTACCCCCAAAACATAACAGCTTAATATAACAATAATTTCACTATTTTACAGTTTCTGTGGGTCATAAATTAAGGAACAACTTAACTTGGTGGTTCTGGCCCCAGATTGCTCATGAGATTGTAGTCAAGATGTCTTCTGGGGCTGCAGCCAGCCAAAGGCTTGATGGTACCGAATGATCTGCTTCCAAGATGGCACATTCACAGATCTGGCAAGTTGGTGCTGGCTGTTGGCAAGAGGCCTCAGCTCATGACCACATGGACCTCTCCGCAGGACTTTCTGAGTCTCCTCATGATCTGTGACTGGCTTTCCCCAGGGCTGGTAATCCAAGAGAAAGAGAGATCAAAGTGAGAAGAGCAATGTCTTTTATGACCTAGCCTCAAAAGTCAGATACAGAATTGATTATCTATTGCTACAAAACGAATTACCCCAAGACTTTAAAAAATGATTAACTCACAATTTCTAGGGGTCAGGAAATCTGGGCACAGCTTACCTGGCTGTCTCTGACTCAAGGTTTCTCTTAAGGCTGGGGACTCTCTCTCAAGGTGTTGGCTGAGGCTGCAGGTATCTCAAGGCCCAACTGAGGGAGGATGTACCTCCAGGTTCACTCCTCCCCTCCTGGCTCAGTCCTCCCCTCCTGGCTCAGTCCTCCCCTCCTGGCTCACTCCCTGCCTCCAGGTTCAGTCCTCCCCTCCAGGCTCACTCCTCCCCTCCAGGCTCATTCCTCCCCTCCAGGGTCACTCCTTCCCTCCAGGGTCACTCCCCTCCAGGCTCACTCCTCCCCTCCAGGCTCACTCCCCTCCAGGCTCACTCCTCCCCTCCAGGGTCATTCCCCTCCAGTCTCACTCTCCTCCAGGCTCACTCCCCTCCAGACCCACTCCTCCCCTCCAGGCTCACTCCCCTCCAGGCTCACTCCTCCCCTCCAGGGTCACTCCCCTCCAGGCTCACTCCCCTTCAGGCTCACTCCTCCCCTCCAGGGTCACTCCCCTCCAGGCTCACTCTCCTCCAGGCTCACTCCTCCCCTCCAAGGTCAGTCCTCCCATCCAGGCTCAGTCCTCCCCTCCAGGCTCACTCCCCTCCAGGCTCACTCCTCCCCTCCAGGGTCACTCCCCTCCAGGCCCACTCCTCCCCTCCAGGCTCACTCCCCTCCAGGCTCACTCCCCTCCAGACCCACTCCTCCCCTCCAGGCTCACTCCCCTCCAGGCTCACTCCTCCCCTCCAGGCTCACTCCCCTCCAGGCTCACTCCTTCCCTCCAGGCTCACTCCCCTCCAGGCTCACTCCTCCCCTCCAGGCTCACTCCCCTCCAGGCTCACTCCTCCCCTCCAGGATCACTCCCCTCCAAGGTCACTCCCCTCCAGGCTCACTCCTCCCCTCCAGGTTCACTCCTGCCCTCCAGGCTCACTCCTGCCCTCCAGGCTCACTCCCCTCCAGGCTCAGTCCTCCCATCCAGGCTCACTCCTCCCCTCCAGGGTCACTCCCCTGGCTGTCGACAGCTTCACTTTCTCTACCACATGTGCCTTTCCATAGGGCAGCTCACAACATGGTGGCTGGTTTTTCCTCAGAGCCAGTGAGGAAAAGACCAAGAGAGCAGAAACAGGAAGAAAGCTGTAACCGAATCTCACAATTGACAGTTACACCTTGACCATATTCTATTGGCTAGAAGGGGGTCACTTGTGATTGCTTATACATGGTCCATACTCTCAGGGAAGGGATTATACAAGGGTGTGACTGCCAGGAGACAGGGTGACCAGGGCCACCTCAGACAGCTTGTTCTGTTGGCCACACAGGCCACACACATGGTTCCTTGTGGGAGAGGATTAAACAGGGCATGAATACAGTAGGTGAGGATCGCTGGGGCTAACTTGAAGGCTGGGTCCCACAAAACTGTTTTCCAGTGCTCCCCGGGGAAGGTAAGCGACTGTTGATAACGCACCCTTTAGTGTCTGCATGTCCTTTCCAGGTTCACTTGTCTTCTTCCCCGGTCTTTTCTGGCATCATCTCCCAAATAAACCACGTGAATATGGATCCTCATCTCGAGGTCCACCTCTAGGAAAACAGAGTAAAACGTTAAACTAGACTTATATAAAAATGTGTGGGACTAGGTCACAAAATTCATTTCTTACCCTGGAACACGGCAAAAATGTGAAAGCCATTGCAGTAAACACTGCAGAATTTCAGAACAAGAGTGGTTTTACTTAACCGGATGAAATCTAGGAAGACTAGGTCTTAAAGGAGACTTGGAAATAGGAAAAATCAGAAAGTACATCGTATATCCAAAAGTAACAGCGTTCAAACCTGGGCTATTAGTTCATGAGTGAATTCTCTGCTTGTGTTTTGGAATTACATCTTTATTTTTACCTGCTCATCTCTTTACTCGAACTAGTAAGGGCCCTGTGTCAAGATGCCCGTACTCACACTGCCCGAGCTGCAGCCAAGCCTTATGCCCAGTAAGTATTCCACACTTTCATGAGGTCAAATTGCTCTGTGACAAAATGGTAGAGATGAAATGCAAAAAAGTTCATAGCACTGGGGAGGGGTTTGGGATCCCAGGAGTAAGCAAAAGTTGCTTGAAACAATGGCACATTTTTCAAAACTCACTTCGAGACTCACTTTAGATAGGCAGGTACCAAATGACTCTTGACCTCTAAGCACCCAAAAAATGCCCAGAAGAAACCAGGGCCTTCCAATGCACTCAATCATGGGTCTATCAAGGGCTGGCTAGAGAAGCTTAAATCCAAATTAATGACTCAGAAATCTCTAGTTCAGAAGTGGGGCCACAGACACTCATCAGCATGCAACGGCAGTGCCATTCCCACAGCGAGGAGAAAAGAAGCCAGGATAATGAGGACAGTAGATAAAAGGGAGACCGTGGAGGAGGATCTTAATTGTATCTTAATTGAGTCACACGCTTTCTTCTTCACGCAGATCCTGGCCCTGAAGTCAAAAGGAGAGTGGCCTCTCTGCAGGGGTGCTTCCTAAGCCCCAGCCACGGCTGGCGCCCGAGGTCAATATACTGTGGCCATCTCCCGAAAAACGAGTGTATCAGTTAATTGTTGCTGCAATAATGCTATAGAACAAGCCACCCCAAATCTTCATAATAATCATGCACTTTCATTCATGCATCCACAGATCTGTGGGCCTATGTATCTACAGGTCAGCTGGAGGCCACCTGATGAGACTGGGTTTGGCTGGGTGGCTCTGCCTCAAGCTGTGGATGTGACTGGTCTTGGCTCTCATTGAGGTTTGGCTCGTATCTACTCCACACGTATCCACACCAGGGACCAGACTAAGGGGGATGCTGCTACCCGGGGGTTCCTCTCGGAGGCACAGAGAAAAAGCAGGCACATCCGAGGACTCTTACGGCCTAGGCTTGGAAGTGGCACATCCTCACTTCTGCCCATGTATCGTTGGTCAAAGTCAAGGGGCGGGGAACTACCACCGAGTGGCCATGGCAAGGGTGAGGAGGTAGGACGGGGTCAAAGATTTGGGGCCAGTAGTCCCATGGGCCAAAGCCTGGGTCTCACCTCCCAACCCAAAGCGAAGTCATGCTGATAGGGACTCTGGAGTTCCGATCTATTTGTTAGATTTCTGATAAGTGGGCAGGACGAAGGTGAGAATGACACCTTGTGACCTCATCTGGCCACCACAAAAACTGTAGGACTGTGATGAGGCACACTGCCCACTTCCTCCACACTGCAGAACCAGTCAACACGGACCATTGCACTCCGGAGCCTGCATGGTCAGACTCACTCAGTACTGCTGTCTGAAGATGGGTGCCATGTCCTCGGACGCTGGGAGGCGAGGGTAATTGCAGGTTATGTGGTCATTCCCAGGAAAAGACGAACAGGGCCTTTCTTCAAAGACGTGTGCTGCTCTACAATTAAGGGTGTTCCGCAGCCATCAGTTTCTGCTACATTAGCTTTGGCCTATGTGGTTGACTGGCAAGGTGACTTTTAAAAAGGGAAGAATTCCTATTTCTTTTCTAAAAGTGAAGTTAAAAAATAAATAAATAAATAAACTTTTTGACTTGGGTTGACCAAAAAAAAAAAAAAAAACCTATCCCAGTCTGGTTCAACCTGCATAGCTTAGAGTCAGTCATGACAAAACTGCTTTCCTACGCCCTATAAACCATTGTCTGGGTATGCACAGGGTCACAGCACACAGACTGCAGTGTCCCCTGCACTGGGGGACCCACCCAGGGGGCAAGTGGGGGCTAAATTCCAGGCTGTACTCTCCTTGCCAAGCCAAGCACCCAGACTAGGGACTGTGTTATTCTAAAGGAAGGGGCAACTTCAATAATTAACCTACCACAAGGAGCATCTTTTGGTAATTCACCGAAAGATTACTCACCACCAAGGGTAATTTATCTCCTTACCAGTCAGATGTTTGGCTGTCCCAGGCTGCCCAGAGGCTGGCCAGACCATGGGACCTGGCATGCTGTGGTTGGTTGGATTACCTTTCCAACTCTTCCCTGACCCCATTGCATCCTTTGCCATGTGACTCTGCAGTGCCCCATGTGACTCTCCAGTGTCTAAAAGAAGCAGGGTGTACATCCTTAGACCACTGACACTGCATTAGTTGTGTGACTTGCTTTGCCCAGTGGAATGTCAGTGAATATGAAGTGAGCAGAGGCTTTATTTTTTTTTTAATTTCAGTAGGTTTGGGGGGAACAGGTGCTGTTTGACATGAATAAGTTCTTTAGTGGTGATTTCTGAGATTGTGGTGCACCCATCACTTAAGCAGTGTGTACACTGCACTAAGTGTCCCATCTTTTGTCCCTCACACCCCTCCCACCCCTTCCTCCAAGTCCCCAATGTCCTCTGTATCATTCTTATGCCTTTGCGTCCTCATAGCTCAGCTCCCACTTATGAGTGAGAACATAAGATATTTGGTTTTTCATTCCTGAGTTACTTCACTTAGAATAATGGTCTCCAGTTCCATCCAGGTTGCTACAAATGCCACTATTTTGTTCCTTTTTATGGCTGAGTAGTATTACTTATATATATATATATATTATATATAATATATATATATTATATATATATATTATATATAATATATATATATTATATATATATATTATATATAATATATATATCTCACAATTTCTTTATCCACTGATTAATTGATGGACATTTGGGCTGGTTCCATATTTTTGCAACTGCAAATTGTGCTGCTATAAACATGCATGTGCAGGTATCTTTCTGTATAATATATCTTTTCCTCTGGGTAGATACCCAGGAATGGGATTGCTGGATCAAATGGGAGGTCTACTTTTAGTTCTTTAAAGAATCTCCACGCTATTTTCCATAGTGGTTATACTAGTTTACATTCCCACCAACAGTGTAGAAGTGTTCCCTTTTCACCACATCCATGCCAACATTTATTATTTTTTTATTATGGCCATTCTGGCAGGAGTGAGGTGGTATCACATTGTGGTTTTGATTTGCATTTCCCTGACCATTAGTGATGTTGAGCATTTTATATATGTTTGTTGGCCATTTCTATATCTTCTTTCGAGAACTGTCTATTCATGTCAAGGTTTGCTCTTGTTGATTTGTTTGTGTTCCTTGTAGATTCTGGATATTAGTCCTTTGTCAGATGTATATTGCAAAGATTTTCTTCCACTCTGGAGTGTCTGTTGACTGCCAATTGTCTGTTTTGCTGTGCAGAAGCTTTCTAGTTTAATTAAGTTTCATCTATTTATCTTCATTTTTGTTGCATTTGCTTTTGAGTTCCTGGTCATAGAGTCTTTGCCTAAGACAATGTCTAGAAGGGTTTTTCCCAATGTTATCCTCCAGAATTTTTGTGGTTTCAGGTCTTAGATTTAAAGCTTTAATCCATCTTAAGATCATTTTTGTATAAGATGAGAGATGAGGATCCAGTTTCATTCTCCTCCATGAGGCTTGCCAATTATCCCAGCACCACTTGATGAATAGGGAGTCCTCTCCCCACTTTGTTTTTGTTTGCTTTGTTGAAGATCAGTTGGCTGTAAGTATTTGGCTTTATTTCTGGGTTCTCTAGTCTGTTCCATTGGTCTACATGCCTATTTCTGTACCAGTACCATGCTGTTTTGATGACTATGGCCTAATAGTATAGTTTGAAATCAGGTAATGCGATGTTTCCAGATTTGTTCTTTTTGCTTAGTGTTGCTTTGGCTATGTGGGCTCTTTTTTGGTTCCATATGAATTTTAGGATCTTTTTTTCTAATTCTGTGAAGAATTATCGTGGTATTTAGATAGGAATTGCATTGAATTTGTAGATTGCTTTTGGCAATCTGGCCATTTTCACAGTATTGACTCTACTGATCCATGCACATGGGATGTTTCCATTTGTTTGTGTCGTCTATGATTTCCTTCAGCAATGTTTTATAGTTTTCCTTGCAGAGGTCTTTTACCTACTTGGTTAAGTATATTTCTAAGTCATTTGTTTGTTTGTTTGTTTGTAGCTATTGTAAAGGGGGTTGAGTTCCTGATTTGATTCTCAGTTTGATCACTGTTGGTGTATAGCAAATCTACTGATTTGTGTACATTAACTTTGTGTCCTGAAACTTTGCTGAATTGATTTATCAGTTCTAGGAGCTTTTAGGAGGAGTCTTTAGGGTTTCTTAGATATATGATCATATCATCAGCAAACATAATTTGACTTCCTCTTTACAGATTTGGATGCCCTTTATTTATTCCTCTTGTCTGATTGCTCTGGATAGGACTTCCAGTACTATGTTGAATAGAAGTGGTGAAAGTTGGTATCCTTGTCTTGTTCCAGTTCTCAGGGGGAATGCTTTCAACTTTTCCCTGTTCAGTATAATGTTGGTTATGGGTTTGTCATAGATGGCTTTTATCACCTTGAGGCATGTCCCTACTATGCCGATTTTGCTCAAGTTTTTAATCATAAAAGGATGCTGGATACTGTCAGGTGCATTTTCTGTGTCTATTGAGATAATCATTCGATTTTTGTTTTTAATTCTGTTTATGTGATGTATCACATTTATTGACTTGCATATGTGTTTTTCCTGTTTTTGTTTTTTTGACAGGGCTTCGCTCTGTCACCAAGGCTGGAGTGCAATGGTGCAATCTTGGCTAACTGCAACCTCCACCTCCAAGGTTCAAGCAATTCTCCTGCCTCAGCCTCTCAAGTAGCTGGGATTACAGGCACCCACCACCATACCCAGCTAATTGTTTCGTATTTTTAGTAGAGATGGCGTTTCGCCATGTTGGCCAGGCTGGTCTTGAACTCCTGACCTCAGGTGATCCACCCACCTCAGCCTTTCAAAGTGCTGGAATTACAGGTATGAGCCATCATGCCCAGCCTGACTTGCGTATTTTAAACCATCCCTGCATCCCTGGTATGAAACCCATTTGATCATGGTGGATTATCTTTTTGATATGCTGTTGGATTCAGTTAACTAGTATTTTGTTAAGGATTTTTACATCTATGTTCATCAGGAATATTGGTCTGTACTTTTCTTTTTTTGTTATGTCCTTTCCTGGTTTTGGTATTAGAGTGATACCAGCCTCATAGAATGATTTAGGGAAGAGTCCCTCTTTCTCTCTCTTGTGGAATAGTGTCAATAGGATAGGTACCAATTCTTTGAATGTCAGATAGAATTCAGCTGTGAATCTGTCTGGTCCTGGACTTTCTTTGTTGGCAATTTTTTTTATTACCATTTCAAGTTTTTATTTCTTCCTGCTTTAATATAGGAGGGTTGTATATTTCCAGGAATTTATCCATCTCCTCTAGGTTTTCTGGTTTATGCATGTAAAGGTGTTCATTGTAGCCCTGAATAATCTTTTGTATTTCTGTGGTACTAGTTGTAATATTTCCCATTTATTTTCTAATCGAACTTATTTGGATCTCCTCTCTCCTTTCTTGCTTAATCTCACTAATGGTCTCCAATTTTGTTTATCTTTTCATTTTGTTTGTCTTGTGTTTCATTTATCTTTTGTATTTTTTTTATTTCATTTAATTCTGCTCTGATCCTCATTATTTCTTTTCTTCTGCTAGACTTGGGTTTGATTTGTTCTCATTTCTCTAGTTCCTTGAAGTGTGACCTTAGATTGTCTATTTGTGCTCTTTCAGAGTTTCTGATATAGGCATTTAAGGCTATGAACTTTCCTCTTAGCACCACCTTTGCTGCATCCAGAGGTTTTGTTAACTATTATCGTTCAGTTCAAAGAAATTTCTTGATTTCCATCTGAATTTCATTGTTGACCCAATGATCATTCAGAAGCAGGTTATTTAATTTCCATGTATTTGCATGGTTTTCAGGGTTCCTTTTGGGGTTGATTTCCAATTTTATCCCACTGTGGTCTGACAGAGTACTTGATATAATTTCAATTTTCTTAAATTTATTGAAAACTGTTTTGTGGCCTATTAAGTGGTGTATCTTGGAGAATGTTCCATGTGCTGATGAATAGAATATCTACTCTGCAGTTATTGGGTAAAATGTTCTGTAAACATCTGTTAAGTCCATTTGTTGTAAGGCATAGTTTAAATCCATTGTTTCTTTGTGACTTTCTGTCTTGATGACAGGTCTAGTGCTGTCAGTAGAGTATTGAAGTCTCTCATTATTACTGTGTTGCCATCTATCTCATTTCTTAGGTCTAGCAATTGTTTTATAAATTTGGGAGCTTCAGCATTAAATGCATATATATTTAGGATTGTGATATTTTCCTGCTGGGCAAGTCCTTTTATCATTATATAATGTCCCTCTTTGTCTTTTTTAACTGCTCTTGCTTTAAAGTTCATTTTGTCTGATATAAAAATAGCTACACCTGCTCACTTTTGGTGTTCATTTGCATGGAATATCCTTTTCCACCCTTTTACCTTAAGTTTATGTGTATTCTTATGTGTTAGGTGAGTCTCTTGAAGACAGCAGATACTTGGTTGGTGAATTCTTATCCATTCTGACATTCTATACCTTTTAAGTGGAGCATTTCGGCCATTTACATTCAATGTTAGTACTGAGAGTGAGGTACTATTCTATTCATCATGCTATTTGTTTCCTGAATACTTTTGTTTTACAGGTCCTATGAGAGTTCTGTTTTAAGGAGGTTCTATTTTGGTGTATTTAGAGGATTTGATTCAAGATTAAGAGCTCCTTTTTGTAGTTCTTGTAGTGCTGGCTTGGTAGTGGCAAACTCTCTCAGTACATGTTTGTTTGAAAAAGACTGTATCATCCCTTCATTTATGAAGCTTAGTTTTACTGGTACTAAATTCTTGGCTGATAATTATTTTGTTTAAGGAGGCTAAAGCTATAGCCCCAATCCCTTCTAGCTTGTAGGGTTTCTGCTGAGAAATCTGTTAATCTGATAGGTTTTTCTTTATAGGTTACCTAGTGCTTTTGTCTCATAGTTCTTAAGATTCTTTCCTTCATCTTGACTTTAGAAGCCTGATGAGTATGTGTCTAAGTGATAACCTTTTTGCAATAAATTTCCCAGGTGTTCTTTGAGCTTCTTGTATTTGGATGTCTAGATCTCTAGCAAGGCCGGGGAAGTCTTCCTCAATTATTCCCTTGAATATGTTTTCCAAACTTTTAGATTTTTCTTCTTCCTCAAGAATACCAATTATTCTTAAGTTTGGTCATTTAACATAACCTCATATTTCTTAAAGACTTTGTTCTTTTATTTTTATTCTTTTTTTTTCTTTGTCCTTGTTGGATTGAGTTAATTGAAAAGCCTTGTCTTTAAACTTTGAAGTTCTTTCTTCTACATGTTTTATTCTATTGCTGAGACCTTCCAGTGTATTTTGCATTTCTCTAAGTGTGTCTTTCATTTCCAGAAGCTCTGATTATTTTTATTTATGCTATTTATTTTATGCTATTTCACTGAAACTTTTTTCCTTTATATTCTGTATCTTTTTTTGTTTCATTAAGTTGGACTTCACCTTTCTCTGGTGCCTCCTTGATCAGCTATGTAATTAACCTTCTAAATTCTTTTTCTGGCAATTCAGAGAATTATTCTTGGTTTGGACCTATTGCTGGTAAGCTAGTGTGATCTTTTGGAGGTGCTAAAGAACCTTGTTTTGTCATTACCAGAGTTTTTCGGGTACTCTCTTGTTTAGGTAGACTATGTCAGAGGGAAGATCTGGCACACAAGGGCTGCTGTTAAGATTCTGTGTCCCACAAGGTGTTCCTTTGATATAGTGCTCTCCCCCTTCCCCTAGGGATGTGGCTTCTTGAGAGCTGAACTGCAGTGACTGTTATTTCTTGGGTTCTGGGCTGGTACTGGGGAGTGTCTGCAGAGTCCTGTGATGTGAACCATCTTCAGGTCTCTCAGCTGTGGATACCAGCACCTGGTCCATTGGAGGTAGCAGGGAAGTGAAGTGGACTCTGGGAGGGTCCTTCATTGTAGTTTTGTTTATTGAGCAAGTTTTGTGCTGGTTGGCCGCCAGTTAGGAAGTGGTGCTTTCAAGAAAGCATGAGCTGCAGTGGTATAGGAAGGATTGGGCAGTGGGTGGGGACACAGAGCTCCCAAGAGATTATATCCCTTGTCTTTGGCTACCAGGGCAGGTAGAAAAAGACCATCAGGTGGGGGCAGGGTTAGGCATGTCTGAGCTTAGACTCTCCTTGGGTGGGGCTTGCTGCAGCTGCTGTGGGTTCTCAGGCCAATGAAGTTATGTTCCCAGGGGATTATGGCTGCTGCTGCTGTGTCATGCAGGTTGCCAGGGAAGTGGGGGGAAACCAGCAGTTACAGACCTCACCCAGCCCCCATGCAGCCCAGTTCTCCCACCCTGTCCTCCCAGCAGCACTGAGTTTATTTCCAGGCAGCAGGTGAGCAGGGCTGAGAACTTGCCTTAGGCTACCAGCCTCTCAGCTGAGAAAGCGAACAGGGCTTTTGGGTTTTACATCTCCACTCCTGCTGCAGCTTCTGTGCTGTGTCTGCACTCCTGGTTCACCACCTCCCGAGATTCTGTCCACGAAATTTCATATTGGGTTGAAATTGTTACAAAGTTCAGCTGGAAGTTTTCTTCTCCCTGTAGTCTTTTCCCAGTTCCTCTGGAGCCCTCCCCAAGGATCCCTGTGAGACAAAGTCAGAAATGGCTTTCCTGTGGACCAAGAGTACCCACAGAGCTCTCCTGTTGCTTCTTCTACCTCTGCATGTCACGCAGTTTTCTAAACTTGTCTCAGCTCCAGGTAGGTCAAATCCTTGTCCCATGATCTGGACCTTCAGGTGTTCCATTGAGGGTGTGTGTTTGGAGACAAATGATCCCCCTTTCACACTTTCACACTTTGAGCACTCAGTTTTCCAGCTGTGTCCTGGGGCCTGCAGCAGCAATCTGCTTTTATCAAAGGGTATATGGATTCTCTTGGCTTTCCTGTATGTTCCTCCTGTAGTTCTTGGAGCAAAAGTTCATGATGTGAGTCTCCACACACTGCTCTGTCAATCCAAGTGGAAGCTGCGTTAGTCCTGCCTCCTATCTGTCATTTCCTCTGTATGAATATGAAGAGAGCAGAGGCTTTAAATGCACTTGCTTTGCCTGGCTTGGCTTCTTGAGCCTCTGCCATCTGACATGAGAAGGACACGTTTCCAGGAGCCTCTGGTATTATTAGAAGGGGAGCCCCCAGCAACCCACAATCAGAAGCAGGGCCACATTCACTGCCCCACAGAACAATAACCAAAAACAATCAATGTGTGCTATTTCTTATGCTGTATCATTGTAATTAAAACTGACTGGTACACATGGTGATTCACAGAGTGAGATAAACTCTTCCCTCAAAGCAAAATGCCTAGGAAGTCCAGCTAAGAAAAGGCATATAGAGGTGAAAAGAAAATATAAAAGCCAAATAGACATATCACCAGAGGACTGAGAAGAGAGGCACATTCAAGCTGAAATGAAAACTGAGGACAACAGACCAGGGTAAGTAGGCTAAGAAGATAAGTAAGAAATTAATGTGTTTTTACACTGCTATAAAGATTCTGCCTGAGCTGGTAACTTATAAAGAAAAGAAATGTAATTGACTCACAGTTCTGCATGGCTGGGGAGATCTCAGGAAACTTACAATCATGGCAGAAGGCAAAGGCAAAGCAAGGACCTTCTTCACAAGGTGGCAGGAGGTGGGGTGTGGGAAAGAGCCACACACTTATCAAACAATGAAATCTCATGAGAACTCTATCACAAGAACAGCATGGTGGAAACCACTCCCATGATCCAATCACCTATCCCCAAGTTTCTCCCTTGATATGTGGAAATTACAATTAGAGATGAAATTGGGGTTGGGACACAGAGGCAAACATACCATTCCACCCTCGGCCCCTCCAAAATTTCTTGTCCTTTACACATTTCAAAACCAGTCATGTGTTCCCAATAATACCCCAAAGTCTTAACTCATTCCAGCATTAACTCAAAAGTCCAAGTCCAAAGTCTCATCTGAGACAAGGCAAGTCCCTTACCTATGAGCCTGTAAAGTCAAAAACAAGTTAGTTACTGCCTAGATACAATGAACAAACAGACGTTGGATAGATGTTCCCATTCAAAATTGGCAAAACTGGCCAAAACAAAGAAGCCACATGTTCCATGCAACTCTGAAACCTGACCAGGAAGTCTTCAAACTCCAAAATAATCTCCTTTGA
The DNA here is from genome assembly GCF_030222135.1 of Aotus nancymaae. Taxonomy (NCBI): domain Eukaryota; kingdom Metazoa; phylum Chordata; class Mammalia; order Primates; family Aotidae; genus Aotus; species Aotus nancymaae. The sequence goes on from NW_026988452.1 coordinate 2,930,267, forward strand.
CTCCATGTTGCACATTAAGGGTTCATTGATACAAGAGGTGGGCTACCAAGGCCTTGGGTAGCTCCACCCCTGTGGCTCCGCAGAGTATAGCCCCCACAGTTGCTTTCATGGGCTGGTGTTGAGTGCCTGCCACTTTTCCAGGCACACAGTACAAGCTGTCAGTGAATCTGCCACTCTGGAGTCTGGTGTACAGTGGCCCTCTTCTCACAGCTCCACTAGGCAGTGCCCCAGTGGGGACTCTGTGTGAAGGGTCCAACCCCACATTTCCTTTGGCATTGCCCTAGTAGAAGATCTCCATGAGGCTCTGCCCCTGCAGCAGACTTCTGCCTGGACATCCAGGCATTTCCATACATCCTCTGAAATCTAGGTGGAGGCTCCCAAAGCTCAACTCTTGTTTTCTGCACACCAGCAGGACCAACACCACATGGAAGCCACCAAGACTTGGGGCTTGCACCCTCTGATGCCACAACCCATGTACCTTGACCCCTTTCAGCCACAACTAGAGTTGGAGCAGCTAGGATGCAGGGCACCATGTTCCAAGGCTGCACAGAGCAGTGGTGTCCTGGGCCCAGTTCAAGAAACTGTTTTTCCCTCCTAGGCCTCTGGGCCTGTGATGGGGTGGCTGTGAAGACGTCTGAAACACCCTGGAGACATTTTCCCCACTGTCTCAGCTATTAACATTTGACTTCTTGTTACTTATGCAAATTTCTTCAACAGGCTTGAATTTTTCCCAGAAAATGGGCTTTTCTTTTCTATCACATGGTTGGGCTGCAAATTTTCCAAACTTTTATGCCTTGCTTTCCTTTTAAACATAAGTTACCATTTCAAACCATCTCTTTGTGAGCACCTATAACTGTACACTTTCAGGAAAAGCCAGGTCACCTCTTGAATGCTTTGCTCCTTACAAATTTCATATGTTAGATACCCTAAGTCATCTCTCTCAAGTTCAAAATTCCATAGATCTCTAGGGCAGGGGCAAAATGCTGCCAGTCTCTTTGCCTAAACATAGCAAGAGTAACATTTGCTTCAGTTTCCAATAAGTTCCTCATCTCCATCTGAGGCCACCTCAGCTTGGACTTCATTATCAATATCACTATAAGCATTTTGGTCAAAACCATTCAACGAGTCTCTAGGAAGTTCTAAACTCTCCCACATTTTCCTATCTTCTTCAGCACCCTCCAAACTGTTCCAACGTCTGCTTGTTACCCGGTTCCAAAGTTGCTTCCACATTTTCAGGTATCTTTATAGCAGCACCCCGGGTACCAATTCTCTGTATTAGTCCATTTTCACACTGCTATAAAGATACTTGGTAATTTATAAATAAAAGAGGTTCAATTGATTCATAGTTTTGTATGGCTGAGGAGGCTTCAGGAAACTTTTAATCATGGTGGAAGGCGAAGGAGAAGAAAGCACCTGCTTCACAAGGCAGAAAAAGGGGAGGGCAAGGGAAGAGCCACACAATTATCAAACAACCAGATCTCATGAGAACTCTATCAGGAGAAGAACAGTGCGGGGGAAACTGTGCTCAAAATCCATCAGCTCCCCCCAGGTCCTCCCTTGGCACCTGGGATTACAATTCAAGATGAGATCTGGGTGGGTACACAGCGCCAAAGCAGATCAGATGCCTATGCAGGTTTCGGAGCTGAGATTTCAGGACTTTCCATAGCATGCCTGAGGCTTGCAACGTGAGTGAGGAGGGGTCACTGAGGGTTCCAAGTGTGCTCAGATGCTGAAATGTCAGTCTGGGGGTCCTAAAGTGGGTGCTGCCCACTGGAGCAAAGACCACTAAGCTGGGAACCTCAGAAGAACAAGGGAGCCTAGAGCAGTGTCACACGCTCCACAGTCCGTACCTTCCTTCGAGTTCAGAACACTGCAGTGTGGTGCTCCAGTGCAGACCTCTGAGGAGGGCAGACATTTTGTCTACAGGAGTCTCCACTGAGTCGTCTGGTTTTCAAGAACAACTGTGCATGAAGCAGTGCTGCTACCTCACTGCTTTGTATATCCTCCACCGAAGCTGTATCAAACTGTAGTCTACTTGGCTTTTGCAAATACTGATGCATTTCTCACCACTTGTAGCAATGAACTGAAAAACATTCAGACTTGTGGTGAGAGACTTTGGAAAGGAGAAGGGAAGAGAATTTCTCTACTATACTGCTTCCAACCCAAAAACAAGTAGCCAAGTAAGATGCTTAATTTGCAAAGGTCATTTGGGAAAATGAGCCCGTGTGCAATATGTGCCATACTTGGAGAGAAAAAGAAGAAAACGCTAGTCTCTGAGTGTCCTGCTTTCCAGGTACGGCTGTCCCAGGCTCCAGGACCCTGAGGACAATGACATCTGGGTTCACCCCATTTAATTCTGTTTGCAACAGAAGGAATAACTTTACTGAAAACTTTTTGAGTGACAATATTCTCTTAATAATAGGTGGACCAACACATGGAAACTCGCTAAGGTTCAGTAAAATGGTACATGTGAGGAGCTCATCACTGGGGTTGTCACATGAGTCACTGTTAACCTCTCAGCAACCCTTTGAGGTAGTTGTCACCATTCTTGGTTTGACACATGCAGGATCAGAAATCAGAGAGGTGACATGATAAACCCAGTCACCCAGCTAGTAAGTGACAGGATCTGAATTCAAATCCAATGCTAGTCTGACTCTAAAATTTACATTCATCTTATTACATGGAACTGACATTAGTCTTAAATGTTCTATATAAAGCAGATATAAAATCTCAATGTAGAAACACAGATGTGCCACAAATAAAACTTTCTTTAGTTTTCTATTACCCCACTTAATTTCTCTTCTGAGGTCATTCCACCAGGGTGATGATAACTTAAACTTGAGCAATTGCTGGCCTCTGCCCTTCCCAGGCTTGGGCAATGCTGCACACAAAGGCCCCTCAAGCACCTGGTTTCAGCCCAGTTGTGGAGACAGGCATGCCGTTTGCCCCTAAGTCAAGCACATGCCGCCATGCACCTGTGCTTTGCTGCCTCGGTGGCAATGTATCCTAGCCCCCTTATTCTCTGGGAGGGCAATTTTGAGGCTCGTTCTTCAGAGGCTTCCCAGAGAAACTGAGCCCCATCTGCCCACAGTGACAACTTGCTCATGAATGCCTCCTTTACTGATTTTCCTCCTTCCCTCACTCCCTCATCCCACTCCCTGACTTCTGCTTGGAACTCCTGCTGGGAACTACTCCCAAGTAAATTACTTGCATATGAATGCTTGCCTCAGGCTCTGCTTTCAGGGAAACTGTAACTAGTACAGTTTAAATTCCTGAGAACATCCAGAGAGCCAAGGCATAGCAAGGGCAGGATGGGACTGATCAGCAAGTCACCTGTCCCCTCAGGTATCAGATAAGAAGTCCTCATCCTTCCCAGTCACCAGTCTGCATAAGTTGTTTTTTGTATTGTCCCTTGTTCCTGTCCTATGACTCCTCTAGGCCCCCAAACCTGATTCTATTCCCTATTTCTATGCCATGCTACATGGAATGGGGAGGACAACAGAATCTCTCACCAGGCTGTCTCCTCCACATGCCACAGAGCCATGCCCACCTGCCCAGGACTCCACAGAGGAAACAGCATGGACCTCCACCCTCAGATCCCACCAGCCCCTGTTGGGTTCAGCTGCCTCCCTGATGCTCCATTGATTAAGAAGCTGCAACTGGGGTCTCTCTCTACAGGGCCTCAGGGACCTGCGCTTTCATCACTTTCCTTCCGGCTCCCTTCCTCCCAGCCCTGGGAGAAGCCTCATCTCCGCAGACACTCTAGTCTCCCTCGTGGTGTGTCTCCTGAGCATTTTCTCTATGCCCAGGGTACTTTTACTCTCCTGAGAGCTCCAGGTTCAGGGCCCAAAGTCAGGAGGAAACTCTCAGGCTACATTCTGCTTTCTGGCTGCCACTTTTTCTCCTGAACCAATTAACTCAGGATAGCCTCCTAGTTTCTGGAAAAGTAGGGGGACAGGGGAAACACTGTGGTAAAAACGAGTGAACTAAACTATAAACATCAGTCTACATTTTTAAAAAATTATCCTTCTACATTGTGCAACATATAAAAATAATCCATAGTACACTGTGGTCCTAGTATGAGACCCCAGGTCATCTTCACCAACTGGGCATCCTCCAGATGTCTCCTGGGTCCCCCACCATTCTGGGCTGGTGCTATCATTTCTTGATGTCAGAAGAGAAACACAAAGAAAGAGGGGGAGGCCTGGTACTCTGAGGTGCAGGTCAGGGCTCACTGATGCCTCCAAGTTGCGTTTTTCTGTATCTTTCTACTTTATTTTCCCTCTGCCCCACTTACACTGAGGATCTGTTGTCTCTTGGTCATGATATGGTTGCGGCAGCTGCAGGTTTCACCTCTCCATTCAAGGTAGGGAGAACGTAGCAGTGAGGCCCTGCTTTGGTTCATCCGGCCTAGCCTGGGGGAGCACACCAATCCTTGCCCACTGGTTCCCACACGAGTGCCCCAGCTCAGAAAAGCTGAATTACACTGTTGCTGTCCCTGACTTATTTTTTTCTCTTGATTTTTTTAAAAAAGAAAACAAACCTATTCTATCTCACCGGCCCACCTCACTCCCTTCTCTTTGCATTGCTCCCTTAGTCTGCCTAGACCCTCTCTCCTGCCTCCCACCTTCCCCACACAGGCCTCATCCAGGACTTCACTCTGGAATGTCTCCCGCAACAACAGAACTTCTCTTTTTGCTATTTCTTGATCCTTTCAACACAGACACACACACACACACACACACGCATACACAGACACACACACAGGCACACACAGATGCACACACAGATACACACACACATACACACACACACAGGTGCATATACCTGTGGAGACACATACAGACATGCACACACGCACACACACACACACCTGCACACACATACACACATGCACACACATGCAGGTGCGTATACCTGCAGAGACACATACAGACATGCACACAGCACACACATAGGCAAACATACGCACACCCGCCTTTAGCTCTTATGGAGAACCAGAGATTCCTATCCCCAACCCCTACATCCCAGTGGGCCCCTTCCCTGCGTGCCTTGCTGTCCTTTCTCCGTTTTCCATGATGCTGTTTATGCCTTTTTACTGCTCTGCCTGGGGGTAGTCACTTGTAGCAACCCACAAGCACCAGCCAATGCCAGATAAACATGGCATAAAATAATCACTTTATTGACATCTGTGTACCACACAGAACCCACGTGGGAGTTGGGGGAGAAGCACCAACTGATGCACGTGTGGTTTTATTTTGCCAGTTTTCCTAGTAATGTGTTGGTCAAACCATTTTTAACTCTGCTGATCACTGCTGAGGGCAGAGCCCCCACCTACCTCACTCTGCCAAACCCCAGTGATTGTTTTCAATGACAGCTGCTGCCAGATTGGGACACCGTTAGGAGTGTTGTGATGCCACAACTGATGACATCACCTTAGTTGGCAAGTTGGGCCGGCCCAGAACATTCAGGAAGAGAAAATGTAGTCATTCTTCCCTTATTCTATACACATCCGCCAGCCTCCTGTTTAAAGAAATGAGACTTTCTCTCTCCCCATCTCTTTCTCTTTATTGTGAGATTTCAGAATTACTATGGACCAGTAACTGTTACGTCCCTGTTGTTCCTCCCCTTTTTAAACAGGAGTGTCTGCTGTGCTCACCCTGTCCTTAACTCCCCAGTCTAAGCCCAGGGCCTAGCACTGTGACTCTAGCCTTTGTTATCACTTGCTAGGTGGGGACCCCGGGCAAGATACACCTGCCCCTGAAACACCTCTGCCACCTCATCTTTCCCTGCATCCCAGCGAGCTCATGATCCTCTCTGTCAGTGGCAACCACACATTGTGTTTGTGCAAGGTTTTTCACGCAGAGCCTTGGGCAGCATCCAGTAAGTCTTCTCACTTGCTCAGGATTCAAGTTCCAAAAATATGTCTGCAGCATGCACCAGAATCATCCATGCAGGGACAGGGAATGAGGATACAAAAGAACTAACACAAAGAAGCCCAGTCTGTGCCTTTAATCCTTTAAGAAGCAAAATCATGTTTCTAGTTCCAAAACGCAGCCAGTAGCCAACCTGTCCTGCAGCAGAAATAAAATGAGGACTTGTGCATGGTCGCCAACCATGAGAAGGGTGGTCAGACCAGCTCTGGCTGTGGCTCAGTTGCTAGGGAGACCGGCTTTGGTTCGGGTGCATCAGCACCACCGAGGGATGACGTGGGACTAAAAGGCGAGGGTTTTGAGTAAGGAGATAATGAAGGGAAGCTGTTTACAGCGACACTTACGTGCCACGTGGTTTACTGCTCCATCAGATGGACGCTGGTCTCCTGCCAGCCAGCTCATTTCTCTTGTGAGCCAGAAGAGGAGCAGACCCCTGCGTGTGTTCAGGTTTTGAACCACATGAAGAAGCCAGAGAGGAGAGAGGTGATCAAGAAGAGAGCAAGGAACAAACAGGCAATTGGCGCCCACTAGACACCACCAGTTAAACTGCAAGCCAGACCTTCCCATGAGGTGCTGGGCCCAGAAAATAGAAAATGTGTGTTAATGATCCCGTTACCTCTCACATCATGAGCATTTTAAAAATATTAGTGAACTTGAATATCTGCTAAGGTGGATAAAATCTATGCTCTACGCCTAGGAATTATTTTACTTAATTATCACAGCATGATTTTTTTACAGATGAGAAAAAAAGACAAATTAAAAATATTGGTTGACTACAGAATGGGAGAAAATATTTGCAAACTATGCATCTGACAAAGGTCTAATATCCAGTATCTATAAGAAACTTAAACAAATTTACAAGAAAAAAAACTATTAAAAAGTGGGAAAAGGACATGAACAGACACTTTTCAAAAGAAGACACACATGCAGCCAACAAGCATATTTTTCAAAGCTCAATATCACTGTTCATTAGAGAATTGCAAATCAAAACTACAGTGAGATACCACCTCACACCAATCAGAATGGCAACTATTAAAAAGTCAAAAAATAACAAATGCTGGTGAGGTGGTGAAGAAAAGGACACATTTATACACTGCTGGTGGGAGCATAAATTAGTTCAATCATTGTGGAAAGCAGTGTGGTGATTCCTCAAAGAGCTAAAAATAGAACTACCATTTGACCCAGCAATCCCTTACTGGGTATATACCCAAAGGGATATAAATAATTCTACCATGAAGACACATGCATATGAATGTTCATTACAGCATTATTCACAATAGCAAAGACATGGAATCAACCTAAATGTCCATCAGTGACAGACTGGATAAAGAAGATGTGGTGTGTATACATCGTGGAATACTATGCAGCCATTAAAAAGAATGAGATCGTGTCTTTTGCAGGAACATGAATGGAGCTGGGGCCATTATCCTTAGCAAACTAACACAGGAACAAAAAATCAAATACTACTTGTTCACACTTATAAGTGGGAGCAAATGATGAGAACTCATGAACACAAAGAGAGGAACAACAGACACTGGAATCCATTTGAGAGTGGATGGCGGAAGGAGGGAGAGGATCGGGAAAAATAACCACTGGGTGCTGGGCTTAGTACCTAGATGACAAACTACTCTGTACAACAAACCCCCATGACACAAGTTTATCAACATAACAAACCTGCACATGTACCTCTGAACCTAAAAGTTTACATATATGTGTGTGTGTGTTTGTGTGTGTGTGTGTGTGTGTGTGTGTATACACACACATATGTTGAAGTTACATAGCCAGAACGTGATAGCCTTGGAGTTAGAATTCAGGTCTTCCTGACTCCCAAAAACTCCATGGGAAAAGAAATGGGCCCAGGTTCTCTATTTGACAAGGTAGGTTATGACCAAAGCCACAGGCATAAGTAGCCCCTGGAAAGATCCGGTCATAAAAGAGGTTAGGAAGCCAGAGTTAAAGTCCAGAGGTTCTCAGGACAGCCAGGAACCGGTGGTTTATGGGGTAGCTGAAACAAGAAGGAACTTCAAAAAATGAGTGTACCACTCTGAACTTGTCCCTCCCTGATTAAAACTTTCATCAACTACCCTCAGGATAAAGTCTAACCTCCTCAGCCCCACATTTGACCCTTTACAACCTGCCCCCAATTTTCTTGACCAGCCTCATCTTCCTAAGGCTGCCTCACCCCAACCATCCCTCCCTGTGGCCAGCCAAGCTTGAGTCAGGGAACACTTGCTGTCCGTAAATGCACCATGTGTGCCCATGCCTGTGCCACTGCCTGAATTCTCCAATGCCTGAGAGGCACAGCCTCAAATGCTCCACACGGCACAGTGCTGAGCAGGCAGGCACTGAACTGAGATGTTGAACCTCTGCTGTGCCACTGAACACCTATGTGCTCTGTCCCCAGCACCGCTGAACATGGGTAAGCCTAGCAGTGAACTTAGGCGAAGAACACTCTGAAGACAAGCTAGCTAGGGCTGAAAGCTTCAGGCTCGGTCGGGGTCGAGCCAGCAGGGGTTCGGTAATTCTAGGGACCCTGTAGCCTTCCGGAGCCTTTTAACCAGGATCTCTCATCCCTGCTGCCCTGCTTCCCTCTCAGTTACGGGAGGACTTAACCTTCTGTGATCTTTCCACATCCTCTCAGTCCTCTTCCCACAGCTGCCCAAGTGACTGTGTATCTCAGTCTGGGTTCCACTGAAACCAGTCTGTGAAACAAGGACTTGGGTGCAGGTAGTTTATGTGGGAGGAGACCCCCAGGAAATAGGGATGAGCGGAAAAGGGGAAAGTGAGGCAGGGAAGGGAGAAGAGCCAGGAAAGTGCACATTAATGAGCAGGTTACTGGGGCCTGATGCTGCCAGCACATCTGTAAGGTACGAAGGAGGACATACTCAAAATCTTCCCATCCGAGTATGGGAAGCCTGTTTTCCAGTGGGCCCTGGACTCCCGCCCCCATCCACTGACTCCCATCCCCACTGCTGGTGGGCACATGAAGGAACAGCTCTGTCCAGGCAGAGTGAGGTTCCCTGAAGAAGCCCGCCATGCCAGGCTCCCTGTGAGGTTGGCATTCAGCCTTAGAGAAGCCATACCTCCATAACCAGCAACAAGGGATGATGATAAGACAATCTCTTCCGGGTCTGCAGCCTTTCCTGTCTCCGAGGCCTTTCACATGTGTCATTCTATGGAGGATTCAAAGCACCTCAAGAGGGAAGGTATCACAGTCCCAATTTCAGATGAGAAAACCGAGGCTCCAGGGGACCACCTGCCGGGAAATGACAGTTACAACAGAAAGATCAGGGTTGTTCCTGCCAACACACGTGACAACGTCTAACCCCATTTCCATCCATTCCTTCCTGGAGAAACGATATGCTCACTAGTAACCAAGAATCTGCCCTTCTCCCATGCCATTTGGCTGATAGCTGGAGCGGTGGCAGGGCCCCCTTCTTAGAAGAGGCTAATCTGGGTAAAAAGAAAGGCAAAACAGAAGATGCCTGAAAACAGTGGCTTAAAAACTTCTGGGCATCACCTGTGCTCCAAAGAGCCCTGTACTAGCTTGGCTACACTAGGTCGGGCACCTCCTCTCTCCAGGCATCTTGCCCCTTTCCTAAGCAGAAGGCTTGGCAGGAGGGAGGTGAGGCCAGCAGGGCAATGCCTCAGGCCAGGGAGGAAGCAGGAATCCCTGCTGGTCTAGGTGCCAGAGAGCAAAGGGTGACGGGGGAGGAGCATGCTCAGCTAGACAGCAAATGAGTTGACGAGCTCCTGGGGCCAGGCTTAGGAGAGGGGTTAAAAGGGGTCAGAGGCAAATGGACTCCAAAACCTATCCTTAAAGCACAGAATCAGAACAAGGGGGCAGAGGTCACTGCCAGTTTCATCCTCTCCAAGATGGGGTCTTACAGCCCTGACAGAGACCTTGTCCCCTGCCGAAGTGCCTTGCCTGTGCCCATCACAGTGGGCCCTGTCTCTTCTTCTATTCATTGAAAAGGGGTGTACCAGACAAGTTGTTTTTAAACAGCACCTGCAGAGCCTGGGGGAGCCTAAGGCCAGGCTGGCATGGGCAAAGGAGGAGGTGGCTGTGGCAGGATCTGAGAGAGGGCCTGGATGCCACCAAATGCCACCTGAGGAGCCTCCACTTTTGTTAGACAAAGCTTCTGAATACCATTCTCTTTAAAGAATGAATTCAGGCCGGGCACAGTGGTGCACACCTGTAATGCCAGCACTTTGGAAGGCTGAGGAGAGCGGATCACGAGGTCAGGAGACTGAGACCATCCTTGCCAACATGGTGAAACCCCATCTCTAATAAAAGTACAAAATTAGCTGGGCACGGTGGCATATGCCTGTAATCCTAGCTACTCAGGAGCCTGAGGCAGGAGAATCACTTGAACCTGGGGCGCAGAAGTTCCAGTAAACCAAAATTGTGCCATTGCACTCCAGCCTGGAGACAGAGCGAGGCTGCATCTAAAAAAAACACAGAATGAATTCGAAAGCTAAAAATGCTTGAAACCAATGAGCTAACCAAGCTTTAAGAAGCTTTCTGGCCAAATATGGTGGCTCATGCCCATAATCCCAGCACTTTAGGAGCCAAAGATGGGTGGATTGCTTGAAGTCAGGAGTTCGAGACCAGCCTGGCCAACATGGTGAAACCTCATCTCTACTAAAAATACAAAAAATTAGCTGAGTGTGGTGGCACATGCCTGTAGTCCTAGCTACGCAGGAGGCTGAGGCAGAAGAATCGCTTGAACCAGGGAGGCGGAGGTTGCAGTGAGCCATGATCATGCCACGGCACTCCAACCTGGCTGGGCGATAGAGCAAGACTCCAAAGAATCTTTCTGACTCTAAAATCTAGGCTATCTTGAAAAGCAAACATGGTATTCCTGCTACCGCAGGATTAAAGATCTGCCTGCTGCGCTCCTGATGGAAGGAGTGCTCCTGGGAAGCATTGTCCTCTTCCTCTTCTTGGCATCCTGGCGCCATTTATATTGGTTTGAATTTGACTTCTGGCATTTCTGGAGAATAACTCGCATGACCGCAGGGAATGGGGGCTCTGATCTTGCCAAATGCAGTGATGTTAGGCAGATTCTGAAGGATGTTAATGGCCTTTTTTCCCCCCGGGGTTTGACTGCTACATAGTAACAGAAATCACCAGCACTCAGGACTCTGAAATCTTTTTCCCAAAGCTGGAAATCCTCATTTAGTCCACAGAGTTATCCTGAGAGGTGAATGCCACTAGCCCCACATTCCAGATGAGGGTGAAGCTCCAAAGTCTTGAATGGCCCAACTCGCCCAGGGTCCCCAGTAGGAGAGCTAGGAAAACAGTCTGTTTCTGGCACCACATCCACGTCCACGGCTCTTCTTATGTATACAGAAGAATCTAGAAGCTCTAGCCTCCAGCCATGTGGCGACCGCTGTTGGTATGCCAGTCACACCCCTTGCCTTTACCATTTCAGTGCACGACTGCCCGACTTCCAGCTACTGGCACCTGCATCCTTGGGCTAAGGGTTTTCTCTGGTCAGTGGAGTCCCCATGCCCTGTGAGGCAGGCCAGAAATAGTAGGGGAATTTAGCAACCCCACTTCCACGAGCAACCTGTCAGTCACTAGTGGCCAGCTCCCGCACACTTCAGGTGGAATAACCCCAAGGCATGCTCTGCACTGCCTCGGAGCGGGCCTTGAGCAATGAAGCCCGGCTGTCTGCAGTGGCACCTGCCTGCTAACACCTCCTTTAACGACCCCCTTCCCTCCTGTCTCACCTGCTGCTGTTTCCTGTGACCACCTTCCAGATTACCCCTGCTGGAATCCTGGTCTCAGGTTCTACCTCTGGTGAACCCAAACTGAAACAGGCTATCCTATGGTTAAAACAGGGCTGAAAAGAAAAAGTCTCTCTTTTCCCAAGGGTCGTTGCAGATTTATGAGACCATATTCTTAAAGCCCGAGGAGAGCAAGGTACCTGATTAGGAGCAGACACCGGCTTTATTTAAAACCCATAAAGCATGCTACACCCCATACAAAGTGTACTATGCAGTCATTTTAAAAAATGAGGAAGATCTTAATATGCTGATATGAAACCATAGCCAAGATATATTGCATAGCGAAAAAAAAAAGCAAGTGACAGAACAGGGTATTTAGGAAGCTGCCATTTGTGGATTTTAAAAGAATTTATATACATATGCATGCAAAGAATATCTTTGAAAGATACGCACAAAAAAACAGAAAAGTGTAGGAGTCCCTGAGAAGACAGACTGGGGACTGGAGACCACTTTCTCTTTTCATTGTTTAAACCAGCTTTACAATATTCCTATATCACTCTTTACAAAGGAAAAGGGACAAGGAAAAATACTACTAAATGAAACAAACCAAAAAGGCTCATAAAAAAAAAAAAAACTACGTGTCTCATGCTTAGCTGGGGAACAGTTGGTCAGGGGACCCCAAAATCTGTATTTCTAATGAGTCCTCAAGTGACTCTGATATGTTAGTGGACTGCGCTTTGAGAAAACCCATCATAAAATGCGAGCCCTTCCCTGGGCTGCAGAACACTGCCGAAGGCTCTGGAGGAAGAAACTGGTGAACTGAAGACGGGCAGTGCTGGTGGCATCACCAAGGGCTGTCCCTGAGAAGGCTCATCTTTGCTCACCACAACAGGACACTCAGTGATAAAGGTACGAACCATTTCCTTTTCCTGACTCACCCTTCAAGCAATGGCCACCATCTCCCCGGGAAGCCTGGAACCAGGTTATTTCGTTTGCTTTCTCCTTTCCTTCTGTAGCAGATGCTCCGCAGACCCAAACACTGAGAATTAGAGGCAGCTTCATGTAAGGCCGGTCGCCTCGCTGGGAGCTCTGACAGCCCCACCCTCCCTCATCGGGAGCTCGGACACACCCCCCTCCCTCTCCGGGAGCTCGGACACGTCCACCCCCCTCGCACAGCCTAGCCCTCCCTTAAAGAACCCCGCCAAAAATGCAAAAGAATTCTTGTAACTCTACCCAATAGCAGTCGAGACTTGTATGCAAACGAAGTCTTGTAGCTCTACCCAATAGCAGTCGAGACTTGTATGCAAACAAACTCTTGTGGCTCTACCCAATAGCAGTTGAGTCTTGCATGCAAATGAAGTCTTGGAAATCTACCCAATAGCAAGCTTGCCTTGCCCACACCCTGCACTCCCACAACCAATCAAACACCTCCACTCCCTATAAAACCCCCCCCCCCCCCCCCCCCCCCGCGTCTGAGAGGAGTCCAAGAGGAGTCCGTGCGACTTCTCCAGTGCCTCCTGTCAGACCGCAGAACCTCGCCCGGGAGCCAAATAAATTCTTCACATTGGATCTTCTTGTGCTGGCCTCAGTTTCTTGATTTTAAACTTGGCAAGAACCCAATAACCCTTACACTTCATTTTTTAAAACGAGGCAAGAATGAAAATCACAGGCAGCATGAAATCTAAATTTGAGCCAAATAGACCTTCGTAGCATCCTATAAAAAACCCAGATAGAGGCAGACAAAGAAAGCAATGGCAAACCGTCTCCAAGTTGATCTAAAATTAACTAGACATCTGGTCATAAAGTGAAGCAATCACCAGGCATCTGAACTTGAGGTGACTTTTAATGAATCCTGGAATTCACAAAATTGCAGTAAACACTGGGAATTAAGAAACCCCCATTAAACAGTGGTCATGATGCAAAAAGTACTATTTGGTCCTTACGGCTGGTTTCCTGGAGTTGAGCCGGAAAAGAGGTGGAGAAGGCAAGGAGAGGGACGGGCTGTCCGCAGGCCGATGCGCGGTTCCACCTCACCGGTCCTAGCGGCCTGGGACTACACAGTTCTCAAGTGCCGTTAAGTGCGTCACAAACGATAGCAGGCACTCTGCTACCGGACAAACACTAGGTGAAGGCACCAGGAGCCCCGCCCAGCCCTGTCCTCCTTTACCTGCCCTTCTAGAAGAGCACAGAAGGAAGCTGGGGTGACCAAATAAGAGACAGATGCTGGGAGTCGGTGATCCAGCTTGGAGCTGGAATCCAGACCTCACCGGACCCCAGGCCCCAGCAAAAAAGGAGAGCAAAAGCCAACTTTGCCTCCACCTGATGACAAGACAAGCTCATTATGAGATTAGCCGCCAGGATGGACAAACTCTGTTAATGCACACATCACTATGACAACCACCCACTCGGCTACCTAAAGATAACTTCATTGTGAGGCCATGCTTACTTGTTTGAAAAGAAACGCTGTCTGCGGTGGGTTCCAGCGTTCTGCTCCCCCCTAACGTGGTGGTTCTGCGCGGTGCCTGTGCCTGCACCTGTGCGCTGGCAGGGCAGGTGCACGTGGGTGTGTGCGCTGCGGGTGTGCCGCAGGGGGAGGCGGGGAGCCCAGGCCCCGGGGCAGACCTGGCTTCAGGGATATGGCCTCGTTCTCAAGGTTGGTCAAATTTCTGTCGGTCCCAGGCAACCAAGCGTGTTGACATAATTATTCAGGAAGACAGGCTTGGCCGGGATTAACACGGTGATTAATTATGGTGGGAGTTTCAAGCAGCAAGTGCGTGCTCGGGAGGGTCGGCAGGGACGTGACAGCCCCTGGCTTGCCTGGTCCCCGGCCTGGCCGAGGAGGGTGTCGAGCGCGGAGCCGCGTGGGCCTGACGGTAATGAGAAATGAGAAAAGTGCTGAAAAATTGATGGCGCCTGCAGATCGCGCAGGCTGGCACGCGGCGGGGGGCCTGCAGCCGTGCGGGGCGCAGTATGCTAATGCCGGCGCCTGGCCCGGGGAACGGGAGGAAGAAAAGCCTGCACAAAGGAGCGAAATGCAAATGACAGGCGGAGATCAGTGCCGAGAATCCGGATTAGCGGCTGGAGCTGGTGCTGGCCGGGTTTAACCCTTTCTGGACCTTCAGGCCTGCAGGACGGGGTGCTTTGAAAGCTTTGGTCTGCACTGGGTCCAGGCCTCAGTGGGGATGCAGGGAAAATGGAGCTGGGAAGAACCAAGAAGCCGAAGGAAAGGGGCTGGTTTTTGTCAGGGCAGTGACTTGTTGGAAAAAGGTCTGCGGGAAGTGAGGACTTGATTTCTGGGGGTAGGAAATGGAGCGGCCCAGCCGACGGTAGAGCCCCAGGAAACACCCCGGAGCTTCCACAGCGGGGGCCAGAGGGAAAGGAGGCCAGGGAGAGCTGGCACCTGCTGGAATGCCCAGTCCTTCCTTCATCTGGGTGATGGTTACCCAGATGGCTGAGGGTTTGGGCCATAATCCCAAATGTGGAAATCTTGAAAGATCAAAATCCCTTAAGCCTAAAATTGGCGCCAGACAGCTACAATGTTATTTACGTGGGGTTGTAAATATAAGATGTGTGCACTTTACTGTATCTCAGTTATGCTTGCATCAAAAATGAGAAGCGGAAGGAAAACGCTAAGGCCAGAGCAGAGAGCTGGTTCCCAGTGTCTCAGGCTTAGCTTCCTGGGGAGAGAGCCACGAAGGGCATTTCAGGAACAGTGAACCGTCAGGGTCTTGGTGCTGTGCATGCTCGCGCTCGCTCTCTCTTTCTCTCTCTCTCTCTCTCTGTCCCCCTGTCTCTCTCTCTCTGTCTCAGAATGTCACCATGGTGTGTGCCCCTGAAGAGAAAAATATTTGCTAAAATATAGATATACCCATCCACAACTCTCCTCCTGGGAAGTGTGTTGGGGTGAGCAGTCAGCAACAGCCCCAGACAGAGGGGAGTGTCAAGCTTTGGAGCAGCCAGGGGGAGGGAAGCGGCCCTGAAGCTCCAGAGGATGAAATTCTCTTTTAATGTGGGCAGACCTGGAGGGATGCTAAGGACCCCAGTTTACACCAACAATGGGAGAATTGTACACGTTACAGGCAGGGGCGCAGAATCAAAGACCCTCCATTGACGTAATAAAATGTAAGTTATTCAGATATCTATATATTTATTAAGTCTGAATAACTGTATATCTGCCTGTTAACAGTAGTTCCCTCCATGAAATAAAAGGGCCTGAATTTTCTCTGTAGTGTTTGAATTTTTAAAATACTATTCAAGTCTTAGGAAAAAATAGTTCCATTTTGAAAGAAAAAAAAATCGCAAAATGCGGCCAGGCGCAGTGGCTCACTCCTCTAATCCTAGCACTTTGGGAAGCTGAAGCAGGCAGATTGCCTGAGCTCAGGAGTTCAAGACCAGCCTGGCCAACATGGTGAAATTCCATCTCTCCCAAAAATGCAAAAAATTAGCTGGGTGTGGTGATGCGCCGCTGTAGACCTAGCTACTTGGGAGGCTGAGGCAGAAGAATCACTTAAATCTGGGAGGCAGAGGTTACAGTGAGCTGAGATCTCACCCAGGCACTCCAGCCTGGGGGACAGAGCGAGACTCTGTCGTCTCCTCAAATGAAACAAAACAGATATAGCAAAGTAAGTGGGAGCCATGGGAAAACTGAATCCCAGAAGCAGAAGCCATGGAGGGCAAGGAGACCAGGCTTCTAGACGCTGCTTGCTCTTCCAGGGGGTCTCTGGGAGGCCTGTAGTCCCTGTGGTCACTTCAAACTGCTGCCCCCAGCTCTGCCTTTCCAGTCCCCTCCTTCCCCACAAAAAGAAAGAAATGCTCCCCTTTACATGTGCAGGGATGGGCGGTTCTGGGCCGAGAGTCTTCTCCAAAGCTTTCCTCACTTATAAGCGGCCCTGCCTGTGAAAACAGAGCTCCCCATCTGCTTCCACTCGGAGCGTTACACTTGATCCTCCTCATCAGTCCGCTCTGCAGATGGAGGCCAGAACTGCAGATCAAGAGATGGCAGAGACTGCCTTCGTGGGGGGCAGAGTGGGTGTGCAGGTGATATTTATAGACTACCTATTTTGCGCCCACACTGTACAGGACATTTTGTGAACAGGACTTCTGCCCAGTTCCACCTCATCCCTTTCCTGATAGGGAAACTCTTTGCCTGCAGAAGTTCTCTCGAGAGGGCCTGCGGGGAAATGACTGCCTGCCCCCCTCAATGTGGTCCCACATCCACATCTGTGCCCCATCTTCACGACTGCCTTGCCCAGCACAGGGTCAGAACAGAAGCAGAGGTTGTATCGTTGTGTCGGTTATATGTTTTCCCCCGGGACAAACAAAGCAGATTGTTTGTGCTATGGTTCCTTTGAACCAGAAATTACAGTCTTTGCTTTAAGAGACAAGAGGATTATGAAACCTTTTAAATGTCCTCCCTTTCTCCTTTTACTGCAAAGCTCCAACGAACTCCAAACCCAGGGGTATTCATCGTAGCACAACAGATTAACCAAATAGGACTGGGAAGTCATTTGAGATCTTTTTCCTTTACCTAAGCCCCATGCGAGGACGGGGCTTGTGGGAAGCTCAGGGAAGGGGCCGCCTTTGCAGAGGCAGGCACAGCCTCACTAGGCACAGCAATTACTCTGAAAACATCTGGGGCATGAAAATTTAAAACACCAGAATTACAATGCGTAGAGTTTGTGCCCAGGATATTTCCTGTGTGTTGCCTCTCCTGCCGGGAGAGGCTGGCCAGGAAGGCTTCCACTAGGTAAGATCCGTCCTCTTCCTCCACCTGTGCTGAGCTAGGGTTTAGGATTTGAATTTGTTTGGTGCAGCACCCTCCAACCTTCCCTGACATTTTGATTCCCAAATAGGAAGCAATCCAGGAATCACAGAGGATTGCTTACGTGTCGGCCCGACAGGGGGCAGCCCAGCTTCTGCTTTCTGTTTCACGTATATTTTCACTTGACATTAAAAAAAAAAAAAAACTGGTCTGTGACAATTTCACCAACTCCTTCCCCTGAAAATTGGAAAAGGAAAAGGATTAAGCAATTCCCTGCTTGTTACGAGTAATAGTTTACACCTCGCTGATGATGAAAAAATCATCTTTACAGAAGAATGCCAGCTAATAAATATGCAAGGAACCAAGGAATTAGAAGATCGCGAGTTTGCAGCCCTAAATGAAGTGAAGGATTCAGGCAAGGATCATGGACGAAAGGTAAAGCCATTGGGTGTTAGAGTGGAATGAAGTCAGTTTCAGTGACGTAAAAGTGAGAAAAATTATTTCCCCATCTGCCCTTTCTTAGGAAGTCATGAGGCTATAAGGCCAAACAAAATAAGGGAGCAGAGGCGGCTAGTGGGGAACAGGAGAGCCAGGCGTCAGCCAGGGCGAAGGGAAGTCTTGGGAAGATGAGCCATCAGCCCTAACAGGAGGCAGGATGCAAACTGGGGGCTAGAGTTGGAGACATCTGTGTCATTTTCATGACAATTTAGACTTAAAAAGACAATGAAGGCAAACAATGAAAAAAAATAAAAATATTTAACTCCAGTAAAAGAAAACCAAACAAACAGCAACAACAGCTGTTGAAGGAAAGTCCTGTCCTCAGCGACCAGTTGGCTCTAACGTTAATTATGATTCCGCAGTCAGCCGCGTAATCCCTGTTTACTGATTGTCAACTTTTAAAGTTGACCAAGAACAAACACAAAGACTTCAGGCAGAATCACAATAAAAACATCCTCCACCTTCACGAGGACATCCAAGTACAGATGATGAGAGCAGAAGGGGCAGGAGATTGTGGGGATGACAGCACCTTCATCTTACAAAGTGAGGAGTCAGAAGAAGCTCTTCTTGACCTAATAAGAAAAAAAGCGTAAACAAATCACAAAAGGAACAAATGAGAAGGGAAGAACGATGTTATTATATTGAGCTATTAGGGAGAGAGGCAGAGGCGGTGGAAGGGAATTAAATCTTCATCTGTCATAGGAGGAAGTCAGTCATTAATGTCCAGAATCCATCAGTTTAGAAATTATGGCAACATATATTTTAAAAATATGGAGGTAATACTCAGAAGAAATAGCTGAAAGTGTTAAGACTGTCTCTGGGCCAGGCACGGTGGCTTCTGCCTGTGATCCCAGCACTTAGGGAGGCCTAGGCAGGTGGATCACTTGAGCCCAGGAGTTTGAGACCAGCCTGGCCAACATGGCAAAGCCCTGTCTCTACAAAAAATACAATTAGCCGGGCATGGTGGGGCATGCCTGTGGTCCCAGCTACTCAGTGCAAGCGATGCTGAGGTGGTGTACACAGTAGCTGTGCTTGTGCCACAGCACTCCAGCCTGGGAGACAGAAACCCTATCTCCAAAGAAAAAAGCAGGCTGTCTGTGAAGAACGGGCTCATGATGCGCAGGATGAAGCAAGAAGGAATTGTTTCTCTTTAAAGTCTTTTTGTATAATTTGATTTTTTTAGCCAAACACAGGTATTACCTCAATTTTTAAAATCCATATTAAAAATATATAGTAGCCAAAAGAAATGCACCAAATAATTGAGAATTATTGTCATCCTCTGAATATCTAGTCTCTTGATTTTAAAAATAGGTTGACAGAGAGTTAACGGAATTGCAACTCAACAATTAATATGAAACTACTGAGACACATAAGAACTGGGTCTCGCACTCTCAAATTGGTTTCTCCCATACATTATTTAAGTTTTCTTTTCTGTCTCTCAGTAGAATTTTTGTTATCTAAAGCTTACATATTGTTTCTGTATATCTCCTGCTGAGTTTATCCCTAAGGCCTCTATATTTGTAGTCCTATATTCAGTGGGATTTTTAAAGTAAGATTTATAAGTGACTGTTGCTGACATGGAAAAATCATTGATTTTGCTCCATTTAAATATCACTCTCATGCTGCAATCTTATATGATTATAGTTTTTTAGTTTCGCCTCTTATTTTAGTTTTTATTAAGTTGATGATAATATCATCTGTGAGTAATGATTAGCCCAGCCCTAATTTTGCTCATTCCTTTGCTGTATTTACTGTTTTTTAAGTTATTACATAGCAGCAATGGAGAGCTTCCTTATTTCTTCCTTTGACGTTAATGGAAACACAATAATGTTTCACTCAGCAGGGTCTGAGCCAGCTGCTACCAGAGCTGACAATGCACAGCAGTCACGAGGAAAGGCCTCCAGATGAGACTGCCTCGTCCTGAGTCGGATCTGGATGTACCACTTACTTAGCAGCATGACCTTGACCAATTACTTAGCTCCCTTTCTGTAACATGGGATGACACTCCCTACCTCTGAGGACAATCGTGCTCATTAAATGAGATTCTCTGTATTTGGCACCTGTAACAGTGCTCGGCGGGTCTGATGTGTGCTGCTTTCAAGAAGCTAGCACATGACACTCACTCCATATCATCTTGCGAGAGTCGGCCTTTTATCCGTTCCTTGAGGCCGTTTTGGACCCTGACTCTGTCCTCAGTTTTCATGGTTTCCACTAGTTCAGCAGAACCTTGCTGATTCCCCAGCCATTTGGGGTGTTGGGCGCATTCTACACAAGGAACCGGGATCGCCACCTGAGTGCCCCGTGGCTCTTCTCCTCTCTCTTCTTTGTATCCTATTGAGAAAGTTGCATCATGAGAAAGGTGAAGGGCTGTAGGACTAAGCCATGACTTCGCCCCAGGGCTGTCCTTTTATTTTATGTTTAGAATGAGTTTACTTTTAGATGAGATAATATATTCAAAATGATATTTTAAAATGCTGCTACGTGGTCTTGAGTAACGTGAGCTCCTCTTGGCTTTGTTTCTCATGTCTAAGTTGAATGAGACTGTCTCCTTCACAGGGCTGTTTTGGAAATTAAAGGGGAAACAGAAATGCGTGCTTAGCCTGGCACCTGTACCACACCTTCTTCATTTATTTTCACTTCTGCACCCGGGAGTCAGGTGATGTTAGTGGTGTTAGTTGTCCTGCACCTCACTTCCCCTTTGTCCAAAGTGAGAAGTAGTGAGTGGCCTAGAATGTGTGGGAGAACCACGCTTCCCGTGACTAAGCACAGCTCCACTTGGGTGGATGGAATTTGGTCTTCTTCCAGGCTCAGCTCGGGAGAGAGTCAGACATATTTACTCCCAGTCCTAAAACAGCAGCTGAGCCATCTCAGAAGATGCCATCACCTCTGAAAAAATATCAAGAGTACCATTCCCTTCACCACCAGCAGCTCTGAATCCTCAGCTGAGGAACGAGGGTGTGCAACACAGAGATACAGTTTCCTTCCCTGCAGAGATCAATTCCTTCCCAGCCAGACCTGTTCAAAGTCCTCAGACCTTCCAGAAAGGCACTCACAGCTCTATGCACAATATTTTTATTAATATCTGGACAAGAAAAAGGAATGCATTTGCATGCAGCCATATCTGCAAGCCCAAAGAGACATTCAAATCACTCTGAGACAAACCAAGCAAATATCACAGAAACATAGACAAGTCCTCCCGCTGCCTGTCTTGGTTGACAGAATACCAGTTATCAGCATGTATAGGCGCATTCACTTGGCACACACATGAGCCACTGCCGTGTTCTGCTTGCCAAGCCATCCTCACTGAGGACATGGGGAAGAGCACAGAGATTCTGCCCAACAGTGATGCTGCAGCCCCAGATCCAGATGTCCATGACAGCCATCCTGGGGAGGTTTTCCTGAGTGGCATCCAGAACCATTAGACACCTGCAAAGTGTACAGCTCCCTTTAGTAGGCTCTTCTCCTACTTTCTCCATCTTTCTGAATTGCCTCAACAATTCACCCAAGTCAGAGACTTGGTAAGACCCTCAGATCTTTGTCTGTCACCCCTCCATCCAATCCGTCACCAAATCCTCTTGATTTGACTTAACTATCATCCAGATATGTCCATTCTTTCCCTTCTTCAGCGCTTCCTGAATTCCTGAAACAGCCTCCTGCTTGGTCTGTTTGCTCTAGTGTCTTCCTCTCCAATCTGTTTTCCAAAAAGCATCTAAAGTGATTGTGGGTGTTAGGGACCCACAAAGGGCTTCCCCTCTAGGTGAATTCCAGATTCATAGCATGGCACACAACGCCCTGTGTGATCTGCCACTGCCCAGCTCTCCCTGCCCTCTCCATGCCCCACTGCTGTGCTCCAGCCAAACCGAAGTGGCCCAGCTCTATCGCACTGACCTTCTCCCTGACGCTCCCACTGCCTCCAGCCACCTCCTCCTCACTAACTCCAGTTCGTCCTCAGACTCAAGTGTCACAGCCTAGAAACACCTGTCTTGATCCTGCTCATACTGAGTTTGTGGTCCTCCTCTGGGCTCCCAGAGAACCATGGGATGACTTCTTGGTCACTTCTCAGTGCCCTTAGCTAGACTCTGAGCTCCTTGCTGGCCAAGAGTGGATCTTACTCAACATTGCGCCTCCAACACAGTAAATACTCAGTGACATTTGAGTTAATAGTAAATACTCAATAACATTTATTGAAAATATTCATTCATTCCTCAAAATAAAGCATTGGCAAAGCAACCTGCTGCTACCCTCTTTTGAGGACTGCATTACTGTTTACAAACACATCTACAACCTTTATTCATCCAAACCACGCAATAACCCAGCCAAGGTGCTGCAAGATGGTACTGTTTCCGTTTTAAAGGTAAGAGCAATCAAACCGTTTAACATGAAAATGAAGCTCCAAGAACTTAAGTGACCTGCCCGAAACCATGTGCTGAAACAGACCAGTATGGACATAGTGATGTTGGGCATGGCAGACCTACTCAGCACGTCCTATATGCCAACACCTACTATATGCCAGGCTCTGGCAAGGTCCTTTACTGGTCTCACTTTGTTTATTCTTCTGAACCCTAGTGTAGCATTCTTCCTACAAGACTACTGAGTTTGTTTTAACCATCTAGAAACATTTGTAGAATGAGGGGCATCAGAAGGACTTTTTTCTGAAGATGACTTGCCCACTGCTACAGAGTCGAGAGCCAATGGTTCCAATTCAAGTTAAGACCAGAGAATTTCCATGTTACAAGAGAACAGCAGCTCACAGGTCTACCCACCCACTAGAACGTAGCACACCAAGGCCATCTGCTTAGCGCTAGTCAGTTGCCTGGTAGGCCCCACGATAGCAGGACCCAGGAGGAGGAAGGAGTAATGAGACATTTTGATTGTCTTCCCAACATCTTTTCCATCCTGTATCTACTATGCAGTTTCCAGGAGGTTTGGGAGAAATTTTACTCCAATCTAGGGGTTGAGGGTGGGGGCAACGCTCTTGTTGTTTTTAACCCAACCCGCTTAATCCTTTGCTTACCTATAACAAAAGTAGACATTTAATTTTTCCATGCCTTTTCCAGGTCATGGCATTTCCTCGATCCAAGGAATTCTTTCAGGAAAGTGCAGATGACCAAATTCAGGCCTTTAAGACATGAGTGTGGGTTTCAGAAGGTTTCAGGAAGGGAAATTTTCTCACTGTAAAAAAAGCACTCCTAGTCATCAGCCCTTTCTTTTCCTCTGGCACATGGATGCAAAGCCCAGGGTGTCTACAGACACACTGGCATCATGAGAGAAGCCCATCTAAGGATGAAGGCTCCACAGAGGCAGAAATCCAGCTAGAGTGACCGCAGAGGCACAGCTCCAGGGCCACTGTGATGTTACACTGCCCAATGCCTGCCTTACTCTGGATCATTATTCAGTAATGTAGGGTGACATATTTCTTGATAGTTTAAGCCAGATAGAGACATGAACTCAGATATTTGTGACAGAAAACATTTCAACACATACAATCCCTTTACCAATGGAAGGGTTGAGAAACATCTCCATGGGAATGCCATGGGGTCCCAAAAGTGAGAGAAGCGTCATAATTGAATGCAGTTTGAGGTAGTGGTTAGGGACATGGGCTCAAAACGTATTCAAATCCCAGCTGTGACATTCACTAGCTCTGCTACTGGGAATGTTACTTAATCTTTTGAAATTTCAATGGCTGCATTTATGAAATACGGATAATAATTCTTACTTCATAGAACGGCTGTAAAGATGAAATAAACTAATGCATTAAAAAAACTTTGCCCGGTGCCTGGTGTATAGTAGCAGTAGCTGCTGCTATTTAGTGACGGTGGTAGTAATGGTAGTGGTGGTAATGCTTAGTGGTGATAATTATTCTACGTACATAAAACCTTCAAAGTCATTCATGCATTGCTCGGCCCTGGAGGTGTTGATGGAATCTAGAGTCGAGTATGACTCAGCATTTAGCTCATTGCACCTAATGGCTGAAAACTGATCTTTTTGCAAATAGATATAAATTCCCAATGAGATTGTTGGGGAGTTTTAATTAAGGTGATCAGGCTGATTAATGATTCCCTCTGGGCAAGTACTGGTCTCTGGATTCTTTCCCGGAGACTGGCCCTGCCTCAGGGCTCAACAGAGGAGGTGAGCATGTGTATGTGGGGGAAGGAAGGGGGCCGAGGGGCTTCCAAATTGCAGGTATACTTCTCCTGGCTTTTTACAAGTTTTCTTTCTTCTAACATAAAACAAGGATATTCAAAGACTCATGAAACGGAAGTATAATTTAATGAATTACTATAAGTCAAATTCTTCTGTAATTACCTCCTGTGTCAAGAACTGGAACTTGCATCTACGTGAGAAGCTCCCCGTGCCCATCTCAACCACCACACAAACACACTCTCCAAACAAGACCACGACTCTGACATTGTTTAAAGTTCAGGGTTACACATGCAGGTTACACAGGTGAACTTGTGTGTGTCACAGGGGTTTGTTGTACAGATTATTTTTATCACCCAGGTATTAAGACTGGTACCCATCAGTTATTTTTCCTGATCCTCTCTTTTCTCCCACCCTCCACCCTCCGGTAGTTCCCACTGTGTGTTGCTCCCCTCTGTGTGCCCATGTCTTCTCATCTTTTAGCTCCCACTCACAAGTGAGAACATGTGATACTTGGTTTTCTGTTCCGGTGATTGTTTGGATAATATCTTTCAGCTCTATCCATGTCTCTTCAGAGAAAATGACCTCATTCTTTTTTAAGGCTGCGTAGTATTCCGTGAGGTATATGTACCACATTTTCTTTATCCAGGTCTATCATTGATGAGCATTTAGGCTGACTCCAGGTCTTTGCTACTGTGAATAGTGCTGCAATGAACATATGCATGCATGTGTCTTTATAATAATTGCTTCCTGCAATTCTTTAGTTTTATCACCCAGGATAAAGCCCTAAACAATAGAATTTAACTTTGCCTGTTAGTTAATTTATTTCATGCCTTTCCGTTTCATGTGTCTCTTTGTTTATAGGTTTTCTATTGGTCACCCCCTGCCCTTACCCCTTTCTGTTTGTTAAAGGAATAGAAACTTGATTCATCAAGCTTCCCACAAGCTATTAATAGTTTGTTCATGTTTTTGTCTTTGCATCCTCTTGGTATAGTACAAAATGTCCCTCTGTCCTCTGTATTTCCTATAAACAAGTAGCTGTGTATAAAGGCAAGATCAAATTCGGGTTTGGTTTTGCAGGGCAGCACTTTAGAAGTGGGTTCTTTCCTCAAGAGGCACATAATGTCTAGTTGTCTCCCTCTGCTGAAAACCCGTAAATAAAGGAAAGAATCCATCATTAATCCTGTATTTCTATAGGAACTGTTCTACTAGGCAGTGAAATAGTAGACCACAGGAAGTGCCTCTTCAGAGAAGTCTTCCAGTTAATAAATAAGAAATAAGTGATAGAACTAGATAATATGATTTTTCAACCCTCAATCAATCATTAATGAATGGGTCATTATATTTCAATGAAATTCAGAGAATAGGATGAGTTCAGGTCTCCTCAGCTCTCATTCAGTAACAAAGTAATAGCAAAGGAGGGAAGTGACAGTCTAAAGTCACTTGATTAGAGAGAAGAGTCAACAAATCCCAGAGCTCTGGGTCCTGTGCACAGACTTTGTGTACAGCCCAATTTCCTGGTATGTACAGCTGTTGTCTCTAGTCTCCTCTCTCCATATCCAGGGATGTACGCTCATGCACTGTAAGAGTGTCTCCAAAGATGCCTCGTCAGCCCCCAATGAATAGTGCCCCTCAGTACTTAATGTCTTTATATAGTCACACACACACACACTCACACACACAGTTGTGCACATGCACATACACACAGACACACACACACAGTCGTGTGCATGCACATATACAGACACACAGTCGTGCGCATGCACATACACACATAGACACACACACACAGTCGTGCACATGCACATACACACACACACAGACACGCACACACACACTCACACACTAAATCCAGGCTGACTCTTTAACTAATAAAATGTGGTGGAAGAGACACTGCCTGACTTCCAAGTCTAGATGTCAGAAGCCTTGCAACTTCAACCCCGTTCTCTAGAAACACTCATTCTGTGGGAGGCCTGGACCATGTCAGAAATCCGACTATGCTGAGACTGCCATGCTGTGAGGAAGCCCAAGCTAGGCCATGTGGAGCAGCTGCATGGAAAGATGCCTAACCAACCCCTGGCTGTTTCAGTTCTACAATCCAGGAGTTAAGTATGTAAGTAAAAACATTTTAGGTGTTTTTGCCCCAACTGATGCCATGTGGAGAAGAAAGAGGTAACCCAGCCAGTAGAACCAAGCATCAAGTTTTCCCAGCCATCTCCATCCATTTGAGCTACTCCAGCTAAGACATCATACAACAATGAGCAGGGACAAGCCATCTCTGCCATAGCATGCCCAAATTCCTGACCCACAGAACTGTGACCATAATAAAAAGATTGTTGCCTTATAGCATTAAGTTTTGACATGGCCTGTTACAGCAATAACCAGAGTTTATATTCATATGCATGAATTAGATGTCTTCTGCTATCACAGGACATAAGAACTTCTTGAAAAAAGAAATCCCTTGATTCCTCTTTGGACAAGCTTCCAAATGTCAGAGACCAGGCCTCTTTTTAGCCTACCCTTGTTTTCTCCAGCCTCCATGCAACCATTTGGTTCCATTCTATCTCTACGGGATCACCCTGAGTTAAATGATCTTTGGGTGTCCTAGTATCCTGCCATTTATATGTTTTCATTTATCTCTTCTCTACCTGCCTTGGATAATCTGAAGTTCCTTAGGGGTGGGGATACTATCACATGTTTATTATGGAATATTTTACTATACTAAAATAGATAATGTGTATGTAAACTATATGCATTATAATGAAACAAACACCACAAATCTACTTGGTGCCAACTTGAAAAATAAAATATGAGCAACAGGGAGTTTTCCTTTGAAGTTCTTTAGTGCCCCTGAAGGCAGACATCATCTTTCCACAGAGGGATCCACTTTCTTAAACTTTACATTTAGCATTTCATTTCTTTTCTTTATAGTTCTGCCCCAGATGTGTATATTTCAAAAAACATTGGACTTAATTTTGCTTTCTTTTGAATTTTATAGAAATGATATTATGGTGTATTAATTCTTCAGCAATTTGCTTTTCCATTCAACATTATACTTCTGACTGTACTCTTCATTAAAATGTGTAGCATTATTTTCTCTGCTGTATAGTATTACAGCATGTGAGCACACTATTCTGTAATGGTTGGTTGTATTGTTTGAGGACTTTTTGCTATTAAACAATGCTGCTATGGACATTGTTGAGTATGTCTCCTGGTGCATGTACTTTGGCAAGAGAACCCATTTTTCACTATCGTTTCTTTAGTGTCTCACACACTGCCTGACATAGGCATTCAATGAAATATTGAACAAGTGAATGAGTAACTATGTTGTTCAAGTCTTCCTTATTATTACCTATTTTCTTTTCTGACCTATTTACTGCTGAGAGAACTATGTTAAAATATAATACAATCCTGGGGATTTTACAGTTTTGTTAATTTTTGTTTTACATATCTCAGAGCTATATTATTAAGTATAAATGGACTAGAAATATGCCCTCCTAGT
The DNA here is from genome assembly GCF_030222135.1 of Aotus nancymaae. Taxonomy (NCBI): domain Eukaryota; kingdom Metazoa; phylum Chordata; class Mammalia; order Primates; family Aotidae; genus Aotus; species Aotus nancymaae. The sequence continues at coordinate 2,957,838 of NW_026988452.1, forward strand.
GAACTAAAACTTTTATTATTATATAAGAATTCTCAATCTCTAGAAATGCTTTTTAAATCATAGTGTATTTTATGTGACATTAATATTATTAAATCAGTTTTATTCTGTTACTATTTGCCTGTTTTGCTTTTTCTATTATTTATTCTCAAACTTCTGCTATCCTCTTCTTTTTCTTTATATTTAGTATATATTGAGTTTTTTTTTTTCTGGTCTGGTAAACTATGTCTTTTAAATAGTTAAATAGCCTATTAACATTTAGTGTGATTACAAATGTATTTGGATTTATTTCTACCATCTTATTTTTTCCTTGCTATTAATCCTGTTTCTCCTTTATGCATGATAATGTACATGTGTATATGTGTGTGTCTTCTCTTTTGGGGCCTCATTTCCAATTCATCAAAATTTTAGCTTGTTTACTTTCAAACTTTGCAAAAGGCATTCAGGCACCAACCCCACCCAAGGGCCAACCCGTGTCCACAGATTCACAGAGGATATATTTTCCCCTTTACCCAGAATCAAGGTTAGGCTGAGACAGACAAGTTTTCTTGCATTTTGACTCTGCAGGGGGGCTTTTCGTGGTTTACTTTTTACTAAGAGTGTAGCCCTTTGTGGATCATATTTTCACATGGAGTGGAGAAAAGACACCACTCCACCTCTCCCCAGGCTTGGTGCTGCGTCTCTCTCCACATTTGTGTCTGTGGCTACAGGTGCCTCCAAACAGCCAGTGACATCAGCACCCATTCATTCCAACTCTCACTTCATCCCTGGTCTCTGACAACTTTCTTCATTTTTTTACAAGGCCATCCATGCATTTAAAATTGTGTCTCGTACGTCTTATCCATCATTTTAGTTGTGTGGTAATAGAAGGGTTTCAGATTTTCTGATCTCCCATCTTACCAGGAACAGAACTCTCTTTCTCTAATTTAAAAAAGATGATAAATTGTCACATACAACATATGGCAGGCAAACTACAAAGATGAGTCTCCTTCTTTTAAAGGCAATTAGAGGTCAGATATTATTCAAACTAATGTATCTTGGGGATAATATTACTCCAGGTGTTTACCAGTAAACGCTTAGAAGAAAATGGCATCATCAGGAAATGATTCCACAAAGGTACATTCCTAGGAGAATTTTCTCGTTGGAACGGTGACAAAGACTTGCAAGCAAGTATCAGGGAGAGATTTCTCTACACCTCATTTGTGATTAATAAAAGCACTCCATTGAAGATCAATGTATTGTTAATAATGGTTACACAAGTTTAAAGTTTCATGAAAATCATTGTTTACAAAGTACTTTTATTATACGTATTTTGTACCCCTTTTGACAGATATTCCAAAAGACCCCTGGATTAGGAGCTATGGGCAGGAGTGCTAGGGCACCTTCCATGGAGTCAGAAGACCCAGCACCCACAATGACAGAGCTTTTTGAAGAAGGCTTTTGACAAGCCACCTAAAATCCCAAAACCTTTGCTTTCTCCCTTTCCTGGCTTAGCTTCATGATGCTGAAATCTATGAGGACACTGGGGTTCTTTCCAGCCACTGCCTTTTGCTAAATTCAGAGTTCCTATGGTCCTCACCTTCCAGTAAGCACATTTTACCATAGATTCAACCCAAGTCCATAAAGTTTATATAGCACCCTCCCTTCCCCATTAATAGCCCATCTCCCAGGCTCTTAGAGCAGAAGTGGATTATGAGAAGACAGTCAAACAGTAAACAGTGTGAAGCTCTCCCATTCCCCTCATGCCTCCATCTGATGTAGGGCTTCTCAGACAACAGGCTCTCCACAGTCTCAGGACATCACTAGTGCAGGGACAGTGGCTTTGCTGGATGAAACTCTAGCTCTAAGCAGACTGATCCTAGGAACTAAGAAGACTAATCCTATGCACCTGGCCTACAGTGGCCCCCAGGGTTGTCCTTTTTGAGCAGGACAAATATATAAAAACAGAGTTTGGGTCCCCTTGTTATTTCCAGGATTGCCAAGAATAAGCCACTGCCATGCTCCGTAGTCCATATTGTGTGAGATCTTTATTCTTTCAATGCTCTGATTCTTGACATGAAAAATGAGAGACATTTATTTGTCTTTCCTCATGCAAAATCTGCAGTTCTCGATCTTCCCACATGGTACCTCAGAACATTTTTGGCCTTTTCTCTGACAACCTGACATTGTAACCACAGAACCACTCCAATCTGGTTCAACTTTGTCAGTAACAAAACGATTAGCTATTTTTCAGTGCAATAGACTCCCAGGTTGCAGGTCACGCAACGTAAGCTTACCCAGATAAATCCAGCATGCCCAATTTGTAACCCCAGAGCCAGCCAGAATAACAAAGTCAACCACAGGTGGAACCTAATGCTTGGATTGAGGAATAGGGACCAAATTAAGAATCAAGGGGTGCTCTGTTTTGTTGCAGTACAGACCTAAAAGCCAAGGACTCAGCATCACCTCTTTGCATAAACCAAATTAGACCATACCTCATTGCATTTTTCTATCTCTCCTGTTGTTACTCTCTACTTTTAAAATCCACCCCTAGACCGCAGCTCGGGGAGACAGTTGAACATTGCCTTCTCTCTACTTGCCAGTTGACTTGCAATAAAGCTTTTTCTTTTCTCAAAAGCTGATGCCGTAGTATTGGCTTCTATGCACGTGGACAGCAAGCCCATTGCTCGGTAACAACATGACCCAGAACATTCCAAGGATGATTATAACTAATCACCTAACATTTCAGTATTAATGTTCAATATTTACCCACTCTTAAAACATACCAAGTTCCAGTTTCAATCAGAACACGTATTGCAAAAAAAGTGAGGCACATAGAAAATGTGAGCAAACCAAGATCATTTACACAGATGAGAACGCTTAGGCTCAAGGCGGCTGCCTACTCCAGGTCACACATCCCCAGAGTTACAGGGCCAGGACGCAAACTGAGGCCATCTGTACCCAAATCTACTGACTTTGCCACTAGTCCATACTAGCTCACATGGGGTAGCTCAGTTCCTCAGAACAACCCCACTTTATGGGGAAAACTGATAATATAAAAAGGTCAAGCCTTTACCGTGATGCCGTAGCTGGGGTGAGCATCAAGTTTATCCAAACAGTGGAGAGAATGAGAGAAAGAGAAAGTGGAAAGAGAGTCTCCCTGCGAAGTGATCATTGTTTCCGATTCACATTCCTTACAGAGTTTTTCACCTTTTTGACCTCCTAATAATCTGAATTAGAGCTCTGTGCCACCCTGCCCTGGTCACACACACACACACACACACACACACACACACACACACACTCTTGAACAGTCAAGGACAGTGTGTCCTAAGAAGGCCAGAGAAGTCAGTCTAAACAGGTATGCTCCATCCCAAGGGATGCAGCGCTCTGTCCCGAAGAGCATGGGGAAGAAACATAGGCCACCAGCTGGGGACTCTATCCAGACAAACCCACGACCCAGATAAGAAGAGGCCAGATAAACAAGGCTGCCCAGTTCTCACCCTCCTCTCTGGGCAAAGTGGCCGGGGCAGAGGACAAAGCACGCACCTGTCCCCAGCACTGGTCTGGTTTCTTTTTTTAATCATTTAGACAATGGCTTATCAAGAATCTGGCTCCTTTAAATAGACTGAGCTGTGGACCAGGGGCCAGGAATTCAGCTCTCAGCCCCACCCGGTCACTGTGGTGTGACCCGCCCGGCCACTGTGGTGTGACTCGCCCGGCCAGTGTGTCTTTTCCTCTTGCCTCCCTTCCTCACTGCCTCGCTCATAAGAGATAGAAAGTCTGCCTATCTTCTGCACAGCAAAAGAAACTATCGATAGAGTGAACTCGCAACCAACAGAATTGAAAAAAACTCTTGGAATCTACCCATCTGACAAAGGGCTAATATCCAGAATCTATGGCGAACTTAAACAAATTTACAAGAAAAAAACAAACAACCCCATCAAAAAGTGGGCTAAGGATATGAACAGAGAGTTTTCAAAAGAAGACATTTATGAGGCCAACAAACATGAAAAAAAGCTCATCATCACTGGTCATTACAGAAATGCAAATCAAAACCACATGGAGATACCACCTCATGCCAGTTAGACTGGCGATCATTAAAAAATCAGGAGACAACAGATGCTGGAGGGGATGTGGAGAAATAGGAACACTTTTACACTGTTGGTAGGAGTGTAAATTAACCATTGTGGAAGATAGTGTGGTAATTCCTCAAGGATCTAGAAATAGAGATACCATTTGACCCAGCAATCCCATTATGGGGTATATCCCCAAAGGATTATAAATCATTCTGTTATAAAGACACATGCACACGTATGTTTATTACGGCACTGCTCACAATAGCAAAGACTTGGAACCAACCCAAATGCCCATCAATGATAGACTGGATAAAGAAAATGTGGCACATATACACCATGGAATGCTATGCATCCATAAAAAAGGATGAGTTTATGCCCTTTGCAGGGACATGGATGAAACTGGAAACCATCATTCTTAGCCAACTGACACAAGAACAGAAAACCAAATACCACATGTTCTCACTCATAAGTGGGTGTTGAACAATGAGAACACATGGGCACAGGGAGGGGAACATCACACACTGGGGCCTATCAGGGAGTGGGAGGCTACGGGAGGAATAGCAGGGGGTGGGGGGATTGGGGAGGGATAGCATTAGGAGAAATACCTAACGTAGATGATGGGGTGATGGATGCAGAAAACCACCACCATGGCACATGTATACCTATGCAACAAACCTGCACGATCTGCGCATGTACCCCAGAATGTAAAGTATAATAAATAAATTTTTTTTAAAAAGAAAGTCTGCCTGTCAGCCTTCCTTAGAGGGCTACAATCAGGCATATGATAAAAATAACAGCAACACCCCCATTTTTCTGCAGAATCACAATGGCAGCTGGGACCCTGTACACATATCCTGAAAACGTGAGGGCCTTCCAAGTGCTCAGCACGCTGGGACTCAGGCCCATATGCTCTCCGCACCACCCCACTTCCACTTTGGCCAAACAACACCCCTGAATTTCTCTGCAAATTTCTTGCCGGCAAGTTTCCAGCATTTGAGGGTGATGATGGATTCCACGTGCTTGAGAGCAGTGCCATTGCCTACTAAGAGGAGCTGTGTGGAAGTACACTCCAGAGGCAGCAGCCCCAGCGCTGCAGGGATGAGCTCTGCCGACGGCAATCCAGCGCCAGTACCCGGGAGCTCCCCAGTGCAGGCTCCATGCACCGTAACAGAAAGGCCACTGAGTGTGCAAAGAAGGCGGAGAGGTGAATGCTGGAGCTGTTAGACACTCACTTGAAGATGAGTTTTCTGGTGGGTGAACAAGTGCCACTGGCTGATGTCACAGCTGTCTGCGTGCTGCTGGGGCCCCTTAAGCAGGTCCTGGAGCCTTCCTTCCACCAGGCCAACCGCTGCTTCCTCACCTGCATTAACCAGCCCCAATTCCAGGGTGTCTGGGGGGAAGTAAATCTGTGAGAACATGGCCCAGTTTGAAGCTAAAAAGTTTGCAGAGAGCCAGCTAAACAGGACATGCCTGTTTAGGAAAGGGAAGGGTTCACGGCAGGGGGCAGAAGCCCTGGGCTGAGCAGAAAGGGCAGAGGAGGAAAGCTGCCCCTGCTCCTGAGGAGAAGGTGGAGGAATGTGGGCAGCTGCTAGCTGCTGAGCCCAAGGCCAAGGACCCCTTCACTCATCGTCCAAGAGCACCTCTGTGTCGGATGAATGTCAGTACAGGTACTCTAAGGAGGACATGCTCCCTGTGGTGCTGCCATATTTTTGGGAGCAGTTTGACAAGGACAGCTGGTTCCTGTGGTTCTCAGAGTATCACTTCTTTGAAGAACTCACCCAGATCTTCAGGAGCTGCAATCTCAACACTGGAATGTTCCGGCGACTGGCCAAGCTTCAGGAGCTGCAATCTCATCACTGGAATGTTCCAGCGACTGGCCAAGCTGAGGAAGAATGTTTTTGTCAGTGCCTTCTTTGGAACCAACATTAGCAGCTCTGAGTCTGGGTCTTCCAGGGCCAGGAGCCTGCCTTCTCACTGCGTCCAGCTTGGCAGGTGGGACTACAGGACTACAATCATACACATGGTAGAAACTGGCTCCCGGCAGCAAGGAAGCCCAGACGCTGGTTCAAGAGTACTTCTCCTAGGAGGCGGCCTTCTGCCATGCGGGCAAAGCCTTCAGTCAGGGCAGGATCATCAAGTCAGCACCTCTTGCCACTGTCTAGCTCCCTGCACCTGCCCTTCAGGGAGATGGGGGTCATTAAAGGAAACTGAACACTGAAAAGAAAACAGCAAACAGTAGCTAGCATTTATAAATACCTACTATGTGCCATATTCTTCACACACGTGATTTTTATCTGCCAGCAACTCTGTGAGGCAGTGATTATTCTCATTGTCCAGATAAGAGAACTAAGGCTCAGGGAGTTAGACAACTTGCCTCAGGTAAGCAGCTGGTAAGAAGTCAGACTTCAATTTGAAGCCAGGTAACATCTGGCTCTGAAACTGTGCTGGTTCGCTATTCCACGGTGCACCCACAGATGTTCTCACCTTCATCACAACAGTTTCTTTCCCCAGGAGAGAGCGGCGGCCCTGTTAGAAGAATGAGCACCACTTTTTCCTTTCTTTCTTTCATGGTAACCCATCCACTGCACCACCTCTCTCCAGTGAACTTTTAATGTTGGAATCTGGGCATTCAGACCCAGTGTATTAGTCTGTTTCCACACAGCTACAAAGAAATAGCCATGACTGGGTAATTTATAAAGGAAAGAGGTTTAATTGACTCACAGTTCCACATGGCTAGGGAGGCCTCAGCAAACTTACAATCACGGCAGAAGGTGAAGGGGAAGCAGGCACCTTCTTCACAAGGCAGCAGAAGAGAAAAGAATGAAGGAGGAACTTCCAAACACTTATAAAAGGATCAGCGCCCCTGAGAACTCACTCACTGTCATGAGAACAGCACTGGGGATGCCACTCCCACGATCCAATCACCTCACTCTCTTGACACGTGGAAATTACAATTCGAGATGAGATTTGCATGGGGACACAGAGCCACACCATATCATCCCCATCTGGGGAGGCATGCCCATCAGTCCCTCATTCACTTCACTGTGAGTTTAGGAGACCATGTGACCACTTATTTTTTAGGTGATGCCCTGTTCTTTTGAGAAGCACTGATTGAAAAGGATTTCTAAGAGGATTTTGAGACTTGTTTGTTATTATGTGTTTTGTTGTTTCTGCAGCACGCAGAACTTACGAGCATTTAGGAAATCAGCCCCCACTACTACAGGTTCCCTGTGAGGCAAATGCGTCGCTGCCAAATTAAAGGATATTTAGAACAAACACTCTTTGGAATATTTGCAAAATAATGTGATAGGAAGTGGAGCATCCTGGACTCAACTGCTAGGAAACACTGGAGTCTGGAGTGCCTCACACAGCAGCGACTGTCATCCTCTTCTGCATCCTCTCCTTGTCCAAGGCTGGCTACTGAGATCTTTCTCACACGCTCTCCAGGATGCTCAAGAACGAGTCAAGAGCTGTATGTAAATAGTGTCATTTACATAAAACTCAGTATTTCCAAGACACACAGAGCATCCACTCGAGTCCCAAAGACTTGACTGTAAATTCCGGTAGGTTAAATGAGACAAAATGGTCCCAAATATTATGTCAGCACCATCACCCTCACTGAGTTTGGCCTGAACCAAACCAGGCCCAGAGCTCAGGCTAGTTTCCGAGAATAAAAAGTACTCTTACTATTCTTAAATAAGAATATTTAAAAGTATCTAAATAAAAGAAGGTTTAAATCTTTTGCAGGCTCTAACCACAAAGACCCTCTACAAATTTTTGTCAGAGTGAAGAGACTTCATTTCACCTTATTCCTTCTAAAGCCTCTCAACTCCCATTCAACTCACCTTTGCAGAAGCAAAACCTAGGAGTTACAGCACACTTATCTGAAGCTGAGACCCCGCTTTTTAGAAATATAGAAATCTCTATAGTGCAAGTCAGAACAAGAAGGGAGAAAATCATAAGAAGAGAGTCATAATTGACAAGGAATAAAGTCAGCATTTTGTTCCTATGAAGAATAGTCATCCTCTTTTATAAAACTAAAGGATATTAATTCTCACAGTGGTGAGATGCCTAAAATTTAAGTTAGTTCAGAAGAAAACGAGCAACAGTCCAGGTTGGAAGCCTTTGTCCACCAACATTCTGTATTAATCAGGGTTCCCCAGAAAAACAGAACCAACAGGGTATGTGTGAACATGTGTGTGTGTGTGTAAGCATGTGTGCACAAAGAGAGAGCTTTGTAAGGAATTGGCTCACATGAAAAAGTCACTTTTATATATCTGTATTGCTAGAAGAAATGTGAAATGCCATGGCTCCTATGAAGGAGAATTTGGCAAGATCCAGTAAAATGACACATTCATGTACTCTTTGACCTCATAATCAGACTTCTAGGAACTGATCCCAATTACGTACTGACAAAACTACCAAATTGCTATATGCACAAGGCCACTAATTGAAGCACTAATTATAGTGGCTAAGACAGACAACAAACAAAATGTCACAGCTGGGGACTGGTTGAACAAACTATGGCGCATCCATTTGATAGAGTATTGTATAACTATAATAAGGCTTGAGGAATATCTCTAACTTCTATTATAGTGTAATCCCTAAGATACAGTGTTAAAGTGATTTAAAAACACAACATGCAAGAAGAAGTGTATCATATTCTATTTCTGTAAGAAAGGGGAAATACATAGTTTATAAATACGTACAGATACAATTATTTTTAATGGTAAAATGAATCATAAACATTTTAAATAGTGTTCTATAGGGGAAAGTATAGACTTAGGTAAATATATTTTGGTTTTTAGATATGACTTTGATGCCATGTAATTATTTTACATAATTTTGAGACAGCATTACATTTTAAAATATTAATCCAAAACATAGAAAAGATAAATGAATTGTGTCTATGTTTTGGTGGTATCACAAGAGAGAAAGCAGCCATAGAGGTGTACCTGCACACCCCGATGGGATATATTCTAAGTACAAAACGAACTGCAAAAACAGCAACATAAAAGTAACTGGTTTGGTAACAGTGTTGTTGGTGGCAGTGTACGATTTTGCTATTCTGAGACTGCTATACTGGTAACGCAAGGTAACACAACTGAGTAATTACATGATATTCTAATTCTGTCATCCAGACTATTTTTGAGAACAAAATTCCAGTTGTGAGAATAAGGAAATAAAGATTAAGATAGAAGAGGTTAAGTAAAAACCAGGCAATCCTGAAACTGAAGATGGAGCATTGTTCACATTTATAATGTATGGCATCTTATTGAGAGAGAGAGAGAGATAGGTACTCCTTCTGTTTCCTAGTTCTGTCCCCCCAAGAGGACTAGAAACGGTGACAATGACAATGGCCATCAGCACCCTTGACACTCATATGGGGTCTCTTTAGACCATTTCTCACTAGAAAGAACCAAAGCTGCTTGGAGAAATGGCAATTCCAAGTCTAATAAATGAAATATATAAGAAGAAGGTGGAACATCTAATTGTATCAGAAAGCAAGAAAATTAGCAAAGACTACAGGGGTTACTCCAACTTGGAAAGGCTCCTGCCCAAAGATGGGACAATTTGAGCATCAATAATATTATTAATTATAGTGTGCCAAGTTAGATACAGAAGCAAAATCTAATGGTCGGCTGTTTTCAAGAGATTCACCTCACATGCAATGACATCATAGACTCAAAGTAAAAGGAGGGAGGGAAAGTGACCATGCAAACAGAAAACATAATAAGGCAGGAATTGCTATTCTGATTTCAGACAAAACAGACTTTAAACCTACAAAGATCAAAAAGACAAAATGTTCTTTTACGCCAACAACATCCAAGCTGAGAGCCAAGTTAAATACACAATCCCATTCAAAACTGCCACAAAAAGAATAAACTGCATAGGGACACAGCTAGCCTTTGTAGAGGCAAAAGACCTCTACAATAAGAATTACAAAACACTGCTCAGAGAAATCAGAGATGACACAAACAAATGGAAAAACATTCCATGCTCATGGATAGGAAGAACCAGTATCATTAAAATGGACATATTGACCAAAGAAATTTACAGATTCCATCTTATTCCTACCAAACTACCAATAACATTCTTCAGTTATTCATATAACTGAACATATTCAGTTCACAGATTTAGAAAAAAAAACTATTTTAATATTCATATGAAACCAAAAAAGAGCGTGAATAGCCAAGGCAGTGCTAAACAAAAGGAACAATGTCGGAGGCATCACATTACCCAAATTCAAACTATACTACAGGCCACGGCAATCGAAACAGCATGGGACTAGTACAAACACAGACACAGGCACCAAAGGAACAGAATAGAGAACCCCAAAACAAAGCCATGCACATACAGTCATCTGATCTTCGACAAAGTCAACAAAAACCAGCAATGAGGAAAGGACTTCTTATTCTATAAATGGTGCTGGGATAGCTATCCAGCCATAGAATAAAACCGGACCCCTACCTTTCACCATACAGAAAAATTGACTAAAGATGGATTAAAGACTTAAATGTAAGACCACAAATTATAAGAATCCCAGAAGAAAACTGAGGAAACACCATTCTTGACACCGGCCTTTGGAAAGAATTGATGATTAAGTCCTCAAAAGCAACTGAAACAAAAACAAAAATTGACAAGTGGGACCTAAATAAATGAAAGAGCTTCTGCACAGTGAAAGAAACTGTCAACAGAGCAAACAGGCAACCTACAGAATGGGAGAAAATATTTGCAAACTGTGCATCTGACAAAGGTCTAATATACAGAATCCATAAGGCATGTAAACGAACTTACAAGTGAAAAACAAACAACCCATTAAAAACTGAGCAAAGCATGTGAACAGACACTTTTCTTTTTTTTTTTTCCTTTGAGACACAGTTTTGCTCTTGTTGCCCAGGCTGGAGTTCCGTTTTCAAAAGAAGACATACACATAGCCAACAAGCATATGAAAAATGCTCAACATCAGTGGTCATTAGTGAAATGCAAATCAAAAGCACAATGAGTTGCCATCTCACACCAGTCAGAATAGCTCTTATTAAGAAGTCAAAAAACAGATGCTGGAGAAGATGGGGAGGAAATGGAATGCTTATACACTGCTGGTGGGAATGTAAGTTATTTCAGCCATTGTGAAAAACAGTTTGGTGATTCCTCAAAGAACTTAAAACAGAACTACCGTTCAACCCAGCAATCCCATTATTGGGTATATACCCAAAGGAATATAAATCATTCTATCACAAAGACATACGCACACAGATGTTCATCACAGCACCGTTCACAGTAATAAAGACATGGAATCAACCTAAATGCCCATCATCAGTAGACTGGATAAAGAAAATGTAGTACAAATACACCATGAAATACTATGCAGCCAAAAAAAGGATGAGATCATGTTTTTGGCAGGGACACGGATGAAGTTGGAGGCCCCTATTCTAAGTAAAATAGCACAGGAACAGAAAACCAAATACTTCATGTTCTCACTTATAAGTGGGTGCTAAACTTTAGTACATAGGGATGCAAAGAAGGAAACACTTGCCAGTGGGGCCTACTTGAGGGTGGAGGGTGGAAGGAGGGGAAGATCAAAAAACTACCTAGCGGGTACTATGCTTATTACCTGGGTAACAGAATAATCTATACATCAACCCCCCGTGACACAAAATTTACCTATATAACAAACCTGAGCATGTATCCTCAAACCTAAAATAAAACTTAAAAAATAATAAATAAACCTCATAATCATCATTATGATGAATTAAAATTTACCAAGTATGCTTAAATCCAAAAATTCATAACAGTGAGATATTAGGAAAATGTGCACTTTGGATATTCAATAATATTAAGGAATCTCCAGTTTATATATAAAGATGAAGAAAAAAAGACTAAAGAATCTAAGAGTAATAACAGTAATTGAGATATGTTTCTAAAAGAGTCCTTATATTTCAGAGATATATACAGTCAATGCTCATTATGACTCTGTATTTGCAAATTTACCTACTTGCTAAAATGTACTTGTCACCTCAAAATCAATATTCCTGGTGCTTTCACGGCCTTTGTGGACATGCACAGAACAGCCAAATATTTGAGTTGTCCCGTGTGCATGTTCCCAGCCGAGACTGAACAAGGGAAACGCTCTGTCTTCTTTTTTCAGCTCACATAAATGTAAACAAGTGTCCTTTTTGTGGTGCATTTAATGCCATATTTTCCCATCTTTGTGCTTTTCTGTTGGCGATTCTGCTGTTTAAAACAGCCCCCGACCAGAGCCTGTAATCCCAGCACTTTGGGAAGCCGAGGCATGTGGATAACCTGAGGTCAGGAATTCGAGACCAGTCTGGCCAACATGGCAAAACACCGTCTCTACCAAAAATACAAAACAATGAGCCATGCCTGGAGGCAGGTGCCTGTAATCCCAGCTACTTGGAAGGCTGAGGCATGAGAATCACTTGAACCTGAGAGGCAGAGTTTGCAGTGAGCTGAGATCGTGCCATTGCACTCCAGCCTAAGCAACAGAGTGAGACTCCATCTCAAAAAAAAAAAAAAACGCAAAACAAACAGCCCCCAAGCATAGTGTTGAAATGCTGTCTCATGTTCCCAAGAGCAAGGAGGCTGTGATGTGCCTTACGTGCATTAGAGAAGCTTTGTTCAGGTGTGAGTCATAGTTCTGTTGGCTTCCAGCTCATTGTTAATGAATCAACAATATGTACTAGATAAGGTGTCTTTAAACAAAAACACACGTAAAACAAGGTAAGGTATTGATTGATTAGTGAAAACGTGACCAGAGGCTCACAAGAATCTAATCCTGTATTTCCCCTAATTCAGTGTATGTGGTGACTTTATAAAGCACAACTACCTCAAACAACAAGAATAGTGTTTGCCAAAATAGTTATAAAATATATGATGAGGAGGGGCAGGTGGAAAATACTATGTAAAGTGAATAAAATACTTTTGCTGGCCTGGATCTGGCCCTCAGGACCCCAGTTTTTGCCTCTGGTCTACTTCATTCTCCTCAAATACTACTGTACAGCATAGAATCTGTTCAAATTTTTTTCATTCATTTCCCTATTCATAGACATTTAAAATCTTTCCAGGTTTTCACTATTATTATCAGTGCTGAGTGCACATCTGCACATGTGCAGAAGTTCCTCTTGAGAAGACGTGGAGGAGTGTAATTGCTGAATCACAGGGTATGCACGTTTCACATTTTAATAGACGCTGTCAAGTTGCCTTCAAAGTGGCTGTACCAATTAAATACTCCCACCAGCAGTGTGTGTGAGTCTGGATTTCCCACACTCTTTCCAACACTTAATTCCACAAATATTTTTGGAATCCGAATCCTCTGTGCGAGAGACACTAACGAGGTTCTGGAGGTGGGGAGGAGGCAAACCAGGATATAAGCTACATGAGGCAAGGCATTGCGGATGCAAAGACAACATACTCAGACCAGAAATTCACCAAAGACTCACAGAACCGTATTGTGGAAATCAAAAGCAAGCAACAGGTTTTCAAGCCTTATCCAGCAGCCCATCGACCTTAGACAATAAGCCATAAAAATTAACTAATTCACTTTAGAGTGCTAAATGTGCTCAGATATGACTGGTAGGTTTAGCTCAAGACTGTGAAAAGGGCACGGCCTGCTTAACTTTCAAAATAAATCACATTTTTCCTTTATACATAGACATGTATTTGCCTTTGTATTTCCAAAACAAGGCTTAAAACATACATGCCATTTGACTAAGCAATTTATTTGGATATACCCTAGATAAATTATCTGAAAAATCTATAAAAACTTAAGTGCAACAATGTTCATTCATAGCCTTGTTTACTATCCTCAAAAATATGAACTGCCCACCAATCCAAAAAGAGGGAATTAAATAGTTAAATCTATTTAACTATTTAATCTAACATCATAGTACTTAGCGCTTAGCCTCATGGGAAGAGGGTTTATTTCATTCACAGAACCAGCAGAGCAGACTTCCCCCTCCCAATACCATGCTCTGAGAGAAGACATCTAGAATGGTGAAAATACATGACTGAGGGCTCAAACAGCCCAGGCTCAGAGCCTTCTTTGGCACCTGACAACACCGTCCAGCTTCGGCGTGACCACCTATAAGATGAGCACTGTGGATTTCACGTCAGATGAGGTCACAACTACACAGTGCTGAGACAATCGCTGGCATACGTACAATTAGGAACTCTCTAGATAGCAGTTTTTCTCTCACCCTCTGTTTTCCTTGTCAAAGATCGGTCTCTTCTACAGAAATCACTCGCATGAAAAGGAGCGAGAGGCAGGACTTCAGCTGGGATACTTGCTTTCTACTTGTCTCATGACATTGAAGAAAAGAGTGGTCTGGCTTACACACGGATGCTTTGAATACGTTCACCAATATTGTCTGATGGTTAGCAAGTGATCAGATTCTCTACCATTAGACAGACATCAGCACACACCCACGGACATGTGTTCATCTATCTACTTCCAAAACACAGGACCTCCGTCCCTGCTTCTGACTTCTCTGCATTGCATGCCACTAGAGTGTGCTGGAAAAGTGCAATGGGGCTGTACAGAGGAGGACCTGAAAGTGATCCACAGTCACATGACTCAGAACTGACCAATCAGAGTGTGATGGTTAATACTGAGTGTCAACTTGATCGGATTGAATTATGCAAAGTATTGATCCTGGCTGTGTCTGTAAGGGTGTTGCCAAAAAAGATGAACATTTGAGTCAGTGGCTGGGAGAGGCAGACCCACCCTTCATCTGGGGGGCACCACCTAATTAGCTGCCAGCGTGGCTAGAATATAAAGCAGGCAAAAAACGACAAAAGACAAGACTGAGCCAGCCGCCCAGCCTACACCTTTCTCCCGCGCTGGATGCTTCCTGCCCTTGAACATTGGACTCCAAGTTCTTCAGTTTTGAGACTCAGATGGGCCCTTCTTCCTCCTCAGCCTGCAGACAGCCTATTGTGGGACCTTGTGATCATGTGAGTTAATACTTAACAATCTCCCGTGCGTGTGTGCGTGTGTGTGTGTGTGTGTACTAATAGGATATATATCCTATCAGTTCTGTCCCTCTAGGGAACTCTAACTAACACACACAGTATTCCATCCGCCTGGCTTGGTGATGGGCTCACAGATGTGCGGGTCAGTCCAGTAATTTGCAATTTTAAGATATCCGAGGACAAAAACAAGTTCTCCTCTTTCTGTCAGGGAAGTTGAGTTTGAAGACTATAAGCCTGGAACCGCTGAGACCCACTGTGTTGACAGAGTCTGCCTGGGAAGGAAGCAGAACCAAGTTACGGGAAGACCTGAGTGTCCTAATGATCTTGTTTGAGTCCTCCGGTCAGGTCCTACCTGAAGCCAGATCTATGCCTGGACTCCAGTTACAGGTGCTTTTGCTCTGCTGCTCTCTCTCTCTCGCTCGCTCTCTCTCTCTTTCTCCCCCTCTCTCTCTCAGTTGAGCCTCTGCTCCACCACAAAAGAATATCCTGAAATAAGGATTTATAAGCAAAGAGTTTATTTGAGAAGCAATATCAGAGAACACCGGTTATGTAATCAGCAAGTGAGGGAAAGAGAAGACAGCCAGTAAAGGTGCATCATTGAGCAAATAACACCTAACGGGCAACTTGGGGCCGGTGCGGGGGCTCACGCCTGGAATCACTGGCCGGGTGCGGGGGCCCACGCCTGGAATCCCAGCACCTTGGGAGGCCGAGGCAGACAGATCACTTGAGACCAGGAGTTCGAGACCAGCTTGATCAACATGGTGAAACCCCATCTCTTCTAAAAATACAAAGATTAGCTGGGTGTGGGGGCACACACCTGTAGTCCCAGCTACTCAGGAGGCTGAGGCAAGGGAATTGCTTGAACCTGGCAGGCAGAGGTTGCAGTGAGCTGAGATAGTGACAGAGTAAGACTCTGTCTCTAAATAAATACATAAATATTAATTAATTAATTAATTAATTAATTAGTAAAGGGCAACTTGGGCTCGGTCCCACTTGGGAACTCTGGGAGGCCTTGTGGAAGGCATGTTTCAGAGCCACGCCATCCAAGAGGCAAAGGAGCTGGAGTATTCATCCCCCTCTCCTATCTGTCCCATGTCAGGCTCTTCCCAGGGCCCGCCCGTGCCCTTCATTTTGGGCCCACTGTGAGAATGGACAAGGCAGACTCGTCGGGCGGAGTTGCAGGGGCTGGCATTCAGCAGCCACAGTGCTGTGCACAGCCTCGAGGAGAAATGGGTGGGATACGCTTGCTTTGTATTGTTTGGGGTTTTTTGCAGGACAAGGACTATTAAACTAGGCTTTCTGCCATTTGCAAAGGAAACACATCCTGATTCGTATTAATATATGTGAGACTTCCACTCAATTAGAGGTCATCCTATTTAACCCTAGAATGTTTCTGGGATAAAACATCCCTGATTGCTTCCTAAATCTACTCCCATCCCCAACACGACACCGTCCCGTACAGGAAAATCTCCACCAGTACCTTTTGTGTCCTGCATCCACACTGGCCACAGCCAGCTTGATCTTCAGTAAGACCCGCTCGACTAGGAGTAGCCGCCAACCCTGAGGCTTTCCGAAGTCAGTGGGTACTCCAGGAAACCAGCACCGCCTTTACAGCTCCCTGCTCCATGTAACGTGCTGCGACCCAGTCACTGCACTAAGATAGGACGACCACCTACAGGAACGGCAGTGGGTACTCCGTGGCCCAGCGTGCCCACAAGGCTCTTGGTAGCTGCCCAGAGCTTCTATCTTCACCGTGCCTCACAAGAGGCAGACACCTTCCACCAAGGAAGCCAGTGAATAACTGGCTCGCAATCCTCCTGTGGCAAAGGTCTGAGGGGCAGGGGCCATAACACCTGTCTCTCCCACCAGAAGGATGCCTGGGACAGAGGGAGGAAGCGCAGCACATGCATCGTCTCCTGTAAGTTTGCTGCAAGGTGATAAATACCTTTTGTTTCTATTTTGAATGAGATCTTTCTTTTCCATTATTTTTTCTAAGTGGTTACTGTTGGAAATAGGAAAGCTATTGATTTTTGTGCATTTATTTTGTAACTTGCTGCCTTACTGAACTCTCATTATTTCTAATAGTTTTTCAGGTCAATTCTCCCAAAGGAAAAAAAAAAAGTTTAGGCAATGTGACAAAACTCATAAAAATGCATGAAATCAGCCACCACCATTCAATTTGTTCTAAGATGTGTATAAAATCAAGGTAGAAACAAAATTTCACCTGTGCTACGTGCAAACCGCCTGTTCCCGCCCACCCCACTGTCCTCCACCGAAAGGCTACTCCCCAGTGTAGGGAGGAAAGTCTTTGAGACCCAAACACAGAGAAGTCCTTTGCTGGAGTCAGATGGCCAGACTGTCGGGACCACAGTGGGTTCCCAAGCCGTGAGGAGAAGCCCAGGACAGAGGCTAGCTCTCTCAAACCTGACCCCAGCCTGCTGCCCATCACTCCAGCCCCTCTGCAGGCATCCAGTCACCCACGCTTCCAGCAGTCTTCAAGCCTAACTGAGCACCTACGG
This sequence comes from Aotus nancymaae, assembly GCF_030222135.1. Lineage (NCBI taxonomy): Eukaryota > Metazoa > Chordata > Mammalia > Primates > Aotidae > Aotus > Aotus nancymaae. The sequence continues at coordinate 2,975,404 of NW_026988452.1, forward strand.
TGTGCCAGGTTTGGGAATGCAAGAATACAAAAGGTCTAGTCCCTTCTTCAGACAACTTTCAAACACGGAGCCTTTCCACAGATGCGCCACATTTTGTTCTACCAGAATAAGCCTAGACAGCCTTCAATACACACTTCGTTACTGACTTTTCTTTGTGGGATGTGCCAACGCAGTCGACACTCTACCCAGACACCCTCCAACTCCTTTTACGGCTACTGTGTGTTGCTCTCCTGGCTTCCGTGTGACCTTGCTTCTGCTGCCTGCACCTGCGACTCCCGTTAGAGGACTGCCCTCAGGCGGCTGGAGCCTCTAGGCCCACACCTGCAGAGACTGGAGATGCCTGGGAGCCTACATCCCCCCAAGGTAGCCCTTGGCCGGTGATTGACAGGTGCAGGTGTGTCAGACTCAGAGATGTAACTCACGCTTCGGAGCCCCCTGAAGAACTGGGGTGAAGCTGCCCTGCAGGACTGCACGTTCTCTCCCCTGCCCTGCCTCGACTCCCTGACCAGTCTCCCAGGGAGCACTTCCTCAATGCATCACTTTCTCAGAAGCCTTCCTCTCGGGCTTTGCTTCTGGGGAACTCCACCTAAGACAGAACAAACATCTGACCTCCACTGCCACAGTTTCCCATCTGTCAGGCTGGCATAATCAGAAAGTCTCCCGAGAAAAAGATTAGAGTTCTATTATGAATTAAATTGTGTCCCCCTCAAAATTCATATGTTAAAGCCTTAAATCCTCAATGTGGTTATATTTGGAGACAGAGCCTATAAGGAAGTAATTAAGGCCAGGTGAGGTCACAAGGAAGGGACCCCGATCCAATAGGATTAGTGTCCTTATGAGAAAAGACACCAACAGCTCACATGCTGGCTGGTGTTCTCTCTCTCTCTGTCTCTCTCCCTTGCTTTCTCTCCCTGTCTCTCTCTCTCCCTGTCTCTCTCTCTCTCTCCCCCATTCTCTCTCCCCCCGCCACCCCTCGCCCGTATGCATAAAGAAGAAGGACACAGCAAGACGCTGCTCACCTACAAGTCAAGAGAAAGGCCACAGGATGAAACCTACCTTGCCAATACCTTGATCATGGGCTTTTGGCCTCTGTAGTTGTGAGAAGTAAATTTCTGTTGTTTCAGCCACACAGTCGATGATATTTTATATGGCAGCCCTAGCTGACTAATACAGATTGATTCCTTCACCTGTTCTGTGGCTCAGATCCTGGAACAGCCTCCTCCGTTTTATTCAAGTCACCAAGATCTTGTTCCACAAAACAAAATTCTTGTGGCTCTGAGGACAAGTCTGCCTCACCCTGTGAAAGATAAAATAAAATTGAAGCCATAGACCAGATGTTGGCAAACTTTCCTTGTAAAGGGCCAGATAGTAAATATCTTGGGTGCTGCAGGGCGCATGGACTCTGTGGTAACAACTCACTTCTGAATGGTAGTGCAGAAGCAGCCACAGACCTGATTTGTAAATGAATGAGTGTGGCTGGGTTCCAATAAAACTTTATTTAGAAAAGCACATCTCTGAGACCTGCAGGTATGTATCCAGCTGTGAACATGGGTCTCCGTTTTACAGGATGGGGTTTGCTAAAGTTGTCAAAAATAAGGCCTGCTTTAAGAGAAACCAAGTGAAATTCAGAAAACGATGAGAGGGTAAAACTGATTATTAAGAAACACTCAGTGATGCTGGATAAAAATGAGTACAACACATCCAAATACAGGAGGACAGTTTGGTGACAGAGATATCACTTGTCAGATTGCCTGTATAGAAGGGAATATGATTGTCTGTGCAGCTGAAGCATATAAACTGCCAAGATACAGTGCAATGCTGGACCTGACGGCCCGCTGCAGTGTACCGCACCGGCTGCTGCCTGCCCGCAGGCTTCTCAGTAGGTCTGGCATGGACTAGATTTATGAAGGCCAAGTGGAGGTGAATACGAGCGGAGACAAACACCATGTGGACAGCACTGATGGTCAGCTGGTGGCTCTACCTGCTATTCAGATGGATGGCTTGCCAGAACCACCACTGGTGATAAAGGTTTCGGAGCCCTGAAGGGAGCAGTGCATGGAGGCCTCTCTGTCTCTCACAGCACAGGACAGATTCCCTGGTTATGATGCTGAAAGCAAGACACTGTATGCACATCGGAAGTACATCGTGTGTCAGAATGTCGCAGATGACATGCGTTACGTAATGGAAGAAGCTGAAGATGCTTACAAGAAACAGTTCTCCCAACACATAAAGAACAGCGTAGGCCGGGCGCGGTGGCTCACGCCTGTAATCCCAGCACTTTGGGAGGCCGAGGCGGGTGGATCACAAGGTCAACAGATCGAGACCATCCTGGTCAACATGGTGAAACCCCGTCTCTACTAAAAATACAAAAATTAGCTGGGCATGATGGCGCGTGCCTGTAATCCCAGCTACTCGAGAGGCTGAGGCAGGAGAATTGCCTGAACCCAGGAGGCGGAGGTTGCGGTGAGCCGAGATCGCGCCATTGCACTCCAGCCTGGGTAACAAGAGCGAAACTCCGTCTCAAAAAAGGGAAAAAAAAAAAAAAAAAAAAAAGAAGAGCGTAACTCCAGACACGACGGAGGTGATGGAGAGGAAAGCTCACGCTGCTACACGAGAGAATCCAGGCTACGAGAAGAGGCCCAGGAAAGAGGCTAAAGAGAAAAGGTGGATCCAGCCCAAAATGTCCCTGCCCAGAAGAAACACCGGATCGCTCAGAAGAGGCAAGCTCCGTCAGGGCTCAAGAACGGGCTGCTGGGAGCTACACTGAATTTCCTATGAGAATTTTTCAGATAAAGACAATAAATTATTGACTACGCTGCTAAAAAAGGAAAAGAAGGAAATAAAAGCAGACCTCTTCAGGTTTCTGACCCGTGAACCAACTCTCTGAGCTGGAAGGGAGTTGAGCAAACCTCAGATCCACCCCAGATTGTGAAGACGAGGACAAACGCACACGGTGGGTGGGGCTCCCCAAGGTCTCCCAGGGAGCTCATGGCCATCAGACTAGAAACAGACACCCCCACTCCTCAATTCTCTTCCGAGGCTCAGAACCAAAGCTGAAGCGGGTGGGGCTAAACAGAAAAGGGTTCTAAGAATGTTGGTAATAGAAGGTAGAAGGCACTGCCGGAGGGGAGGGGAGGACAGAAGTCAGCAAAGAGCCAGGTACTGAGACAACCGTCAGCACTCCCGCCTGAGGCTCTGCCCCGCAGTGGGCAAGTCCACTCATCAACCACAACGAAGCGGCAATGATACTGAAAACAAGACGTTGAATGCAAATCCAAAGTACATCTTGGGTCAGAATGTTACAAATGACATGCATTACCTAATGGAAGAAGCTGAAGAAGCTGACCCTGACCTCCAAACCTCAGCAACCATGAGGCAGGGATGATACTGACCCTGACCTCCAACCCTCAACAACCATGAGGCAGGGATGATACTGACCCTGATCTCCAATCCTCAGCAACTATGAGGCAGGGATGATACTGACTCTGACCTCCAACCCTCAGCGACTATGAGGCAGGGATGATACTGACCCTGACCTCCAACCTTCAGCGACTATGAGGCAGGGATGATACGGACCGGGATGTCCAACCCACAGCGACTATGAGGCAGGGATAATACTGACCCGGAACTCCAAGCCTCAGCGACTACGAGGCAGGGATGATACTGACCCGGAACTCCAACCCCAGTGACTATGAGGCAGGGATTATACTGACCCAGAACTCCAATCCTCACTGACTATGAGGCAGGGATGATACTGACCTGGAACTCCAACCCTCAGCGACTATGAGGCACGGATGATACTGACCCTGACCTCCAACCCTCATCAACTATGACGCAGGGATGATACTGATCCTTACCTCAAACCCTCAGTGACTATGAGGCAGGGATGATACTGACCGTGACCTCCAACCTTCAGCGACTATGAGGCAGGGATGATACGGACCGGGAATTCCAACCCACAGCGACTATGAGGCAGGGATGATACTGACCCAGAACTCCAAGCCTCAGCGACTATGAGGCAGGGATGATACTGACCCGGAACTCCAACCCCAGTGACTATGAGGCAGGGATGATACTGACCCAGAACTCCAATCCTCACTGACTATGAGGCAGGGATGATACTGACCTGGAACTCCAACCCTCAGCAAATATGAGGCACGGATGATACTGACCCTGACCGCCAACCCTCATGAACCCTGAGGCAGGGATCATACTGACACAGAACTCCAACCCTCAGTTCCTAAGAGGCAGGGATGATACTGACTAGGCATTCCAGCCCTCTGCAACTATGAGGCAGGGATGATACTGACCCGGAAATCCAACCCTCAGTGAATATGAGGCAGGGATGATACTGACCCGGAACTCCAACCCTCAGTGACTATGAGGAAGGGATGATACTGACCCGGAACTCCAACCCTCAGTGACTATCAGGCAGTGATGATGCTGACCCAGAACTCCAATCCTCACTGACTATGAGGCAGGGATGATACTGACCCGGAACTCCAACCCCAGTGACTTTGAGGCAGGGATGATACTGACCCGGAACTCCAACCCTCAGTTCCTAAGAGGCAGGGATGATACTGACTAGGCATTCCAGCCCTCTGCAACTATGAGGCAGGGATGATACTGACCCGGAAATCCAACCCTCAGTGAATATGAGGCAGGGATGATACTGACCCGGAACTCCAACCCTCAGTGACTATGAGGAAGGGATGATACTGACCCGGAACTCCAACCCTCAGTGACTATCAGGCAGTGATGATGCTGACCCAGAACTCCAATCCTCACTGACTATGAGGCAGGGATGATACTGACCCGGAACTCCAACCCCAGTGACTTTGAGGCAGGGATGATACTGACCCGGAACTCCAACCCTCAGTTCCTAAGAGGCAGGGATGATACTGACTAGGCATTCCAGCCCTCTGCAACTATGAGGCAGGGATGATACTGACCCGGAACTCCAAGCCTCAGTGACTATGAGGCAGGGATGATACTGACCTTGACCTCCAAACGTCAGCAGCCATGAGGCAGGGATGATACTGACCCGAAACTCCAACCCTCAGTACCTATGAGGCAGGGATGATACTGAACCAGAACTCCAACCCTCAGTGACTATGAGGCAGGGATGATACTGACCCGGAACTCCAACCCTCAGTGACTATGAGGCAGGGATGATACTGTCCATGACCTCAAACCCTCAGCAACGATGACGTAGGGATGATACTGACCCTGACTTCCGACCCTCAGCGACTATGAGGCAGGGATGATACTGACGCTGAACTCCGACCCACAGCAACTATGATGCAGGGATGATAATGAAAATGACCTCCAACCCTCAGCAACTATGAGGCAGGGATGATACTGACGCTGACCTCCAACCCTTAGAGACTATGAGGCAGGGATGATACTCACCCTGACTTCCAACCCTCAGCACCCATGAGGCGAGGATGATACTGACCCGAAACTCCAATACTCAGCAACCATGAGGCAGGGATGATACTGACCCGGAACTCCAACCTTCAGTGACTATGAGGCAGGGATGATACTGACCCAGAACTCCAACCCTCAGCAACTATGAAGCAGGGATGATACTGACCCGAACTCCAATCCTCACTTATTATGAGGCAGGGATGATACACACCCTGACCTCTAACCCTCAGCAAACATGAGGCAGGGATGATACTGACCCGGAACTCCAACCCTCAGCAACTATGAGGTAGGGATGATACTGACGCGGAACTCCAACCCTCAGCAATTTGAGGCACGGATGATACTGACCCTGAGATCCAACCTTCAGCAACTATGAGGCAGGGATTATACTGACCCTGACCCCCAACCCTCAGCGACCATGAGGCAGGGATAATACTGACCCAGACTTCCAACCCTCACTGACTATAAGGCAGGGATGATACGGACCCAGAACTCCAACCCCCAGTGACTAGGAGGCAGGAATGATACTGACCCGGAACTCCAACAATCAGTGACTATGAGGCAGGGATGATACTGACGCTGACCTCCAAGCCTCAGCAGCCATGAGACAGGCATGATACTGACCTGGAATTCCAACCCTCAGTGACTATGAGGCAGGGAGGATACTGAACCGGAACTCCAAACATCAGCGACTATGAGGCAGGGATGATACTGACACGGAACTCCAACCCTCGGCGACTATGAAGCAGGTATGATACTGACTCGGAACTCCAACCCTCAGGGACTATGAGGCAGGGATGTTAATGACCCTGACCTCCAACCCTCACTGACTATGAGGCAGGGATGATACTGACCGTGACCTCCAACCCTCAGCAAGCATGAGGCAGGGATGATACTGACACTGACCTCCAACTCTCAGTGACTATGAGGCAGGGATGATACTGACCCGGAACTCCAACCCTCAGCGACTATGAGGAAGGGATGAAACTGACCCGGAATTCCAACCCTCAGCAACCATGAGGCAGGCATGATACTGACCCAGAACTCCAACCTTCAATGACTATGAGGCAGGGATGATAATAACCCTGACCCTTACCGCCAACCCTCAGTGACTATGAGGCAGGGATGATACTGACCCGGAAATCCAATCCTCACTGATTATGAGTCAGGGATGATACTCACCCTGACCTCTAACCCTCAGTAACCATGAGGCAGGGATGATACTGATGCGGAATTCCAACCCTCAGTGACTATGAGGTAGGGATGATACTGACCCGGAACTCCAACCCTCAGCGATTTGAGGCAGCGATGATACTGACCCTGACCTCCAACTTTCAGCAACTATGAGGTTGGGATGATACTGACCCTGACGTGCAACCCTCAGCGACCATGAGGCAGGGATGATACTGACGCAGACCTCCAACCCTCAGTGACCATAATGCAGGGATGATACTGACCCAGACCTCCAACCCTCAGTGACTATGAGGCAGGAATGACACTGACCCGGAACTCCAACCCTCAGTGACTATGAGGCAGGGATGATACTGACACTGACCTCCAACCCTCAGTGACTATGAGGCAGGGATGATACTGACCCTGACCTCCAACCCTCAGCAACTATGAGGCAGGGATGATACTGACCCGGAACTCCAACCCTCAGTGACTATGAGGCAGGTATGATACTGACCCGGAACTCCAACAATCACTGAGAGGCAGGGATGATACTGACCCGGAACTCCAAACCTCAGCAACTATGAGGCAGGAATGATACTAACCCTGACCTCAAACCCTCAGCAACCATGAAGCAGGGATGATACTGACCCGGACCTCCAACCCTCAGCAACGATGAGGCAGGGATGATACTGACCTGAAACTCCAACCTTCAGTGACTATGAGGCAGGGATGATACTGACCCTGACCTCAAACCCTCAGCAACCATGAAGTAGGGATGATACTGACCCTGACCTCTGACCCTCAGCGACTATGAGGCAGGGATGATACTGACCCTGACCTCCGACCCTCAGCAACCATGAGGCCAGGATGATACTAACTCTGTCCTCCAACCCACAGCGACTATGATGCAGGGATCATGCTGAAACTGACCTACAACACTCAGCAACTATGAGGCAGGGATGATACTGACCCTGACCTCCAACGCTTATTGACTATGAGGCAGGGATAATACTCACCCTGACATCCAACCCTCAGCAACCATGAGGCAGGGATGATACTGACCCAGAACTCCAACCCTCAGTGACTATCAGGTAGGGATGATACTGACCCGGAACGCCAACCCTCAGCAATTTGAGGCAGGGATGATACTGACCCTGACCTCCAACCTTCAGCAACTATGAGGCAGGGATAATATTGACCCTTACCTCCAACCCTCAGCGACCATGAGGCAGGGATGATACAGGCCCGGACCTCCAACCCTCAGTGACTAAAAGGCAAGGATGATACTGACCGGGAACTCCAACCCTCAGTGACTATGAGGCAGGAATGATACTGACCCGGAACTCCAACCCTCAGTGACTATGAGGCTGGGATGATACTGACCCTGACCTCCAACCCTCAGTGATTATGAGGCAGGGATGATACTGACACGTAACTCCAACCCTCAGTGACTATGAGGCAGCGATGATACTGACCCTGACCTCCAACCCTTAGCAACCATGAGGAAGGGATTATACTGACCCGGAACTCCAACCCTCAGTGACTATGAGGCAGGGATGATACTGACCCGGAACTCCAACCCTCACTGACTAAGAGGCAGGGATGATACTGAACCGGAACTCCAAACCTCAGCAACTATGAGGCAGGAATGATACTGACACTGACCTCTAACCCTCAGCAACCATGAGGCAGGGATGATACTGACCCGGACCTCCAATCCTGAGCAACCATGAGGCAGGGATGATACTGACCTGGAACTCCAACCTTCAGTGACTATGAGGCAGGGATGATACTGATCCTGACCTCCAACGCTCAGCAACTGTGAGGTAGGGATGATACTGACAAGGATCTCCAACCCTCTGCAACTATGAGGCAGGGATGACACTGACCCTGACGTACAAGCCTCAGGACCCATGAGGCAGGCATGATACTGACCTGGAACTCCAACCCTCAGTGACTATGAAGCAGGGATGATTCTGAACCGGAACTCCAAACATCAGCGACTATGAGGCAGGGATGATACTGACCCGGAATTCCAACCCTCAGCGACTATGAGGTAGGGATGTTACTGGCCCTGACCTCCAATCCTCAGCGACTATGAGGCTAGGATGATACTGACCCAGAACTCCAACCCTCAGTAACTATGAGGCAGTGATGATACTGACCCGGAACTCCAATCCTCACTGACTATGAGGCAGGGATGATACTGACCCAGAATTCCAATCCTCACTGACTATGAGGCAGGGATTATACTCACCCTGACCTCTAACCCTCAGCAACCATGAGTCAGGGATGATACTGACCCGGAACTCCAACCCTCAGTGACTATGAGGCAGGGATGATACTGACCCGGAACTCCAACCCCAGTGACTATGAGGTAGGGATAATACTGACCTGGAACTCCAACCATCAGTGACTATGAGACAGGGATGATACTGACCCAGAACTCCAACCCTCTGCGACTATGACGCCAGATACTGACCCTGACCTCCAAACCTCAGCAACCATGAGGCAGTTATAATACCGACCCGGAACTCCAACCCTCCGAAACTATGACGCAGGGATGATATTGACCCAGAACTCCAACCCTCACTGACTATCAGGCAGGGATGATACTGACCCTGCCCTCCAACCCTCAGCGACCATGAGGCAGGGATGATATTGACCCGGAACTCCAACCATAGGTGACTATGAGGCAGAGATGATACTGACCCGGAACTCAAACCCTCAGGGACTATGAGGCAGGAATGATACTGACCCTGACCTCCAACCCTTAGCAACCATGAGGAAGGGATGATAGTGACCCTGACCTCCAACCCACAGCAACCATGAGGCAGGGATGATACTGACTCTGACCTCCAAACCTCAGTGACTATGAGGCAAGGATGATACTGACCCCGAACTCCAACCCTCAGCGACTATGAGGCAGGGGTCATACTGACCCGGAATTCCAACCATCAGCGATTATGAGGCAGGGATGATACTGACCCGGAATTCCAACCCTCAGCAACCATGAAGCAGGGATGATACTGACCCAGGACTCCAACCCTCAGCGACTATAAGGCAGGAATTATACTGACCCTGACCTCTAACCCTCAGCAAACATGAGGCAGGAATGATACTGACCCTGACCTCCAACCCTCAGCAACCATGAGGCAGGGATGATACTGACCTGGACCTCCAACCCTCAGTCACTATGTGGCAGGGATGATACTGACCCTTACCTCCAACCCTCACTGACTATGAGGCAGGGATTATACTGACTCTGACCTCCAACCCTCAGTAACTATGAGGCAGGGATGATAGTGACCCAGAACTCTATCCATCCGTGACTATGAGACAGGGATGATACTGACCCGGAACTCCAACCCTCAGCGACTATGAGGCAGGTATGATACTGACCCGGAACTCCAACCTTCAGTGACTACGAGGCAGGGATTATACTGACCCGGTAATCCAACCCTCAGTGACTATGAGGCAGGGATTATACTGACCCTGACCTCAAACCCTCAGCAAACATGAGGTAGGGATGATACTGACCTTGACCTCCGACCCTCAGCGACTATGAGGCAGGGATGATAATGACCCTGACCTCCGACTCTCAGCAACCATGAGGAAGGGATGATACTGACGCTGACCTCCGACCCTCAGCGACTATGATGCAGGGATGATACTGAAACTGACGTCCAACGCTCAGCAACTATGAGGCAGGGTTGATACTGAAACTAACCTCCAACCCTTAGCGACTATGACGCAGGGATGATACTCACCCTGACCTCCAACCCTCAGCAACCATGAGGCGAGGATGATACTGACCCGGAACTCCAACACTCAGCAACCATGAGGCAGGGATGATACTGAACCGGAACTCCAACCTTCAGTGACTATGAGGCAGGGTTGATACAGACCCGGAACTCCAACCCTCAGCGATTTGAGGCACGGATGATACTGACCCTGATATCCAACCTTCAGCAACTATTAGGCAGGGATGATACTGACCCTGACGTCCAACCCCCAGCAACCATGAGGCAGGGATGATACCGACCCGGACCTCCAACCCTCAGTGACTATAAGGCAGGGATGATACTGACCCAGAACTCCAACGCTCAGTGACTATGAGGCAGGAATGATACTGACCCGGAACTCCAACCCTCAGTGACTATGAGGCAGGGATGATACTGACCCTGACCTCCAACCCTCAGTGACTATGAGGCAGGCATGATACTGACCCGGAACTCCAACCCTCACTGACTAAGAGGCAGGGATGATACTGACCCGGAACTCCAAACCTCAGCAACTATGAGGCAGGAATGATACTGACCCAGAACTTCAACCCTCAGTGACTATGAGGCAGGGATGATACTGACCTGGAACTCCAACGCTCACTGACTAAGAGGCAGGGATGATACTGAACCGGAACTCCAAACCTCAGCAACTATGAGGCAGGAATGATACTGACCCTGACCTCCAACCCTCAGCAACCATGAGGCAGGGATGATACTGACCCGGACCTCCAACCCTCAGCAACCATGAGGCAGGGATGATACTGACCCTGACCTCCAACCCTCAGCAACCATGAGGCAGGGATGATACTGACCCGGACCTCCAACCCTCAGCAACCATGAGGCTGGGATGATACTGACCCGGACCTCCAACCATCAGCGACCATGAGGCAGGGATGATACTGACCCGGAACTCGAAACCCTCAGCAACTATGAGGCAGGGATGATACTGACCCTGACCTCCAACACTCATCAACCATGAGGCAGGGATGATAGTGACCGAGAACTCCAACCCTCAATTCCTATGATGCAGGGATGATACTGACCCGGAACTCCAACCCTCAGTGACTATGAGGCAGTGATGATACTGACCCGGAACTCCAATCCTCACTGACTATGAGGCAGGGATGATACTGACCCGGAACTCCAATCCTCACTGACTATGAGGCAGGGATGATACTCACCCTGACCTCTATCCCTCAGCAACCATGAGTCCGGGGTGATACTGACCCGGAACTCCAACCCTCAGTGACTATGAGGCAGGGATGATACTGACCCGGAACTCCAACCCTCAGTGACTATGAGGCAGGGATGATACTCACCCGGAACTCCAACCCCAGTGACTATGAGGTAGGGATAATAATGACCCGGAACTCCAACCATCAGTGACTATGAAACAGGGATGAAACTGACCCGGAACTCCAACCCTCAGCGACTACGACCAAGGGATGATACTTAACCTGACCTCCAACCCTCAGCAACCATGAGGCAGGGATAATACTGACCCGGAACTCCAACCCTCCGCAACTATGAGGCAGGGATGATACTGACCCTGACCTCCAACCCTCATCAACCATGAAGCAGGGATGATACTGACCCAGAACTCCAACCCTCAGTTCCTAAGAGGCAGGGATGATACTGACCCGGAACTCCAAACCTCAGTGACTATGAGACAGGGATGATACTGACCCTGACCTCAAACCCTCAGCAACCATGAGGTAGGGATGATACTGACCCTGACCTCCGAACCTCAGCGACTATGAGACAGGGATTATACTGACCCTGACCTCTGACGCTCAGCAACAATGAGGCAGGGATGATACTGATGCTGACCTCCGACCTGCAGCGACTATGATGCAAGGATGATACTGAAACTGACCTCCAACCCTCAGCAACTATGACGCAGGGATGATACTGACCGTGACCTCCAACCCTTAATGACTATGAGGCAGGGATGATACTCACCCTGACCTCCAACCCTCAGCAACCATTAGGCGAGGATGATACTGACCCGGAACTCCAACACTCAGCAACCATGAGGCAGGGATGATACTGATCCGGAACTCCAACCTTCAGTGACTATGAGGCAGGGTTGATACAGACCCGGAACTCCAACCCCAGTGACTATGAGGCAGGGATGATACTCACCCTGACCTCTATCCCTCAGCAACCATGAGTCCGGGGTGATACTGACCCGGAACTCCAACCCTCGGTGACTATGAGGCAAGGATGATACTGACCCGGAACTCCAACCCTCAGTGACTATGAGGCAGGGATGATACTGCGCCGGAACTCCAACCCTCAGTGACTATGAGGCAGGGATGATACTGACACAGAACTCCAACCCTCAGTGACTATGAGGCAGGGATGATACTGACCCGGAACTCCAACCCCAGTGACTATGAGGTAGGGATAATAGTGACCCGGAACTCCAACCATCAGTAACTATGAGACAGGGATGAAACTGACCCGGAACTCCAACCCTCAGCGACTATGACGAAGGGATGATACTGACCCTGACCTCCAACCCTCAGCAACCATGAGGCAGGGATAATACTGACCCGGAACTCCAACCCTCCGCAACTATGAGGCAGGGATGATACTGACCTGACCTCCAACCCTCATCAACCATGAGGCAGGGATGATACTGACCCAGAACTCGAACCCTCAGTTCCTAAGAGGCAGGGATGATACTGACCCGGAACTCGAACCGTCTTTGACTATGAGGCAGGAATGATACTGACCCTGACCTCCGACCCTCAGTGACTATGAGACAGGGATTATACTGACCCTGACCTCCGACCCTTAGCAACCATGAGGCAGGGATGATACTGACGCTGACCTCCGACCCGCAGCGACTATGATGCAGGGATGATACTGAAACTGACCTCCAACCCTCAGCAACTATGAGGCAGGGATGATACTGACCCTGACCTCCAACCTTTAACGAATATGAGGCAGGGATGATACTCACCCTGACCTCCAACCCTCAGCAACCATGAGGCAGTGATGATACTGACCCGGAACTGCCACCCACAGTGACTATGAGGCAGGGATGATACTGACCCGGAGGGGGATGATACTGACCCTGAACTCCAACCCTCAGCAACTATGAGGCAGGGATGATACTGACCCTGACCTCTAACCCTCAGCGATTTGAGGCAGGGATGATACTGACTCTGACCTCCAACCCTCAGCAACTATGAGGCAGGGATGATACTGACCCTGACCTCCATCCTTCAGCGACCATGAGGCAGGCATGATACTGACCTGGACCTCCAGCCCTCAGTGACTATAAGGCAGGGATGATACTGACCCGGAACTCCAATCCTCAGTGACTATGAGGCTGGAATGATACTGACCCGGAACTCCAACCCTCAGTGACTATGAGGCAGGGATGATCCTGACCCTGACCTCCAACCCTCAGTGACTATGAGGCAGGGATGATACTGACACTGACCTCCAACCCTCAGTGACTATGAGGCAGGGATGATACTGACACGGAACTCCAACCCTCAGTGACTATGAGGCAGGGACGATACTGACCCAGAACTCCAACCCTCACTGACTATGAGGCAGGGATGATACTGACCCGGAACTCCAAACCTCAGCAACTATGAGGCAGGAATGATACTGACCCTGACCTCCAACCCTCTGCAACCATGAGGCAGGGATGATACTGACCTGGACCTCCAACCTTCAGCAACCATGAGGCAGGGATGATACTGACCCCGAACTCCAACCCTCAGCGACCATGAGGCAGGGATCATACTGACCCGTAACTCCAACCCTTAGCGACTATGAGGCAGGGATGATACTGACCCTCACCTCCAACCCTCAGCAAGCATGAGGTAGGGATGATACTGACCCCGAACTCCAACCCTGAGTTTCTATGAGGCAGGGATGATACTGACCCGGAACTCCAACCCTCAGTGACTATGAGGCAGGGATGATACTGACGCTAACCTCCAACCCTCAGCAACCATGAGGCAGGGATGATACTGACCCTGACCTCCAACCCTCAGCAACTATGAGGCAGGGTCCAACCCTCAGTGACTATGTGGCAGGTATGATACTGACGCTAACCTCCAACCCTCAGCAACCATGAGGCAGGGATGATACTTACCCTGACCTCCAACCCTCAGCGACTATGAGGCAGGGATGATACTGACCCTGACCTCCAACCCTCAGTGACTATGAGGCATGGATGATACTGACCCTGACCTCCAACCCTCAGTGACCATGAGGCAGGGATGATACTGACCCAGAACTCCAACCCTCAGTGACTATGAGGCAGGGATGATACTGACCCTGAACCCCAACACCCCATTGTTCTTCAAAGGAAGATGCGAGGCTGGTCCCTCCCCCAGCTGCTGAAGATCAGGGTGAGGGACAAGGGAAGAGGAGGCCAGTGACTGAGGCTGCTAGAGCAGTGCATAGGGCGGGACCTTTGGTCTACACCAACACTGTGACTGTAATGCTCACTTTTACAAGGGTGGCTCAATTCATGCTCTCACAGAGTTGTGCTTTAGGCATGAAGTTGTGGGCCTATTTTGAGACATCAGCTGCACAAACTTTCACCTGTGGCTAATACTGAGAGAGGTCATGTAGGGCTTGCAGCCTCCTTGCCGGGCCCAGGAGAAGATAAAGGACACCTGTCAGTTGTCAGGATCTGTGGTGCCCTCTCGCCCTCGCTCTCCCTGTCTCTCTCTCTCTCTGTCTCTCTCCCTGTCTCTGTCTCTCCCCCTCGCTCTCCCTGTCTCTCTCGCTCTCTCTCTCCCTCTCTCTCTCCCCCCTCCCTGTCTCTCTCTCTCCCTGTCTCTCTCTCTCCCTCTCTCTCTCTCCCTGTCTCTCTCTCTCTCCGTCTGTCTCTCTCTCCCTGTCTACCTCTCTCTCTCTCTCCCTGTCTCTCTCTCTCCGTCTCTCTCTCTCCCTCTCCCTCCCTCTCTCTCCCTCTCTCTCTCTCCCTGTCTCTCTCTCCCTCTGCCTCCCTCTCCCTCCCTCTCTCTCCCTCTGTCTCCCTCTCTCTCTCTCCCTCTCTCCCTCTCCCTGTCTCTCTCTCTCTCCCTCTCTCTCTCCCTCTCTCTCTCTCTCCCTGTCTCTCTCTCTCTCCCTCTCTCTCTCCCTCTCTCTCTCCCTCTCTTCCTCTCTCTCTCCCTCTCTCTCTCCCTGTCTCTCCCTCTCTCTCTCTTCCTCTCTCTCTCCCTCTCTCTCTCTGTCTCTCTCCCTCTCTCTCTCTGTCTCTCTCTCTCCGTCTCTCTCTCTCCCTCTCCCTCCCTCTCCGTCTCTCTCTCTCCCTCTCCCTCTCTCTCCCTCTCTCTCTCTCCCTGTCTCTCTCTCCCTCTGCCTCCCTCTCCCTCCCTCTCTCTCCCTCTGTCTCCCTCTCTCTCTCTCCCTCTCTCCCTCTCCCTGTCTCTCTCCCTCTCCCTGTCTCTCTCCCTCTCCCTGTCTCTCTCTCTCTCCCTCTCTCTCTCCCTCTCTCTCTCTCCCTCTCTCTCTCCCTGTCTCTCCCTCTCTCTCTTCCTCTCTCCCTCTCTCTCTCTCCCTCTCTCTCTCCCCGTCTCTCCCTCTCTCTCTCCCCGTCTCTCCCTCTCTCTCCCCCTGTCTCTCTCTCTCCCTCTCCCTGTCTCTCTCTCTCCCTGTTTGTCTTTCTGTCTCCCCTTCTCTCTCCCCCTCTCTCTTCCTCTCCCTCTCTCTCCCCTGTCTGTCTCCCTCTCTTTCCCTGTCTTTCCCTCTCTCTCTCTCTCTTCCTCTCTCCCCGTCTCTCTCCCCCCCCTTCTCCCTCTCTCTCTTCCCTCTCTCTCTCCCTCTCTCTCTCCCTCTCTCTCTCCCTCTCTCTCCCTCCCTCTCTCTCTTCCTCTGTCTCTCTCCCTCTCTCTCTCTGTCTCTCCCTGTCTCTTCCTTTCTCCCCCTCCCCCTCTCTCTCTCTCTGTCTCTCTCCCTCTCTCTCCCTCTCTCTCTCCCCCCCCCCCGTCCCCCCCCCCCCCCCGCCATTTCTTGCCACAGATGAGAGCTTCTCAACAGATGCAGGGAAGGGAGCCTCTGCTCATGGCCGCTTTGAGACTCCTCACAGCCCCACAAGGTTCCTTTGGGCCCCGTCAGAAGTCTGGGCCCACCCAGCATGAAAATCTCCCAAGTCAGAGCCTCAAGTTTTAGAGAAAGAAATTTACAGATGTGCAAAGAGAAAAGAAAAGGGGACGTTTGGTCCGCAGCAGAGGAGCGATTCTATTTGGAACTGTTTGACCACCTCACTGCCAAGGAAAAATAAACCAAGCACAGCACCAGCACCCTAGAAACAGACTTTTTAAATCTTCGTATCAACAAGATTTCGGCCTTCAATCATCCCAAATTAAATAGAACCTAAGCGGCAGGAGTCACTGTAGATACGGAGGGGAAAGAAAGGAGACAAAAAAAAAAAAAAAAAAAAAGCTTTGCATCACGTGACTTTATGCTGCAGAAACTAATGAGAAACACACCACATTTCCAGAACCCTCTTTCTAGTCAGGGCTCCCGCTGAGATAAAAGGTCAAGAGGAGAGACGGAGGGAGCGGGAGGAGCGGGGAAGGCACTTTGACTGCAGAGTCAGCCCCAAATTTCATACGAGCTGCTATCGGGTCTGATAGTGTAGACTGATTATTTTCTTTGAATGCCAGATGTGAAGCGCTTGCATAAAAGAACCGCAAACATTACCCATTTAAAAACAAATCGACCCAAGCTGCATTCACTGCGCAAAGAACTTTCCATGCCAGGCGCTGCAGAGAGCGCCACGCGCGGGGCGGGAGCGGCTGGCCGGGGCGGTGCGTCCCGCTGCTGCCCCCTGCAGGCCGTGAGCCCCGGGCTGGCCAGGAGGCCGGCCAAGTCCGGGCGAGCCAGGCCTCTGCACCTCAGTGGAGGCTCCATCCAGCTCAGGGTGGCAGAAGAATGCTCCTCCACAAGGTGACAGGCCTTGGCTGGAAGCACTGAGCTGGGCCTGGGCCTCAGCGTTACACACGTTGTCTCGTGCGACCATTAACTCTGCAAGGTAGAGACTGCAACCCCTTTCACAGATGAAAAATTGAGACGTTGAGAGATTTACCCACTGGATGCAACTGGCTTATCCAGTTTCGGTATTTGACACCAGCGTCCCTTCCATGGCGCTATGTGCAGCTGGCCATCAACACCACGATCCTCGCCTTGGGGAAGACGGAATGATGGAACTGCAGCTCCAATACCAAACGGGACCATACCAGCCAGGAAGATGCCCAGCCCGCCCAGTCCACAGGGCCAGGCTGGGAGTAGGGCGGCAGAAGGGCTCTTCCCATGCCTCAGGCTGGGTGTGGTCCTGGATGAGGGGTCCTCACCCCTGCTGAGGAGTTAGGGGGGCTTCTTGTTCCCAGGCCCTGCAGAGGACCAGGCCCTGAGCCAGCGCTCGGGAGAGTTTGTAGAGCAAGAAACATCCTGACCACACTCTGGCCTCTGGAATCTCTGCCTTTCTGCACCAGCCCTGGCGGTTTTGGGCTGTGTCTCCTCACACAGGCACCGAGTCTAAACACCAAGCCAGCGCTACCTCTGAGCAGACCCTTCCCATTTGGCTGCAGCTACAAATCAGTGTCGGACACTCAGGATCCGTGAACTTCAGAGGGGCCGGGGCACGCAAGGGCCTTCCCAGTGACCTGCTTAATCTCATGTTGAAGGGACTCCGGCCTTGCTGCTCTGGGCCCTCTGGCCTGCCTCCTCCTGGCTGTCACGGGAACAAGACCAGACACTCCAGAGGTCGTTTGGTTTTCTGCCTGCGTTGTTAGGTTAAGACTCCGTAGTGTGCCTTGGGTTTTCCTTCCTTCCTGAACCCTCCGAGGTGGGCCACTCACCTCTCTGACCTCATCTCCCAAACAGCTCCTTCCCCAGCAAGGAGAAGCTGCTTCGCGGCCTTCCACCTCTGAATTTTGGTTTTTTGTTGTTGTTGTTGTTTTTGTTTTTTAAGACAGAGTCTCATTCTGTCGCCCAGGCTGGAGTGCAGTGGCGCAATCTCAGCTCACTGAAACCTCCACCTCCCAAGTTCAAGAGATTCTCCTGCCTCAGCCTCCCGAGCATCTGAGATTACAGGCATGTGCCACCATGCCCACCTAATTTTTGTATTTTTAGTAGAGACGGGGTTTCACCATGTTGGCCAAGCTGGTCTCGAACTCCTGACCTAAGGGGATCCACCTGCCTCGGCCTCCCAAAGTGCTGGGATTACAGGCGTGAGCCACCGCGCCTGGCCCCACTTCTGCACTTTTGTACAAGTTGCTCCTTTGCCTGGAAGATCTTCTGCCACTTCCTCACGTGGCTGAGTGGACTTGTCAGACAACGCTTGAGACTCCCTCCCCCTCCTGCATGCCCCTGCCCTGAGCTCCCACCTCACCCCTCCCGTGCATTTCTGTGACCTTGACTTCCCGCTGGCCTGTCTCAGGTGTAACAACTCAGCTAAGATTTGGCTGATCCCCTAACTGCTTTTCATCTGCATGTGACCACCCCATGTCTTCACTTGCTGCACTGGAAACTGGGGCTTCAGACCTGTCTACAGGACTAAATGTTTGCCTTTGGGTTTGTTCTGGGAGGATAATTTCCCTTCCAGCCCCACTCCCTGCCCAGGGGAGCCAGAGAAAGAAGCCAGTTCTATCATTCCAGTGTGATTCGGCCAGAATTGCCTATGGGGCCCTGGGGTGGAGTGACAGGCCCAAGGAAGTGTCACTGAACTGTGGCTCTAGGTCCACCCCTGCAGGCTGACCCATTAGAGCTTCCTCCTCCTGAGAGGGCTGGCCAGGTTATTCCCGCATGTAACCGGGAGCTACAGGAGGGCTCCTCAGAGGCGAGGCTTCTTTTCTTTGCCCCTGGAATGGCTGCCTGGAGGATCTGGCTCAGAGAAGTTTGTCTATCATTCTTGAGTAAACCATAGGGACAGAGCACAATGTATCAGTCATTTACACCTCAGTGAAAACAAATGAGTAGGATCCAGTCTTTGAATCCCAGATCTTAGGACCAAAGGGGACCTTACCAACCAACGTCCTTTCTGTCTAGCTGGCTTCCTGCCTTTCCATCGGTGCAGGTGCTATAGCGTGATACATTTGTAAATTACAGCTCCTGCCCCGCCCCCTTTGCACAGCCCCCAACTATTCTAATCAATGTTGAATTTGAGCACTAACCATGAACCTTATAAAAACAGGCATCTCTTCATGAAATTACAAGAAGGGCGCGGTGGCTCACGCCTGTAATCCCAGCACTTTGGGAGGCCGAGGCAGGTGGATCATGAGGTCAAGAGATCGAGACCATCCTGGTCAACATGGTGAAACCCCGTCTCTACTAAAAATACAAAAAATTAGCTGGGCGTGGTGGCGCGTGCCTGTAATCCCAGCTACTCAGGAGGCTGAGGCAGGAGAATTGCCTGAACCCAGGAGGCGGAGGTTGCAGTGAGCCGAGATCGCGCCATTGCACTCCAGCCTGGGTAACAAGAGTTAAACTCCGTCTCAAAAAAAAAAAAAACAGAAATTACAAGAAATGAAAAGGCACCAGGTCCAATGCCATCTGTTACCTGCCAAGCTTCTGGATGAAGCTCTGTGACCTGGGAGGCTGCTGGACACCCTTTGGGCCTTCGACAGGAGAAGGGAGGGAGGGTGCATCACGAGCTGCCTCACTGGCCCAAGGTTGGAGGTGATGACCCTCAGGCGATGAGAGGGCTGCTACCGCAAAGAAAAGTGTCTTGCATGTTCTAATTCACCACGCCCAGTGTGACTTCAACCAGCAGCACCAGATGGATCAATGAAAACTATACCCTGGAAGTGTCCCTGTGCCTAACAGAAGCCTAATGTTGCTTGGGGGTGGAGCGACCCCTTTTTCCTCATTCCCGCAAAGGCAACCCCCCTCCCTGCAGCAAGACACACAGAGAGCAGGGCTCACCCTTTCCACTCTCCCAGCTCCCCTCAACCCCCCTCCTTTCCTCTGCTCCATCCCAGAAGAAAGAAGTAGATGGGGCGTGGGGAACAGCTGGGCCCAAGCAAGGGCCTTGAGGCTGGGGGTGAGTACAAAGCAGGTGAGAACCTCAGGGAGAACTACTTTTAAGCCTCCATCTGGTAGCAAATGAAAATGTGTAAAGTCAGGCACATGGCTTTCCATTGCAGCAACGTGTCTTTGAGCAGGAGAGGCCATCTGGGGATAGTGGCAAGGCCCCTGGTTTTTTCAAGCTCCCTCTGCCACAAACTAGCCTGCAAGGGATATAGATGCACCTGCCTTATAGGACATGACAAAACCCTTAGAACCATGCCTTGTGCATGAAAAATGCTATCTAGGAGGAGGAGGAGGAGGCATAAATAGCTAACAGAGGACTTGGCACCGTAGTGGAGCCACCGTAAGCATATAGAGCACTTCACAGTTTGCAAAGCCCTCTTGGTTCTGTTCTTACATGTGTGGCTCACAACAGCCCTACAAGGCACAAGCTGTCCCCACATCACACACGAAAACACTGGCGTTGTGAAATCCACATGGATTTCTCAATGGATATCAAAACAAGATGCCAGGAAAGGAGAAAAAGAGAATGGTTCTGATGAGCCCAAGCAGAATGTTGCCATAAGGAAATTTAGAAAGATGCTTCCCTGCCAGTTGGCGTCATGCACATTTGGGGGTCTCGTAGGACCAGAGCTGCATTTTACACATGTGGGAAAAAGTGGGGTACCGCAATCTTTTCAAAGTCCAAATACAACTGTTTGTGTAACCCACAGATACATACAGGCAGAGCAAGGGTATTGCCCAGGCTCCTAATTCCAGCTTCCCTGATGGTTTCAGGCACCTCCTGCAGCCAACAACGACATTCAGCCCGGGGTTTGCAGATGGGCGTAGGCAGAGCTCAGCAGGCCTGCACGTGGGATTGCTGCCCTGCGCGTGTCCAAGGCCTCCTGCCCCGTCCTGGTTTCTGTTAGATATAGGAGCACAGTCACCTGCCCTCTGCTACTGCAGCCTCTGCCAAACCCTTCCACGGCCCGCTTATGCCTGCATCTGAGCGCCACCTAGTGGCACGTGTTGGGCATGGCGTTCTTTCAGGACCACCCGCCTCCATTCAGAGCCATTCAGTGTGAAATAGACACTTCGATTTAGCCCTTCTGTGACCTGGACCCTTTGTGACCATGTTCACATGGCCTTCCTTTTGCTAGTCCCTTAGCTTTATGTATGCCGAACAGCCTGAAGGCACTAACCTGGCCAATTGTAAATCTAGCCAGATATCGTGTGAGCACCCTTCGTCCCTCCCATAAAGCCTCGGCTCTGTGTTGTTCCAAAGGCATGACTTGGGCTGAACTAGCAGCAAATGGAAAGAATACAAAACTAGGGGTCCAAAGACCTGAGTTCCAATTGCACCATCTCCACTAGAGAGCTAGATGGACTTGGTAAGTCATGCGAGTGCCCAAATCCACCTGTCCCATCAGTAAAATTGGAATAGCAATACCGATCATTGACATCACATGTTGCGGCATATGTGCTAAGCTGACACGTGATACTTCTCAGCAAGAAGCCAGAATATGGTCTAAGAGATTTCCTACACATTTTTAAGAAATGGGTAGCAATCTGTGGGCCCTGTTCTTCCTTGCCTTTGCACATGCTGGTTCTCTGCCAAACATGCGCTTAACTCCACTCCTCCCAGCTAACTCCTCCCACATGCACTGTCTCCTCCAGAGAGTCTTCCGTCACCCACCTCGCCCGCCTCACCCTCCCCACCCGCCTCACCCGCCTCACCCTACCTCACCCGCCTCACCCTACCTCACCCGCCTCACCCACCTCACCCTACCTCACCCGCCTCACCCTACCTCGCCCGCCTCACCCTACCTCACCCTACCTCACCCACCTCACCCGCCTCACCCACCTCACCCACCTCACCCATCTCGCCCACCTCACCAACCTCCGGGCTCCCTTAACATACTGTTGGGGATTCATCACACTTTCTTGTACTCATTTGTTTCTTGGGTCTTTTCCCTACTAAACTGCACGCTCTTTGAGCGCAAGGAGTGTGTCTTGTTCACTCTTATATCACTGCATGACAGGCTCTCAATCCAACCTTGTGTGGAATGCCTTACAAAGAGAACTAAATAGGCTGGGAGCAGTGGCTCATGCCTGTAACCCAGCACTTTGGGAGGCCGAGGTGGGTGGATCACCTGAGGTTAGGAGTTCAAGACCAGCCTGACCAACATGGAGAAACCCCGTCTCTACTAAAAATACAAAATTAGCCGAGTATGATGGCACACACCTGGAATCCCAGCTATTCGGGAGGCTGAGGCAGGAGAATCGCTTTAACCCAGGAGGCAGAGGTTGCAGTGAGCCAAAATCGTGCCATTGCACTCCAGCCTGAGCAACAAGAGCGAAACTCCATCTCATACTAATTAATTTAAAATTTAAAAGACGCCTTTCCCCACTATACTGCAGCGTCACTTTTGTCGTAAATCAGGTGACTGTATGTGCGTTTTTCCAGTTTCTGGACTATCTGTTTTGTCCCATTGGTTAGTTCATCATCCTGCTTCCTAAGGCAAAGAGCCTGCTACATATTTACCCTGTGCAAATAAACAACCAAACGTAAGCCAATAACAACGTGATGCAATGCCACGCCCACTTGAGAGCCTGAGCTGTGGCTCAGAGGAGGCGGCCAGGCTGTAAGCTGAGGCTGCCGGTGAGCAGGAAACTAGGGTCTCAACCAGGAGAGGCTGTCAAGGAATAGAAGGTCGCAGCCAGCTCTGAGAATCTATACACCTCACAGGAGTGAACGAGGGGAAGAGCTGTCAGTGTAACAGGGGCCCAAGCAGAAAGGCAAGCTGGGAGCCAAGTCAGGGGACGCTCAGGCATTGCCTGAAATTCCTGGGCTGAATTCACTGGCTCTTACTGCTGTGGCACCTGGTTCTTATCCCTACCTGCAGCTTTTGGGGAAGATCTCCTGCTGAGCAGCTCCAGGCATCAGGGGGCTTCTGACAGCTGGGACTTGGAAAACTGCGGAGGATCAGGAAGAGGGAAACGCTGAGAAATGCCTCAATGTCTGTGTGCCTTCGCTGGGAAACGCAGATGAGTGAAGGGGGCTCAGGTGGGGACTATGAGGCTCTGTGTGGCACCTGGCCCTCCTAAAGGGCCAGCTGTTACTCGGCATCAGGCAAGGGTTGTCAGCTCTGTCAGTTTCCCAAGAGAAGCTGCAAATCCAAACTTAGTCACAGTTTTTAGGTATTGGCAGCTGATTTGTTAAAGTTATAAACAGTGTGAGCGACGGAAAACTCATCTCCAGATCGTATCCAGCCATAGCTGATTCAGTATCTAAGTGGTATCTTTGAAACTAATGGAGGGAGAAACAAATTCTGGTATTCCTAAGTCCTGGGTGAACCTACAGTATTGTTCAGATCTTAGGAGGAGAGTGTGGAGGTGACCACTAGACCCTGAGAAAATTTCCTGTGAAAATGACTGAGAAATAAATGTGGTCCCCTGCTGGGTTACTTTTTGGAGTATAATTGCATTTTAATAATCTGGGGCTGATTCCAGAGGTAATAATTGTCTGGTTCTCACATTGGGTTTGCGTCGATTTTGGAAAATGTGTCGACTCTTACTTTGGTTTCCAATCTTGTACTACTTTAATGAAAATTCATTACCAACAGAGCTTTCTGAACTGGAAATGAAGAAATTGAAAATACTCATCTGTGTATAAGCAGGCGTGCTAAATAAGTAAATTCTTTTTACATGAGCTATCTGGCTCATTTTGATGAAAAATGAATAAGGGAATATTTCAACCTTAGAAATAGAACAAAAAACTATGGAAACAGTAAATGAAACAACATTATTTTAAGGCTCATTTGGGACAACGACGGTATAGAAGGAAAAGCATTAGGTTTAGAATCTTAAGATCCGGGCTGGGCGTGGTGGCTCATGCCTATAATCCCATAACTTGGGGAGGTCAAGGTGGGCGAATCACCTCAGGTAGAGAGTTCGAGACCAGCCTGATGAACATGAAGAAACCCCGTCTCTACTAAAATACACAATTAGCCAGGCATGGTGGTGCATGCCTGTAATCCCAGCTACTCGGGAGGCTGAGGCAGAAGAAACATTTGAACCTGTGAGGCTGCGGTTAGCAAAGATCGTGCCATTGCACTCCAGCCTGGGCAATAAGAACAAAACTCAGTCTCAACAAAAAAAAAAAAAAAGAGAGAGAGAAAGAATCTTTTTTTTTTGAGATGGAGTTTCACTCTTGTTGCCCAGGCTGGAGCACAGTGGTGTGATCTCGGCTCACCGCAACCTTTGCCTCCTGGGTTCAAGCAATTCTCCTGCGTCAGCCTCCCAAGTAGCTGGGACTACAGGCATGTGCCACCACCCCTAGCTAATTTTTGTATTTTTAGTAGAGACGGGGTTTCACCATGTTGACCAGGATGGTCTCGATCTCTTGACCTCATGATCCACCCACCTCGACCTCCCAAAGTGCTGGGATTACAGGCGTGAGCCACCGCGCCTGGCCAGAGAAAGAATCTTAAGATCTGGCTTGAGTCAAGATTCTGCCCTTTAGAGTAAATTACTTAGCCTCAGAGGATGGAATTATATTTCCCTGCCCCACAGGAGTCCTTTGTCCTTTGTCCATAAAAGTGAGCAAAGTAAGTCACCACTAGGTGAAGCTTCCAGAGCTGTGCAGTCTTTGCTATGCTTCCTTCTCCTTTTGTCACTGTATCAGCAATGTGGTGCATACTCTGTTAGCCAGAGTTCTGCAGTGAAAGCAACAAAGACGTGCAGCAGGGTTCCAGAGCAACCATGATGGACGTGTAGATGGAAGAAATAAGCCTTTGTTGTTTTCAGCCACTGAAATAGGGAGAGATATTTGTTACTGCAGCGTAGCCTAGCCCGTTTCAACGGGTCATTGTAAGCTTCAGATCCCTTATCTTACAATGAAATTCACAAACACCTACCTTATGGCATAGTAGTATATGTTATTTCACTTAGCAATGAGTATTCTGAATTACCCATTTTTCCACTTCATTTTTCATTTTATATATGAGGTATACAGCAAATATCTCATGTCTTCTATTCCCCATTTCATATTCCACATACAACAATATGTTGATATATTTCTTATATAATGTTTCTTTAAGACTATAATCTTATCTTTTCATCTGCGTATCTCAAATAACAAGGACCAAAAAAAAAAACTAAAGCTAACAAACAAGCTGTATTTCTTTTGGAAGAAAAACAAAATTTAAGCAGATCGCATAACGGGTTAAAACAGGTTTATTTCTCACTATTCATCAAGCAAATGCAAATTAAAAACCACAGTGAGATAATTCCATGCCAATTGGAATGGAAAAATCGAAAGACTGGCAACACAAATTGCCGTTGAGGGCGCGGAGTGGTGGAATTCACATCCGCTGCTGGTGGGAGTACTAAAACATACACCCACGTGAACAAGCGTTTGGCAGTTCCTTCAAAAGTTAAATGTACACTTACTATACGTTCCAGTCATTCCATGCTTAGATATTTGTCCAAGATAGTTAAAAGCTATCTTGTTTTAACCTATTGCTGTGTAACATTACCACAAACTTAAGAGCTGATAAAAGCTGCATTTATTATCTCACGGTTCCCGTGGGCCAGGAGTCTGAGCCTGGCTTAGCTGGGTCCTCTACATTAGCACCTCTCATGAGACTGCCACCAGGGTGCCAGCCAGGGCTCGGGTCTCATCAGAGGCTCAACTAGGGAAGGAGCCACTTCCAAGCTCTTGCAGTTGTTGGTAGGATTCGGTTTCTTGCAGACTCTCAACTGAGGGCCTCAGTTTCTCACTGGCTGTTGATCAGAGGTCACCCGTAGTTCCTGGCCATGTAGGTGTCTCCATAGGGAAGCTTATTTCATAGAAGCCAGCAAAAGAGTCAACAGCATCTACTAACAGGATGGAAGATACAATCACATGTAACAATCATGGAAATGACATCCCACCACCTTTGCCATATTCTGTTAGAAGGAGTCACAAGTCCCCCTCACACACACTCAAGGAGAGGTGATTGCACAGGGTGGGGCAAGAATGCCAAGAGGCGGGGATCGCCGGGAGACATTTTAGAGACTTCTGCCACACTCACGTGAAGACCTACACACAGATGTTCATAGCAACTTTATTCAAAATTGTTCAAAACTGAAAACAATCCAAATGGCCATCAGCAGGTGGACAGATAAACACATTACACGACACCTAACGGACTACCACTCAGCAACGACACGGAATGGACGGTAGATACAACAACAGCATGAGCGAATCTCACAGACAGGAATGAGTGAAAAAAAGTCAGCTATAAGAGCACTCATACTGCATTTATGCAATATTCAAGGACAGGCAAAACCTCTCTGTGGTGATAAATATCTGAACAGAGGCTGCCTCTGAAGGGTGAGTAGTACCTGGAAGGGAATGGGAGGGAGCCCTCTGGAGTGACGGACATGGTGTATGTTCTTGTTTCGGTGGAGGTATATGAGTGTACAATTGTCAAGATTCATCAAATTCCTAAGATGTGCATTTCATCGTATGCTAATCGTATTTCAATAAAAATAAGGCTTACTCTCTTGCCATTACAGAAGAGTTTTATTCCTAAGAATAGTTATTCTGGTCATCAGCTAGAATAACTCTCATTTTTAAATTTTCACTTCCATTGAGAAGACTGTGATACAATCCACAGCAGCACAGGGAAAAATGTGGAAACAACAAAACGTTCGTGAAGATATTTTGCAACATAATCTACAGACCTTTTTGAATATTATTGAAAAATCATAGCTAAGGGGTGGGCTGTGCTCAACAACGACTCCCGAAGCGTAAGGCTGTTTCTGCTGTTACTGTTACTATTGCCCTCGGATTTATGACTAAACACAAAGCAGACACTACGGGCTTTTGCACCCAAAGCAAAATACATCATTCGAGACACCATAAGAAAGACATCTTAAGCTCATCTTCCCGCTACAGAAAGAGACGGCATTTGGTGGGGGCTGGAGAGTGTCCAATCACTGAATGGCCCAACCGCAGCGTGGAACCGCAGCCCAGCTTGAAGGGCCAGATGCGAAGGGAAGACCAAAATGAAAGCTATCAACAGAATAAAAGAGCACACAGGCAGGAAAACAGCAGGAGGGCTGCGGAAATAGAGGCAAGCACAGCGAAATATACCGAGAACATGCAATGTGTTCTTACTGATTTGCATGAGGGTTGGGTTGATACATACATTTTTTTGGAATAGAAAACTATAATGGGAAAAAAATGTTTTTAACGAACAAAAAAAAGATGATATGCAGGCATATTCATGGTAACCTGGGAATGAAACCAGTCTCTTCTAGTCAAATTCAAATTCCAACAAAAAGAAAAATTGGGTGTATGGATAAAGATGCATTTTAAACAAAGAGAAGAAAATGTATTTGGGGTTGACAGAGATTACGTACCTTAAGGTAGGCTCATTGAATCTTTAAGTATAATAAATACACATAACTCCTTATAAACGTTTCTTCACTTACGTAGTTCAGGGGGCTGGAAACCCAGGACTAAAAGACAAAAGCAGTGGAAAACAGGGTCTTTTTCCGTCCAGGGTCCTTGATGTTGACATTTATTCCACATACATTATCAAAAGCCCCAAGTAAGCGCTGTGACATCACCCTCCCCTCTCCCTCATTCTCTGTGCCTTTCCCTTGCCCAGCACCCCACTAAGGTGCATAAATGCTCTCCTCTCACTCCTCTCTCCTCTGCCACAAGCAGGCCGCAGCCTCCCCGCCTGTTCCTGACTCAGCCTGGGCCGCAACTTCCAACATCCCCACTGGACTGAAGACCAGAATGTGCCGCAGCATGGGTGCTGATTTCTTTTAGATATAACAACGTGGGGTCTTTGTAGACCCCTCATCTTTTAGAGTTATCTACTGAAATATTTATAAACGGAATGATACGATGTCTGAAATTTGCTTCAAAATAATGTTGGGGAATATTACACGGCAATAAAACATTACAACTATGTAAATGAATCTCACGTGCAAATGACTCCAGTACATACTGTATGATTCCCTTTCTACGAAGGTCAAAAACAGGCAAAACCAATCTTTTGAGATACAAGTGCGGACAGTGGTCACCTTGAGGGGAAGGTAGTGATAGAAATCAGCACAGTGGCAGTCTGTGGGTGCTGGGTAGGACTGGAAGGAGACAGGAGGGAACGTTCTGAGGTGACGGGAATTTTCTATATACCTTGTTTTGGTGGTGGCGCGTGATATGCACAACTGTCAAAATCCATCAGATGCTCAAGATATGCACATTTCATTGTATGTTAGTTATATTTGAATAAAAACTAAGTTTGGTCTCTTGCCATCACAGTACATTGTTTTTTGCTTTTGTTTCTGTTTTGCTTGAAGAACGCTTATTCTGATCGTCAGCCTTCTTTATGATAATGCTGTGGAAACCCTCCTTATACACAAATCTCTGTATAAACCCATAGACATTAATTCTTTTTCCAAGTAAACAGATGAATGAAAATAACCGTACGGTTACTCGGCTGTGAGAATAATTCCATTCTGAAGCCACAGGTGCTTAGACAAGCCCAGCAGAACTTTGTCATGGATCGACCATCCGATTCGAGGTCTTCTTTCTGAATCGTCACTTTTTCATACGATGTATGTCAGGAAACATACAGAACCAATGAATATAAGACAAATGATTTCCTTAGAAAGACGTAAATGAACCATACATGTAAGGAGCCAGAGAAAGCCCAAACCCAGCTATCCCCAAAGCGACGGACCTCTCTGCCCTTCATCGCCAGGCACGGGAGGAATACAAGGTGGGTGTGGCCTGTGCACTTCTTCACCAACAAGGAAAGCCCCCTCCCCAGGAAAGAAGTTCCGCCTTGGAAACTAAGCACGTCGTGAAAATGAGCACTCGGTAACTCTGTAGAGAAATAAAGGGTTTTCCTGGTCCTGAGATTAGTGGCGATTGCCTGAGGGTCACACTGGTCAAGGTTTATCGGCTCTGAGTAGCAGGAGAATGTAACCTGAGGATTTATCAGGCTTCAGTCTCAGCTGAATTTATTCTTTCTTTTCTTGGGGTTGCTTACAGCTCTGTTTAAAAATATCTGGCAGCTTTCACCTGACTGGTTTGTCAATCTACTGGAGAAACAGAAGTTTGCTGGCATTCTGCAACGACTTTACCTGCCAAGGATAAGTCAGTAGAATTATAAAACTTGATTCAGTTTCGGTCACATGCTCCACTGATTATACAGATATACACACCTATATAGATATATCTATATATCTATGTATTATCTATATTTAAACATTAGGGTGATACTTCAGGCAAGAATAGGGGAAAGTTTGGTGAGGAACAGGATATTAACATATACCCAAACTACCGCCCACAAAAGTGCTCATTAATTACAAAAGAACAAAACAGTAATTTAGCAGTGCAGAAACCTGATGGACACCACTTTATCCATTCCTATCACGGGTAATGGGACAGTCTCACAGTGTATATCTCATGGTATGCTACACTGAGAAGGACACAATGTTACTTCTAAGATACACTGTCCAAAACGTATCACTTGAATTCAAAGATAAGAAAACACCAGAAGAGCCTAGGTTAAAGAATCCAGAGTCATGAAGAACAAAGAAAGGCTGAGGAAGTCCTCCAAATTACAGATGAAAGAGACTTGAACGCTAAATGCATTGTGTGTCCTGGCTTAGAAATAAAAACAGCTATACAGGATATTAACGGGAAAATTGGCAAACTGGAATGCAGACAGTAAGCTAGAAAATAATATTGGATCAATGTTAAATTTCCTAAATTTGATAACTATATTGAGGTTACATAAATAAAAAAATGTTCTTGCTCCTTGGATATAGCCATGAAAATATTTAGGGGTGAAGGGACATGATGTCTGCAACTTACTCTCAAATCGTTCAGAAAAAAACACAAAAGGTGTCTGTGCGTGCACGCGCACATGGGGGTGTGTGTGTGGAGAGAGAGAGAGAGACAACAAATATGGAAATTGTTAATAACTGCTGAACTAGGTGTGGTGGCTAATGCCTCTAATCCCAGCACTTTGGGAGGCTAAGGTGGGAGGATTGCGTGACCTCGGAACATGGACAACATAGCAAGACTCCATCTCTACACACACACAAAAAAAAATTGTTAAAAATCAAGCCAGCAACAGTGTGTTAAAAGAAAAAATTAACAATAATAATGATTGGTGGTGGGCGTGGTGGCTCACGCCAGTAATCCCAACACTTTGGGAGGCCGAGGCAGGTGGATCCCATGAGGATAGGAGTTCAAAACCAGCCTGGCCAGCATGGTGAAGCCTTGTCTCCACTAAAAATACAAAAAATTAAGCGGGAGTGGTAGCACACACCTGTAGTCCCAGGTGCTCCGGAGGCTGAGGCACAAGAATCACTTGAACCTAGGAGGCAGAGGTTGCAGTGAGCCACAGTGCACTCTAGCCTGGGTGACGAAGCAAGACTGTGCCTCAAAAATGATGATGATAACAGTAATAACAATAATAATTGGTGAATCCGTGTGAATCTGTTTTCAAACAAGGTGAAAATGAGGGTGGAGATTTAAACAGGGCTTTATCCCCAATGTAAACCAAAAATAAGCCCCTCAACTGACTGAATGGACACCCTTCTTGGCCAATGGGACCCCAAAGAAACCTGAAAAACTGGTTTCGGCCATGATGGGAAGGGTGGTGGGAGGTCAGACAAGTCTTACTGTACCCTCCTTCCTTTGGCGTTCAGACACAATTGACCAGCATTAACATTAAAACAGAGATCTTTTTTTCCTCTTCTTCTTCTTTTTTTTTTTTTTTTTTTTTTTTTTTTTTTTTTGTGTATTTTTTAGTAGAGACAGGGTTTCACCATGTTGGCCAGGCTGGTCTCAAACTCCTGACCTCAGGTGATCCGCCCACCTTGGCCTCCGAAAGTTCTGGGATTACAGGTGTGAACTGCTGTACCCAGCCAAAGTGGAGATCTTAAAACGGACAAAACAGATTCCTTGTAGCAATAAGATATCAAATTCCAATCTGATTCTGGCATAGCATCACATGACAGATAACAGACTTGAAGGAAATCATAGTATTTTACCCCAAAATATATTTCTTTGACATAGTCCGAAATGGTCCTGCAAAGCTGTCTCTTATGAGAGAAATTTGTTTTTGGTAGAGAATCTCTTTCCCTTACTAGGTGTTTTCCAGAGAGTTTGACACCTTTTAAGGTCTGATAAGAGACATTCACCACCTAATCTCTCTGAGGCCTGCTACCTGGAGGCTTCATCTCCGTAGTGAAAACCCTGGCTTCCGCAACCCCCTTATCTAAACTGAAGCATTTCTTCATGCTGAATTCAACTCTTCAGGCGGGGCTTAACTCTTTCAACCAATTGCCAGTCGAGAAGTCTTTAAATCCACCTATGACCTGGAAAACCTCTACACCACCCACCCTTGCTTGGAGATATCCTGCCTTTCTGAGCCAAACTAATGCACAACTTACATATAGTGACTTATATCTTTACTTATAACTTCTGTCTCCCAAAAATGTATAAAACAAAGCTGTAACCCAACCACCCCGGGCACACATTCTCAGGACCTCCTGAGGCTGAGTCAGGGGCCGTGGTCCTTAACCTTGGCAAAAGAAACCTCTCGATTGAGACCTGTCTTAGATAGTTTTTGGTTTGCACTAGCTTACCAGCAAAGTCAGACGACTTCTCAGTTGGTTCCTGAGGAATAAATTGAACTGTAAATTGGAATAGAAATAAATGGAACTATGTTTTGGGTCTGTGCATATCCAGATAGATGAATTGAAATGACTCAAAATGTCTTTGTTTCCATGACTAAGCTGTGTTCTCTCACTTGACGATTGCCAACATAGGAATGAAAGGTAGAAAGACAATTTTCTCAAAATCTGGGTCAAGTCAAATGAAGTTGTAAACAATGCCTAATTTTGCCCCTTGCCCTACTAATAAGGAAAGACCAAACTAGCTGATTTTCACATTATGTTCTTCCCTTACACTAATAACATTTACCAACCAGTACATAAGTCAATACAATATCTGTTTAATTTTTAAGATTTTTTTGTGCTGCATGTCCTTAAAGAAATTCTATAATTATGGGAGCAGTTTCTTCAATTTATAAATAAATATCTGTAGAAATTATTTATCTGTATTTTAATTAACAGCGATAGCTGTTGTACAATTTGTAGTTTGTGAGCCTCTGTATATTTAGTGCTTAATCTTCTGGTGACGTTGAGCTGCAGCTTGAATTATGATAAAGGCAACAACTATTTATACAAAGATGCTTTAGTAATTTATTTCTTTTAAAAGCACATATTGAAACCCTTAAATATGAAACTGCTTTTGCAAAATTATGACAGTAAGAGAAATCTGACAGTTGACTCCATCCGGCATCTACCCTCCAAGCTGTCCTTGGTCATTCCTGGATGTAGACCAAGCTGACTTTGGAAGAAATTTAGTTTATAGTTTAACCTTAAAGCAAGGATAATAACAGCCTCCCCCAAAACTAAACTGCCTCTGTAAAACTAACGAAGGCCACAAGGTTAGAATTATGAGAAAGCCCTGAATTCTGCTAACACATAGGCTTAAACAATAACCAGCGCTGTTCTGGAAGCCACAAGATTTGTGATTTTCCCAATTGCTCCTAGAGATAACATCCCTGCCATAGAGCCCATAATGGGTTTTTTGAGATTTTTTTCAGACTGACCTCACCTGGGCTTATGACTCATTACTCAGTTGGTCCTGAGGCCCTAGTCAAAGACACATTCAGCACACAAGGACCATTTTCCACACCCTGTGATTTCATCCCCAACTAATCAGCATTCCCCATTCCCTAGCCCCCCACCCACCAAACTATCCTTGAAAACCCCTAACCTCTAAGCCTTCAGAGACATTGATTTTCAGTAGTAACTTCATCTCTATGTGGCATGGCCCGTCTTGTGACAATTAAACTCTTACTTTACTTCAGTGCCCTGGTCTCAGGAAAACGATTTTGTCTGTGTAGTGAGCTGGAAGAAGCTGTCAAGCAATTACAAATCTGGGGGCTCGTCCAGGACCCACCTTTGTGGTGCCTGCTCATGGATTGTTAGCCTCCCACTGGCATGATGGACCTAGAGGTGAGCTCTGACGGCCGCTTACTTCTCCTGCAGTGAAGGCCGTCTCTGGGGCTCTCCCTATCAATAAGGTGCTGTTGACCATGGTGCTTCAGCCTAATTGCAATGCAATGAAAAAATATTTCCTGGAAAGATGTTTTTTTTTTTTTTTTTAGACCGAGTCTTGGTCTGTCACCCAGGCTGGAGTGCAGAGGTGTGATCTTGGCTCACTGCAAACTTTAACTCCCGAGTTCAAGCAATTCTCATGCCTCACCCTCCTAAGTAGCTGGGGTTACAGGTGCATGCCACCATACCCAGTTAATATTTGTGTTTTTAGGAGAAATAGGGTTTTGCCATGTTGGCCAGGCTGGTCTCAAACTCCTGGCCTCAAGTGATCTGCCTGCCTCAGCCTCCCATGGTGTTTGGATTACAGGCATGAACCCCCACACTAGGCCCTAGAAAGATGTTTTTAAATTGGTCTGGTGAATGTTCTAAGCCCAGCTAGCACCTCCTTCCTTCTTCCAATTGGTCCAGCTCCTATGGGGGTCTCAGTTTGGCTCCTTTAGGGTAGGTCTCAGTTCAACTCCTCCAGGAGTCTTGGTGCAGCACCTATGGAGGGTCTCAGTTTGGCTCCTTCCACGGTCTTAGCTGGCTCTCCCTAAATAGTACAATGAGCCTTGGTTTGGGAAGATTTCTCCCCATTTAGACAGAGAATACGAGGTTCGTTTGGAAGAATCCTCTCTGGTCTGGAATCTTGGCTTGGAAGGCCTTTTTGTTTGTCTTTACCTCGTTGTACACATTTGTACGTGTGAAGAGGATTCCCCAAAAAATTGCCGACAGAAGTCCAGCGGGCTCTCCTCGTTTGTCTGATCGGTCACATTCAGTGAACGCTGAAGGAAGCTCAATAGCCCTAACTCGTGGTGACCGCCCACTCTTCCATCTTACCTGGGGGCCACCCATTGATACACCTGGTTGCAGGTCATCTCACCCCACTTAGTGGAGCAAAGACAGCAGGAGCCAACAGGGGCCAATCTGAGGCTTGCCAGGTTGATACTTGGGTGCTGAGTTGGGTGACGTGTCTGTGTTTTATCACATGTGTTTTGTTCTGGCCAGAATGAAAGATGTTAATTTACTTCCCCATGTGGCCACTTGGGCTGCATCACGAAAAATTGAGAGGCTTTTCCCTGTGGATCCAGGAAAAGAAAAAGATGATTTTCTTTTGTAATGCAGCTTGGCCCCCACTGCTACGGTACAGCAAACAGGGTTATCAAAGCCACTGAGAGAAAGGGAACCCAGAAACCTGGCAGGCTGGCCAAAGGGTAAGGATGCTTTACCAGCCAGGCTGCTGGCTTCTCTCTCTCTCTCTGTGCAAACTGGCTGAGTGAATGATACGATCCACTGCTTGTCTCCTCTGCAAAGTTTTGATTAATGGGAAAAAGGATTTCTGTGACAAATCTTAGGTTGTAGCAAATCTGGTGTACTTTGGCAGCCAACAAACATATGAAGAAAAGCTCATCATCACTGGTCATTAGAGAAATGCAAATCCAAACCACAGTGAGATACCATCTTGCACCAGTTAGAATGACAATCATTAAAAAGTTAGGAAACAACAGATGCTGGAGAGGATGTGGAGAAATAGGAACACTTTTACGCCATTGGTGGGAGTGGAAATTAGTTTAACTATTGTGTTAGAAAGTGTGGCAATTCCTCAAGGACCTAGAACCATAAATACCATTTGACCCAGCAATCCCATTACTGGGTATATATCCAAAGGATTATAAATCATTCTATTATAAAGACACGTGCACATGTATGTTTATTGCAGCACTGTTAACAATAGCAAAGACTTGGAACCAACCCAAATGCCCATCAATGACAGACCAGATAAAGAAAATGTGGCACATATACACCATGGAATACAATGCAGCCATAAAAAAGGATGAGTTCATGTCCTTTGCAGGGACATAGAGGAAGCCGGAAACCATCATTCTCAGCAAACCAACACAGGAACAGAAAACTAAACACTGCATGTTCTCACTCATAAGTGGGAATTGAACAATGGGAACACATGGACACAGGGAGTGAACATCACACACTGGGACCTGTCAAGAAGTGGGGGGCTAGGGGAGGGATAGCATTACGAGAAATACCTAATGTAGATGATGGGTTGATGGGTGCAGCAAACCACCATGGCACATGTATACCTATGTAACAAACCTGCATATTCTGCACATGTACCCCAGAACTTAAAGTATAATTTTAAAAAACTCTGGTGTACTTTGTACTATAAATTTCTCCTTCTGTGTCATTCTGTCATAAAGAGGGGTACTATGGGGTAAAACACTGCTGTAGATCCCCTGTAAGCCCTCTGTTCAAGCTGGCCTTGAAGACTGGTCCGTTACAAACTTTGCCGCAGGTCCCTGAAACAAAAACCAGATGGGGTTTCCCTTTCGTCTTGTTTTACGTCCTTGAGAGCTTGACTTTGCAACTGTGTGGGAATATTCTCTCTTTGTCTTTACCGTCTGGAAGGTGGACATTTTCAAGTTCACATCAGGCAGCCAGTCTGAAATCACCAAGAGTCTGAAATGTGTCAGTACACTCCTCATCCCAAATGTGTCAAGCCCTTGGGTGAGTTTTGTCTTAAAACGCCCCATTCCTATGGGGCTTTTGTCATCTTTTACTAACTATCTTAACCCCATTTCTGAGAGTGAATTCTTGGGGACCACAGACGTGTCTCCTCTACCCCCATCTGTAGAAATACTTCTTGCTTACATGGTAAAATTTGGGAAAATTACAATCTGGCTTTTGGATTGAGATGCTATTGGAATTAAGTATGCCATTTTTTAAAAAGGATTTCAGAAAACTTTTACTTGCAACATTTTTTTAAAGGTTTGAATTAAAAGAAGGACACATAATAATGTCACAGCTAGTCTTAGAAAATTCTCTTGAGCAGTTAAAATCCTTTGCAAGCTTGAAAATGACTGCTCTAGACTCCTTCTGGGAAAGAAGATGGTACTCACGTCACCCTGTAGTTCAGTAGCCAAGCCATTTCCCTTGCATAATGGTGGCCGGGAATGAGTTCTCTCTGGTTTAATGCTTGGGGGCTTTTGCTGTCTATGGATTCTTTTTCCCTCCATGGACAGCTTCTGACTTTCTGTCTTGAGTTTTCCTTTCTCTGAGGTAGCTTAGTGGTGATTCTAGATCTTGTAAAAACCACTTCTCATCTCTTTGGAAGCACTTCATGTGTCCACAGATAAGTCATAACCTTAGTTAAGGATTTTGGGGTTCATTTAGGAAAATGCCTTTGGGGAAGAAAAAAAGCTTAAAAGCTGGAGGTGTTGGCTGTTTGTCCTGGCTAGAGTCTGGTAATAAGAGATTTAAAATGATTTTTTTTAAAAAGAGCTCTGTGGTTAAAAGTCAACTTAATTGAAAGTGGATATGCAAATTACACACATATTCAAAAGGCCTTTATGCTTTTGTCTCTTCTTGGGTCTTGTTTTTAGAGACAAAAGCATTTTCTCCTCAGTGAACTGAAGTGTCTCCATTTACTCCTGCCTGTCTCCTTGCCACCCTCAACGCCCACATAAGGAGACCTAAGCTAATGCCAGAGGGCATGGGACTTTTTGGGTTCCTCATGGAATACCCAGAAAGTGCAAGCAGACAGATTCCTCGCAAAATCTAAGGCCCTGCTCTGTCTTGCATTGCGTTACCCGACCTTTTTGACTTTTGGGGGCATCAGAAGTTACTGTGCATTATGAAAGGATTGTTAGCCTTGGTGTGTCATAGCTAGCTAGAAAGTATACTTTTAGGGATGGCTAATGTAATGGCAGTTCTTACTGTGAGTGGATGTTATTACCGGGCAATACCTGGTTCTTTGGATACGAGAATCATGCTCTTTGTTACCCGGTGGGTAGGACTGGGGATGGGCTGATTACGGAATGAGCTGACTGGCTTTGGGTTGCTCACAGGCCTCAAATGTCCTTGCAGTGAAACAGATGGTAAAAGCATTGCACCGCCTCACCCCACAGCAGTTTCCTCTTTTGGGGTATCCAGGATCCAGTGTAAAAATGAGATCCTTGATTTTGGAGGCTCCATTTTGCCTTCCAGCCACTCCTGTTTATTAGGCCCTAGAAACTGCATGCCTTTTTGGCACCATTCCTTAAAAGTCTCCACCCTAAAGCCACTAATCCAATTTAAAAACTTAAATCTTTAAAGAAAGGTGTTTGCTTTTCCTGGCATTCTTAACTGGACTTTTAATCACACCATTTTTCCTTAGTTTGAGTAAAACACAAATACTCTATTTTGTTTCACCTAAGAATTGCCCCTTTAGGAATGCAAATTTACAATTGCCTAGCTGACAATTATTTAGGGCAGGAAACAGGTAATGAAGAGAATGACAGTATTAAAAAGGGAAAAGAAACTTAAAAACTGGCAAATGAAGAGTCTCATAACTCTACCAGATCTACTTCTGTCTGTCTGCGTATTCACATGTGTGAGGTGTGTGATGTTTCACCCCCAAAATATATAAAAGAGCTCTAATTAATTGGCCTTAAGAAAAACAAGCACTTAGGCTGGGAGTGGTGGCTCACGCCTACACTTCTGGCACTCTGGGAGGCCAAGGCAGGAGGACTGCTTGCGCTCAGAAGGCCGAGACCAGCCTTGTTGATGGCTGCTGGAAAAGCTCAGTTCTTGTCTTTTTAGTTTAAAAGAATTTAAACAACAGGCACATGGCAAAGGAGATGCAGCATAGAGCAACGTTACTGCAAAGGAGAAAGAACACTCTGAAAGTTAGGGCAGAATAAACAACGAACAGGCTGCTCGTGAGGATAAGACAGCATTGGCTATTACTGGAAAAACTCCCTTTATGGGAGTCTTACATGATTATTCCCAAGGGGGTGAGAGGAGGCGTTACTGACAAGCATGTTCTGGACCATCCTCTGGACACGTGCAGTAGCTGTATATGCTTATTCATCGTCACATCTCATTAGCATCGTAAGTCTCCACCCAGGGGTGTGTTTTTTACTATTATAATGAGCAAAGGGTCAGTCTGAGGTCCGGTAAAAATCAAAAGGCCCATGCTCTCTACGGGAGAAATTCCCTACTATTCTTGAAAGAGCATGGTCACCACGGTTGCTGCATCCCAAGGACATGGTTACTTCCTTGACCACCTATCCTGCCTCAGCCTGGGCAACATAGTGTGACCTCGTCTCTACAAAAAATAAATTTAACATGAGCAGACACCTTTCAAAAGAAGACATACATGCAGCCAACAAATCACATGAAAAAAAAAACTAAACATCACAGATCATTAGAGAAATGCAAATTAAAATCACAATGAGATAACATCTCACACAAGTCAGAATGGCTATCATTAAAACGTCAAAAAACAACAGACATTGACAAAGTTGTGGAGAAAAAGGAACGCTTATACACTGTTGGTGAGAGTGTAAATTAGTTCAACCACTGTAGAAGACAGTGTGGCAATTCCTCGAAGTGCTAACAATGGAAATACTCTATTCAGCAACTCTATTCTGGGTTTACACCCAAAGGAATATAAATCATTCTGTTATAAAGACATATTCATGTGTATGTTCATTGCAACACTATTCACAATAACGAAGACATGTAATCAACCTAAATGCCCATCAATGATAGACTCAATAAAGAATGTGGTACATAGACACCATGGAATACTATGCAGCCATAAAAAAGAATGAGATCGTGTTCTTTGCAGGAACATGGATGGAGCTGGAGGCGGTTATCTTTAGCAAACTAATGAAGGAACAGAAAACCGAATACCACGTTCTCACTTATAAGTGGGAGTTAAATGACGTGAACACATGGACACATAGAGGGGACAACATACATTAAGGCCTATCAGAGGTTGGAGGGCGGGAAAAGGGAGAGGGTCAGAAAAAATAAGTAATGGGTACTTAATAGCTGGTGATAAAATAATCTGTACAACAAATCCCCATGACACAAGTTTACCTATGTAACAAACCTGCACATGTAACCCTGAACTTAAAAGTTAAAAAATAAAAATATGTTTTGGCCATGCATGGTAGCTCATGCCTGTAATCCATCACTTTGGGAGGCTGAGGCGGGTGGATCACTTGAGGCCAGGAGTTCAAGACCAGCCTAGGCAACATGGCGAACCCCCAACTCTACTAAAAATACAAAAATGAAAAAAGTACAAATAAGAAATATTTTAAAAATTAGCCAGACACAGTGGTGCATGCCTATAGTCCCAGCTGCTCAGGAGGCTGAGGTGAGAGGATCACTTGAACCCAGGAGGTCAAAGCTGCAGTGAGCCATAATGATGCCACCGCACTCCAGCCTGGGCGTCAGAGTGAGACCCTGTCTCAAAAAAGAAAAGAAAAATAAGCACTTAAATATTTTGCCAGAAAAATAGAAACTTTAATTACTTTATAATCTTTGGTAAATATAGTTTTAAAAATTATTGGTAAAATAGGAAACTTTTTCAGAATGTAGACAATTGGTCTGAATTAGGCAGATCATATATGGTGTTTGCTGTAAGTTTTAAGGTCATAAACTGCTTGTATGCCTTTTTTTTATGATTGTTTGACTTACCTGTTTTATAACCATTAAATCCTAGGTAAGGCCTGGAGACGAGAAGTTAGCCATGCTCCCTGGCTATGCTGGGAAGGGTCAGACTCATCCCCTTCTCTGTCCGTACCCTGGGCCCTGCAATCTGATACACGCTTAAACCTGCTTATTTATCAGGTTCCTCCCCAAAAATGAAAGTTGCTAACAGTTAACATTGTAACATACGCAACTGAGACGAGTGAGAAATAGTTTTCCATGCGAGGTATTTAAGGAAAGTAGAATGTATTTTTGTAAAAGATTATAGGAAGCAATGGAAATATGGTTTTATTAAAGAGAAGAATTTTTTCTAGTTTAGAGCTAATAATCCTTAAGGATTATCTTCAGTTAAAAAATCATAGGACAAAACTGAAAGGCTAAGCAAGTTGTAAAAGATTTGTAAAAGACTGATTTGGAAAGGAAGTTCTACGGTGTAAACAAGTTGGCTAAAACTTGAAAAAGATTAGTTCTTCATAAATTAAACATTAAAATGAAAGCATACTGATGCAGGACTAGAATCTGGGCCCATGTGTAAGAACAATAGGGTTTCCTTGGAACATTGATCTGTTCTTTGATAGAAAATTATAATGAATTATAGAGGGCTTATGGAAATCTTGTCTTATAATCACACTGATTAAGAATGATTTGTTAGGCGGGCGCGGTGGCTCACGCCTGTAATCCCAGCACTTTGGGAGGCTGAGGCAGGTGGATCACGAGGTCAGGAGATCGAGACCATCCTGGTCAACATGGTGAAACCCCGTCTCTACTAAAAATACAAAAAATTAGCTGGGCATGGTGGTGCGTGCCTGTAATCCCAGCTACTCAGGAGGTTGAGGCAGGAGAATTGCCTGAACCCAGGAGGCGGAGGTTGCGGTGAGCCGAGATCGCGCCATTGCACTCCAGCCTGGGTAACAAGAGCGAAACTCCGTCTCAAAAAAAAAAAAAAAAGAATGATTTGTTTATAAGGTTTTATTAAAAATTAGGTTTAACATTAATAATACAATGAAAAGACAGAATTTGGTTTTCTCTTTTGAAGATGAAATATTTTTCTTTACCTTTTAAATAATCTGCAGGAAAAAAGGGAAAAAGAGGGGAAAGAAAAGAGACAGGCTTAGTCGGCCTCACACGGTCTTTACTGGGTCTTATTTGGAAAGCTGAGTCTCCCTTCTACCAATAAGTAAAGGATTTTGCAGTTTAAAATTTTTTTAGTCACTTCAGCTAAATGACCTATAATCCTATTTTGTGATATCAAGTATTTTAAGCCTTTGATATTTGAAAAAGTTTCCAAAATCAAATGCTAAATTAAGTATTGGGTCCCCTAATGTTCAAAAGAAACATAGTCACCTTTGACATACTAAAACCATACAGAAAACACTGTCAAATATGAAACGGTGTTTAACTTTCTTTAGGTTATATTTATATAAACATATTATTAGTCTGTGTTCCAAAATTATTTAAGATTCCTACAATTCTAATATGTCTCAGTGTATGTTATCTGTAGTATTTATAATTGCTACATTCAATTGCTGTGTGCTGTACAGGTGACGAGATTTCCTTGCTGATTGTTGTCTTTTTGCTTTTTTTTGAGATGGAGTCCAGCTCTGTCGCCAGGCTGGAGTGCAATGGCATGATCTAGGCTCACTGCAACCTCCACCTCCTGGGTTCAAGCAATTCTCTTGCCTCAGCCTCTCGAGTAGCTGGAATAACAAGCATATGCTGCCACGCCCGGCTAATTTGTGTATTTTTAGTAGAGATGGGGTTTCACCATGTTGGTCAGGATGGTCTCAATCTCCTGACCTCGTGATTCACCCACCTCGGCCTCCCAAAGTGCTGGGATTACAGGCTTGAACCACCATGCCTGGCCAACAGTTAACTTTTTTGTTGTTGTTGTTTGTCTGTCTGTTTGTTTGTTTGTTTTTGAGATGAAGTCTTGCTACGACACCCAGGCTAGAGTGCAATGGCGCGATCTTGGCTCACTGCAACCTCCACTTGCCCAGTTGAAGCAATTCTTCTGACTCAGCCTCCTGAATAGCTGGGATTACAGTCCCCACCACCATGCCCCACTAATTTTTGTATTTTTAGTAGACACAGAGTTTCACCATGTTGGCCAGGCTGGTTTCAAACTCCTGACCTCAGGTGATCCGCCTGCCTCAGCCTCCCAAAGTGTTGGGATTACAGGCGTGAGCCACTGTGCCCAGCCCAGTTATCATTTTAGATTTAAGTCTGCTGATGTTCCCTGAAGGTTTCTGCCAGCCTGTTTCTCAGTATCTTTGTAATGAACCTAGGTTTGCAGGGAGGTAGAAAATCAGACAGAATGAGCGTACTCTTGTTTGCAGGGAAAATATACAGAGCATGGTAAATCAGGCAGAAAGCATCTTGAAAAGGTTCATCTGATGGGTCTTACCAGAGCTTACTGCAGCATCTGGCATATCGTGGATGTGGCAGAGCAATTAATAAAGTGACTTAAGGTTGGTTTGCTTATTTCGCTGCTGCCAACCATCAAGGAGTTATTTTTTTTTCCCTCTCCCAGGAGAGTAGCCAGTATCTCAGGTACTACAAATGTGGATTTTTCTCTTTTCATGGGAGCAGTTAATACTTGTTTATGCTTCTTTTTAAAAAAGAATGAATGAGGCCGGATGCAGTGACTCATGCCTGCAATCCCAGCATTTAGAGAGGCTGGGGTGTGTGGATCACCTGAGGTCAGGAGTTCAAGACCAGCCTAACCAACATGGAGAAACCCCATCTCTATTTAAAATACAAAATTAGCCAGGCGTGGTGGCGCATGCCTGTAATCTCATTTACTCAGGAGGCTGAGGCAGGAGAATTGCTTGAACCCAGTTAGCCGAGATTGTGCCATGGCACTCCAGCCTGGGCAACAAGAACAAAACTTTGGAAAGAGAGAGAGAGAGGAAAGAAAAAGAAAGAAAGAGAAAGAAAAGAAGAAAGAAAGAAAGGGAGAAAGAAAGGAAGGGAGAGAAAGAGAGAGAGGGCAGAGAAGGAAGGAAGGGAGGGAGGGAGGGAAGGAAGGTGGGAAGGAAGGAAGGCAGGAGGGAAGGCAGGAGGGAAGGAAAGGAGGGAGGGAGGAGAGAGGGAGGGAAGGAGGAAAGAAGGAAGATAAACTGCACATTGGAATTTACTGACATGAAAATAATCACTAAAAACAGGCATTTTCTGTTAAATGCCTAAGCTTATCGAGGGAATTAAGTAGCCTGGGGAGAGGAGGCAACGTAGGCCTTGCATTTTTCTGTTCTAGAAGAATAATCTAGAATGAGATTATACCCTCAAGACTCGGGAGAGCAGTAGGAAAAGTGGAGACATGAGTCATGAATGTTCAGAGGGTCTGAGGTGGCCAAGCCTCCAGATGAGTCTGCCCACTGATCTTGGAAGGACTGGGCTGGGATCCCTGCAGTGTGGCAGTTCTGTGACTAGGACCCAGGCAGCTGTGCTTTTTGTTGTTGTTCTTTGTTTGTTTGGGTTTTTGTTTTGAGATAGAGTCTCGCTTTGTCACCAGGCTGAAGTGCAGTGGCGCAGTCTCAGCTCACTGCAACCTCTGCCTCCCAGGTTCAAGCGATTCTCCTGACTCAGCCTCCCGACAAATTGGGACTACAGGCACGTGCCACCACGCCCAGCTAATTGTTGTATTTTTAATAGAGACGGGGTTTCACCATGTTGGCCAGCATGGTCTCGATCTCTTGACCT
Organism: Aotus nancymaae; assembly: GCF_030222135.1. Lineage (NCBI taxonomy): Eukaryota > Metazoa > Chordata > Mammalia > Primates > Aotidae > Aotus > Aotus nancymaae. The sequence continues at coordinate 3,019,179 of NW_026988452.1, forward strand.
CGTGATCCACCCGCCTCGGCCTCCCAAAGTGTTGGGATTACAGGCGTGAGCCACCGCGCGTGGCCCTTGTTGTTTTTTGTTTTTTTTTCACGTCCCGGATGGAGGCGTGGAGCTGGGAAACTCCTGCCTATGAAACTACGCCCGGAAAGAGAAGTTTTTCTTTAACACAGTCCCTCAGTTGTATACCTGGCATAACTGTCTCCAGTGTCCCTGGAACAACAGCATCTATGTAAGAGTGTGTCTGTGTGTGTGTGTATGTGTGTGGGTGTGTGTGTGTGTGTGTGGTTTTAAGGAGTGGAGAGTTTAATAGGCTAGACAGAAGGAAGAAGGCAGAAGGAAGAGGCTCCCCCATACAGAGACAGAGGGAGGGGGGCTCCAAAGTGGACAGAAGAGGTCCCCCATGTAAGTTTTTAAAATATACAAATAAGCAGAATATCATGCACATGTCCCAATTAACAAATAAGCTATAATATGTTTAATGGATGCAGGAGGTGTGAGTCTACTGGCTCACATCTGCAATCGCAGTGCTTCAGTAAGCCGAGGAGGGAGGATCACTTCAGGCCAGGAGTTCGAGACCAGCCTGGACAATGCAGCAAGAACTCATCTCGCCAGGCACAGTGGCTCACGCCTGTAATCCTAACACTTTGGGAGGCCGAGGGAGGTGAATCACTTGAGGTCAGGAGTTTGAAACCAGACTGGCCAACAGGGTGAAACCCTATCTTTACTAAAAATACAAAAAAAATTAGCCAGGTTTGGTAGCGGGCACCTGTAATCCCAGCTACTCAGAAGCCTGAAACAGGAGAATCACTTGAACATTCCCAGGAGGCAGAGGTTGCAGTGAGCCAAGATCGCACCACTGTACTCCAGCCTGGGTGACAGAGGGAGAATCTGTCTCAAAAAAAAGAAAAAAGAACCCATCTCTACGAAAATTAAAGATTAAATAATCCCAGCTACTAGGGAGGCTGAGGTAGGAGGATTGCTAGAGACCAATAGGCCTAGGAAGCGGTGAGCCATGACTGGGCCACTGCACTCCAGCCTGGGTGACAGAGTAAGACCCTTTCTCAAAAATAAAAAAATAAATAAAGCAGTACGATATATTACCTATGAATTCTGGAAAAATAACAGAGGGAAACAGGGAGAACAAAAGGGATCTCGTCTTTAATTGAAATATTTTTTTGGCTGGATGCAGTGGCTCACATCTGTAATCCCAGCACTTTGGGAGGCTGAGACGGGCAGATAACCTGAGGTTGGGAGTTCGAGTCCAGCCAACACAGAGAAATCTCGTCTCTACTAAAAATATAAAATTAGCTGGGCATTGTGGTGCATGCCTGTAATCCCAGCTACTCGAGAGGCTGATGCAGGAGAATCACTTGAACCTGGGAGGCAGAGGTTGTGGTGAGCCAAGATCGTGCCACTGCACTCCAGCCTCAGCAACAAGAGTGAAACTCCGTCTCAAAAAATACATATTTTTTTCTTCCTTCCTTCACTTTGAATATTTTTCTTCCTTTCTTCCTCCCTTCCTCCCTCCTTCTCTTTCTTTTTCTCTTTCTTTTTTTGACACAGGGTCTCACTCTGTCACCCAGGCTGGGGCACAATGGTGAAATCACAGCTCACTGCAATCACTGCCTTCTGGGCTCAGGTGATACTCTTGCCTCAACCTCCCAAGTAGCTGTGATTACAGGTGTGTGCCACCACAATTGGCTAATTTTTTCATTTTCTGTAGAGACGGGTTGTCACCATGTTGCCCAGGCTGGTCTCCAATTCCTGGACTCAAGTGATCTATCTGCCTCAGCCTCTCAAAGTGCTCAGTTGACAGGCGTGAGCCACCACACCAGACCCAATTTCTTTCATTATAAAAGAAAAATAAATCCTTGGAAATAAAGTTTTAAAAATCATGACCGTATCATCATGTATATACAAGATATTTCTCAAAGTATCTAAAAGAGATTCAAAGGCTGGGCACATTGGCTCATGCTTGTAATCCCAGCACTTTGGGAGGCCAAGGCAGGAGGAGCTTGAGACCAGCCTGGGTAACATAGCAAGATCTCATCTCTACTAAAAATAGAAAACTTAGCTGGGCATGGTGGCAGGCACCTGTAAGCCCAGCTACTTGGGAAGCTGAGGCTGGAGACTTGCTTGAGCCTAGGAGGGCAAGGCTACTGTGTGCCATGATCACATCATGGCACTCCAGCCTGGGCAACAGAGTAAGACCCTATCTCTAAATAAATAAATGAGATTCAAAATGGAAATATCCTAAATGTTCAATAGTGAGACTGCTTACATAAAGAGTATAATATGAATCTATGGAATGTAGTATTATGCATCCATTAAACATATAGCTTACATGTTAATTGGGACATGTGCATGATATTCTGCTAACTGAAAAATGGAAATTTACAATAGAATATGCATATTATAATTTGTGTATGTGTACATATGTGTGTTCACCTGTGAAAAAAAGTTCTTCAAAGTTTCCCTTTTTGTTAAAGAATAATTAGTGTTAGAAATAATAGTCTATTTTAAAAACTAACTTCCTTCACGCTTCCTTGCTTTTTGCTAATAACTCTTCATTAAGCCCTATGTAGCTGTTAAATATCGTTAAGGGAATAAGTACATTCTATGTCCTTGTACTTCAGCCAAGTTATTTGTTCTGGCCTATAGCCTGCTCAGACATGTTCAAACATGACTGGGCATTTCCCACCTTACAGTCTATGTCTCTTCTTTATTTGGAAATGTTATTATTCTCCTAGTTTTCCATAAGCAATCCCTTCCTTTCTTTGTTCTCCATCACACATTTAACTATTTAGGAAAGTTTTAAGTTTTTAGCCAATTGAGATCAGTCTAGATTGTGCAGTCCGGCTCCAGCCAATGCAGACAGGCTACGGCAGTAAGGACCCAATGCGTCAAGGACAAAAAACCTCTGCTTTCTTTGTTCAATGTGCTCTGGTGACAATCAGGCTTCTGAGAAGCACCCTTTCTGCAGAAAGTAAAATTGTCTTGCTGAGAAAAGTTGTCTGAGAGCTAGTTCTTTTCAGCACCAAGGAACAAGCATTTGTTTCTAACATCACCAAATATTAAAAGTGGTGGAATCCTGGCTTCGGTACTTTTCTAGGTAAGTTTTTTGCTCTAAGCACATATTTCTTTTATAGTTAGAAAACAATTATTTATTTCTGTTAATTTAGGAAGTTCATTTTGCCAAGGTTGAGGACATGCCTGGGACGCAGCCTCAGGAAGTCCTGACGACAGGTGCCCAAGGTGGTCGGGCACAGCTTGGTTTCATACATTTTAGGGAGATGTGAGACATCAATCAATATATATAAGAAGTACATTGGTTCAGTCTGGAAAGGCGGGACAACTTGAAGCAAAGGCAGGAAGATTCCAAGTGGGGAGGGAGCTTCCAGGTCAGATAGGTGATACACAAAAGGGTTACATTCTTTAGAGTTTCCGATGAGCCTTTCCAAAGGAGGCAGATCAAATATGCATCTATCTCTGAGAAGAGGAGTGACTCTGAATAGAACGGAAGGCAGGTTTGCCCTAAGTGGTTCCCAGCTTGAATAGAAACCAATTCTTAAATGTAAAAGCTGCTTACATAATCAAGAGATTAAAAATTGACAATCTGTACAAGTGAGGTAGACACCTCTTCTGAGTTGTTTATAAAACAATTAAGCACCTTGTTTATGGAAAATGAGATATCTGGAAAGTACAAGAAAATTGCTCTGCCCCCAGCTCGTAGCAGCTGTCAAAAGAACCTCCCTTCTCAGTAACAGGCACAATTTGTCTTCAGATTTCTTTTGCCTATACATTTGACACTCATTAGTTCACCTCTACAACCTAATGGACGTCACTCCTTCCGTAATTAGCCAATTTGATACTCACTGAAGAACAAATTACAATTAAACTGCTAAGACTACCTGCAAAAAACAGAGAAAAAAAAAACAAACCCTAGCCCATCTAAATAATTACTTGATACATTGAAAACTGCTGCTATAATTTGAGACTGTTACTGTTAGAAAGTTAGCATCAGGGCTGAGTGTGCTCATCAAAATACTTTAACTCTGTCCCCAACCACTGCAACCGTTAGCAAGGTCATTTACTATCTCTGGAGCCTCATTTCTTTTTATACAAACCTGAAATGTAAAAATCTAACCTTTCGGTGCCCTGTGCTTAAATGTCAAATGGGGAGTAGTACCAGGAAAGTATATCTTTTTATTGTTATTAAAATCCAAGGTGTCCTTGTGGAGGCAGCAAAATGGAGTGGACTGAAACTTTCGGGCCAATTGAAATTTCCAATAACACCACAAATCCATTGAAACAAATAAGGACATCAGTGGAAATGAAATCGTAACACTGGTTGCTGACTCATTTAAGAGAAAGGTGTGAGCTAGCCTCACAACTGAGCTTCATGTAATACAATTGTCAAATGGTCTCTGTCCCAGCTACTTGGGAGGCTAAGGGAGGAGGATCGCTTGAGCCCAGGAGTTCAAATTGTTAGAGCAACATAGCAAAATTTATCTCTTAAAAACAAATTCTCAAATGTTTTCTTTATAAAATATGTTAAATCATCAGGCTTTTTAAATGATATGATGTTTAGATTAAGACAAGTTATGTAACTTCTTTCTGGACAGCCATTAAATATTATGACTGATATATATCACAGCAGTGTTAAAAGACCACATTTTGCAAAGTACAGGCATACCTTGGAGACACTGCAGGTTTGCTTCCGGACAACTGTAATAAAATGTTTAACACAATAAAAGGAGTCACATAATTATTTTTATTTCCCAGTGCATATAAAAGTTATGTTTAATCTATGCTATAGTCTATTAAGTATGCAATAGCCTTATGCCTAACAACGTACATATTTAAAAATATTTTATTGCTAAAAGATGCTAACAATAATCTAAGTCCTCAGTGAGTCTTTGCTGCTGGAGGAGGGTCTTGCCTCACCATGGATGGCTGCTGAATGACTGGTGTGGTGTTGCTGAAGGTTGGTGTGGCTCCAGAGGTTCCTTAAAATGAGACAACAACAAAGGTTTCCACGTCAGCTGACTTTTCCTTTCACGAAAGACTTATCCGTAGCATGTGATGCTGGGATAGCATTTTACTCACAGTAGAACTTTCTTCAGAATTGGAGTCAATCCTCTCAAACTCTGCTGCTGTTTTATCAACTAAGTTTATGTAACATTCTAAATCCTTTGTTGTCATTTCAACAATGGTCACAGTACCTTCACCAGGAGTAGGCTCCATCTCAAGAAACCACTCTCTTGCCTCTTCCATTAGAAGCAACTCCTCATTTGTTCAACTTTTATTATGATATTGCAGCAATTCAGTCACATATTCAGATTCCACTTCTCATTCTAGTTCTCTTCCTATTTCTGCCATATCTGCAGTTACTTCCTCCACTGAAGTCTTGAACCCCTCAAAGTCGTCCATCAGGGTTGAGGTCAGTGTCTTCCAAACTCCTGTTAATGTTGATATTTTGACCTTCTCCCGTGAATCACAAATGTCCTTAATGGCAACTAGAATGATGAATCCTTTCCAGAAGGTTTTCAAGTTACTTTGTACAGAGGAATCACTATGGCAGCTGCAGCCCTACAAAATGTATTCTTGAAATAAGACTTGAAAGTCAAAATGACTCCTTGAACCATGGAGTAATGGATCCTGTAGATTGGATATTGTTTAGCAGACATGAAAACATTAATCTCTTTGTACATCTCCATCAGAACTCTTGGGTGACCAGATGCATTATCAATGAGCAGTAATATTTTCAAAGAAACTTTCTTCTTTTTCTTTTCTTTTTTTTTTTTTTAAAGACGGGGTTTCACCATGTTGGTCAGGCTGGTCTTGAACTCCCGACCTCAGGTGATCCGCCTGCCTTGGCCTCCAAAGTGCTTGGATTACAGGCATGAGCCACAGCGCCCGGCCTCTTTTTTTTTTTTTTTTGAGACAGTCTCACTCTGTCACTCAGGCTGAAGTGCAGTGGTGCAACCTCAGTTCACTGCAACCTCTGCCTCCTAGGTTCAAGTGATTCTCCTGCCTCAGCCTCCCAAGTAACTGGGATTACAGGCGCACACCACTACATCCAGCTAATTTTTGTATTTTTAGTAGAGACAGGATTTGCCATGTTGCTCAGGCTGGTCCTGAACTCCTGACCTCAAGTGATTCACCTGCCTTGTCCCGCCAAAGTGCTGGGATTACAGGCATGAGCCACTGCACCTGGCAGAAATTTTTTTCCCTAATATTTAATAGGTCTCAACAGTGGGCTTAAAATAGTAAACCATGCTGTAAACAGATGTGCTGTTATCCAGGCTTTCATCTTCCATTTCTCGAGCACAGCCAGAGTGAATTTAGCTTTTTTCTTAAGGGCCCTAGGATTTTCTGAACAGCAAATGAGCATTGGCTTTAGTCTAAAGTTACCAGCTGCACAAACCCCTAACAAGAGAGCTGAGCTGTCTTTTGACGCTTTTAAGCCAGGCATTAACTTCTCTATGAAAGCCCTAGACGGTTTCTTCTTCCAAAAGAAGGCTGCTTTGTCTACACTGAAAATCTCGTTTAGTGTAGCCACTTCATCAACTAACTTAGCTAGACCTGGATAAATCGCTACAGCTTCTACACCAGCACTTGCTGCCTCCCCTGGCACTCGTGTAACTTCTTAAACCTCATGAACCAACCTCAAACGTCTGAAAAGCTTCTAACGTTTCTGCAGCTTCCTCACTTCTCTCAGCCTTCATACACTGTTAGTTATGCCCTTGCTCTGGATTAGGTTTTGGCTTAAGGGAATTTGTGGCTGGTCTGATCTACTCTCCAGGCCACTAAAACTTCCTCCGTGTCAGTAATAACGCTGTTGCACTTTTTCAGTTTCGTTCTGTCACATAGGCTACAGTGCAGTGGCACAATCAGCTCACTGCAGCCTCGAAATGTAGTATCTGAAAGCACAATAAAACGAAGTGCAATAAAATGAGGTATGCCTGTACTTTGATAATCATTAATTCATTCAATTTTAGAAACAAACATGTTTTAGACCAAGAAATAGGTGGCGAGGGTGGAGGGTGTTGGACAACTGGCGGGCAGCACGTGGGACCGGACCCCTGGGATGAGACAGAATGACAGCAGTGGCAGAATAAAGGAGACAGGAACACCTTTTATATGCTCAGCTGTGCCTCTCTATGCTTTCTCTATGATTTTGTATAAAATGAATATATTCCTAAACAGTACATTATTTTAGATTTTTTAAAATTTCAACAAATCATGTTACAGCCAGGTGCAGTGGCTCACACCTGTAATCCCAGTACTTTGGGAGGCTGAGGCAGCCAGATCACTTGAGGCCAGGAGCTCAAGACTAGCCTGGCCAACATGGCAAAACCCCGTCTCTACTAAAAATACAAAAATTAGCTGGGCGTGATGGCACTCACCTGTAGTCCCAGCTACTCGGGAGGCTGAAGCGAGAATCACTTGAACCCAGGAGGCGGAGGTTGCAGTGAGCCAAGATCACGCCACTGCACTCCTGCCTGGGTGACAGAGCAAGACTCCATCTCAAAAAAATATACTACTACTATTATAGTGTAAGGTGTTTTTTTTTCAGTTTGGGTTTGTTTGGGGAGTTTGCTTTTTGCTTTGTTCTGTTTTTGATGATCGCTGTATACGATATCTGGTAGCATAAAACTCCCCACCTTGTTCTTCAAAATCGGGTTAGCTACTTTGCCCTCTGCCTCTCTATACACACACCCCTCCAGAATCTTGATACTGTTTTTAATTTACAAATTCATTTGATAAAAATGGAAATCTTGATGAAACTAATCTTTCCTACCATGAATATAGTGCATCCTTCTATCATTTAGGTCTCCCTCAATGCCTATAATGGGTATCTGATATTTTACAGCTGCCCAACATATTTTGAAAATCCCTTCCCCATTTTTAGACTTCTCCATATTAGGACTCTCTTCCCAGGCAGAATCCAAAAACTGTATTTCCCAGAATCCCCTGCAACTTGGACATACATATATAACCAACTCCCACTGAGCAGGTACACCCTAGCTGAAAACAGAAGATCCTACCAAAATGATTGCGGGAATATTTTTACTACAGAATGTGAAACGACCCTCCTGGTGGTCCAGTCTCTCTCTTCATTGGGGGTGGCAGTCCAGTAGCAGGCACCAGCAGATGCTGGGTTTCCACTGGAACCACTTGCTTCTGTGGTCATTTTTCCTGGCTTCTGCCTGTGTGGCATCCCAGCTTAGTTCCTCTAGACGTTTTGTAAGCTAATTAATAGGTGGATTAATCTAAGGTGGATTCTGCAGTCTGCTACTGATCACTGACACGGAATTAGGAACCAGAAGTGGGTTACTGAGTGTGACAGAACCTTAAAACAGTGGAACTGTTTAGTGGAAGTGCCTGAGAATACGGTGGTGAAGAGTCAGATATTGCAAGCTGAAAAGCAGATGGGCGAGACGATGTGGCCACAGCTCTTCTGGACTCAAGTTGGCTCCATATGTTCTCATTCTGGCACGGGGCTGAAGGCGCAGCCACCTTCTGGAGCTTGCTGTTCTCCCGCAGAGGGCGGAAACATATCATCAGCTGAGCATGAGAACTGAGAAGGATGTTTTGGAAATTACAGAGACAGGAAGTGGCTGCGCTCAGTGGCTCATGCCTGTAATCCCAGCACTTTGGGAGGCCGAGGTGGGTGGATCACCTGAGGTTGGGAGTTCGAGACTAGCCTGACCAACATGGAGAAACCCCATCTCTACTAAAAATTACAAAAATTAGGTGGGCATGGTGGTGTGTGCCTGTAATCCCAGCTACTCAGGAGGCTGAGGCAGGTGAATCACTTGAACCCAGGAGATAGAGGATGCGGTGAGCCGAGATCGCATCATTGCACCCAGCCTGGGCAACGAGTGCAAAATTCCATCTCAAAGACAGAGAGGAACTATAAAGTAGTGGCCTAGGAAAGCAGGGGGGTAAAGTGGATTCCAAAAATGGAGTACGACCATCAGGAAACAATAAGGGCCTCCATGAAATGACTGGTCATGAATTTAAAGTGGCAATGCAGCATGGTAGTGTGCTTTCTCCTGATCATTTTTGGTAGCACAGGTCCAGGAACAGAGAAGGCAAAGAATTGCATTTAGTCTGAGATGAGGTTTTGCCAAGCAAGCATGACAAGGCAAGAGACTGCAAGGGAGTTAAGGGACACTATAAAGGAATTATTTTAAGAACTGACTATGGAGCTTAAGCTGGGTAAAAAACGAGGGATAGGCATTTTCTGTTTGAAGCATCTCTCTCAAAGCATGGTCCACACTAAAGATGTGGTCTTTACAGACATCCACAGATATCCAAAATCAGAATTTCCGCAAGACAGAAAACTCTTCTTTTTACAAGCACACCATGTAATTCAGGCACATGGTAATGTTTGAAAACCAAGATTGTAAAGGTTTTGCTATTAATTGCTATAGAGAAACATCTAGATAGCAACAGCAACACAGAAGAAAAAAATGTATGGCCCCTTCCATCAATGCTTAGGACTTAACGTTTACATTAATGCCAATAAAATGCATAATTCAAGTTCTTTTTCCAGTAACTATGTCACACAGTCCTTTGAACGCTGTAAAGGATCCTTATCAAGGCCAAATCCAAGAGCAGCCCCGAATTCCACGTCATACACTACCACATAAACCCAGCCACTAACCCGCTACACAGCAACCTTTGCTTCTAAAAACCATTTCGGAGGCTGATTCAGATTCCCCTTGAGTTGGCTTTACACCATTACTTTTATTTCTTTAGTAGTTCATCAAATTCATATTTACAATTCATAAATACGAAATATAGAAGCCAGTGCTTCCCAACAAAAAAAAATCCAAAATGCTCATCAAGAAAAATCACAACAGACGCAACAAAGATGAATGCATTTATGGATATTTACTTAGGAAATAAAGGTTAAAAGAAACATCTGGCTATCAAGAGCAAAACTAAAGAAAAAAAACCTCATGTTTAAAGACAAGATTGCTATCACTCTTTTTTCACTGTTTACTTCACATTATCATTTGCATAGATGTATGAGATCCTCAAAGGTCTGTGCCCAGGGCAGCATAACTTCAGCTGTGTCAATACCCCATCGAGCCACGGGCACACTCGACAATCTCCATTAATCTCCATGGTCCACTGCTGGAAGCTTATTCCAATTCTCTGTTAGTAGCCACAGGTCTTGTATGTCCCTCCTGTTTCTCCCAGGTTGCTTATCTCTAATCATAATGGCCGAATACAGGGATATTCTCCCTTCCAAACTTCCCTAACACCAAAGTGTTCTACCACCAGCAACCCCACGATGCAGATGCAGCCACTGCTGTTCAAGCCTAAAAGGGACCAACGCAAAGGTTAAGTATTTCCATTTTCCATCCAGAAGAGATTATATAAACACGGTCTTTAACTGTATATAGATTATGATGGAGTTCACACTGAAACAACTGTAACACATGTAAGGTGAGGTAAAAAATACAAATGAAATTCAAATTAGGTTGGAGGCCAGGCACAGTGACTCACTCCTGTAATCCCAACAATTTGGGAGGCCAAGGCAGGCGGATCACTTGAGGTCAGGTGTTGGAGACCAACCTGGCCAACACAGTGAAACTCCGTGTCTTCTAAAAATACAAAAATTAGCCAGGCATGGTGATGTACGCCTGCAATCCCAGCTACTCGGGAGCCTGAGGCAGGAGAATCGCTTGAACCCAGGTGGTCAAGGTTGTAGTGAGCCAAGATCGCACCACCACACTTCAGCCTGGGAGACAGAGCGAGATCCTGTCTCAAAAATAAAATAAAATTAGGTTGGAGATTTGCTAGGCGTAAGAGCCATAAGGCTGCCAAGGTAAAGCTCATGAGTAGTGAAAAGAAGGGGTGAGAATAACTGGGGGAGGTTTCACAGTGGGAGTGAGACCCGGGAAGACACGCACTATTTGGGCAGATGAAGAAGGTATTCCAGATGTAGGCAGCAGCATGAACAAATTCCCAGAGGGAGGAAGGAGCACAGCATGTGGGAAGGTCAGTGAAGGCACAGCCACGGCTAGAGCAGCATGGGACCCCTGGAGAAGAGCAGGAGATAAGGCCGAAGAGGGGCACTGAGGCCCGACCAGGGATGGCCGGAGAACCCTGACCGGCTTCTTCTCCACAGGGTGCAATTTCTGATGCTGAACGAAACTTCCATACCATTTGAAGGCTTTCCCACACACCTTACATTCATAAGGCTTCTCCCCAGTGTGAACCCTCTGATGCTGAATGGAGGCTATTTTCCGAGTGAAGGCTTTGCCACACTCCTTACATTGGTAAGGTTTCTCCCCAGTATGAATTCTCTGATGGACAATAAAAACTGACCTGCAACCGAAAGCTTTCCAGCATTCCTTACATTTGTAGAGTTTCTCCCCCGTGTGTAATCTCTGATGCTGAAGGTATGCCGTGCTCCTGCTGAAGGCCTTTCCACACTCTTTACATTCATAGGGTTTCTCTCCAGTGTGGATCCTCTGATGCTGAGTCAAGGCTGTGCTGGAACTCAAACCTTTGCCGCACTCCTTACATTCATAGGGCCCTTCTCCAATGTGGTTTTTCTCATGTACAATACACTCGTAGCTGGACTTGAAAGCTTTGCCACATTCCTTACACTTAAAGGGCTTTTCCCCAGTATGGCTCATCTGATGCCGAATAAGCTTTGAGTTGTATCGGAAGATTTTCCCACACTCTTTACATTCATAGAACTTCATTCCACCTCGAAGTATCAGATTTGGATTTAGACTGAAAGTCTGCTTCATTGCCTTACTTTTAAAATCAAAGTGCTGAGAAACGTTCCTGAGAAGTCCTCCTACTGGCATTCTGTGCAACTCTGTTTCTTCAGAGGCTTCCTGCTTTATAACTGGCCCTTCATTTTTGATCCAGGACTCATCACCTGACCAAAGAAACCATAAGTGTCTCTAGTTATAAAACTGGAAGAAAAGTAGAATCCAGTGGTCCTCATTTTCTCTTGTAGAAGGCAATTGTTAAAGATATACATGTAATCCCAGCACTTTGGGAGGCCGAGGCGGGTGGATCACGAGGTCAAGAGATCGAGACCATCCTGGTCAACATGGTGAAACCCCATCTCTACTAATACAAAAAATTAGCTGGGCATGGTGGCGCGTGCCTGTAATCCCAGCTACTCAGGAGGCTGAGGCAGGAGAATTGCCTGAACCCAGGAGATGGAGGTTGCGGTGAGCCGAGATCGCGCCATTGCACTCCAGCCTGGGTAACAAGAGCAAAACTCCGTCTCAAAAAAAAAAAAGATATACATGTGACATGGTTATACACAAGCATCTTTAAAGGAGGATGAGACAGACAAAAAGAACGGCATGCACCCAGGTGTGGTGGCTCACGCCTGTAATGCCAGCACTTTGGGAGGCTGAGGCTGGCAGGTGAGCTCAGGAGTTCGAGACCAGCCTGGGCAACGTGGTGAAACACTGTCTCTACAAAAATACAAAACTTAGCCAAGCGTAGTGGCATACACCTGTGGTTCTAACTACTTGGGAGGCTGAGGCGGGAGGATCACTTGAGCCCAGGAGGCAGAGGTTGCAGTAAGTGCACATCATGCCACTGCACTCCAGCCTGCGCAGTAGAGCCAGACCCTGTCTCAAAAAAAACCCAGAAAAATAATGACATACAATTGGAGAGGTAAAGACACAAAACAGAACAGGAAAGACAGCCAGGAAGTGCTCCCTATGAGAAAGGCTGGAAAATGAACTAAGGTAAGTGAAATGGGAAGGAGAATCAAGAATGGGAAGGAAAGAAGGCATGAGGGGAAAAAAAAAGAAGAGAATAACAAAGAACAGCAAGAAACGGGAAAATTTTTAAAAGAGAGACAGAAACCCAGAAGAGGAAAAGAGGAATGAGGGACTGGGGAGAACAGAGAAGCAGCTCCAGCACTACAAGAGGCCTTGTAGAGAAACACAAACCAGGAAAATATGGATCCCAATCCCCTACCTGTAACCCAGGAAATCACATCAGATTCTAAACGATGTTCTAATTAGCCTAGATTTAAATATCCCACACAATATTCTGAGATACAAGATGATTACCGCTGGGCGCGGTGGCTCACGCCTGTAATCCCAACGCTTTGGGAGGCCGAGGCGGGCGAATCACCTGAGGTTGGGAGTTCAAGACCAGCCTGAGCAACATGGTGAAACTCCATCTCTACTAAAAATACAAAAAAAAAAAATTAGTTGGGCATGGTGGTGCATGCCTGTAATCCCAGCTACTTGGGAGGCTGAAGCACGAGAATTGCTTGAACCCAGAGGCAGTGGTTGTGGTGAGCCGAGATCACGACACTGCATTCCAGCCTGGGCGACAAAAGCCAAACTCCATCTCAAAAAAAAAAAAAAGATGATGATGACTTTCAGAAAGTCAGCTGTAACAGAAGTTGGATCAGAGCTGTGAGCCACTGTGGTACCACCGCTAAAGGAACCACTGTATACAAAAGCATGTATGTGTGATAAGGCTTGAAAACTCTCTTCTGAAAAAAAAGGAGATACAAGTAACCAAAACCTTCTAGGACTGGTTAGCCATCTCGGGGAAATTTTAGGTGGTGTGCACACGTGCGTGTGTGTGTGCACGCGCGTGTGTGTAGGGGGCTATGATGCGAGAATATTCCTAGCCCTTTCCTCTATAGTCCCACCTATGGTAAATATAATGTAGATATAAAGATTATAGCAAATGAAACTCTAAAGTGATTTAGATACTAAAAAGGCAAATTAAAGCCATTCTTTTCAGGGCTGAAGGCCTAAAGTAAAATTCACAGCTATAGCACAAATAAATCAGTTTGGCCCTCAAAATCACATTTTCCTTAAAGCTGCCTGAAATGCCACTTCTTTGTAACGGAAAGTGGCATACAATGAGAACTTTTCCACTGCTAAGTAAGAAGAAGTGGTTTAGGAGCTAAGGGGTCAGTTTTTCTGCCTGGGAGGACAGCCACATGAATGTGTAGATGACATGAGGCCAGGGACTCCTAGAGGTGGTCTTTCGAAGCTCAGGGTCAGAACTCAGCGTAAGGTCAGAGAGTGCAGTGAGCATCGACTTGTAAATGACTGGGAGCCCTGTTCCCGGAGGCATACAGAACGCTTCTCCTAGTAAAGCAGGGAGGCAAAACAAGAAACTGAAGCCCTGGATTCTCACACTCACCCTGACTGAGGCTGCTGGGAATCTCGGCATCCCAGGGATCTGGTCCCCATGGTGCTTCCCCTTTCTCCAGGTGGGAGATCAGAGCAGGTTTGGGGAATGGAAACGCTACTTCATGAAGAAAAAGAGAAAGACAAATTGAGGGGAGACGTAGAGCTGTTCCTGGGATCTCTCTCAGCCCACCCTCCATCAGGCTACCTGGGAGAGAAATGGAACACCAGCAGACCAAGTGAGAGTTCCACAGGGAGGTCCAAACTGTGCTCCACAATTAAGCCGAGGAGGTATGATTCTCCTCCAAAAGAAGCTGCAAGCTGGCCCTGACTCAGAAGAAGGGAAACTCCCTCAGGAATGATGTACATGCTGCTCCCTTGGGAGACTCTTCCACAAATGGAGGGCCAACATTGCCAGAAAACGGGATGGATGAAGGAACAAAGGGCTTACCTAGGGTGCCAGAGAGAATGTTTTCCCAACCAGGTGCAGTGGCTCACGCCTGTAATCCCAGCACTTTTGGAGGCCAAGGCAGGCGGATCACCTGAGGCTGGGGTTCGAGACCAGCCTGATCAACATGGAGAAAGCTCATCTCTATTAAAAATACAAAAAATGCCGGGCGCGGTGGCTCACGCCTGTAATCCCAGCACTTTGGGAGGCCGAGGCGGGTGGATCACGAGGTCAAGAGATCGAGACCATCCTGCTCAACATGGTGAAACCCCATCTCTACTAAAAATACAAAAAATTAGCTGGACATGGTGGCGCGTGCCTGTAATCCCAGCTACACGGGAGGCTGAGGCAGGAGAATTGCCTGAACCCAGGAGGCGGAGGTTGTGGTGAGCAGAGATCGCGCCATTGCACTCCAGCCTGGGTAACAAGAGCAAAACTCCGTCTCAAAAAAAAAAAAAAAAAAATACAAAAAATTAGCCAGGCGTCATGGCACATGCCTGTAATCCCAGCTACATGGAAGGCTGAGGCAGGAAAATCGCCCGAACCCCTGAGAAGGAGGTTGCAGTGAGCCAACATCATGCCATTCATTGCACTCCAGCCTGGGAAACAAGAGCGAAACTCCATCTCAAAGAAAAAAAAAAGAACATTTTCTCTCAGGGCCCAGAACCACACTGTTCCCTGGAGTATAAGGAAGTCTAGTTTCAAAACCAAAGAGAAGCCAGGCACAGTGGCACACACCTATAGTCCCAGCTACTTGGGAGGCTGAGGCAGGAGAACTGCTTGAGCCCCAGGAGTTTGAGGCTGCAGTGAGCCACAGCTGTGCCACTGCCCTCCAGCCGAGGTGACAGAGCGAGACTTGTCTCAAAAAAAAGGAAAAAAAAAAGGAGAAGTAAGAATTTCCCTACCCAGTATTTCTGGAGGCTGGTGATTGCAAAACTCTCCCCTGAAGTCATCAAACCCTAGGGCTACCAGAATCCCCAAAACATCTGAGGAAGATAGCAAACTGTTACAGCCGGCCACAGAGGGAGGCCTTACCCAGGGAAGCCACGTTTGCATAATTCTCCAGCATCACCTCCCTGTACAGGGCCCTCTGCGCAGGGTCGAGGCTGGCCCATTGGTTCTGGGTGAAGTACACAGCCACGTCCTCAAAGGCCACTGACTCCTGAAACCACAGGTTCCTGCTCAGTCTCTGTGTGAGAAGCAGAAGGGAGAAGGGAGCAGCCTGAGCTTCAGGGAAGAGATAAACCTGCCTGAGTCCACATGGAACTCAGCCCCACTGAGCAGCCCCAGAGGTGCAGCCTCTCAAACAAGAGCAGCCAGCACACGGACAGGGCGAGCCCTCAGCCGGCAGTTCCACCTGCACACGGGGAGCCCCAGCGCTCTCCCATCTCCCCGGCTCTGGAGCCCCTAACTGCTACTGCTTCTTATAGCCTGGCATCCAGGTGCTTTCTCCCTGGCAACTGCATCAGCTCCTAGGTTCCTGGCTTCTCAGATCTGCCCCCTGGCACCTCCTACCCTCACGTGCTCCATACTCCTGTCTCCTTACTTTCTACACCCCAACCACTACTGACAGCTGCAACTCACCCTGTGACATGGTGTGGCTGTGTCTCCGCCCAAATCTCATCTAGAATTCCCACGTGTTGTGGGAGGCACCTGGTGGGAGGTCACTGGATCACGAAGGCAAGTCTTTCCCATGCTGTTTTCATGATAGTGAATAAGTCTCATGAGATCTGATGGTTTTAAAAAGAGAGTTCCCCTACACGAGCTCTTTCATTTTTCCCTTGCTGCCACCATGTGAGAAGGGCCTGTGGCCTCCCGGCATGATTCTGAGGCCTCCCCAGCCATGTGGAACTGTAACTACAATTAAATTTCTTTTTCTTCCCAGTCTCGGGTATGTCTTTATCAGCAGCATGAAAATTGACTAATTCACCCTGTATCCACGCATCTGAAGCGCACACACACAGCCCCGTCTGCTCCCTGCATCTGGCATCTCTGAATCCACCCTGTATCCACGCATCCAAAGCGCACACGCACGGCCCCATCTGCTCCCTGCACTTGGCATCTCTTAATCCACCCTTTATCCACGCATCCAAAGCACACACGCACAGCCCCAACTGCTCCCTGCACCTGGCATCTCTGAATCCACTCTGTATCCACGCATCCAAAGCGCACACGCACGGCCCCATCTGCTCCCTGCACCTGGCATCTCTGAATAGACCCTGTATCCACGCATCCAAAGCGCATACGCACGGCCCCATCTGCTCCCTGCACCTGGCATCTCTTAATCCACCCTTTATCCACGCATCCAAAGCGCACACGCACAGCCCCATCTGCTCCCTGCACCTGGCATCTCTGAATCCACCCTTTATCCACGCATCCAAAGCGCACACGCACGGCCCCATCTGCTCCCTGCACCTGGCATCTCTGAATCCACCCTTTATCCACGCATCCAAAGCGCACACGCACAGCCCCATCTGCTCCCTGCACCTGGCATCTCTGAATCCACCCTGTATCCACGCATCCAAAGCGCACACACACAGCCCCATCTGCTCCCTGCATCTGGCATCTCTTAATCCACCCTGTATCCACGCATCCAAAGCGCACACGCACAGCCTCATCTGCTCCCTGCACCTGGCATCTCTGAATCCACCCTGTATCCACGCATCCAAAGCACACACACACAGCCCCATCTGCTCCCTGCACCTGGCATCTCTGAATCCACCCTGTATCCACGCATCCAAAGCGCACACGCACGGCCCCATCTGCTCCCTGCACCTGGCATCTCTGAATCCACCCTGTATCCACGCATCCAAAGCGCACACGCACGGCCCCATCTGCTCCCTGCACCTGGCATCTCTTTGGTTCTCCCCAACATTGTCCACTATGTGCAGAGAAGCGTGTTAGAAATATACAAATTTCTCTTTTCCACCTTT
The DNA here is from genome assembly GCF_030222135.1 of Aotus nancymaae. Taxonomy (NCBI): domain Eukaryota; kingdom Metazoa; phylum Chordata; class Mammalia; order Primates; family Aotidae; genus Aotus; species Aotus nancymaae. Next base: position 3,036,728 of record NW_026988452.1, read on the forward strand.
CTGCCTATCAGAAAGCTGGCTCTCTTGAAAGAAACCTTTAGCCATCCTGTTTTGACCCTCTTCTCTGAACCATCAGTCTTCAAAGATAGGCTGGCAATGCCAAGTTCCTAGGCACAGACCTGTCTCCAAGTTTTCTGACCTCCAGCCCATCTACCAAGGCTGTCTCTTCACTAGGCATTCCTCTCTCTGACTCCCTCCCCTGGGCCATCTCCATCTTCCCAAGAATGAAGACAACTATACTTGTTGATTAGCCCTATGCACCAGGCTTTCAGGTTGGTTATTTTATTTTTTGATTTTTTCGAGACAGAGTCTTGCTCTGTCACCCCGGCAGCCTGGAGTGCAGTGGTAAAATCTCGGCTCACTGCAACCTCTGCCTCCCAAGTTCAAGCTGGGATAACAGGCACACACCACCATGCCAGGCTAATTTTTGTATTTTTAGTAGAGACGGGGTTTCACCATGTTGGCCGGGCTGGTCTCGAACTCCTGACCTCGGGTGATCCACCCGAAAGTGGATCCCAAAGTGCTAGGATTACAGGCGTTGAGCCACTGCACCCAGCTTTTCTCTGCTTCTAGAGTCAGCATAGGGCAGACCACAGAGACTAGGCTCTCAGCTTGGAGGCGGTTTCATGACCTGTATGCCTTCTCACCTTGATGCTCCCACTGATGACTCCACCTCCCAGGAGAGTCTCATTACCCTGTGCAGTCAGCCTTGTTCTTTGCAGATGCTGAAAATGAAAACACCTACCATGGGGGCACAGCCAAGCTCCTAACTCTTGCATGTCACATCCTACATTCTGACTCCTGGTAGCCCTAAAGCAGCCTATGCACCGGAGTGGGCACAGGGGAAAAGGGAGAGGGGAATATGACGCTAACTGGTCTTGAGGAAGGAGGGAAGCCCTGTACAGCAAGGATAAATGCTGGCAGCTCAAACTGCCCACAGCAGCTCTACTGGCTCCATACGCAGGTCCTTATGAGAGGAGGCTTTTCAAACAAGAGCAGTTAGAGAACTCAACTCTAAAGGAGATGCTGAAAGGAAAAAATAAAACAAATTTAGACTCCTCAAAGAGAGAGCCAGCCTTTAATCTGGGCAATGATGATGTCCAAAGGGCCCCCAAAATAATGTAAGCCAAAAATCCAGACAGCAGACTGGATCATGGTGTCCTGTGCACAATGACTGCTCTGCCAAGGCGTTAAGGGCTTCTGAGGACAGTAACCACAGACGCACAGGGAAAATCGAATTTCACCTCCACCTAGAGCAAGTCAAGCCTCACCCCCTGACATCTCCAGAGCTTCTCTCATAACTTTCTTCTCCCGGCCTACATCCATCAGCTCTTCTTCCATAAATTGTCTGTCTCTCCTGCCATCTACTATCCTTAAGTTTCATAAGCCCTAGAAAGTGCCTAATATTAAAGAAAAAACCTAGTTTTAAGGCAGTTGGGTTTGGGATATCTTTTTGTTCCTCCTGTGGTCGGTCCCGATGTACCTCACCTTATTTCCTTCTTCTCCGCAGTATTATTCATCTCGTCATATGATGTGGTTTACCATCTACCTCCCCCCACCAGAGTGTAACTCCATGAGGCAAGAGCTGTTTGCTCAGGATTGGTTTAGCACCCAGTACAGTGCCTGATATGTACCAGATGCTTAAGATACATTTCCTTAAAGAACTGATTTCAAAAATGGTTTAACCATAAATACATTTTTTTTAACTTATGAAGAGAGTAAGAAGCCAACAGCAAACACTACCTAAACAGTAAAACGCCAGAGCAAATCCATTAAAGTTGATAGTTGACAATTTGCCATAAGGTGAGGTTCTACTTTTGCAAAAGAAGGGAAAAGGAGCATAAATATAGGAAGGAAATGAACATAAATATCTTTGCTTGCAGATGAAATAACTACCTGCCTAAAGACGTCTAAGAACCATGAAAATAAACTAAAAACATTTAGAGCTGATAAAACAATTCACTGTTATCTAGAAACAGAATAAGTAAACCAGAATTATTAGCTTTCCTAAGTACCATCATAAACAACTGGAAAATACACTGAAAGAAACTAAGATGCCATTCACACAAAAAATTGCTAATAATGGACCTAAGAGAAATCAGTGAGAACAGGATGGAAGAACACTAAATGTTTACTAAGATACATTTATTATTTTTTATTTTTATTTATTTATTTATTTTTAAGACGGGGTTTCACCATGTTGGTCAGGCTGGTCTTGAACTCCCGACCTCAGGTGATCCGCCCACCTTGGCCTCAGAAGTGCTTGGATTACAGGCGTGAGCCACCACGCCCGGCCTAAGATACATTTAAAAAGAACTGAATAAATAGGAACATATAGTGCTTCTGATTGGGAAGAATCAAACTTGTAACGAAGTCAGTTATCTCCAAATTTACCCATGAATTCAATAAAATCCACTCTGCTACCAAAAAAATCCATGAAATTTGTACAGGAGTGGGAGATCATTTAATGTCATCTAAAAAAGCACATGTGAAAAACTAGCTAACAATGTTTTGGGGAAAAAAAATTGAAACAAAAAAAAAGAGGGGGAATTAAGCCATATTTTAAAAGGGTAATACATTAAGAAAATGAGAAGACACAATAAAGTCTGGGAGAAAGTATTTGCAGGAGACATATCTGATAAAGTACTATTATCTGAAATATACAAAGAACTCTATGAATAAGCCGATTAAAAAACAGGCAAAAGACCTCAACAGACACCTCAACAAAGCAAATACACAGATAGCAAATAGGCATATGAAATGATGCTCAAGATTATACGTCATTAGGGAATAAAAACAATGAGACACCACTACACACCTATTAGAAAGGCCAAAATCCGAAACACTGGCCAGGATGTGAAACAAATAGGAACTCTCATTCGTTGCTGGTAGGAGTGAATGAATGCAAAATGGGACAGCCACTTTGGAAGACAGTTTGTCAATTTCTTACAAACTAAACATACTCTTGCCATAAAATCCAGCAGTCGTGGCTTCTTGGTACTTAACTAAAGGAGCTGAAAACTTATGTCCCCCCAAAAACCTGTACGTGGACATTTACAGGGGCTTTATTTATTATTGCCAAAACTTGGAAGCAACCAAGATATCCTTCAGTAGGTGAATGGATAAACTGTAGTATACATAGACAATGGAATACTACTCAGCACTAAAACAAAATGATCTGTGAAGCCATGACATAGAGGAAACGAAATGCATTATCACTAAGTGAAAGAAGCCAATGTGAAAATGCTACGTAACTGTGTAATTCCAGCTATATGACATTCTGGAAATAGCAAAACTATGGAGAGAGTGCAAACATCAACTGACGGTTGTCACCTGGGATGGGACGAAGGGGAAAGTAAGGATGGATAAGAGGAGCATAAGGGATTTGTAGGGCAGTGAAGCTATTCTGCATAATAATATAATGGTGGATACACATCATCCATCAAGAGTGAACCCTAATGTCAACTATTGACTTTGGATGACAATAATGTGTCAGTGTAGGTTCATCTCCTGTAACAAACGTGTTTCCCTGGCGTGGAGTGTTAATAATGAAGGAGGTTGTGCGTTTTGGGGTGGCAGAAGATACACAGGAACTCTCCTTTCTGCCCAATTTTGTTATCATCTAAAACTGCTCTAAAAAATGAACTGTTTTAAGTACCAGTGTTAAATTGTTTCAGGGGTAAGTTATTTCTCAATCAAACCTCATAGGCTACTTAGGGCACATCAGAGAATAAGGAAAGAAAAAAAGCATTTCCGTTCTTTTAAAGACACTAACATTGTACTGTGCTGATACCAGACTTGTATTTGAACTTCTATCAGAACTTGAATTTGCATGTGTAGGGGCAGGGAATACATGGAAAATCTCTGTACCTTCCATTTAATTTTGCTGTGAACCTAAAACTGCTCTAGAAAATAAAAAGTATAAATAAATTAATTAAATTTTAAAATGGACAACACTTAATATCTAACCTGACTGCAGTACCCTCTTTAATTGATCCACACCTTGCTGCAGCCAATTTGCCACTAAGGGCTGGGAAAAATCTTTTTAATATATAAATCCAACCACGTCATCCCCCTGCTTAAAATTCTTCAGTGCCTTCCCAGTGAACCAGAACAGAAACCACTGTCCTCACCGTGACCTATAATACCATTATCTACTTCTTCCATCTCATATTGAACCACTTTCTCTGACCCCTTCCTGTTAGTAGAGTACATCCAGCTTTCTCTCCAACTTCAGAGTCCTTGCATCAGCATTTAGAAAATGTAGATTAAAATAACAATACTAGTCTCTCTGGGATACATAAAATTTGTGGAGCAACCTCTCCAATAAAGAATTTCTTGCGAAGGATATGAACAGACACTTTACAAAAGAAGACATACATGAGGCCAACAAACATATGAAAAAATGCTCATCATCACTGGTCATTAGAGAAATGCAAATCAAAACTACATTGAGATACCATCTCATGCCAGTTAGAATGGCGATCATTAAAAAAATCTGGAGAAAACAGATGCTGGAGAGGATGTGGAGAAATAGGAACACTTTTACACTGTTGGTGGGAGTGTAAATTAGTTCAACCACTGTGGAAGACAGTGTGGCGATTCCTCAAGGACCTAGAAATAGAAATTCCATTTGACCCAGCAATCCCATTACTGGGCATATATCCAAAGGATTATAAATTGTTCTACTATAAGGACACATGCACACGAATGTTCATTGCAGCACAGTTTACAATAGCAAAGACCTGGAACCAACCCAAATGCCCATCGATGATAGACTGGACAGGAAAAATGTGGCACATATACACCATGGAATATTATGCAGCCATTAAAAACGAGGAGTTCACGTCCTTTGTAGGGACATGGATGAACCTGGAAACCATCATTCTCAGCAAACTGACACAAGAACACAAAATCAAACACCATATGTTCTCACTCATAGGCAGGTGTTGAACAAGGAGAACACATGGACACAGGGAGGGGAGCACTATACACTGGGTCTGTTGGGGGGAGGGGGGGACAGCGGGGGGGTGGGGGGTTGGGCAGGGATAGCATGGGGAGAAATGCCAGATATAGGTGAAGGGGAGGGAGGCAGCAAATCACACTGCCACGTATGCACCTATGCAACAACCTTGCATGTTTTTCACATGTACCCCAAAACCTAAAATGCAATAAAAAATAAAAAATAATAAAAAAAAGAATTTCTTATTTCAGGCCTGGAGTAGAGGCTCATGCCTGTAATCGCAACACTTTGGGAGGCTGAAGTAAGTGGATTACTTTAACTCGGGAGTTTGAGACCAGCCTGGCCAACATGGTGTAAACCCTATCTCTAAAAATACAAAAATTAGCCGTACGTGGCAGCACTCAGCTACTCAGGAGGCTGAGGCATGAGAATCACTTGAACCCGGGAGGCAGAGGCTGCAGTGAGCCAAGATCATAATGCCACTGCACCCCAGCCTGGGCAACAGAGCAAAACGCTCTCTCTCAAAAAAAAAAAAAAAAAAAATTCCGATTTCAGCAGGTGACTCTCGTTTCTAGAACATGATCTGGACTTCCACATTCAGAAAGAATTTCTTGGCATGGGCCCCCTTTCTTCCATTTAAATCTATACATCCAAACTCACCACTCTCTATACATAAAACTTTTAATTCCCCCAGCACGTATTTACATCTGCCATAGCACTAGGGATGGATACAAACAGGAAAACGTAGCCTAGCCGAGTTAGGCCTTCCTCATCCCTTCCTGATTATCTGATAGCTAATGAGAGTTTAAAAAAAAAAAAAGACTGAAAGCAGCTCAGCTCACCTGAGGCCAAGTTGTTTGGAGCATGGCGGATGTCCCCTGGCTTCGTGCACTGTCTTCTGGGTTTGGACAAGCAAGATCTTTAGGAGCTAAGACAAAACGAGCCATGAGTGTTAAGGACCTGTGCACCGCCTACAGCACAACCTATGGCCCTCCCAGTTTCCACTTCTACAGCACTGGGTGCACGGAAATCGCACTAGGGCTCCCTCTACTTGTTCTCACGCTGAGAGCCCCAACCTTCTTAGGAATTGTTCTGCCTGGTCTTCGGGGCAACCTTCCACCCGCCTGCTCCGTCCGAACAGCTTTTAGAGCCCATTCGCACGGGTAGACTGAGGGACCCAAGAAGAGCCCTGTCCCGATGGTGGCGGGTCCCTACAAACGTAAAGCATCTTCACGGAACGCTTACAGGGACGATGACGTTGACTCAAACGAACCTCGGAAGAGGGACTGGGGTGGCTGAATGCGGATTAAGGGTAAAGTACTCAGCGTCCCAGTAGGTGCTGCTGACCGGAGACCCCACCCAACCGGGATCGTAACACTCCACCCAAGAAAGCAGGCGACCCCAAACATCAGAAACGTCAGTACCGGGAGCGAGAGGCTGTCAGGACAAGTTCTTTAGGGCAGAAAAGAGGCTCAGGCCTCGGTGGCAAAGGGCTGGACCCGGGCTCTGGAAGCCCGCGCAGCCACCTTGGCGGCTTCGGCGAGGCCCAGATGCCCACGGTCCGGGTGAAGGAGGGGCGGGCCGCCATTGAGGCCACGTTCGGGGGAAGGGGGGCGGCGAGGAAGCCGGCACCGGGCAGACCTGGCACGTGGAAAAGGCTGAAACCCTCGCTCTGCCGAACACCGGAACTGGAAACTAACTAAAGCCTGGGGCGGAAGGGCGAGTGCGCTCCCCTGGGCCGCTCTAGGCCCCCGGAGGCCGCCATCTCGGTCGCCCCGCGGCCGACCCCTCCCTGCCGCTCACGGCGGGCCCCGCCCTGCGGAAGAGACCAGGTTGCGGCGACCGCGGGGCTGAGCGTTCAGCGGCGCGCGCGGAATTGCGGCGCTCTCGGCCTGGCCGCCTGGGGCGTGTCACCGAGATGCAGCCTGGCTCTACCCAGACCTCGGCCTCTCCGCACGAGTGGGGACCCAGTTCCCGGGCTGAGCCTCAGCTTTGGCCGCCTTCATCCCGTGGCTCACCTGAAGCCTGGGCGGTGGGGCTGACGGGAGAATGGCGCCTGCTGTGTCATCTCTAGGAGGCCCAAGCCCAGGATCCTCGGGACCTCAGCTGGGCCGTCCCCAGGGAAACCATGGTTTCCACTCGCCATTTTAGCCCTCTCCCTTCCAAGGACCTAGATGAGTGTGGAGCCTTTTTTTTTTTTTTTTTTTTTTTTTGAGATGGAGTTTCGCTCTTGTTACCCAGGCTGGAGTGCAATGGCGCGATCTCGGCTCACCGCAACCTCCGCCTCCTGGGTTCAGGCAATTCTCCTGCCTCAGCCTCCTGAGTAGCTGGGATTACAGGCACGCGCCACCACGCCCAGCTAATTGTTTGTATTTTTAGTAGAGACGGGGTTTCACCATGTTGACCAGGACTGTCTCGATCTCTTGACCTTGTGATCCACCCGCCTCGGCCTCCCAAAGTGCTGGGATTACAGGCGTGAGCCACCGCGCCCGGCCGAGCCTTTTGGGACAAATTGATTTAACAACTGTAAGGTTTGAATGAAGCAACCGAGGTTTGAATGAGGCAACTGAGGCCAGTTATTGAAATAAAGAAATGTAATAGACTCCTGGGTGAGGTTCTGCGGTCTGACAGGAGGGGCCGGAGGCTTGACTCCTCTTGGAGGTGGGGTTCTTTAGGGAGTGGAGGCGTTTTGATTGGTTGTGGGGAAGCAGGACGTGGACGGGGCAAGCTGCCATTGGCAGGTAAGTGGGATGCAAAATGCTATTGGGCAGGTTTTGGCGGGGCTTCTTTTAAATTTTGGCAGGGTTCTACGACGGTTGGCTAGGTGCTGAGTGCAGAGGCTAGTAGTGTTGAGTGCAGATTTGTGTGCTGAGTGCAGAAGTGGGTGCGGAGTGGTGACATGGTTTCTAGGCATGGAGGGGGGTGGGCGTGTCCGAACTTGAGGCGACCGGCCTTACAACAACCAGAACACTAGTGGCTATGGGCATCCTCTATATACAGGACATGTCCTGTATTAAATGATCTTGTCCTGTGTTGACTTTGGCAGGACACCCTAAATGTCTTATATTTAGCCTTTTCCAATCAATTACAAAAATTCGTAGTTAGAGCTATTTTTCTGCTCAGTAATTGGCACTTAAATAACTTAAACGTTAACACTGGCTGAAACATATATGTCTCTTATCTCCACAAATAAATATCTGGACAATCCCTTATGGTCTAATTTTTGTATTTTCAGTAGAGATGGGGTTTCACCATGTTGGTCAGGCTAGTCTCGAACTCCTGACCTCGTGATCCAGCCGCCTCGGCCTCCCAAAGTGCTGGAATTACAGATGTGAGCCACCGCGCCCCACCACCAATTATATTTTTATATGTCAACAAAGAACTGGACATGTACTATTTATTACTACAAGTATTAAGTTATTAAGTATGGCATTAAAAAATATGAAATTTTTAGATGCATCTGAGGAAAAGTGTGAAAGATCTGCACAGTAAAAATTACAAAACATTGCTAAGAGAAATTAATAAGTATCTAAATAAATGGGGAGATCTACCGTGTCCATGGGTCAAAAGACTCTGTATAGTTGTCAATGGTCCACAAATCAATCTTTATATTCATGCAAGCCCAATCAAACTCCCAGGAGGTTGCTGGGCACAGTGGCTCACAGCTGTAATCCCAGCACTTTGGGAGGCCAAGGTAGGCGGATTATGAGGTCAAGAGATTTGAGACCATCCTGGCCAACATGGTGAAACCCCGTCTCTACTAAAAATACAAAAATTAGCTGGGTGTGGTGGCATGCACCTGTAGTTCCAGCTACTCAGGAGGCTGAGGCAGGAGAATCAATTGACCCAGGAGGCAGAGGTTGTAGTGAGCTGAGATGGCGCCACTGCACTCCAACCTGGCGACAGAGTGAGACTCAAAAAAAAAAAAAAAACCTCCCAGGAGGTGTTTTGTAGAAATGGAAAAACTGATTCTAAAGTTCATATGGAAATGCAAAAGACCTCTAAAACCCAAAACACTTTGACAAAGAACAAAGTTGGAGAGCTAACACTATATGACTTCAACCCTTATTAGATAACTACAGTAATTAAGGCAGTGCCTTAATGGCATCAAGACAGACATACAAATCAATGGAACAGAAGAGAATCTAGAAATAGACCCACACATATATGGACATCTGATTCACAACAATGGTACAAAGGCAATTTGGTGGAATAACTTTTTCAAAACATGGTGTTACAGGCCAGGCATCAGTGGCATAGACTTGTAGTCCCAGTTACTCAGGAGGCTGAGGCAGGAGGATCATTTGAGACCAGGAATTCAAGGGTACAGTACACTGTAATCATGCCTGTGAATAGCACTGCACTTCAGCAACATAGTGAGACCCATCCTTAAATAGGAAAAAATGGTGCTACAATAGGATACTTATATGAAGAAAAAAAAGTTTAGAACCATGCCTCAGACAAAAATTAACTCAATAGATGATAGAGCACTTTGGAGGCCAAGGTGAGAGGATCACCTGAGGTCGGGAGTTCAAGACCAGCCTGACCAACATGGTGAAACCCCATCTAAAAAAAAAGAATTAAATGTAAAACCTAAAACTACAAAACTTCTGGCCAGACATAGTGGCTTATGCCTGTAATCCCAGAACTTTGGGAGGCAAGGCAGGCGGATCATGAGGTCAGGAGTTCGAGACCAGCCTGGCCAACATGGTGAAACCCCATCTCTACTAAAAATACAAAAATTAGCCAGATGTGGTGACATGTGCTTGTCATCCCAGCTACTCAGGAGGCTGAGGCAGGAGAATCACTTGAACCTGAGAGGTGGAGTTGCACTATAGTGCACCACTGCACTCAAGCCTGGGCAACAGAGTGAGACTCTGTTAAAACAAACAAACAAAAACTATAAAACTTCTAAAAGGAAAACAGGAAAAAAAACTTTGCAAATTTAGGTAAAGCAAAATGTCTTAGATTTGACACTGAAACCATGATCCATTAAAAAAGCAGGCTAGGCACGGTGGCTCATGCCTGTAATTCCAGCACTTTGGGAGGTCAAGGCAGGAGGTTTGCTTGAGCCCAGGAGTTCGAAGCCAGCCTGTGCAACATAGTGAGACCCCATCTCTATTTAAAAATAAATAAAATAGGCCGGGCGCGGTGGCTCAAGCCTGTAATCCCAGCACTTTGGGAGGCTGAGGTGGGTGGATCACAAGGTCAAGAGATCGAGACCATCCTGGTCAACATGGTGAAACCCCGTCTCTACTAAAAATACAAAAAATTAGCTGGGCATGGTGGCGTGTGCCTGTAATCCCAGCTACTCAGGAGGCTGAGGCAGGAGAATTGCCTGAACCCAGGAGGCGGAGGTTGCAGTGAGCCGAGATCGCGCCATTGCACTCCAGCCTGGGTAACAAGAGCGAAACTCCGTCTCAAATAAATAAATAAATAAAATAAATTGATAAATTGGAGTTCAGGCCTACTAATGTCTTCTGCTCTTTAAAAGACACTGTCGGCCGGGCGCGGTGGCTCACGCCTGTAATCCTAGCACTTTGAGGGCCGAGGTGGGTAGATCACGAGGTCAAGAGATTGAGACCATCCTGGTCAACATGGTGAAACCCCGTCTCTACTAAAAATACAAACAATTAGCTGGGCGTGGTGGCGTGTGCCTGTAATCCCAGCTACTCGGGAGGCTGAGGCAGGAGAATTGCCTGAACCCAGGAGGCGGAGGTTGCGGTGAGCCGAGATCGCGCCATTGCACTCCAGCCTGGATAACAAGAGCGAAACTCCGTCTCAAAAAAAAAAAAAAAGACACTGTCATGACACACACCTGTAATCCCAGCCACTCAGGAGGCCGAGGTGGGAGAATCACTTGAACCTGGGAGGCAGAGGTTGCAGTAAGCCAAGACGGTGCCACTGCACTCCAGCCTGGACAACAGGAACACAAATAAGCACATTATTCATTAGAGAAATGCAAATTAAAACCACAACGGGATAGCATTTAACAATTAGAATAGCTAAAATATTGAAAACTGACATCAAGCGTAGGCACTGATGTATTGGAAGTACAATTCTCATACAATGCAAGTGGAAATGTACAATGGCACAACCTCTTTCATAAAACAGTTTTGAAGAATCTCAAAAAGTAAAATAGGGCATCGTGGTGCACACCTGTAGTCCCAGCTACTTAGGGTAGGACAGGAGGACTGAGGCAGGATACCCTGAGCCCAGGTGTTTGAGTACAGTCTGGGCAACAAAGCAAGAACCACCCCACCTCTAAAAAATAGAAATGTAATAAAAGTGTAAACGTTTAATATAATAAGTTTAATGTAATAAGTGTAAACGAATCCACTGAATGACCTATCCATTGCACTCCTGGCATCAAGACAAATGAAAGCATATATTCTTACAAAGACACGGACACAAATGTTCATAGCAGCTTTATTTGTAATAGCCCAAAACTGGAAACAACCCAAATGGCCTTCAACAGGTCAATGAATAAACAAATTATGGCATATCCATACAGTGGAATACTACTCAGCAATAAAAAGGAATGCACTATATATATATGCAACAACATGTGTGAATCTCAAAGTAATTATGCTGAGTGAAAGACACCAGACCAAATAATAAATGAAAATTAATCCATGTGACAGAAAGCAAGCAGTGGTTGCCTGAGAAGGGCCAAGAGGAAGGGATTATGGAGGGGCACAAGCAAAGTTTTGGGGTGGTGGCTATTTATTATCTTGACTGTGGTAACTGTTTCACTGGTATATTGATAAGCCAAAATTTATCAATAAGATTATAATAGGTAATACTTTTTTCTCTCTTCCTTTGAGATGGAGTCTCGCTTTGTCACCCAGGCTAGAGTGCACTGGTGCGATCTCAGCTCACTGCAACCTCCGCTTCCTGGGTTCAAGCGATTCTCCTGCCTCAGCCTTCCAAGTATGGGACTACAGGTGCGCACCACCACACCCAGCTAATTTTTTTGTATTTTTAGTATAGACGGGGTTTCACCGTATTAGCCAGGATAGTCTTGATCTCCTGACCTCATGATCCACCTGCCTCAGCCTCCCAAAGTGCTGGAATTACAGGCATGAGCCACCACGCCCAGCCAATGATAGGTAATACTTTTACTATACATAGTTACTGTTTGAAGCACTTCTACATGTATTAATGCATTTAATCCCCAACACAAACCTATGAGGTAGATTAACTGTCATCCTTATTTTACAGATAAGAAAACTAGTGCAGTTAGCTGGCAGCTGGAGGGGATGCCAAAACCTAATACATTTACATATTCTCTCATTTCCACAGATAACAGCAGTGATGATAGGTTCTTCCATGATCATAAAAAATAACTAGATGAAGTTGCAAGAAAATGCTTCCTGCTTTGAGGTCACTTGAAAGAGCAATGAGAAGAGTAAATTTAAGACAAATGGTGCCTTACACCTGACTCAAAGAGTATATACACACTGACTTTTGCAAAGGTGCAGACTACAACTGACTAGTGAAGACAAAGTGAAGAGTAAGTTGGGTGGGTGGATGCTGCACCTGAGGTAGGTCTCTGGAACTTTGCACCCTACTAGGAATGTCTTCCAATTTGCATATGGCTCCACATGGACAGACCCCTCTGTTTTTGAATTTAGGAGACTTCTGATATGTGGACTGTAATAGAGTATCCACATATCTCTTTTTATTGACTGGTTTACTCCTTGTATAGTGTTGCACATATGAGAAAGGATGCATGGGAGATAAAGGTTTCAGATCTAAAGGGTCTCAAATGCCTTTATTCTATACTTATACTTGAGAGTATAGAATTGCAGGGGAAAATATTTTCCATCAGAAGTCTGAAGGCATACACATTGTCTGTCATCTGACTTTCAAGGTTGCTGTTGAGAAATCTGATACCATTTTCATTTCTCATCTTTTGTTTTCCTTCTCTAGAAACTCTTTAGGGTCTCATTTTTTTTCTCCATGATCCTCTTCTTCAAACTTGGTGCTTTCATAATTCACAGCAACTTTCCTTAATGTAAGTTTCCCCTGAATCCATCTTGCTGGCCACTCAGCATATCCTTTAAATCTGGAAACTTACATTTCCTTTTATGTTTCTAAGTTTGGGTTTTGTTTTGTTTTGTTTTTTGTCTTCTTTAATCATAAAGAGGCTTCATGTTGGGGAAACGGGTTCAAAAAACTTGAGGAAGATTTCATGATGGAAGCCAAGTGTCTACCCAGGAAGGGCAGTGGGGACACTGATAAACAGCATGAAAATAAAGAGAAAACAGCCGGGCGCGGTGGCTCACGCCTGTAATCCCAGCACTTTGGGAGGCCAAGGTGGGCAGATCACAAGGTCAGGAGATCAAGACCATCCTGGCCAACACGGTGAAACCTGATCTCTTCTAAAATACAAAAAATTAGCCAGGCATAGTGGTGCGAGCCTGTAGTCCCACCTACTCAGGAGGCTCAGGAAGGGGAATCACTTGAACCTGGGAGACGGAGGTTGCAGTGAGCCAAGAATGCACCACAGCACTGCAGCCTGGCAAAAGAACAAGACTCTGTCTCAAAAAAAAAAAATAAAGAGAAAAAAGGAGAGACACAGTGTGCCTAACTATGGATAGCCCTATGCTTGGATAGGTTTCTTCTGAGTGTGTAGTTTCTGATGCAGAATGAATCTTCCACACCAGCTGAAGGTTTTACCACACACTTTACACTCATAAGGTTTCTCACCAGTGTGAACTCGCTGGTGCTGAACCAGGGTTATTTTCTGATTGAATGCCTTCCCACACTCCTTACATTCAAAGGGCTTCTCCCCAGTGTGAATTCGCCGATGCTGAGTCAAGGCTGTGTTTGAGCTTAATCGTTTTCCACACTCTTTACATTCATACAGTTTCTCCCCAGTGTGCATTCGCTGATGGACAGTGAAACTCGAGCTGCAACTGAAAGTTTTCCAACATTCATTACATTCATAGAGCTTCTCCCCAGTGTGGAACCTCTGGTGCTGGAGGAAGACCGAGCTGCTACTGAAGGCCTTGCCGCACTCCTTACATTCATAGGGCTTTTCTCCAGTGTGGATTCTCTGATGCTGAATCAAGGCTGTGTCTGAACTTAAACCTTTTCCACATTCTTTACATTTAAATGGTTTCTTGCCAGTGTGAATTATCTGATGCCGAATAAGTAATGAATTATATCTGAAGTCTTTTCCACATTCTTTGCATTCAAAAGCCCTCCCACCAATGTGACATTTCTGATGCCGGTGGAAGTCTGCCGTTCGAATGAAATATCTGCCACATTTCCCACATTCACAAGCTGTCTGACCACTAGGAACTGTCTTATTCGTAGTAAGTTGTGTGCTGACACTGATATTTTTTCCTAATTTCTCAAACTTCTCTCCATTCTTGACCACACAGGACTCATGGTGCCTGGCTGAGGTATCTGTGAAATGTCTCCTCTTTGACTTTGTCTTAATTATCCAATGACCTTGGGGCTGCTCTAGGCTGCTCCCAAAGTTAAAGTGCTGGGAAACAGTCCCTGGCAGCCCCCCGACCATCAGTCTGAAGGACTCTGTTTCTTTGGACACGTGCTCGTTTGGAGTTAATCCTTCCTTCTCAGTTCTTGTCTCATCCCCTATCACCAAAAGAAAATACAAGTGTCAGTCCCTGATCTCACACACACACACACACACACACACACGCACGCACAATATCTGTGCTGAAGAGGAAACAGAATCAAGTGGTTCTAATTTGCCCTGAGTATATGGATATTTCCTAATATGCTCACAAGATGGCTGCCTAAATCACAACACACCAGAGCCTCACGAGGGTCGTGAAGACTCTGAGAGGGAGGCAGCAAGGCAGGAGGCATTCCCACAGTGTGAAACGAGAACACTGCAAAGACTGTTCCTGAGGGCAGAAAGACTAAGAGGAAAGTGAATGAGGTGGATAAAGATGCAAACATGGAAAAGTAACAGATGGAAATCCCTGAGTGAAAGGCAGGCTGCCGAGATTAGAGAAGGGCCGGCTGAGCAGCTCAAGCACAGAGCAGACCCACAGGCTGAGACTCCTTAAGAGATGCTTGTGAGGAGACACCACCCATGTCATCATCGTGAAAAGAGAGCTCATCTCTACCATCAAGCCGGCTCTAGTAAAGCAGCAGGCTCCTAGGCAGTGGCTGAGGACGCCATGCATGGCAACCACCACAGCATCCAGAAGGAGAAAGGAAGGCTTGGAGGCTTGCCTTTAAAACCAAAGAGCACTGGAAACGTGAAGAACTCTTCCAAGAATGAACAGAGGTCCCAAAGAGGGCCTAGTAACGATGCTTGCCATTTTTCCTAAAGGTCCAATAGGTTGTGCATTTGTTTAATACAACAATTTGATATGTGAACTACTAAACTCACATGATAATAAGGGAAAACCAAAGAGAAATATTCTCTCCACTATCAAAACCTTTTACAGACTAATAAAATCTTCAGTCTGCGTGTGTTCACAAAAAGTTGTTCAGAAAATATTTTTACTCAGATGACCTAGGGTCCTGAGGTCACATCCAGAAAGGTACAACTTTCAATCAAGACTTGGAGTGCATCAGTAATGGGCATTCTCTGCAGAAGAGCACAGAAAATTTTCACTGGCAGAGAAGGGGTGAAGCAGAATAAGAAAGATTTAAAAATATACTATGCTGTTATTTTTATTTATTTATTTTTGAGATAGAGTCTCACTATGTCACCCAGGCTGGAATGTGGTGGCGCAATCTCAGCTCACTGCAACCTCCACCTCCTGGTTCAAGCTATTCTCATGCCTCCATCTCCCGAGTAGCTGGGACTACAGGCTCACACCACCACACCCAGCTAATTTTTTATTTTCTTTCTTTCTTTCTTTTTGAGGCAGAGTCTCGCTCTGTCGCTCAGGCTGGAGTGCAGTGGTGCAATCCCAGCTCACTGCAAACTCCACTCCCAGGTTCAAGTGATTCTCCTGCCTCAGCCTCCTGAGTAGCTAGGATTACAGGCATGTGCCACCATGTCTGTGCTAATATTCTGTATTTTTAGTAGAGACGGGGTTTCACCATGTTGGCCAGGCTGGTCTCGAACTCCTGACCTCAGGTGATCCACCCACCTCGGCCTCCCAAAGTGCTGGGATTACAGGTGTGAGCCACCGTGCCCGGCCTATTTTTAATTCTTATATCAATAGCCATCAACATGAGGAAGTTATCCACCTTTAATTTACAATAAATTTTGCTTAAGAAGTTGTTTATGTGTCTGTGGGGGAAGATGAAATAAGAATGAAAGGACATTCGTGACTGTCGAGGCTGGATGAGGGGCACATGGAGAACATTATGCTGCTGTTTGCATATAGTTTTAAATTTCCATTATAAAAATAAAATTATTATTATCTAAGTTGGTGCTTAAACAATGCACCCTATGATATGCAGATGGCCAGACAGGCTGCCAGAAGCCTATTTTCCTCCAAAGGTGGCTGACATCCTCATCTTTGCAAAAACAAACTGGCAGAAATAAAATGTTTTCATGTGACAGAGAAGAAATGAGCTGGTGTAAGTGCTGCCCAATCAGACAGTCTCCCTTGGGAGGTTGTGAGGAGGAGAGGCAAAGATGAATAGGCAAAGGAATCTTACAGTCATTCCCGGCTTAAAAGAGACTGGCCCTCCCCCAGTTGAGGTAGGCTACCACCATGAACTCAGAGAATCACATGCAGTGATTCCACAGAACAGAAACAGTCTCCCAAGAGAAGAAAGGCTTCTTGCACAATGAAATGTGAAAACAAGAAAGCAAGCCAAGCAAAAAAGGCAGCTAGTGGGTTCTCATGCTCACCTGAACAGACACCTCTGAGAGCCTCCCTGCCCACAGGTTCCCAGGGATCAAGGCCCCATGGCCGCTCCCCTTGCTCCAGCTGGGAGACCAGAACAGGCGTGGTGAATGGAAATGCTGCCCAGGTAGAAAGAAACAGGAAAAGGTCAAGGGATCAGAAAGCAGGGTCCTCTCACAGCCCCCTTTATCTTTCTCTGCTGAGCCAAGTAGTGGGAGACGATGTGAGGCAGGGAGAAACTTAATCTATGCTGCTGGAGGACAGAAATTTCCCACAGAGTGGGCAGAGTCCCAGAATAATCCCACGCTTACATAAGGGAATCTCAAGTTTTCTTCAGAGAACTTGGAAGACAGAGACACAGGGGGCTTTGCTGTGCTTCCAAGAGCTCCCTTCCCTCCCATGTTTGGGGTACAGTCCCTCTCAGGGTTGGAGGGACAGCTGATTTCACAACCTGGGAACACAGAGCTCTCTCCACCCCATAACCTCCATGCAGCTCGGCCTTCAGGGCAACAGGGAGTTATTAGAAACCCCACAAAATTATTGGGCCAGGAGCGGCGGCTCATGCCTGTAATCCCAGCACTTTGGGAGGGTGAGGCAGGAGGATCACTTGAGGCCAGGAGTTTGAGACCAACCTGTCCAACATGGAGATGCCCTGTCTCTACTAAAAATATAAAAATTAGCCAGGTGAGGTGGTACCCGCCTGTAATCCCAGCTACTTGGGAGACTGAGGCAGGAGAATCGCTTGAACCTGGGAGGTGGAGGCTGCAATGAGTCGAGATCATGCCACTGCACTCCAGCCTGAGTGACAGAGCAAGACTCTTGTCCCCCTCAAAAAAAAAGGTACCCCACAAAGTTCTAAGGAATAAAGAAGCCAAGATGCTCAAAGGGCAGAGGCCAAAAATAAGAAGAGAAGCCTTACCCAGGGAAGCCACATTTGCATAATTCTCCAGCATCACCTCCCTGTACAGGGCCCTCTGCACAGGGTCCAGGCTGGTCCATTCATTCTGGGTGAAGTACACAGCGACGTCCTCAAAGGTCACTCGTTCCTAAAACAACAGGTTCCTGCTCAAACCCTGCGTCAGAGGGCCAGGCTAAGTAGTGGGGCAGAGACCTACTGGGTCTAGTGGTATTGCCAAGAACAGTTACCCAGCACTCCGCCAGAGGCCCGCCCGCGCCTATCTGTGCGGGCACCAACAGGGGAACCAAAAGGTCACGGCACCCCTGTGTGGTCACCCCTAGCAAACAGCTCTATTTTCATCTGCTGATTTCTGCTTGCCTCCACTGTGCCCTGGCCCATCTGTTCCTCTGGGCTCCTTTCTCCAGTGTGAGTTTTGTGTGCACATGCACAGGGGACATCTGTATAAACATAGTGAGTAACACTTTCATACTGATCGCCACTCTCTCCCTGACCCCACTAAAGTGACAGTAACACAGCAGCCCAAGAGAAGAGTCAAAGCAGGCCGGGCACAGTGACTCATGCCTGCAACCCAAGCACTTTGGGAGGCCAAGGCAGGTGGATGGCTTGAGACCAGCCTGGCCACGTGGCCAACAGGGTGAAACCTCATCTCTACAAATAATAGAAAAATTTGCCAGGTGTGGTGGTGCATGCCTGTAGTCCCAGCTACCTGGGAGGCTGAGATGGGAGGATCACCCGAGCTTGGGGAGGTCAAGTCTGCAGTAAACTGTGATTGCACCACTGTACTCCAGCCTGGGTGACAGAGTGAGACCCTGTCTCAAAAAAAAAGAAAGAAAAAAGAGAGATAGAGAAGGGTCAAAGCCAACTAGAGATAAAAACAGAATTTTAGAAGGCAGAAAAAGAATGAATGATAAATAGATTAGAAAAGTAGACAAAGATGAACTCAACTTCTGGCAGAAGGGAAGGCCCAATTCAAACCACAGAACCAAGGATGAGCTAAGGATTTTGTAAATGTGCATTGTTCTTTATAACTCAGCAAAATATTACGTCTGCTTAAAAGCAACATAGAGAAGGAAGGACCAACCAAGTACTTAGGACAATGAATGAAAAATATCTACACAAAGCCATGTAACTGAGAAGTCTCAGAAAAATGAGAATACAAACAGATCCTACAGGCTTTCAGAGAAGGAAAAACAACACACACGTGAAGACTGGGAAGTCGAGATGGCAACAGATTAAACAGCAAAGGTAAAAGGGCAATGTTTTTGAAAATTCAGGCCAGGTGCAGTGGCTCACCCCCGTAATCCCAGAAACTTGGGAGGCCAAGATGGGCAGATTGCTTCAGCTCAGAACTTTGAGACCAGCCTGGGCAATATGGTGAAACACCATCTCTACAAAAAAATACAAAAATGAGCCATGTAAGAGGGTGCTCCCAGCTACTCAGGAGGCTGAGGTGGGAGGATCAGCTGAGGCTAGGGAGGTTGAGGCTGCAGTGAGCCATGATCATGCTACTGTACTCCAGCCTGGGTGACAGTGGGGCTGTCAAAAAAAAAAAAAAAATACTAAGGGAAAACTTCCAGTTCTTATCTAGGTGGCATAATGGGGGCTGGATTTTGCCTCCTGCCTGAAACGAAATAACCAGACAATTTATATAAAACAAGAATTTTCAAGATACCATGCAAAAAACAACAATCCCTGAGAAACAGGGAAAAAAAGAGGTGAGCCCTATAATTCCCTAGGCTACTACCTTGAGAAGTTTCCAGGCTGCAACACAGGAAAAGGGAACCGAGGCAGAACCTGGCAGATTTCCTGATAGAGTTCAAAGAGACCAAGGCAGCTTGAGTTTATAGGACAGAATGCCAGAGAGGAGAGGGCTGCATAGAGATGGAATCTCAGTTATCTGCAGAAGATCCCTTTAGAGTATTCAACAAATACAGATCAGCACATAGGTGTGAGAAAACTAACCAAGGCCAGAGAAAGTATCATTTGGAAAGACTGAAAAGAACAGTGCCTGATATTTACACACCATTAATCCCATGGAAAATGGGAAAAAAAGAGGCCCCGGTGGCTCATAACTTTCGAGAGGCCTAAGGTGGGCAGATCACTTGAGGCCAAGAGTTCGAGACCAGCCTGTCCAACATGGTGACATCCCATCTCTACTAAAAATAAAAAATTTGCTGAGCATCATGTTACGTGCCTGTACTCCCAGCTACTTGGGAGGCTGAGGCATAAGAATTGCTTGAACCCAGGAAGTGGAAATTGCAATGAGCGGAGATCACGCTATTGCACTCCAGCCTGGGTGATAGACTGTCTCAAACAAAAGAAAAAAAAAAAAAGAAAATGGAAAAACAGGATAAAAGGGGAAAAAAGAACACATGGGACCATTAGAAAACAAGAAGAGGCCGGACGCAGTGGCTCACGCCTGTAATCCTAGCACTTTGGGAGGCCGAGGTGGGTGGATCACCTGAGGTCAGGAGTTCAAGACCAGCCTGGCCATCACGGAGAAACCCCACCTTAAAAAAAAAAAAAAAAAATCAAGAAGAAAGAGGATAGGCTCAAATCTAGCCATATCAATAACTGTATCAAACGTAAATTAACTAAACATCCCAAACATTGTCATATTGGATTTTTTTTTAAATAAGAACCTACTATCTGTCACCTTCAAGAAATGTACATTAAATATAAAGACAGAGATAAATTAATAGCAAAAGGATAGGAAAAGATATGCCATGGCAACATTAGTCAAAAGAAAACTCTAAGGCCAGGCATGGTGGCTCATGCCTGTAATCCCAGCACTTTGGGAGGTGTAGGCAGGAGAATGGCTTGCATCCAGGAGTTTGAGATCAGCCTGGGCAACACAGTGAGACCTTGTCTCTAGGAAAAGTAAGTTAGCCAAGCACAGTGGTCCATAACTGTAGTCTCAACTCCTTGGGAGGCTGAGGTGGGAGGATCACTTGAGCCCAGGAGGACGAGGCTGCAGTGGACATGAGCTGTGATTGCACCACTGCACTCAGCCTGGGAGACAGAATAAGACTGTCTCAAAAAAAAAAAAAAAAGAAAAAACACTGTAGTGGCTAAATTCATATAACACATTGTAGATAGGTAGATCGCCCATATTCTGGGCCATAAAAGAAAGCTCAATAAAATCAAAATGATTTAAGTCATACAAAGTATGTTTTCTGACTATAATGCAATTAAATTTGATATAATAGAAAGACTCCTGGAAAATCCCCAAATATTTGGAAACCCAGGAACACACTTCCATAAGAGAATATACGAAGTATTTTGAACTGAATGAAAATGTAAACAACATGTACTAGAATCTGTGGGATAATGCTAATAATGCTAATGCAGTACTTGGGAGGAAATTTACAGCACCAAATGCTTATTTTACAGAACAAAAGAAGATCTCAAATCTGTGACTTCAGCTTCCCCCTAAAAACTAAAAAAAAGAATAGCAAATTTAACACAAAATAAGTGTAACAAAGGCAATAAAGATCAAAGTGAAAACTAATAAAACAGAAAAGTAATGAAACCAGAAGCTATTTCTTAAAGAAAAATCAATAGAATTTATAAACCTCTAGCCAGACTGACCAGAAAAAAAGAGAGAATACACAAAACACCAATATTAGCAATAAAAGAAGTGACATCACTGTAGATGATAAAAGATAAGGACATATTACGTGCAACTTTATGTGAATTATTTATTTTTTATTTTTTTATTTTTTTTTGAGACGGAGTTTCGCTTTTGTTACCCAGGCTGGAGTGCAATGGCGCGATCTCAGCTCACTGCAACCTCCGCCTCCTGGGTTCAAGCAATTCTCCTGCCTCAGCCTCCTGAGTAGCTGGGATTACAGGCACGTGCCACCATGCCCAGATAATTTTTGTATTTTTTAGTAGAGACGGGGTTTCACCTTGTTGACCAGGATGGTCTCCATCTCTTGACCTCGTGATCCACCCGCCTCGGCCTCCCAAAGTGCTGGGATTATAGGCATGAGCCACCGCGCCCGGCTCTATGTGAATAATTTCTACAACTTAGATAAAATGTGTAAGTTCCTTGAAAGGTACAAGTTACCAAAACTCCTTTAAGCTGGGCATAGTGATGCATGCCTGTAGTCCCAGACACACGGGAGGCTGAGTGGGGAGGATCACTTGAGCCCAGGAATTTGAAGCCAGCCTGGGCAACAGAGAAAATCGTGCCAAAAAATAAATAAGTAAATAAAAATAGATAGATAGCCAAAGTAGCCACTACCAAAGGACCCAAAATGGTACTTACAAATCTTATCAGAAAGAAAATTCCATGCCTAGATAGCTTCACTGGTGAATTCTACCAAACATTTAAGGAATACATGTAATCAACTCTATATAAATTCTTCCAAAATATTAAAGAGGGGGGAATATTTATCATTCTATGGAACAAAGACGTTACAAGAAAAGAAAACTGCAAATCAATACCTCATAAACATAGATGCAGAAATTCTAAATAAAATGTTAACAAATCAAATTCAACATATACTACCAATAGAATAACACATCATGATGAAGTTGGTTTTATCTCAACGCAGAGTTGGTTTGATATTTGAAAGAAAAATGATATAATTCATCGCATTAACAAACTAAGAGAAAAACCATATGATTATCTAAAAAGACACAGAAAAAGCATCTGTCAAAATCCAACATCCATTCCTATAAAAACTCTCACCAAACTAGGAATAGAAGGGAATGTCCTCCACCTGATAAAGGGCATTTACGAAAAACAAAACAAAACAAAACAAGAAACCTACAGTGAACATCAGTCTTCAGGGTGAAAGACTGAATGCTTTCATTTTTAAAAGATATTTGCGGCCGGGCGCGGTGGCTCAAGCCTGTAATCCCAGCACTTTGGGAGGCCGAGGCGGGTGGATCACGAGGTCAAGAGATCGAGATCATCCTGGTCAACATGGTGAAACCCCGTCTCTACTCAAAATAGAAAAAATTATCTGGGCATGGTGGCGCGTGCCTGTAATCCCAGCTACTCAGGAGGCTGAGGCAGGAGGATTGCCTGACCCCAGGAGGTGGAGGTTGCGGTGAGCCGAGATCGCGCCATTGCACTCCAGCCTGGGTAACAAGAGCGAAACTCCGTCTCAAAAAAAAAAAAAAAAAAAAAAAAGATATTTGCTCTCACCACTTCTGTTCCAGTATTGAACGATGCTGCTAGCCAGTGCAGTGAGGCAAGACAAATAATACAAAAGGCATCCAGACTGGAAAGAAAGGAGTAAAACTACCTTTACTCATACCTATGTAGAAAATCCAACGGAATCTACAAAACAGTTACTAGAATTGCTTTACTGGAGATGTAAATACTTCTCCAAGCCAGCAGATAAGAGTGAAAGGGTCTTTACTGTATGTAATAATGCAAATTTCCACATTTCAGAAGTTTTTTTTTTTTAAGCTGGCTCAACTGCCAAATCCCAACCAACTGCCCCCCCAACACACACTCACACACAAACACACACACTAGTTTTCTAGTCTTGAGTATTCTCGCCTCTCCACCGCTCTCAAAGTGACAGATGCACAATAGAAGCCACTGGCCTACACAACTCAAGATCCGAATGCAGAGGTGACACCAGCTCTCTCTTGCCACCAAAGGAGTGGGAGGGAGGAAGAGGATGCTCACTCACCTGGCGCCAAGCGGTCTGAAGCATGGCTGGCGTCCCAGCTTCACACACTGCCTCGGGGGTCGGAGAAATGACAATGAAGAGAAAATAAAGAAGCGCCGGTGAGATTGATGCTGACTCGCAGCCGGCAAATGCGCTCTGTGCGACTTGGGCCCCTCTCCGTTCTGCCACCCCCTCACCCCAAAAGCACAGGGGTTGGAAAATCAGGCAGAACCCGCCCCAGAGAAAGCAATCAGTTACCCGGACCGCGAGCCTCTTCCGCTCGGACCACGAACCCCACGCGGTGCAGGCGCAGAGAAAGCGTGGGAATGCCACCTGCCGCCGGCACTGAGGGGAGCCTGGGGCCCTCCGCCGGAAGTGCGTTTTCCATACCCCTCCTCTCTAGGAACCTGGGAAGTTGCCGGTCTCTGTGGTTCCCTACCGCAGCCGCCACCGCCAGTGTCCCTACTCCCTGAGACAACTTGGGCCAGAGTGGGCGGTCCCAGGCAGAGGTCCTGCAGCGCCCACACCTGGTAGCTCCTTTGGGGCATGACGTCCGGTCAGCTCAGGCCACAAAATGGTTACTATCATGGGTATTATTCATGGTTATCTGGCATTTGCCACTCTGGGTGTCCTTCCAGGTAATGAAGGGACCACTGCTCCCTCCACGTGTGCCGGAGCTGTCTGGATTCTGTGGCTGCGCTGCAGTGGGAAGAGTGAGCGTAGGAAAAGTCGGGCCCATCACTCAGAAGGCCCAGTGTGTATGGACTACTAGGTCCAGAAACCTAGCTGCAAGTTTCTTTGTCCCCGTTTCCTTGTCTGTTAAATGGGTATGATGGTGGTACCAACCTCAAAAGGCTGTTCAGGTTTCATTCATTAAACGAGTTAACTGATAGGCAGATTATTTACAGTCGTGCCTGGCACATAAGTAGTGCTGGGGAGATGGTGTTGTTTTGTTTTCCAATTGTGTTATTTGCTTTTGAAGACACAAAATAGGTGCTGCTGGGACTCCAGAATGTGGCATGCTTCAGGGAAATAGTTTGTTTTACTAGACCAGTTTTGAAGTTTAGGGAAAGAGCTACTAACGTTTGGCCTTAGAGCCCTTTCCTGCCCTGTACTCGGATGTGTGTCCTGGCCCAGCCTGGAGACAGATTTGAGTTATTCCTTCTGCCGGAATTAGATTTATCCACCAGCTGCAACACAAGTCCTGCCATGGAGAGTATATTATGTATCTACTGCTGCATAGTAAACCACTCTAGTACTTCGTGGCTAAAAATAATAAACATTTTTATCTTTCACAGTTTCTGTGGACACAGAATTCGAGAGCGGCTAGGCTGGGTGGGACTGGCTGAGGTCTCTGCTCAGTCAGGTGTCATGTGCGGCTGAAGTCATCTGAAGCTTCACTGAGTTCAGAAGATCCGCCTCCAAGGTGGTTCACTCACATGGCTGGTGCGCTGGCGCTGGCTGTGGTGCCTCGGTTCCTTCTCAGGCGAGTGTTTTCACAGCATGGCATGTAGCTTTCTCCCAAAGTGAGCAATCCAAGAGGCCAAGCCAGAGCTTTTAAGAACTGGTTTTGGAAGTCACGCACCATCATTTCCTCAATGCTTTCTCCTCAGAAATTAGTCATAATTCAGTGTGGGATGAGATAAACAAGGGCTTGAATGCCAGGATACGAGAATCATTGGGGGCTACTGTGGGCTACCTAGCACCAAGATTTTACGTGTCACAGAAACAGTTCATTTTATGAAATCCATAGTATTTTCACTGTAAAGTTTATGCACAGCAATTGTTTTAAACAATTAGATTTCCAGAAACAATGGCATGACACGGATATACATTTTACATACTGCCCCTTCATTAAACCTACTAAAATGAACATTTACCATGGATGAACATACATATGTGGGTGCACATAAACATACATACATATACACCACAAATTCTAAACAGTATTAGCCAGTGGGAAAAAAGCTGATAAATTGGACTTTAAAGTTAAATCTTCTGCTTTTCAGAAGATACTTTTAAGAGAATGAAAAGACAAGTCACAGACTGGGAGAAAATACTGAAAATATTTGATAAAAGACTTGTTTCCAAAATATATAAAGGACTCTCAAAATTCACTCATAAGGAAAGAAACGAATTTTTAAAAGTAGGCAAAAGATTTGAAAAGCTACTTCACCAAAGAAGATATATGGAAATCAATTAAATATTTGAAAAGATGCTCAACATCATTAGTCACTAGAAAAATGCAAATTAAAACCACAGTGAAACAGTATTACACATTTATTAGAATGGCTAAAAGTAGAGACAACATCAAGTGCAGGCAAAGATGTAATCAGAAGTGGAACTCATACAACACTGATGGAAAGGTACGATGGCAGAGTCTCTGAAAAAACTCAGCAGCTGCTTTAAAACTTAAACATAGACCTGCGTTATTATCTAGCCATTTCATTCTTGTGATTTACCCAAGAGAAATGAAAACGTATGTCCTTACATTACAAAGACTTGCACACAAAGTTTCATAAGAGCTTTATTTGTAATAGCCAAAAACTGGAAACAACTCAAATGGCCATCAGCTGGTGAATGGATAAATAAATTGTGGTATATCCATACAGTGGAATACTACTGAGTAATAAAAAGGAATGAATTACTGATACATATGCAACATCAGTGAATCTTAAAATAATTCTGTTGAGTGGAAGGCATCACACCAAAAAAAATAAATAACTTTTAAAAGAGTGCATACTGTGTGATAGCACTTATATAAAATTTTAGAAAAAGAAAACTATAGTACAAAAAACAGGTGGTTTTTGGGGGCTGGGAGCAGGCAGCGATGGAGAGATTATAAAAGGGTGTAAGGAACTTTTTGGGGTATGATTATGTTTGTTATCTTGATTGTGTTATTGAGAGGTGTATACATATGGCAAAACTTATCAAATTATACACTTTATGCATGGTTTATTGTGTCAGTGACACCTCAATTAAAAAAAAATACATACTGGAAAGACAACATAATCTTAAAATGGTTGCATCCTTAAATCTAACCCTTGTTCTAATCCTGATAGGACAAACTTGAAGGAAAAGCCATTCATCAGGGAGGAGAATCTGCAGCCTGAAAGTGCTCACTAAATTCGAGGAAATATTAATGGGGAAGAACCAGCAACAAGACATAGCCTAGTGAAAATACTAAACTTGAAGATTTAAAGTTCTGCAAATTTCCAGACTAAAAAGGAAGCAAAATCAGGTTGCCTCAAACTTCTTCTTGGCAACATTAGCTGCCAAGACACACACATGGTCCAGGGTCTGGAGTAATGCTTCTCAAACCTTAGTGTGCCCACAAAGTCACCTGGTGGCACTGTCAAAGAGTAGAGTTTCATTTCCATGAGCTTGTAGTTCTGATAATCTCCCAGGTGATGCCAATGCTGCCAGTCTTCAGGTGACAATTTGAGTAGCAAAGCTCTAAAAAAGTGGTTCTTTGGCTGGGTGCAGTGGCTCACACCTGTAATCCCAGCACTGTGGAAGGCTGAGGCAGGTGGATCACCTGAGGTCAGGAGTTCGAGACCAGCCTAGCCAACATGGTGAAACCCTGTCTCTACTGAAAATACAAAAAAATTTATCTGGGCATGGTGGTCCGTGCCTGTGATCCCAGCGATGCAGGAAAATCGCTTGAACCTGGGAGGCAGAGGTTGCAGTGAGCTGAGATTGCATCACTGCACTCCATCCTGGGTGACAGAGCAAGACTCTGTCTCAAAAAAAAAAAAAATGCGGTTCTTTGTAGAACCATCTTATAATTAGGGAGTTAAAAAAACTATTGATACCTGGGACCTACTCCCAGAGGTTCTGAAGTAATTGGTCTAGGATTCAGCTAGGCGTTGGTATTAAAAAACAAAAACAAAAACACAACACCCCAAGTGATTCTAACGGGCAGTTGGGTTAAGAGCCTCTGGTACGGAGTGTGGAGGGAAATGAACTTAGTCTAAGAAGTGTATGCCCAACACGGTACATTCTTTGTAGAGTATCTGTCAGTACACAACAGCCCCTTTGACTGCCCTCCTCACCAACAGCGGTGAGTCCCAGATAGCCACGTAAATACCGTGTAATCCTGCTCCCCTGCCCATAGTTGAATTAATCAAGAATGAATATATGATCTGAATGGGACCAGATCACACTCTCTCCCTGTAATTCGGAGTTGAGACAAAGAACAGTCATTCCTTAGCAGCGTCTAACTGTGGACAGCCCTACTCTTGAACAAGTGTCATTTTTTTGTTGAGACAGTCTCACTCTGTCACCCAGGCTGGAGTGCAATGGTGTGGTCTTGGCTCACTGCAATCTCCACCTTTGGGTTCAAGCAATTCTCCTGCCTCAGCCTCCTCAGTAGCTGGGAACAGGCACCCGCTACCACACCTGGCTAATTTTTGTATTTTTAGTAGACATGGGGTTTCATCATGTTGGCCTGGTCTTGAACTCCTGACCTCAAGTGATCCACCCGCCTCAGCCTCCCAAAGTGCTGGGATTACAGGCATGAGCCACTGTGCCCAGCCTTGAACAAGTGACTTCTGAATGTTTGTTTATGGTACAGAACGAATCAGAATACAGTCATAGCAATCTTGGAGCTTAAGTTTTTTCCACACTTCATCCATTTATACACCTGCCTCACCATGAAGTTTTCTGATGCTGAAGAAGGTGAGGGTTCTGGCCAGGCGGGGTGTTTCACGCCTGTAATCCCAGCACTTTGGGAGGCAGAGGCAGGCCAATCCCGTGAGGCCAGAAGTTCAAGACCAGCCTGGCCAATATGCCGAAAACCCATCTCTACTAAAATTACAAAAATTAGCCAGGCATGATGGCATGTGCCTGTAATTCCAGCTACTCGGGGAGCTGAGGCAGAAGAATCGCTTGAACCCTGGAGGCAGAGGTTGCAGTGAGCCGAGATCGCACCACTGTACTTCAGCCTGGGCGACCGAGCGAGACTCCATCTCAAAAAACAAAAAAAGAAGGTGGGTGTCTGATTAAAAGCCTGTCCACCTCCTACTTGAGTATGGTTTCTCCCCATATTATCTGATGTTGGTGAAGGACTGCTCTTACTTTGAAACATCTGCTACACTTACCACATTCGTTAGACATCTGGTCTACATGAACTCTCAGATTTGTAACAAGATGCCGGCTGTCACTAATGATTTTACCTACTTTCTTACGCTTCTCTTCCTAACAGTGGAGGGACCTATGTTGCCTGACTGATACATCTATGAAACCTCTCTGCTTTGTGTTTTTCTTCCCTGTGCAGTGACCCTGCTGCCACTCAAAGCTGCCCTGTGGTTAGGATGCCAGGCTGCACCCGCTGTTGATGGCAGTCCTTGGGGTTCTATTTCTTCAGAAGTTGGCAATTGTGGAGTTAGTTTCTTAATGACAATTCTGGTCTTATCTGGTGATATAACAAAAAGAAAAGAAAAAGCCAGACATGGTGGCTCGCACCTGTAATCCCAGCACTTTGGGAGGCCGAGGTGGGCAGATCACTTGAGGTCAGGAGTTTGAGATCAGCCTGGCCCACATGGCAAAACCCTGTCTCTACTAAAAATACAAAAATTAGCTGGGCATGGAGGCGTATGCCTGTGGTCCCAGCTACCTGGGAGGCTGAGACATGAGAATCACTTGAATCCAGGAGGCAGAGATTGCAGTAAGCCAAGATGGTGCCACTGCACTCCAGCCAGGGTGACAGAGCGAGACTTTGCCTCAAAAAAAAAGAAAAACGAAAAAAGAAAAAGCCAAATTTCAATCATTAGCTGAACTAGAGGAGAAAATCAATCAAGCGTTACTAGCTTACTTTCTGAATATATGGTTTCTTCCCAACAGACTCTAAAACGGCTGCATAAGGGCCAGAGGAAACAGGGACAGAAAACTGAAGATGCAGGTAATGAACGGGGTGGGTCAAAAGAGGAGCTATTTGTTTCCACAAGCAGGGTGACAAGAATAGGGTGTAGAGGGAGATGGGAAGGAGGCTACAGAGGAGCGAGAGGGAAGCGGGGAAGCAGCGGCAAGAGCGTGGGAAGAAGGAACAGGAAGTGACCGGGTCTGGAGGAATGGGCCCGGTGAGCAGCGGGAGCACCACGTCACATCCAGCAGGCTGAGGAGCAACTGTCTCTAAAAAATACAAAAATTAGCTGGGTGTGCTGGCGTATGCCCCAGGGCGCAAGCCATCCTCCCACCTCAGCCTCCCAAGAAGCTGGGAGGTAGTGCAGCCATCCAGCTTCTCAGAGGGTGAGCTGGGAGGACGGCTCGAGCCCCAAGGGTCAGCACTGCAGCAGTCCACGATCACACCACTGCACTCCAGCCTGAGTGACAGAGCAAGACCCTGTCTCAAAAAATAGGAAAATGCAAAAAGAAAATAGAAAAGGAACCCAAACTGAAAAACCACGTCCCCTCCCAATGAAGTTCAAAGACACAATTTTCCATTATTGCTCACTGCCGACTCATCACTTCATTTTCTTTTTGCATAAACGGGACGCTTATAATTTTTTATTACTATCAAGGTAATAAAAAATTTCAAGTCTTAAATTCTTTCAGTGAGCCTTGCCACTGGCCCACCAAATTGCCCTCCTTAAATCCTGAAAGCAGGCTGGGTGTGGTGGCTCACACCTGCAATCCCAGCAGTTTGGGAGGCCGAGGTGGGTGAATCACCTGAGGTCAGGCGTTTAAGGCCAGCCTGGCCAACATGGTGAAATCCTGTCTCTGCTAAAACTACAAAATTAGCCAGGCATGGTGGTACATGCCTGTGGTCCCAACTACTCGGAAGGCTGAGGCATGAGAATCGCTTGAACCCCGGAGGCGGAGGTTACAGTGAGCTGAGATTACACCCTTGCACTCCAGCCTGAGGAACAAGAGTGAAACTCCAGCTAAAAAAAAAAAAATTCTGAAAGGAATATTGGACACTTTATCTGATTATCTTCTCCCACAGGCTTTACACTTCTTCTAGTCTCTAATTATAATGCCCCATCTCGTCATAATCACAATGCCATATGCCCTAAACCCCAAAATGTTCTGCAAACTCTTCCAACTCCAGCAGCCCCAGAAGACAGATGCAGAGTGATGATACAGCCCAAGCGTGGACATGAAAAAGGGGAAGTACTGCCATCTCCTACCCGGGGGATAAAATAAACTAATCAAATATGGTCCTCCAGTATGAGAACTTAAAATGAAGTCAGGAAAACAATAACAACTTATACAAGACAAGACCAGAAGAATATCAGTATGACACAACCAGGAGCCCAGTGGGATCCCTAACTTGAGGTGCAGTGGATGTTGAGAACATGAGGGGGCTCACAGGGATGACCTCCCAGGAAAAGCGAGATCCTGAAAGAAACGTACTATTTGGACAGGTGAAGGGCTGGCCTTTTCAGATGAGGGAAGCAGCAGGAAGAAAGGCACAGAGGGAGGAAGTATCACTGCATGTGAAGAAGGTAAGGGAGGCTCTGGTGGGGCTGGGGTAGAGCAGGCATGTTGGAGAGGCAGAGGAGAGAGGACGGCAGAGGGGCAGCAGGGCTTAACTGCAGATAGCCCTGTTCCATCGATGCCTTTCTTCCTAGTATGCCACTTCTGATGCTGAATGAAACTTGCATTCCATTTGAAGGCTTTCCCACACTCCTTACACTCAAAAGGTTTCTCCCCAGTGTGAACTCGCTGATGCTGAACCAGAGTGATCTTCTGACTGAATGTCTTCCCATGTTCCTGGCATTCACAGGGCTTCTCCCCGGTGTGGATTCTCCGATGCACTATGAAGCGGGAGCTACCACTGAAAGTTTTCCAACATTCGTTACATTTGTAGAGTTGTTCCCCAGCGTGGAACCTCTGGTGCTGAAGAAACACCAAACTGCGGCGGAAGGCCTTGCCACACTCTTCACATTCATAAGGTTTCTCCCCAGTGTGGATTCTCTGATGCTGAATCAGGACTGTATTAGAACTCAAACTCTTCCTGCACTCTTTACATTCATAGGGCTTCTCCCCAGTGTGAATTCGTTCATGGATGAAGCAGTCATAGCTACACCTGAAGGCCTTCCCACATTCCTTACATTTAAAGGGCTTCTCCCCAGTATGGATTCTCTGATGCCAAATCAGTTTTGAATTGTAGCTGAAGTTTTTGAATTGAATTGAAGTTTTGAATTGAAGCTGTAGTTTTTCCACAGTCAGCACATTCATAGGGCCTCTGTCCACCATGGAGTTTCTGATGCTGAAGAAGGTGGGAATTTTGACTGAAGGCTTGTCCACATTCCTCACATGAATATGGTTTCTCTCCAGTGTGGATCTTCTGATGCTATGACAGTTTTGAGTTATATCTGAAGGTTTTCCCATGTTCTTTGCATTCGTAGGGCTTTTCATTAGTGTGAATTCTCTGATGCTGGTGAAAGTCTGAATATGGGTTGTAGTAACTGCCACACTCACATTTATAAAACACCCGTTCTTTAGCAAAGTCCTGCTTTGTAATGAGATGTGTGCTGACACTACTTTCTTCCAATTTCCTGGCTCTCTCTTCCCTTTCAATGGTGGAAGATTTATGATCCTGGACTGTCAAATCTGTGCAATCTCCTATGTTTGTTTTCTTCCCTGTATCATGTAGCTGTGACTTCCCTAACCTGTCCTTGAAGTCAGGGTGCTGGGGAATGTCCATCAGCAGTCCCTCCACTCTCAGTCTGTGGGACTCTGATTCTTTAGAAATGTTTAGCTGTGCAGTTCGTTTCTCAGTCTTAGTCTTGGTTTTACCACCTAGCATGATAAAAGGAAAACACAAGAGAATGCCTGGAGGGAAAAGAATTAATCAGTATCAACTTGCCCTAGACACATTAATTTTTTGAGAGAGACACAGCCACCTGATGGTACCTCAAAGGGAAAGTAAAAAAACCGGAGGTGGAGAAGGTAAGCAATCCCATATGAATGATAAAAACTGTGGAGGTGGAGAAGGTAAGGAATCCCATATGAATGATAAAAACTGTGGAGGTGGAGAAGGTAAGGAATCCCATATGAATGATAAAAACTGTGGAGGTGGAGAAGGTAAGGAATCCCATATGAATGATAAAAACTGTGGAGGTGGAGAAGGTAAGGAATCCCATATGAATGATAAAAACTGTGGAGGTGGAGAAGGTAAGGAATCCCATATGAATGATAAAAACTGTGGATGGCAGAAGATACTGACTGAGGCAAATGGATAAAGAAAAATGGGAATGGGGTGACGTTGCAGGAAGGGGAAGCAATGAAGAAAAGCAGAGGAAGCCAAAGGTGAGAAAAGCGATCTCTAAACCGGAGAAGAGAAAGATGGGTAGGCAGCTCTAGACCACATGGTACCCAGAGGTCTGGGAGCTGTCTACCACGGTGGACCTCAAAGCCCAGTCAAGGCACAAACCCTGTCAAAATACTTTAAAATACTCTGTAATTTTTAAAGAAATGTTCTCTAGTTGTCTATCACAAGCCTGGCTGGACAGAAAGCAGTTTGTAACACTGCTGTCTATGAAGGGTTCATGAGAAGACCACAATTTTAGAACCTAAGTGCTGTCCTCTGGGAGACTAACCTTTGAAAGAAAAAAAGGCCCAGCCAAGAACCTGCCCAGAATGGAGACAGCAGTTGGAGCTGGGATATGGGGATCATGCTTTCACTGGTAGCACCATCACACAGAAACCTTCTTTGCCTTGTCAAGCACCAGAAGTATGACAAATGAAATTTCCATTTTAATGTTTTTTGAGCCTTGTTGACCATGACTCACATTTCGGATCCTAAATCAATACAGACACACAGACACACACACACACACACACACACACACACACACACACACCTGAAACAGAAACAATGTCCTTAATAAGAGTGATGTATTCACGCCGGGTGCAGTGGCTCATGTCTGTAATCCCAGCACTTTGGGAGGCCAAAGTGGGCGGATCATCTGAGGTCAGGATTTCAAGATCAGCCTAGTCAACCCCGCGAAACCTCGTCTCTACTAAAAATACAACAAATTAGCCGGGCATGGTAGCGGGTGCCTGTAATCCCAGCTACTTGGGAGGCTGAGGCATGAGAATCGCTTGAGTCTGGGAGACGGAGATTGCAGTGAGCCGAGATCACACCAATGCACTCCAGTCTGGGGGACAGAGCAAGACTCTGTTTCAAAAAAAAAAGTGATGCATTCACAATAGGCTTTATAGTATTTTAGTCTTTATTTATAGCTAGCACAGTCTAATCTAATTTTTTTTTTTTTTTTGAGATGGAGTTTCGCTCTTGTTACCCAGGCTGGAGTGCAATGGCGCGATCTCCGCTCACCGCAACCTCCGCCTCCTGGGTTCAGGCAATTCTCCTGCCTCAGCCTCCTGAGTAGCTGGGATTACAGGCACGCGCCACCATGCCCAGCTAATTTTTTGTATTTTTAGTAGAGACAGGGTTTCACCATGTTGACCAGGATGGTCTCGATCTCTTGACCTCGTGATCCACCTGCCTCGGCCTCCCAAAGTGCTGGGATTACAGGCGTGAGCCACCGTGCCCGGCTAATCTAATTTTTAAATGCTGGTAACAACTTATTGATGAGTTGCAACCCAGAGTTTAAAGAATATGGTTCTAGATTTTCAAGAACAGTGGTCTCAAATGGTGGTCCCTGAACCAGTATCATCTGAGAACCTGTTAGAAATGCAAATTATTGGGGTCCCACCTAATTGGGAGGCTGAAGTGGAACAATCACTTGAGCCCAGGAATTTGAGACCAGCCTAGGCAAAACAGCAAGACCCTGTCTTGAAAAAAAAGAAATGCAAATTCTCAGGCCAGCCCCAGTCTACTGAATTTGAATCTCTGGAGGTGGCACCTGGCAATTGTGTTTTAACAAGCTCTGCAAGTAATTCTGATACATACCAGAGTTTGAAATTTACTACTCTATAAACTAGAAAAGACAGATCGAGGCTGCTCTTTTCATTGTTTAAGGCTGCACTTTCCCAAAAGGTGGCCACTAGCCGCATGTGGCTGTTTAAATTTAAATGAATTAAAATGGAATAAAATTAAAAACTCAGTTCTTCAGTTGCCCTAGGCACACTTCAGGTGCTCATGTGATTCTTCTGGCTAAACAGACCATGTGCACCTGTGGCAAGGGCCAACGCTGACGACTGCAGGAAGGCTGCCGGGAAAGCCGCTAGATTACCTCAAATGCTGATGTCCATTTAAGGCACTGATTAAGGCAGAAGTGGGGGAATTAGAAAGGAGCATTTGCCTTATAGGGGCTCGAAATACCATAAAAGATTGACAGAATATGAGAACCGAGCAATTGAATGAGGAAGGCTATATACCAAATCTCTGATTGGTCTTTACATTTATCTCAATTCAGTATCTTTCATAAAAGAAAACCATTCATTCCCAATATATAAACAAGCTTTCTTTCAAAAGCTAATGTAAAATTCAGTGTTTAGGCATTCAGAAAAATTCCACTTACACACACACACACAAAATGTTCTTACAAAAACAACTTTTAGCTGAGCACGGTCGCTCACACCTGTAATCCCAGCACTTGGGGAGGCTGAGGCAGGTGAATCACTTGAGGTCAGGAGTTCAAGACCAATCTGGGCAAAATGATGAAACCCTGTCTCTACTAAAATTACAAAAATTAGCCTGGCATGGTGGTGGGCACCTGTAATCCCAGCTACTTGGGAGGCTGAGGCAGGACAATCACTTGAACCTGGGAGGCAGAGGTTGCAATGAGCTGAGATAGTGCCACTGCACTCCAGCCTGGGTGACAGAGCGAGACTCTGTCTCAATCAATCAATCAATAAAAAGCCAAGTTCATGGCTGGGTGCAGTGGCTCATGCCTGTAATCCCAGCATGTTGGGAGGCCAAGGAAGGTGGATCACAAGGTCAGGAGTTCGACACCAGCCTGGCCAACATGGTGAAACCCTGTCTCTACTAAAAATACAAAAATTAGGGGGGATAGCGGGGGGGTGGGGAGTTGGGGAGGGATAGCATGGGGAGAAATGCCAGATATAGGTGAAGGGGAGGGAGGCAGCAAATCATACTGCCACTTATGCACCTATGCAACAACCTTGCATGTTTTTCACATGTACCCCAAAACCTAAAATGCAATAAAAAAAATTAATAAATAATAAAAAATAAAAAAAAAAATACAAAAATTAGCCAGGCATGGTGGCGTGTGCCTTAAGTCCCAGCTACTCGGGAGGCTGAGGCAGAAGAATCACTTGAACCCAGGAGGCAGAGGTTGTAGTGAGCCGAGATCATGCCACTACAGTCTAGCCTGGGCAATAGAGCAAGACTCTGTCTCAAAAAAAAAAAAAAAGAAAGAAAGAAAATCAAGTTCTTACTACATTGTATTTATATTCCTGAGCTGACCAACCAACAGAAGTCTGTTTGAAATATATACATATATGTATATGTATGTGTATATATATACATATATAAATAGATAGATAGATAGATTACAGATAGGGTCTTGTTCTGTCACCCAGGCTGGAGTAGAATGGTGTGATCCTAGCTCACTGCAACCTCAAACTCCTGGCTCAAAGGATTCTCCAGCCTCAGCCTCCTGAGTAGCTGGAACTACAGGCACATGCCACTATGCCCAGCTAATATTTTTGTTTTTTTTGTAGAGACAAGGTCTTGCTATGCTGCCCAGGCTGGTCTTGAACTCTTGGCCTCAAGCACCCTCCCACCTTGGTCTCCCAAAGTGCCAGGATATAGTTGTAAGCCACTATACCGGGCCTGAAATCCTTTAGCTTTACAAAGAAAAATGGCAGAAAATAAAATGGCTGGACTAGTCTTTTCTAGTTTGGGGATGAAGTTCTGGTAAGTAACACTTCTTTGAATAGGAGTGACTATTTTCATCCCCACAACCATCATAGGACAAAGAAGAACCCTTTTTCATGCTAAACTGTTAACAGAAAAGTGGAGGCAAAGCTGGAAAGGAGGATGGTGGGTTTTCCTGCTCACCTGTGCACAGGCCTCTCAGGGCTTCTTTCCCAGCAAGTGTCCAGGGGTCTGGGCCCCAGGCTGCTTCTCCTTGCTCCAGCTGGAATATCAGATCAGGTTTGGGGAATGGAAATGCTGCTAGAGGAGAAAGAAAAGGAACAGGAAGCTGAGGAGAATCACCAGTGGCCCCCCACCCCCACCCCCTCTGCTTTGCCAGGTAAAAATAAAAGAGGATGCCCCGGGAGACTAAGTGAAATCAGAGAGGAGTGAATCTGCAGAATCTAAGGAAGGGCTTGAAGCTTGCTCTGGCCTCTAAGAGGACAGAAAGCTCCCACAGTCACTGGAGGTGTGTACACGAGGGCCGTAGGGGACTCACAGATAGGCAAAGGGCCAAAATCACCTCCCGGGAACTGGAAGATGGAAGGAATGAAGGCAGCGCACCAGGAACCTTCTCAGTTCTCTCTGTACCCAGAGGAAAGTCCCTGCAATTAAGTCTCCATTAGGAATCAGAGAAGAGGAAAGTGCTGTTAAACATCTAAGTGAACCCAGCTCTTTCTCTATCCAGCTACTCCTGGCACTGGGGATTAGGGAGCTCAACCCATAGGGCAACAATTCTGATGGTGTTCGAGATCCTAGATCTGCTAAGGAAGAATCTAGCAGTCCCCAAGGGCAGAAGCTGAGTTTCAGAGAGGAAGAAGGACTTACACAAGGAAGTTACATTTGCATAATTCTCCAGCATCACCTCCCTGTACAGGGCCCTCTGAGTAGGGTGCAGGCTGGTCCATTCAATCTGGGTGAAGTACACAGCCACATCCTCAAAGGTCACCGGCTCCTGAAACAAGTTACTGCTGAAGCCCTGCGTAAGAACACAGGGAGAGGCCTGAATTCCAGGAAAGGCATAAATTTACTGGAATCCATGGCACTGAGCCCCATGGAGGGTTTGTACTGGCAAGGCTAGCCACACAGCACCCCAGCTGGGGCAGCCCTGAGTCAGCATTCCAACTTTCCATGTGCATACCTCTGCGGCCCTAATTTTATCATCCTAAGCACACAGCCCAGCACCTGCTGTTCTCTGCCTGGTGATCACGTCAACCCATGTCTGGTTCCACAGGCCAGGTATATTTTCTGACATGCTTTCTAAATCGGCCATAGCAGGTAACCATCTTTCACCCTGCCTCCATCCATCCTGAAGCACCTATCAGGGCCTTCCACTCAGTTTCTTTCTGGTCTTCCTCCTCTATGTCTTCTGCTACAGATAGGGGAGTGATTTCACGGGGATAAGTTTCCTTTCATCCTGGATATTTCTCCCCTTTCTATCATCTTGCCTTATCAGAAGCTATTAATAGTTCTCCCTTGGCTGGATATGTTGGCTCACGCCTGTAATCCCAGTGCTTTGAGAGGCGGGGCCAGGCAGATCACCTGATGTTGGGAGTTCAAGACCAGCCTGACCAACATGGAGAAACCCTGCCTCTACTGAAAATACAAAATTAGCTGGGTGTGACAGTGCATGCCTGTAATCCGAGCTACTCGGGAGGCTAAGGCAGGAGAATTGCTTGAACCCAGGAGGCGGAGGTTGCAGTGAGCCAAGACCATGTCATTGTACTACAGCCTGGGAAAGAAGGCTGAACTCCGTTTCAAAAAAAAAAAAAATAGTTCTCCCTCCCTTGAAGGTGATGTGCAGTGTTACTTCTTTGTCTCCTAACACACTTCACTCCAGGACGGGATGGCAATCTCCCATCCTTCTGCAGAGATCTGCCCACTGCTGTCCTTTTTTTTTTTTCTTTTTCGAGGCAGAGTCCAGCTCTATCTCCCAGGCTGGAGTGCAATGGCACCATCTCCACTCACTGCAACCTTGGCCTCCCAGGTTCAAGCGATTTTCCTGCCTCAGCCTCCCTAGTAGCTGGGATTACAGATGCCCGCCACCACACCCAGCTAATTTTTGCATTTTCAGTAGAGATGGGGTTTTACCATGCTGCCCAGGCTGATCTCAAACTCCTGACCTCAGGCGATCTGCCCGCCTCAGCCTCCCAAAGTGCTGGGATTATGTGACAAGCGTGAGCCACCGCGCCCAGCCAATGCTGTCCTCTTCACTGTGTGTCTCTCTCGTTCTGCTTCCCACTAAAACCACCTCCAGCTTCTCAAGTAAGAAGGAAACCATCACAAGCTGTTTAGAGCTTTGTCCCTGTGTCAGTTACTTTTAAACCAATTTACTCAATCATTATATAGCACATCTGTGAAATAAGAATTATTTTCATTTTCAGATGATGGGAATCAGCAATATTAAGCACTTTGAAATAGACTAAAAGGAGTCCTCTTTGAGTATTTATGACAAGGTTGTATACGGAAGCAAAAACGTCAAAATGAGCTGACCGCTTTTATATAAATTAGTCCCACTATAACATCTCTCTGACTCACACTGCAGTCTTTCTCAGTCCATCATGTCAACAAGCTTCTCTTTGTACTTAAGTCTCTTCTGAGTGAAAAAATATAACATGGAAGTACTAGAAGATTTGCAGTCCTCATTGTAAAGATCATCAATGGCAAAAATCATCAATGGATGCTAAATCTAGGAGGAAATTTTGATGAGAAGCAGAATATTTGCATGATCTTAAATGTCTTCTCATAGACTGCTTATTAGTTCCAAAAGGAAAACAGTAATTATACAGTAATCAGATAACCCCTCAACCAGGAAGTTCAAATGTGGCTGGCGTGACTGAGGAACTGAATTTTTAATTTTAATTGATTTTAATTTAAATAGGCACATGTAGCTAGGGAGTACCTTATGGGACAGTGCAGAATAGATACAGCTGTTAATACCCTTGTCTGACTTTCTTCAGAGTCAGCAACTGGGAACATGGACCTCACTTCTTCTCCACATTATGCTCTGCATCTCCATGCCTCTGAAACACTGCTCTGATTATCAGCGCATTCCTTGCTTCCTTGTTTTCTGAAACACTCAGCTTCCTCAGATCCTGCTCTGTCTGTGGTCACTCCTCTTCTGACCTTTACCGCACTTACTTTCTCCAGTCAATGGGGCTGCTGGCTCCCTTCTATGGACGTGGGTTACAGAGGCAGCACAGCATAGTGGCAAACGGCACAGATGTTAAAGCTGTGGTTCTCAACATGGGGGCCATTTTGTCCCCTGGGGAGTATGTGGCAATGTCTGGAGACATTTTTAGTTGTCACGACTGCAGTGTGGTGGTAGCAGTAGTGCCACTGGCATCTAGTAGATAGTAGGCCAGAAATATTGCTGAACATCCTATAATGCACAGGACATCCTATAATGCACAAACAAAGAATTATCTGGCCCAAATGTAAATGCTGCCAAGGTTGAAAAACCCTGCTCTAGGTCAGACTCCCTAAGTTCAAATAGCATCTCTAATACTCATCAGCTGTTAACCTTGGATGAGACAATTAAACTTTCTGTGCCTCAGCTGCTCCATTTGTAAAACTGAGATAATAATAATATCTATTTGATAGGACTCTTACAAGGATGGCATAAGTTATTATCTGTAAAGCACTAAGATACCACCTGGCACATGATATCATATAAATCTCAGCTCTTACTACACCCACAGATGAGATTGGAGGAACTTCCTAGAAGATTCTAAATGACAAATGTTCCTCTTAGAGACTGTAGCAAAGACTGACAGGTGAGTGTGTGTGTGTGTGTGTGTGTCTGTGGGTGTGTCTGTGTGTGCGTCTGTGTGTGTCTGTGTGTGCGTGTCTGTGTGCGTGTCTGTGTGTGTGTGTCTGTGTGTCTGTGAGTGTGTGTGTGTCTGTGTGCATGTGTCTGTGTGTCTGTGTGCGTGTCTGTGTGCGTGTCTGTGTGTGTCTGTGTGTGTGTGTGTGTGTGTGCGCGCGTGCGCCCCCTTTCTTAGTATTGGAACCCTAATTTTACCTGAGGTTGCACTCAGCCCTGGCAACCAAGTGGGGCCAATGAAATGCAAGTAGAAATATTTTTGGGGAATTATGGGAAGGTTCCTACAAGCGAGGTTCGCGTTCTTTTGGTGGCTCCTCTCCTAGCTGGAAGGCACACACGATGGCTAGAGATCAAACAGCTACTTTGGACAACAAAGTCGCCTAGAACATATGAAATGCTGCTAGGATGGCAGAGCAGAAAGACAGAGCCTGAGAGCATCCACACTAGCCCTGGATTGACTCTAGACACTTCTGTATGAGAGAGAAGTCTTTACCTTGTTTCATCCACTGTCACTTGGGGTCCTCTTTGTGGAATCTAATCCTAAGTGATTACTGCACTTCAGGCAAAGCACAGCCTACCCCCACAGATATTTAAACACTTCCTGACTTGCAGGAATGAATTTTCGCCAAAGTGCTCCAACAGTAGTGGATGGTCCAATATCCACAAAAAGAAGGACACACACATTGCTTTTCAGTCCTTGGGATGGAGCTTTCTCGTTACATGATACATCCACTATGTGATAAACTCAGCTTTCTCATTATACGATCTAGGACACTGAAGAAAAACCCAGTAAAACCATCAACTACCACCAAGAAAACTCTGGAGGGACAAGTGCTCCCAATGCTACATGAATTTGTGCCAAGAAAGGATGCAGACTCTCACAGAGGTTAGACTGATGTCTTCGCATTGAGCTAAAGGCACTGGCTTCAGTTCCAAACTCATCATTCCTCCAAAAATACACCTCCCTCGTCAATCCATACCTTCCAAATGCTTTCAGTTCTGCCTTCACTGTACCTTAACTGAATGGTCTGCAGGGCAAACGCCTCCCTCGGAAGTGTCTGTGTAACCTCAGAACTGTCTTTTCTTTGTGTTTTGTGACACAGACAAGCACTCCTCAAATTTTAATTTGCCCCTTAATTTTCCAGATCTAGTAAAAATGTAGGTTCTGATTCAGGAGATCAGACATTTTGCCTAACAAGCACCCTCTATAAAGCAAAAGCTGCTCATCTCCAGGCCACACTTTCGGTTCTCATGGATGCAGACTCTCACTTTCTAGGATAATTCGTTCCTTCTTTTCCAACCTACCTGACCCTCCCAAATTCACCAACTGTCATTCATCAACACCCCTCGCATACTCCTCTGCCATACTCTATGAAGGACGTTAAACTAAGCATGGGACTGGCCAAGTCCGGCTACTAGGCCTGTGCTGACTTTCCAAATCTGTTCTGAGTATGGAAAGCTGAAAGCAAGCTCTGCTCACCCGGAACCACAGTGTCTGGAGCACGGCTGATGACCCCTGGCTTCATGAACCGCCCTCTAGGTTTGGAAAAGCAAGAACCTGTGGAGCTAAGAGAGAACCGCAATGAGACTGTCTTGTCTCCTGCACTTCCACCTCTTCCCTGTCTCCTGCCATTAGCACTGCAGATGTTCTTAGCACACTAGCTGCTCCCATTCACCCTCTCCACTGATTCATGGGATGCTGCAAATGCTCCCTCTGCATATTCTCCTGTGGATCTGCTTGGTGACATTGGAAACTTTCAAAAGAGTATCTGTAAAGCAAGAGTCAGGAACTGCGGTGGATTCGTGGCCCCACTATGAATACATTACTAAATAGTTTATACTGAATGCTTCTAGTGATCATGGCAATCCGAAACAAGTCTCTGGAGAGAGAACAGGATATAACGGGGACCCCTAAACAAACCACAGGCTCACACGAAATGTAAGTGGTGACCTAGCCCTGGGTGACAAGGGTAGGACGCTCAATGTCCCAGTGGGTGATGCTGACCGAAGACCTAACCGGGATCTGAACGCTCCACCCCGGGAAGCAGGGCACCCTATAGTCACGGCTCCCATCCTCCCCATGAATACCAGGGCCCAGAGGACATCAGGCCAGCTCTTCGGAGCAGCAAGGTCGATTGCGTCTCTGAGGACGGGGTGCTGGGCCCAGGCTCGGGCGGCCGCGCGGGCCCCTCGGCGACCTCCAGAACAGGTAGCCGAGAGAGGGAAGCCCGGGAAACTCTACCCAAGCGCTCGCCAGGTGGCCAAGGCGGGAGCACTAGTGGGCCGGCAGTCGGTCCCTACTGCCTCTTTAGGAAGCCGGGAGGCTGGCCCTTCTCTTTTTTTTTTCTTTTTTACTCTTGACTGCCGGCGACATTCGGGTATGGGCCCGATGCTCCAGCGCCATCCATTTTCAGGGCTAGTTGATTCGGCAGGTGAGTTGTTACACACTCCTTAGCGGATTCCGACTTCCATGGCCACCGTCCTGCTGAGGCTGGCCCTTCTCTATGGTTCCCCCGAAGCCAAACTCCCACCCTTGCCTTGCCTTCACCACAACCGCTCTGCGCCTGGTTTGTTTGCTATTTTCTGTTGAAACTGGGGCTCTCGCTATGTTGCGCAGGCTGGTCTCGAACTCCTGAGCTCAAGCGGATCCACCTCGGCCTCACAGACGTGAGCCACTGCGCCCGGCCGCGCCTGGTTTTTAATTTTCTCTTACGTCTTGGTACCCCAACTACATGATAAAATCCCATATTTAACAATTAATTCCTAACGTAATTAACTTAATTCCTAACTCCTTACCTAATTTACTTAATTCCTAACTTAACCTTCTAATGGCTTTATAGCCCCTGCCTCCCACTTAATGACTGTGACCCAAGACCATGGGGTCTGCACTCTCACTGTCTGCGTTCCTGGCTCCTCTCTGTATGGACTTGCTCAAGTCATACTCAACTCGTTGCCTCAATTTCTCAATTGAGAATGGTAAAAGTTTGTAATTTATAAACTCAGTGCATTAACTGGGTCAATTCATGCAACAGTTTTGTAAACCAAAAATAAAATTCCAAGTCCCCCAACTAACTGAATGGACCACTCCTCCCCGCCAAAAGCATTCCAAAGAAAATCTGATGGGAAGTAGAGAGGTTGGACTTGGAATTCAGGCACTACAGATCAGCATTAGCATTAAAACAGAGATCTTGAGACTGACTAAAACAAACTCTATATAGCAATAAGACACCAAATTCCAACCTGACTTTATAGCCTCACATGACAGATAGCAGGCCCTGAAAGAAATGGAAATATTTTACCCTAAAATATATTTCTTTGACACATTTTGAAGTGGCCCGTAAAGCTGTCTACGGTGGTGAAAATCTACATCCTGTAAAGAATCCCCTTCA
The DNA here is from genome assembly GCF_030222135.1 of Aotus nancymaae. Classification (NCBI taxonomy): domain Eukaryota; kingdom Metazoa; phylum Chordata; class Mammalia; order Primates; family Aotidae; genus Aotus; species Aotus nancymaae. The sequence continues at coordinate 3,080,061 of NW_026988452.1, forward strand.
CTTTCGAGGTCTTTTCCTTGATCCAGGAGAGAATCATCTAAGAGAGTCTGGCACCTTTTGAAGTCTGATAAGAAACATTTACAATCGTTTCTCTCTGAAGCCTGCTACCTGGCGGTTTCATCTGCATAAGAACACTGGTTTCTAAAACTCCTTAACTCAGACATTCCCTTCTACTGATTCCAGGTCTTTCAGTAATAACTCTGTCAACTAAGTGCCAGTTAGAAATCTTTGAATCCGCCTATGACCTGGAAGGTGCCCCCACACTCCCCGCTTGGAGTTGTCCCTCCTTTGTGGATCGGGCCAATGTACATCTTACATGTATTGATTGATTTCTTATGTTTTCCTAAAACACATAAAACCAAGCTGTAGCCTGACCACCTTGAGCACAAGATCTCAGGACCCCCTGGGGCTGTGTTGTGGGTCACTGGTCCTCATATTTAGCTCAGAACAAATGTCTTTATTTTAGTTTGACTCTTTTTATGGACAGAGTCCAGTTCTGTACCAAACTAAGTCAAAATAAGCGCTATATTATTGCTGACATTATTATTCTTGCATATCTCGCCTCTCTCCTGTAAGACACTCCCATATCTCTTTCTGCAGTCGAGATTTAGTAATAATCATGGCAATAGTGCCTCCTACTGGCTAGGCATTGTGCAGGTAGCTTGGAGCTAGAGGTCTGGATTTCAAACTGCCTGTTGATTTCTACTTGATTATTCCACAAGAGCCTAAAATTCAAAATGTTCCAAATTAATCTCATCATCCTTCCCTCATCCCCCTGTTCTTCCTCCAGGGTTCCCCCACTTCAGTGAATGCACCAGTTTGCATCCAACCAAGCAACTCAGTAATCTGGCAGTCATCACTGACTCTTCCTCTCCATCTTCTTTCCACTGGATTACTGTGTCGGCCTCCTAACCATTTCTCTGGTCTCCAGCATAGACCCCTCCAAACCCTTTCTTTCCACACTGCAGACAGGATGATTGAAAACCCAAGTCTGGATGTGAATTGTTCTGCTTTGTAAAACCCTTCAGAAGCACCTGGATCTTTTAGCTATTTTCCCTAAACTTTTCAGATTTGAGAATAGCTGCCCCTAAAACAAGTCTTTTTTTTTCTAAAAAAAAAAAAAAAGTCTTATTTTGTCACCCAGGCTGGAGTACACTGGCACCATCATGGCTCACTACATTCTCTAACTCCCAGGCTCAAGTAATCGTCCCACCTCAGCCTCCTGAGAAGCTGCGAGTACAGGCACGCCATCACCACACCTGGCTAATCTTTCTTTTGTGAGATGGAGTTTTGCTCTTTCACCCAGGCTGGAGTGAAGTGGCACAATCTTGGCTCACTGCAACCTCCACCCACTGGGTTCAAGCGATTCTCCAGCCTTGGCCTCCCGAGTAGCTGGGATTGATTATAGGTACCCGCCACCACACCTGGCTAATTTTTGTATTTTTAGTAGAGACAGGGTTTCGATTCTCAGTGTAGAACTAGTAATCCCAAATTGCCCATATTTTCCTTATTACACCATACCACTTGCCTATTACCAAGCAACTCAATGTGCTTTTTCCTTTACTTCAGTAAAACTTGAAGCCTGCTTTTGGTTAGAAAATTAGCTTCATTTAAAACATATTCCTGGCGGGGTGTGGTGACTTACGCCTGTAATCCCAGCACTTTGGGAGATCAAGACAGACAGATCACCTGAGGTCAGGAGTTTGAGATCAGCCTGGCTGACATGACAAAACCTCGTTTCTACTAAAAATACAAAATTAGCTGGGTATGGTGGCACATGCGTGTAACTCCAGGTACTCAGGAGGCTGAGGTAGGAGAATCGCTTGAACTTGGGAGTTGGAGGTCACAGTGTGCAGATTGTGCCACTGCACTCCAGCCTGGGAGACACAGCGAGGCTGTTTCATGTACAGCTTTGTAGTATTCAAATCTATGCAGGATCTTTTACTGCCCCAAATTACCTAAATCTTGTAGTAGACAGAACCAGAAGTCCATCCTACTATATACAGGCTGAGTATCATCTGAAATGCTTAGGAAAATGTGTTCTGATGTTGACATTTTGGGGATGGGACCTAGGTCTATACAGGAAATCCATTTATGCTTCATATGCACATATCCTTAAGTATGTCTTCCTCAGAGACACTGTTGTGTAGCTGCATTGACTATAACCCACCAAGAGGGTAGGCTAGGGATTTTCCAATTGCAGTGTCACAGCTCAGTTCCAGATGTTGAAACTTTTTGGATTAGAAATATGCTCAACCTAAGTACCTGGAAGCTCCCTCCACACTCCCCGCTTGGAGTTGTCTCTTCTTTGCGGATTGAGCCAATGTACATCTTACATGTATCGTCATCTTACGTCTTCCTAAAAACACAAAACCAAGCTATAGCCTGACCACCTTGAGGACAAGATCTCAGGACCCTCTGGGGCTGTGTCGTGTAATTTTTATACTTATTTTCCTAATTTATTTTTTATAAGAAAATTTGCACGGGCATGGTGGCTTATACCTGTTAATTCCTAGCATTTGGGAAGTCAAGGTGGGTGGATCACCTGAGCTCAGGAGTTCAAGACCAGCATGGCCAACATGGTAAAACCCCATCTCTACTAAAAATATAAGAACTAGCCAGCCATGCTGGCACACGCCTGTAGTCCCAGCTACTCAGGAGGCTGAGGCAGGAGAATGGCTTGAACCAAGATAGTAGAGGTTGCAGTGAGCCGAAATCGTGCCACTGCACTCCAGCCTAGGCATCAGAGCAAGACTGCCTTAAGAAGATAAAAAAGGCCAGGTGTGGTGGCTCACGTCTGTAACCCCAGCACATTGGGAGACTGAGGTAGGGGGATCACCTGAGGTCAGGAGTTCAAGACCAGTCTGGCCAGCACAGCAAAACCCAGTCTCTACTAAAAATACAAAAAAAGCCTGGGCAACACAGCAAGTCTGTCTCAAAAAAAATAAAATAAAAAATAAAGAAAATCTGCTAGGTCCTTGGGCATCAAGAGGCTGTCACTTTACCTATTTATGGCAAACATATTTGTATAATGGAAAAAAATGTTCTGAAGCTAAGGTGACCTTAAGAAAAAAATGCAGGGAGCCGCGGTGGCTCCAGCCAGATGTCCTGGCACTTGAGGAGGCGAGGCTATGAGTTCAAGGCCAAGCTGGGCGATATGAGAACCTCTCATTCATTTAAAAAAAAAAAAAAGAAAGAAAAAAATGCCTCTTGGTGTTCTAAGTTATCATTTCTCATGACATGATCAGTTATGACTTTGCAATGATTTTGCACTATCAATCCAAATATGGGCACAGAGTGAGATTAAGGAACTGATTATTTAAGGTTTATTATAATCCTACTATCAGTCTGCCTTCTAACCCCAGCCCCAACAACAGGCTTTAAATCCAAAGTTTGCCAATATTGTCAAAAAGAACCTTTATTACTTTGTATAATTGCCTCTTATGCTTTCTTGCCAGATGCCTTTGGAGCAGGTGCTTTCTGGGCTGGGGCTTTTTGACCCTTCTGAGCTTTTGGAGCAGGCGCTGCCTTCTGGCCTGTGGCTTTCTGGGCAGGAACCTTCTGGGCTGGAGCCTTCTTGCCTGCGGCGGTCATCTTTTTTGCTGGGACTTTAGCAGCAGCACCCTTAGCAGCAGGTGCTTTTTTGGGAGAAGCTTTCAGGAGAGCTGCCTTTTGAAGCTTCTTAACTTCATTCTTGATTATTCTGTTCCTCTGAAAATCATCAATATACGAAAGCAATTATTGTGTATACAAAAATAAACTTCAACTTATCCTGGTTTTAGAAAGGGCCATTAAGTGGTCTGTTCCCCTACTACTAAATCTAAATAAAGGTAACAATTCCATAAGAATATCATGAAATACGACGAGGATAAATTCTCCCTTTTCACAGAAAGCTCCCAAGAGGCTGGCAGCTTGGAATAAGATTTGGTTACTGCTCCCTTGTTATTCTAAAGCTAAATTACACAGAAGTACAGATCTTAAATCTTACCATTTTCTTTGCCTTCATCACTTTAAAACGATCAAAATCTGTCATCTTGGCTTTCTGTTAAAAAATAAAAATAAAAATTATCCCTCGCACACTACCTTGAAACCTCCAAAAAAAAGAAAAAGCCAAAATTCGAATGACCCTAAGTGATTACCCTTTCTCTGGCTTCAATCTTCTTGGCCCATCGAGTGGCTGCCCATTTCGTATTGATGTCTGCCTTCTGCCAGGCTTGCCGGACATACTTCTGGCGGGCACTAGAACGAGTCAAGACCACAGAGTCAGGAATCAGCTTTGAAGTCACTCACTAGCAAGGACACTTCCTTTGTTCCTTGAAAAGCACTCTTCCTGTTACACTTCTTTGTCTGCATAAGACAACATCTGGCACAGCAGTACTTATTTTTATTGTGTTTCGTAAGCCAGAATAGCTTATAACTTCAAGCATATTTTAATCAAAACTGTAATCCAGTCCCATTTTTTTTTTTTTTGAGAGAGAGGATCTTGCTTTGCCACCCAGGCTGGAATACAGGGGAGTGATCATGGCTCACTGCCACTTCAACCTTCTGGGCTCAAGCCATCCTCCTGCCTCAGCTTTCCAAGTACCTGGGGCTACAGGTGCAAACCACCACACCCAGCTAATTTTTCAAATTTTTGTAGAAACAGTTTTGCTACGTTGTCCAGGCTGGTCTCCAACTCCTGGGCTCAAGCAATCCTCCGCGTTGGCCTCCCAAAGTGCTGGGATTACAGGCGTGAGGCATGGCACCCAGCCCAGTCCATTTTATGAATTTAAAAACCACCACCTCTCAACCCAGTGCGGTGGCTCACGCCTGTAATTCCAGCACCTTGGCGGGCCAAGGTGGGTGGATCACCTGAGGTCAGGAGTTGGAGACCAGCCTGTCCAACATGGCAAAACCCCATCTCTACTAAAAACACAAAAATTAGCTTGGCATGGTGGCACGTGCCTATAATCCCAGCTACTTGGGAAGGTGAGGCAGGAGAATTGCTTGACACCAAGAGGCGGAGGTTGCAATAAGCCGAGATGGCACCACTGCACTCTAGCCTGGGCAACTGAGTGACACTGTCTCAAAAAAAAAAAAATCCCCCAAAATCAAAACCACACCACTTCTAACCATACATAATTCCACTTCAGCAGCGAATGTGTTGAAAACCATTCATTTTCTTTTTTTATCATTATTTAAAGACAGGGTCTTGCTCTGTCGCCTAGGTGGGAGTGCACTGGTGGAATGTTGGCTCACTGTGACCTCTGCCTCCCAGGTTCAAGCAATTCTGTCTCAGTCACTCAAATAGATGGGAGTACAGGTATGCACCACATCACACCTGGCTAATTTTTGTACTTTTAGTGGAGATGGGTTTAGCCAGACTGGTCTTAAATTCCTGTCCTCAAGTGATCTACCAGCCTTGGCCTCCCAGAGTGCTGAGATTACAGGTATGAGCCACTGTACCCAGCCAACCCATTCATTCTCCTAACAAACAAGGTAGTTAATGTTTTGTTTTTTTTTTTTTAATTTTACAGTAACAATTTATGGCCAAACATCCTAAAAATAAAATCCAGGGTGTCCAGGGATCCAAGGCAGAATTACAAGAGTACCTAGTGAAAATCTAAGTTACCAGATATTTTCTACTGCTTTGAACTTTGATGTATCCTCAAGCTTCACCCCAATTGTGCTTTAAAACAATGTGGTATGTCATAGCAGCAGCATGGTCATGAGCACTCCAGGTTGTTCAAGTGGCACGCTTTCGACCCTCGGTCCCTGAAAGTCCATTATGTGTTAATATACATCAGCCAGTGTCTGTAGTGCCCAGCATACATTTTTGACTACTTTAAAGCATGCAAAATTACATTATATCTACTTTATCTGTATTGGCTATGTGATAGGACACGTTCCACCGCAACCATCATTGCGGGTTGAATTAAGTTTACAGCAACCACCAAAGGGTTTTAATTTATGTCAAAAAAGAACCATTACGCTACTTGCTGCCTCATTTAAATGTAAGCCAGGGATTCAACCTCTCATGTAAAATACTGTATAACTGACACAAAGAGCTTACCTAATGACTTATTATGTTTACTTTAAGCTAAAAGTTTCGGAGAGACCAGAAGAAAGGAGGACGGCAAGTCTGAACAGAGGCAAAGCCCTAAATTACCAAGGTAGAAAGGTGACCTCAGGACATTTTATTTTTTTTTGAGACAGGGTCACACTGTCATCCAGGTTGGAGTGCAGTGGCATGATCAGGTCTCTCTGCAGACTCAATCTTGCTCAAGCCATCCTCCCAACTCAGTGCGCCCCTCCTGCCCCTGCTCCCATGCTGGGGATTACAGGTGAGTGCCAAAGGACCAACTAATATTTTTGCATTTTTTGTAGGGATGTGGGGGCGTTTCACCATGTTGCCCAGGCTGGTCTTGAACTCTTGAGCTCAAGAGATCCTCCCACCATGGCCTCCCAAAGCATTAGGATTAAAGATGTGCACGCCCAGGACATTTTAAAAGTAAATAATCCCTGTCTACTTCTACGATGTAAAACCCTCTTCAGGATGGCTCTGAATCTTTCTTACCGTTTACTCTAAAACAAAGTTTTACTAGTATAAACAAATCTGGGGATGGTAGGAAGGGGTGATGATTGGTGGATAGTTACCTGTGTGGAAACTTGAGGATGAAATCAGTGAGCTGCATGCACTTGAAAGGCATGGCCTGTCTCCTCACCTGAGTGCAAGGTCCATCAACCAAAGCCTAGAATGCAACATCAAGAACTTCAGTGCAAAATCTAATAGCAATTAAAATGGTCAGATGGTTCTGTACAATCACTTATCCGTTCAGGGTCATCAAACCCACACTACTATTTAAATAAATTGCTTAGGAAAGACAAGAATGACTCTATTTGAGTCACGTGCTTTCTATGTGCTGGATCTGTTCTAAACTCACTTTATGTATCTAGTAACTCATTTAAACCTAACCAACGTTTCAGCCCATAACTGGCTCTAGCTTAAGTGGCTGGGGTAATACTAAAATTCAATATTAATAGCTAACTTGAGGCTGTGCTTAAAACCCTTACCCCACGTTGCCTGTTTCCTCAATGGTAAAATGAAGTTACTACCCATAGTATACTTATCTTACACAGTCATCGAGACAATTATTGTTGCCCTCTGCAGTGCATACGTCCACTGCCATGTTTAGTAAAAAGCTGTGACACTTACCCTGTTCTGATCAATAACATCTACAATCGCGACCAATTTTCCAGCATGAGGTCCAAAGGAGACGTAGGCCACCCGGCCAACCTCCACGAAGCGCCTGAACACCTAAAATTTGGGCAGAAAGGACAATGAGACTTACCTAAAAATACTCGCTAGTTTGTCTGTCACCTTCTGCAGCTAGAGACGACATGGTTAAATTCAGCGAAAAAGAATGCTGCAGGGGAACACAGGCCCGAGCGCCAGGCGCCAACCTGAATGGACGAAATCGGCAGATACCGCCTTAACTAAAGACCGGCTGCCGTCGCCACCGCCTACCAGCTCCCAGCTCCGCAAGGCCGGGGCGGCGGGACAAGGCTCTGGGACCACGGGCCGTCTCAAGCCATCCAGCTTCAGCGGCCGAGATGCGCACGCGTGGCCCAAGGAGCGCCAGGCCTGCCGGGTCCTCCACGCGCTCGTTAGACACAAGTCCGGGAAGTGCCCGTTTCCAAGGCACAGTCGGCCCAGGGACCCTCACCATGTGCTTCCCAAGACCCTCCCGGAGCCGTTCGCCGCCTCAGCTTCCCAGCGGAGGCGGAGGTACAGAGGAAAGATCGCCAGTCCCGGAGCCCGCAATAGTAAGACTCACCATGTTGGCGGCGTCAGGCGAGAAGGAAGGAAGCCCCGCCCAACCGTGCGCATGCGTAGAAGAATGCACCGCCCCTGCGGTAACGAGACGCCGACGTGGGCACCGATTGGTTAGTGCGTGCGTGCGTGCGTGCGTGCGTACGTATGCGCACGCAAGCTCACAGGGAAAACATGGTGGAGCCGGCAGGAGCTAACTTGCTTTTTCGCAAAGTTGGGCGGCGAGATTGTTTTTGTTGATTTGGATTGGAGTGCTTCAGGAACGTCATCTCTTAGTAATTTAGGATTAAGAGTACGGAAGCTATGTCTTTTGTTGATCGCATGCCATTTGACTTCCTTTTTATTTCCCCGAGTTTTATTTAAATGTTGGTTATTCATAGCTTAGTACTAGGTCTGTTGGCGCCTCACATTCTTAATTGATCTCAGTAACTTTGTTAGCCTTTTATTTTAAAGTAATTCACACTTATAAATATATTGCTAAACTAGTACAAATAATTTCCATAAACCCTTCTAGATTCTACAAATGTCAACATTTTGCATTTGCTCTGTCATTCTACCATTTGAGAGGAAATTTCAGACATGATGTCCCTTTATCTCTACATTCTTTTTTAGAGACACGGTCTCGCCCAGTCGCCCAGGCTGCAGTGCAGTGGCGGTTCCCTGCAGCCTCTAACTTCTGGGCGAAGATATCCTCCTGCCTCGGCCTCCCAAAGTGCTGGGATTACCGGCGTAAGCCACCATTCCCAGCCTATGTATACATTCTTAAAATGGGTATTTCCAAACAACAGAGATTCTCTTACATCATCAATAGACTTATCAAAATTAGGAAATTAATATTGCTATTATCTAACTTGCAGTCCTTATTCAAATTTATCAGTTGTCCCTCCTATGTTCTTTGGAGCAAACGGGAAAAAAACTTTTTTTCCAGATTCTTGATCTAATGGAGGATTACAAATTGCATGTAATTATCAGATCTCTAGTCTTTAACTGATAGTTGTAGATTTAACCGTTACATTTGTAACATGGGTTTGTTGGAGTTTTCCTCATTCGATTCAGATAGTGAATTTTTGGTAGAAATTCTATGTCCTTGGTGCATCACATCAGAACACATCTATCTATCTACACATACGCACACATATTCTATTTAACTTAATTTTTTGAGATGGATTCTCACTCTGTCACCCAGGCTGGAATGCAGTGGTGATCTCAGCTCACTGCAACCTCGACCTCCCGAGTTCAAGCGATTCTCCTGCCTCATCCTCCCGAGTAGCTAGGACTACAGCTGTGCACCACCACACCCAGCTAATTTTTGTATTTTTAGTAGAGACGGGGTTTCACCATGTTGGCCAGGATGGTCTCGATCTCTTGACCTCATGAACCACCTGCCTCAGCCTCCTGAAGTGCTGGGATTACAGGTGTGAGCCACTGCACCCGGCCATACCTTTTTAAAAGAGATAGGATCTGGCTGTGTTGCCCAGGCTGGAGGGCAGTGGCTATTCACAAGTCTGATTGTGGCCCACTACAGCATTGAACTCAGGGGCTCAAGCAGTTCTGCCTCAGCCTCCGGAATAGCTGGGGCTACAGAGACACACCATCACACGCGGGTTCCCAATATCGTGGTGATGTTTTATTTTTTAGATTTTACCAATGCCAGTGCAGAGAGATGTTACCTTTTATCTTTTTTTTTTTTTTTTTTTTTTTTTTGAGACGGAGTTTCGCTCTTGTTACCCAGGCTGGAGTGCAATGGCGCGATCTTGGCTCACCGCAACCTCCGCCTCCTGGGTTCAAGCAATTCTCCTGCCTCAGCCTCCCTAGTAGCTGGGACTACAGGCGTGCGCCACCATGCCCAGCTAATTTTGGTATTTTTTAGTAGAGACGGGGTTTCACCATGTTGACCAGGATGGTCTCGATCTCTTGACCTCGTGATCCACCGCGCCCGGCCCAACCTTTTATCTCTTGATTAAGGTCATGGTCTTTGCCATGACAGTTCCCAGATGTATTTCAAGCCTTTCCGATCGTGTGACTCCGGAAGGCCCGCCCTGCTCGTCCAATCACCGAGAGGGAGGGCACGTTGAGGGTAATGCCAGGAATCAAGATGGCGCCCTGAGTCCGCTCTCAGCTACTTCGATCTCTACCTGAAAAACCACATCCCGTCTGCTACACCCAACCGGTTGGTTCTTCAGTCATAGGAAGGGTAGCATGACCATGACGTCAGGCACAAATACGGCGTTTTGGACGCGCTCAGTAGTTTGCGGCCTTTACTAGGGCGCAGGCGGACGTCCAATCACCAAGGAGCGCGATCCGCTCTTAAATGTGGAGGCGGGGTACTAGGCGCTGAGGCTTAGGAGATGTCGGCCGGTACTGTGTGCGAGCTGTCCTGTAAGCCTTCGCCCGTCCCCTGAAGCCGCGCCCCTCTTCTTTCGCTTGTTGCCAGGGACGGATGTGAAGGGCTGGGAGGGCGTCAAGCCTCGGGTTCTTGCTGTGGGGCGTACACCTGGGGCGCTGGTGCCGCGACCCGGATGGGGGATGCGAGGGACAGCAGTAGCACGTCCATTTGTCCCACGGTCTCTGCGGTGTCGACGTAGCTAGGACTGCCTACCTGTAGCCAGACTAACCCCTGTATTTCTGTCAGCTTCAGCCGACTAGATGTGTCTTGGTTTTGTTGTTGTTGCTGTTCAGGCACTGGGGATGGGGGCGTCAATTTAGCAGACAAAATATTTACCTGAAGCCCCAAAGAAAAAGAAATCTAAGCCAGTGCAAAAATCGAACTAAAAGCTGTGCAGAACCCTGACTTTCTTGTTCCTATAACCCTCCCGAGAAGTGAACCAACCCTAGTTAGACCAAATTGACGTAGTAGCCATGGGCATAACTACCTGGCAACGTGGACAGGTGCGTTTATATTTAGGAGTGGCAGATGTTTGTTGTTTCTGTTTTTGAAATTTGCAGTCTTAGGCATCCTGAAGCTGAGCAAGACTGTTCAAGCCCAGTCAGCCTAAGACCACCAGGGACAAACCTGTAGTCAACAAAACCAGGTCTATCGACCTTTTTTAACGAGGGAGATTGCACACCAGAGACACCATGGGGGCATTTTACCAAAGGAAGGAAAAGATAAAGTTACAGGATTTTGAGGAATTGTAAAGTTTAGATGGAACTTAAATAAACAGAGTTTTAATAGCCTCAAAGCAAAGCAGGACTGTGAAAAAGGGTCAACATCAGGCCTAGCCTGCAGAGTGGAACCATGGTCCTGTTCTTTGAAAACCTCTTTTCTGCACTTTTGCACCTGGCTTCTAAATTGAAGCTATGTCTCTGTGTTAAAGTGACTTAGACCCTCCAAGCAAGGTGTTTTATTCTTACTGACAAAATTTCAAACAGCAAGTTTCTGAGGGTCTTTGATTTTAGAGAACAGTGTTTCTCAGTGAGAAAATGAGAAAGCCGTAGTCACTCAAAGTGGGTTATTATGACACTCTAGATTAAGCATGTCCTTGGCAGCAATAGTTTCTTGTTAACTTTGCAGTTATCTTTATTTGTATTTGTTTTTTCTGCCTGACGAATAACCAGGCAGATTTTTCTTCTCAAACTGAACTTGTATTTACTCAGGGATGCTGATGGTATAGCAAGAAGGTATTCTGAGCATTATATCAATGGGGAAGTTCCAGATCTTTCCTTTTGCAAAGCAGGAGGTAAACTCACAAACTATAGGCAATGACACACTCTGGAATAAGAAATAATAATGAGGCCGGGCGCGGTGGCTCACGCCTGTAATCCCAGCAGTTTGGGAGGCCGAGGCGGGTGGATCACGAGGTCAAGAGATCGGACCATCCCGGTCAACATGGTGAAACCCCATCTCTACTAAAAATACAAAAAATTAGCTGGGTGCCTGTAATCCCAGCTACTCAGGAGGCTGAGGCAGGAGAATTGCCTGAACCCAGGAGGTGGAGGTTGCAGTGAGCCGAGATCGCGCCATTGCACTCCAGTCTGGGTAACAAGAGCGAAACTCCGTCTCAAAAAAAAAAGAAAGAATAATGAAGAGGAACATTGGCCTATTACAGAAATCTGAGTGAGATGCAAATGAAGGTTATCTTAGCAACTCAGTGATTGCCCACTTCCAACTTCCTGTTCCCAAAGAGGCTGATAGACTCGGGAATGGGTCAGGACTCTTGGGATGCAGTGTCCAACTCCTCAGTAGTACAAGTTTGTCCAACACTCCAAATGCCTAGAAAGGGGGTGTGTGTGTGTGTGTATGTGTGTGTGTGTGCACGCGTATGTGTGTGCGTGTGTGTGTGTGTGTGTGTGTTGGTTTCTGTAATTTTTTTTTTTTTTTGAGATAAGGTCTGGCTCTGTCACCCAGGCTGGAGTGCAGTGGTGCAACCACAACTCACTGCAGCCTTGACTTGCTGGCTTGAACCATCCTCCCACTTCAGCCTCACAAGTAGCTGGGACCCCAGGCACGTGCCACCATGCCCAGCTAATTCTTACATTTTCTGTAGAGTTGAGGGTTTCATTATGTTGTCCAGCATGGTCTCAGACTCCTGGACTCAAGTGATCCTCTTACCTTGGCCTCTCACTGCACCCTGCCACGTTTTTTTTTTTCTCTACATATTTCACATCGATGGACTACAAAGTCAGTAGCTAGAGAGCAGCAAGCAAAATCAAGATCTTTGACACTCTTCACAACAACATAAGCAATAGGTAGGGTAATATAAACTAGGAACCCAGGGTTGAATCACTGGTGTATGCCAAGTGACTAAAACAGAGTCTGGAGTAGAATAGGCCCTCCATAAATATTTTGAGTGAATGACTAAAAAGGCAAAGCCTTAGAACATACTAAATGTCCATCAAAAGAGGTCTGTTTTAATAAACCTGCCTACAGAACTGCTGAAAAGCACCAGGCAAATCACATCGCTAGCTGTACTGATCGAGAATGCTTTCCAGGATAGGAATGGAAAGTTCCGTGTGTGTTGGAGTCTTAACAACACTAGAAATAGAAGCATGCTGCAAAGAGCTTTCCGAAAGGCCTGCTAAGTAGGTGAAATGCTCCTGTATCACCATGGAAACGACTCTCCCCAAAAGGAACGACTACAGGGACAGGCGCTGGATAATGCAGCATAGTGAACATGGTGGTAAACAAGGATGCAGAATGAGGGATGAGGACATTCAGGGAGGAGAGATGCTGACATGGCGCCATCTAAAAGGAATGAATGCGAATTAATTTATGTAGCAAATACTGAATGCCCCGTGTGTGCCAGAAACTATTCAAGGCGTTGAAGACATAGTAGTGAAGGAAACAGGCAAAAGTTCTACCCTTGTGGAACAGACATTCTAGTGGGTAGCTACAGAAAATAAACAAATAGTGTGTCCTATGGTGGTAAATGCCACAGAAAAATGAAAAGGTGGATGAAGAGAACTAGGGTGGAATTGCTTTAGGAGGAAAGGGTAGTTATTTTAAATAGGAACGTGAGGGAAGGCCTTGAGGAAAAAGTGACACATGAATAGAGAACTTCAGGAGATGAGTGAGCAATTCATGTGGATGTCCGGGCGGTGGCACTTCCAGGCAAAGGGAACAGCAGGTTCTCTCTCAGCATGTGTGTGGAAGAGCAAGGAGACCAATGTGGCCGAAGTGGGTGACTGAGGGGGAGATAGTATGAGATGAAGGAGCCAGGGCATGTAGAACCTTGGAAGCCACTGGAAGGACTTGCTTTTACTTTTGAGATGGGAGCCAATGGATGCTTTAAATGGAGCAGTGACATGATCTGACACGTTTTTAAAGATTATGCAGGCGTTGGGTTAAGAATGCCCTCCTCATCATAGACTGTAGGAGGCAAGATTGTAGCTGGAGAAGTTGGATGGGTGTTAGGTGTTACATCTTGGCTTTTTTTCTTTTTAAGGATTAAATGCATTGACATTTGTTAAATGCAGTAGCAATATGTAAAAAGGACAATGTTAGGCCTGAAAACCTGAGTTTTGTGTATCTCTGTACCAGCAGGACACTGTCTCAGAGGTCACGTGGTACTAATAAACAAATATTAGGAACCCAAGTTGTACCAAATATTTACCATGGGAAGCAGTACTAGGGCTTAAGTTTCTCTTGGCATAGATCCTGGATCAAAACCATTTCTATTATGAAGAATTTCCACATATACAAAAATAGAATAGTATATATAATAAAGTCCCACATACACGTTACACTTTCTCAACAGTTATCCACATAGGGCCAATCTTATTTCATTTCTGCTCATTTACTACTCTCTCTTCTGTTTTGTTTTAAAGCCAATTCAAGATATTTTCACCATAAATACCTCAATATGTATCTAAAAGATGATTTATTTAAAAGAAATATAACCTCGATAGTATTATCATACCTGAAAATTAACAAAATTCCCTATGATCTTCAAATATTTATTCTAATTTTGAAGGGGTCCTTGCACCTTTATCCATATTTTCCAAGCATCTGTAGTTGGTCAAAAGCCTTCCAAGAGACAACATCAGTTTTGGGAAGACCAATATTTAAATTTTTATCAAACAACTACAGAATTGTGGCTGAGAACCAGTCACACGCACCTACTCAAATAGAACATTTGTTTAGCTAATCCTTATAGCACTTCTAACAATAGCCACCATTCTGAGTGCCTTACAAATATTAAATCATTTAATCCTTGCAAATGCTCAAGATGTAACCTCTAGCATAGAGGTGATATTATTATCCCTACTTTGCAGGTGAGGAAACAGGGACAGGGAGGCTAAATAACATGTGCCCCCTCAGATGGCTAATCAGTGACATGGTTCAGACCCAGAGTCCATGCTCTTAAGCATGCAGAGTCCACTGAGGGTGCAAAGTTGTTAGGTGGATCCAGTTAGGTTGAGGATATTAGCACCGATCCTAGTCGAGGAATAAAATTGCATCTACTCAAACCTAAGAGTTGAAAGAAGTTATAATAATTAAAGGGAACTTGAAAGACAGCTCAAGGTCTTGTGATATACTTAGTTGTCAAATCGTGGTCTCAAGCTTTTTTTATTTTTTAATTTTATTAAAATTTATTTTTTTTTTGTGGTTACATAGTCGGTGTATATATTTATGGGGTACATGATATATTTTGGTACAGGCATGCAATGCATAATAATTGCATCATGAAAATCGGGTATCCATCGCCCCAGGCATTTATCCTTTGTGTTACAAACAATGCAATTATACTCTTCTAGTTATTTTTAAATGTACAATCAAATTTTTATTGACTATAGTCCCACTGTTGTGCTATCAAATACTGTCTTATTCATTCTTTCTAATTTTTTTGTGTATGCATTAACCATCCCCACCTCCCCCCACCACACCACCCACTACCCTTCCCAGCCTCTGGTAACCATCCTTCTGTCCTCTATCTCTCTGCGTTCAATTGTTTTGATTTCTAGATCCTGCAAGTGAATGAGAACATGTGATATTTGTCTTTCTGTGCCTGGCTTATTTCACTTAACATGATGATCTCCAGTTCTATTCATGCTGTTACAAATGACAGAATCTCATTCTTTTGATGGCTGAGTAGCAGTCCATTGTGTATAAGTACTACATTTTCTTTATCCATTCATCTGTTGGCGATCTCAAACTTAATACACCAACACGGGGCTCCTGATCTTCCCCCGCCCTCCCTGTTAATCCGCTGAACCTTACTTGTTTTGTTTTCCCCATCTGTGTCAATGGCAACTCCATCCTTTCAGTTTCCAGAGCACAAATCCTGAAGTCACCCTTGATCTTTCGCTTTTTTCTTTGTTTTTTTTGTTTGTTTGTTTGTTTGTTTTGTTTTTGTTTGAGACAGAGTTTTGCTCTTGTCGCCCAGGCTGGAGTGCAATGGCATAATCTCTGCTCACTGCAACCTCTGCCTCCTGGGTTCAAGCGATTCTCCTGCCTCAGCCCAAGTAACTGGCATTACAGGTGTTCACTACCTCACCCAGCTAATTTTTTTTTTTTTTTTCATTTTTAGTAGAGACAGGGTTTTGCCATGTTGGCCAGGCTGGTTTTGAACTCCTGAACTCAAGTGATCCTCCCACCTCAGCCTCCCGAAGTGCTAGGATTATAGGAGTGAGCCACAGCACCTGACTGATTTTTTGCTTTCACACCCCATATCCAGTCAGATAAAAAATCTTACTGACTCTATCTTTAAAATTGTATTGAGAACCTGACTACTCTCCTCCCCTGTTGCTACCAACCTTGTGCAAGCCACCACCATCTCTTGTTTGGATAACTGCAGTAGCCTCTGTGGTAGACACTTCTAAAATGGCCTCCAGTGATTTCTGCCTTCTGTATTCACCCCTTTGCATCATCCGTTCCCCTTCAGAAAGAGCTGGACTCAGTGACTTTCTTCTAAGGCATAGACTATGACGAAAGTTGTGGGATGTACTTCTGAGATGAGATTATAAAAGACTGTGACACCTCTGTTTGTCTCTGTGTCTGTCTTTCTCTTTCTCTGCCTCCCTCTCTTTTCTGTTTGCTTGCTGTGATGAAGCAAGCTGCCCTGTTGTGAGCTCTCCTGTAGAGAGGCCCACAGGGCAAGAAAATGAAAGGCCCCCTGGCCAGACAAGAGCTGAGGCCCAGGATAATATAATAGCCTGAAAAAACCTGAATCCTGCTGACAACTGCCCAAGTAAAGCCGGAAGTGGATCTTTCCGCAGTGGAACCCTGAGATGACTGCAGCCCTGGCTGAGGACTTGACTGCAGCCTGTGAAGGACTCTGAGCCAGAGGACTCAGGGAAATTGTGCCCAGAGTTTTGACCCACAGAGGCAGTGAGATAAGAAATGCTGTTGTTTGAGGCCACAATGTTTTGAGGTATTTGTTAATGCAGCAATGGATACTTGATACAGTTTCCTACATGGTCTCCCTCCTTCGACCTTCACACTACAGTGTGTTGTCCACACAGCAGTCAGAGATCCTGTTAACACACAAGTCAGATCATCATGACATCCACCTCCCTACTCAGTGGCCCGCAAGGCCTGTCACGGTCTGATTCCCTGTCCTCTCTCTTTCCTCGTCTCCTGTCACTCTTCCCCTTGCAAATTTTTTTCCAGCATGTTGGCCTCCCTATGGCAAGCAACCTGCTGCCCAGAGTCCACAGTGACTGTCCCCTCTCTTAGGACACTCTTCCCTCAGACAAGGGTTCCTGCACCTTGCCTGGCTGGCTCCCACGTCTCCTTCAAGTCTGCCCAAATGTCACCTTCTCGGTGAGGCCCATCCTGGGCACCCTGTTTCAATTCTAACACAAAATAACTTATCCCTTTGTTACACCATTGTTTTCTTGTCCTCCCTCCTTCTGTTCCTGCTAAAATTTAAGCTCTGGGAAAGCAGAAAACGTCTTGTTCTTTGTTGTAACCCAAGTGCCTCGAACATTGCCTCATTAATGGCTTGCCCTTAGTCATATGTGTTGACTACAGGTTAAGCAGTTTATTAATTGTGAAACTAAATCCCGTCTGAAAGGTTTGGAGCAGCTTGTTGAAATAGCAAACAGATATTCTGTGTTTTAAGTTGTGTCTGGGGTAGAGTCATCCATGATGTATGTGGAGCCAAATCCTGTGTCCTGTACTCAGATATCTGACCTGTGGGTAATTATATTTGACCTGTTCATCTCAGCTCACCTGTGATGCAGGCTATACTTCTAAAGTTGGGTAAGAGGAAAACATATAGATAGCCATCATTAAGTAAATCAAACCCATATTAACATTTTGTTGTTAAATGTAACCAATCTGAGTATTTTTTACTGAAGTATTTCTAATGTTTAAGAGCATCTAACACATTCATCATGTTTCATCTGTCCTCAGACCCTGCTTGGCTTCCCTCCTGTACTTGTCGGTGCCCAAAGTCCGGGAGGGGCCGAGGTAGCAGCACTGCCCTGAGTGTGTGTCCACCTGGCTGTGCTGAGACAGTACCCAGGCTCGGCCCCAACCTTGCTCCATGATTGGAGCAGGCACTGGGAGCAGGGAGAGGCCAGGCAGTGGGAGCAGGCACTTCACAGGGGGGCCTTCCTGGGCCCCCAAGAGCACAGAGACGCCTGGGTTTGCAGCCAGGCTTGGGCAGCTGCAGCGGCACCTGGGAAGGGCGGGGCTTCTGCCTGTCCCGTGGAGTGTGTAACCCCAGCCGTGCCTCCCCGCTGCAGCCAATGTCTTGGCAGTGGCCACTCTAGATGGGCCACTGATGCCACCAATATGACATTAATGAGGTAGATTTAAAGTTTTCAGAGGATTTAATTAATCATGGCTTTTAGTGGTGCTAATGTTTCTGGAAATTTAATCTCTTAGACTCATTTGAACATTCATCATAGAGCAAGCTAAAGTTATTGTTTCTAATTTACATGAAAATTACTACCTATAAAATAGAATAATAACTTTAAGTTGAAAAAAAGGTTTAAGAAAATCTAGGTTTTTAAACTTAAGACTTTAAAAATTAAATATTATTTTAATGGCTAGTAACTGTTGATCGTCCATTCTGTCAGCCCCTCCTTGGGCATTTGAAAATAAAAGTCTCTACTGACCATTTTGAAAGAATGAGTTCAAAGATATATCCACAGATTGGAGCATCAGCATGAGCAGGACATGGAGAGCCCAGGAAACTTGAACAAAACCACAGAGTCACATCTGAACAAGAAGTTGATTACATTCAATTCTGGTTACCTGGCCCATTAGAGGTGGCATCAGACCAAGAAAAGGCATCTGAAAAACAACTACAGAGGGGAGTTAGTGTGCATCAATTTTAATTTATTTTATTTCATTTTATTTATTTATTTTTTTGAGATGGAGTTTCACTCTTGTTGCCCAGGCTAGAGTGCAATGGTACAATCTTGGCTCACTGCAACCTCCACCTCCCAGGTTCAAGTAATTCTCCTGCCTCAGCCTCCTGAGTAGCTGGGATTACGAGCACCCACCACAATGCCTGGCTAATTTTTTGTATTTTTAGTAGAGACGGGGTTTCACCACGTTGGTCAGGCTGGTCTTGTACTCCTGACCTCAGGTGATCCACCCACCTTGGCCTCCCAAAGTGCTGGGATTACAGGCTTGAGCCACTGTGGCCAGTGTGTGCATCAATTTTAGCAATGAGTTACAGAGTCTCCCAATACCTGTGGCTTAAACATTTATTTTCCTCTTCTGTAGGGGTCCTGGGCTGGCCTGGTCCCTCAGCTCAGGGATCCAGATCACTCTTTCTACATTTCTAACATCCATGAGGTGGCTCTTATTCTCACTACTTCAGGCCTACAGATCCTGCCCTTACACTTCGCAGCAGGATAAAGGAAAAGGGCAAAAGGCGAGTGTCCACTGTTCTTTCAGGAAGGGTCTTGGATGCCACATCAGGACACTTCCGCTTCCTTCCCGTTGGCCAGAACTCAGCCTCATTACCACACCAACAAGCAATGCTGGGAAATGAAGTCTCCACTTCTGGTGGCTGTGAGCCTTGCTAAAAATCAGACGTTCTAGAATTATTACTATGGAAAAAAGCAAAAGCAAATATCAGGAAATGGGTTCTTAGTACTTTACACCTGTTACGTGGGCAGCAGCAAGCTATAGGAAATGAAACTGTAAATCTTAAGACTATGGAATAGCACAGTTGAAATATGGTGGAAGTGAGAGTCATAAGTAGTCACTGAAATGTATACAGGAAAACATGGGCTTGTTCCTGCAGCGTCACAAAACTCCAGCTGGGGATTATGTTCAAAACTAAAAAAATGTTATTTTAGAGCAGATAAGTGTTCTTTTAGAATCAGCATTTAAAAAAAGAAAAACCCCAAACTGAGGAACAAACTAGCCTAAGCAGAGGTATACACGGAGAGTATAAATGTGGGTCTAAAACTTTTTTGTATATATATGTGTATATATATTTTGAGATGGAGTCTCACTCTGTCTCTCAGCCTGGAGTGCAGTGGCATGATCTTGGCACACTGCAACCTCTGCCTCCTGGATTCAAGTGATTCTCCTGCCTCAGCCTCCTGAGTAGCTGGGATTACAGGCACGTACCACCACACCCAGCTAATTTTTGTATTTTTAGTAGAGATAGGGTTTTGCCATGTTGGCCAAGCTGGTCTTGAACTCCTGACCTCAGGTGATCCACCCACCTTGACCTCCCAAAGTGTTGGGATTAGAGGTGTGAGCCACTGTGCCCGGCCTAAAACTTTCCTATAATTTCATCAATGGCATATTCCTAGGAGAAACCATAAAATGTTGAAAGAAACTGCTTTGCTTACATAGAAAACAACTTTCTTGTATAAAATCCTGGGCTGGGAGTTCTTGTCAACAGGTTACCCTTCTATTTTTTACTTTTTATTTTTTTGAGACAGAGTCTCACTCTGTCACCCAGGCTGGAGGGGAATAGCATGATCTCAGCTCACTGCAACCTCCACCTCCCAGGCTCAAGCTATCCTCCCACATCAACTTCACAAGTAGCTGGGACTACAGGCGCAGCCACCATGCCCAGCTAATTTTTTGGAGGTATTTTTTTGTAGAGACAAGGTCTCACCTGTTGCCTAGGCTAGTCTAAAACTCCTGGGCTCAAGCAATCCACCTGCCTCAGCTTCCCAAAGGGCTAAGATTACAGGCATGAACCACTTCATAACCACCATCCAGACCAAAATACAGAACATTTCTGCGGCTGAATTAAGTTCCCTCTTTCTTCTTTACCTCATTTCTTGGAATCAACCACTATTGTGCCTCTATCTCACCATAGGCTCGTCTTGTTTATTGGCCTTCGTATAAACTGTATCATACAGTATGTGTTCTTTTGGGTCTGCTTTCTTCAGCTCAACATTATGTCTGTGAGAATCATCCATGTTATTAGGAGTTCAATCCTTTTTGTTGCTGAGTAATATTCCGTTGCATGAATATATCACAATTATTTTTTTTTGAGACGGGGTCTCACTCTGTCCTCCAGGCTGGAGTGCAGTGGTGCAATCATGCTCACTACAGCCTCGACCTCCTGGGCTCCAAATAACCCTCCCGAGGATCTGGGACTACAGGCACACATCACCACGCCTGGCTAATTTTTTTTTTTTTTTGTAAAGACAGGGGTCTCACTAGGTTGTCTCTCAAAGTGCTGGGATTACAGGTGTGAGCCACCACTCCTTGCCCAGATGTAAAGTTCTGTCTATCAACTTCATCTTCTTCAAGATATTTACCTTAGAGATGTTGAGTGGCTTCATTCTGGCTGTTTCCTGCTACCGCTTCATCACCATCCTGGAGATTTCCTTCCCTTCTTCTCCCACATTAGATCTCCTTTTTCCTGGAGTCCATGCCTTTCATTTGCTTGGTTTAGTCTCTTCTTTTGGTGGGACACATCCTCCAGTTAGCTCCCTGTGAAACGAAGCTGGCTGAAAATGCCTCTTCTGTTCTCACACATAATTGATCATTTGGCTGGATACATAACTCTAGCTTGGACATGATTTTCCCTCAGAACGTTGAAGGCATCACTCCCATTACTCCCTTGGCTTCTTGCCAACAGAGTTACTGTTGGGAAAACTAAGTCCATTCTCATCTTGATCGTTTGTATGCGGCCTGTTTTGTTTTTTCCTCTCTCTCTCTGGAAGTTGTTGTTTTTTTTTTTTTCTTACATTTTTCAACAAGATGTAGGTTCATGGAAGTTTTATAAGGGGTATTCTTTTTCTTTTAATGTTCTGAAATTTTATAGCATTGTACATTGGTGTAAAGTAATTTTTATTTATTGGGCTGTGCCCTTTCAGGCATGTTCAAATCCTTCTGTTCAGGGTGAAATTTTTCACGTACTTCATGGAGTGAAACTTGTGTTACTCAGATGGGGTTTGTGGGCTGCTCTTAGAATTCTGTCTTCTTACTCTTCTGCCCATTTCTTTACGTTTTTTTATTTCCTTTCTGAGGGTTTGCCTCAATGCTCTCTTTCAACCCTTCTAGTGAGTTCTTAATGTCTGCTATCATGCTTTCAATTTCCAAGAACTGTTTCTTTTTTCTGAATATCCAATCTTCGCTTTTAAAAGATTGTTTCTGAGCTAGACATGGTGAGGTGTGCCTGTAGTCCCAGCTACTTGGGAGGCTGAGGTGGGAGGCTTGAGTCCAGGTGTTCCAGGCCAGCCTGAGCAACATAGCAGGCTGTTTTTTTTTTTTTTTTTTTTTTTTGAGACGGAGTTTCAGTCTTGTTACCCAGGCTGGAGTGCAATGGCGCGATCTCGGCTCACCGCAACCTCTGCCTCCTGGGTTCAGGCAATTCTCCTGCCTCAGCCTCCTGAGTAGCTGGGATTACAGGCACGTGCCACCATGCCCAGCTAATTTTTTGTATTTTTAGTAGAGACGGGGTTTCACCATGTTGACCAGGATGGTCTCGATCTCTTGACCTCGTGATCCACCCGCCTCGGCCTCCCAAAGTGCTGGGATTACAGGCGTAAGCCACCACGCCTGGCCCAAGACCTTGTTTTAAAAAAAAAAAAAAATTGTTTCCATTTCATTGATCCAGTGTTCCTTATTTTTCTCATAATATTAATGAGTTTCCTTTTTTGTTTAAAATATTTTCTTCCTTGCATATTTTGTTTAAAATATTTTTTTCTTTCAGTTTCTTCCAATTCGTTTTTTTCTTTTAGTTTGTTAGGCTCCTTATCCATATAATCCAGCTAATGGGTTTTGGCAGGCTATTGAATATATAAATTTGGAGTCAAGGAGAGAGGTTGGAGAATAAATATTTTATTCAACTCAGAGAGGTGTTATAAAAATTAAGTGAAGTAATGAATATAATTTACTTAGCACAGAGTCTGGAATATAGTAAGCATTCAAATGTTAGATGTTATTTTTTATGTTGTTATTATTATTTTCTCTTTTTTCAAGATGAAGTCTCACTCTTGTCACTCAAGCTGGAGTGCAACGGCGCAATCTCGGCTCACTGCAACCTCCGCCTCCTGGGTTCAAACAGTTTTCCTGCCTCAGCCTCCCTGGTGGCTGGGATTACAGGCACCTGCCACCACGTCTAGCAATTTTTGTATTTTAGTAGAGACGAGATTTCACCATGTTGGCCAGGCTGGTCTCGAACTCCTGACCTCAGGTGATCTGCTCTCCTCAGCCTCCCAAAGTGCTGGGATTAAAGGCGTGAGCCAACACACCCAGTCTATTTTATTAGTAATGGCTACGTCTTTTAGGCCGTAGGTGAACATAATTCACCTAGCCATTCCTCTACTGCTATTGAGGATTGGGCTTACTTTTTCACTTTTTACTGTTATACAAATAGGGTTGAATATTTTTCTGAAAACAGCTTTAGTCACTTATTTTTAAACTTTCATTATGTAATTTTTTATTTTTTTTTGAGACAGAGTTTTGATCTGTCACCCAGGCTGAAGCACAGTGGCACAATCATAGCTTACTGCAGCCTTGACTTCCCAGGCTCAATCCATCCTCCCTCCTCAGCCTTCTGGTTAAGCTGGGACTTAATTGAGTGGGACACACAGGCATGTGCTCCACACCCAGCTAATAATTTTTCTTTTTTTTTTTGGTAGAGATAGGGTTTCTTTATGTTGCCTAGGCTGGTCTCAAACTCCTGAGCTCAAGCAATTCTCCTGTCTTGGCCTCCCAAAGTACTGGTATTACAGGTGTGAGCTATCATGCCCAGACTCATTATGGAATTTTCAGTCATGTACAAAAGTAAAGAAAATGGGCCGGGTGCAGTGGCTCACTCCTGTAATACCAGCACTTTGGGAGGCCAAGGCGGTCAGATCACAAGGTCAGGAGTTTGAGACAGCCTGGCCAATATGGTGAAACCCCGTCTCTACTAAAAATACAAGAATTAGCTGGGTGTGGTGGCGTGCATCTGTAGTCTCAGCTACTTGGGACACTGAGGCTGAAGAATCGCTTGAACCTGGTAGGTGGAGGTTGCAGTGAGCCAAAATCGTGCCACTGCACTCCAGCCTGGGCGACAGAGTGAGACTCCATCTCCAAAAGAAAAAAGTAAAGAAAATGGTATCATAAACTCTCACATACCCATTATTTAGTTTCAACAATAGCCATTTTTGGTTAAGTATCTAAACATGTTCATGTTTAATGGACAATCTTGTTTTATCTATAGTATATGGATTCTATGCCAGTGCTGGTCAATAAAAATATAATGTAAACTACAAATGAAAACCATGTTTGTGATTTAAAACATAACTTAAATGTAACCCAAAATTTTCTAGTAGCTACATTTGAAAAACATGAAAGGAAGAAGCGAAATTTATTTATTTATGTATTTATTTGAGACAGGGTCTCACTCCGTTGCCCAGGCTGGAGTGTAGTGGTGCAATCATAGTTCATTGCAGCATCACATTCCTGGGCTCAGCTGATCTTCCAGCCTCAGCCTCATGAGTAGCTAGGGCTACAGGCATGTGCCAACAGGCCTGCTAATTTTTAAATGTTTTGTACAGACGGACTCTCCCTGTGTTGCCCAAGCTGGTCTGGAACTCCTGGGCTTAAGTGATCCTCCCACCTCACCTCAGCCCGCAAAGTGCTGAGATTACAAGTGTGAGCCATTGTGCCTGTGAAATTAATTTTAATAACACATTTTATTTTATTCAATATATCCAAAATATTATTTTAATATATAACCAGTTTCCAAGTTACTAATGACACATTTTACTTTTTTGGTACTAGGTCTTCAAAATCTAGTGTGTATTTTACATTCGTAGCACATCTCAGCTGGACTAGCTCAATAGCCATATGTGCCTAGCAGCTCCCCTGTGAGAAAACGTGAATATGCTCACCGAACAGGATTAATGGGAAGCAGATCCCAGACATTGTATCAGTGTATCCCTAAATATTTCAATATGTATCTGTAATAACAATGTCCATATTTTAAAAAAAGTTTTCCTTAGAATAAATTTTTAGAAATGCGGTTGTTGAGTTGAAGAATATGCACTTTTAAAACCTTGCAGCAGCCAGGCGCAGTGGCTCACCCCTGTAATCCCAGCTCTCTGGGAGGCTGAGGTGGGTGGATCACAAGGTCAGGAGATCAAGACCATCCTGGCTAACATGGTGAAACCCCGTCTCTACTAAAAATACAAAAAAAATTAGCCAGGCCTGGTGGTGCGTGCCCATAGTCCCAGCTACTTGGGAGACTAAGGCAGGAGAATCGCTTGAACACAGGAGGTAGAGGTAGCAGTGAGCCGAGATCGCTCCACTGCACTCCAAGCCTGGGTGACAAGCGAGACGCCGTCTCAAAAAACGAGACAAAAAGCCTTGCAGCATATTACAACTACTTTACATTAGATGGATTTACACTCCCTTGAGTGTGTTATGGAGCCCGTGTCACTCTCATAGCGTGTATTTGAATCCCTGACCATGGTTCTGAAATCTGGAGAAAGGCGGTAAGACTTCCTCTCTGTTGTGAGAGGTCAGCTTTTGTTTCGATTTGTTTTTAATGGCTTAAAACAAGTTGTATTCTCTTACAGTTCTGAAGGTCAGAAGCCTGAATTTAGTTTCACTGGGCTAAAGTCAGCGTTTTGGCTTTTAGAGATTCCTTTTGCAGGCTCTGAGGGAATGATGTGTTTCCTTGCCTTTTCAGCTTCCAGTGGCCACCTGTGTCCTTTGACTTGCCTCTTCCTCCATCTTTCAAGTGCATCATCTCAATCTTTACTTGTATTCTTCACACCACCTTTTCATCTGTGAGAGGTCAAGTTCTAGTGATGATTCCAAGATGGGACACAAGCAGGAACCTGCCAGGCATAGTGGTGTGCACCTGTAGTCCCAGCTACCTGGGAGGCTGAGAAGGAAGGATTGCATGAGCCCAGGGGTTCAAGTCCAGCCTCAGCAACATAGAGCCCATCTCTAAAATAAATGATAAATAAAATAAAAACATGGACATCTTGGAACTCTACTTTTATTTAGAAAAGAAGAACGCAGATGAGAGAAGATAGAGGGAGGTAACAATAACAAGAGAGAGATTTCTGGGTAAAAATGGCTGATAGAACTCAAACATCTAAGTGCATATCTTCCTGATGCCCAACGAAAACAACAGTGGGGCTGTCCTTAAATACTTGCCTTGTTTCTTTTCTATTTTCTTCTTTTTTCTTTTTTTTTGAGACAGAGTCTCCCTCTGTCACCCAGGCTGGGGTACAGGGGCGCAATCTTGGCTCACTGCAGCCTCCACCTCCCAGGTTCAAGCTATTCTCCTGCCTCAGCCTTCTGAGTAGCTGAATTACAGGTGCGCACCACCATGCCTGGCTAATTTTTGTACTTTTAGTAGAGATGGGGTTTCACCATGTTGGCCAGGATGGTCTCGATCTCTTGACCTCGTGATCTGCCTGCCTTGGCCTCCCAAAGTGCTGGGATTACAAGCGTGAGTCGCCATGCCCGACTCCAAATATATTGTTAAACTCTTATTTAGAAAATTGTAAACATAAAGCAGCAGACAGAATACTGTAATAAACCCCTATGTCTCATCACCCCACCCCAAGGACTATCAAACTATGGGCCAGTTCTACCTCTGTATTCTCCCCCTCCCCTGTAATTTTGAATCAATTCACAGATGTGCTGGGCAATTTTATGTGTCAACTTGGCTAGACTATAGCATCCAGTGATTCATTAATCTAGGTGTAGCTGTGACAGTATTTTGTAGTGGTGATTACTGCCCATAACTTTTGGATTTTTAAGGAGATTTATCCTGGATAATCTGGGTGAGCCTGATTAAATCAGTTGAAAGTCCATAAGAGCAGAACTGAGACTTCTCTGAAAAGGAAGAAATTCCACCGTGAGTTTATGCAGCTTTAGTTCATGCCTGAGGGTTCCAGCCTGCGCTTCCTGACAGCTTGCCCTAAAGATTTAGGACTTGCCTAGCCAGCCCCATAGTCTTGCAAGCCAATTCCTTGCAATAGGTCTCTTCATATATACCTCCTACTGGCTCTATTTCTCTGGTCGAACTTTGACTAATAGGCCAGACATAGCATGTCGTCTGGAAATAGTTGAGCAAGTACCTAAACCAGGGGTCCCCAACCCCTAGCCAGGCAGTAGGCCCGTACAGGTCCATGGCCTGTTTAGGGACTGAGCCATGCAGCGGGTGCTGAGCAGCAGATGAGTCAGCGTCACCACCTGAGCTCCACCTCCTGTGGCCACGGGAAGCCTCGTGTGAACAGCGCCTGTGAGGGGTCTAGGTTGTTTGCTCCTTATGATGATCTGAGGTGGAACAGTTCATCCTGTAACCATCTCTGCCTGCCCAGCCAGCCCTCCACGGTCCATGGAGAAATTCTTTCCCAGGAAACTGGTTTATGGTGCCAAAAAGGTTGGGAACCACTGATCTGAACAGCAGGGATTCTTGGGGAAAAAAAAAAAAAAAACAAGATACCATTATTTTATTTTATTTTATTTTATTTATTTTGAGACAGAGTCTTGCTCTTCTGCTCAGGCTGGAGTGCAGTGGTGTGATCTCAGCTCACTACAACCTCCACTGCCTGAGTTCAAGCGATTCTCCTGCCTCAGCCTTCCGAGCAGCTTGGAATTACAGGTGCGCCGCCATGTCTGGCTAATTTTTGTATTTTTTTGTAGAGATGGGGTTTCACCAAGTTGGCCAGGCTGGTTTCCAACTCCTGACCTCAAGTCATCCACCTGCCTCTGCCTTCCAAGGTGCTGGGATTAGAGGTGTGAGCCACGGTACCTGGCTGGTACCATTATTTTACCTAAATAAAAATTAACAGGAATTCATTGATAATATCAAGTGTTCAGATTTCCAGTTGTCTCTTTATTTTATAATATTAAAAATATTTTTGAATTAGAAAAA
Organism: Aotus nancymaae; assembly: GCF_030222135.1. NCBI lineage: Eukaryota > Metazoa > Chordata > Mammalia > Primates > Aotidae > Aotus > Aotus nancymaae. Next base: position 3,107,589 of record NW_026988452.1, read on the forward strand.
AATGTTTTTTTCCTAATACTTTTAGAAAGGGAAAAAAGGGTAAGAAGCTCAACCTGGGAAGAATTTTTTCCATGGCTCCGACAGAGGGCGTTCAAGTCTCATGTTTCAAGAGAAAAGACAGTCATTTCTATTACACCCTTAGTCATTTAGCTCAGGGCTTGTCACACAGTAGACTTTTGGTGAAAGTATGAGGGGTGAAAATGAATAAGTAAATGGGTGAGAGAAATGTGTTTTAAAACTTGTATTTATTGGCTACATCCGTGCCATGCACAGGCTAAGTGCTACATTTTCTCCTAACTATCCCATGAGGTAGGTATTATGCCTGTTTTATATATGAGGAGGTCAAGGCTCAAAGAGACTGAAAGACATGCTGAAAACCATAAAGGTGATGGTGAGGAGAAAATTCTTGAGTTAACCGAGATCTGTGACTTTCAGTCGTCGTATAGCACATACCGATGATGTGTAAGTGGTTGAAAAGGGGAACATCTGCAACCACTACCTAGCTGTGGAATAACACTGTCACCCCGGAAGTCCTGTGGTTATGACCTGAATATCTGTGATCCCCCAAATGTATATGTTGAAGCCCTAACCCCCAATGTAGGCCTTTGGGAGGGGAGATAACTAGGGTTAGATGAGGTGATGAAGGAGTGGCCCTCATGGTGGGATTCATGCCCTTGTCAGAGCGCTCTCTCTCTCTCTCTCTCGCTCGCTCGCTCTCGCTCTGTCCTCTCTTCTCTCTCCTCTCTCCTCTCTCTCTCTCTTCCCCCCTTCTCTCTCTGTCCCAGGAATCGAGCCCTCACTAGGAATTAGCTGATGCCTTGATATTGGAATTCCTAGGCTCCAAAACTATGAGAAGATTAATTTCTGTTGTTTAAGTCACTGAATTTATAGTATTTTCTTATGGCAGTTGGAGTCGCCTAAGACACCCATTTATCTTTTTCCAGAGGCAGCCTCCATCTCCTCCCAAATTTCAGAGTCATCATTTCCTTGCTTTTTTTTAAGAGTTTAACTTCTGTGTTTAGTTTTGTCTGTTTTTAAACATCGTATTAGTGGAATTATACTACATATTTTTGTGTGTGACTTGCTTTTAATCCCCAACATTATGTTTGTAAGATCCATCAATATTAAGCATACATTTAGAGTTCTTTTGTTTTCATTGATGTATCAGTGGCTATATCACTATTTATTTATTCATTCGTTCTGTGGGATAGGCATCTTGGTTGCTGCTAAAACCATTCTTAGGCATGTGGTATTTCTAAGACCATATACCTCTAAGGTATATACTTTGGACTGGAATTTCTAGGTCATTTTATGTGTATAGCTTCAACTTTATTAGACAATACTGCAGTTTTCCAGAGTGGTTGCATTAATTTACATTCCCACAGCAGTACAGGACAGTTCCAGTTCCAAATCCTCACTAAGACTTGGTATTGACTTTTAATTTTTGCCTAAAGAATTAGCATATCGTGCTATTTCACTGTAGTTTTAATTTGCATTATCCCAGTAATGAGATTCAGCATCTTTTTATATGTTTATTAGACATTTAGATATCTCCTTTTGTAAAGTGTCTTTTCAAGACTATTGCCTGTTTAGAAAAATGGAATCATCTTCCTTTTTCTCACTGATCTGTAGTGTTCTTCATATAATTTGGGAAGTATTCCTTCATTAGTTCTACTTTTGTAAATACCTTCTTCCACTCTGTGGCTTGTCTTTTCACTCTTTTCATGATGTTCTTTGAGGAACAGAAGTTTTAACTTTTCATGTATTAAGCATTTTCTTATGGTTAATGCTTTTTGTGTAGTGTTTAAGAAATCCTTCCCATACCCAGAATCCTAAAAACGTTCTCCTATATTTTCCTCGAAACCTTTATAGGTTTTTCACACTAAAGTCTTTAAGCTACCTGGAAACGATTCTTGCAAATGGAGTGAGGAAAGGGTCAATTTCATTTTTTTTTCCCATTAAGATATCCAATTGTCCTGCATTTTCCCACTGCTCTGATGTGACATCTCTGTTATAAATCAGGTGTCTGTATGTGAATGGGTATGTTAGATTACAGAAAGCTAAAGCCAGATTCCTAAGTACTATATGATACTGCCTTTCTAAGCTCAAGGCCCAATCTCTATCCCCCAAATCACTCAATAGCTGGATGATGCTGGCACATACTTTTACCTCTGAGCCGATACCTTTTTTTTACATAGTTATGATTAGGAATAGACACTATTTGTGATGCTCATCACATATTTCAAATCAAAAGACTTGCTTGCTTTGGGGCTTGGAGTTCCATAGTTGTATTCGTTTACTGTGACTATGTCACAAATTGCCACAAATTTGGTGGCTTTAAACAACATGTTCTTATTACTTTGTAGTTTTGTAGGTCAGAAGCCAGGGTGGGCTCAACTGGGTTCTCCACTTAGGGTCTCACAAGGCTGAAATCAAGATATGATCTGGCCTGGACTCTTATCTGAAGGCTCTGGGGGAGAAACATGCTTCTAAGATCATTCAGGTTATTGGCAGAATCCAGCTCCTTGAAGCTGTAGGACGGAGATTCCTGGTTTTTGCTGATGCCAGCCAGGGATTGCTCTTAGTTTCTAGAGATTGCACTTAGGGCTTTTGCACATGGCCCCCTCCATCCTCAAGCTGGCAATGGCTTGTGGAATCCTTCTCATGCTTTGAATCTCTGACTTCCTCTTCTGGAGAAAATGCTCTGCCTTTAAAGATCTCATGTGATGGAGTTAGGCCTACCTGGATAAGCTCTCCATTTTAAGGTCAACTGATTTGTAATTACATCTGCAAATCCTTTTGCCATGTGACAATGTAACCACATAATTGGAGTAACACCAGAAGGCAAAGGAGAATTCTGTTCACCACAGTACCGGTAACTAAATATGCTACTTGAACTGCAGATTTCATAGTGGTCTATTTGTAAAAATTCTTTGTGTGTGTGTGTGTGTGTGTGAGAGAGAGAGAGAGAGAGAGAGAAAGAGAGAGGAGAGAGAGAGAGATTGAGTCTTGCTCTGTTACCCAGGCTGGAGTGCAGTGGCATGATCTTGGCTCACTCCAACCTCCACCTCCCAGGCTCAGGTGATTCTCCTACCTCAACCTTCCAAGTAGCTGGGACTCCCAAGTGTGCCCACAACTCCTGGCTAATTTTTGTATTTTTCAGAGAGAAGAGGTTTCCCCGAGGTTTCGCCAATATTTCCCTGGCTGCTCTCAAAGCCCTGGGCTTAAGCAATCCCGTCTGCCTCAGCTACTCCCAAAGGGCTGAGATTACAGGTGTAAGCTACTGCACCTGGTAAAAAATTCCTCGGTGTTTGTCAGAAAACCTGAAGTACTTCCTCAGCTTATTCTCTAACTTCCCAAATGAGTCAGAAATGTTGACGAGGAATTGGCTTCATGAGGCTTTGGCTCTCTTTCCTGCACAGACATGTTTTTGTCTTGCAAACTCTTGGTGATTTTGGATGTTATTTTTTTCCTGATATCGCTGTAGTTTATTGCCCATTTCTTACACACTCATGGAAACTACTTCAATCAACAAATATGAATAAATACCATGTTCATAGCATATGGCCAAATCCAAAATCACACCTGAAAGGTATCAAGCCATAATAGGTGTTTTTAGATGTTCGTTGAATGAATGAGGAGTGATGTACAATAGGCTTTGCCCTTAAGTAGCCTACTGTCTCTTTTAGAAATAAGCTGTACACATACACCAAAATAAATAACAATACCAGGACTTACGTGGCTGGTTTTTAAAAGGTGGTCCAGAAGATAGAGCATCGTGTGTGTGTGTGCAAGGAAAGCTTTGTGGAAGATGTAGAGCTAGACCCGGACCTTGAGAAACATACGTGATTTGGATGGGTGGGAGGAAGACCTAGTATACAGTAAGGAGGATGGTGTGAGCAAAGGCACAGTCTGGGATAGGAGTAGCCATGCCGGGTGAGAATCAAGATCTGAGTGTCAGGTTGTGGCCTCGCACAGGCTTAGGATTTCAGATAAGGTACAGAAGTGTTTGATTCAATAATCAAGCAGTCAAAGGTTTATCGAAGTGAAGGCACTTTGAACTCTCTGGAATAAAGGTGACATTAATGAATGGTTTTCTTAATTCACTAGGAACAAAATTCTCTCAAAAATATCACCTAGGGTCCGTAGGAGAAAGAGTACCATGTGCAAGTGAACACACACACACACATTGCAAGTCAAAATAAAATAATAGTTCTTTATTCCATGTTCAGCTAACAAACAGCAATATGAAATAATGTTGATTTTTAGTTTGTAGCCATTGGATTTGCTAGAGTTCTTTCTCATTTGACTTTGGAGATAAATATTCCTGCAGCTTTCTTTTCTTTCCCCAGAGTCAATACCTACGACTTCTATGCAGAGAGGTCTATGATCTAGGAAAGTAATTGGCCAGTAACTCACAGAGTAGGATGTTCTATGTGGGAACATCAAGTATACTTGTGGGAATGGTGACAAAAATACACACACCATGATAACAATGGAAAGGCAGCCCTTTGCTAAGCAAAAGCCTAGCAAAGGCAGTAAAATCTGGGATGCGGTATCTTTGCTAGGGGTAAATGTGTTTTTATGGGAGGGCACAGCAATACGATGGTGTGATGAGGACGATGACAAACACACAGGTTGCAATCTAGTGACCAGAGCCCTGAGTGGGAATTCCACTTGGAGAATGGTCTGTCGTTTTCTGGGAGAACTTTTTTGTGTCTCTGTGCTTCGGGATCCACCTGCTTGGCAGAAGCCTGGCTGTGGCCACTGCCCTGAGGGAAAGAAATCTTCTCCCCCAGATACTATATTCTAATAATCTAAGGGGGTTCACTGCTTACAAGATTGCTACAAGAAAGTCTTAAAGACCAATGGGAAAAAAACTATAAAATGAGATATCTGATCAGGCCAAATGCTTACTGGGTATCTTGTCAGGAAGAATATTGAGGGAGGGAAATGGAAACTGAGCCCTGAGGTCAATTCTTCAACATTAAACTGATATATTCTCAACTTACTCTTCCTCTGGGGGACTTAGAATAAAGAGCCTGACCTTGGTGGCCTGTCTTTCTCTGTTCCCCAATAGATCAGCACGTACGTAGTGAGGTCTCTGAAGAGCACTATGCACAGAATAGCCAAAGCACTCCTTTGGCAGAAATCAGTATTTGAGAGGCACGTGACCTAAGTGTTTGATTTTAGTTAGTTGTATCTCCTGAAGGCAGCCACTTCACCTGCATTGCCTGGTGCCACCCACGCTGGCTCTAAGCAGCCACTGGGTTCCAGGAACTGCTTTGGAGGCTCACTCGGAATCCACTGCATGGTCAAAGGCATGCTCGGAGCGCCTCTTTTTTCTGGATGCTGAGCACAGGTACGCAAGAAATGCCAGACACAGCAAGGCTGCCGCTGTGAAGAAGGCGAGGATGCCCACAAAGATAGGTGGTTCTATGGGCAGACGGATCAGAGGGCTTTCGGCTGGGATCTGGTTGGTCAAGCTGAGCATGTAGCCAAGAGACCAGGCAATGCTGCTATTCCCCACCTGTGGAGTAGAGAAGATGGCTTAGTTCTCAGGGCAAGGCTCATACCCGAGGCACACCACTGTCAACCTCACAAAACAACTCCCATGGGAAATTGTGGCCCAAGGAGGTCAGAGGACTTGCTCAAGTTAAGACATCACACCGTAGCCACAAAGGCTTGGGGAATCTCACCTCCAGCACTGCAGAAGAAATAGTCAAAAGAACAAATCCTCACAATCTTATCACAGCCAAACTGAAGAAGGCAAAGTTAATAACATTGAAAGTGTTCCTGTTGTCCAGGAGTACAGGAGTGTCTGTGGCTTGAGAAAGAGGCTAATGAGTGGTTTGCTGATCCCAGGACCGGTTTCTAGGAATAAGAAATCAGCCCAAATGGGAAGCTGACTATCAATTTCTCTGGTAGTTCTAACCATTTTTGCTTTACATGTTTTTAGGGTGTTTCATTAGGTGTATAAATGTTTTACTTTTGGCTGGGCGCGGTGGCTCATGCCTGTAATCCCAGCACTTTGGGAGGCCGAGGCGGGTGGATCACGAGGTCAAGAGATCGAGACCATCCTGGTCAACATGGTGAAACCCCGTCTCTACTAAAAATACAAACAATTAGCTTGGCATGGTGGCGCGTGCCTGTAATCCCAGCTACTCAGGAGGCTGAGGCAGGAGAATTGCCTGAACCCAGGAGGCGGAGGTTGTGGTGAGCCGAGATCGCACCATTGCACTCCAGCCTGGGTAACAAAAGCGAAACTCTGTCTCAAAAAAAAAAAAAAGTTTTACTTTTGCCATCTTGAACATTTTATCATTATGTTATAATCCTCTCTGTCTAGAATGAAGCTCTTTGCCTTAACAACTGCTTTGCCAGTTATTAAATAGTTATACCAGCTTTCTTCAGGGTAGTGTTTGATAATTAGGGGCTATTTTTCTATTTATTTTTTTCTCCTTTCCTGCCTTAAAAATGATATCTGTGGCTGGGCGTAGTGGCTCACTCCTGTAATCCTAGCACTTTGGGAGGCCAAGGTGGGTGGATCACCTGAGGTCAGGAGTTCAAGACCAGCCTGGCCAACATGGGGAAACCCCATCTCTACAAAAGTACAAAAATTAATCAGGTATGATGGCAGGTGCCTGTAATACCAGCTACTTGGGAGGCAAGGGAGAAGAATTGCTTGAACCCAGGAGGTGGAGGTTGCAGTGAGCCGAGATCGTGCCATTGCACTCTAGCCTGGGTGACAGAGCAAGAAACTCCATCTCAAAAAATAAAAAGAGGATATCTATGTGTTCCCTTTAACAAGAAGAGAATTTTAGGTTACTCTTATGTCCCTGTATCTTATAACTCCTTACTGCACCCTTATCATGTTGGATATTTTCTACACTTGGGTCATATAAATGGATTTTTCTTTTATACTTTACTTTAGTGTTCGTTTTCTGTATTTTTAAATACGCTTTTTTTTTTTTTTTTTTTTTTGAGACTGAGTCTTGCTCTGTTGCCCAGGCTGGAGTGCAATGGCAAAATCTCGGCTCACTGCAACCTCTGCCTCCCAGGTTCAAGTGATTCTCCTGCCTCAGCTTCTTGAGTAGCTGGGATTACAGGCAGGCATCACCACGACCAGCTAATTTTTTGTATTTTAGTAGAGACAGGGTTTCACCATGTTGCTCAGGCTGGTCTTGAACTCCTGTCCTCAGGTGATCCGTCTGCTTCAGCTTCCCAAAGTGCTGGGATTACAGGTGTGAGCCACAGTGCCTGGCCTTTTTAATATAAATTTTAAGCCACAGCATCATTTATTCTTACTTCCTATGTTTTTGTAACATTGCCTGGATTTGTTTCTCTTATTTTATTACTTCCACCAAAAATATTTTCAATATAAGTCTTTGTGCAGCAAATCTTCTTAAGTCTTTTTATACCTTCACTTATTAATTTCACATACTAATTTGGCTGGATATAAAATTCTTTACAATTAAAGAGAGGAACTTTTAACTTAGAATATTATGTCAATTCAAACTGGTATTCAAATGGAAAGTCATTCTCCATCTTATAATAAACTTTACTGGTAATTAGATTCATTAGAAGCAAAGTTTAGCAAGTACATGCTACCAACAGTCCTTAGGTCTCCAGACAGCCTTATTTTTTTGTAGATGACTCAATTTTATTTATGGAAAAGTAGATAGTCACAGGCCTAATGCAGGATATTGGTTGGTTTAATCTAATATTGCTGAAGCTGGTATTGAACAGGCTGACTCCAGGCATCCTTCAGGCTTCATATCAGCTCTTCCTGAAATGAGAAAATTCTCTGGAACCTGGGGAATATGCTGCTAGCTGAACATATTCACAAGGCTGAGCCCTGCCTGGAAACAAGGTATGAAGGTTCTTTCACTGGTCACCAGGTGACAGCTGTGATTTCAGCTTTGGACCATTCTGGTCACTTGACCATCATATATCTGTATCTATCTATTATATCTATCTCTCTATATAAAATATCTATTAAATAATAAAAACATATATATTTATAGATATAAAAACAACTAAGAATATCTTCCCCATCCCTCAAATCTTTGTTAGTAAATATAATGACTTCAGGTTCATTCAAAGAGAAAATGTTTATTTAATGCTAATGCAAATCCGTCAGGCTCTAAGGCCTGTATCTTACTCTGACATAGGCCTAAAATGGAGAAGAATTAGTTACTATCCTCTTTAAAAAAACTGTTACATTTAAAGATTTTTTTTCGGGATGAAAAGTCTCATATCCTTAACATGTTTATGAATTCAACAGACATTGACTAAGCACCTTCGATGCTCCAGCCCTGGTGCTAAATGCTGGGAATATGAAGATACTAAGACAAACCTCTGCCCTCCAGGACCGCCCAGTCCGCTGGCCGTTGGCTTCCAGGCTTTTCCAGGAGGATGGACACCCGTGAGCAACTCCTCCAAATTCTCCACCATCTCTTCTGGGAAACTCACAAGGGATCAGTCTGATCAGCTTTCACCCAGTGAGTATAACTCGTTAATACCCTCTTCCCTTCTACATTTGTTCTACATACATACATACAAACCTCTCTGCTGGGAAGAAGAAGAGAAAATGATTTGTGCTGTGACTTACTTCTTTTTTAAATTGTATTTGGGGCCAGGTCTCCGCTGTGAACTTGTAGCCGTTCACAAACAAGTGGTAGATGTAGTTGGCTGAGAAGCAGTAAGAGCGGGCGTATACCTCATCAAATTTGGGGAGCAGGAGTGGGAGCTGAAAGGAGGTTTAAAACATCTGAGAGGCAGGACAAGCACGTATGTTTTAAAATAAACACCTTGGATTAAAACTCATATTTTAAAGAATCTTATCACCCAGAATTTCATGATAAAAATAACTTTATAATACAATCATACAATCATGCAGTATAATTATTAAAATATCCCTATATAATATCATACTATACTAATCTTTAACTCATTGAGTGCTTATTATATGCCGAATATTATTCTAACCATTGCGTATGTAGTTATAACATTAATTCACACTGCAGGTGTGGGGTGGGTTCCCTTCTTCCCTTTATTTTACAGCTGTGCTGGTAGTAGAAGAGCATAAAGGCTAAATTCAGAATATACACACGTGAAATAGATTCTACCATACTTTTTTTTTTGTACCGACATTGAGCATTTCTCTTTAAATACTGACCTCACTCCAGTTCTGTGAGCAGAAATTCCAGGTGCTGGAGTTGAAGGTGTCCAGGGAAAAGCTACCTGAAAGATTTAAAGCACTGGCTGTGTAGTAGAATCCTGCAAAAGCCTGGAAATAAGTAATATAGAAGGAGATTAGTTTTCAGAGTGGGGTTTAATAGAAAGGTTTATGGGTGAGGAGTAAGAAGGTGGCTAACAGGTCAGCAGAGGAGAAAGAGAAAAGTGTGAAATAAATATTCAACAGGGAAAGAAAGAAGTCTTCCAAAAGGTTTTGCTCTTACCACAAATGGCCCTTTAATCTTTGGCTGATAAACCCCATCAAAAGAACAGGTTTCTCGATCATGGCAAGCTTTGAAGTCAAATAGGGAAGCCACCTTTGCATTACATAGTGATGCATCCCCAGTTCCTTCAAAAGTGATGATGTCATCGGGGTTATAACGTTCTGGCCTCTGGTCCGCAGTGCACAGGCTGTCAAATACATGGCCCATGGTGAAGCTGGTGTTATAATCCCGAGGGTAACAGGGATTGGTGAAATGGGTTTTGGAAGGAGAATTCTGTAGGTATAAGAGTGAGGTGTTAGAAACCACTCTTTTGTGGATAGCCAAGTATTTCCCTTTTGCAAATGCTCACTATCACTACCCTCAAATGCCAAGAGAGAAACAAAAAAAAAATACTATTCTATATCAGCATGTCCTTGATCATAGGTTGTGTAGGTAATTCAAGTAGGGGCAGGAAAAAGGTGTGTGTGTGTGACAATTACCTTGTGCCAGGCATAGCGCTAGGCTGTCCCTCACATGATCTGATCCAGCTCTTATGATAGCCCTATGAACCAGGTTTTATGAACTTCACTTTGGTGAGAAAACAGATATCTTTAATATAGCATTTTAGGTAGAATATCACCTATCCACCTAGTAAAATAATCCAAAAGGTACAAATAAACATACGAAAGTGAAGTCTCCTCATCCACTTGCAGCCGTCAGGCCTCTCTGGGAACAATCGCTATTGCCAGTTTTTGTGTATCTCGCAAGCACATGCAAATATATGTATTTTTTCTCCCATGCTTTTTTTTAAGCCACAAATGATAGCACTTTATATACTCCATTCTACCTATTGTTTTTCTCACTTAAAAATATATCTTTGAGATCCTTCCATTCATTGTACTTATAGAATGGCCTATTCTTTTTAGTGGCTGCATAGTATTCCACTGTACAAATAAACCATACTTTATTTAAGAAATATCCTCTAGATGAACATTGATGTGGTTCCCAATCATTTTGCCATTACAGACAAATATCCTTGTCACATATAAATATTCTGTCCATTTGCAATTTATTTGATGTAAAGACTCAGAAAGAGACTTGGCTTTACTTTTTCCATATGATGATTCAATCTTTAATCTACAGGTGCAAAATACTCTGTTTCATTCTGAAGTCCTACATGTTGTTGATTCAATTTATGAACTCTGTTATCGAAGGAACTGGATTTGAACTATGTTCAACTTAAGCCACTAAGGCACTCTGCTTCCCCAACAGTAAAATCTTTTTTCTTGGCAGGGCATGACAGCTCACACTTGTAATCCCAGCACTTTAGGAGGCTGAGGCAGGTGGATCATTTTAGGTTAGGAGTTTGAGACCAGCCTGGCCAACGTGCTGAAACCCCGTCTCTACTAAAAATACAAATATTAGCCAGGCATGGTGGCACACACCTGTAGTCCCAGCTACTTGGGAGGCTGAGGCAGGAGAACTGTTTGAACAGGGAGGTGGAGGTTGCAGCAAACCGAGATTGTATCATTGTACTCCAGCTTGGGTGAAGAGCAAGACTCTGTCTCAAAAAAAAAAAAAATCTTTTTCTTTGACCAGTGATGGCATTTAGTAAATGGGCTTGTGGGGAGGCTCTTTCCTTTTGACTTTAACACTCTTTGTATGGTTTTACATTTTTACCACAAGAATGTACTTTCTTTTATAATGAAACGGTCATTTTTTTTTCTTTTTAAGTTATGGTACTTGGAATATTATGTACTCATAAAAACTCATATTTTAAAAAGATATTAATAACACAGGAAACTGATCATAACATATGGTTAGGTAAAATAAAGGCTAAATATAAAATTCTATAGACCATATGAAGCCAAGTTTGTACACATTCATACATTAAAAAAAGGAAGAAAATGCAATAGTATGTTAATGGTTGTTAATTCTGTTTTTAAAAAAATCCTTTATATTTTTTGGTGTGTATCTTCTAAATGTTTTTCACTGAACATATATGACATTAAAAACAGAAGAAAAAACTCCTACTTAAAAAGGGAAAGAAAGAAAGTGAATGCATATCCCTAATACCTAACCTGTCGTCAGCGTGAGACTTCAGCACATCCCTAATACCTAACCTGTCGTCAGAGTGAGACTTCAGCATATCCCTCATATCTAACCTGTGGTCAGAGTGAGACTTCAGCATATCCCTCATATCTAACCTGTTGTCAGAGTGAGACTTCAGCATATCCCTAATATCTAACCTGTAGTCAGAGTGAGACTTCAGCATATCCCTAATACCGAACCTGTCGTCAGAGTGAGACTTCAGCATATCCCTAATATCTAACCTGTGGTCAGAGTGAGACTTCAGCATATCCCTAATACCTAACCTGTCGTCAGAGTGAGACTTCAGCACATCCCTAATACCTAACCTGTCGTCAGAGTGAGACTTCAGCATATCCCTAATATCTAACCTGTGGTCAGAGTGAGACTTCAGCATATCCCTAATACCTAACCTGTCGTCAGAGTGAGACTTCAGCATATCCCTAATATCTAACCTGTGGTCAGAGTGAGACTTCAGCATATCCCTAATACCTAACCTGTCGTCAGAGTGAGACTTCAGCATATCCCTAATACCTAACCTGTCATCAGCATGAGACTTCAGCATATCCCTAATACCTAACCTGTCGTCAGTGTGAGACTTCAGCATATCCCTAATATCTAACCTGTGGTCAGAGTGAGACTTCAGCATATCCCTAATACCGAACCTGTTGTCAGAGTGAGACTTCAGCATATCCCTAATATCTAACCTGTTGTCAGAGTGAGATTTCAGCTCTAAGGTGACTGGAGACTTACTAATAAGAAAGTAACTTGCAAAGTACATATCCAGCTGTCATTCTCACCACACTACATAGTTCCTTATATTACAGATGAGGAAACAAGATCCAGACTGATGGAATTTACTCACTTAGTGTTTACGATGCAGTAGTTTGTATGAACCTTCTAAGTCAGGGCTTGGCAATACATATTTGACCTACGAAACTGTTGGTCAAGCAGGTCTTGACATGCATTTGTCAGTAATCCTCATCTCATCTGAATCTCTCCTCTTGGCTGACTCAGAAGCCTCTGAGGGCAGAGCCACCCTCTCAGGCATCTAGAGGTTACCAGGCAAATTGAAGACATGTGTCCCTGTCCCTGTGAGCTGACTGTGAGAGGCTAAGTGCTCACTCCTCCACCCCCAGTGCTGGGCTCACATTTGGAGACTGGCATTCTCCGAGCCTAAATCAGACCTCAGAAAGTGAAGTATTTACTTCTCTTCCGTGGACGGCTGGATACAGAGATAATGATTCTTTAGGAAACACTGTATAAGGACTTAAACACACAGTCACACACAGACAGACAGAAACACACATTCCGCAGGGCCAAATTTAAAAGGTTAGCTTCCCTGACCTTCACTCGCCCTAGTAAAAGGAGGGTTTCCCTTGAGCCTCCACATTCTGCCCCTGCGAGGGTCAGAGCTAGAGGAAAGGATGTTAAGCACTGCTAGCAGTAAAAGGAGCTGGAGAAAAGAGGGTTTCCCAGAGCTTCTCTCCCAGAAAGAAAGAAGCATGTCAGTTCAACTACTTTAATGAGCAAGTGGGGATGAGTGGTAAGCATTGAGACCCCTGCCAGGGAGGGTCGATTGTGTTACCTGTGGGGTTTGCTTTGGCTGACTGGGGGAGGGAGGTGGAAGTTAGGGTGGGAGCCATGGAAGGTGACATGGTTTGACTTTGTCTCATGTCAAATTGTAATCCCAGTGTTGCAGGAGGGGCCTGGAGGGACGTGACTGGGTCATGGGGGGCGGATTTCTTCCTTGCCCTTCTCGTGATAGTAAGTTCTCACGAGATCTGGTTGTTTAAAGGCGTGTGGCACCTTCCCCTTCACGCTGTCTCCTCCTCCTGCTCTTGCATGTAAGACGTGCTTACTGCCCCTTCGCCTGCTACTACGATTGTAAGTTTCCTGAGACCTTCCAGAAGTAGCAACCTATACAGCTCACAGAACCATGAACCAATGAAAGAAACCTCTTTTCTTTATAAATTACCCAGTTTCAAGTGTTTCTTTATAGCAATGGGAGAACGGATAATAGAGAAGGGCAGTTGAGGGTTGTCTGCAGCGTTCTCACGTCTGTCCTTCCCAGGCAGTGCTCACACTCTCCTGACAATAAATGACCCATGGATGTGTCCTGGGGCCTCAGCCTTTTCTGGGAGGATTCGGGAGAGGCTCGGGGGAGGGGCCATAACCGGAAGCTGAGTTCTCACAACCCACCTTGCATGAACACTGGGCAAATGCAGGGGTCTGAAGTTGTGAATACTGCTGAAGATGCACTTTTGTGATCCCCTCAACTCCTCTTCAGGATTGAGTCTGCTCCTGTCTTCAGTTATCAGAGTAGGTTGGAGGAATGTAGGTTAACCTACTGCTGTTGTGTCCATTGTGTTCACAGGCTAACCCACCCTAGTCCCCTGCCTTCGAGTCCCTTAAGAAGCCAGGATCTGCGGCTTCTGATTTCCTCATACTCCTCTAGGTAGTCAAGGCCTCTCCTCTTCCTCTCAGCCACCCAGCCTTGGCTAAGATTGACGTCCCCTGAGCACTGGAGTTTGGGTCTGGGGTCTCATCTAAGGAGTTAATGCCCTCATGAACACACACTGCATAATGCTGAATTTAGTATTAGCAGCAGCTTGCTAGCCGATGCCAGAAGTACCCTTCTGGGCCCTGACCAACATGATGGAATGTGGTTGCTCTAAAGTTCTACCATATAAAGGGTATCAAGCCTGCCTAATATAGACCCATCTAAAAGGAGGCTGAGCCTGGGGAGGGCTCAGCCCTCTTCCCCTTCAGCATGCATTTCTCTTATGACCACTAATATTATTTTGTCTATACCCAGGGGAGTCTCAAAATTCTCAGGCTTATTTAGCTTCTGGTTTAAAACAGTTTGTGTCCATAAAGGGATTCCAGGTCTTGAGTCATTTGCAAAACATGTGAAGCTCTGGAACTTCCCTAGACTTCTTACTCAAATTCACTGGAAGTGGGTAACATTGAGGGGAGCGGGGGAAGAAAGAGAGAGAGAGGAAAGGGACTTGGACCCTCGGGAGTAAATTGGAAAATGCTGTTATTTCCATCTACCTTTCAATTGAAGTGGAGAAGACAGACCCCAGAAGGCAGGGCATTCTCCCCTCAGCTCCAACCCCCAAGAGAACACCTGCCACCCCCTACCCCCCACTCAAGTACCTGTAGGAGCATTGCCAGAAACTTCTTCTCAGCCTCATTCCGGCCATAGCACTGGAAGCTGTGTGTGTAGAGCGTGTACACGTAGCCATACAGGGACACCTGCATGATGTCACTGGTGTTCAGGTCCACCTTCTCTCCTGCCACGAAGGATATTTGGGTGGAGGCACCACCTAAGTCCAGGGCACCTATGGTTTCCACTCCATGTGGGTGCACCCACATGTGCCAAAGGTTCTTCTGCACGGTGGGAAAAGGAAGTAAGAAAGAAGGACAGAGGCACCACCTACGTTTGCCCAGAGTTCTCCACCCAAGCCTCGTCTCCTACTGCTAAGAAGTAGGACGGAGGGAGCATTTGGGGCCAATGTTCTCCTTTTCTTTCAGGGTTGGTGAATTTAAATGCTTACAGGAGCTGGGCAGGTAACAAAGGTAAGTAATAAATGAGTGAAGTAGATTAGGTTTATTAATAGGGAGTGGTGAGGTCTATGGCAAACTGGAGAATCCACGAATTACACACTCTGTGCCCGTTAACATCCAGGAATGTGAGTCTACTGTAACCACGTCCTCCAATTTTGGGGAGGAGTGAGGAGGTCAGGAGAAGCTAGAAGTATGGATATTTATATGAAATTTACCAAATGTTAATTATTGGTAATTATTTTAAAATTTTAAATGTATTTGAAGGGGAACAAAATAGGTCTTAGGCTGGATATACTCTAGGTAACTCCTGTTTTGTACCCCCTGTAACATGGCAGTTGTCTCTTGGACTCAACTTTCCTCTGTACCAAGGGAACAGGGAGTGCAGGGATTGGACTGTGCGGAGAGCTGGGAACACAGAGTGAAGACTTCTTTCTGTCTCTGGGAACTTAGGGATACAGACTTCCTGAGGGCTTTGTAAATTTCAGATGGCCATGGAACCTGTCTGAAGGGTTATTCTTCAGCTGCCCTCCCAAAGACCCATAGTCTACTGTTAAATTTAGATCCCACCCTCTTCAATTTCTTACAAGCTATTAAGGGATGAGATTCCCCCCCGCCGCCAAGCATTTAGTCCTGTTTCTGACCATGTTTTCTCCCCAGCTGTATATGTCTTTTCTTAGCTATTGTCTCATAGGTATTTCCCTAATCATTACCTGATAGGAATGATACAGGACGGATGTCCCTGATGGGATGTGGCTCTACTTAGGCGGTCACTCACAAGGGATAGGACAAACAGTAAGATTAAAAACCATGCATTTGTTTCCACACACCTCCAGGAAATTTCCCATTAAATAGTTGGCTGTAATCCATCCATATACCCCTTCCTCTTGCCCAGAAATGATTTGAGCACCCCTAAAGTCAAAGGGCTGGGACTTGAAGTAGCTTTGGATGCTTCCAAGGACTTCATTAGCTGCTGTTTCATTTTGCAACCTATGCAAGGCACAGAAGAAAAAAGTCTCAGTGCCCACACAATAGAGTCTTAAAATGGGCAGTCTCAGGTGAAAATGCAAACTTCCCCGTCTCCCTGTTGGCGGGGATGAATGATTTTCCAGATGTGTGCTGTACACCACAATCCCTTTTGCACGTTGAAGACTTCTGGGGCAACCGTGAAGGCAGGATGCACTTGCTACCTGTCAAACTGCCAAGCAGGAAAATCACTTTCAGTAAAAGGACGATTTGTTCTCCCCACCCACATCATCTGTTCCTGTATCAGAAGAGCCTCCTATTTAACTGCCATCGCTCTGTCTCAGATCAGCAGAGGAAAGGAGGTTGATGAAGACATAAGAGTGGCATAAATAATCTCTTGGAGGCACCATATGAAGAACCCTCATCTGACCAGAAGGAAAGGGAGCTTAGTAGGAAGGGGAAAAGGAGGAACATTGAGTTTTCAGCTGTTTCTGCTTCACTCTTTGGGAGGGCTTCAGCATGAAGGGATATGACAGTCATCATGCTGCCACTGGATTGAAGAACCACTGGTGTGCTGACCCACGGATGAGTGGCGACACAGCATTATACCCCTGGTGACAGAGTGCTTTGGGGTCCATCTGCTGCCATTTTACCCTATGAAAGAAAGCTCGCTTGGGAGATTATTTCCTCTTTCATCCGTGGGTTAAGAAACTGAGGGGCACTGGCTGACTCTTGGCTCAGGAAGAAGAAAGAGCAAGGCTGCAAGCAGAATCCATCCCAGTTCAGCGGCTGGTTCTCACTGCTTGGAAAATAATTCAGAGTTCTCCCAGTTTCATCAGTTCTCATCCCAGACAATCCTCATTGTTTTCTTTTCTATTTCACTTGTCTAGTAATTAAAATATCAGCTAGTTCCTCAGAAGAAATAGATCATCATCAGAAAACAGTTTTACAAGAGTTAGTACTTAATTTATTCAAAGGAGACATTCACTTTTTTCCTAAGGGGTAAGCTTTCTGTTCAGGGTTTTTGTCATGAGCTATAAATTGCAGAGCCTTTTAATTATTTTTCACTGAAAGACTGGGGGGCGGGGCGGGAAGCAACCACGAAAAATCAGAGCCTGTTCAACCACGAAGTCTGCATGTGTACAAACCCTACTGGTAAAACAAAGCGATTTTAGAGTAACTTTTACAGACATTTAATAGAATTGCACCAATATTTCTCCCTGATTCTAGTCACTTAGCCCATTCATATTGTTGGTATTGCTCAGGTCCTGTTCTGAAACTTGTTACCTGAAGTCAAGTCCCAGGGAGAGTAAACAGCTTCCTGATATATTCTGAAATGGGAAATTCAGCCTGAAAATGTGAATTGAATAGAGTGGAAGCGGAAGGATTTCACAAACTAAGCTCTAAGCATTCAGTCTCCAAGTTGAAAACCTCACGAGCACATCCTGCTGCTGGCTTTTCTATAAGCAGCTCTACACATGCCGTGTTAAGGAAGCATCCAGTACAGCAGATGAGAATTTTAGGTTCATGGAATTAATCACCTGTAAAGGGGCTGCCTTGCTTTGCTCTCTGAGATTATGTGGTTTCAGCTCCTCCCTTGTTGGAAGAACTGTTTTTATAAGAAAGAAAACGCAAAAGGAAGGAGTTTTTAGATCATTTCTATTACGCTAAACTAATTTAGAAATACACTGCAGATTCCAAGAGTGAGCAAAGAAATCTAAATTCCTTTCACATTTAACGTGGTCAACCAGGAAATCAGATTAGAAACAAGAATATAAGACTGTAAGGAAAAAGCCCAGTCTAACGGAGAGCACTTCATGATTTCTTTTAATGACCCTGTTAAAGTAGCTCTGTTTGTTCCTTTTTGAGATGGAGTCTCACTCTGTTGCCCAGGGTAGAGTGCAGTGGTACCTCGGCTCACCGCAACCTCTGCCTCCCAGGTTCAAGTGATTCTCCTGCCTCAGCCTCCAGAGTAGCTGGGATTACAGGTGCCTGGCACCACACCCAGCTAATTTTTGTATTTTTAGTAGAGATGGGGTTTCACCATGTTGGCCAGGCTGGTCTTGAACTCCTGACCTCATGATCTCCCAAAGTGCTGGAATTACAGGCGTGAGCCACTGCGCCTGGCTGCTTGTTCTTTTTATATTTTCTTAATGCCCATACATAGATAATTTTGCATGCTTGGAATTGTAGATAAAGTGCCTTTGAAGCAGAATGAGTGTCGCCTTCTTGTGATAAAACCTCATGCCAATATTTGGAGCAGCCTCTACCCTGAGTAGATTTAAGTTTGATGTTTCTTTTTGGAAACTTTTTTAAAAATATTAAGGTCAAGGAAATGCAATAATGGAGAAAAAAGAGAAAAGACATTCAAAAACAATGCAGTTGGGCTCAAAGCCATGACTACAAATTTAGAAGGAACTAATTGAGTGAGTGAAATGAGATGCTTGTTTCATAACAACTCCAAAAGCTTTGACTGCTTTGAGGTGCAGACATGCCATTGTTTTAAAGCAGATTTCAGTGGTATTTTGTACATGAGCAGAAGCTACATAGTTATGGGTTTACTTACTACCAAATTTAGCTGGTTGTTCACCGGTGTCAAAATACCAAGTGTCAAAACAACTACCTTTCCAAAGAACTAGAGTTCTATCCCATGAGCAGATTTCATATTACCTCTCTCTTTTTCAGAGTTCTCAGTAAAATTACCAAGGGAGAGGGAAACAATTTTAGAACTGTTTCTTTCTGAGTATTGAAGATTAAAAGTTTTCCGACCTTTATAGCCCAAATTTATGGCAGAATATGGGCTTCTTTTTGGGGGGCAAGGGTTGTTCCCAGAATTAGAGTTACATTCTTGGCAAGGTTCAGCACATTCTCCGCTAGTTTGGTCAAATGGGCTGCTTTGTAACACTTAGCCTTTACCTCAGCAGGCGCATCCCAGCCGTGGCTCCCAGGTGAATGGGGGTGGACCCGTGGAGGTGGGATGGAACCTGCCCCTTGACTTTTTGCATACAATCCTCAAAGGCTTTGGGGACATCTTGGGGGTTATTTCCATAGCTGGAGATTCCAGAGCCTGAAAAGCAAGCAGTCAGCATCTGTCAGCATTTCTAAGAACCAACGACAGTAATAAAACTTTTAAATGAAAAACAAATTGGCTTTGAGAATTACTGGGGTTTGGTAGGGGTTGAAAACAGTTGGGTGTGCTGAGTCCTGTATGGTCACACTGACAGTCTACTTTCAACCTCTAGAAGGAATGAATTACAATTGTGAAAAAAGTAAGCCAGGGCCTACTTTAACAAAATGCTTTCAGTATAAAATTTCAAATATAAATAAAAGTAGCGAAAATATATATTGAAACTCATGGATCGATCTCCCAGCTTCAACAACGATTGACTTATTATTTCATCTGGACAGTCTTCCACTTGCTCCCCACAAAGCAAGATGCAGATGTGTCATTTCATCCCCGTATTTCAGCGTATATCACAAAAGGTAAAAATTCTTTGGAAAAAAGCTAACTATGTTTGAATTATTACACCTGTACCAATGAAAAATATTTTTTTCTTTTCTTTTTTTTTTTTTTTGAGACAGAGTCTTACTCTGTCACCCAGGCTGGAGTGCAGTGGCGGGATCTTGGCTCACTACAACCTCCACCTCCCAGGTTCAAGTGATTCTACTGCCTCAGTTTCCTGAGTGGCTGGGATTACAGGCATGCACCACCACACATGACTAATTTTTGTATTTTTGTAGAGACACGGTTTCACTATGTTGCCCAGGCTGTTCTCAAACTCCTGACCTCAGGTGATCTACCTGCCTCAGCCTCCCACAGTACTGGGATTACAGGCGTGAGCCACCATGACTGGCCAAAAAAATAATTTCTTAATATCATTATTTATCTAGTCATGGTTCACATTGCCTCCATATTTATTCTCATTCTCATCCTCTCTGTCTCTTTCTCCTCCTGCTTCTCCTTTTCCTCCCTCCTTCTTCCTCCAACCACCACCCTCTCCTCATTTGTATGAGTCAGTATCCCAGTAAATTCCATACAGTGCAATCTTAAGTCTCTATTTATTGGTTCTGCCTTCACTTTCTATTTTTCCTCCTAATTATTAAAAATTTTCCTTACAATTTCTTTGTCCTGCAGAATTTCCACAGTCTAGAGTTTGTCAATTGTACCCTCACAGTTCAATTAACATCTTACTTGGTCTCTTATATGTCTATAAATTGTTAATTGAATGTAGAGGCTTGATCAGATCAGGTTTGAAATTTGTAAAAAAGAATATAAGGGTTAGTGTGGACTTACAATAGGGGGCACAGTGTCTGGTTGTCTCTTTTTGTGCCATTAGCATCATCAATGATAATGACTTAGATCCATTATTTCACTAGGGGTTGCAAATGGTGATATCTTTCTCCCTCCCTCCCTCCCTCCCTCCCTCCCTCCCTCCCTTCTCTCTCTCTCTCTCTCTCTCTCTTTCTCTCTTTCTTTCTACGGAATCTTGCTCTGTCACCTAGGCTGGAGTGCAGTGGTGCAATCTCGGCTCACTACAACTTCCGTCTCCCATATTCAAGTGATTCTTGTGCCTCAGCCTCCTGAGTAGCTGGGACTACAGGCATGTGCCACCGAGCCTGGCTAATTTTTGTATTTTTGGTAGAGACAGGGTTTGCCATGTTGGCCAGGCTAGTCTCAAACTCCTGGCCTCAAGTGATCCACCTGCCTTGGCCTCCCAAAGTGCTGGGATTACAGGTGTGAGACACCATGCCTGATGTGTTGCATTTTTTTCTTTTGAATTTTAGGAATTACTTTTTTTTTTTTTTTTTAGATGGAGTCTCGCGCTTGTCTCCCAGGCTGCAGTGCAATGGCACAATCTTGGCTCACTGCAACCTCTGCCTCCCTGGTTAAAGTGATTCTCCTGCCTCAGCCTCCATGCCTGGCTAATTTTTGAATTTTTAGTAGAGATGGGGTTTCACCATGTTGGCCAGGCTGGTCTTGAACTCCTGACTTCAGGTGATCCTCCCTCCTTGGCCTTCCAAAGTGCTGGGATCACAGGCATGAGCCACCACTCCTGCCTAGGAATTACTTCTTAAAAAATGATTTTGTTTTATGGTTATTAAAATAATTACGTAGTTGTAAAATCAGATCTACAAAACTAGGTATATTCAGAAACATCTAGATTCTTTCCTTGTCTCCTCTTCCTATAAGTAGTTTCTTTTTTAAAAAAAGTTTATCCAATGTTTGTTTAAAATAAGCAAATACATATATTTTTTAATCATCCCCACTTTTAAATTAAGGGTAATTTCTCCACTTTGTTTTTTTTTGTATTCAACAACACTTCCTAGTGGCCATTCCATAGCGGTATATAAATATCTTCATTTCTTTTTACAGTTGCACTGCATGCCATTGCTTGGAATCTAACTTAATTTATTCTCCCAGTAGAGGCTCTAAGTTTAAACAAGTCCTACTTTAAGGAAGACACAGTACAGGACAGACAAGGAAGATGGAGACAATATGGTCCCTCTGGAAACTTCCTTGTTTGGAATTGATGGAGCCACTGCCTCCTTCACCTGCCCCTTCTTAACCTTTCCACCCATCCCCCAACTGCCACAAACCATTAAAAAAACCTGGGCACTCTAATTACAAGTTTTGCTTGGATGTGCCCATTAAGATGCACAGACACGTGGATTTCATCCATAGTGCCAGAGAAGCAAGGACAGGCTTTCCCAGCCTTGGCCAAGACACAGGCTCTAATGTGATCTTCCCTCCTGGGGGAATGACCCCCTGCAACAGACAAATGACAGCACCATAAGTCGTGGGCTTGATGTGCTCAGTGGCTTGATCTCAGGAGTTCAGAACTGAAGTAGCTGTAAGAAACTCTAGTAACAATAACAACAAATCAATATATATGTGTGTGTATATGTGTGTATATATCTGTGTGTACATATGTGTGTGTATACATATGTATATATACACACACACTTTTTTTTTTTTGAGATGGAGTTTTTTGCTCTTGTTGCCCAGGCTGGAATGCCATGGTGTGATCTTGGCTCACTGCAACCTCTGCCTCTCAGGTTCAAGTGATTCCCCAGCCTCATCTTCCCGAATAGCTGGGATTACAGGCATGCACCACCACACCTGGCTAATTTTGTATTTTTAGGAGAGATGGGGTTTCACCATGTTGGCTAGGCTGGTCTCCAACTCCTGACTTCAAATGATCTGTTTGGCCTCCCAAAGAGCTGGGATTACAGGAGAGAGCCACTGTGCCCAGCCTATGTGAATAATTTTTAATATAAAATACATTAATACTAAAAAAAGTAATATTTTCCCCTCTGGAGGGAAGGATTATGGATGATCTTACCTCGTTTTCTATTTTTAAATAAAGATGGGGTCTCGCTATGTTGCCCAGGCTGATCTCAATCTCCTAGGCTCAAGTGATCCTTCTGCCTCAGCCTCCTAAGTAGCTGAGAATATAGGTGCACACCATTGTGCCTGGTTCCATTTTATTTACCTGCATTTTCTGATTTTCATACAATGAAAATATATTATTTTGTAATTAGAAAGTTATTTTTAAAAAGACACACAACTCTCAGTAAATAAAATGTGAGATTAAGCGCTCAGGCACATTCCTATGTGATAGATGATATAACAGGGTTTTCTCTATTTTCTTTCCAAAATGCCAATAAAGCCAACAAAAACAACAAAACTATGCCAAACATCACAGGTCAGTGCTCACGTGACTCTCAGTTCTTTTCTGTGAATCTAGTCAAATGCATCCCCATATGCTGCTCATTCAGCTTCAACAGTTAATCAATGCATAGCCCAGCTTACTTCCATCTCTATGAATTATTATAAAGAAAAATTCCAGGCATTATGCAAACACGTTAGTACGTGTTTCTAAGAAAGAAAGGCTCTGAAAAATAGAACCATGGTACCTAAGAAAAAATCACTCCTAAAAAAGTTCTTAATATTATTAAAGACATGTCACTGTTCAAATTTCCCAGAAGAACTTTTTCTTTATAGTGTGATGCAGAAACCAAAGTCCATACCTTGTGTGTGCGTTTGGATGCTTCTTGAGATTCTTTAATGTGTGACAGTTTTCCTGCCCACCCCCCTTTTTTTCTTGCCATGCATTTACTAAAGAAATCACTTTTCGTGGAGTTGGTCTCTCGTTTTGGATTTCACTGGATCCGTGAGGTGTCCTTGAACATGTTCCTTTATGTCCTGTGTTTTTTATAAACTGGGAGTAATGTCTAGAAATGTGATTCGATTCAGATTTGATTTTTTGGCAAGAGCACTTGCTAGGCATGCTAGGTTTTTCCTAGTGTACATCACCACACTCGGGGCATATCATGTCTGTCTAACTTCTCAGGTTATAAGCTCCCCATCGCTTTTCACCTAAGTGTTCACTTCTTCTTTCTTCAGATACCTTGGATTTGGCTTCTGACCTTCCTTTCCCCTTACTGGCTGTCACTCCTTCTAAGTTCGTTTGCTGGTTCCTCCTCCTCTCCCCAGCCTCTCAATACTGAAGTGTGTAAGGCTAAGTCCTCAGATTTCTTTTCTTTTTTTTTTTTGAGACGTAGTTTCGCTCTTGTTACCCAGGCTGGAGTGCAATGGCGCGATCTCGGCTCACCGCAACCTCCGCCTCCTGGGTTCAGGCAATTCTCCTGCCTCAGCCTCCTGAGTAGCTGGGATTACAGGCACGTGCCACCATGCCCAGCTAATTTTTTGTATTTTTAGTAGAGACGGGGTTTCACCATGTTGACCAGGATGGTCTCGATCTCTTGACCTCATGATCCACCCGCCTCGGCCTCCCAAAGTGCTGGGATTATAGGCGTGAACCACCGTGCCCGGCCCTCTCAGATCTCTTTTCTTCAGTATCTACTCACTCCCTAGATGAGCTGGGGCTGAATATCATGTGTATTCTGATGACCCTCGGCTTTATTTCTCCAATCACTCCCTCTCCTGAACTCCTGACTTGCCTGGCTGACAACTCCACATCACTATACAGATCAGGACCCAATACCTGTTTTTGTATGGGTTGCAAGTGAAAAATAATTTTTGCATTTTCAGATAGTTGGAAAAAATCAAATGAAGAACAGCATTTCTTGATGTGAAAATTATAAGAAATTAAAATGTCAGTGTCCACAAGTAAACTTTTTTTAAAATGCAGATATGCTAATTGATCTACATATTGCCTATGGCTGTTTTCATGCTAAAAGGACAGAGTTAAGCAGTTATGACACAGACCATATGGCCCACAAGTCTAAAATATTTATCATCTAGCTCTTCACAGAAGAAGTTTGCTGTCCCCTGACTCAGATAATTTATAGCCATCTCCAACTTAATATGCCCAAAACCAAACCCTTTAAGCCTTGTCCTGCCCCCAGTATGCTCCACTCCTAGTGTTCCCCAATCCCATTAAATGGCGTTGTGATGCACACAGTTGCTCATATCCAAACTCTTGCTGTGCACTATCAACCCAGATGCCTCACATCAAATCCATCATAAAACCATGTTGGCCCTACCTTCAAAATACCTCCAAAATCTAAGCACTTCTCACCCCCTTTCCCAGAACCATCATAAACCAGGGTTCCTCAACCTTGGTGCTACTGACGTTTTGGGGTAGATTATTCCTTGCTGCAGAGGCTGTTCTGTGCCTTGTACAATGCTTAGCAGCATCCCTGGCCTCCACACACTAGATGCTAGCAGCAGCGGACCCAGTCACCACAGTCACAAAGCTCTCTAGACATCGCCAAATGTTTCCTGGGAGGCAAATTCACCTTGTGTTGAGAAGCACTAGTCAAGGGCGAATTGACCATCACCTAATCTCTCACCCATACTGATTGAACAGCACTTAACTGGTGTCCTTGCCTCTAATCTTAGCCCCTGACTGCATGTTCTATATCAACTGAGTGATCCATTAAAAACAGAAGTCATATCATGTGAGTTCCCTGGTTAGAACCTTCTAATGGCTTCCTAACATTGAAGAAACTTCCTGTGAGTCAAAATCAAACCCTTGTGACACCTCAAGGTCCTCCGAGGAGCTGGCCTTGGCTATACCTTCAGTCTCATTTCTCACCTTTCTTCCAGCCACACTGGCCCCTTGGCTTCTCCTAGAAAATGCTGAGCAGCTTCCACACTTGGCCTCGTCCCTTGCCACGCCTCCACTCAACATGTTCTTCCCCCAGATTTACACGGCTCACTGCCTCACCTCGCTTTTGTCTCAGCTTAGCTGTCATGTCCTTCATTCTGCCCGGACAATCACAATCCTGTTCAAAACAGCAGGATCACTCTCTATTTCCCACCCTGCCTGATTTCTCTTCACATCTTGTCTCCCTGACACCCATTACGTGCCCGTTTATTTTTTTGTCTATCTTCTTCATTGGAATGCAACTCCCTTAACACATAACTACAGATTTTGTATATATTGTTTATTTCTAAATTCCTGGTGCCAAGAACAGTTTGTGTCAAACAGCAGGCACCTAATACATATTTGTTAAATTAATCAACCACTTAATCAATCAATGAGACTTTCAAACAAGCATACATCAAGTAAGGAGATTGTGTAGTCCAGTCTGGGCTAAGCGAGAGCTGGTCTCTGGATAGAGGCTGCTGAGGGGCAAGATAGAATGGTTAAACCTTGAGGGTATGTCACCAGGGGACCTATTTGGATAAGGTCCATCAAACCTCCTAGAGGGAGAAGGAGATGGGGTTCACAGCCTCCTGGGATACTTGGATGTATGGTCCCATGAGAGGAGCATTGAAATTGCCATTTCAACATGGGGAGAGAGGGTTAAACAGATGGCACAAAACTTACTCGAGGGGAAACGGAAGCAAAAGACACATGCCTCAGCTTCGGCTCCGGCCAACTATTGGCAAAGGACAGTTTTTTGGTTTGTTTGTTTGTTTTTTGAGACGGAGTGTCGCTCTGTCACCCAGGCTGGAGTGCAGCGGTGTGATCTCAACTCACTGCAACCTCTGCCTCCTGGGTTCAGGCAGCTCTCCTGCCTCAGCCTCCCGAGTAGCTGAGACCACAGTCACACACCACCATGCCCGGCTGATTTTTGTATTTTTAGTAGAGATGGGGTTTCACCATGTTGGCCAGGCTGGTCTCAAACTCCTGACCTCAGGTGATTCACCTGCCTCAGCCTCCCAAAGTGCTGGGATTACAAATGTGAGCCACCGCGGCTGGCAGCAAAGGATGTTTCTTAATACTATGGTGACCTGGTCTCTGATGCAACTCTTTGAGGCATTTTAACGGAGGAGATAGTCAAGTTTAGGCTCTAATTGAGCTTAAGTAATTTTTAGTCACTGGTTTAAAGGAAAGACATCGTGAATGTCCCTTGTGGGGTAAGGCAGCAGCGGGCCTGAGTACTGCAGACGAGCTGAGACACAGGCAGAGAACCCAGCACCTCTGGGGGGGTGGCTTCACCACGAGCAGCCAGAGGCACAGCCACCAGCACAGAAACTGCCAGCAAAGGCAATGAACTCACGGCGAACAGTAGCAACTGAGGGTTGATACCCACCAGAAAGAAATTTCTGAGGGCCTAGGCATCTGGGAATCCCTGCTGGGTGAGCAAGGATTCACCACCCCCTTCTGTTTGGCCAAGGCACGGGAGTCCTGGGAAGCTGGCAGCGGAGGAACCAGAAACCCAAATTATCCTTGGAGAAGCCACAAGTCTTTGAGGGGATGACACTTACTGAACTTCAACTCTGTAGTTTAAGCTTTAGTTTGTGGCCTTCTGTTCATTTAGAGTATATATGGATCCCTGAGGCTACTGTGATCAAAGAAGGGAAGATCCATTTACAGATGTGCTGTGGCCTCCATGGCTCTGTGCCTCCTCAAATCACATATGCCATCCAGGGTGGGCCAAGGAACCCTTCCCCAAGGGACTGCCGTGACACCTCCCCAGGTAAGACTAACTTGCTTGAATCGCTCTCCTGGGTCTAAAGACAGAGATCTTGTTAACTGTGGGACAGAGTAACGAGCGGCAAGGGGGTCCGCCGGCAGCTCTGGATTGTGCTGCCCCACGAACGACGGCTTTTGAGCACTGCTGCATGCCAGGCATTTCCTTTGCATTATGACATTTCATCTTCGAATCACTCCTATGGGGTAGGTATAACTGTTAGAAGACAGTGTTCCCCGTGTCCCTTGTGCTTCCCTCCGCTGCGAAAGGCGGGCATGCTCACTGCCCACTCTAAGTGCTCCCCTAAAACCCCAGACTTCCTTTCCTGTGACAGAACCTATCTCACGTGTGCATACTGTCTGTCTCTCTTTCCATCACCTTGGGTAAACCGGGAATCAGAACCAGTGTAAGAAAATGCTGATACTCTGGGCTACTCCTGTGAGTAACAAATTGTCCTTCATTTCTGACCCAGGAGTCTTGTGTCTTTCAGTACCTATGAAAACATGGTAGGGTAAAATCTCAGACCATTCACAGCTCTTGACGCCACCCCTTCCCATGTATACAGATGAAAAAACTGAGGCCCAGAGAAGGGAAGTGACTAGGGCAAGTTTACTCCACTGACGAGTAGCAGCACTAGCAAAGATCTCCTGTTTCCTGACTCCCAGTCCAGTGCTCCGTCCCTGCCTCCAGGCAACATCTCAGGACCTCTCCAGGCCTCCAAAACACTTAGAACTCTACCTTGCTTCCCTTTGCGACTCCCGGACACGCTTCAGTCCTTACCTTCAGCACTAGCAAAGATCTCCTGTTTCCTGACTCCCAGTCCAGTGCTCCCTCCCTGCCTCCAGGCAACATCTCAGGACCTCTCCAGGCCTCCAAAACACTTAGAACTCTACCTTGCTTCCCTCTGCGACTCCCGGACACGCGTCAGTCCTTACCTTGAACACTACATTTGAAGGTCTGACTGACCACTCCGGTGTTATTCTCTTTCTCTGCTGGCCACTGATACACGTAGACTGTGGTTCTGGAAGACCCGGCATCCAGCACAATTCCATACTGAACAAAAAGGGAAAGGGAGAGTCAGAAATGGGCCGGACTCCTCTGAGGACTCCTTCCTCAGTGGGCCGCTGAGAACCCCGAGTACCTTAATCCACACTGCTTCACTTAGGGAGGGGCTGATCAAGAAGAAAAACTATTTTCTCCAAACCAGTTTTGTCTCCTTGGACTGTGGGGAAGGGATGAAGTAAGGTAGGGCAGGTTCTAGGACATGGTTGTTACTTTGCTATGCATTAGAATCACCTGGAGAGCTTAAAAAAACCCCAGTGCCAAGGCTATAATACCAATTAAATCAGAATCTCTGACAGTGGGCCCAGGCATCAACAGGTTTTAAAGGTCCCTAGGTGAGTCCAACATTCAGCCAAGGTTGAGAATTGTACTTCACGGATCTCGCATACAATCAGGTTGCCTGATTCCTCCTCCTCCAGACCTTTGAGGGGAGGTACAAAAACCATCTTCGTCGCAGAAGGAAAATGAATAATCACCCAGATGCCCTCTATTTCCAAACTTCCAAGCTTATCAGTCTGGAAATAAACAACCAAGAGAAAACTGTAAGAAGAAGCCGTAGAACGTTTTCATGTGGGACAGGCATTTTTGTTTTTTTTTTTTTAGATGGAGTTTCACTCTCATTGCCCAGGCTGGAGTGCAATGGTCCAATCTCAGCTCACTGCAACCTCCACCTCCCAGGTTCAAGCAATTCTCCTGCCTCAGCCTCCCAAGTAGCTGGGATTACAGGCATCTGCCACCACGCCCGGCTAATTTTTGTATTTTTAGTGGAGACAGGTTTCATGTTGAGCAGGCTGGTCTTGAACTTCTGACCTCAGGTGATCCACACACTTTGGCCTCCCCAAGTGCTGGGATTACAGGCGTGAGCCACCATACCTGGCTGAGACATGTTAATACCTGCATCAGTGCTCAGAATTAAAGTATTCATAATTAAGAAGAAAAAAAGCAAAATAAAAAATAATATTGACATATTGATACCACTTTGGTAATGTGTATGTGAACAAATGAACAGGCAGGTGTTTCTGGGCAGGCTGGGGCTGGGTGTGTTATGGCAGTAGAGTAGGCTGGGAGTCCTGGACCGATTTGCCCAACTTGAGCAGGCACCAGGAAGCTTCACCTGAAGGCTTGGCCAAGCCCAGGCTCTGGACCGAACCTGACCAGGAAAGAGCATGTATTCAAGTCTGTAGAGTCTGGAATGAGCAGTGCATACCTAAGCCCAGAATCTGCTTGTGCTCAGTCATCCAGGGCATCCACAGGCCTCCAGCGTGGCTTGAAAAGATCCCCCCTCCACCACCTTTGGGTTAACCTAGCTTGTCCCTCAGAAGATGATGAAGTTGGGTCTGGAGGGCTGACTCAGACGGATTCTCGATTTTAGGATACTGGTAAGATGCCTGACCTTTCTGGGTTCTAGAGGACTTACTTTCAGAAGTAAATAGGAGGCTACATGCTTGGTGCTTAGTGGCTGCTCATAAATACGGGCTATTAGCATATATAGAAAAGCAAGTCAAGCAAAATAAATAAAAAAAATTACAAAACAAGAAAAACAGAAAACAAAGAATCCCTCAAATCCAACTATTGGGTTAGCCCTTGTTATATCTTTTCTAATGATATATGCATATATGTATCTGGATACATATATATGTATGTGTTTAGATGTATGTTTTTAAATCAAGGTGGTTTATACTGCACACAGTTTTTCTAGATGCTCTTTTCTCCTCCTCCTCCTCCTCCTCCTCTTCCTCTTCCTCCTCCTCTTCCTCTTCCTCCTCTTCCTCCTCCTCCTCCTTCTTCTTCTTTCTTCTTCTTCCTCTTCTTCTTCTTCTTTTGCAATGCTCTTTTCTTGTTGCTTTTTTGAGACAGGGTCTTATTCTGTCACCCAGGCTGGAGTGCAGTGGTGCCATCACGACTCACTGCAGCCTCGACTTCTCAGGCTCAATCGATTCACAGCCCCTGCCTCCCAAGTAGCGGGGGTTACAGGCGTGCACCACCACACCTGGCTAATTTCTGTATTTTTTGTAGAGACAAGGTTTCACCATGTTTCCCAGCCTGATCTCGAACTCCTGGGCTCAAGCAATTCACCCACCTCAGCCTCACAAAATGCTGCTGGTATTACAGGGAAGAGCCACTGCATCTGGCCATGCAATGCTCTTTTCTTAAAAGTATATCATGAACATGTCTCCCTGACAGTAGAAACAGATTGATATCACCATTTTCTTTCTTTTTCTTTCTTTCCTTCCTTCTTTCTTTGTTTCTTTCTTTCTTTCTCTTTCTTTCTTTCTTTCTCTTTCCTTCCTTCCTTCCTTCTTTCTTTCTTTCTTTTTTCCTTTCTTTTTTGAGACAGAGTTTTGCTCTTGTCATCCAGGCTGGAGTGCAATGGCACGATCTCAGCTCACTGCAACCTCCACCTCCCAGATTCAAGCGATTCTCCTGCCTCAGCCTCCCGAGTAGCTGGGATTACAGGCACATGCCACCATGCCTGGCTAATTTTAGAGATGGGGTTTCACCATGTTGGCAAGACTGTTCTCGAACTCTTGACCTCAAGTGATCCACCCACCTCGGTCTCCTAAAGTGCTGGGATTACAGGCATGATCCACCGCGCCTGGCCTGATAGCACCATTTTCATACATTCATTGTATTCATTGTTAGATACAGCATAATGTACCCAGTTTCCTGGTTCTATACATTTAGGAGGTTTCCAACTTTCTATTATCTATATTACAAATGTTTGTTTCATTTGAAATGGGACCAAATTTTTAAAAAGTTGCTCCCAGCTCCTGAATCATGGCGTCTCCATTATTTTGAAACAGAACATCTGTGTTCACTGGTATGCGAACTTGGACAGCCTCTTAATCCCAGCCCTCGAGTATGATGAATGTTGATGGGGATCCTGACCTGACATCCCTCATGGGGAACAACGGTGGCATTGTTCATTATCTGTCCCAGGCAGCGACTCACTGTGAGATTAAAGCACAGGTTGAAACTAAAGGCAGGAAGGAAGCCAGGCACTGAAGAGGTCCGGACCTCCATATTCTTGGTCTGTTTTCTTTCCTCCCTCCTGCTGCTGACCTGATCACCACCACTCCAGCTGGCCCTGCCACGCCTGGTGCTGACCCATAAACCGCGAGGAGAGAGAGAATAGGAGAACAACTGTCACCTTCCTTTCCTCAAATCTTTGTTCCAACCCTTCAAAAAGGGTGCATGTTTTCCCTGTGTAGAAAACTCAGGGGTGCTGGGCCAAGATCGGAGAGAAAGAAGAGTGTCCATTCTCATTTGTAACTCCAACTGGGATCCAGCTTTCAGCAGGGTCTGCAGCAGCCAGACTGCCCTGTGAGCCTGGAGAGACGGTTGCCCCTCCAGCACCTGCTGATGCAGGCCCACCTCTACCGACTCGCACTGAGCTAGCCCCACCATTATTCGCTGAAATTTTCAAAAGCGGAAAACATGGTCTTTAACCGGTTTTCAGAGCTCTTTTGCCTAAACAGTGAAATTCAGTGTGATTATTTTGGGGGAGAGGGGATGGGAATGGATTTCAGTTCAGCTAGGCAGGTGATGTTCAGATAAAAAGTAGTAAGTAATCCTCTGTCTAATGCAGTGTCAGAAAAAACATGGCTTGAATATGGATCTGAAGACGCAGGTTAACTGAAAGGAAACAGTCTTCCAGTTTAAAAATGTATAGAATCAGGAAATTGGCTAAATTATTCTGTATCTAACAATGAATGCAATTAACGTTAACCGAAAGGGCCAGTCTCCCGAGTGCAACCAACACTTAAGGACTGTGTGGTCTGTCAAAAGCAATAGTGAAAGCAGAGTCATAAGGTCAACCTTCTTAGATTTGTTTATTACTATCATTATTCCTATCGTAATAAGAATAGTCGTAGTAATACACATTGTCCGGCACTTATTCTAGGCACTGCAGAAAGTGCTTTGTGTTATTGCCTGTATAATGCATATGTTATCATATCCTATCATTTGACACATGGGCAAACTGAGATTTACAATAGAACGTAAATGCCCAAGATCACAGACTTGGGATCGAGCCTGAGTCTAACGGACTCTAACACCTGTACTCATAGCCATGATGCTTTCACTGAGCTTGAAGGAAACCAAGTCTAATGAGGTGACTGTTCAGTGATAGGTGCATTGCAGACTTTCTTATTTAAAGAAAAAGTCCTTTGAAAGTAAACTCTTAGTTAAGAGGTGTGCAGATCTGGCTGGAGAAGAGGACCAATTTGTATAAGGAGCCCAAGGCTTTCCAGAAAAAAAAAAAAAAAAGAAACTAATTATCCAACACTTGCTCTCCAAGAAGTAGACCAGGGTGGGCTACAAGACACCAGAAGTCCAGGCTGATGAGCAAGGCTCAATGAGGGTTAAAAGGGAATGATTTCAACACAGACTGGGCCAGTGGTTGTGCTTTGGAGAGTAATGGCTGAGCATGGGAGTGTAGATTAAAACGGCTTATAATCTTGCACCCAGTATGGGGTACTCATGTGGGCTGAGCAGGTCACGGTGGAGAAGCCCATCCTTAAGACCTTAAGACTGTGCAGAACCGTCTTCAACAGTGACATCACATGGCTGCAAGAGGAAGTACAATGGTACTGATCATCGGACTGAGAAGCCGTAGAATTCTTAGATGGTTATGATTGG
Source organism: Aotus nancymaae (assembly GCF_030222135.1). Lineage (NCBI taxonomy): Eukaryota > Metazoa > Chordata > Mammalia > Primates > Aotidae > Aotus > Aotus nancymaae. The sequence continues at coordinate 3,140,249 of NW_026988452.1, forward strand.
GGGTAGGGAGGGCGAAGCCTCAAGAGGAAGGTTTGGGACTTCATGATAATAAAGCGGGGGAGTGGGAGCTGAGTGAAAATTACCAGGGATGGCATCATGTTGACTCTTCCAGCTTGTGGAGCAGGTCAGACCAGTAACACAAGGGACTCGGACATTTTCACCCCTTGACTGCGTTTTAATAGTTCTGCTCATAACCTCACATAAACCAAGGTTAGGCAAGCCAAGGTGAGATTTAATAGCCAGATATGACCTTGCATGAGGGTCCTCTGTAACACTTCAGGGCCCTCCAGACAGGCTGTTGTAGAGCTGGCCCTTTAGAACCAACTGTCCGCTGCACACAAAAGCAAAATGGGGCTCATGGTATAAAAAACTATAAACATAACAAATAATTTTAAATCCCTCATATTTGCTCAACTTCCTCACCTGCAATCCTCTTCAAAAAAAAAAAAAAAAAAAGAGAGAGAGAGATCTCTCAATATTCTGAGAAAAACTTCATGTGGAATGCTCTCTTCCACAGCTGTCATTCTGTTTCTGGTTCAACTGGCCCAGAACATCTGTCTTTTCTCACATTAAATCCACTCAATTAAGCAGAAAGGATCTTCTGAGTTCATCTTCCCATATTTCACAATTTCCTGTCCCTTGCAATGGTGGCTAGGGTCTGTTAGCAAGATTTGGAAGAGATCTAAAATCCCCTCTTTGAACTGCTTACTAACTGGTGGGGGGTGTGTCTCCTGGTTCCTCCAAACCCTTGTTTAAGGCCACTGTGGTCTGTTCTCTTTTCTTTCCTTTACGCCAGTTCTGCTGTTTTTAATCTGTGTAACCATAGGACGCTATTTGCCCTTTCTGTTCCTGTTTTCTCATCTGCAAAGCAGGGATAGTAGCAATATTATTTACCTGGAGTAGTCACTGGCGATTCGCTGCCCACATCCGTTCAGACCTTACTACTGTGATGCACAACTCTCCATCCTCCACCTGCTGCGGTACAACCATCCATCCTTTACCTGCTGCTGTACAACCATCCATCCTCCACCTGCTGATGTACAACCATCCATCCTCCACCTGCTGATGTACAATCATCCACCCTCCACCTGCTGCTGTACAACCATCCATCCTCCACCTGCTGCTGTACAACCATCCATCCTCCACCTGCTGATGTACACCTATCCACCCTCCACCTGCTGATGTACAACCATCCATCCTCCACCTGCTGATGTACAACCATCCATACTCCACCTGCTGATGTACAACCATCCATACTCCACCTGCTGATGTACAACCATCCACCCTCCACCTGCTGCTGTACAACCATCCATCCTCCACCTGCTGATGTACAACCATCCACCCTCCACCTGCTGCTGTACAACCATTCACGCTCCACCTGCTGCTGTACAACCATCCATCCTCCACCTGCTGCTGTACAACCATCCATCCTCCACCTGCTGATGCACAACCATCCATCCTCCACCTGCTGCTGTACAACCATCCATACTCCACCTCCTGATGCACAACCATCCATACTCCACCTGCCTGAAGGCTTTCTCTAGTGGTCCAAGTCTACCTGATCACAAAATATGCCAGAAGGACCAGAGAGTTAACATCCAGGGAGCAGCCTCTCAGCTAATGACTGATGGAAGCTGGTGAATGAATATGCCCTTGAGTGGGACATGTGGGAGGCATATGACCTGTACACCCCTTGATATGGGGCAGCTCTGAGGTGAACTCTGCACCAGCTCACAGGGTCCCCAGTAGGACTGAGTCCCTGCTGCCACAGTGCTCACCTGCTGCCAAACAGACCCTCTCTGGGCCACCCGACTCATCTCAGTTCCCTAGCCCCCACCAGTGCTTCCTGGCATCATCCCCAGATAATCTACTTGCACTTAATGTCTTTGACTTTGGAGAACCCAACCTAAGACAGCGGCATTCAACACGTGTGGTTCTCTCCTTCAACAGTGCCCTCTAGACTGCCCGAGGATCTATTTTTCTCTACTCATTTTACTAGTCTTCCATCTGATTACTCCATAAACCCTCCAGCATGAACAGAGGACTCGCCAGTTACTGTCCAGAACAAGTGGAAGTCATCAGCTGGCAACTGCCTTAGCCAGCCCACTTCTAACAGTTGTAGGATTAGAGACAAAGTTTTATGAATAGAGGCTTCTGCCCTGTCCCTTTCCCAAACCTGTGTTCTTCCACCCCTGGCAAATCTATAAAATAAAGAGCCGGAGCACCTGTGTGCCAGACCACACAGCCACGCTCTACTTACACTCCCTGCCTCTTGGCCACTCCTCTTGGCCACTCCTCAGACCAGTGGTGATGTCCACCTTCTGGAGGACCACGAAAACCCTAGATTCTGAAGTCTTGCACACCACAGTGTGTTCTAGAAGGGGAAGCATGGGCTCTGGGTAGGCATATTCCTTTGTGTCATAGAAATAATCCTGAAGAGCAGCTAGAGCTGGTCTTTCTGAAATGTGGGGCCCAGGGCAGGTGGCCCAGCTATCAGGGTCTAAGGGTGGGACTAGGCTTAACTCCTCTCCCTCAGTCCATCAAACCTCCCTGCATCTGCATCCATCCTCTTACCTTCCCTCCTGTGAAAAGCAGGAAGTGTTCTCCTATCTGAGGCCAGTCCCTTCCCTCCACCTGGGATCTCTGTTCATAAGTCAGGATCAGCGAGAAGGGAGAGGCAGTGAAGAGAGTCCTGGCCTTGGAAACAGAAGGGACCAGGTTTCAGTTCTGGATCGGCCATTCACTGACCAAACCTGCATTTTCTCACTTTCAAAATGACAGTCATGGTGTTTGCCTTGCTCACCTTTTATGGTTGACATAAGAACTAAGTGAGATAATTAGGGAAAAGTGCTCACTTAACTGAATAGCACTATACAAAGTGTAAAGAGATACTCTCAGTTGTGGCCAGGCGCGATGGCTCACGCCTATAATCCCAGCACTCTGGGAGGCCAAGGCAGGTGGATCACCTGAGGTCAGGAGTTTGAGACCAACCTGGCCAACATGGTGAAACCCTGTCTCTACTAAAAATACAACAAAAAAATTAGCTGGGTGTGGTGGCGGGTGCCTGTGATCCCGGCTTCTCAGGAGGCTGAGGCAGGAGAATCGCTTGAACTGGGAAGGCGGAGGTTGTGGTAAGCCGAGATTGCGCCACTGCACTCCAGCCTGGGTGACAGAGCAAGAATCTGTCTCAAAAAATAATAATAATAAAATAAAAATAAAAAATATATTACTCTTAGCTGCAGTCCCAATTTTATATACAGTAGTTTATAGAAGGCAGTCCCTGGAGCTTGGAAAAACAGCTTGTTTTAGGCCTCAGCTAGTAGCTTTGAACAACTAGGTAATTTGCTTTCTTCTCATTATTGGGTGATTGCATAAGGTTTTTTTTTCTCTTTTTTTATCCATGTTATTCATGTGGGCTGAGATTCTTAAATAAAATATCCTATCAAAGAAACACATGTTATTATATTATCTAAAGGAGATTTTACTCTAATCTTTTAGAAAAGCTGCCTTAGAATGTTAGCTCAAACCCATCCACAGAGTCCAAAACACTATCAGTTTCTTTTCTTTTAAAACCTTCTATGTGTTTCAAATATTGCCTTTGAACAGTCACTAACAAGAGGAAGATATGGAAAAGACTTGTGAGGTCAAGCTTAAATGTTAAATGAGATTCAAAGAACACAGCTGAATTATCTGATCCCCATGGCACAGCTAAGAAGGGTTTGTACCTTTCTAATGAATCAAAAAACCAAGAGTTATAAAGCAAAGACTATAAATGGACCTTAAAGCCTAAAATATGTACTATTTGGCTGTTTATGAAAAAACTTTGCTGATCCCTCACCAAAATGATTAAAGGACTCGTGAACTCGCTTCACCTTTCATTTGTCGGACTCTCATGGAATCACTGCCCATCTCCAAGGGCATCCTCAGAGCCAAGCCTGGGGATAGATTATCATTCTGAGCCTAACAGTCATTTGGGGATGGGCTTGTTGAGAGCTAAGAGAGGCCTCTGGGACTAAGCACAAGGTCCTGAATAATTTTTTGGGGGGGTTGTTGAGGGAAGTGTTGGAAGGATCACAGCACACATTCTAGACTCAAGAACAGTAGCACAAACAGAGCTCAAGAAGACCTTCTCAAGTTCTTGATTTTTTTGTTCACTCAGCCTAGGCCAGAAGAGGTGCCTGGGTCTCATGGTCTTGACTCATTTTTTTCTTTTTTTTTTGGAATTATTATTATTATTATTACTATTATTTTGGTAGAGATGGAGTCTCTCTATATTGCCCAGGTTGGTCTTGAACTCTTGGGCTCAAGCAATCCTTCTGCCTTGACCTCCCAAAGTGCTGGAATTACAGACATGAGCCACTGTGCTCAGCCTTGGTCTTTACTCCTTATCAGGGTTGTATGGTTGAGGGAACAGATAAACTGGTCAAAATGGAATCTGCACTAACTGGTAAATCTGGGTTTTTGTTTGTTTGTTTTTGTAGAGATGGGCTTTTGTCATGTTGCCCAGACTAGTCTCGAAACTCCTGGGTTCAAGCAATCCACCTACCTCAGCCTCCCAAAGTTCTGGGATTACAGGTGTGAGCCACCACACCTGGCTGAACTGGTGAGTCTTTGAAAGCCATCTGCAACTCTTGGTTACAAATTTTAGCTTTGGAGTCAGAAGTCAAAGCAAGACCACACAGTCCTTGGAGAAGACATCACTACCCGAGATTTGTAGCCTCAAATATCACAAACCCAGGATGTCCAGACCTCCTTTTAGTCTTACACAACCTTCTCCTGGCTCCAGCCAGAGACTGAGGGGAAAGGACTTTCTGCTCTGCTAACTCATGGTTTTGGGATAACTAGTTTCTTCCCCTTCCTGCCCAGTTCCTCCCTTTGTTGCAGTCCCTTCACACTTACCTTCAGTCCTGGAGGGAGTACCTCTTGCTTGTGGATCTGGATGACAGTGATACTCACAAGCACCACAATACTCACAAGCAAGACCACCAAGGCAATGATGGTTGGAGTTCGGTAGAGGGCCTTGAGGCCTAAAATGAGAAGACCCAGAAGACACTTGAGGGCAAGGTAACAACCAGGCACTGGTATTCTTTGTAGAATTGATGCACTGGCCCCATAATCATGTGCATAAACCACTTTCTCTGGTGTTAGCAAACCCACACTTCTAAGAAGGAGTAGCAAGTAAGTGTCCCTTTTCCCCAGCTTTGGGGGAAGGACAAACAATACCCATTTGCCCTTTCCCCCAAGTTGTGTACTAAAACAATGTTGCAGAGAGGATGTGCATAGCCTAGATTTCTGATATTTCCCAAAGCATATTATGCATATTACTGGTCATATCTGAGATGAATTACAATAATATTTGTTTTACTTTTTTTTTTTTGATGGAGTCTTACTCTATCACCTAGGTTAGAGTGCTGTGCCATGATCTCAGCTCATTGTAGCCTCCACCTCCCGGGTTCAAGCGATTCTCCTGCCTCAGCCTCCTGAGTAGCTGAGATTACAGGGACGCCTGCCACCAAGCCAGGCTAATTTTTATATTTTTCGTACAGACAGGGTTTCATCCTGTTGGCCAGGCTGGTCTTGAACTCCTGGCCTTAAGTGATCTTCCTGCCTTGGTCTCCCAAAGTGCTGGGATTACAGGCATGAGCCACTGTGCCCGGCTAACATTTGTTTTAATGGAGATTTAAAAAATCTATTTAAAAAATATTAAACCAGGTAATAGAATATTTAATTTAAAATAATTTCAGTTAAAGAAAAAGAAATTAGGGTGGGCAGGATGGCTCACACCTGTAATCGCAGCACTTTGGGAGGCTGAGGTGGGTTGATCATTTGAGGTCAGGAGTTCAAGACCAGCCTGGCCAATATGGTTAATATGGTAAAATCCTGTCTCTACCAAGAAATACAAATATTAGCGAGGTGTGGTGGTATGCACCTGTAGTTCCAGCCACTCGGGAGGCTGAGGTGGGAGAATCGCTTGAACCCAGGAGTTGGAGGTTGCAGTGAGTCGAGATCATACCACTACACTCCAGCCTGGGTGACAGAATGAGACCTTGTCTCAAAAAGAAAAAAAAAAAATTATTACTATACTATACTGAAATGATTTCATTTATTTGAATTTCTAAAGCAGGCAGTTAACAGAAATCAGAATAGTGATTGCTATGGGGTGGAAGTTGGGGCAGGGATTTACTGGGAAGAAACATGTGGGCATTTTCTTGGGGTAATGGCAACATGCTATACGTTATAGGATTGTGGAGTATATAGATGTGTGCATTTGTCAAAACTCATCAAACTTTTCAAAGTCCTTTGGAGAAAACTTGAAAATAAAAGCAAATCAGTGTCGTAGGTATAATTTCCCTTTAAAAAAAGATTTTTATAAATTGCTTTTACTATTCTAAAAACATACTCTTAGAAGGCAAGAACACCCAACTTGGCACAACTTAGGATTTATCTATTTCACTGAATAGAAGTTATACGTAATTTTTAAAAAAAAATAAAAAGATACTCAGTGAAAATATGGACTAAATAATAATCTTGGGCCGGGTAAAGTGGCTCATGCCTGTAATTCCAGCTTTGGGAGGTTGAGGTGAGAAGCTGCTTGAGGCCAGGTGTTAGATGCCAGCCTGAGCAACATAGTGAGACCCCTAACTCTACAAATAATGAAAAACAAAATCAACTGAGTATGTGGGGCACATCTGTAGTCCCAGCTACCCAGGAGCTCAAGGCTGCAGTGAGCTGTGCTGCTACACTCCAGCCTGGTGACAGAGTGTTACTTGTCTCTAAAATAAAAATAATAGTCTTACCTGAACTATTGGGACATAAACATAAATGACACCCAAATGACTGAAATATGATGAACACTAATAGAAAGATTACTAGATTCATTGAATTCTAATATATACCTAATCAATTGGCTATCTAAATGTAAATTAATTAAAATAAAATAAAATAAAAACACAGTTTCTCACTCTTACTTGCCACATTTCCACTCTTCAATAACCACGTGGGCCAGTGGCTACCACACTGGACAGTGCAGCCATAAAACCTTTTCATCATTATAGGAAGTTCAATTGAACAGCAATTCAATAGATCCTGTCTCATTCCAGAACACTATTCCTAGATTATCGTAACCTATGCTTTGCCCCTTCATTATTTCTATAAGACAATTTTCTCAGAAGAAAAAAGGGCGTGTCCATGATCCCATGATAGAATTTGATTCAGCCCCAAATTCAGTCACATCACAACACTTGCTACAGGAGGGGGGTCATACAGTTCTTTGTGGCTCAGAACAGCTAACTCTTTCCATCTCAACTGATTCTTCAGCAGTGTGGCTGCAGTCACAGACACTCCATGGTGTGTAAGTTGGTCACTTACCACCTTAATCCTCCTACCTTGTCACTGAAAGTGTAAACTGGTACAAAATCAATGGCAGGCAATTTGTCAATATTTATCAAAACTGCAAATAAGCATGCCATCTGACTCACAGTCACACTTCTGGGAATTCATCCCACAGAGCTAGCCCCACGTGTGTAAAAGACTTAACCACAAGGCTACTGATTACGGAATTGCGGGTAATAGCGATGGAAAGGAGAGCCACCTGCCATGGAGTTGACCTGCAGAGCATCTAAAGAGGTCCCAGATTACTTTTCCTTGATTCCAGATAAAAGAACAAGAACCAGCCAGGAACCAGTTAATCCACGGAGGCAAACTTTTGCATCAACTTTCAAAGAATGCATTTGTCAGTGTCAGTTATAAGGGATTTTTCCCCTAACAAAATGTGGTAGAGATTTAATCTGCCAAGTTAAACTTGTACTTTGGAGGGAATGTTAACAGGTTAGTCTACATGAGTGATGTTACAGTCTCTGTGTTAACATTTAAAAGTGTTTGGAGGAAAACCTAAAAATCTAAGGAAAACTGAGATTTAAGCTCCTCAAGCAAAATTTCCCTTTACAAAAATGAAAGTTCATGTAGATTGCCCTTACTATGCTAAAATCATATCCTTTTGGAAGACAAGAATACAGAATTTAAGGGCATAACTAAAGACCGTCTGTCCATGGGGGAGGAGTGTGCGATCTGTAAGCAGTTTCCTAACCACAGCTACGTGGCTGGCCTCCTAAGTCTTCTCTGTGTTTCAGCAGTTTTCAAGCAAAAAGCTATGATTACCTTAAGCAAACCCTTGTTCCAGCAGAAAAGCTTATTACAAAGCAAAATGGACGAGACCAGGTCTCATTCATTTAGGAAATGCAGCCTAGAGCTGCTCTGTCATTAGGGCTGAGCAAACATGGTAATTGCAAGGTGCCTACCTGAGCGTGGGGAAGCCGGAGCCTTCTGGGCTTCCACAGAAGCAACTCCAAAAAGTGCTCTAGAGGCAGGCAGGGCAAGCTCAGAAGAGGTGTGTGTGTGTGTGTCTGCGTGTGTGTGCGCGCACGCTCATGCCTGTGAGTGTGAGAAAATCCCGCACTTGTGCCTGCAGAATCAACCACAACACGGACCCATGGCGAAGGGTGGGGGTGCTGTAGGCATGCTGCCAGCAACATTTGGATGGGAATACAGGAAAGATCCATGTACTTTACAATTGATCACAAAATCAACAATACAGTATTCTAAAGCAAACCTTACACACGGCTAGGTAAGGGAAACCACAAGGGCCAAATTAATGGATTATAAAAACCGGAAAAACCATTTAAGTGAAACATGCATGTTAGTCCTTGTTTTGTGTGGCTTTGGTGAAAAGCATTACTTTTATCTGAGGAATGCCGGTGGCGAAACCCAGCGGAGCACTGAGTCTCAGATCAATAAAGTTAAACAATCATTTTAGGGGACATAGATGAAAAACCGTGGGCGGAAGCTGGGATTCTCTTGTGATTTGGCAAAACGAGGCTTGCTGCCTGCTGGAGCCACTCACCTGCTTGCTCACATGGCTGGCGGGTCAGCACGGTGAACATCTTCTCTCCCGTCTGCAGGTGAGAGAATACAGAACGTCAGGAAGTCCTCGGCCCCCGACTTCAGAAGTTCAAAGGTCAAGCACAGGTTAAAGCAAAAACCCACTTTACTTCCTCCAAATGAAAACCTCATCCCGGGAAAGGTCAGCCCAACCCCAGCACTTCAGAGACAGCCCCAAAGCTGGAGCTTAAATTCCATGTCATCTCCCCAAATGCAAGGAAATGAAAAATGGATTTGCTGAAACTTCAAACTGAAAAGATTTTCAAAAAAAAAAAAGGTCTTTTTCTGTAGATTGCTGCACCTGTGCACACACCCGAGGCCGAACAAACCCCCTACTATTCCCATTCGCCGGCTGAGGCGGGGCTTTTCTCCAGAACGTCAGCAGGGAAGGTTTTGTGTGTCCGTGGGTCGCGAGCCTGGAGCCGCCCTTTAAAGCTCCGCGAAGGGTGTCTTTAGGTGCTGGCTGGAAACCGCGCAGGGACGCCGGGGCCCTGGGGTCCAGCCCCGCCGCCGCCCCCCGGACCGCGCCTCCGCACAGCCGCGGACACTGAGCGCCCAGCGCACCCCGGGTCCGTGCGGCACTCGGTGCGGTGGCGGCCGCCCGCCGTGGGCGTGACAGGGACAAGGTGACAGGGACCAGGATGTGGGGCTCGCGTGCTCAGTCCCTTCCTCTGGCCCTCCGGGGAAATCCGATTTCGCTTCCTGGCCCCCCGACCCCTTCCTCGGGGCTCCGGCGCCGGGTCCCCGCGCCTTACCTGTGCGCAGCCGGTCCGGGGAAGGCGACCAGCGCTGCCGCAGAGGCGGCCCGGGGCCAGCGCTGAGGAGGTGACGGCCCAGGCGCGGCGTGGGCGGGGCGGGGCGGGGCGGGGCGGGGCAGCCTCGGCCTGAGACCGCCCCGAGGCCGTGTCCAGGCCAAGCGCCTCTTCACCGTCTCGCCTCTGGTGGCTCTCACCTTTACACTCAGCCCTCCACGGAAGGGGAGGGGAGACAGCGCGCGCCTCGTGCCAAAACACCGACCCTGCCTGCCCCAAGAGCCTCTGTCCCCTCCAGGTGAAGCCAGGCAGCTCTTCCCTTTCCCTCTCAGTTCCCTCCACCCTCACCTCTACCTGAGTCGGAGAGGAGGGGGCCGGGCTTTGCCCTGAGATCCCTGGGAGCCTGCGTGGGCCAGGGGGAAGGGAGGTGTCTATTATCTGCCTCCCTCTGGCATCTGTGTCAAGACCAAGAACCTTTTGATCTGTCTTTTAGTTACCTCCATGGTGATGGCAACCCTAGGTGAGGGAAAAATGGGAACAAGGCCAGGCAGGAACTGGGCACTCTGTGGGTGGGCACGTGACCTCCTGCCGTTCTCCGGTGCTCCCTGTCTCCATGGGGTGGAGTGGAGTCGAACACCTATAATGTTGGGAGTGAGGCCAGTAGGCAGGCTGGCCCCGAGGTCACCTGGGCCTGAAGCGGGTAGTATGGCAGGCACATTCCCTTTCATACTTAGCAGAACCACCTTGGTCATGCCCAGGGACATTCTTGCTGTTTACGGGTCAATGCTCTGCCCCACCCCATTTAATATGGCTGTCATAAGGCCAACATTCAGGACAAGTACAGCCTGGAAGAGGCAAAAAGGCAGCATGTGGGCTGCGGTGATCCCAACACCCAGGAGTCTGTCTCAGGGTACAGCAGCCAAGTGACCCCAAGGACCCCTGGAGTGATTCCAGCCAGAGGCCTAAGCAGGCTCTGATGGACCGTCCCGGCTTGTGGTCCCTGCATGCCTGGAAGGAAGAGCTGGGTCCCTGGCTATGCGCTGCGATGACCTGCTGAATCCTGGAGATCCACTAATTTCCTGTCCTGTGCAGGTGGGGCCCAAGCGCCTGAGACAAGAAGTCCTTAAGATAGGAATGCCCCTGCTTTGAGAGAGGTGGGCCCCAAGCCTGAGCTATGTTGTGTGTGCGTGAGTGCGTGTGTGTCTGTGTGTGTGTGTCTGTGTGTGCACCATGGTCAATCACCCAGAGCTGGATGGAGGTGGACTCCGTTGGGGGATTGGGGCAGGGTCTGCACTGAGGGTGTCAGACATTCAGTTAATACCTGCAGAATTAAAAGACTTGTTTTCTTTGAAAGCTGTGGGCCAATGAAACATAAGGTATATGGCTGAGAGCTGAGGGTCCCTCTGCACCCAGGGGGCTGTGAGTACACACAGTCTGTGCAGTGCACCCAGACCCGAGGTCAGTAAGATCAGCCCCAGTGGGTGAATGACTAACCTTAGCATCCCTAGTGACTTCTCAGGGGCTGGGAAAATGTTCCCAGGCCTAATGGGCCTTGAAATGCAGTTAGTGCTAGCATCTAAAAATAACAGAGATGAGTCCATGCCAGCTTTCCTCTCTGCTTGCATCAGCCTACAGACCTTGTAAGTGTGAGCATCAACCTCCTGTGAGAGCCCTGTAGTCTCCAATTCTCCTTTTATTTTTCCAAACTTTTCTGGAAACTGTCTGCTCCAGGCACTGTGTCAAACTCCTTTGTAGCTCCCAAAGTAGACCTAGTCATTCAAAGGCATTTCCTCATCGACCTTCCATATGCAAGAACACACACACACACACACTTTGTGGGTTTTCCTAATTATAAAATGATACAGATTTGTCTTACCAGCTATCAAAACATATCATAAAGTTACAGTAATAAAAACAGCCTGGCTTGGGCACAGGAATATACTGAGAGATCTAAAGAACAAAAAAGATAGGCCATAACAGACTATTGGATGTAGGATTGTAAGATAAAGAAGAATTGAAATAACATATTATTCAATAACTGGTATTGAAACTACTGATTCATTTGGAAAATAATTCTAATCACTCATCATCCACAAAGATAGATTTTAGGTGGTTTAAAAATTTAAATGTATAAAAGAATTTCATGTCCTAAGAAAATGTAGAAGAACATTTTTATCATCCTTGGGAAAGAATAGTTTCTTCTACCATGTGGTCAAAGCAGGTAGAGAAATAAACGCAACAAATTTGAATCCACGAAAATGAAAAACAACTGAATAGAAAGACACTACTCTCCCCACTAAAAAAAAGATTCTCAGGAAATACCTATGAATGTGACAGCAAAGAGTTTAAAACCATAATATATACTGAAGTCTATAGAAAAATACGAATATCTGAAATAGAAAATGGCCAAGGCACATGCACTGGCCAATTTACAAAAGAAATATGAACGGCTGACAAGCATGGCAAGGATGCTGAATCTCATTATTTACCAAAAATTGTCAACTAAAAATTTTGGCATCTTTAAACAAGATTTAAAAAAAAACTGATCAGCTTAGCAAAGTTTAAAAGGATCTGGGCCAGGCATGGGGGATCTAGACATTGCCAAATGTCCTCAGAGGGTAAAATTTCCTTGGTGAGAACCACTGGTGTAAGCTACCACGCTCTCTCTTCCGGATCTTGGCAACAGTCTCACAAATCTCTCTGTGTGCACTTTCTTCCTTTCTCTTCCATTTTTTCCCAAGCCACCAGACCCCATCTCTTTAAAACCCAGGTCTCTCTATGTCAAAGCTCTCTGTAAAACACTCTTCTGTGCTGTCCATTTCTTAGTGGATAAACAAGTGAATTGTCAACGTGACCTAGAAGGCCCGCAAGGTATATTCCCTCTCTCTTTCCAGTCTCTATCAGCCCATGCTACTTACTTCATGCTCCGAGGACAAACCAGCCTTCTTTCAGTTTTTAAAATTTATCATGTTTACTCCTGCCATAGGACCTTCGTACATTATTTTCCTAATTAGCACTTGTTTATATTTTTTTCTCACCTCAGTCATTTCATTCTTACTTCCCCGCCATCCCCTAATCTGGGTCATACATCCAACCTGGGTCAAGTCCCTCAATTACCTGCTTTTAAAGCGCACATTCCTTTATTTCAGCTAGAGTTTCATTACAGTCATTGTTGAGCAAATGACCCCTGTTGCCTATCACCAAAGCAGCAGTCCCAGGATGTTAATCTACTGTATGGTTTGCAGGTGTCCCTGTCACCAAAAAAGATGATTCAGGTACTAGATGGAAAACACTTTACTCAGATAGAGAAGAGACAGGACAAGTTTAGCTTCAGTGATGAATATGTCCCCATGGCAGCAGGGCTTACCCTCCAGCTGATGCAGGAAGATGGACTGTTGCTGCAGGTGAAGACCCTCAACCCATCCCCACAGGGCCGAACTATGGCAAGCTGGAGGTGTACTTGATGGCCATTGACCCATGCCCTGAAGAACAAAGAAGTACACATGAAACCCGGAACAAGGAAAGATATTACAAAACAGGAGATATGCCTAGTACAGGCTGTGAGGACTCTTCATCTCTGTGCAACAAAATGTTCCAGGCCCAAGGCCACTCTCTCTCTCTCTCTCTTTTTTTTTTTTTTTCTGAGATGGAGTTTCGCTTTTGTTGCCCAGGCTGGAGCGCAGTGGCGCAATCTCAGCTCACTGCAGCCTCTGCCTCCCAGGTTCAAGTGATTCTCCTGCCTCAGCCTCCTGAGTAGCTGGGATTATAGGCGCATGCCACCATGCCCAGCTAATTTTTTTGTATTTTTAGTAGAGACAGAGTTTCATCATGTTGGCCAGGCTGGTCTCGAACTCCTGACCTCAGGTGATCCACCTGCCTCAGCTTCCCAGAGTGCAGGGATTACAGGTGTGAGACATCACACCCAGCCAACCCAAGGCCACTCTTATGTGATCATGCAAGGGGCGAGAAGCTGTGCACAACTGCCTTCCATAACAGGAATTCTCTCATTTGTCTTTGTCCGCTAGACAGTAAACCATATGCAAGCAGAAACCATGCTTTTCTTATATCACTTTTGCATTCTCAGTGCCTAGCACAGTCAACCATCTAGTGAGCACTCAGTAAATATGTGTTGAATGACTAGGATGCTCTTTTATAGATTAAGAATATTAACCCTTTTACTACCTTATATGATAAATACTTTTCTCCAGTTTTCTAAGACTCAACATTTTACAAGTGACTGCTGTCTCTCTGATTGCATGTTGAGGCGTGCAGTATTGGAGATAATTCATAGCTAACTATAGACCAGAGGGTCAACCAAGTTATCAGAGAATGTTATACTGGTAGTTAGGAAACCTGGCTTTTACTCTCAACTCTGCTGATTACCAGCAGTTGTGCGATCCTGGACAGATCCATAGACCTCTAGGATCCTCAGTTTTCTCATCTGTGAGGGCATTAGATGACTCAGACAGCCTGTGATTCCATTATTTTTGAAAGCTCAAGGCTAGAGATATATATCATTAGCGCAATGGGAATAGTTAGAGTTTGGGGAGAAAGTAGAGATGAACACGAGTAAAGGGCTAAGAGTGGAGCCTTGGGATGGAAGTTAGACTGCCAGAAGTCATGGAGAGATGAGGAGGAAATGAAGTAGGTGTGTCGTGTGTATGTGTGTGTGCATGTGTGCACGTGCCCCACACAACCCTCATTCTGTCCCCCTCCAAAGCAGACCTCACCCCCCCCACCATTTTCACCAGACTTAAATTCTTCTGAAGTGTATTACTTTCTTCATTTTTCTTGACGCACCTTGTTGGTCCAGCAAATTTAACCAGCACAAGGAACAAACAATTTTGCTCTAAATTTATGATCTGGTACTGTTTTTGTGGATGAAGAGTTGTAGACAAAGAAGTTGTGTCCAACTAAAATTTCCAAAAAAATTGTGTAAGTCTGAGTTCTGTAGAGAAACTGAACCATATATATGTAAATAGATTTATTATAAGAAATTGGCTTACATGGTTACGGAGACCGAAAAGTCCCAGAATCTGCAGTCAGCAAACTGGAATCCCAGGAGAGCCCATGATATAGTTCTAGTTTGAGCTTGAAGGCCTGAAAATGAGGAGAGCTGATGGCAGAAGTTTCAGTCCTAGTCCAAGTTGAAAGGCAGGAGCTGACAGCTAGAAGACAGCAGGCAAAGACAGTAAATTCTCCCTTATTCCACCTTTTAAAAATCACTTTTTTTTTAGAGACAGGGTCACACTCTCTTGCCCAGGCTAGAGTGCAGTGGCACAATCATAGCTCAATACAGCCTTGAACTTTTGGGCTCAAACTCCTGACCTCCTCCCTCAGCCTCCTGAGTAGCTGGAACTACAAGTGTGTACCACTACGCCCAGCTAATTTAAAAAAATTTTTTTTGTAGTGCTGTGCTCTTGCTATGTTGCCCAGGCTGACCTTGAACCCCGGCCTCAAGCAACCCTCCCACCTCAGCCTCCCAAAGCACTGGGATTTTACGGGCGTGAGCCACTGTACCTGGCCTATTCTGCCTTTTTGTTCTATTCAAACCCTCATAGGATTGGATGAGGTGTACCCACGTCGTGGTGGGCAAACTGCTTTACCCAAGCTACTGATTCAAATGTTAATCTCACCCAGAAACACCAATACAGACACACTCAGAATAATGTTCAACCAAATATCTTGCCTCTGCCTCAGTCTAGTCAACTTGACACATAAAATTAACCATCATAAAATCCAATTGCTTTTGAAAGAAATTTTGATTCTGGCCCTAGATTCAGGTATTGCCTGAGTGGAATCCTCCTCGATCATGGTGGATGAGCTTTTAAATGTGATATTGAATTGGTTTGCCAGCGTTTTGTTGAAAATTTTAACATCTGTGTTCATCAGAGATATTGGCTTGTAGTTTTGTTTTTTGTTGTCATTTCACTCTGGTTTTCATATCAGGGTAATGCTGGCCTCATAGAATGAGTTTGGAAGAATTCTCTCTTTTTTTTTGACCCATGCCCTGAAGAAAAAAGAATTTTCTCTAATTTTTTTGGAATAGTTTGAAAATAATTGGTATTATTTCTTTAAATGTTTGGTAGAATTTAGCAGTAAAACCATCAGGTCCTGGACTTTTCTTTGATGGAAAACTTTTTATTATTCAATCTTGTTACTTGTTATTGGTCTGTTCAGGCTTCTTCCTATTCTTAGATATTTTATTTAGATTTTACATATTTGTGCAATGGACCCCTTTGGCAGTCTGGTTAAGTTGATGGATATTCTCAGAAACATGTTATTAAATATATAACATGAAACAGAATTACAAAGAAATTCTTTATATTAAATGCATTTCAAAATGTTTTTAAAATTTTGTTAGTCTGTTCTCATTCTGCTAATAAAGACATACCCAAGATGTCTGGGTAATTTATTAAAAAAAAAAAAAAAGACGTTTAATAGACTCACAGTTCCACATAGCTGTGGAGGCCTCACAATCCTGACTGAAGGTGAATGAGGAGCAAAGTCACATCTTCCATGGCAGCAGGCAAGAGAGCATGTGCAGAGGAACGCCCCTTTATAAAACCATCAGATCTCACGAGATTTATTCACTATCATGAGAACGGCATGGGAAAACCCACCTCCATGATTCAATTATCTCCCACTGGGTCCCTCCCACGACAGATGGGGATTTTGGGAGCTACAGTTCAAGATAAGATTTGGGTGGGGACACAGCCAAACCATATCAAAAATCAAATTTGTGGTTTAACATATATATATATGTGTTTCTTTATTAACTCATTACATAATGAGATCCAGAAACAGCTCTAACCTCCACTCTCATTTTAAAGTGTGATGAACATAAAGAATTTTTGAAGACATCCATCAGAACCATAATGTGACATGAGAATATGTGTGATTTCTATTGGAGATAATGACATAGGTACTGCTAATATTGTACTTCATTATCTGTGTTCATAATTGAAGGAAACATTACATTTTCTATAAATAAAAATTTTTTTTTCTCATGTGAGGACACAACCCCCTGAATTCTCTATGTGGCCCCCAGGCTAAGAATCCTGAAGGACTGATCTCCTTACAGCAAAGGTCAAGGTGTGTGGGTTTCCTGCTCAAACTCTTTTTATGACTCATTCATTTAACAGTGATCGCTTACTGCCTACTGGAATAAATTCAAAGGCAGCCTGGCATTTAGAGATCTGTTTTTACCAATTAATTTTTTTCTGCCTTAAAACATTTACATAAATGATATTGCATATTCCATTTTTTGGCCACGTGTCTTTTTCATTCAAAATGTTTTTTCCTGAGATTTATCCATGTCGATATTTATAGATTTGGTTTTAAATAGGCTGCATAGTATTCTATTATTTAAATAAACTACAGTTCACTAATGCTTTTCCCTATTTGTGGATATTTTGATTGTTCTCATTTTTGCATTGTTTGCAAATGATGTTGTATTGGTTTCATTATTTTTATTTTTAAATGAATAAATGAAGTTTTTTAATTCTAATGCATTAAATATTGAGAACTAACCCTCATGCAAATAAACACTTTTGGGGTTCCTGAGAACTTCTATATTAAGCCAATTTCTACCCAAGCACAGATGGGCACACACTAAGCCCCTTTTAAGAATTGGACTCTGTCTGTGCCAGGGACCAAGCAGGCGTGGGCAGGTCCAATCAAAGCCCTTCAGTGGGATTTAGTTTATAAACAAGTGTCTCACATGTTCCCTGGGCACCAATTTTAATTGTAATTATTACTCTCCAGTTTTTATCACCTGATTTGGGGAAATGCAATTCTATACTCCTAGCTAGAATATGCCTAATTTCCTTCTCCACTTGGCTGGCTTCAATTGATCTCTTTCCACCTGGCTGGATTCCGGATTATTTTCATAGTTTTGTTGTCTGGCTCTTAGCCACAGTTCTACCGTCATTTTATTAACAGTCCTGTCTATGTTGTGCCTTCGTTTGCAATTACGGGTAATTTGATTCTTTATTTGTAACTTCTTGAGCAGAACACTTGGCTTATTACTTTTTAAATGTCTGTCTTTCATATACTCATCTAAGACGTTTACACCAAGTGCTGCTTTAGCTATGCTTAACAAATTTTCATATTTAATACTTTTGTTGTTATTCAGTCCTAAATATTTGATGATTTCTATTGTGATTTCTTTTTGAATTTTTTTATTTTAAACAATTTTTTTTAGACAGAGTTTCTCTCTGTTGCCCAGGATGGAGTGCAATGGTGCAATCTCTGCTCACTGCAACCTCTGCCTTCCAGGTTCAAGAGATTCTCCTGCCTCAGCCTCCCTAGTAGTTAGGATTACAGGCATCCGCCACCACTCCCGGCTAATTTTTTGTGTTTTTAGTAGAGAAGGAATTTCATCATGTTGGGCAGGCTGGTCTTCAACTCCTGACTTCAGGTGATCTGCCCACCTCGGCTTCCCAAAGTGCTGGGACTACAGGAATGAGCCACAGTGCCTGGGCATCTTGAATTATTTAAAAGCGATTTTTGTTTGTTTGTTTCCAAAAGTATAAGATTTGAGAACTACATTTTTATAACTGATATTGGGAGTTTTATTGTGCCATAGTTAGAAAACTTGGGGTTTGGGGTTTTGACATTTGGTAGTTCTTAAGACATCCTTTGTGATCATATTCTGGGTCAATTTTGTAGTTATTTTATTGAGCTTGAAAAGAATTTTTAATATTTAATTTAAAAATGTGTTTGTATGCAGAAAAATTCTGTTTTTTGGTGTACAGTTCTGTGAGTTTTCACAGATGCATAGAGTCATGTAACCACCACCCCACCACCACAAATAAGATACAGAACTTTTTTTTTTCTTTGCATTTTTTTTTTTTTTAGACAGAGTCTCATGCCTGTCACCCAGGCTGGAGTGTAGCGGCACGATCTTGGCTCACTGCAGCCTTGACTTCCGGGGCTCAGATGATTCTCCCACCTCAGACTCCAGAGTGGCTGGGACTACAGGTGCATGCTACCACACCTGGCTAATTTTTTTTTTTTTTTTGCCAGGTTGCCCAGGCTGGCAGAACATTTTCAATGCCCTCTCCCCCACCCAGATTCCCTTGTCCTGTTCTTTTGTAGTCAACCCCTTCTCTACCCTCCTGGAAACCACTGATCTGTTTTCTATTTCTTTAATTTTGACTCCTTCAGATAGTATATAAATGGAACGTATAATATGTGACCTTTTGAGTCTAGCTTCTTTCACTTGGCATAATGCATTTGAGATTCATTCGTGTTGTTGCATGTATCAACAATTCATTTCCTTTTTGTTTCTGAATGGTACTCGGTTTGTTTATCCATTCACCAGCTGAAGGACATTTGGATGGTTTTCAGTTACACTGTATGTTCCTAATTATTGGGAGTAGAATTCTAATTATGTTCACTATATGAAGCTTACTGGGTTGTTTATATTTTCTATAGGCAGAAAGTTCTTACCATTTGGATCCATCACTTTCTGGGAGATTTGTTATAACTTCCTACTATGATAATATATTTGTGGGTGTTTCCTTATAACTCCTGTGATGTTTTCTTTAAATATCAAAGCGTATTTTGTTAGACTTGTATAGGTACAGTATTGCTATATCTTCTTCGTGAACTATTCCTTTTATCATTAGCAATGCTCCTTTCACTACTAATAATGCTTTGATCTTAAGGTCCTTTTCATCAGACATAAATGCTGCTATGTCCTTTGTGCATGAGAGACATTCTCCACCCTTCCCTCCCTGCTCTGGCCCACAAACTGCGTCACCCAAGCTCTCTTGCCAACTGCCTTGCGGTTGGATTGCCAATGGGAGGCAGGAGATGGAAGGGGAGAGAAGAGAGGTTAATTACTTGTTGCCCCTCCCTGCCTGCTCTGAGCTGCACGGTCTGGCAGGAGGCCTGTTCCTCCATGACTGTGGCTCCCGACGAAAGCACTTCTCCAGAGTTCTAGCATTCCCTGAGCTCTGGCAAGACTGTTCTTCCCCTTGTCCCTTCTGGCCCGAGAGTGGCAACAGCTTCTCTCCGTTTCTCTTCCCTGTTTTATTTCCATAACCCCGCCTCCTTCTGTAGGTTGGTCCTAAAGTCTTTGGAACCATGTGATCTGATTCTACGGAGTCCCAGACTGATCCGCACGGTGGATTGTTTCATCCTTTCGCTCCTCCAGCCTTGCCGTGTCACTACTTTTATGTGCCTCAAGCTATTTCCAATTTTATGTTGAATTTGTGGTTACTGATATTTCATTTATTTTTCTAGCAACTTTTTTAGTGACTTGTATTTACTGCGCTTTATCTTTTTCTTTGCTTTCTTCCCTTCTTTCCTGCCTCCCATTGGAATTGATTTTGAGTTTTCTTTATTCATTAGTTTTGAAGGTGTACATTCTATTTGTATTCCTTTATTGGTTACCCTTTTTTAAACATGTATACTTGATTTAACAAAGGTTTAAAATGTATGCTTGATAAGGATAATCAATATCTCAATTTTACTCTCCAGCAACACGTGGTCTATGGAATGCACGGCGCTCTCCTTTCCTGTTTTCAGCTTTTGCTGCCATACTGTGGTAGTCTGCTGAGGCTGCCATAACTAATCACCACGGACTGGGTAGCTTAAACAAGAGGAATTTATGTCCTTAGAGCTCTAGAGGCGGAAGTCCAAGATTAAGGCGCCATCAGGGTTGGTTCTGGTGAGGCCTCTCTTCCTGGTGTACAGAAGACTGTCTTCTCACTGTGCCCCGCAGTAAGAGGCAAGAGATCTGTGTGTGTGTAGGGAGAGAAGGCAAGAGAGTTTCCTCTTTTTAGAAGGCTATGGTCTTTATCAGATTAGGAAACTACCCTTATACCCTCATTTAACCATACTCATCCCTCTAACGGCCCTATCTTCTTCAAATACAGTCTCATTGGGGATTATGGCATGAACACATAAATTTGGAGGATATACGACTTAGTTTATGACATCTCTGTATTTCTCTCTTTCTCTCCTTCTACCTCCAGCACTATAAGAGCATAAATACACCTGATATCCACCCGCAGTGATCTAAATGATCTGGAGATACTTTACTTTGTATTATTTTACTTTTTCAGAAGGAATCATTTATTTTTTAAATAAGCTTTCATTTTAGAATAATTTTAGTTTTACAGAAAATGGCTAAAATATGACAGAGAATTGCTGTATACTCTGTGCCTAGTTTTCCCTATTGTTGACATTACTATGGTACATTTATCACAATCAATAAATCAATATCAACATAACATTATTTATTAAAGTCTAGATTTATTCAGATTTCTTTAGTTTTTACCTAATGTCCTTCTTTGTCCCAGGAGCTTATTCAAGATACGACATCACATTTAATTGTCATATCCCGTCGGGCTCCTCTAGACTGTGTTAGTTTCTCAGATTTGCCTTGTTTTCGATGACCTTGACAAGTTTGAGAAACACTGGTCAGATATTTTGTAAAGTGTCCTTTAATTTGGGCTCATCTCTGTTTTTCTTATGGTTAGACAAGAGTTATGAGTTTTGGGAATAAAGACCACAGAGGTGAAGTGCCATTCTCCTCACATCATATCCAGCGCACATGCTACCAACATGACTTGTCACTGATGGTGCCGACCTCCATCCCTGGCTGAAGTAATGTTTATCAGGGTCCTTCACTGCAAAGTTAACCTTTCGCTCTCCTTTTCCAATCCATACTTTTCAGAGGGAAGTCCCACACTTAAGGTAGGGAATTATGAAGCATAATTCCCTAGCCTTGAGGGTAGAGTACCTACATAAGTTATTTAAAATTCTTCCATACAAGAGATTTATTGTTACATTCAGTTGTTATGTTTGCCAATCTCTTTGCTTTCTATTGCTTCTTTTAAAATTTTTTTATTATGGACATTTTTAACAATATGCAAAAATAAAGAAAATAGTGTAGTATTATCTAGCTATTCTCCGATAATTCTCCAAAGCTATTCTACTGCAATTAACACATTGTCAATCTTGTTTCTTTTATACTCCCCTAGCCAGCATTTTTTTTTTTTTTTTGCAGCATTTAAAAGCAAATCTCAGATATCCTGTCATTTCACTAGTAAATTGACAAGAACATTAAAAAACAACTTCCATTCCCTCCACATAACAGAGTTAACAGTAATAGTATCATACGGCCGGGTGCAGTGGCTCACACCAATAATCCCAGCACAGGAGGCCAAGACAGGCGGATCACTTGAGGTCAGAAGTTCAAGACTGGCCGGGCGCGGTGGCTCATGCCTGTAATCCCAGCACTTTGGGAGGCCGAGGCGGGTGGATCACGAGGTCAAGAGATCGAGACCATCCTGGTCAACATGGTGAAACCCCGTCTCTACTAAAAATACAAAAAATTAGCTGGGCACGGTGGCACGTGCCTGTAATCCCAGCTACTCAGGAGGCTGAGGCAGGAGAATTGCCTGAACCCAGGAGGCGGAGGTTGCGGTGAGCCGAGATCACGCCATTGCACTCCAGCCTGGATAACAAGAGCGAAACTCCGTCTCAAAAAAAAAAAAAAAAAAAAAAAAAAAAAGAAGTTCAAGACCAGCCTGACTAACATGATGAAACCCCGTCTCTACTAAAAATACTAAAATTAGCCAGGCATGGTGGCATGTGCCTGTAGTCCCAGCTACTCAGGAGGCTGAGGTAGGAGAATTGCTTGAATAGGGAGACAGAGGTTATAGTGAGCTGAGATCACACTCCAGCCTGGGCAACAGAGACTCTGTCTCAAACAAAACAAAACAGTAATAGTATCATATAATAGTTATCTTTTTATAGTTGGGTTTGTGTGAATCAGAATCTGAACAATGTTCCTATGTTCCATATAATTGTTATATCTCCTAAGTGTTTCTTAAAATTCTATTAGCAGTCCCTCCCTACTGTTTTCTCCTTGTACATGTGATTGATTTACTAGACAAACTCGGCCATCGGTCTTCAAGACTGTCCCACGTTCTGGATTCGGCAGATTACTTTCTTGTGGTATCATCCTCCTGTAAGTTAATGGTTACATCTAGAAGCTTGTTTGGACTCAAGTTCACTTGTTTTGCGGAATAATTCTTTATAAGTGGTTATGTAGACTTACTCTTTATTATACTATGTCACAGGTGAATAATCTCTGGTTGTCCTCCTGTTTTTAGAAATGCAACGACTGGGCAGTGGGTTCAAGTGTCAGCCTGATTCTTCCGTCATACAGACGCCCCATGAGCCACTAACTTCACGGTTCCAGTGACCTTTGACGATGATTTCTGAGATCACTATTTCATCGGGGATTACAAAATGGTTTGCTGCTAATCCTATGATTTCAAGGATTTATTGGCTGAATTTTTCTTTATAAACAAGAACTTTCTCTCATCAACTATTTGGTTACCCTGAAATATCTTTTATGCAGGTGAGGAAGGATATATGAGTATTGCTTTTTACCTCTCTACTTGTCTATTTATCTACTTTTATTCTCCCCTAGCCAGCATTTTTTTTTTTTTTTTGCAGCATTTAGAAGCAAATCTCAGATATCCTGTCATCTCATTGGTGAACTGTGCTTCCATCATTTGCAGTCTTATTCATTCTTACTGTTCGAATTGTTCTATATTAGGCCGGTGGCAGTCTCTTCAAGTGGGTTCTTACACCCTTTTGACGTATCTCCATTAGTGTGTTAAACATCTATTGCTGTGTAACACAACTACTTCAAAACATGACAGTATTTCTCTCTCGATGTTTATGTCTCCCAGTTTCCATGGGTCAGGAATTTGGGAGTGGTTTAGCTGGGCAGTTATGCTCAGGGTCTCTTGAGGTTGCAACCAAAAAGTTGATTGGTACTGAAGTCATTTGAAGGCTTGATTGGGGCTGGAAGATCTACCTCTAAGTTGGCTCACTCACATGTTAGCAAGTTGGTGCTGGCTCTTCACAGGGCTGCTTGAGTATCCTCATAGTACATACAGTAATTTGCTTCCTCCAGAGTGAGCAGTGAAAGAAAAACGGTAGAAGCAATAATATCCTTCATGGTTTAGTTTTGGAAGTCACATACCCACTTCTGCCATATTCTGTTGGCCACACAGACCCACCATGATTTACTATGGGAGGGAGCTACACAAGTCTGTTGACGCTGGGAGGTGACCATCCCTGGGGGCTGTACCGGAGGCTAGCTACCACACAGAGCTTCTTTCCTTTCAGGCTGATCAAACGTCCCAAGTTCATCAGCTTCCCTTCTGCCCCAGACTTGAAATTAGTCATTTCTCTAAGAAGCTCTGGTTGGCTTTTAGTGAGACAGGCTTTAGAGACCTCAGTCTCACCATTGCTGCCTGCAGACCATTTCCTTCCTTCAGAATTCGGTATCTTTCTTCAAGAAACACTTCCTTCAGTACTTATTCTACTGTAGGAATGGCATGAACCATGAGTCCTTATCCTAAAATACCATTCTATGATTGGTTTCTGAGGTGTCAACTTGGCTAGACTGAACTATGATCCCCAGAATCTCCTTTACGGTATGTTTCCAGTTACAGTGGGCTGCAAGGAATATTCTCCCCCAGAGCTGGAGGGTGGAAGAGAGAGTAGCCATGCTGTAGAATACACAGCTTCCCTCAACTATTCAAGTAAACTAACTTAGGTACTGCTGTGAAGACGTCATTTGGAAGGCCATTCCCTTCGTGGGAGACTCCAAACAGTTATGGGTCTGCGATGGCTCCTGCTTCTCCCTGGATCTTCATTTCCTGATTGTTGTCTGTAGACAATAAGCTTCAGCACCTGCCCATGAAGTTCCAGCCTGTTTGTGATCTTCCCAGCCCTCACAGTTGCACAAACCAATTATTTCTGACTCTCTCTCTCTCTCCCTCCCTCTCTCTCTCTCTCTTCCCCTGCCTCCCTCCCTCTCTCTCTCATCTCCTACTGGTTCTCCTCATCTGGTTCAACCCCAACTGGTACATTTTATTTTATTCTCACTCTTGACTAAGAATCTCGCTGGAATAGGATTCAACACTGGCAGTTACTCTCCTTGAGCACTTTGAAGATATTGAATTGTCTTTTGGCATTTATCTGGTGCGGATAATAGGTGCTATCAGCTGAACTGCAGTTCCGTTTGAGAGCATCTGTTTTCTTTTTGGATGTCTTTGAAGTTTTCTCATTGTTTTTTATCTCTCCTTTCACTATAATGGATTAATAAATTGTTTTATTTCCCCCTTTGGATTCTGCATAATCCTTTTATCTGAAAATTTATACCTTAACTTTGAAAACTTCTCAGATTTCATCTCCAAAAATATTGCCTCTGCTACCTAGGTGTGTCTTTTTCGTAAAATGAGTTTTTGCTTTTGGATATATACCCAGCAATGGGATTGCTGGGTCAAATGGTAGTTCTATTTTAGTTCTTCGAGAAATCTCCAAACAACTTTACACTGTGGCTGAATACATTTACATTCCCACCAACAGTGTAGAAGCATTCCTCTTTCTCCACAGTCTTGCCAGCATCAGTTGTTATTTGACTTTTGAATAATAGCTATCCTGACTGGTGTAAGATAGTATAGATTTGCATTTCTCTAATGATTAGTGATGATCAGCATTTTCTCATGTTTGTTGGCCATTTGTATGTCTTTTTTTGAGAAGTGTCTGCTCATGTCTTTTGTCCATTTTAAAATGGGGTTACTTGCTTCTTGCTTGTTCAATTATTTAAGTTCCTTACAGATTCTGGATATTAGACCTTTGTCTGATGTATAGTTTGTGACTATTTTCTCCCATTTTATAAGTTGTCTATTTACTCTACTGATAGTTTCTTTTGCTGTGCAGAAGCTCTTTAGTTAATTAGGTCCTACTTGTCAATTTTTGTTTTTGTTGCAATTGCTTTTGAGGACTTAGTCATAAATTATTTCCCAAGGCCCATTTCCAGAATGATGTTTCCTAGGTTTTCTTTTAGGATTCTTGCAGTTTGAGGCTTACATTTAAGTCTCTAATCTATTTTGAGTTAATTTATATATATAGTGAAAGGTAGGGGTCCAGTTTATCCTTTTGCATATGGCTAGAGAGCTATCCTAGCACCATTTGTTGAATAGAGAGTCCTTTCTCCATTGTTTATTTTTGTCAATTTTGTTAAAGATCAGATGGCTGTAGGTGTGTGACTTTGTTTTTGGATTCTCTATTCTGTTCCGTTGGTCTATGTGTCTGGGTGTCTGGTTTTGTACCAGTACCATGCTGATTTGGTTATTATAGTTTTATAGTATAGTTTGAAGTAAGGTTGTGTGATGTCCCCAGCTTTGTTCTTTTTGCTTGGAATTGCTTTTGCTATTTGAGTTCTTTTTGTTTGTTTGTTTGTTTGTTCCATATGAATTTTAGCACAGTTTTCCCCCCAATTCTTCAAAATTCTCTTTAGTGAGATTTTTCATTTTTACCAAAAATGATGTTGGTAGCTTGATAGGAATGGAATTAGATTTGTAGATTGCTTTGAGCAGTATGGACATTTAAATGATATTAATTCTTCCAATCCATAAGCACGGAATGTTTTTCCATTTGTTGGTGTGATCTATGATTTCTTTCAGCAGTGTTTTGTAGTTCTCCTTGTAGAGATCTTTCACCTCCTTGGTTAGGTGCATTCCTAGGTATTTTATGTTTCTGAGGCTATTGTAAATGGAATTGCATTCTTGATCTGGCTGTTGGATGGAATATTATTGGTGTATAGAAATGCTACTGATTTTTGTACATTGACTTTGTATAAGTTTGCTAAAACTATCAGTTCTAATAGAGTTTTTGGTAGAGTCCTTAGAGTTTCTTAAGTATGGAATCATGTCATCAGGGAAGAGAAATAATTTGACTTCCTCTTTTCCTATTTGGATGCCTTCTATTTCTTTCTCTTGCCTGATTGCTTGGGCTAGACTTCCAGAATTATGTTGAATAGGAGTGAGAGGGGGCATCCTTGTTTTGTTTCAGTTCTCAAGAGGAATGCTTCCAGTTTTTGCCTGCCCAGTATGATGTTGGCTGTGTGTTTGCCATAGATGGCTCTTATTATTTTGAGGTATGTTCTTTCAATGCCTAGTTTTTACCATGAAGGGATACTTGATTTTATCAAAAGCGTTTTCTGTGTCTATTGAGATGATACTATGGTGATATGATCTGGCTCTGTGTCCTTACTCAAATCATCTCGAATTGTAACCCCCACATGTAAGTGAGGGGCGCTGGTGGGAGGTGATTGGATCATGGGGGCGGGTTTCCCCCCTGCTGTTCTCGGGATAGTGAGTGAGTTCTCACAAGATCTGATGGTGTTAAAGTGTGGCACTTCTTCCCTTGCTCACTCTCTCTCCTGCTTCACCTTGGAAAGATGTGCCTTGCTTCCCTTTAGCTTCTGCCATGATTGTAAGTTTCCTGAGGCCTCCCCCACCATGTGGAACTGAGTCAGTTAAACTTTTTGCTTTATAAATTACTCAGTCTCAGGTAGTTCTTTACAGCAGTGTGAAAACGAACTAACACACATGTCTTCTGTTTTTAATTCTGTTTATGTGGTGAATCACATCTATTAAATTGCCTATGTTGAGCCAAATGTTTATCCTAGGACTGAAGCTGATTGTTTATAGTGAATTAACTAACTTTTTGATATGCTGTTGAATTTGGTTTGCTAGTGTTTTGTTGAGGATTTTTGTGTCTATGTTTATCAGGGATATTGATCTGTAGTTTTTTGTTATTGTTGTTTTGTGTCTTTGCCTAGTTTTGATATCAGGATGATGCTGGCTTCATAGAATGAGTTAGGGAGGAGTTCCTAATTCTCAATTTTTTGAAATAATTTCAGTAGTTTTAGTACCAGTTCTTCTTTGTATGTCTGGTAGAATTTACCTGTGAATCCATTTGGTCTGGGCCTATTTGGTTTGGTAGGTTTCTTATTACTGATTGGGTTTCAGAATTCAATATTGGTCTTTTCAGTGTTTCAATTTCTTCCTGATTCAATCTTGGGAGATTGTATGTTTCCAGGAATTCATCCATTTCCTCCAGATTTTCTAGTCTGTGTGTGTAGAGACATTCATAATAGTCTCTGAGGATCTTTATGTTTCTGAGGAAATCAATTGTAATGTTACCTTTGCTGTTTCCGATTGTGCTTATTTGGACCTTTCATTTTTTTATGTAGTGAGTGTCTATCAATATGTTTATCCTTACAAAAAACCAACTCTTAGTTTTGTTGATTCTTAATATAATTTTCTGGGTCTCACCTTTTTTCAATTCAGCTCTGGTTTATTTTTGTTATTTCTTTTCTTCTCCTAGCTTTGGGCTTAATTTGTTCTTGTTTTTCTAGTTACTCTAGGTGTGATGTTAGATTGTTAATTTGAGATCTTCCTAACTTTTTGAGGTAGGCATTTAGTGCTACAAACTTTCCTCTTAACACTGCTTTTGCTGCATCCCAGAGATTTTGTTATGTTGTGCCTCTGTTTTCATTTATTTTAAAGATTTTTAAAAATTTTTTCCCTTGATTTTGTTCACCTAAAAGTGACTTGGGAGCAAGTTGTTTAATTTCCATTTAATTTTGTGTTTTGAGAGATCTTCTTGGTATTGATTTCTGTTTTCGTTCCACAGTGATCCAGTATGGTTGATATGATTTTGATTTTTTTGAATTTATTAAAACTTGCTTTATGTTCAAGCATGTGGTAAATCTTAGAGTATGCTCCATGTGCAGATGAAAAGAATATATATTCTGTGGTTGACAGGTGGAATATTCTGTAGATGTCCCTTAGGACCAATAGGTCAAGTGTTGAATTTAAGTCCAGAATTTCTTTGTTAGTTTTCTGCCTTGATGATCTGTCTAATGCTGTCAGTGAAGTGCTGAAGTCCCCCACTATTATTGTGTGGCTGTCTAAGTCTTTCCATAGAGATGGAAATACTTGTTTTGTGAATCTGGCTACTCTAATGTGGGTGCATATATATTTAGGATAGTTAAGTCTTCTTGTTGAATTGAATCTTTTACCATTATGTAATGCCCTTTTGGTCCTTTTTTATACTGTTGTTGGTTTAAAGTCTGCTTTATCTGATATAATAATAGCAACCCCCATTCTGTTTTCTGTTTACATGGTAGATTTTTCTCCAACCTTTGATTTTGAGCCTACAGGTGTCATTATGTGTAAGATGGGTCTCTTGAAGATAGCAGACAGATAGGTCTTGTTTGTTTTTATCCAACTTGCCATTCTCTGCCTTTCAAGTGGGAGCAATGATGCTATTTACATATTTCAAGGTTAATATCGATATGTGGGGTTTGATTCTGTTGTGGAGCTGTTAGCTGGTGCTTTGCAGTATCTACTGTGTGGTTTCTTTCTAGGGTCTGCAGGCTGTATGCTTCAGTGTGCTTTTGTGGTAGCAGGTGCTATTCTTTTGTTTCCATGTTTAGGACTCCCTTAAGAATCTCTTGGGCTGGTATAGTGGTAATAACCACTTGCCTTACCTTACCTTAGCACCTGTTTGTCTGGAAAATATTTTATTTCTCATCTGCTTATAATGCTTAGTTTGGCAGGATATGAAATTCTTGGTTGGTGCCTGTTGCTGAACTCTGTACGAATGGGATTGCACAGTGTGTATTCTTGGGCTAGTGTAGCTTCTTAGTTTACGTTTACGGGGCATGTGCATGTTAGTGCAGGCTTGCATGCTGCTGAGTCTTGCTTGCCCTTTTTGGTGACACGTTGAATACAAAACCAGAAATAAACAGCATGCACTGTGAATAGACGTGCTGAGTCATGAACGTTCTACAATCTCTAATTGCAAGGTTAAGGGTAAGATGACATCTTGAGTGAATTGGCTACATTTACACTTATTTCACACACAAAAATGGAAATAATCCCTTGGTAAACTTTGTTTAATAACTTCCATTCTTTAATCACATTGGATGCTTATTTGAAGGCAAAATAAACTCTGTTAGGGCAGCACTGTCTAGGTAGCTGCTATATCCCATTTTTTCCAGCATGCAGGCTGTAGTGGGTATTGCAGCCTCAAGCTTTTCAAGGATGAAGGCCATCTCCTGTTGCTCCTGTCTCATCATAGTGCTGTTCTGCCAGAAACACACCCAAAAGAAAATGAGAACTGCTCACTACTGGTCTCAAACTGGACAGAAGTCTCTCTTTTCCTCTTTCTTTTCTTTTCTCTTTCATTATTGTGACCATAAGCATTGGTACAGACAGAAAAGATAAATGCTGCCTGTCCCACAGGCTGTTTATCCTTCATGTCCTAAGCAGTGTGACTAGGTGGCACAAGCTCAGGCATAGTCATTCACTAGTTGTGTGACTTGGGCAGGTGACTCACCCTTTCTGTGCCTCTATCTCCTCATCTGTGGAATGAGGATAGGAACAGCACGTGTGTCACAGCATTGCTGTGAAGAGTAAATGAGCAACACATTTACATACTCATATAAAGCACCTAAATCAATGCCTGCATGTAATAACCTTTCAGTAAATATAATACAAACTATTATAATTATAGGAACAATGCTTACGGCCTATGAGTTCTTCATGCAAATACTTGAGACTTGAAAACATTGACTTTAAAATATCAAAGGAAAACCTCAGAGTGAAATAAATATTAAAATAAGCTTTACTGCGGAGATATTTACTACCCATGAATATTCCCAGACTTTCCCACATTTTCCCTTGCCATTAGACAAGGCCTGAGGCTGGTTCAGGCCTTTGGGTGTGACTGGAAGTGGCTCTTGTCTCTTCTACCACGAAACATTGAAAAGTCAATGCAGGACTCTCCATCTTACTCCTTCCCAGTTGTGGATACTGGAGAGGTCGTATGTACTCATTGGTGAACCTACAAGACAGTGATGCCTTCTGAAGTCCGGGTTCCCAGTGACCATATTTATGAAGCAGAGCTCCTCTAAACTGCAATGCACATGTAGTAAGCCAGAAATAAACTTGCATTACACGAAGCCGCTAAGATTTGGGGGATTGTTTGTTCCCTCGGCGTAGTCTAGACTAACCTGACAAATTAGCTTACGTGTCTACCTAACATAACATGCCAGCTATTTAATTATACTCAACTCAATTCAACCCGACTCTTCCTTAGTTGGATATAAATTATATAGAATAAAGGCTCCACAAGAGTAAGGATCTTAGCAAGGGTAAGGGTCTTAGTTTTGTTCAATGATGTATGCCGACTTCTTACAACAGTGCCTGCCTGGGACAATATTATTTGTGATATAAGTGCATTTAAAAAGTTTTGATAAGACTCTGAGTGGGGAGAATGCTGAAGATATACAAAGGTCTTAAAATAGCTCAGATGGGTTTAGATACAGTCAGGAATGCTAGCTATGTTACATGTTGATAAGAGAGAACTCCAATTCTTTAGGTCCATCCTATACCCAGCTGATGAAAAGAAGATAAAATTCACAGATGGATGAAACACATTTCATCCTTAAGGACTTTCTTGTGTTCTTTCATTTCTAAATTCCTCTGCTATTACTCTTTACAGGTAATAGAGAAGAGAACAGAGCAATATGTATTCCTTTGAATAGTGTTACTTAAAAATTACTCCAGAGCAATGTCAAAAGATGTGATATGTAGGCTGCTAGCCTACACTTCCAACTTAAGTTTTTAGTTTTAATTGTGAAGTATAATGTTTTTAAATATAGCAATTTCAAGCTCTAGAACCATCACACTAAGATGGCAATGGCAATTATGCTGACAGCTGCAGATATTAGCATGAACTCAATACCAAAAATAAATCAGACCATGAATAATGGAAATAAAAGAAAATTGGCAGTTTTAAGAAGTTACCAAAACAGCAGAGAAAACAGAGGGAAGAAATTATCAAAGAAGTAGAACAAAAATTTCCAGAGTTGGAGAAAAGAAATGTCCAGATTAGGCCGGGTGTGGTGGCTCACGCCTGCAATCCCAGGACTTCGGGAGGCCGAGGTGGACAGATCACAAGGTCAGGAGTTCAAGACCAGCCTGGGCAACACAGTGAAACCTCGTCTCTACTAAAATACAGAAAATTAGCCAGGCATGGTGGTAGGTGCCTGTAATCCCAGCTACTTGGGAGGCTAAGGCAAGAGAATCGCTTGAACCCGGGAGGTGGAGGTTGCAGTGAGCCGAGATTGTGCCATTGCACTCCCACCTGGGTGACAGAGTGAGACTCCATCTCCAAAAAAACAAAAAAGTAAAAATGAAATAAATGTCCAGATTAAAAGTGCTAAATAAAAACATGCCATTGTGAATTTTTAAACCATTGATGATGGAGAAAAGGGAGAGGAGGAAGGGAAAATGAGACAGGGAGAGGGCAGTGAGAGAGAGAAAGAGAAAAGGTAACTTACAAGGAATGGAAATGAAATTAGCATAGACTTCTTAATAATAACACTGACTACTAGAAGATGGTGAAATGTTGCTTTAAGATTCCCTCCTACGACCAAATAAAATGATGATAATAACAAATAATTCCAATATACAAACAATAGTTACTATCTATTGACTATTTTATCAAGTGTCAGGAACTGGGTTAAATTCATCACATTGATCTTATTTAATGCTCACAACAAATTTATAAGGTAACATTATGATTCCCATTTTACTTATGGGAAGAAGTGAGAGGATTCCCATTTTACATATGGGAAGAAGTGAGATGTGAAAAGATTAAGTAACTTGTAAAAGGTCAACTTTGGAGGCAAAATGTGACAGTTTCCAAAAATTACAAAAATACAATAATTATGCAGTGAGACGTTAGTGTCATAGCTAGAATACAGAGTAAGAGAGTAAAAAGAAGAAAAGGACAAAAAAGAGAGAATGTCACAAAGGTGACTACATTTAAGGTGTAGAAGAACTATAATCAGAGATGGAAAGAAACTGTTGATTAATTGTTAGTTCTGTTTCGCTCCTATCTTACGTGAGCCAGATTGTCAAGTCTTTGACATTTGGGAACACGTCTGATACTTGGCATCCACTGTGATGCTGGGCATATAAACACACACTTGTCTGCTGGTACACAAGCTCGCTTCGTTAAAGCGTGTTTTGGTGCTGAATGAAGCTTATTTATACCTTCACTCTCACTTTGTAAAGAGAGGGAGTTCAAGAAAAGAATAGTGAGGGCGTTTTGGCAGCCCTGGAGAGGAGGGCGTGTCCCTTGGGGAAACAATTTAATTTACCTTTTTCCAAGTAGAACTGTACGGGTAACAGTGTTGCAGTGAAAAGTTAGTGTGACCAAAGGAGGCTGTTAAGAAGGGAGTGAGTAAACTTGCCTGCTGTAGTTGATAACCAGAGCTGATAATTTCAGGATAACCAGAATTCTCAAAAAAAATTCTGGGGGAAATGTGATGTATGCATTTGAGCATTTGAGAAAATTGGACATGTAACAGATCTATTGAATCACTTGAGAAAAAAATCACAGAAAATTAAGCAAATAAAAACAGAGGGAAAGTAGAAACCTGTAAGAGGAAGGAAGAAAATTGTAGACCAACTTGACTCACCGGTATATAACACTTAACGTTGGCTATTTGTTAAACTAAAAACTGTGATACAACCAGATCGCAAAGAAGACACAGGGGAAGCTAGTTGTCATGATGTATAAAAGGATTAAACTTTCCAATGCTGTAATTGGAAATTAACAGACACTCTCTCAAGCTGACAAATTTGGAAGTAGCAATAAGAGCATCCTACCTGGAAATGTGAGGCTAAGAATGAGAAGCAGGTGAAAGAGTTGGAAGTAGGCGCCTCTAAAGAAGTAGGGAAATAGTGATAGGTGGGGCAGAGAACTGTCTTTTAATACTATTGATTTTTAAGTAACGTGCCTGTATTGTTTTATTATTAATTTTTTCCAATAGAAAATGTTTTTACATGTTTCAAAATTTAAGTGGTATAATAAAAATTCGGCCTTATTTGCTGTTTCCTGCCACCTGGTTTCCCTCTGTAAAAGCAACCAACAGGTTTTTGGTTGTATTGTGTATTGCTCCAAGGATAAAACGTGATAGTAATAAAAACTCATCTTTGGCATATGGGTGAATAAAATAATAAAAAAGATGATTGATTTATATTGTTTTATAAAAATAAATAGTTTCCAAAAAGTTGAAGCAAAAAGGAAATCTGCTGAGACACAGTTCTTACAGTCTGATAAAATAAATTCACTCTCAATACAATGAAGCAATTCCTGTGGAAAGTTAATAGAATGTCATGATTCCTGGAACCATTGATCCATATCACTGTTGAATAAAAGTTTTTCTGGAAAAAATAATTATATCATTAAATTAAAAATCAAGAAATTTGCAATTCTTATAACTCCCCTTTCTTTCTCAGAAGTGCAAGTCCCAGATTTTAATTTTCTTGTATTTGCTGTCAATTTTAGAATGGAAGTATGCTGGCTACAAGCCAAATCGTGTGCCCTTAAATGTGATAAAAGACCCTTCTTCTGGAGCTAATGGGATTTTGGCTGCTGGTTTAACTAAAAGTCAATTACAGATACTGATAAAGATGAGAGGAAATTTTGGGCAGCTTAGCTTGTTATTAATCACCGTGTGTTTCATATAGTACTGAGTAAACACTTTCCCTCAAGACTCAGGATTCATTCTCAAGCATGATACTTAGTGGATAGAGGAGTCCAAGGAAAGGAGTGAGGAGAAGAAGAAGAACAGCATCTCGAATGCCCAGTTTTATTGCAGAGAGAGGCATGAGAAGTCCAGTCCCTATAACTCCACGATGGCCATGTCATTTGCCATGTTCATCACAAAGGAGGTTCCACGTAGTCTGTAAAGGTCTGCTATGGTGTCTACCATGTGCCAGTGCTGGGCTATGCTCAGGAACTATAAAGAGGATGAGTAAGGCAGACAGGGAAGTTGCCCGTTATTATTTTTTGTGATGCCAGCTAACTGGAGAACTTGATGGCATCATACCCTCTGGAGCTGGAAGCTTTCCTAGAAGTGATCTTTCCTACTGGGGCCCAGTGAAATTTAGCAACTGGCCCAGAGCTTCGCCAGTATTTATAGAACTGAGATAAAAATCACCTTTCGGCCGGGCGCGGTGGCTCACGCCTCTAATCCCAGCACTTTGGGAGGCCGAGACAGGTGGATCACGAGATCAAGAGATCGAGACCATCCTGGTCAACATGGTGAAACCCCGTCTCTACTAAAAATACAAAAAATTAGCTGGGCACGGTGGCACGTGCCTGTAATCCCAGCTACTCAGGAAGCTGAGGCAGGAGAATTGCCTGAACCCAGGAGGCGGAGGTTGCGGTGAGCCGAGATCGTGCCATTGCACTCCAGCCTGGGTAACAAGAGCGAAACTCCGTCTCCAAAAAAGTAAAATTAAAAAAAAAATCAGCTTTCAACCTGCTTGTGGTCCATGCGATCGATTATTAAAGGTGTAAAACAGCCGTAGACACTGATGTTCTACAACTCTTTTTATAGTTAACACAACAACGACAAAGACTTCATAGTAAGGCTCTGGAAATGTGATCAAATGGGCTCCTTGACTATTTCCAACCGAGCAACGGGAAGAGAGAAGGAAACCAGGAGGGTCTGGGGGGATTCCTATGGGACAATTTCCTTTCTTTGTCAGAGAAGAAAATTGCCCCTGTAGGAATCCCCTCAACCCTCCTGCCCAACAGCACGGCCTATGTGAGTGGACATGCTTGGAGGAGACCACAGCAATAAAACCCTCAGGAAGGAATGGATGGATAATGGAAACTGCAAGGGGAGAAATCAGGATGTGCAATAACCAGAAATTAAGTCAAGTCCCCAGTGACATCCGTAGACAAGGTGGGAAAAAGAAGGGGACGTATGTGGACTGAGGGGCGGGAGAACTGCAGCCTGCCGTGCGCTGAGGAGCAACTCCACAGGAACTGCTGTCCTCACAGGTTTCTGAGAGAACAAAAAGCAGAGTCCTCAAGTGAGAAGTATAGAGTTTGACAGGCTCAGGACAAAGACTGGCAGCCTTTTTCTATCCTGTCAAAAGCTTCTGGTCCAGAGGGAATAAAGCAATCAGGCATCTTTAAAAAGTAAATGGTAACTAAATTACACTTTTGAAACAGAAAATAAAATACATCTCACACAATTTTTAGAAGAATTAGGAACCTGAAATATTAAAACATGTAATTGATAGAATATATTCATTAGCTCTGTAGTGATGCTAATTCGGTTGCAGGGATCAAGGTAGAGGTGAGGAAATGATAGGAGGAGGAAGAAATCTGAAGGGAAGAGAAGGGCTCAGGAAGAAATAAACAGAAGGAAAAAGTGGTGGGCAGAGACAAAAAGAGAAAGAAAAGCAATGACAAAAAAAAAGACATGCTGACATGCTTGAGAGAGACAAGTGAAATTTCAAAGGAATAATATGATGATATATATTTTTGGAGATGGAGTTTCTCTCTGTCACCCAAGCTGGAGTGCAATGGCACAATCTTGGCTTCAAGAATCCTCCTGGATTCAAGCTGTCCTTCTGCCTCAGCCTCCCGAGTAGCTGGGATTACAGCACGAGCCACCATGCCCGGCTAATTTTTGTATTTTTTGTAGAGATGGGGTTTTGCCATGTTGACCAGGCTGGTCTCGAACCCTTGACCTCAGATGGTCCACCTGCCTTGGCCTTTCAAAGTGCTGGGATTACAGGCATGAGCCACCATGCCCAGCCTGGAATAACAAGATGATCTTTTTGTCTGCCATTAACCCTACCTCTTCCATCCCCAACACCTGTAGAGTCCAGGGTTCCTGGTTCTCTCATTCAGATGAATCAAGCCCCCCAGCTCAGCACCCACCCCCACCTCACAGGAGATCATCACAATCTCTATCTTCTTTAGCTGGTTCCCACCTCCCCAGACTTCTACTGTACATCTTTAGAACCTCTTGTACCTACAGAATATTGTAAAACTATGCATCTTTCACACGTTGTTAAGTTGTTTACTTTTTCATCTTGAGATTAAATAATTGCAAAAGATATAATTTCAGTGTACACATAGTACACGTGAGCCTTAAATATGTTTTTGTCGAAACATTATGGCTGCAGGTTTTGCTTATCTAATTTATGGAAATATCTGCCATACAATCTAATTGGCAATGCCAGTCCTAATGGTCCAAACTATCCATCAAATCAGGCTTGCTTATTCTCAGAGGAAGTCTGACTGCATTTTAAAAATAAAATAAATATGCTATATCTGCTTCTTGACAGCCACCTCACTGTACAGAAAAGGTAGGGCCACAGCCTCCCTCAGGAGCAATGCGTCTTCTGCTTGTCATTTTTTTGGATGTCCCAGAGGTGTTGATGTCCCAAGACAATTCCCTTTGGAAACTCTGGGGTGTGTGAAACATGAGTCTTTTCTTGGTACAAGGGCAGAAGGAGAAATAGAAGATCACGAGCACCTTCTCAGACAGATTCATTTAGGAAAGGGTACACAAGGATGTTGAGGATGTGGAATCCTGTCTGTTCTCACAAAGCCGTTGGCTCGCCCGGGAGCATGAGTGCCGGGTTGAAGACGGCCATCTGCTGCCCCACTGAGCTGCATGTTCTCTTCTTCTTTGGCCTTGATGCAGCTCCCATTCTTCTCAACTTGCCCAAACCCCGTGTATGTCTCCTGCCTCAATCACATCTGGGAATATTCTCCTTGCCTCCTTGCCTTTAAACTCTGCTTTCCCCCTCATGTCTATAGTCCTCCCAAGAAGCGACTTGACTTTCTCACAATCCAGGGTGGGGAAGTGATTATTACGGTGTCACCCCACCCTTCTGTTAAAACCTCTGCTCTGTTGCTAGTGGGAATACAATCTGGCACAATCTCTATGAAGGACATTTTGTTCATATTTACCAAATTTGCAAACGCATATACCTCTACCAAAAAATTCTACTTCCCTGGATTTATCCTCATGAGGAGCTTATGGCCAACTACAGGGTTAGAGGGTACAGTCTTCACACAAGATGATCATCATTTCTGACACAAATTTTTTTTATTGCATTTGGGTTTTGGGGTACATATGAAGAACATGCAAAATTGTTGCATAGGTGCATATGTGGCAGTGTGATTTGCTGCCTTCCTCCCCTTCATCTATATCTGGTGTTTCTCCCCATCTCCCCACCGCCTGCTGTCCCTCCCCTATTTCCCCCCAACAGACCCCAGTGTATAGTGCTCCCCTCCCTGTTCTGACACAAATTTTGAGGGGTCCTACCCTCAGGTTTGATAATTCACTAAAGCGCTCATAGAACTCACTGAAACCTGTTATACTTGATGATGATGGCTTATTACAGGGAAAGGATAGAGCTTAAGATGAGACAAAGGAAGAGAAGTATAGGACAGAATCCAGGAAGGCTCTAAATTCAAGCTTTTGTTGTCCTCTCCCCATGGAGTCAGCATGTGTTACTGTCCCAGTGTCAATGTGTGACAATGCACATGTGTATTGCTAACCAGGGAGGCTTACCCAAGCTTCAGTGTTCAGAGTTTTTACTCAGGCTCCATTATATACGTGTAACTTATTATTTGGATTCCCCACATGATTGAATGATACACATGACCCAGACTCTCTACCCCGAGTCACATGGTCTTTCTGACATGGCCAACCTTGACACTAAGGCTGCTGGATATAAATAACTCTGCCCTAAGATCTGGTGTGGCTAGTCTCCACCTTAAACAAAGATCCTCCTATCAAGTATGACATAAATTACCTTTTAGAAGCCAAAGGCAAAAGTCAGAACTTCTTTTTGGGCAAGATCAAATTATTTACTACACAATCCTGCATATACATTCACACATGTACAAAATGATAAACACATAAAGCTTATTAAGTGCCGCATTGTCTTAGCAAAAGTTTTGAAACAACCCATCTCACAGCAGAGTAATAGTTGCACAAATCTATATTTATCAAAAGTGATCATTTTTTGGCCAGAAAAAAAGAATGATGGATCTCGTTATGCACTGATATAGAACGATATTTTGCTAAGGAGAACTAGTGTTTATTACCATTGTGTGAAAAATATACAGATTTACAAATTTGCTTGCAAATGCATAGACTGGCTCCAGAAGGATAACCGAGAAACTAATAATATTGTTTGTCCCTTGAGAGGGCAGCTGAGTCACCGGGCGACGGGCTAGGAGAAAGATTTTTCATCTACACCCTTTCATGTCATTTGGATTTCGAAGCATGCAACTTAAAAAAATGCCTGGTTCTTTGAGGAACGTGCTATGACTAATTCTTCCTTCCCTTTCTGTTGGCTGCAGATTTCGGTAAGATGCCATCATCAAGATAATGCAGCTTCTTTTAATTGCTGTTTTGCTAGAAGATACTTGAAAAAATTAATATAGGAATGGGTGTTGAATTGTATCAAATGGTTTTTCAGCATCTAGTGAGATACTGTATGGCTTTTACCCTTTAATCCCTTAATGCACTGAATTCAGTAATAGATATCTTATCGTTAAATCATCTTTCCGTTTTTAGAATAAATCCATTATATGTTTCTCTTTTAAAACATTGCTGAACTCAATTTGCTAGAGTTTTATTAGGATTTTTTTAAATCTATATTCCTAAGTGGAATTGACCAATCATTTTCTTCTAATTGACTAATTTTGGTATCAGGTTTATGACAGGTTCATAAAGGGGTTGGGGAAATGTTAATCTTTTTCTATACTGTAGAACAACTTATGTAACAAAAATTCTTTGGTCTTATTTAATCATTTAACCTCAGGTACCTCATTTAGGGTAAATCCCTGACTGCCTCTTCTTTTCTGATTATTTTCTTAAACCAGTTTTGATCATTCATCTTGCCCTAAACAATTATCCATTCCCCTGATATGAAGTTTCACATAATTGATTGATCCTTAAAAAAAACTCTTCCATATTTGCTATTGTTTCTCCTTTTCTGTTCCTAATGTTGTTATAGTTGTGTGTGTGTGTGTGTGTGTGTGTGTTCTCTTGGTGAGACCTTCTAAAATGCTTTTAAAATTTAATTTCTTTTTTCTTTTTTAATTTTTGGAAGTTGCTGCAGTCAGGAAACCTTAGGCACACCCACATTGAATAATTTGAGGAGAGTTTAATAAAGGACTCTTTACACAGATGTGGGCAGGGCATAGGGAAATGCAAGGGGCTAGTCATAAGGGGCATTATCACTCCTAGACATGAGTTGATGGAGGGAGGCAGCAGGGACCGGAAGCCGAAAGAAGTGGGTCATGGAAGAGCCTCCTTGAGAGGAGCTCAGATCTGCCAATGAGAGACACAGGCAGATGCCAGCAGAGACCAAGCTGAAGAAATAAACGTTCTAACCTGACTCTCCTCTCCCTCATAACTCCAGCTGGTGCTCCCCTCTCGCCAAACAACTGGCACCTCTGGATATAGTATATAGAGGTCAGTCTCCCAGGACCAGAGCCAGGTGGAGAAGGGCGAAGATGCTGGGGGGACTTCAGTGTCCTGAAGACTTCCACCATCTTTGCCCTTCTCCAGCTTACTCTGTGTTCTTTGGAGAAACACATGGAAGATGCTTAGTGCAGGTTGTCCTTCTAAAGAACATGGGTTTGGCCAGGTGCAGTGGCTCAAACCTGTCATCCCAGCATTTTGGGAGGCCAAGGCAGGAGGATCACTTGAGCCCAGGAGTCTGAGATCCAGCCTGGGCAATATATTGAGACCTTGTTTCTACAAAAAAAAAAAAAAAAAAGCTGGGCATGATGATGCATGCCTGTAATCCCAGCTACGGGGGAGGCTGAGGTGGGAGGATTGCTTGAGCCTGGGAGGTCAAGGCAGCAGTGAGCCAAGATTGCACCACTGCACTCTATCTAGCCTGGGTGACGGAGCAAAGAGAGAAAGAGTTCTGGTGTCTCTTCCTCTTCTCATAAGGGCACCAGCTCTATCAGATTAGGACTCAACCCTTATGACTTCATTTAATCTGTATCATCTCCTCACAGGCCCTGTCTCCAAACATAGTCACACTGGGGATTAGAGCTTCAACATAAACATTTGGAGGGGAGCACAATTGAGTCCATAGAGAGCTATTCACTTATGATTTGATCATTTTTCTGAATATATGCTACACTTCAATTTAAAAAGTTCATTCAGTAAAGTAAAATGAAAGAGAAGATGGTGAGCATCAGATATCTGAGTCCCATGGTCACAACTACTCTTGAAAGAGACAGATGGACCACATAACCAACTTGCAGAGAGGGACCAGTGCTCACAGCCAGTGGAAAACTCCGTCAGGTCCCTAGGCTTGGGCTCTTGGCATGACTGCCAGTTGATATACTATATTGGTTTTTATTTGTATTACTTTTATTGTATTTTTATTATTTTTAATTTATTTTTGAGACAGAGCCATTTTTTTTTTTTTTTGAGATGGAGTGTTGCTCTGTCGCCTAGGCTGGAGTGCAGTGGCGCGATCTTGGCTCACTGAAACCTCTGCCTCCCAGGTTCAAGTGATTCTCCTGCCTCAGCCACCCCAGTAGCTGGGATTACAGGCACATGCCATCACACCCCGCTAATTTTTGTATTTTTAGTAGAGATGAGGTTTCACCATGTTGGCCAGAATTGTCTCAATCTCTTGACCTCGTGATCTGCCTGCCTCAGCCTCTGAAAGTGCTGGGATTACAAGCGTGAGCCACCGCCCCTGGCCGAGACAGAGTCTTACTCTGTCACCTAGGCTGGAGTGCAGTGGCATGATCTTGGCTAACTGCAACCTCCACCTCCTAGGTTCAAGTGATTCTCCTGCCTCAGCCTCCTGAGTAGCTGGGGTTACAGGCACCCACCACCACACTCGCCTAATTTTTATACTTTTAATAGAGATGGGGTTTCACCATGTTGGCCAGGCTGGTCTCAAACTCCTGACCTCAGGTGATCCACCCGCCTCAGCCTCCCAAAGTGGTGTAGTTTCCTTTTTTGGTTCTTAGACTATAAATTATTTAGG
Source organism: Aotus nancymaae (assembly GCF_030222135.1). Classification (NCBI taxonomy): domain Eukaryota; kingdom Metazoa; phylum Chordata; class Mammalia; order Primates; family Aotidae; genus Aotus; species Aotus nancymaae. Next base: position 3,181,713 of record NW_026988452.1, read on the forward strand.
AAGATTTACAGGCGTAAGCCACCATGCCTGGCCTATTGTTGTATTGTTATTTTTGTTTTTCCGTAAATATTTTCAATCTGCATTTGGTTGAATCATAGATGCCAAGCCCATGGATACTAAGGGCCGACTGTATAGACAGGGGAGAGAAGAGCCCAGGACTAAGCTTTGGGAAAAACACATTATAAGTCTAGAAGAATGAGAGGAACTGGGAGAGGACAGAGAAAGGGGCACCAAGGAAGTGAGAAGAAAGCTGAGAGGATGGGGTCATGGAGGCTAAGGGTAGAAAACAAATGAAGGAGGAAGAACATATTATTTGTTTTGAGGGTACAGCATTTGATTTTGTTGTGTTGTTTGTTCTGAGACAGGGTTTCACTCTGTCACTCAGGCTGGAGTGCAATGGTGTGATCTTGGCTCACTGTAACCTCTGTCTCCTAGGCTCAGGCAATTCTCCCACCTTAGCCTCCTGAGTGGCTGGGACTACAGGCGCTCACCACCATGCCTGGTTAATTTTTTGTAGTTTTTGTACAGATGGGGTTTCACCATGTTGTCCAGGCTGGTCTCAAACTCCTGAGTTCAAGAAATCCGCCTGCCTTGTCCTCCCAAAGTGCTGAGATTACAGGTGTGAGCCAGCATCCCCAGCCATATTGGATATTTTCATTGTTATTCGAATCTTCTATATTCTTGTTTCTACTCTGTCAATTGCTTCCTTTTTTTAGAGTAAAGTGAAAGCAAGTTTATTAAGAAAGTAAAAAAATAAATAAAAGAATGGCTATTACATAGGTAGAGCAGTGGCATGTGCTACTCAACTGATTATACTTACAGTTACTTCTTGATTGTATGCTAAACAAGGGGTGGATTATTCATGAGTTTTCCAGGAAAGGGGTGGGCAATTCTGGGAACTGAGGTCCCCCTCCCCTTTTTAGGCCATATATGGTAACTTCCTGACATTGCCATGGCGTTTGTAAACTGTCATGGCACTGGTAGGAGTGTCTTTTAGCATGCTAATGCATTATAATTAGCATATAATGAGGTCATTCTCATCACCATCATGGTTTTGGTGGGTTTTGGCCGGCTTCTTTACCACATACTGTTTCATCAGCAAGGTCTTTATGACCTGTACCTTGTGCCAGCCTCCTATCTCAACCTGTGATTAAGAATGCTTAACTTCCTGGGAGTGCACTCAAGTAGGTGTCAACCTCACTTTACCCAGACCGTATTCTAAATGGAGTCTCTCTGGTTCAAACACCTCTAACATATTTTCCCCCTTCTTTTTACAAGGGAACGCTTAATCCTAAGGGTTGTAGAGGGACAAAGATCCATCTTCTGTAGCTTCTTTAGGCTGAATGAGGTGATGACACTCCTGTCTAAATGTTAGGGTCTCTTGTATCCGGGATAGAGAGGAGCTCAGTCAGAAAGCATCAGTATGGTGAGGACCATTCACAAGTTTGACAAAAGGTGATATCCGGAGGATTAGTGTTTAATTTTAGAAAACATTCAGTAAACTTATCCTGCATTCCTACACAAAGGGTACAACAGCAATATATTCTGCAAGAGTAAAATGAAATTAAGTAAAATTATCTCAAGTAAACTAAGAAGGCTTTCCATGAACTGCACAACTGTTGGAACCAAGCTGATACGGGGTTGCTAGCCAATTCCAGCATGTGCCCAGAATTAGAACACTGATCCAGATTTTTTTTTTTTTTTTTGAGACGGAGTTTCGCTCTTGTTACCCAGGCTGGAGTGCAATGGCGCGATCTCGGCTTACCACAACCTCCGCCTCCTGGGTTCAAGCAATTCTCCTGCCTCAGCCTCCCGAGTAGCTGGGACTACAGGCACGTGCCACCATGCCCAGATAATTTTTGTATTTTTTTAGTAGAGACGGGGTTTCACCTTGTTGACCAGGATGGTCTCGATCTCTTGACCTCGTGATCCACCCACCTCGGCCTCCCTCCAGATTTTTATATTACTCATCCCTCTTGTTTCCTCTGAGCTGCAGCCAGAGATCACTGGTTGGTTCACAGGAATAAGCTGGGTTCATCTAAATTAAAGAAAAAACTCAAAAACAACTAATGAGACTAGAATTTAATAACAAGTATACTGGCCAGGCACAGTGGCTCACACCTACAATCTTAGCACTTTGGGAGACCAAGGCAGGTGGATCACCTGAGGTTAGGAGTTTGAGACCAGCCTGACCAACATGGAGAAACCCTGTCTCTACTGAAAATACAAAAAAATTAGCCAGGCATGGTGGCACATGCCTATATTCCCAGCTACTCAGGAGACTGAGATAGGAAAATCACTTGAACACAGGAGGTGGAGGTTGCGGTGAGTGAGATCGCACCATTGCACTCCAGCCTAGGCAACAAGAGTGAAACTCCATCTCAAAAAAGCAAAAAACAAAAAACCCACTAAATGTACCACAGTTTTTGAAACATATTTTTTCCTCTCTCCAGTCTCTCATTTTTACTAAAGACAAATCATGGTAAGACCAATTTGGTTTATTATACTTAGTCTGATTAGTTGTATAAAGTACAGCAAGAATAATTATTTTTCACATAGCCTTTTAAAATTGGCTTTGGCAGAACTTTGTTCCATAAAAGGAATCTCAGATAAGACTTTGCTAAAAGCTGAGCCCAGTCATGGGTTTGTAGTGTCAAATACTTGTGAGTTGTGTAAATTTCTCTTCTCTTGAGATCTCAAGATAACTTGGGACTCCTGGACCTGTTAGAAAGTGACATACTTTACTTATCACAGGTCAGGAACCCTGCACAGGGATTATGTAGACAAGGTATGACGCCAGTTTTTCCAAGGGGCTTTTATTAGCTCTATGAGTCAAGTTTGATTCCTTAAAGGAAAGAAAGCTATTCTAGTCAAAGCCTTGGTAAACTAACCAGTTTCTCTAATTGTGTCCTGTTGCAAAAGAAAACATTCTTTTTTTTTTTTTTTTTTTTTTTTGAGGCGAAGTTTCGCTCGTTACCCAGGCTGGAGTGCAATGGCGCGATCACGGCTCACCGCAACCTCCGCCTCCTGGGTTCAGGCAATTCTCCTGCCTCAGCCTCCTGAGTAGCTGGGATTACAGGCACGCGCCACCATGCCCAGCTAATTTTTTGTATTAGTAGAGACGGGGTTTCACCATGTTGACCAGAACGGTCTCGATCTCTTGACCTCGTGATCCACCCGTCTCGGCCTCCCAAAGTGCTGGGATTACAGGCTTGAGCCACCGCGCCCGGCCTCAAGAAAACATTCTTATTGCACTTATGCAAATAACCATATTGCCATAACTTAAGAATACTCACTAATAGTTTCCAAATTGAGGAGAAATCAGGTAGAGAAAAACAAATATGCTCCAAATTTTGTTCACAGGAGTATACTTTACTCAATTGTTAAAAGCTGTAAATAGCTCAGAATAAAAGCTTTCTTTGTTCTGAAAAACAAAACAAAGGATTAGCAACGTCTTAAGCAAAAAGTCAAAAAGATTACTTCAGTCTTCTATTAGTTCAGTTGATGCAATTAACTACTGTTCTATTTGACTTCAGGAACTTTTTAAAAATTTTTATTTATTTATGAGACAGAGTCTCACTCTGTTGCCCAGGTTGAAGTGTAGTGGTGCGATCTTGGCTCACTGTAACCTCCACCTTCCAGGTTCAAGCGATTCTTATGCTTCAGCCTCTAAGTAGGTGGGATTATAGGTGTGTATCACCATGCCCAGCTAATTTTTGTATTTTTAATGGAGGTGAGGTTTCACTATGTTGGTCCAGCTGGTCTCAAACTCCTGACCTCAGGTGATCCACCTGCCTTGGCCTCCCAAGGTGCTGGTATTATAGGCGTGAGTCACTGTGCCCACCCTGACATTCATGAACATTTTAGTTCTCCATGAGAGGCCTGAAAATTTTTTCCTCTATTCTAATGTCACAATCTCCAAAGTTATCAGAAACCTGCACACAAGGGCACCTGTCAAAGTTCTATAGCTGATTATAAACCACCTTTGAAGAGCATCAACACCAGACAACAATTGTCTGTGGATGACAAAAAAAGTCTTAGGACAGCCATTATTAACAATATAATTGATTAGGAATTTTTGTCACTTCTGTGGCATACAACCATTTTACATAACAATTATAATTATTAATAACATATACTAAGTCATATCAGAATTATAGAAGTTTCATGTATTTTGGAACACATATTAGTAACATATTTATAACAGATACAGCCCAAAGATAGCCAAGCACCATTTCATACTTGACAGTGCTTCCTGTATGATTTTTATACCAAATAAGTCAAATATATCTTTTTTCGACTTTAGGGGACCTAACATCTAAAGAATTAATTAGGTCAGAAAAGACATAATTTATAATTTCATTTTGGAAAGTTTGTCAAATATTAAACATTTAAAACACTCGTTATTATAAAATCAAATCCCAGGTCACCATACGTCATTTATTTGGCCAAAATGATAACTCAAAGATTTTAAAAAGCAAAAACTTTCACTCATTAATAGAAGACTTAGTTTTCTAAACAATCTTTTATCTTTCCCTTCTTTTTCCCACAGTTTATTCAAGAGGCAAACAAAAATTCTTCATGGTTTTAATATTACATGAAAATCTCACTCAAAAGAGAAAGCCTAAATTTCACTTTCACATTATTGCTTTATTGATGTTAGACCCCGCTCTTAATACAACCATGTAGACAAATATATCCAATCTTAATCGGTTTGACTATAAGGTAAAATTATCATAAACCTTTTATGACCCTTTACAATTTTCTGTTAAAGAGCAGATCAGTGCTCTAAGAATGCCCTGTTGTGCTTTTATTCCAATTTTCCATTTGTGGAAAAACAGAATAATACCACTCTAAATTTAATCAGTATGTTCACACAGAGAATTTCTTGTACAAGGTAAACCTTTCACAACTTGCTCAAACCTTCAGCTTTATCCTATCTAACTTAAAACAATCCTTTAAGCTTTTAATCTAGGCCAAAAAATCCACATTCCCATGCTTTCTTATCTTTTACCAAAAACACAGTTTTACTTTCCTTACACACCTTGTGTGTAAAACTGTTTCTTCAGTAGACTCAATTACATGTTACGATGTTAACTCTTAGCAATTTTTATTTTTGGTGAAAAACCTGGTAAGTGATTCTAATTATGTACCAGGTGTGGAGCTTAAGACAACAGACAGAAGTGCAGACATGGTGTGACTCTTTCCAGCATAGCCAAGGGGCTTAGATAACTCCACATGTTCCCAGACCTTATCTAGAATCTAATGGCTCCAAGGCAGGCAAGTTGAACAATTTTCAAAAGTCAAAGAAGCAGTTTATGACCTTAACTCATTTAGCAAACCTAATATCTGACCTACGTAATTTAGACCAAATGTCTTTATTTTACCAAGAATATCTGTAAAGCTGTCTTTGGGAAAAGATCACCAAGGTCACATAAACATTACAGCATTACAGTTTTCATTTTTCTGACAAAATATTTGATGTAAGGGCTTATTACTTTTAAGCTGATTAATCAGAGCTCTTTCATATATAAACATCACACACAATATAAATACAGAGAAATTACATTAACATAGTGTAGTAATTAAAATAAAAAAAGACCAAATAAACAAATATACAGAAAGACAGAAGATCCAGTAGTTGTAAAGCTTTTCATTTGCCAGTTTTAGGTTTTAAGTTTCTTTAAAGCATCCTGTTTCTAGGGCCTAATTAGCAGGTACAGTTGGAAGGCAACACAAATCCCCCAAAATTAAGGGTCCAATTTTTATATGAGATCCTGGATCCCCAAAAGAGGGAATCAGCCCATCTCCCATGGGAGTCTTACCTCTCAGTGGGGGGTGGGGACATTTCCATAAATTCTAGGCGGCCAAGAAGCAAGCTTCTCTGATCCAAATGGGCAGAGCCATGTATTCTCCCGTAACTTCCATTAGCTATCCCCAAAGTGTATTTCCTACCTAGTTATTACACACCAAAGCTCTCTCATAACGTGAAATAAGTCCTGATACACCCAAAAGTCAAAGACGTCAGATAATGCAATGCAAAACAGAACAGAGCCTTAGATTTTGAGAGGAATCTATCCACTTTCAATTCCTGGGGTCTCATGAGGAAAACAAAGGTTTTCCCTAAAATGGGGTCTGTGGTGCCTCCTCTGTTTTTCCCAAGAAGTCCCAAGCTGTTAGAACTTTTCTTAGGTCCTCTCATGTGTGCACAAAGAGTGGCAAGAAGACAAAATGGAGAAAGTTCAGTCCGCTGGGAAGAAAAAGAACTTTTTCTTCAGAAAAATAAGATCTAAGAAGGGAAAAAAACACAAAGGCCTTTTAAATATATGTATAGTTTGGATATCCACTTTTAATTAAGCTGACTTTTAATCAAATCTCTTATTACCCGACTTCAGCCAGGCCAAACTGTCAATATTTCTGACTTTTGAACTTTACCCAAAGTAACCTCACAGGTGCTCAGAGAAAGGAAGGCTCAAGAAGGGAAGTCAGAAGTTGTTCACAGAAGGGAAGAGAATAAACAAATGGCAAAAGTCCACAGATACCAAGTCAGAAAGGACTCATTCCCTAAGCTGAAAATTAAGCCCAGGTTGCCATTGTGAAAAGACAAAGCCTTAGCTATGAAGCTACGATTTTGGCAGTTTCCATTGCTCTTCCCAGAGGAGTCTAGAACAGTCAATTTTGAGCTTGCAAAGGCTTTTTAACTGCCTGAGATAATTTTTAAGGCTATGACATGAACTCCAAAATTCCTGTCCTCTGGATGACGGAGACCAAGAGAAAGTACCACCGTGTGGGTTACAAGGTCAAACTCCCAAGGACATAGAACAAAATGAGAGAGAAACTTCAATCAATTTTGTTTGTTTCAGGGACCAGCAGCAAAGTTTGTTACTGACCAGTCTGTTGGGCTGGCTTCAGCAGTGGGCTTATGGGATCCTAAGCTGGTGTTCTATGCTAAGATATTATAGAACAATATGACAGAACGATACAGACAGACACACGAAGCACATCAGAGTAGCTATAGATTAAGACTAGCCTCACAAATCCTTTTTTTCCCATTAATTAAAACTTTTCGGGGGAGATCAACAGTTTTAGCATTTCTACAACGTGCTGCACAGAGAAAGAGAGGAAAGGGAAGGGAGAACAGCATTGCCTGAAGCGGGATGGGGAAGGCGAGGAGCTCAGGGAGGCCGGAGAAAGACCCGCCCGTCCCAGCAACACTGAATCAAAAGTTCAGGTAGCTGCTTTTCTGTCACAAAGGGATCTTTTCCACCAGTCCCATCAGCTCTCAAGTTTCCCCTTTTTCGGGAGGAAAAAGGTCCCGAGATCGTCTACATGTCTAATCCTGTCACCCATAGCCATCAGCAACGAGTGCAAGTCAGATTAATTGAAAGAGAATAGTGGTTAACATCCCATCGTGCCAAATCCATTTTTTACCAAGAGGGACTTTATTGAGAGGGGCCTCTAACCCCTTAAACCTTAGATATGACTGTAGCCTTCCTAAGTTGGGCCTTCAACCCAAGTTAGGTCAAGCCTCCTTGCTTCTTATTAAGAGGGTCCTTTGGCCGGGCCCAGTAGCTCATGCCTGTAAACTTAGCACTTTGAGAGGCCAAGGTGGAGGATCACTTGAGGTCAGGAGTTTGAGAACATCCTGGCCAACATAGTGAAATCCTGTCTCTTTTAAAAATACAAAAAATTAGCTGGGTGTGATGGCGCACACCTATCATACCAGCTACTTAGAAGGCTGAGGTGGGGAATCGCTTAAGCCAGGGAGACAGAGGTTGCAGTGAGCGGAGATTGCACCACTGCACCCCAGCCTGGGCGACAGAGCAAGATTCTGTCCCCAAAAAAGAGGGGGGCTTTAACCTACTCTGTCTTAGGAGAGACTCTAACTCCCTTCAGTTGTGCCTTTCACACAATCCCATCCTTTAGCCAGGTAAAATGTATCCCACCACTTACCCAAAGTTAGCCAGATGGTGCTACAGTCTCTTTCCTTTGGGTCAGAGGTCTCCTCAGTATAGTCCCTTCATGGTCTGCCAGGAAGATGTTACCAGAAAAGAGTCCCAGTCCAGACCCCAAAAGAGGGTTCTTGGATCGTGTGCAGGAAATAATTTGGGGTGAGTCCACAGAGTAAAGTGAAAGCAAGTTTATTAAGAAAGCAAAAGAATAAAAGAATGGCAACTCCGTAGGTAGAACAGCCTACTCGTCAATTTCTGATGTTTTAAATTTTCTCACAGAGATTTGTAGATTCGTCTATTTGTTCTTTGCGTATCTATCGATTTTGTTTTTTATATTTCAAGACTTTAAAGTTAGGTACATAAAGTTTCACATACAATTTTTCTACCTACTATTAAAATTTATTTATGTTCCTTTTGGGTATTCTTTGAGTGAACTTAGAGTAATGGAAAACAGAACAAGCAGGAACTCAATAAATGGCCCTGGAGTAAGAGACTGAGGATGCTGGGAAGCAAGCACTAAGATTTATGCCTGAGAAGAGCTGCAGCCTTAAACAGCACTGAATGTGTCACCAGTGCAACCCACTGATAAGACAGTTTTGAGTAGCTTGTGTGCTGTGGTAAGGAAGAACACACTGCACAGAGCTTCCGCTGTCTTCAAGGAGCAGAGGCAAAGTTGGATTTTATTGAGAATTGGGTTTCACTCAAATCATGGCCAAGTGTGGTGGCTCACACCTGTAATCCCAGCACTTTGAGAGGCCGAGGTGAGTGGATCAACTGAGGTCAGGAGTATGAGACCAGCCTGGCCAACATGGCAAAACTCCATCTCTACTAAAAACATAGAAATTAGCCAGGCGTGGTGGAGGGCCCTGTAATCCTTACAACTCGGGAGGCTGAGGCATGAGAATCACTTGAGCCCAGGAGGCGGAGGTTGCAGTGAGCCAAGATTGCACCACTGCACTCCAGCCTGGGAGACAGAATGAGACCCTGTCTCAAAACAAACAAACAAACAAATCTGGTCTTTCAATGAGATACTTGATTAGGATTGGATAAGAATCATGACATAATGGTTTACAATTGGTGGAAACGGCATGGTAAGGATTTTGAGGTGATGGGATTGGAGAATCTTAGGGAGTAAGCTATCTGTTGCTGCTACTTATGATGTATTTTTCAGGATGATGAACTTTCAAGTTATTTTCCTGCACTAGAATCTCGTAGCATGGCAAAGTTATGCAAATGAATATGATAGAAAAGCAATGTCATGTTAGTGTAGACAGTAAGCTGTGTGTGTGTGTGCGTGTTCATGCACACGTGTGTGGGTATCATTTCAGTTCCTCAACACAAAACCTAGCTGGGCCATTCCTCACAGTGGATGCAGACCTCCAGCCTCTGGCCCGGACTTCAGTGTAAATGCTGACTCTGGGTCCCAAGGCTCCCAGTTTTCCCTCCCTCTATGAGTAGTTGATGTTTCACATCTTAATTTTTGTGAAGTTATTGAGGTCAACGAAACTGCAATTCCCAATAAACAATGTCATCTTAAAATAGAAGAAAGCATGAGACTCTGAGCAATACTGCTCATTGTTTATCTATAATGGATATCCTAACAGACATCATCTTTTGTCCATTACTGACAAATTAGATTTGGAGCTTTCAACTCCTATTTTATTCAGTTACAGGCTTTCAGTTACAAATGATTAGTGGCTGTAATTATCCTGATTTCACCAGATAATGCTTCCGTTTTTAGGAAGCAAAGATTTCCTGGTAGACGTGGCCCTCTCCGTTGCTAAGCACAATTTACAGCATTCAGCTCATTCTTTTAATGTTTCTGACAAACCCCAGGCATTGTTGAGAAAGATTCAGCTTACAATGTGGCTTTAATTTATTATTATTCTTATTATATTATTATTTGGTTTTTTGGCCTAAACTGGTCACCAAGGTATTAGAGAAGTCTCTCTTTTTTTTTTTTTTTTTTTTTTTTTTGTGAGGTAGAGTCTTGCTCTGTCACCCAGGCTGGAGTGCAGTATTCGTGGCATGACCTCGGCTCACTGCAACCTCCACCTCCCAGGTTCAAGCGGTTGTCCTGCCTCAGCCTCTGTAGTAGCTGGGATTATAGGCACATGCCACCGTGCCCAGTTGAGTTTTGTATTTTTAGTAGAGATGGGGTCTCACCATGGTGGCAAAGCTGGTCTTGAACTCCTGACCTCAAATGACTCACCCGCCTTGGCCTCCCAAAGTGCTGGGATTACAAGAGTGAGCCACCATGGCCTAGGGAAGTCTTAAAGGGAACTTAAATTCATCTCTCTATATTACTATAATTGCTATTATTTTGTTTTCTGATCCTATCACTTAACTAATTGAATAACTGAAAAACTAATTGAGTAAAAGCTGCTATTCAATACCTCGATAGAAATTACACGTTATCTAATGGAAAATGTGCCCAACATCATCTTCTCTGTAGCAAGACTGCGGTGTGCCACCAAAATGCCTCCCCCAAGGCCAGTGGGCTCACCCCAGCTGCTGGGAGTGTTGGTGACTAACGGTTCACAGCTGCCCCCTTCACAGAATTGCTCTGGCAGAACAGGAGCCATCTGGCCTGGAATATTTCACCCCAGCCCACCCAGGGCGGCCCACAGCCATTGAGTGACTGGCATGGGGGCATACAAGGTCTACCCCCTTGCTTCGATTAATTCATGCTCAGAGCTTCCCATGAGATAAGCAGAGGCTGCCACCAGCCGAGACCAGTTTCTCGCTCAGCTCTCCACCCTCCCTCCTCTTTCTTTTCCTCACCTTTCTTCTAAGAACACTCCCTCCATAAATCACATGGATCTAATTCTTGTCATCTCAGTCACCACCTGGAGGCAATCTGGCCTATGACATTTCCCCTACCAACTGTTGTGTGGGAATTCATGAAGAAGATAGGGACTAGTGGAATCACAGAAAAGTATACTGCCCTTAAAATGCAAACTCCGTGAGGTCAGAGAGAGTGTTTTGCTCGTCAGTGATCCTGGCACTCAGCACTTAGCACAATGCATGGCACATAATAGATGCTCAAGAGGTGTCTTAGTTTAGGCTGCTATAACAAATCACCATAGACTGGGCGGCTTATAAAGAACAGAAGTTCATTCCTCACAGCTCTGGAAGCTAGAAGCCCAAGATCAAGGTGCTGGCAGATTCTGGATGATCTGGTGAGGGCTGGCGTCTTGATTCATAGATGATACCTTCTCACTGTGTCCCGACGTGGCAGAAGGGATATGGGAGCCCTCCAGAATCTTTTATAAGGGTGCCAATCCCATTCGTGAGGGTTCCACCCTCATGACCTAATCACCCCTCAAAGGCCCCCACCTCGTAATGCTATCATATTGGGAATTAGGATTTCAGCATATGAATTCTGGGGTGGGGGGACACAGGCATTCAGTCTATAGCAAGAGGCATCATGAGATCAGGCAATGTGGTATCTCAGGGCAAGCTTTATGGAGTCACTTTTATAAAGAAGCACAGGACAGGACCTTTTGTGACAGAATCTCTTGTTTTTGTCTATCCTCAAATTTTAGCTCTTATTCTGGGCAACCAGCCCTCTGTCTTTTGGTTCAGCTGGTGCTGACCTTACCCCAGTCTCTGCCTAACAATGAAGATAACACCGAGGAAGGCAGAGCTGACGGGATCGTGTGAGCTCCTAGATTCAGGTGTGACTGAAGACAGCTGGAACTGAATCTTTAGTTCGGTGAACACATAGACTGTCTTGTTATGCTTACGTTAATTTGTGTTGTGTTTCTGGCACATGCGACCAAAACAGTCTGGACTAATAATACATGCTTCTGTCTACATTGCAAAATATTTTCTTATTCAACCTACCCCATCCCTGTAATTAACAGCCTACATCCCAAGCAGCTGAGGAGGAGAGATGGTAGCTTACCTATGAAACCCGATTTTTCCTGCCAAATGAGAGATACTTACACAGGGAGGGTACATGTCTTCAGGCATCTTTTCTGATGATATCTGCATCTTTGATCAGTACCTGAAAACCCCTCATCCAGATCAAAATATTCTACTTGGCCTCTGGGACCAGAAAATGCTGCACAGAATCAAAAGCAACCTTTCTCATGTCTACCTCAGAGAAAAAGAAGTAGGAGTTACATTGAATGTGCTTAGGTAGATTTGGTTTAAATTGTTAAATAGATCGAGAAAATCACCCCCAAAACATAAAAACCTAGAATTAGTCAGTGAGATTTGGCCATAAAAAAGCTTTAATGGGCCGGGCGCGGTGGCTCACACCTATAATCCCAGCACTTTGGGAGGCTGAGGAGGATGGATCACAAGGTCAAGAGATCGAGACCATCCTGGTCAACATGGTGAAACCCAACCTCTACTAAAAATACAAAAATTAGCTGGGCATGGTGGCATGCACCTGTAGTCCCAGCTGCTCGGGAGGCTGAGGCAGAAGAATTGCTTGAACCCGGGAGGCGGAGGTTGCAGTGAGCCGAGATCGCGCCATTGCACTCCAGCCTGGGTAACAAGAGCAAAACTCTGTCTCAAAAAAAAAAAAAAAAAGCTTTAATGAACTTTTTTCCCTAAGATAACCTAGTGGCGCCAACTCCATTTAGCCTCTCATTAGAGTAAGGCTTAGGAGACAATAGGGTGAATGAGCCACAACCCTGTAATTCTAACGTGTCGGCCACAGCCCACTGAGTTCCCACAGGATCCAACAACTGAACGTGAAGAATAGGGCGGCAGCAGTTTCGTTACAGGTCACGGGGTATCAAGGCCCCGTTCTCTTCGCATTACTTTCATCGTTCGTCATAACCCGAGTCCTGTGGTGGAAAAGCAGGCTGCGTAGAGAAAGTCGGTGCCGCTGATTCTTCCTCTGGCTTCTTTGCCCTAGCACTCAAACACCTAGCTTCTTTTCCCTTTTTAGTTGAGCACTTAATGTATTAAACTATGTGGAAGTCCAAAGGAGACTGTTAGTAACCATGTCTTTGGCCCAGATTTCGCTAGCGAAATTCACAAGTGCCTTCTAGAACACTCTGGCTTGCCTCAACTCCATTTGAATATCTTCTTTTAAGGCCTATACTATCAAAAAGTTGCCCGATTGACTGACTCAGTGGAAAGGTTTTTCTTTTACTTTTAAAGTAAATGAGAGAAATTGATTCCAAGTCAAAGGAGGGCTTCAATAACGAATCAATTGATTTTTAGGGGTGAGTTACAGAGTGATGAATATTCCTTTTTTTTTTCTTATTTTTTTTCTCCAGGTCCCAACCTGAGATGAATATTCCTTAATAATTGCGTCTAAGAGGCCGGGAGCAGTGGCTCACGCCTATAATTCCAGCACTTTGGGAGGCTGAAGTGGACAGATCATCTGAGGTCAGGAGCTTGAGGCCAACCTGGCCAACATGGTGAAACCCTGTCTCTACTAAAAATACAAAAATTAGCTGGGTGTGGTGGTGCGCGCCTGTAGTCCCAGCTGCTCAGGAGGCTGAGGCAGGAGAATTGCTTGAACCCAGGAGGCAGAGGTTGCAGTGAGCTGAGATCACACCACTGCACTTCAGCCTGGGTCACAGAGCAAGATACCATCTCAAATAATAATAATAATGATAATAATAGAGCTAAGAACTTATTGCGAAGATTTGACCAGAAAAGTGACAAAAATGGCCACCCGTGGGAAAGTTTCAATACACATGTTTTGGTTAAAAAATACAAAAAAAAAAACCACCTAAATGTTCATGAATGGTGATGAAAGGATAAACAAATTGAGGTATATCCAGCGATAATAGGAGAAAGGAAGGATGTATGCACAACGTGGATGAACCTCAAAAGCCAGGCACACAAGGTCACATATTGCCTGATTCTGTTTACATGAAATACCCAGAATAGATAAATTCATAGAGACCGAAAACAGATTGGTGGTTGCCAGGCCCTGGAGGGAAGGCATGGGGAATAAATGCCTAATGGGTATGGGGTTTCCCTTTGGGGTAATGGAAACGTTTTGAAACTAGATAGATGTGGTTCTACAATATTGTGACAATTAAATGCTACTGAACTGTTTCCTTTAAATGGCTCATGTTATGATATGTGAATTTTATCTCAACAAAAACAACCAATGACAAGAAAGCACATCCCTGCCTCTATTATCAGCCCTCTTAAGGAGCAGGGCAGGGACAGCTGTGCTTCCTGGGTTTAGTGCTGCAGTTGGAGCTTCTGTCTGAGGAGCCGTCCGATCCAGGTAGGAGGAACCTCTGGTTTGTGGTGTGATCAACCTTGGCAGCCCCCCTTGGACCCCTGTTCTGAGCAGAGCTGCCTGGCCCCACGCCCCCACCACCAGCAGTTTCCATCTATTCCTTGCCCTGAGCAACTCCCAACATGCTATCCACTGATTGGTTGCCTATCTTCAGAATCACATGCCTCAAAAAGTAACCAACGTAGGGTGGGGATGACAGCGTGAGGAAAGGAGAAGTAAAGCTGTCGAGGCCAGTGACTAAGAATAACTCACTGAATGCTTTCACACGCTCTCATATGTGAGAATGTAATTTCACACGCTCGCACATGCCAATTGTGAGAATGTAAATTGATTCAACAATTCTAGAAAGCAATTCAGCAATGCGTTTCCACAACCTTTAAAATGATCATATCCTTTGACCTAGTTATTGTTCTTCTACACATTTATTCTCAGGAAAGAGATGTTAATTAGACAAAGAATCAGCTACATGGAGTCTCATTTAGTGTAATTTGTAATGGCAGAAAATTAGAGACAAGCTAAGGCCGCCCAGAAGGGCGATATTGTGGTATGCCCAAGCAACGCGATGCTGCTTTGGTTCTCTGCAGTGATCACTTACCATCTCTCGTGGAATCTGTGGTCAGGAGCTCAGGCAGGAGGGAGTGGGGATGGCATATTTCTACTCTGTAGCGCCTGGAGCTTTAACTGGAAGACCTAAAGATTGCTATCTTGGAAGACTTGTTTGCTCACACATTGGCTGATGCTGGTACGAGCTAGAGGTCCAAGTGGGCCCGTCACCTGGAACATTCACATGTGGCCTTTCCACAGAGACCCCAAAGCACATTCCTCACAAATGTGGTTTGGTTTCAAGGGCAAGAAACAGAAACCAGAGCCATGTTGCCTTTATGAACTGGGCTTGGAAGTCACACAGCATAACGTGTGCCACATCCTACAAAAGTCTGGGCGGGTTCAAAGGGAGGAAAC
Source organism: Aotus nancymaae (assembly GCF_030222135.1). Classification (NCBI taxonomy): domain Eukaryota; kingdom Metazoa; phylum Chordata; class Mammalia; order Primates; family Aotidae; genus Aotus; species Aotus nancymaae. Next base: position 3,196,854 of record NW_026988452.1, read on the forward strand.
AAAGGCCTCACAGTTAACAGAAGCATAGGAAGGTCCCACTGTAGGGAGAGCATGTGGATGGGAGAGATGCGGGCGTGGGCGTCTTTAGAAAATCCAATGTGACTGTAAGTAGTCATATCTTAAAAGAATATCTAACGGTGTGGGAAAATGTCCATTATATCTTACAAAATAAAAAAATCAGTTTACAAAGCAGTATGTGTAGAATCCCAGTTTGAATGAAAAGGGTGTAGTCACAAATGCTAACAGTGGTTCTGTTAGGGAAACAGGAGCCCAGGAGAGCCGGAGAAACATCATTTTAACATCAGCTCCCTCTTGAAGCTAACAAGACACATTCCTGTGGGTCATGACACACGGTCATACGACGTTTACAGCCGAGGAGACAGTTTAAAGATACCTGCAAGGACACACTCCCACAACAAGGGAAAGTCCAGATGTCCCAACACCCATGACAATATATGCTTTCAAGATAATTACAGTTATGCTTTGATACACAACAAAATGTCAAGGATCGTTTTCTTCATTTTTTATTTTTCCTTTTTTTTTGGAGACAGGGTCTCACTATGTTGCCCAGGCTGGTCTCAAACTCCTGGGTTCAAGCAATCCTCCTGCCTTGGCCTCCCAAAGTGCTGGGATTATGGAAGGATAGCTTTAAGTCAACAGAATAATAAATTCTGTCATGCTGTCAGCCCACCCGCACATACACATTGCTTAGCTTTTACATAAACTAGACCTTATATAAAAAAACCTTCAAAGGCAAGGCGGTCTTCCTCTTGCTTCCTGAGGATACCCTACTCTGTAACTAAGTAGCTTTCAATAAACTCTCTTTTCTCACTTCACTCTGCAATGATCCTTGAGTTCCTCCCTGTGTGAGATCCAAGAACCCTCTCTTGGGGTCTGGAATCAATATCCCTTTTCCAGGGACGGTCCTCTCTAGGATGTGGAATAACAGGAAATGTTTAATTTCTTCTTTATTATTTTCTATTTTTTCCAACATTTCCAAAATAAACATGTATTCATTTTATAATTAGATACTAAAAAATAAAATTAAAATACCTAGTCAACTTTTTTTGAGATAGAGTCTCACTCTATTGCCCAGGCTGGAGTGCAGGGGTACAGTCTGGGCTCACTTCAACCTCTGCCTCTCGGGTTCAAGCGATGCTCCTGCCTCAGCCTCCCAAGACGTGTGCCACCATGCCCAGCTAATTTTTGTATTTTTAGTAGAGATGGGGTCTCACCATGTTGGCCAAGCTGGTCTCAAACTCCTGACCTCAAGTGATTCACCTGCCTTGGCCTTCCAAAGTGCTGGGATTACAGGAGTGAGCTACCATGCCCGGCCAATTTTTTTTTCTTTAAATGAGCCGCTCTGCCTTGGGATACTTTTGAGATTCTTTGCTTGAGCGTGTCATGTGTCTTCTGCCCACATCTCAGAGAACGCTAGGCTTTCCTCATCTTGAAGGCCGATCCACAGGAGCACGCCGCTCTTGCCTTCATCGAGGGGCTTGACTCAGTCGGTTCCTCCCTGTCTCTCCGCTGTCTTCAGCCTCTTCTTCAATCCTTCATCTTTCCTCTTGCTTAAAAGTATTTTTGAGTGCCCAAACTTTAAGAATTAAAATACTTACTTGACCTCAATAGCTACTACTCTATCGCTGTTCTGGAAAGAATCATCTACACGGGCCTTCTCCACTTTCTCACTTCTGATTCTTTCCTCAGCTCTCCACAAGACGCCTTCTGGCCTCACTACTCAATTTAAACTTCTCTGGGAAGGGCCACCATGGCTGTCGGGTTATTAAATCCAGTGGAACCAGAGGTCACAAACCGTGAGTCTGGGCATGCTCTTGTCCATGGATGGATTTCTCTTGGGCTTCATAGTGCTTTCAAATGTTTGATTTTGACATTTAAAAAATGGGAAAACCCATATAAAAATGCAGAATTCCAGCCTCTCTTTAAAACACGGAAGCTCTGGCAATCCTGGTCTCACCTTCTTGCATGGAAACACCCTCTTGGGTGGCCAGTGGCTACCTCCCACAGAGGACCCGGCTCTCTTGCATGGAAACACCCTCTTGGGTGGCCAGTGGCTACCTCCCACAGAGGATCCGGCTCTCTTGCATGGAAACATCCTCTTGGGTGGCCAGTGGCTACCTCCCGCAGAGGATCCGGCTCTCTTGCATGGAAACATCCTCTTGGGTGGCCAGTGGCTACCTCCCGCAGAGGATCCGGCTCTCTTGCATGGAAACATCCTCTTGGGTGGCCAGTGGCTACCTCCCACAGAGGATCCGGCTCTCTTGCATGGAAACATCCTCTTGGGTGACCAGTGGCTACCTCCCACAGAGGATCTGGCTCTCTTGCATGGAAACATCCTCTTGGGTGGCCAGTGGCTACCTCCCGCAGAGGATCCAGCTCTCTTGCATGGAAACACCCTCTTGGGTGGCCAGTGGCTACCTCCCACAGAGGATCTGGCTCTCTTGCATGGAAACATCCTCTTGGGTGGCCAGTGGCTACCTCCCACAGAGAACCCGGCTCTCCACGGTCCCTTAGGCTCCACTCCGATTTCGTCTGTGGATATTTAATCACATTGGCTTTTGGCTTATGGATATTTGAGTTTTAGACCCTCATTTTTATTAAAGTTAACTTGTAAGTGTCGTTTTCATCAAGATTTTTAAGACTAAAATTGCGTCTTTGTTAGAGTTCCTCCAAAAGCAGACGCTGAGACTAGGACTGGGCGCAAGTAGTTTGTTTAAAAAGTGATTCCTAAAAGCTTGGGGAGAGAGAAAGGAAGTGAGTCAGAGAAGAATGAAAGAAAGTTCAGGGTGAATTCATGAGCCGCAGGCTGGGGCAGGCAGCTGGGGCTCCCTCCTGGGGGACCTTCTGAGACTCCAAGTAGAGCCAGTAGTTGAGGAAGCTGGGGTGTTTGTGCACCAGCTCCTGTCCCTCACTGGAACCCCTCCTGGGCATTAACTCCCTGGCACTTCCGGGCAGTCCTGCTCACTTCCCACACATGCCCGCAGCCGGAGAAGGGCCTGTCAGAGCCAAGCAGATGTGTAGGGCAGGAGGTGGTGGGCCTGTGGGAGCTGCTGCAGGTGACTGCCAGGGGCACAGCGGGTGGGGCCCTGACGGTGTCTGCAGAAAGCTGATTTCACCTCATTTCCTCACCGGGCCTGGTACTGCATGTACGTGAGTGGTTGGAAGTTCTTGGTTTTCTCGTGCTTACCCTGATGACTTCCTACCGGAAATGAGATGAATTTAAATGAGTAATTGTATAATCCTGGTTTGTCTGAGTCTCCCTGATTCACCTGCCTTGGCCTTCCAAAGTGCTGGGATTACAGGAGTGAGCTACCACGCCCGGCCAGTTTTTTTTTTTCTTTAAATGAGCTGCTCTGCCTTGGGATACTTTCGAGATTCTTTGCTTGAGCGTGTCATGTATCTTCTGCCCCCATCTCAGAGAATACTAGGCTTGGGGGGTTACTGAAATCACGGCTTCTCTGCCTGTAGGCAGATCACAGCTTTCCTTGGGAGCACTTTTGTTGGTTCCCTGAGTACAGCATTGGATTTAATAGTTAGGAAGGGGCTGGGCGCGGTGGCTCAGGCCTGTAATCCCAGCACTTTGGGAGGCCGAGGTGGGTGGATCATGAGGTCAAGAGATCGAGACCATCCCGGTCAACATGGTGAAACCCCCGTCTCTACTCAAAATACAAAAAATTATCTGGGCATGGTGGCGCGTGCCTGTAATCCCAGCTACTCAGGAGGCTGAGGCAGGAGAATTGCCTGACCCCAGGAGGTGGAGGTTGTGGTGAGCTGAGATTGCGCCATTGCACTCCAGCCTGGGTAACAAGAGCGAAACTCCGTCTCAAAAAAAAAAAAAAAATAGTTAGGAAGGTCTATTTTTTCTTGGTGAGGCCTCTGGGTGTTCTTCTGCAAGGCCCTGGCCAGAGTCCAGGTTGTTGTGGCACCGATTCCCAGCAGCATGTGGCCACAAGGACGAGGCATGAGTGAATTAAAGTTTAATTAGAGGTGAAACTCCAATATGGTGGAGCCGGCCGTCTCCTGCTGGGTAATTGGTGAGGCGAGGGTTTGAAAGCGCAGCGCAAAGATCCCTGTTAGCGTCAGACTCTCCCCAGCTGTGTCCTCTTGGGCAGTTTTGTGGAACACCTTTTTTTCTCCCTTGCGACCGAATAAAAAGATGTTGTAAACTAGTAGTGGAAACAAAGAATGTCCATGTAGGTGGCCCCGGGGTAGCAAGTGCCCTCTCACAGATTCACCATCAAATCGGGCACCACGACCTGCAGGCCCCTCCTCCTGGGCCCCTCAAGCAGCCGTCTGGGAAAGACCGGGTGGAAAAGGGTTCTCGGGCACAGACCCGACTTTCATGGGTGTCAATGAGCGTTTTGCCCGTGGTCTCCCTGTTGCAGTATAGGTGTGAAGTGGAGGAGGGTCAATTTCTGCAGCTTCTGTCCCCCTCAGGGGTGTACTCAGAGCTACAGTGTGGGACTTCCCCAGCCAGTTCATCCAGAGCAGAGCCAGGCTCCAAGGACCCCAGCAAATGGAGTGCTCGGACCTTCACAGTAACATCAGCAATGCTAGCAGTAACCATACCTGCAAAGTGCATCAGGCACTCACTGTGCAGACTGCATAGCAAATGGAGTGCTCGGACCTTCACAGTAACATCAGCAATGCTAGCAGTAACCATACCTACAGAGTTCATCAGGCAGTCACTGTGCAGACTGCATAGCAAATGGAGTGCTCGGACCTTCACAGTAACATCAGCAATGCTAGCAGTAACCATACCTGCAAAGTGCATCAGGCACTCACTGTGCAGACTGCATAGCAAATGGAGTGCTCGGACCTTCACGGTAACATCAGCAATGCTAGCAGTAACCATACCTACAGAGTTCATCAGGCAGTCACTGTGCAGAGTGCATAGCAAATGGAGTGCTCGGACCTTCACAGTAACATCAGCAATGCTAGCAGTAACCATACCTACAGAGTTCATCGGGCACTCACTGCGCACAGTGCATGCTCAGGCAGTTTCACGTCCTCACTGTCCCTCGTTCACGCCTCCCCACGACACCACAGCCCTGCCGCCTCCTGCACCTTCCTTTCCACGCTCCGAGCCTCGTGATTTCTCACAAGGCAGCTGAAACGAATCTCGGGCTTGCTCATTGCTCTGCTCTCCTCAGGGCTCCTCTGATGCCTCCTTTCAGACAGCTGCAGCTCCTTCTACCAACGGCTTGATTCTTTTCTTATTTCTATCTCAAATTTCTGAAAGCAAGAATGTCCTAGACTGCTGGGACCTGAGATTTATGCAGTTTTAGAGACACTCCTTTAAGAAAGGAATGAAAACATATGCGTGAACGCAATGCTAAGCTCAGGGGCAAGGAGGAGACCTGGCACATGAGGCCCCACAAAGTCCTGTGTGTTTGTTTCAGGGTGAGTCGGCCTCTGCTAGAGTCTAACAATACATTTCGATTCTGGTGGCTGGGGTGGAGTGGGGTGACATGCCACGGTACCAAACCCAGTTATTAAAAGTCGGAGCATTTGAGCATGCTTCCCATCTCTGATGTGCTCCTCCCAACCACGTGAGTAGGCCTGGTCTTTCAGAGTGGACTTGGCCACCTCGCCATCTCATGTGTATTCATCCAGAAACTGGGCTTGGGAAAAAGAAACTTACCTGCAACCTCGGGCTAAGACGTACCCACTCCCTGGAGTTCTGCAGGCCAAGGTGCAGGCATGAGGTAGGGAATGGTCAGTGGTCGTTTGGTGTCCCATGCATTCCTTGTTCCTGACATGTACAGCTCCCTTAAAGATGTTATGGGGATACGGGACGGCTGGACCCAGCTGAGTTGGGGGCTTTTATAGGGTTCATGGGCCGAGGCCAAATGGTTATCTTAAAACGATTGAAATCTTTCCATGGTTCCTAACACCCATCTCTGATGATTTCCCTAGGGTAAGTGCCTGGATGTGAAAAGATACGAACATTTTAAGGGTCCTGACATAAAATTTCATTTGCATGAAATTCATTCAGTTCATTCAAATGTCATTTCAGAAAGTTGTACCAGTTCACGTTTTTTCCAAAGAGAAGCGTGTTTCCACCACACAGCCTCCTCACCAAGAATGGATGCCACCATTTCAAATAATGTATTTGTTGTTTTTTCTCTCCATACAGAAGTGATAATGATGTTCTTTATAAAAATTTAAATGTTGACAGAAACATACCCCTGAGAAAATGGAAGCCCTTCCTTTCCCCCTCCTCCCTCGGGTTGCAAATGCACAGTGGCTTCTTACGGGTTCATCAAACTGGCACCATGACCTGCAGGCCCCTCCTCCTGGGCCCCTCAGGCTGTCATCTGGGAAGACCGGGTGGAGAAGGGTTCTTGGGCACAGGCCTGTGCCCACCGGTGTCAATGAGCGTTGTGCCCCCGACTATCCAGAGATAACCACCATAAACAGTTAGATAAATATTTACTTATGCAAATACCTTCTGTGTATATGTTATGATGGAATTTTGGGGCTTTGTTTTTTAAACAAAATGATGTCATGCCAGATATACTTCTTCAAAACTAGCATTTTTAATCTTCCATACGGATTTCTTCTGGGCCCTCTTCTCTATACATTCCTGAAGAAACTCATTTATTCATGGCTTTAAAAATATTCTGTGGGCTGACACCTCCTGAATTTATGTCTTCTCTAAGTTCCGGACTTACAAATACAACTACTTGCTTGATGTCTATGATTGAACGACTCTTAGACATTTAAAACTTAACATGTTTGGGGCAGGTGCGGTGGCTCAGGCCTGTAATCCCAGCACTTTGGGAGGCCGAGGGGGGAGTAGCACTTGAGGCCAGGATTTCGAAGCCAGCTGGGCAACATAGCGAGACCCTGTCTCTATTAAAAAAAAAAAAAAAGAAAAACTCGACATGTTCAAAGTGGAATTCTTGTTTCTACTGCTCAGTCCTGTCTTTCTACCCCAGCCTCCCTCATTTTAATAATGTCACTCCTGGCCACCCAGTTTCTGAAGATTGAATCCTGGAGGTTGTCTTTTCCTTATGGCCAACACATCAAACACCAGGTCCTGTTAGTTCCCTCTCCTGGCGAGTCTCTTGTCTCCCACTCCCCGCCTTTCCCACTGTCATGCTGCCTGTGCCGTCGCCCCAGCCCCTCACTGGCCTCCTTGCCTCGCTCCTGCTTCCTGTACACTCCTCTTTCTGAAGAGCAGCCGTAATCAGCTTCCTAGAATGAATCCAGCTGTTCTGCTCCCACGCGTGGAACTCATCAGTGCCCTCCAGCGGCATTCACGCTTCTTGCCGTGGTCTGCGAGCCCCTGTCTAACTGGCCCAGCTCTCACCTCCACTTCTCTCATGCCAACCTCCTCCCCATCCTGTGCTCCAATCGCACCGGTCTGCTGCTTTCTCACGGGAAGAATTCGCCTTTGCCGAGCCCTCCTTCTGAAGCTTCCACCTCCCACTCTTTGCCTACCTAAATCCTTTTCGGTTCTCATTGATTTAACTATTTTCCTGGTGTTTCAGAGTTTTCGGTGTTGTGAACAACAGTGCATTGAACATCTGAACGCATTCACTTTTGTCCCACGACTTCATTCTTTCCTCGGCATAAATTCCCAGAAGTGAAATTGCTGGGGGGAAGGGAATTCTTAAGTTAAATTTTGGTGTGCACAAAGTTGTGATGTCTTCGTGATCCTACTGATTTTCCTCCCTATATTCATCCTCCCGGGAGAAGCAGACCCCAGACGAGGGTTTGCGAGCATGTGGTTCCCGGGCTGCCGTCCTTCCAAGCAGGACGCCCTACTCCCTTCCTTCCAGGAGTGCAGAGACCCCTCAGATGTAAGCCTGGAGGCCTCTCTGTACCTGCCCGCAGCCCTCTGAGTCAAGGGCTTTGGGGTCGTCTGTTTGGCCACTGGCCTTCCCCACTTTCTCCTTCTTCCATCCTTCACTGGAGTGTTGGGGCTATCTTTCCAGGCTGCCTTGGGCCCCATCTTTATGATAGGTAACAGAAAAATGCTGCTGTTTCAGAGAGAGAGAGGGTACCTTTCTCTCGTTTCCAGAATGAAGGCAGGTTTTTTCATATTTTTATATTCTGTAGGCCAGTGTTTCAAACTTGTCTGATCTCAAGAATCTTTCTGAGCACTTGTTATAAATGTAAGCCTGTCTCCTCCACAGAGATTCGGCTTCAGGATCTGGGAGATGACAGGTCTCAAGAGTTTGTGTTTTTCACAGTGTCCTGGTGATTTCAATGATCAAGGAAGTTTAGACAATGATTCCACAGGTCATGTCCATGAGGAGCAGCCCACACGCTCAACTCCAGGATTCAGATCACCGTTATTCACCAAGCACTTTCTATGGCAGGGCACTGATTTGATGCCATACACATCATCTCATTTTGTGCTGAGCATAGTCATTGGGATCCTAAGTACAATTAGCCTTAAGTTGCTGCTGAGAAAACTGAGGCTGTGAGAGACTGGCTGGTTTTGCCTTGATCAGGCCACAAAGCTGGGAAGTGGTGGAGCCTGAATCTGAATCCAAGGTTTCTGAGTCCTGGCGTGGCAGCCCAGGTCTCACTGACAGCGGAACAGGCAGGCCTCCATGACAACTGTGTCAGCGCTGACTGAGTGGTTAGGTTAAATATTAAATGCTGATAGGGCCAGTGTCCTCATACGAAGGCTGGAATGTAACAAAGCTCACCAAGAGTTGTGCCCAGGCCTTTCCTGGGCCTTGAAGCATGACACGATAATGAACGAATTCTTAACAGGACCCGTGTAGGATTAAACAAGTTTTACTGGGGGTCTGAAGAAGCTCCCCAGACCTCCACAAACAAGTTTTATCGGGAGTCTAAAGGAACTCCCCAAACCTCCATGATTTAGCAGGAGACGGGATAAGGATACTCACCCCGTCACCTGGGCTAATCTAGATTAAGTAAATTTACTGAGGCTCCAGAGAAAGGGCTTCGAAACTCAGACCTTAGTTATATTGGAAAGAGTTAAACACTCACAACTTTAGATGAAGGCGCATTAACATGTAGACATACAGCTTAGAAGGTATATAAGCTCCGGAAAGCGTTGTAATTGTAGGTTGGTCTGGTGATATTTTCCAGGTTTCCTCCCTCTACCGCATTACAGAAATAAACGCTCTTCTTTCCCAGTTCACTGCATCTTGTTATTGGGCATTGAGATCAGCAGCCCTTGACCTGGGAACTCTGGGGCGTCTCTGAAGCCCACATCGACGCCTGTCACAATGCCACTCTGCACAGCCACCAACCCCTAGTCCTCAGAATGTGGTTGGCAAACCCACATGGCCAGTATCCCCTCGGGCCACCTCCAGGCCTCCTGAGTCAGAATCTGCATTTTAATAAACTTGCCTGGTGACCCTCATTCATATTAAAGGATAAAAAGCCCTCAGGAAGCTGCGGAGGGATAGAAGCACGGGTCACTTGAGAGAAAGACAAAGGGGAATTAGTGTGTGTGTGCGTGCATGCGTATGTGCCTGTGTGTGCGTGTGTGTGTGTGCGTGTGTATGTGCCTGTGTGTGCGTGTGTATGTGCCTGTGTGTGCGTGTGTGTGTGTGCTTGTACACACAGGGATGTATGTAGCTTCGAAAGGTCTAAAAGTTCAGAGGCACCATGTCCTCCCTCAGATATCGTCACTTCCACAGCCTGTTTGGCGGAAAATTGTCCCCAACTAAAGGCTAAGATTTTTAATTCTTGAAATTGAGTGCGGACTGCTCATCTGTGATCCAAAACGTCAGCCGAGAGACGGCGCCAAGAGAAGCCTCTCCACGGCGTGGCTGACCAGCTTCCAAACACGGGGGCACGGGAAAGAAAGGGCTGCTTTCTCCTGGGAGGTCTCTGGACTTCTGGAAGGAGAGGCCCCTGAGGGTGCATTGCCGGACATTTCTCTGCATCTTTAAAACCAGTTTTTATTTGTTATGTTTTTTTTCTTGAGTGCCTGGATGATCTGAGAGTTTAGCCAGTATCACATAACCTCTCGACTCTTCTGACTTTGGGCCTTTTCTCTGAAACAAACTCAAAGACAAGCAAGCAAGCAAATTAGATGACTACAGTATACAAAACGTCAAGACTAGCCCTAAGTGGGTCAATAGCACCATCTTTCGGCTATTTTTGAGTACTGCATCTACCAGTTTTCAGCTAGTGAGAGTTCACCTGTGTTTATTTAACTAAAAAGCAGAATAAAATACACCTGTGGACTTGTGGTTAACTAAAGCAGAATAAAATACACCTGTGGACTTGTGGTTAATTAAAGCAGAATAAAATACACCTGTGGACTTGTGGTTAACTAAAGCAGAATCAAATACACCTGTGGACTTGTGGTTAACTAAAGCAGAGTAAAAATGTCTCTGCTGGCAGGGCGAGGTGGCTCACACCTGTAATCCCAGCATCTTGGGAGGCTAAGGTGGATGGATCACGAGGTCTGGAGATCAAGACCTTCCTGGCCAACGTGGTGAAACCCCATGTCTACTAAAAATACAAAAATTAGCTGGGCGTGGTGGCGGGCTGGCGGGCTCCTGTAGTCCCAGCTACTCAGGAGGCTGAGGCACGAGAATCACTTGAAGGCAGGAGGCAGAGGTTGCAGTGAGCCAAGACAGCGCCACTGCACTCCAGCCTAGCAACAGAGCGAGACTCGGTCTCAAACAAAACAAAACAAGACAAGACAAAACAAAACAAAACAATCCCTGCCACACTGGGAGGCATAGAAACACCCAAAAGAATGAGAAAGTGGAAAGGAAATGCTATCTTCAAGGAACTCAGTTAACACCTGATTACATCCACATGCAATATTTGAATCAAGTTTGCTACAAGTAGTGAAAAGGAACCAGGTTGAGGAGGATGCCAAGAGCAGAGCTTGTTTTTGATGACTCTGAGCAGGGTGCATAGACCACAGAGCTCCCAAAGGAGTGGGAGGAGCTTACGGAACAGGGATTAGAAAATGTCTGTACAGGAATATTAACAAAAATACTAAATAGAAAAACCTGTGGGCTGCGCAAGGGAACTTTACATCCTTAAGTGCTTACAGTCGAAAAGAAGTTAAAAGTTAATGGGTTAAGTAACTTGAGAAGTTACAAAAAGAATATTCAAAGAAAGTAGGAGGAAGAAAACATAATTATAAGGGAAGAAATTAATTAAACAGAACATAAGCATGTAATAGGAAGAACCACGAAAGCTAGAGGTTGGGTTTTTGAAAAGATGAAAGAATAAAAACCAATAATTCTCTGGCAACATTGATCAAGAAAAACAGGGAAAAGTTACCCAAAAAAAAAGGTCGGGGGGTACGGAGCCGTAACTATGAAGGATTAGTTCCAGGGTTCCACCTGTCTGCTTGTAAAAAGACAACTGAACTTCCACATTAGATCTCACCCTTACACGTTTTCACATATTTTCCTCTTTGATTTCCATGAAGTTAGCATGAGCAATGTTTTCTTCCTTGATAGGTAACAATAAAAAGCTGATGTTTGTTAAATGCATATTATGTGCAAAGCACTATGCAATGAAATCCCACAATGAGTCCCTGGGGCTGTCCTCATCATCCCCACTTTATAGATCTGGAAAGTGAGGCTTGGGAGATAGATCTCCACTTAATAGGTGTGGAAGTGGAGATATCTCTGTTGTTTTGTTGATTTCTAACACGGCACAGCTGGAAACCAACAGCATCAGGACTTTGAGTGAGCAGTCAGGGCTTAGAGCATCTCCTGATCACAGAGGGAGCGGACAGCAGAGCCAGGACAGAACCCAAGTCTTTTGACAAAGAGTCCTCATGACCCCAACACTGCCTGTGCCAGAAAGGCAATTCTGAAGGATGTTTTATTTTTTTCTCTCCCTCTCTAAATTGAACAGGGATGTGCTTTGCAACTCTGGAATGCATGGAGGCAATTTTGGCCCTTGGATGCAGACTCTAACATGGCCCTGATCACCGGGGAAAATATCCAAGTACCTGGAGGTCAAGCAGCCTCTAACTCAGGTCTCTCCCTGGCCTGCTTTGGAAATGTCTCTCTGGTACTGGGCTAACCTACTTTTAGGGGCTTCAGGATAAAACCTGAGGCCAACTGTGGTGCTGCAAATGCTATTTTAATGGGAATGAGCTGCTTAATCAAAGGTTCTTGGTGCAATGTGTGGTTCCTTCAAGTGCCGTGACTCCTGTGTCACAGTAAATCCAGGGTCCGCAGACTAAATCTGTATACGTATTGTTTTCATATGTTCCCAAAAGTGTAGTTCACGATAGTCAAGAAAGAAATTGTCCCTCCGCTTTTAAATGGTTGGTGAAAAAAATCAAAAGATGAATAGTATTTTGTGACATCTGAAAATTATGTCAAATTGTAATTTCAGCATCCTTAAATAAAGTTTTATGGGAACACAGCCACACTCATTCATTCATGTACTCTATGGCAGCTTCTTACTTCAATGGCAGAGTTGTCACTGCAGAAGAGACCAAACAACCTGTGAGCCTAAAATACTTGCTATTAATATTTACAGAAATATTTGTGTTAACGTATCATTACAGAACTTCATTTTGCTTTTTCCTTTCCAGCTTTTATTTGGGATTCAGCGGGTACAAGTGCAGGTTTGTGAGCTGGGCATATCGTGTGGTGCTGAAGTTTGGGGTAGAAATAACTCTGTCACTCAGGTGGCGAGCACAGTACCCAACGGTGAGGTTTCTGACCCTTGCCCTCCTCCCTTCCTCCCTACTCTAGTAGTCCCCGGCGTCCATTGTTGCCATCATTGTGCCATGAGTACCTGATGCTCAGCTCCCACTTCCACGTGAGAACATGTGGTATTTGGTTTTCTGTTCCTGTTTTAATTTTCTTAGGATAATGGCCTCCAGCTGCATACATGCTGTTGCAAAGGACATGATTTCATTCTTTTATATGACTGCATAATATTCCACGGTGTATATATGCCACATTTTCTTTGTCCAATCCACTGTTGATGGGCACCTAGGTTGATTCCATGACTTTGCTATTGTGAATAGTGCTGCAATGAACATGTGAGTGCAGGTGTCTTTTTGGTAGAATGATTTGTTTGCTAGGCTGGGTGCAGTGGCTCACACCTGTAATCCCAGCCATTTGGGAGGCTGAGGTGGGCGGATCACCTGAGGTTGGGAGTTCGAGATCAGCCTGACCAACATGGAGAAAAACCCTGTCTCTACTAAAAATACAAAATTAGCTGGGTATGGTGGCACATGCCTGTAATCCCAGCTACTTGGGAGGCTAAGGCAGGAGAATCACTTGAACCCGGGAGGCAGAGGTTGTGGTGAGCCGAGATGGCACCATTGCACTCCAGCCTGGGCAACGAGAGTGAAATTCCATCTCAAAAAAAAAAAAGAATGAATGATTTGTTTGCTTTTGGATGAATACACAGTAATGGGATTGCTGAGTCAAATGGTAGTTCTGTTTTAAGTTCTTTGAGGAATCTCCAAACTGCTTTCCACAGTGGCTGAACTAATTTACATTCCCACCAGCAGTATAAGTGTTCCCTTTTCTCCACAGCCTCACCAACATCTGTTGTTTTCTGACTTTTTAATAGTGGCCACTGTGACTGCTGTGAGATGGTATCTCACTGTGGTTTTGATTTGCATTTCTCTTGCGATTAGTGATGATGAGCATTTTGTCATGTTTGTTGACTGCTTGTGTGTCTTCTTTAGAAACGTGCCTTCTCATGGCTTTTGCCCATTTTTTAATGGTGTGTGTGTGTGTTGAATTAAGTTTCTTATGGATTCTGGACATTAGACCTTTTGTTGGATGCGTAGTTTGCAAATATCCCATTCTGTAGGTTGTCTGTTTGCTCTGCTGAAAGTTTCCTCTGCTGTGCAGAAGCTCTTTAATTACCTCTCGTTTGTCCATTTTTATTTTTGTTGCAATTGCTTGTGAGGACTTTGTCAAAAATTGTTTCCTAAGGCCTATGTCCAGAGTGGTATTTTCTAGGCTTTCTTCTAGGATTCTTATAATAATTCAGATTTAATAGAAACCCCTCACAAGAAAAACAAGCAAAAGAAAACATTTTCAAAATACATGTTGATTATGTTTGTATACTTTAAAATTCTTTCTCTCTTTTCCTAGCAGAGAAAAACCCAATCATCGTGAGACTCTGCAGACACACACACAGCTGACTTGGCTTTTATCTCGGAGCTCCTCTGCCCTCAGGCATTTGGGGAGCAGGACTCTGGCTCAGGCTGGGATTTTAGGAGCCAGGTTAAGTGACAAGGTTGGGCTAGGTAGTTTATAGTGTTGGTATAAAGATGAAATTGGGATACCATGAGCTGGGAAGATGGCTAGGGCATTCAGTCACCCCCGATTCAAGACCTCCCGATAAGGGTCCTGAGAGAGACCTATGTACAGGACACAGCCTCACATGAGAGGAAAAATAATACTTTGTAACTAGCTGAACTGGAAGAGACATAGACAAACCAAAACAACCTTAGAAAGAACAGAATTAGAGGACTCACAGTCCCAATTTCAAACTCACTACAAAGCTGCAGTGATTAAGACAGTGTGGTTTTGGCATAAAGACACATAAACAGATCAATGGAATAGAATTGTGAGTCCAGAAATAAACTTTCATCCATGGCCAGTTGATTTTCAATAAAGGTGCTAGGATGATTCAACGAGTGAAAGACTAGTCTTTTTAACAAATGGTGCTGGAATAACTGGTTATCTACACATACAAGAATGAATTTGGATTCCCACCTTATACCAATACACAGAAGTTAATTGAGACTGAACCAATGACTTAAACGTAAGCGCTAAACCATACATTCCTAGAAGAAAACGCGTGAATGGGAATGACTGCTAATGGGTACAAGGTTTTTTTGGGGAGTGATGAAAATATTCCACAACTGATGGTAGTGATGTTGTACAACTTTGGGAATATACTAAAACCGCACTGAGCGGTACACTTGAAATAGGTGAATTTTATGCTATGTGAATTACATCTGAATAAAGCAGTTTAAAAAGACCCTGTGGCAATGGCCTGGATCCAGGTCTGTGGGACCATGATCAGCCTGACGCTTTTCTGTGAGGAGCGGCGGCTCGGCTTGGGCAGTGGAAGAAAAAGCCATCTGGACCCTCTGCATGGTGCTGGATGCCATTGAGCAGATGTGGCTGCCTGTAACGAGGACTTGGAATGAGTGCCACCATGGGGTTCTAACTGGGCTTGATAAAGCAGAAGCGGCTGCCAACCCCGGGGAGGCCTCGGTAAAGATTTGGAGGTGCTCCTATGATGTCTCATCACCTCTGGTGGAGCCCAACCGTGTCTTCTAAGGCAACACCAGTGAGAATCGCAAGGATGCAGATTTCACTAAAGCTCAGCTGCCCTCCTGTGAAAGTCTGAAGGACACGACTGCCATAGCTCTGCCGTTTTGGAAAGAAGAAATAGTTTCCTAGATGGAGGAGGGAAATGGGCACGACGGCAGCTGATGGCAGTAGCCTTCGGGGCATCGTCGAGCACCTGGAGGGTCTCTCCGAGGACGCTGTTATGGAGCTGGACCCGCGGACTGGTATTCCCATTGTCTATAGATTGGACAAGAACTTGAAGCCCACCAAGCCCATGTAGTTCCCGGGGGAGGGGAGGGGTTAAAGAGACTGATACAGCTGTGGACGCTGTGGCTGCTGGGAGCAAGGCCCAGAAGTACAGGCCAGAGGCAGATTACTGTCCCGAGGAATGCCCTCTCCTCCCACCCTGCCTCCGCACCTCTGCATATGTCACACTGACCACTTCATAGTCTTATTTTTTGAGACTGGGTCTCACTCTGTCAGCCAGTGCAGTATCAGAACCTCAGCTAACTGCAACCTCCTCCTCCCAGGTTCAAGTGATCTTCCCTCTTCAGTTTCCTGAGTAGCTGAGATAATAGGCACGTGCCACCATGCCTGGCTAATTTTTGTATTTTTGGTAGAGACGGGGTTTCTCCATGTGGGTCAGGCTGGTCTCAAACTCCTGACCTCAGGTGATCCACCCACCTCAGCCACCCACAGTGCTGGGATTACAGGCGTGAGCCGCCCACAGCGCTGGGATTACAGGCGTGAGCCGCCCACAGCGCTGGGATTACAGGCGTGAGCCGCCCACCACACCCAGCCATAGTCATCTTAAGCTGCAGCTGCAGGTGGGGACCAGTGGCTCCCGTTTTCCTTTAGCCATCGTGTCTCCCACACCCACTCCCTTCATACAGTTGAGTTAGAACAGCACCTCCGGGGCACGGGTTCTCAGTCCACACGGAGGGAAGGCTCCTCTTAGCCAAGACAGTTCAGAGGTAGTAACTCTGATTTTTGCCAGTGCTATGTTTACTAGGGACCAGCTTGAGAAGGGAATAGGGAGGAACCATGCTAAGGCATGACCAATGAGGAGAAGCAAGAGCACCTATTTGCCCCCAGGAGCCAGACCCGTGCCCTTCTGTGGTTACGTCACTGACTTGGGAGGGGGGTTAGTCATTTCAGTGGAAGATGAATGTAACCTACATAGTAGTGTAAAAATAATCAACTGTTTCCTCCCTGATGCCAGAGGAACTGGTTTTAGAAGCTGATTAATCCTCAATTAAGTTTATGTATTGCATTTACAAATTATGTATATATAAATATATATAATACCTATATTATGTAAAATATATATTTTATATGTATAATATATAATTTCTATATTAAATATATATAAATATTAATATTAAATATATTTAATATTAATATTTATATAAATGAAAGGGAGGGAATATATTATTCCCTTTTTAATATATTTTATTAGTTAATATATTATTCCCTTTTAATATATTATATTTTATCTAATAAAAAGGAATATTATATAATATATTTTATATAATAAAAGGGAATATATATAATATATAATATACAATAAAAGGGAATATTATATATTATATAATATACAATAAAAGGGAATATTATATATTATATATATTATATAATAAATGTATTTTATATATATTGTGTATTTAATATATATTATATATTTATAAAAATAAAAGGGAGCCAATAAATATATGTATATATTTATATATTAAAATGTTTTATATATATAAAAGTAAATGCAACACATAAACTTAACACATAATTCAGCACATAAATTTTGTCTATATATGTGTATGTGTGTATATATGTGTGTATGTGCATATTTATACACTAATATAGTGTATACAGTATATGCTATAGTGTATATAGTATATAATATAGTGTGTACATATTAGTTTATATATACATGAATATATACACTGTATATATACGCAATATATACACACACACACACACACACACACACACAGCACTTCGGGGTTTCTAGTGGCAGTTGAAACAGCTAGCCCCACATATGGTCATCAGAAGGTAAGCCATTCCTCACAGCAGCATGGGCTGTGCCTTTTGGCTTCTAAAGGTGGACGTGCACTCACTAGTTTAGGATCCCTCCCCTGCCTTGCCTTGTGGCAGTGAAATGCCTCTTGACATGTGTCTGTCACTGTGCCTGATTTCTTACTCATGTTCTAGTGGCTTTGCCCTGTCACATGGTCGCAGAACTCTTTTTCAGAATAACTGGACTACGTTTTTTTTCCAGTTTAGTATAATAAAGGAGCGATGTGCAATAAAAAAGTCAAGATGATAAATTTTACATTATGTATGTTTTACCATAATTAATTTTTTTAGACAGGGTCTCACTCTATCACCCAGGCTGGAGTGCAGTGGCATGATAATAGCTTACTGCAGTTTCCAACTCCTGGGCTCGAGTGAGCCTCCTGCCTCAGCTTCCCAATACCTGGGACTATAGGTCTGTGCCACTATGCTTGGCTAATATTTAAAAGTTTTTTGTAGAGACGGGGTCTTTCTTTGTTGCACAGGCTGGCCTTGAACTCCTGGCCTTAAGTCATCTTCCTACCTCTGCCTTCTGAAGCACTGGGATTACAGGTGTGAGCCAGTGCACCCAGCTTATTTTACCAAGTAAAAAACCCTTATTTTTTGTCCCAGTCACAACGTATTTCTGGGTTTCTTTGATCACCTTTTTAGTTTTGTCTTTCACAGTCAGGTCTTTAATCCATCTGTAACCCACCAGTGTTTGTGGTATGGAGTAGGGACGCAACTTTTCCTTCATTTAGCCAAATTTCCTAACACCTTCAACTAAATAATCCATCCTTTTCCCCATGGATACTTCTTGCATATGTAGAATGACTGTGATAAGAAGATGAGTAAGTCTCACCCAGCGTCTGGGCAAGCTAGGCCACTAGGGAAAGGTCAGCAAAGGGCAAAGGGGCCTGGAACCCAAGGCTTTCTAAGGCCCTCGTAGAATCCGTCCCTGCTAGGCATTCCTTCTGCTCACTTCCTTTCTCCTGGAACTGAACTCCCTTCTCCTTCCCCCATTCCAGGGGAGAAGCATGAAAAAACAGTGAGGAGATGGCTTAACAGAAACAACTGTGTTCAAGCAATTCTATTACGAAAATCTTGCCCCTTCCCATTTCAGAGATGCGCAGGCTCCAAATGTCTTCAAAATGGAAAATGATCCACAGATATGTTCTGTGTAATGGATAAGACTGGAATTTCCCACAGAGTGAGTGGTGATCACAGGGAGGGAGATTCAGTCACTTGTTCAACAAATACTGAGCACCTGCTGTATTCCAGACCCCGTGCTAAACACTGGGGTGGGAGATACAAAGACATCTTGAGTTGAGCTGTGATTGCCCCAGAAGGCTATGATAAGGATGTAAGTGCTGGTAGTTTATTTGGGAGGTAATCTCAGAAAGCATGGGTGGAGGTATGGGAAAATGGGACAGAGAAGGGAAGGGAGCCAATAAATGGTACTTTATTGACGGATTACCATTATCGGCAACTGAGGTCCAATCTTGCTGGGAAGTCCTGGGAGTCAGTGTAAAACATGCTTCCATGCTTTTCTTACCTGAGGGTAAGGGAGCTGGGATACTTACAGAGCAGTTTCCACCTGCCATTGGTTGAAGGTTGCTGGTGTAAGGGGTGCAGGGAGCAGGTGTTAACTCCCTGGTATTTCCATCCCTTGCATGCTCCTGTGGCCAGGGAATGCCCTCAAGCAATGCTTGCAGTGGGACAGAGATGCTTGCAGTTGGAGCACCCAGTGCACGTGTGGGAAGGGTGGGCACCGAGGGATACGGGTGAGGTGCCAACAGCGTCTCGTACGAGCATCCCTTGTATACCTCACATGTTAGTGGTAGGGAGGTGCAAGGTACACTGGCAAAACAATGGGCAAGACGCTTTCAAATAAAGATGAGAATTACAAAGAAAACAAAATACAGGCTGCTGTGTCAGGGATGGGTGGTGACGGGCTTATTTAGACTGGGTGGTCAGAGATGGCCGCCTTCAGATGAGGTTTGAACTGAAATTGAGGGACGAGAGGGAGAGGGAGAGGGAGAGCAGGGCAGAGCGTCCCTGACCAACTGAACATGGAGTGTAAGTGCTTTAAGGTTGAAGACCAGTGGGTCTGGTAGTGTAGCGCAGAGTCAGAGAGCAGATGGCAAGAACAAGGGGTAGGCAGGGAACAGGCGACGTGGCATCCTGTAAGCCACTGTAATATGTTCGGAGTCTGAGAAGCCTTCAGATTTCATGCAGAGAACTGACGTAAGCTCACTTGAATTTTACAGTCCCCAGGCTTCTGTGTTGTGCATGGATGCGAGAGCAGTTGGAGAGCTATAATCCAGGTGCAAAACAACAGTGCGTGTCAGGGGCACTGGTCAGAAGTTGGGGGTAGGGGAAAGGGTGCATAGAATACATTTTGCAAGTAGAAACAATAAGACCCCATCAGATCAGGGTAGGGGCAGTAAAGCAAGGGAAGACTGAAAGATAAAGTTTTAAGTTTAAGCTATTCTACGGATGGCAGTGCCATTTATTTAGACGAGGCAGACTGGGGAAAGAGTTTGGGGGTGGAGGATGGAGTAATATTTCTACTTCAGCCATGTTAATTTTAAGATGCCTCTTACACATCCAAAGGGATGTCAGGCAGGCTCTTTCTTTGCTGAAGGGAAAGTGAGATCAATGGTTTTCTTCTTTTATTTGAAAGATGGGCAGTATTGGAGAATGTTTCCATCTGATGAAAACGATCCCATAGAGAGGAAGAAATTGATGATTCAGAAGAAAGGAGGTAATTACAATGGTAATTTATGGAGAAGCGAAGATGGTACCCAGGACACAAATGGAGGGGTTTGTTTTGATGAGGTGGGGCAAGTATACTTCATGCATTGCACAGGAAAGAAGACAGAGAGAGAGTATGCAACATTGCCTCCAAAGGGTAGATTTGGAGGTGGAAAAATGAAGACGGTCAAGTATCTCAGTGATGGATGAGATAAAGCCTTCACCTTGCTCAGTGGAGGATGAAGGAGGGGCTGGTAAAGGGAAAGGAAGAAAGAAAAGCCATCGCCCCCCACTGCCTCCCAGCTATCTCCAGGTGTTATGGGCTATTGTGGAGCAGTCAGGTGGTTAGGTTGAACAAGGACTGAATTGAGGTTTTGTCAAATGAATAAAAGAAAAAAGGACCAAGGATCAAGGGGAGATGATATTTGTAAGGAGTGTGATTGTGATGGCAAGCCAGGGAATCTATGCTGGGTCATGATGTCTGTGAAGAGAATTATATGAGCTGATGCTTGTAGAATTCTCAGAGCAGGACCTACAATGTAAGTGTTGAAAAGGAATTAGCTGTTTTTATTATTAATACAAGAGAAGTGAGAAAATGAGGGGTAATGCTTGATATAAAATGTAAAAAGGCCCAAAGGATCTGTTGTTAAAGAGACAGTACATTTTCCAAAGTAATACCTCTTAACATCTCTTGTGGGGATCTAACCAGGGTCCCATCTGGTGATGCTGCTGTCGATTTCTGTAGGATCAAATCCCTAGAGCACCATTTCCAGGTTACTACTGAGCTCTAATTAGCCCTCCCCTACCTGTGCAGGTGAGATATGCCAGAGGCTCTGCAAGTGAGTCTGTTACTAATGATTAGTTTTCCAAATGAGTACTGTTCTGGGTTCTTCAGGTCTATTGGAATGGCATCATATATTGTGGCATTAAGGGGTTTTTAGGAATTCCGTCACTACTTTTCCCAGACAAAAGTCTTTAGGCGACTTTGTAAGTGAAAGGCACATTAACCTGTGTACTGGCCTAAGGCAGAGGTTTAGATTGAGCGCACTGAATACTTAGGGTATGCGTGTGTGTCCAAATTCCAGATTGTGTTTCTCAACAAGCAACAATTTAGGAGTGTTGTTTTCTAGCTTAATCATTCATTCCCTGGAGGCTATAAACACAAGTCTCTGTTTACATTTAAATTAAACTCCTCCTAACAACACCGTGGTAGATAGTAGCTGAGGGGCTTTACATATCCCCGGGGCAAGACCATGAAAACATTATTGCTTCTCCCAGGTCAAGAAAAATTGCAATTGATTTTTATGAATTATAATAATAAATTATTGGCTAGATTAATTTCTGAGTCACATTTCAGTGATGACAAAATCAAACCTGTCAGCTGGTGCTTTAATGATGACTGTATCAACTTAATCCATCATTTATGTAAACTGCCAGGAGCCTGCCAGTTGTTTAAGTGGCCACAAGGGGGTGATAAAGGACTGCATACTTGCAGGAATCGGCCCCTTCAATTTCTTCTGAAATAGCGTCATTTACCGGTACCCCATATTTCATTCCAACACATTTCTTCTACCAAGTGGGCTGTTACTGGTCCCCACTCAGTGTGTCTGGCTGCTCATTTACTATTCTTCCTGATGCTAGTATTGGGCTAAGGTTTTCTTCGTTTTTAACAAGTCAATGGCAGTGATGCACTAAGATGGAGTTTGTGACTCACAGTGGGTGGGGGTGGCCCTTTTTTTTTTTCTTTAAATTTCAATTTTAAGATAGAGTCTAGCTCTGTCACCCAGGCTGGGTAATGTGGTGTGATCTCGGCTCACTACAACCTCCGCCTCCCTCGTTTAACCGATTTGCTTTGCCTCAGCCTCCTGAGTGTACCACCGTGCCTGGCTAATTTTTGTATTTTTAATAGAGATGGCGTTTCACCATGTTGGCCAGGCTGGTCTGGAACTCCTGACCTCAGGTGATCCGCCTGCCTCAGCCTCCCAAAGTGCTGGGATCACAGGCGCGAACCACCGCACCCAGGTTTGCCTTTTCTTACTTTAAGGAATTATGCCTTCCACCAAGTCCTTGTCTGGTGATGTGTTCCCCACAGAATTTGTCATGAGTGATATGGATAACCTAGAAAAGAGGGTTTAAAATATTCACAATACAAGGAAATGACAAATGTTTGAAGTGACGGATATGCTAATTTACCCTGATTTGATCATTATATATTGTGTACATGTATTGCAGTATCACTCTGTATCCCACAAACATGTATATTACATGTCAATTGAAAATAAAAGGGAAAAATAAATTTAAAAATAAAAATGCCAGGCATGGTGGCTCACGCCTGTAATCCCCGCACTTTGGGAGGCTGAGGCAGATAGATCACCTGAGGTCGTGAGTTCAAGACCAGTCTGACCAACATGAAGAAACCCTGTCTCTACTAAAAATACAAAATTAGCCGGGTGTGGTGGCACATGCCTGTAATCCCAGCTACTTGGGAGGCTGAGGCAGGAAAATCGCTTGAACCCGGGGCCAGAGATTGTGGTGAGCCGAGACAGCACCATTGCACTCCAGCCTGGGCAACAAGAGCAAAACTCCGCCTCAAAAATAAATAAATAAAAAATAAAAATTAAAACATTTAAAAAAAGTTCTCTCTCTTCTCTCCAGAGTAAGTTGTTCCTTGCCCAGTGGACTCAGGAGGTGGGGTCTGGGGTTCTGGTAAAAATGGGTAAAGAACACGTGGAGACAAACTCGGGGGTTAAAGCTAGCCTCCTTACGGACCATTCTATAGACCCGAGGCCCTTCAAAACCCTCTAGGCTAGAACAGGGAGCTGCAGTTGAAGGCCAGCATGAGGGCTGAGATCACTTAGATTCCCTGTGGGGGCTTTAGACTTCTTTTGTGCCGTGAATAAATGGCACCCATCTACATGTCATTGCTTTCTGCATGAAAATTGTCTGCAGGCCGTTCACTAGTTTGAGATGAGGGCATCTAGACCCAGCATCATGCAGCATCAGGACCTGCAGTTCACGGGGTGCAGAGCTGTCTATAGACCACGGTAGATCTACAGCTGCTCGTGTTAGGTTCAGAATCACATGGACGACTTACCAGATAAGCCACCTGACCCATGATGGCATCGTCACAAGCCAACGCTGTTTAAATTACCATTTTAAGTTCTCCTGTGTAGCTCAGAGAATCCTTAAAGGCATCTAACACAATTCTCTCCTCTCATCACTATTAATTCCACTCTGAATGGTTTTCCAGGAGGGAGGAATACAGCCATTCCTCTGATTTAGGATTTCCCCCCCATGCTTCCATTATCTAGATAAAAAGGAGTTAAGTGCCGACATGACTACATGCAGAGTCTTCCATGCTGAGTCTCCTTACATAATTTTGCTCCTGCTGAATTCTAGCTGATTCACTTGGCCCTTTGGTCCCAGATAAGCACTATGTCACCTGGCTACCTCTTGCCTGTCAAGTGATCACAGTCCACAATTGAGGACTCCCTTGGCTTTAGTTACAGCAGGATCATGCCTGTTTCTCTCCCAAATGGACCTTTGGTTTGGTAAAGGGAGTCCTGAGAAACCCAGTGCAACTGGTGTGTGGGTGGTCGAATGAAGTTGCCTTTTCCCAAGCTATTACCCATTCCTTTAGGTGGAGCCAGGTGGTGGCACCTATGTGGCACACGCAAGCCTCCATTACCACTCCACATTCCTCAGGTTTAGGTGGAGCCAGGCTGGTGGCACCTATGTGGCACACAAGCCTCCATTACCACTCCACATTCCTCAGGTTCTTTTGGTTAACTGCCATCACGACTGGAACTAGAACTGTCCCTTCCATGTTATCAGAGCCACCCCCTTTCTCGAATGGTTAAGAAAACACTTCCTGAGTTACCTGGGTTCCTAAGCAGGTTGATCACACTGCTTCCACGGGGCTTCCTCTGCCTCAGGAGAACCAGCACTGAAGGGCAGAGGACATTCCTGCCAGCAGCACTTTACTCCAGGCTGTGATTCAACCAGAGGTTTTAACTTCCTAATGGCTTTGCCAAGTTTAAAAGTCCAGTGATAAATCTATTTGTCCTCTACTTGGTATCATGCACTGTGCAGCCTCAAGTATAAACCCCTCAAGAAACTGCAGATCAAGACCTTCCAGCATGGAAGGCAGTTTGGCTATCGCCAGTTCGCTGCATCTGTAAGAAATGTCATCTGCCCTCCAGTTACACAATGCCTTCTAGTCTCTTTCTTGCTCTGAAGATTGGGACTGCCCTCCAAGTTCAACGTCCACTCAGGTGTCTGGAGCTCACGGGCTGAAGGGAAGAGAGTTAGGAAGGGTGCTCTCCACAAAATTCAGAGGCAAGTTTTCCTCAAGCCTTTTAATCCCACCCACTTTGGACTGACACAGGAAGTGATTACTACAGAGCTTGTCTATGGGTCCCAGCACATGAGGGGTGCTTTCTTTCCCAAGATAAATTTGTTTCTTGGCACTAGCTCAGCTCTCAGCAGATGTATTTAGGCAGCACTTGAATGTGGCTGCTAGTATGTTTCTGCTTTACTATTTCCATAGCACCCCTCAATAGGGTGCTGTTTTACAGTATTACAGATGAAAAAGCAGGAGGTTCTTAAAAACTTGGAAAATTCTCCCAAACCTCTTGACCTTCTTCATCGAACTATACTGATGTTTTCCAGAAATGAGCTTATCAAATTTGGGACTATATTCTGGTATATACCTCTTACCTCTGGTCTGTCTTACTGTATTGGAGGCAGGATGGGGTGAGAAAATAATAAACCCATTATTAATGTCTTTAAGAGGAAAACTTTGTGGGGGCTGATTTTGTTTTCCCAAAAACACTATCATCGAAATACAGGCAAGGGCTCATTAGGGCTCACTGGCCCAAAACAAGACTTTTTTTCCTGTACCATCCTTATCCAACTGCAGTAAGCTAAAAAGTCTGCCCTTATAGATGCATTTCTTTGCATTGGCTAAATAGTTTTAGTGGCATAGCCTCTACAACCAAGTAAATTACTACTACTTAATAGAAAGGAACCTGGAACTCAAGAGGATGAGCTGCAGAAATCTCCAAGAACTGCAAATTATATTTATTTTTTTTAAGAGACAGAGTCTTGCTCTATTGCCCAGGCTGGAGTGCAGTGGTGCCACCTTGGCTCACTGAACCTCCACCTCCCTGTTTCAAGCGATTCTGGGGCCTCAGCCTTGAGCAGCTGAGACTATGGTGCACACTGGCTAATTTTTTGCATTTTTAGTAAACATGGGGTTTCACCATGTTGGCCTGGTTGGTCTCAAACTCCCACCCTCAAGTGATCCGCTCACCTTTGCCTCCCAAAGTGTTGGGATTACAGGCGTGAGCCACCGTTCCTGGCCCAATTATTTCTTACACCACTACCACCCCACTGGTCATTGTCATCTGTGGCTCTGGGTCCCTTTGGTAAAACACATACCAAAACCATGATGTAGTGAAATAAATTTCCTGGCTGGAATCTCTGGGCTGACACCCTGCCACTTTCTAGCACTCTTGGGAAATTAACCTGAGGCCCCATGTTTTCCATCTGTAAGACAGATGCCATCAACCTACCCTTGCAGGGAAGTGCCTGTGACTAAATATACTTTATGTCACAAGACTATTACAGTATCTAGTACTTAGGGATAGACTTATGTTGGCAACTCAGTAACAACTGATACGAACACAGAAAAGAACTCCGTGCTAATACTGTTAAACTTCACACTCTTTTACAACATTTAATACTACAGTATGATAAATTCCTTGTCAACTTTTACTGGTTTTGCCAGGAATAGTGGCTCTGGCGAATTTCTACTCCTGCTTCTATTCTTAAATCAGTAAATGAAAAACACAAGCTACATATAACAAAGGTTCTCCTCTAGGTCTCGGTATAACAGCTGAAGCTAATCAGAAAGAATATTTGCAGAATAACTCCAATTAAGAAAGACAAAATGTGTATTTTACTTGCTTAGATTTGGGAGCATAATTGCTCATAAGGATTCATAGTTTTTTTTTATTGTTAAGCTGCAACATACATGGTTTAATACAACAACAAAAAAAACATTTAATCAAGTGAAACGTAATAAACTAAAACAATAAACACTCAAAACATTTTCCATTGGAAACATGTAAAGACGAATACGAGGTTTTGTTACCATCTTACTGCAATTTTCTTATGTGTTACTAGCCTACATACCCCATGTTTTCTGTAATCATGCAGATGTGAATGGACGTTTGAATGATTAAATAAATGAGAAGTCCGTTTACTGCAGGGAATCATTTCACAAGGCAGCCAAACTGAGTTTAAAGAACACAACTATTCAAGAAATTCTCCACGTATTTAGGTTCATTTTAGAATCCATGAACCTTAAGCTGTTCCTCCTTGACAATGCCAACCTGTAAAATAAAATTTAATTTAGCAAAATAACCCTGAGAATTATATAAATTCATTAAGAAAACACGGAAGAGTAATTAGAAGAATCACTATTAACAGCTTATTGCAACACTGTTATCTGTTACATGCACTGTTGATAGCCAACAATGCAACATATATTTGATACTTTACATGCCAAGAAATATCCTGTGTGTATATACAGACATGATCAGAATACTCGAATGACAAAATAAACCAGATAAAGGTCTTTGCTTTCCCACTAAGTACCATATCTTTATTTCACCTAATTTACTTCATTCGTATGATTTTTACTTAGTAGAAAACAAATCATATTGCCTTTAAATACAATTTTAAAAGCAATCTCAAGGTTACACATAAAGCACCCAAACACTCACCTCCAAGAGAAACTGGCAAATGTTTTTTCTTTGGTCACCTTGAAGCTGAATGACCTCTCCGTATTCGGGATGTTCAATCACAGTACCATTACAGGCAAATTTCTGCAAAAGTGCATAAATATACAACAAAATTTAGTCAACTACTATGAGGTTTTATTTCACCAAAAGAACAGAATTTACCATTTCAATAAGCTTGATTTTATTTAGAGAAACAGATTTTGTCTTCTACAATCCACGATCCTTCCAAATTAATTTGTACATCAGGAAATGATTTTATGTGTAGCATCAAGAACTAAATCTTTCATTTAAATTTATGTGAAAGCCACATGAATCTTCTTTTAAAATGAGAGATCACCCTGGGAGAATAACTAAATATTTATGTGTTGACTACAAGAATGAGAACAACTTTTTCGGTCTAGTCATTTTCATCCGCTGATATAAAGGTGTGAATCATAATCCGGTTCAGAGGTGCGTCTCAGTAACTCTATTCTAATCCTTTTTTCCTAATCCTTTTACCTTTTTGAAAGCTTTCACAAGTTTCTTTTTGTCATAATCATCTGCAATGCCCTGAACAGTAGTCAGTGTCTTTCTGCCGTTCCGTTGCTGGATTCTTATATGAATGTAATCCTCAGTCCCTGCCGGGAGTAAGTCGTCACCCTTAGTTGCATCAGCAAAGGGGTCTGCAAATGGATACAAAAAAGAATCCAAAGTAGAAAAATATTTTTTAAGAAGTACTTTCCAGAAATATGTTATACTACCAATCCAGACAGTCATCAATGAAGGTTCTAGTGCCTTTGCTGTTTTTGCGGGTAGGAATGAAAATGAGGGTGGAGTATTAATAAAATCCCCAAGGTACTCTCAGAAAAAGAGAAAAACATTTGAACACCTATGTCCATTGTAGAAAAACGCTGTTGTAGATAGATAACGTTACCGTTGAATATGGTCCTCTAATGAGAGAAGGGAGATTTAGAAAACCTTAATTTTGTAGCCGCTATAAAAACGTGCGTCATCTAGATTACGTTCTGATGAAAACATAAACATTCGAATATGCCCACCCCAATCATTTAACCGTAACTGTGCCTTGCCAAAAAAAAAGTAGATTAAATACATATATCAAAAGGCGTAATTTTACAAATTGCTACGCAAGCAGAGAAGACTGAACCACTGCCCAGTGACAGATGAGAGGCCTGCATCCGCACCCTTCCCCAAGTACCCCCAGGAGCTGCCGGAGAACGGACGGCGATCCCCAATCCCCCTGGCCCGGAATCCCCTTTTCAAGTAGCAGGGCCGATCTAGGAGTCCACGAAATAAGGTCGCCAAAGTGTCAAGGGGCGGAGGCGGAGGCGGGAGCCGGGTCAAGGACGGGGCTGGCGTGGGGGAGGGCAGAGCCCGCGGCCGGGGCTCCGAGAGGAGGGCTCGCAGTCCGGCGCTGTCCTCGGGGAGGGGGTCGCCAGGGGCCCCGTCGCCATTTTCTGGGCGCCGAGACAAAGCCCCAGTCGGGGTGCAGAGAGGGCAAAAAGGGGGCCCCTGGGGGCGGTGGTCCAGGCGGGCAGCAGGCAGAGAGGCGCGCGGGTCAAGGGAGGAAGGCGGCGGCCCCGGGATCTTACCGAAAGATTGGAGGTTCTGGATAGTGGACATGCGATACTAGTGTGAGGCCGGTGAGGGGATAAAATTCCTGCGGGGCCCGCCCGGATCACCGTGTCAGGAGGCTGTAGTGGAGAGAAAACGGAAATAAATACGGAAACGGTTTGCTCCGGGGTTGGGATGCGGCTGGAGTGGCGGCGGCGGAAGCCGGGAGGAGGCAGGAAGAGGCGAAGGAGGAGGCGGAGGAAGAGGCGGCGGCGACGGATGCGAGGACGCGAGAGAAGAGGCGGCGCTGCGGCTTCTCCCACAAAATGGCCGATGGAGACTATTTAGCCGCGCCCTCCGCTCCTCCCACGTGACCCTCCCGCGCCGGGCATCCTGGGACTTGTAGTTTTCCGGAGGCAGCAGAGCCCGGAAAGCCTGAGGCCTGCGGGTTTCCGAGACCTCAATTCCCGTCAGGGAGTGCGCCCTCTAGCTCCGGGCGGAAAACCTGGGAAGAGTTCCGACGGCCGCCGGGCTGCCCAGAGTTTGCTGGTGTGGGGCTGTGCCCCCCACGAGTTCGTAGGGGAGGACGGTCAAAGGAATCAAGCGTCTCCCTTCACACCCCTTCTCTCGCCTTGCAGTCGCGACGCCGAGGGGCTGGCGCTCAGGGGTAATCTGTATCAGTCACCCTCGAGGCCCCGGGTAATGTAAGTAAAATCGGGGTGCAGGAACAAAACAAGTCCCCTTGCTCCGGCTTTCGACTCGTTGGCCGCCCCTCACCACCACCTGCATTGAAATTCCAGCCCCAGTTGCAGGAGCGGTGTTAGTCTCCACCAAGGATGGAGATGGGAGCCTTTCTTTCCAGGATTGGGCGCACCTCCGATTCCCCAGCACTGTGGATCTCAGACTCCAGCGTGCGTCTCTGGAGGGCTTGAGAAAACACTGATAGACCCCAGAGTTTCCGTTTCAGGAAGTCTAGGGTGTGACCTGAAAATCTGCAATTCTCATAAGCTCCTTGGTGACGCTGATCCTGCTTGCTGGTCTGGGATCAGGCTTGAGAATCACTGCGCAGCTTCATCATGTGCTTGGCATCTATTGGGGGCCAGGTGTGTGTGAACAGAACATACCAGCTTGTCAGTTCATTTTGTGTGCCTCAGAAGGCCCAACACAGAATTCAGGAAAGATGCCAGGTATAAGCTGAAGGTGAGTTCAGCAAATAGGTTAATTGATGGAGTCATGTACGAGGCCGTAATATCTTCCCATCAAGTCACGCACAGGGAAATAAACCCGAGACTTTGGGAATTGGCTCACTCAGGCAGGTGTTCGATTGTCAAATTGGTTGGCTTTCTGGAAGCAAAGAGACAAACTAAAATTTAGGCATTCTTAACTTTTTTGTATGTGCCATGGCAGTCCTTTGAAGCTGCTGAACCCTTCTCAGAATAATGAGAAGTTATTTAAGTTCATAAAGTACATAGGATTACAAAGGAAACCAATTATATTAAAATTAAAAAATACATACATAACATGTATCTTTGTATTAATACACGAACAAGATCTAGCAAGATCAGGTCTAACACTGCAATTTCAAAAAGCTGATAAACGTAAGATATTTTTTGATCTCTGTAACATCAGAAATCTAATACGAAAGTACATGTGATTTCTGTTGGCGCAAAGTGACAGGTCCATCTAATACTATGATGTTGTCTCCTCCATTCATAATGGAAGGAAATGGTAAATTTTGCTTAGAGGTTAATGAAAATGTAGATGTAATCTTTTTTTCCCATCCAGTTTTAGGGATCTCCACCCCTGCTGTTTTATCCATAGACCAAGGATCTGCAGACCCCATGTTAAGAATACCTGGATTTACAGAATCTACACAGAACTGAAGCGGATTTACAAGAAAAAAACAAAACCATTCAAAAGTGGACGAAGGATATGAACAGACACTTTTCAAAAGAAGACATTTATGAGGCCAACAAACATATGAAAAAATGCTCATCATCACTGGTCATTAGAGAAATGCAAATCAAAACCACATTAAGATACCATTTCATGCCAGTTACAATGGTGATCATTAAAAAAATCTGGAGACAACAGATGCTGGAGAGGATGTGGAGAAA
The DNA here is from genome assembly GCF_030222135.1 of Aotus nancymaae. Classification (NCBI taxonomy): domain Eukaryota; kingdom Metazoa; phylum Chordata; class Mammalia; order Primates; family Aotidae; genus Aotus; species Aotus nancymaae. The sequence goes on from NW_026988452.1 coordinate 3,227,421, forward strand.
TAGGAACACTTTTACACTGTTGGTGGGAGTGTAAATTAGTTCAATCATTGTGGAAGACAGTGTGGTGATTCCTCAAGGATTTAGAAATAGAAATTCCATTTGACCCAGAAATCCCATTACTGGGTATGTACCCAAAGGATTATAAATCGTTCTATTATAAAGACACATGCACACATATGTTCATAGTGGCACTGTTTACAATAGCAAAGACGTGGAACCAACCCAAATGCCCATCAATGATAGACTAGACAAAGAAAATAGTATACACCATGGAATACTATGCAGCCATAAAAAAGGATGAGTTCATCCTTTGTAGAGACATAGATGAATCTGGAAACCATCATTCTCAGCAAACTTGACACAAGAACAGAAATCAAACACTGCATGTTCTCACTCATAGGTGGGTGTTGAACAATAAGAACACATGGGCACAGGGAGGGAAACATCACACATTGGGGTCTGTTGAGGGGTAGGGGGCTAGGGGAGGGACAGCAGGGGGTGGGGAGGTTGGGGAGGGATAACACTGGGAAAAATGCCTGATGTAGGTGAAGTGGGGGATGGATACAGCAAACCACCATGGCATGTGTGTACCTATGCAACAGTCATGCAAGATTGCACATGTACCCCAGAACTTAAAGTACAATTAAAAAAAAAAATACCTGGATTTGACAGTCTTTTGTAATTAACAATGATGATAGGTACCATTTATTTAGTACTTACTATTTCCCTGTTACAAAGCTTATAGATGGCGTTATTAATCTTCATTGCTGTTTTATAAGGCAAACCCTACTCTATGCAGCAGATGTGGAAATGGAGGCTTTTGTAGGTTAATGCCTGAAAAAAGTCAAATTCTTAAGTCTCAGGAATCTAACCACATTTTTGGTCTTCCAGCCTTGATTCAAATGAAAAACACTCTTCTTATCCCAAATTAAGGTGTAAAGTTCTAGAGCTGGCTCCAAAACAAGGAGCGTCAAAGTATCTAAATAAGTGTGCCTTAAGGTAAGTTCATTAGTTCAATTTTATGCCCTACTTTAATACTCTAACACTGTAGTTTTTTTTTTTCTTCTTTCTTTCTTCTTTTTTTTTTAAATTTAAGTTCTGGTGTACATGAGCAGATCTTGCAGGATTGTTACATAGGTATACACATGCCATGGTGGTTTGCTGCATCCATCCCCCCATCACTTACATTAGGTATTTCTCCCAGTGTTATTCCTCCCCAAATCTCCCCACCCCCCGGCTATCCCTCCCCTAGCCCCCATCCCCCAACAGACCCCAGTGTGTGATGTTCCCTCCCTGTGTCCATGTCTAACACTCTAATTTGTAATTTTTAATCTGAAGTGCAGGATAAACAAAATGCATCTCTATTTGTTTCCTTTTTTTCTTACTAGATGTACATCACTATTTTATATTACTTTATTTCTCAGAAGAAGCCGAAGGTGATGCAGTGAAGAAAAAATTACAAAACATAGAAAAATTACAAACATAGAGAAATTAAAAGAAAAATACTAGAAGTCTTAGGGTTTCACTCCCTGTCAGGAGAACTCATCTTTTCTTAGATTTAGTGTTTGCATCAGAAACCTCCAGGAGTGAGGGGAAAAAAAAAAAAAAAAAAAAAAAACTTCCAGGAGCTCAGAAATCTTTAATCAGAGCCAATATAAATACAGGTTAGATACAGTTGTGGTTCTTAAGGCTCTTCTAACTCTCATGATTCATAGTCTTTGTGTTTAGAATTTGACCTGTATATAAAGTTATCATAAAAAATAAACTGAAGCATTTAAAATGTAGTATTTTTAGTTCTAAACGGTACCAGCCTAGGTTAAGGTGATTATTTCTTGCCTTAATTCAGAAAAGCATTTAGATCACTCACAGAGAACAGTTGTGCTGAGTAAAGGAATTATGGAAGATAAAAGAATAATTGAAAAAGAAAAGCACCCACAGCTGAAGTTAGACCACCAAGTCTAGTTCTAACAGTTGAGACAAAGAGAAAATCAGCTAGAAAGTCTTTATGTCTACTGGATGAAAACATACCAGTTGCACAAGCGGAATAGCTTTGCCAGACCCTGAGCCACAGGAGGTATTATTCTTGGGCCCTCATAAAGGGAATACTGTGATGTAGTGGAAGCATCCCTAGCAGTTTGCCCACAACGAAGGCAATAGTGGGTTTTGTGCAGCTGTTTTTCACATCTGCTGGTCATGAGGATGTGTCATCTGGTTAGAAACTTGGGTCCTCATTTATCCTTAGGCTGCCTACCATGGTGGACGTGATAATGCACCACTCAGAGTTCCTGCTTCAGTGAGCATAACTGATGAACAGCCCCAGCTGCTGTGCTCTGAATTCAACATTGCATCCCACTGAGGCCACAGTTCCATCAGCCATTCCCAGCCAATGACTAAGCACAACAAAGATGCTACAGCAGGCCTGTTCTTGGGAGATGTAGGACCCCTCTGGTGGGAGATTCTGGCTCAAGGACTCTTCATTGGCCTGGATGAACTTTCTTAGTTATACTAAAGTCTAAGATTTTCTTTTTTTGAAACGGAGTTTCGCTCTTGTTACCCAGGCTGGAGTGCAATGGTGCAATCTCGGCTCACCGCGAAGTCTAAGATTTTCTTATTCAACCTTTCTTCCCTCTGTCCTTCGCAGGTGTTTCCCTCAATAAATTTCTTGCACATCTAATCCCATCTTGAGGTCTGCTCCTCAAAGAACCCAAACTGATGAAACTGACTCTAGACTGGTTGGTAAAGAGACAATAAGTAGAAGGAAAAATCCAGTTTCAATAACTCTGGTTATTACTGCAAGGCTTTTCCTCCAAACCGTAAAATCTCCTGGTGAACTGTGCTGGATTTCATGAGGCTAAGAGGACTTCCACAGAGCCTGCATGAAGGCTTAAGGTCCTGTATGTAAAAGCAGGCTAGGCAGCCTTTCTTCTCCTGGCTGTGTACCCTAAAACAAGCCCTTTGTATCTTGCATATCTAATGGTAAGAAAATGTGAACATATTGAAGGGCAGAAAGAATGTTTGCCTAGTACTTGAACAGATATCCAAATCTCGCTATGGACAGCTTCTGCCCGCCCACAATTGGAAAGACTCCAGGGTCTCTTTACTGGATTAGTAAAATGGGAAATCACTGTTCCCAAGTGACAAGTCAATGTGACTGGTATTTCCAGGAGACCAACTACAAGAGAAGCTCCAAAGAATGTACGTCCTCTGAGGATCGTAACTAGTATTTCTCACATCTCAACTTTAAATGAGAGTTAAATAGCTTGAGAGTTTAAAATTAGATTTCCTGGCTAGAACTGTATTGTCAGGTGGTTAACAACTTGCATGGTATGGATAAAACAAAATTTAGTTGCTATCTCTGTGTCTAAAATATATGATTATTGAGTCATTATTTCTGTAGAATGGATCAGAAGATCCGCAGGAGAGAAAGTCATAACCTAGGACTGTTTCCTAATATCATATGCTTTACACTCTCCCATTTTCCTGGGAGAAGAGTAAGGAAGGTGGGTGAATGGGATCTGTGTTTGCTAATAGTGATGATGATCAACATGCTCATAATTAGCACATTATATGTGGAGTATCCGCAGAGTGTAATATTGAGCAGAAACAAAAATTATGCACGTGTTAGAGTCAATAGTTTTTCTTATTTTCAGAGAGCTTTTGAATTTAAAAGGAGAGTTAAACCAAGCCAACATGTAATTATCAAGCAAATATCAGAATGAGAAAGTTTCAAGGACCTGCAAGTTTGAAGACTAAATGGAGTTAACTCAAGAAATAACAAGGAAATTTCCCTGACATGGCAGCTGCCCACTGGTGATCTTAATTAGGAGGGAATGTGGATACATGGCTATGTCACACAACTTCTAGTCGCAGGAAAGGGGCAGGATTGCACTCAAGTTTCTTCCCCTTCATTCTATCCTCGTGGTATCAAGAACTATGAAGGGTCTAAGATTTGACCCTACTTGCAAGCTAACAGGTTACCTTGCCACAGTTTCATGGGTACTGAAACTGAGACTCTTACATTAGAGATAGGCCTTTATTACTCATGGCAAAAGCAGTAGCCAGAGCTTAGTGTTAATGCTGCTTTCCCGTGCACACAAATCTAAGACCCATGGATTGGACCCAAGTCCAACACAGGTGGGTCTTGACTGATGCCTGCACATGCGGTGGGTTGTATTACAGGAGAAGAACACTGTACTTGTGGAGTCTGTTGCTTTTATTATAAGCAGTAACAAGCCTGTCTTGGGGGGTCAATATTACTTCATCCCTCAGGACTGCTCCCTGCAAACACAACCCTGAGAAAAGGCCAAGGTATAATGTGGTCAAGGCCTTGCATTCTTGGCAAAAGCAATAAGAACATGCAAGTACCCTCAAAGCCTGTGGTGAATTACCTCTCCCAAAAACTGCTTATTCACCGTTCATGATGGAGTGTTGATAATCGGAGGGGTAAGCTCTTGGGACATTTGATTGGACATATTTACTAGAGGACAAAGCTAATGTGTGTTAACAGGGCGTGTACATAAATGCATCTCACTTCTTACCCTCTTTTCTCAAATACCTGGAAGTTCAGTAGGGCAGACCTAACCACCTTCTTTTCTCCCTTTTCTCTCCTATGTCTTGGAGCTTTCTCATCTCTTCAGTTGCCCACCTCCCATAGAGCCAGCTGGTCCTATGAGTTAGGTTGGGGTTAGGGGAGGGATTTGGCTTCAGAGGCCTCCAGTCCTTGGCTTTATGTTCCAGCCCAGCTTTCCTAACAGCTCTGCATTGGGGTTTCCGTTGTAAGTTTGGCCTAAAGCATGGTATTTTTCTTTCCTTCGGCACTGACACTTGAAAATTTATCTTCCTGTGGACTTCTGGGGCAGTAGTGGCTTATGGTCCCATGTATGATTTGAATATACCTGAATCCAGTGGCGTATTTATGCTGTAGAATAGAATGGAAGGGTCTAGGCTTAAGGGTTAGATCTGGCATCATATTCTTGTCCAGCCATTAATAGCTGTGAAAACTTTACCTCTCTAAGTCTCAGTCTTCTGTGAAAAGGACATCTTAATTTATACCTCAGGATTTTGTAATGAATGCATCAGAAGAATGTGTTATAAGCACTTACTATAACGTATGGCATGGAAGATGAAGCTTTATTTGTTCAAAACCTTTTCCGGGAGTTGTACAATAAGAATGCTTGGAAGTGATTCTGATGTGAGGTTGGGGCAATTTCTAGAACATCATGCATTTTTCTACAGAATATATATGCTGTTTCCCTTTTGATTTCCTGTGATCCTGTGCTCTCGTGAAGTCTCATTACAGCCCTGGTCACTTTAGTTCATACAATAAAATTTTTCTTGGAATGGTGTCAGTCGATTTATACAACTTGATTACAGTGGAATAGTCCAGGAAAGGTGGATACAGAATAAATAACAGAAACAAAACCCCTTTGCTGTCACAAGATGAAATATATTCCCCCCTTACGAAAGGACAAGTATGTGCATGGTGGGGTGCTTGAAGCAAAAAGGCACACCCGTTCCCACTCGCTCTCTACATCCATGCTCCAGGGTAGACCTAGCAGGAGGTCATATTTCCCCCCTCAAAGGTTCAACTGTGTCTGTTTTTCAGTGAGACGTAACCTTGACATTGCCAGATCCTTTTCTGGCAACTTACGCAACTCCCATCTAAAAATAGATATTCTTAGAATCACATTTGTTTACATGGGAGTAATTTCCATCTTTCTTACTGGAATAAGTTTAAAAAGTGTGTTTGAATATTATTAATTGTGGAGATTTATTGTGAATGAACCTGAGGACTTTTGGTTAGATGTTGGTTGTAATCTCAGTTGACCTGGAGGTGGAACTTTTAGTCCTTTCTTGTGACTATAGAATGAGCTTTAATGGTAGTATATTACAATACATCTTATCAATAGGCATAATTTCTTTAACATTCAAATAGTGGCTGCATCTTATGTCATTTGCTCCATAATGCATTGCCAGTGTAGGACTTACACATTTAAAAGGTCACTTTAAACAAGAGGTCTTACCACACAGTTTTTCTGCTCAGTTTAAAAGCTGATTAAGCTTCCTGAGAGAGCACAGGAGGAGGTAAATTCCTTAAGGAGAGAGGGTAAATTGTTTTCATCATTGCAAGTAGGGCCTCAAAATACCTGTTCTTAGGATGTGTTTAGTACATGTATTTTGTACCACTTTACGTATGGTATTAGCACTTGACACCCATGTACATCTGCTTCTTTCCTCCCAGCCTTTGTGTTATTATACATTTTACTTTGTACTACTTCATTCTTATTTTGTTTAAAATGGTTAATTATCTTCTTCTTCTTTTCTTTTTTTTTTTGAGACAGAGTTTTGCTCTTGTTGCCTGAGCTGGTATGCAATGGCGCGATCTCGGCTCACCGCAACCTCTGCCTCCCAGGTCAAGCGATTCTCCTGCCTCAGCCTCCTGAGTAGCTGGGATTACAGACGTGAACCACCACACCTGACTAATTTTGTATTTTTCAAGTAGAGATGGGTTTCTCCATGTTGTTCAGGCTGGTCTCAAACTCCCAGCCTCTGGTAATCCACCTGCTTTGGCCTCCCAAATTGCTGGGATTACAGGTGTGAGCCACTGTCCCCAACCTAAAAATGGTTATCTTTTAAAGAGATTTTTTTTTTTTTTTTTTTTTTTTTTTGAGACGGAGTTTCGTTCTTGTTACCCAGTCTGGAGTGCAATGGCACGATCTCGGCTCACTGCAACCTCCGCCTACTGGGTTCAAGCAATTCTCCTGCCTCAGCCTCCTGAGTAGCTGGGATTACAGGCATGCACCACCATGCCCAGCTAATTTTTTGTATTTTTAGTAGAGACGGGGTTTCACCATGTTGACCAGGATGGTCTCGATCTCTTGACCTCGTGATCCACCCGCCTCGGCCTCCCAAAGTTCTGGGATTACAGGCATGAGCCACCGCGCCCGGCCTTTTAAAGAGATTTAATAAGAAAAATTCATATATATTTACCCAAAAAGTTACCATTTCTAGTGCTTTTCATTTTTTGCATGGATCCATGTTTTTATCTGGTATTATTTTATTTCTGCTGGCAGAACTTCCTTTGTTATTTTTTGTGGTGTGGGTCTGAATGTGATGAATTCTTCATTTTTGTATGTTTGAAATATTTTTATTTAACCTTCATTTTCAAAAGACTGTTTTTGTTGGGTATAGGATTCTATGCTGACAATTGTTGTTTTCTTTCTAATAGAGACGGGGCTTGCTAGGTTGCTCAGGCTGGTCTCAAACTCTGGGCTCCAGCGATCCTCCGCTGTTGGCCTCCCAAAGTGTTGGGATTAGAGGCTTACACCACCATGTCTGGCCTATTTTTTTTTTCTTTCAGAACTTTAAAGTTGTGGCTCCACTGTCTTCTTGTTTACATTGTAAACAATGAGAAATCTGCTGGTCACTTGTATGTAAATTTTTTTTTCTCTGACTGCTTTTAAGATTTTTGCCTTCACTAGTTTTGAGCAGTTTGAGCAATTTGATTATTACATGCCTTGGTATAGAGATTTTATTAAGTTTCCTGTGTTTAAGGGTCATCAAGCTTGTTGGATGTTGGAAACGGGTTTATAACGTCGGGAAGAATCCACACAGAGACAATGGATCACTCAGCAAGGCTAGTCTACTTCCTGCAGGAAAGGTGCAACTCGCCAGCAGTCTTGCCACGAGAGCACACCTGAACAAAGGTGACAGGGACATTTGTGACTTTCATAACCTGACACAATCTCCCTACTGCTGTGTCCAGTTTCCATTGGCCAGAACGGGACCTCACATTCTATGCTTGACCTGATTGGCTTAAAAACTTCGAAATTTTTTAAAGAGGTAAAGGCAGAGGAGAACAAAGGAAAAGTGGAAGTAACTTGAGGAATGCTTAGAGAGGCGATAACATTTCCACATAAGGAAGGGGAATAAGCTATAACCTAAGACTTGCCTGGGCTTGTCCAGGCATGTCAGGGCAAATATCTAGGTTAAAGTGTAAGAACACGGAATGCACTTATTTCTTTATTATGACTAACAGCCACTTTAAGATTATTAGCAAAAGCTTTTTTTTTTTTTTTTTTTTTTTTTTTTTTTGGCGCGATCTCGGCTCACCGCAACCTCCGCCTCCTGGGTTCAAGCAATTCTCCTGCCTCAGCCTCCTGAGTAGCTGGGATTACAGGCACGCGCCACCGTGCCCAGCTAATTTTTTTGTATTAATAGAGACGGGGTTTCACAATGTTGACCAGGATGGTCTCGATCTCTCGACCTCGTGATCCACCCGCCTCGGCCTCCCAAAGTGCTGGGATTACAGGCTTGAGCCACCGCACCCGGCCCTAGCAAAAGCTTTAAAGTAAATTAACCTTTGAAGAAACTGTTATTTATTTGTAATGAACTAGGAGGAAAGCTTTGAAGAGGAACCTTTTATTTATTCTTATTTCCTACATTGGATCTCACAGTTATAATATTCATCAAATTTTGGAAATTTTTCTCCATTATTACTTAGAATTTTTTTCTGTCTCACTCTTCTCTGTTTTGGAGACTGCTGTTACACATATTTAAGGCTACTTGTTCACAGTTCACTGATGCTCTTTTTTTCTTCTTTTCTCTCTCTCTATGGATGGCTTTATAATGTAAAAACTTGGGTAGGCTGAACTACATTTCACAGAATTTCCTTTCTTGTGTGTTTATAGGTTAGGTGGGTCACAAGAACTATTCTTTCACAATTTGGAAACTGGAGGGAAAGAAGCACTTTTGTAGCTGATTCACCTCAATGGTATGAACGGTGTCTGAGCCTACAACTGTGGTAACTTCTCTGGATTTCTCTTCACGTTTTCTTTATTCATGAGCCAGGTATGTGTTTTAGTTCCATAATAAAGAGCCCTGGCCAGGCATGGTGGCTCACACCTGTAATCTCAGCACTTTGGGTGGCTGAGGTGGGCAGATCACTTGAGCTCAGCAGTTTGAGACCAGGCTAGGCAACATGGTGAAACCCTGATCTATAAAAAATACAAAAAAGTAGCCGGGCATGGTGGCATTGCCAGTAGTCCCAGCTACTCAGGAGGCTGAGGTGGGAGGCTGTCTTGAGTCTAGGAGGTGGAGGCTGCACTGAGCCAAGATGAGTGCCACTGCACTCTAGCCGGATTGACAGAACCAGAGACTGTCTCAAAAAAAAAAAAGCTCCTGCCTGTGCAGAATACCATCGCACCAAGGTCAGACGCAACAAATAAGGACATGGATTTCAGTTTATCCTCATGGAGTCCTAGCTCATGATTACAGGTTTTCAGCTTGTTTGTGATAGTCTTTTCTTGACATTTCCTTGCTGACTTCCTTCCCTGTGGACTCAATATCAGATGCAGAGACACAGCCTTACAGAAGCTGCTTAACCAAGCCTAATAACTGCATAAGCCAATTCCCTGTAACACGTTTCTTTATATATGTACATTATAAACTAGAGAAGCAGGACCAGTACGAGATATACGGAGGTACTATTCCCAGACTGTGTGTATACTGCATACTGTTTCCCCTTAATGTTTTGGGTGGTTATTTCCTAGGCTTCAGTTTCCTTATATTTATTCCTTACATTAGGATTCTGCTGAAAACATGGGGAGGACTAAAGAACTTTCCAGCGTTTCCTCTCTGTGAACCTCTCCTCTCTTATATTCTGTTTCCAAACTCCAGCTGCCCTAGTAATTTTGCAGTCTACTTTTTCTACTTAGGGAATCTGCTGGGGGTCTGCCTGTGTTCCCTCTCTGCTGTGACTTGAACATGTTCCCCAAAGTTTGTGTGTTAGAAGCTTAATCTCCAGTGTAACAATATCGAGAGTTGGGACTTCCAAGGGCTGATTAGGTCCTGAGGGCTTTGCCCTCATGAAAGAATAAATGTTGTTGTTATAGGAGTGGGTTAGTTGTTGCAGGAGCAAGTTCCTGATAAAAGAGGATGAGTTTTGCTCCCTTCTGCTGTGTGCTCTCTTGCCCTTCTGCCTTCTACCATGGAATGGCACAGCATCAAGGCCCTCACCAGATGCACTCTTCTTGACCTTGGACTTCCTAGTTTCCAGAACTATGAGAAATAAATTTCTTTTCTTTATAAATTGTTCGATCTGTTGTATTCACTTATAGCAACATAAAATGGACTAAGACAGAAAATTGGCCCTGAGAAGTAGGGCTGTGGCTATAACAAATACTACCTTCAAATGTGGAAGTGGCTTAGGAACTGGATATTGGATAGAGGCTGGAAGAATTTGTGTAACAAGGTAGAAAAAACTTGGATTGCTGTGAGTGGTATATTAAGGGCAATTCTGGTGAGGGCTCAAAAACAGAGAAGACTAAAAAAGTCTGGAACTTCTTAGAGATTGCTTAGCTGGTTTTGACCGGAATAATGAAAGAAATATGGACAGTAAAGGCCATTCTGATGAGGTCTCAGATGGAACTGAAGAACAAGGTATTGGAAACTAGAGCAAAGGCGACCCTTGTTACAAAGTAGCAAATAACTGGGCTGAGGCCTGTCGAGGGTGCCTAAAGGCTTTATGAAAGGTGCAATTTAAGAGTGATCAACTAGGATATCTGGTAAAAGAAATCTCTAAACAGCAAGTCCTCCATGCTGCGCATGGCTACTTTTGACTTCTTACAGTAAAATAAGACAGGAAAGAGATAATTTAAAGACAGAATTTATAATTTAAAGGCCGTATACATTCTGTCTTGCCTTTCTGCCTTCTATTGTGGGATGATCAGCAAAAAAGTCCTCATCATATGCAAGCCCTTGGACTTCCCAACATCCAGAACTGTGAGAAATGAATTTCTTTATAAAATAAATTACCCAGTTTGTGGTATTCTGTTGTAGCAACACAAAACAGACTAAGACACCTGTTCTGTGCTCCGGCCTGGGACACTTTCAAGGCAGAAAGATGGGCCAATTGCAGGGCTTAGCTTATTTGTTTCCCATTGCTCAGCAATCACTGTCCTTCTTTGTTTCATGTGGAGTGTCTTGAAAACCTGTTGTTTCTTATATTTTGTCCTTCGATTTGGTTGTTTTAGGTGGAAGAGTAAATTCAGTCCCTGTTACTTCATCTTGGTTGAACACAGTTTCAATACATGTATTTTCAATGTAAGAATAAACTTCTCTTTGGCATCGATCATGAAGTTAAACCTTGAATTATGAAGATGTCTGATACTTAGGGAAAAAATTAACTTTTTTAGAGTGATGACCCTTTATCTACCAGTGGTGTGTATCTGTCCATGCACACACACCCATCTGTGCAAATTTTTTATCTACCAGAGGTGTGAATTTGTTATTGTGCTAAAAGCCTTCACTTTAGAACACTTTTAGAAATGTGTATCAGTGTTGTTTATAGCAAGAAATCTTTGTATTGTTTTATGGCTAGGAAATGAACCGACCTGTAAATTGTGTAATCGTGTTCTTATTATATTAGTTTGCCCGTATACCCATGTCTGTAATTGAAACCTGGCAAATTTTCTTAGTATTTCCAAGTACTACGTACGAAGTTAAAATACTTTGAATACTAGGTAAATATGAGTTGACCCACTTGATAGCTAAAAGGGAAAACATTGTGAACTGAGATATACACTAAGTAAGCAAGGGGAATTGCAACTAATATTTTGTATTCTCCACTGTGGGCCAGGAAAAGTTCCAAGCATTTTATATTATTTATCTACTCTTGATAACAATTTTGTAAGTGGAGTTCATTGTCCCATTTTTCAGATGAGAAAAATGAGACACCCAAGAAGTTTATTACTTGCTTAGGAATATACAGCAAATGTCATCGCTAGGATTTGAACTCAGGTATGTCTGCCTCCAAATTTCATGTTTTTTTCCCTCATATTATAATTCCCTCATGAGGTAAAGTGTAACATTTGAGTCATGACATTTAGTGGTGTTTTCACAGGGAAAGAATGAGTAAGTCTGGTCAATTGGTGACATGCAAGACGTGGACCAGTAGAATACAATTTCAGTGGCTACTGATTGAAGGCCTACAGTCACTCATAAAAGGAAGTCACTAAAGCTTGTGTGCAGTATGCAAAAGCTAATTTATCATAATCATAGATTTTAGTTCATAACAAAGTATAAAGTCATAGTGATTTAATTGACTAGAAAGAAAAAAGTGATTGTATCTCCCTTATTTTCATCATAGTCAAGGTAGTATTCCTTAACCTTACCCAAGCACTGAAACAGTCCAGAAATTCCTCCCTAAGTGAAGAGTATGAGTAAGTCCATTGAGGCAGTTACAACTTCAATCAACTTTTATTGAGGGCCTGCAATGTGCTTAGCATTCTTCCAAGTGCGGTGATGAGGTATATATGTTTGAATTGGTTAGAAAATAATTCAATATGTGCTATAGATCAAAGGTTGAAAATACAGGTCTACCCATTGTTTTTAGAAAGGTGAATTAGCTGTATGTTTCATATAAAAATTCAGGTTTATTTCTTTTTTAAGAAAAAAAAATCTGACTATCCAGCTTATCTTTAAAAAATTAAGAAGAGCTGGTAGCAATTGCTCTACTTTAGATAAGGGATGGTTTCTTGAATTTGTCACAATTTGTCACAATACCTACTATGTATTATTGGCTCTTCGACACATAAACTAAGTATCAATTGTCATTGCAATTGTCACTGTTGATTATCAAGAATATTGCCTAACTGCTGATGGCATTTGGTTCATAGCCTCTTGCTGTAGATTTAGAGAAGGCATTATTGATGCTTTTAATGCATTTTGTTTATCTCAGAATTTCCTGAGAGTTAAGGGGGGAAGAAAAGAAATAAATGGATTGTAGAACGTAAGACCGACTTTGGAAGAGAATCTATAGTTGGATAATAAAACTAGATGTTTTAAGGGAAGTATTGATCAGAGGAGGATTTCAGAAAAGAAGTGTATGGAAGAAGGAATGGGTAACAAGATCAGTAGAAAGAAAATTAATTATCTTGGTAAAGATAAATGAAAGAAAGAAGAGAGAAATGGAAAGCAAAGGGAGAAAAAAGGGGAGAAAGAACAGGGAGAAAAAGGCAGGCAAGATTTTCTGTGGAAAGAACTGCATCCCCATGACAACAAAGGCAATTTGGAAAGTCAAGGGCATAGTGAACAGTTAACTCAGTAGCATTTAGGTCTTGGTCAAATAGAGGCTCACACATTGTTTTTTTAAAAAGCTGTTGGAAACGGGTTTACAACATTGGGAAGAATCCACACTGAGACAATGGATCACTCCTCAGCAAGTAATTAACAATAGATTACTTCCTGCAGGAAGGGTGCAACTAGGCAGCAGTCTTGCCATGAGAGCACACCTGAACAAAGGAGACAGGGACATTTGTGACTTTCATAACCTGACACAATCTCCCTACTGCTGTGTCCAGTTTCCACTGGCCAGAACGGGACCTCACATTCTACGCTTGACCCGATTGGCTAAAAACTTGGAAATTTTCTAAAGACGTAAAGGCAGAGAAGAATAAAGGAAAAGAGGAAGTAACTTGAGGAATGCTTAGAGAGGCGATAACATTTCCACATGAGGAAGGGGAATAAGCTATGACCTGAGACTTGCCTGGGCTTGTCCAGACATGCCAGGGCGAATATCTAGGTTAAAGTGTAAGAACACGGAATGCACTTATTTCTTTGTTGTGACTAACAGCCACTTTAAGATTATTAGCAAAAGCTTTAAAGTAAATTAACCTTTGAAGAAACTGTTATTTATTTGTAATGAACTAGGAGGAAAGCTTTGAAGAGGAACTTTTTATTTATTCTTATTTCCTATAAAAGTATATTAGCTGCCATATTTCATATGAAAATCCAGATTTCTATTTTAAGAAAAATCTAAATTTCTAGCTTGTATATATATGTGTGTATATACATATATATAGAGAGAGAGATAGGGTCTCACTCTACCATCCAAGCTGGAGTGCAGTGGTGCAGTAATAGCTCACTGTAACCTTGAACTACTGGGCTCAAGTGATTCTTCCACCTTAGCCTCCTGAGCAGCTAGAACTACTGGTATGTGTCACCATGTCTGGTTACCTTTCTCTTTAGAGATGGGATCTCACTATGTTGCTCAAGCTGGTCTCAAACTCTGGCCTCAAAGGATCCTCCTGCCTTAACCTCCCAAAGTGCTGGTATTATAGGTGTGAGCCACTGAGCCCAGCTTCCTAGTTTATTCACTCTCTCGTCAAGGCTGATTTATAGACTTCACTTCTGATTACCAAGGCTGTGGGATTCCCTCCTTATGTAATGCAATTATGGTGAGAAAAACTATCAATGAATTAAGGAAATAGTAAAGGTGGAGCCAACTGTGATCTAGATTGTTCCACCTTAGGGGGCATTTTGGGAATAGTTTGTGCCAAGTTAAAGGGTGAAGTCAACAAGGACATACTTTGCATTCTATTTTTAAAAGTTAAATTTACCTTTTTTCTCAAGAGAGATCTGGTGCTGCAGAACTTTCGGTTGATCTTCTGACTTGGGTTAGTTCAGTATAAATAATAAATCATGTCGTTGCCATTCTTTGTTGTTCTGCTATTTGATTCACTGGAATTGGTTTGTGGTGGAGATTGAGGGTTGCTATCTAATATGCATTCTCTCCTTTTTTCTTAGCGAAACAGAAGCCTGATTTTATTTGGGCTGCAGTGTGCCCAGCTAAAAGACTATGCTGTGTTTCACAGCTTTCCTCGCTAGGTGTGGCCAATGGGATGTAGGCAGAAGTGTTGAATGGGTTTTCCAAACAGATTGCTGTTACTGCATTTTCTGTTTCTTATAACGGAATACTGGAAACTTGGTGGTTTACAAAGAGAAGGAATTTATTTCTTGCATTTATAGAGGCTGAGAAGTCCAAGGTCAAGGGGCCACATCTGGTGAGGGTCTTCTTGCTGGTAGGGACTCTCTGAAGGGTCCTGAGGTGGCACAGGGCATCACATGGTGACAGAACTGAGTATGCTGGCTCAGGTTTTTCTTCCTCTTTTTATAAAGCCACCAGTCCCATCCCATGATAATCTGTTAATCCATTATCCCATCAGTTCTTAACTCCATGAATAGATTAATCCATTCATGAGGGCGGACCTCCCATGGCCCAGTCACCTCTTAAAAGCCCCACCTCTCAGTACTGCCACATTGGAGATTAAGTTTTAACATGAATTTTGGAGGGGACAAAAAAATATTAAAACCATAGCAATTGCTTAAAGGAAGCTGACTCAGTTGGGACAAGTGCCTGCTTTGCTCTTCTTTCTTATTCCTTCCTGCTTCCTGGAATGCTGACACAGTGCTGGAAGTCTGACAGCTGTCTTGGACCATAACCTTGCCATATCGATGTGCTGCAGCTGGTGGGGCAGAATAATAGATGGAACCTGGGGCTCGGGACTGCTTGTTTGTCGACTTGTTATATGTGACAGAAGAAACCTCAAGTGTTTAAACCTCTTCTCTTTTTAATTTTCAGTTAAATGAAGTTGAACCGAACCCTAGCCTAAAGAGCACTGCTGTCTGAATGCAACCCCAGGACACTGAGCGGCTGGATGAGCACCCTCTTAGGGCTCTGTGTTGGACTGGTGTGTGACTGGGATCACACTCCCTATCCTAACCTTGATTCCGGAGAGTTGGGCTAGCTCAGGGTGGGGTGTAGGAGGATGCACTATACACACACTGACAGTATATGTGTCTCCTCAACATTCAGAGGCCACATGGCAGGGCAGATGTCCATTATCTTGGGCTTATCACATCTCTTTCATAAACAACAACAGAGACAGACAGCGCCCTACAGGAGTATTAAAGGGAAGACTTGATCAAATTTAGCATTGTTTATTGTTTGCCTTGCAAACAGTGCACCTGGATTTTTACCATAAAACTAGCAATAGAGTTCCTGAAGCTCAAGTTCTGAAAGCCTCAAACTATAATTTTTTTTTTTTTTGTAATTTGGTTAGGTGCTGGAGAGTTGACATCAGCTGGCATATATGACCGAATCTGTACCAGCTGTTATATTATTGAAATAATTTCATACTGGTTGGGAAATAGCTTGTAGGAAATAAGAATAAAAGTTTCCTCTTCAAAGCTTTCCTCCTAGTTCAATATGAATAAATAATAGTTTCTTCAAAGGTTAATTTACTTTAAAGCTTTTAGTCATAATAAAGAAATAAATGTGGCCAGGCACGGTGGCTCATGCCTGTAATCTCAGCACTTTGGGAGACTGAGGCGGGTGGATCACGAGGTCAAGAGATCGAGGTCATCCTGGCCAACATGGTGAAACCCTGTCTCCACTAAAAATACAAAAAAATTAGCTGGGCATGGTAGCACTTGCCTGTAATCCCAGCTACTCAGGAGGCTGAGGCAGGAGAATTGCTTGAACCCGGGAGGCAGAGGTTGCAGTGAGCCGAGGTCATGCCACTGCACTCCAGCCTGGCACCTGGTGACAGAGTGAGACTCTGTCTCAAAAAAAAAAAAAAAAAAAAAAAAGAAAGAAATACATCCCGTGTTCTTAGTTCTTACATTTTAACCTAGATATTCGCCCTGACATGTCTGGACAAGCCCGGGCAAGTCTCAGGTCATAGCTTATTCCCCTTCCTTATGTGGAAATGTTATCGCCTCTCTAAGCATTCCTCAAGTTACTTCCTCTTTTCCTTTATTCTTCTCTGCCTTTACCTCTTTAGAAAATTTCCAAGTTTTTAGCCAATCGGGTCAAGCGTAGAATGTGAGGTCCCGTTCTGGCCAGTGGAAACTGGACAAAGCAGTAGGGAGATTGCGTCAGGTTTTGAAAGTCACAAATGTCCCTGTCTCCTTTGTTCAGGTGTGCTCTCATGGCAAGACTGCTGGCGAGCTGCACCCTTCCTGCAGGAAGTAGACTAGCCTTGCTGAGTGATCCATTGTCTCTGTGTGGATTCTTCCCGACGTTATAAACCCGTTTCCAACCTAGCTATTTCTCAACCTCCTCGACACCAGGCTCCTCCCTTTGGGCCTTCCAGACCCCTACATGAACAGCAAGTAAGAGGTGAATGCTTGATAGGAGAGACCTTCCTGGGTGTAGTCACTACCCATTTGCAAAGTTAGGCATTTGAGCCCATGGTGTTGTTGACAAAAAGAGTCAAACTCTATAAAATATTTAAAGAGATTTAAACTGAGCCCAATATGAGTGACCACGGCCCATGACTCAGCTCTCAGGAGATCCTGAGAATGTTAAAATGCACACTCTGAATGAAGAGACTCCCCACAAACAGGCTTTGTGTGAGCAACATGGTTGTTTATTCACCCGGAGGTGGACGGGCTGAGTCCGGAAAGAGAGTCGGTGAAGGGCAGTGGGATAGGAGTTGGTTTTATAGGTTTGGGGTGGGCAGTGGAAAGTTACAGAAGTTACAGTTTCGGGTGGTGTTTTGCAAGCTGGGAGGGGGTCGTAGGGTGTGGAGTCACAGGGTTGACTAAGGTTGGTTACAAAGTCCAATGACCTTATCAATTGGGGCAGGAATAAGGAACAATAGAGAATGTTTCAAAGTTACGTAGGCGCCGCAGGGGTTGATCATTTCTTCCTCTTTTCGTGGTCTTCCAGTGGTTTCAGATTTTCCAGGAACTCATCTGGAGTATCCAGGCAGGCCACAGAGGTTAACATGGTGTCCATGGCACTGTCAGTCAGCCTAAAAGACCTTACATTTCTTTGTATGTTAGTAATATAAAGGAAAAAGAAATGAAGAGTGGAGGGCAGTGGAATATCAGGAAGGCTGGCAAAGAGGGGTGATGGGGTGATGTTTCTCGGGGCTTCTTGGAGTGGGATTGGGGCAGCACAGAAACCTAAAGATGGGAAAGAATTTAGACTGCTGGGAGATCTTGGGGCAAGGAGTGATATTGTGGGGTTGTTAGAAGGAGCATTTGTCATATTGACTAATTGGTTATCACTTGCATATTATTTTGTAGGAATTGAGAGATTAATTGGAAAACACAGGATCTAAATAAGAGAAGGAGAAAGATAAGTATCAGAGGACTAAGCATTGGAAGAAGCCGTGACACCCAGTTAGAGAGTGGCCAGCCAGTCCAGCCAGGTCCGGAATACCCATTTGCCTGATGAGTGAGTTTTTGGACTCTGTCTTTTAATTTATTGATGGCATCATATATGAGGCCGGACTGGTTTACATAAAAACAACATTCTTCATTTAGGATTAGGCAAAGATGTCCTCTTTCAGCAGTCAGTAAATCAAGACCTCTGCGGTTTTGGAGGACAGCTGCAGCTAGGGAATTTACTTGAGCTTGAGGAAGGGATAGTGATTGAGTTAATTCTGCAACGCTAGCAGAGAAATCATTCGGGAGGCTACGAAGGTGACAAATGAAGTGGTAAGGCCTGCTATGCCTGTGCCGAGCGCAGTAGTGACTCCTAACCCCACAAGTAAGGGAATGACCCGCTTGTGTCGTGTCAGGACCTCAAGGGGAGCTCTCATTTTGTTTCCCTTGGCAAACTGAATTTTGGGAGTAAGGAAAACTCAGATACAAGTGCCTGTCCAGTTGGTAGGAAGGCAGATGTAAGAAGAACCACAGAGGAAAAAGGTCCTTGGCTTAGACAGAACTGGAAGTGTAAACTGAAAAGCTGAGAAAATGTTCTGGGGGGCGCGCTGGGGTCTGGTACCCAGATACTAAGGGAACCAGCAAGGGCTGCGGCTGTTAAAGGTTGTAGCGGGGTTTGGTAGCGTAACTGTGGAGGGAGAGCTTTTGTTTTCATGGTGTATGAGAAAGCGTTTGATAACTATAATTAACCACTTACTTTCATTAACAAGATTGAGTATGAGCAGAGAATGGGAGTGAGATTAAGACTGCGTATAAAAGAAGAGGACAGAAGATAATAGACGACTGCGCTGAATAGTGGTGTTAGGAAAAAGATGCCTAATGAAGTTAAAAAGTATGTTAGGTTTATATAGGGTTCCTCTTCCACTTCATGGATACGGGTGAGTTTAAGAGAAGTGGGGGAGGGTACTTGTGACTTTCAGGAGGAGGCGGAGGAGTCAGGCCGATTGTCGGATGGACACAGCTTTATCCTGGAATGATGGACCCACTGGGAAGGCTCTTGTAGATGGACTGCGGTTGGGGTGCTATAGATGACCGGGAAGGGTCCTGTTCACCAAGGTTGCAGAGACTGAGGGGTTAGGCTTTTAACTAGGACTGACCTTCCGGCTAGGGTGTCTTCACGTGGCCGGGTATCTGGAGTGGGTAAGAGGAAATTAGCAGCCTGGTGGATTTCATATTGGAGGACTGGAAGATAGTCACCAAGAGGACTGGTGTCTGGAATAAGGTTAGACCCAAGCAGAAAGGTGTGGCCATATAGGAGTTCAAAGGGGCTATACACTGTGGGTTCTTTAGGAGTGGCTCAAATCCCGAATTATCTGCAGTGGATAACTCTGGCCTTGGCTGGGAGAAGAGCGGCCTTAAGGAGGACCTTTATTAAGGGGGCATTGATAATAGAGGGTGCTTATGTAGTGAGAAAACCTCTTTCTGTCCATGTGGCAGTATGGTGCTGTAGGATGTGGAAGGTGTATTTAGAGTTAGTATAAATACTAACATGCAGTCCTTTGGCATGAGCATGGGTTGGAGCAATTTAGCTTGCTGTGACGTGGTGGGAGAGCGGAGTGTGGCAGCCTTACTAACAGATGAGTGGGATGCAACAGCAGAGCCAGCTTTGGCCCGTGCCAGCCGACTGAGCTTGGAGGAACTGCTCTCAGTAAGCCATGTGTGGTCTGGGTCTGGAATAGGAAAAAGAGAAACGAGGAAATGGGGAGGACGCTGTATGGATTAGGAAAGCGTGTGTGTGAGGTGTGAAGAGCAAACGAAACTTGAGGTTGTGAGAGCTACAGAGGGTCAGTGGGGCATAGCCTGTGATTTCAAGGAATTCTAGAAGAATCAGGGCGGCAGCTGTGGCTGCATGTAGGCGTGAGGACCAGCCCAGGGCTGTGAGGTTAAGTTGTTTGGATAAAAAGGCTGCGGGCCGTGGGCCTGGCTCCTGTGTAAGAATTCCGATGGCACAGCCTTTTATTTCTGCCGAGTAGAGAGAGAGGGGTTGAGAGGAGTTGGGGAGTCTAAAGTAGAGCAGTCTCTAAGGCCTTTTCTAGAGAATGGAAGAAAGAATAGGGGAAGGATTTTTGGTCTATGGGGTCAGCTAAGTTTCCTTTTGTAAGTTCATAAAGTGGTTTGATTAGGAGGCCAAAACCTGGTATCCAGAGGTGAAAGTATCCTGCAATGCCTAGGAAGCAGAGAAGCTGCTGTTTAGTGGATGGGGCTGGGGTTTCAGAAATTAACTGGATGTGGTTGGCAGGGAGAGCTCGTATATGCTTGCGAAGGATTCTACCGAGATAGGTAATGGATGGGAAAGAAATTTGGGCTTTAGAAAAAGCATTTTTGAGGTCAAGAACTGTAGGGAGCCAGCCCTACATCACCTGGGGGTACCCTGAGTTCGGTGGGACAAAGGAATGAGAGAAAAGACAGATCAAGGGAGAAAGTGGGACCAGGGGACCATCACTTTATTACTTTGGAGGAGACAGTGAAGGCCCCAAGCTCTGATCATCCACTCTGTTTATTGGTTACAATGACTTTGATCTGTAGGGTAGGGGTGGAGTGATGGTGGAGTGAATCAGTGAGCCGGAAGTGAATCAGTGGCCAGAACTGGTGTCTCATTCTAAGGATTGATAACAGTGGCTGTTTGGGAGTTTCACAAAACAAGAACATGTGGTTATCTTTAGCCTATTATCTGTATGCAGCTGGTGGAACATGGGCCTTACAAGGAGCCTAGAAGTCTGGCCATGTCATAGTGCTATGAAGGGGTTTTACGTCCTTGAGCACAGTGTTTATGGTAACAGAGCCCAGGTCACCCTGCACCGGAACATGAGGCGTGGAGAGGCCTTCCTCCTCAGAGTTCCCCTGCGGCCTTCCGCAGTTTGCTCTTCCTCGTTTGCGTTACTCATAACCAATTTATGTAGGCGCTCCGTAAGTCCTGTCTCCTTTGCTGCTTCCCCCAGCATATGCTTGGGAAGGATTCTGCTGAGATAGGTAACGGAGGGGGAAGAAATTTGGGCTTCGGAAAAAGCGTTTTTGGGGTCAAGAACAGAATAGTGAGTTGTGGAAGCGGGTATGAAAGATAGGAGGGTATGGGGGTCTGGTACAACTAGGTGGATGGGAAGTGAAATCTGATTGAGGAGGCAAAGGTCTTGGACTAATCTGTAGAATTTGTATGGTTTTTGGATAGGTAGGATTGGGAATTGTAAGGAGAGCTTGTAGGAATTAAAAGGCCATGTTGCAATAGATGGGTGATAATAAGCTTTAGGCCGTTTAAAGCCTGTTGTGGGACGGGGTTAGCTGGGAGGTAAAGGTGGTTAGGTTTTAAGGGGATGATGAGGGGTGAGTGACTTGTAGCAATGAATGGTGAGGTGTCTTGCACCCTAAGGTTAAGGTAGGGGGACACAAGGGGAGCTATTAAAGGAGGCACGGGTTTGGGGAAGAGGGCAGCAGTGAGGTGTGGCTGTAGCCCAGGAATAGTCAAGGAGGCAGACGATTTTGCTGGGATATCTCAGCCTAACAGGGGAACTGGACACGTGGGGATGATTAGGAAATGATGTGGAAAGGCGTGCTGGCCTAATTGACACCAGATGTGGGGAGTTTTGAGCGGCCTGGAGGCCTTGCCGTCAACTCCCACAACAGTTATGGAGGCCAAGGAGACAGCTCCTCGAAAAGAAGGCAGCATGGAGTGGGTGGCCCCCGTGTTGATTAAGAAGGGGATGGACTTACCCTCCATGTAAGAGTTACCCAAAGTTCGGTGTCCCTGATGGTCCAGGGGGCCTCCAAGATGTTTGGGCAGCATCAGTTTTCAGCTGCCAAGCCGAGGAGATCTGGGCAGGATTCGGTCCAGGAGCTCTGGGAGCAGCAACGTGAGTCAAACAGTCCAACTTTCCGTGGGGACCTGCACAGACGGGGCAGGGCTTAGGAGGAATCCCAGACTGCAGGCATTCCTTGGCCCAGTGGCCAGGTTTCCGATACTTGAAGCCAGGTCCGGGAAGGGTGGCTGGACGCCGCAGTCTGGCGCTTTGACGTCTTTGTGAGCTGGTGGTGTGGTTGCGGTTTGTCTTACGGCAGAGCCCAGCATCTGTAGTTCCGAGATGCGCTGCCACTGGGCAGCTTTTTCCCTATTATTGAACACCTTAAGGTGAGGTTGATTAATTCCTGTTGTGGGGTTTGAGGGCCAGTTTCTAATTTCTGTAGCTTTTTAATGTCAGGGGCTGACTGGGTGATAAAATACATATTAAGCATTCTTCAGGGGTGAGAGTGGAAGTAAGGATGACATTTCAGTCACTCCAGGTGAGGTTATAAGACTGGGTTAAGCACTGGAACTCTCGTATATAATTAGTAGAATCTGATGAAAAGGAGCCTAACAGTTGGCCAATCTGGGAAAGGTTGGATAAAGAGAAGGGAACGTGCATCCTGACTGTGCCTTTGGCTCCAGCCACCTCTCGAAGGGGGAATTGTTGGGCGGGGTGAGGAGGTAGCCACGGGACTAAACTGTAAGCCAGACCAGGTATGAGGTGGGAGGTGACAGGAGGGGCATAAGGAGGTGGGCTGTGGGCAGAGGAGGAGGAGGGAGGCTCTGGGGGGAGGGATTAAGGCCTGGATGGGGGCCTGGTTCAGACAGCAGGGAGGAGAGAGGTCAGAAATGTCGACGGACAAGGAGGATTCCGGGCAACTGGCAGGAGGGGCGGACGGAAGGGAGAGAAGAAGCAGAGATTAGGGAGGGATTGACGTGTAAAAAATGCCTGGACGTAGGGAATTTCAGACCATTTTCCCATTTTATGACAAAAGTTGTCTAGATTCTGCAGGATAGAAAAGTCGAAGGTTCTGTTTTCTGGCCATTTAGAGTCATTGTCCAATTAAATTGTGGCCAAGCAGTATTGCAGAAGGAAAGAAGACGCTTAGGTTTTAGGTCAGGTGATAGCTGGAGGGGTCTGAGATTTTTCAGAATGCACCTAAGGGAGAGGAGGGAGGAACCGGTGGGAGATTGCCCGTAGTTTAAAGTGAATGCGTGACCAAGCAGCTTAGCGGGTGTCCCAGACTAAACCCTGGTCTGAACCTGGGGTGAATCAGTCAAAGGGGGCATCCCCTGTGTTGATCCGTCCCTATGACTGTGAGTGAGTGACCAGAGCAGACGTCTCCGCAATGGTCAGTCACTGAGGGAAGACTGTTCCCGGTTCCATGACCTTTGTAGGATTTTTTCTGGTCATGAACCTCACAGAAAGTCCTGTCTTTCTTGTCTCTGCTGAAAGGTGAAGGAGGCTGACAGGTAGGGAGAAGGGCTAAAGAAGAGAGTTGAGGCAAAACCACTTACCTGATCTGAGGGTGCTGAGGGGGCGCCCGGGCTGGTAGGTCTCTTCATGAAGGGAGCACAGGGAGCACAGGGAGAACAGGGACCGGGGGTTTGGTCTCCCCCAGGAGTTCCCCCATCCCAGGTTTCAGCACCAAATGTTAAATCTCTGAATGAAGAGATCCCCCCAAATAGGCTTTGTGTGAGCAACATGGCTGTTTATTCACCTGGAGGTGGACGGGCTGAGTCCGAAAAGAGTCGGTGAAGGGCAGTGTTATAGGAGTTGGTTTTATGGGTTTGGGGTGGCAGTGGAAAGTTACAGAAGTTACAGTTTCGGGTGGTGTTTTGCAAGCTGGGAGGGGGTCGTAGGGTGTGGCATCACAAGGTTGACCAAGGTCAGGGGTTGATCATTTCTTCCTCTTTTCATGGTCTTCCACTTACTTCCGATTTTCCAGGAACTCATCTGGAATGTCCATGCAGATGAGGGAGGTTAACATGGCATCCATGATGCCGTCAGTCAGCCTGAAAGACCTTACAGAGAACGTGTTTCCAAAGTGGTCAAGGCGCAGCTTGGTTTTATACATCTTGGGGAGATATGAGACATCAATCAAATACATTTTAGATATACATTGGTTTGGTCCAGAAAGGCAGGGCAACTCGAAGTGGAGGTGGGGTGTGGGATGGGAGAGGGGCTTTTACGTTTTAGGTAGATTTAAAACGTTTTGGATTGGCAGTTGGTTGAAAAAGTTATTGTCAATGAAAGGAATATCTGGATAAGGTAAGAAGTTGTGGAAATTAAAGTTTTAATCACGTAGATGAAGCTTCCAGGTAGCAGGCTTCAGAGAGAATAAATTATAAATGTTTATCAGACTTAAGGTCCAAGATAATGTTAAATGCTGGTTGGCTTTTCCTGAATTCCTAAAGGGAGGAGAACATAATGAGGCATGTCTGATCCCCTCCCCTCCACCCCCTACCTCCCCACCTCCCAACCCCCACCCCCACCCCCAACCCCGCATCATGGCCTGAACCAGTCTTTCAGGTTAAATGGAGGGGGCGCTGGCCTAGAGGAGGAAGTCTATTCCAATGGTTGTGCAGCCTTCAAATTTTAGTCTTGGTTTATAGTGTCATTACCCCAGCAGTATGTTACTGCTACCCAATATTTATCCATAGTTTGATTGAAACAGTATATAGGGGATATGGCTTCAGGCAGTTTATAGTTCCCCTGGATCAAATCAGATCCACAGAGAAGCTGAGAATGTGTATTGCATTTCAATTAGCCTCTGCTACCCCCTTATCCCTTTGAGAACTGGTCTTGCTGAATTGTCATGCAATCAGCATGACAATGTGGTGCCATCAGTCTGTGCAGTCAACAGCCTGGGCTGAGAGACAGGGAGGGAAACAGCACAAATGACACTCCTTGTTGTCTGTCTCATAGAGATGTTGTCAAAGATGTGTTTTTTAATGTCATGGTGTCTATTTATAAGGATCCTCAGAGAAACGCCTGCTTTTGGGAGTCAGAATAATTGTATTACTCCTGAGAAGCTGTTCTCTTTTAACCTTACAGATCTCGTTGTGTCTAGTTTTTCCTTCTCCTTGTTTTTGTAAGTAGATTTATATCTATTCTGGAGTGAGGCAGAGAATTAATAGATAAATTAAATAAATCATATCACATTTCAATGAAATTATGAAAAAATTCTAAGCCCTTGATAAAAGAAACCTAAATACGTAAGCATTTTGCATTTTTTTCCTTAGTGGAATTCCAGTATTAACTTATCACAATTATACTGAGTAATAATTACGATACTCAATTTTAAAAGCTCTGGAATGAAAACAGTAACTAACTGAAGAGAATAGTCTCTTTAAATTCATACATTCACAGACATATAAGCCCTTTCTTTTATTACCATATTTTTAGAAATAAACACTTCAGCACAGTCAAGGCGTTGCACAATTAAATTTGGAAACTTTGCTTTAATTCTAAGGGAGATACGATGAATGTTTTTGCAGGCTTTGTCCTAATTTGCCTTTTAATAAACACAGGAAGAGTCTGTTCTTTATAATTTTCATAAACCTGTAATCTGGACATACCAAAGTACTGTATCTTCTGGGATTTTCCTTCCATTTTCTCCTTCTGTTGATAGATGGATTCCACGAGGCATGGTGGCTCATGCCTGTGATCCCAGCACTTTGGGAGACTGAGGTGGGAGATCACCTGAGGTCAGGAGTTTGAGACCTGCCTGACCAACATGGTGAAACCCCATCTTTACTAAAAATACAAAAATTAGCTAGGCATCACCTGTAATCCCAGCTAATCAGGAGGCTGAGGCAGGAGAATTGCTTGAACCCAGGAGGCAGAGGTTGCAGTGAGCCAAGATCGTGCCACTGCACTCCAGCTTGGGCTAAATTCTGTCTCTAAATAAATAAATAACATCTTTAGGAGCAGACACAACAGACTCCTGGTCAGCGAGTATTTCACGGTGATATAAGGACCAAATGAGGCAGCAGCACGTGGGGCAGGTGATGTTCTACAGAAGGAATGGAAGATGTTGATTAGTTTAGACAGTTGGTTAGCGGAGGTCCTTTATGACAGCTTCTCTGAGAGCAGATTAATATTAGTGATCAAAGGCCAGGGACCAGCTCTGCCAACCAGGTATATGACTTCAGGAATATAACATCACTTCTCTGAAACTGAGTTTCATCTGTAAGTTGTGAAAAAAATAACATTTGCCAAACCTACCTGCCAGGAAGATCAGATGAAATAATGTATGTGAAAGCCCTTTTATGAAACAGCAAAATGCTGTTAAAAAATAGGTGGTTTTGCTACTAGGTTTTATTTACAACATTTGGTACACTATGGGGGAAGTATTTCCTTGGAGTCTCTCCTAATTTTCCTTTGTTTATGATGACTGGTATTCCAGATTTTCAGCTTCACCGGAGTGGTTTGTGATGTAGAAAGGCTAATTGAGCTTTACTGTCTTGAGCATGAGTTGCCTTTTCTCAAATGATAAGTAACAACCTTTCCAGAGTCTAGTTTCATACATAAACTTGGTTCCAATTATATATAAGTTGAAACATGTGATGGTTGACCTGGCAACACAATGGCCCTTAAGCAGAAGTACTCATTTTCCCTGAAACTATACATAAATTTCAGCTTCTGACACTTAAGACCTCTGATAGTGTTATCCAAACATAAAATCATTTTGGCTGAAAGTCTTCATAGTGCTTATGTATATATTATTTTAGGTAGTGAATGTAAGCAAGGCACATGTTATGATTTTAATTTTACAGAAAAGGAAGCTGAGGCTGAGAGGGATTAAAAATCTTATTGAGTCTTATAAGGGTTGTAGCAAGTAGTTGGGCTGAGACAGGAATCTAGGGCTTCTGATGCTAAATGCCATAGTGACTACAGTCAGACTCTCTAGATGGCAGAGATTGGCTAAGTATGCGTAAATGATTCGCAGAGCTCGAGCAAGTAGTTGATACACTGGATGTCTCACAAGTCAAGACATACAGGGACAATCTCATTTTTGAAAGTATATTAATTACATTTTAAAATAATATAGTCCTTAAGATTTTTTCCAATCTCCAGAAACTTTTCAGGTGAAGTGCCTCAGAGTTTAAGGCAAAGGTCTAATTTTTTATTCTGAAAAAGTATAATAAATGTACTACTTATGTATCCAGACCTTTTGGACACTGTGGTATCCAAGTCAGTTAGAAAATGCCAGTAAAAATCTCAACATATTCTCATGAGACTTGATTGTTGTATTTATGCTTTATATTAGGATTGTGTGATATAAATGAAATACTTAGAAAATTATAAGGTAAGAGGGATTTAGTCCTTGTATTTATAACATTAAACAGAGTAGAATTCTTTTCAACAAAACTGTTATGAATGTTTGCATAGACCAAAAGTATAACCCTGTTCCCAGAAACCTAACCACCTGCATTGAGAACTTGAATGGTAGATCACTAAAAGTCAGGATGGTAGTAAAGGCCGATAGTATCTTTAAAGAGAAGAGATGGTGATTGGCCTAAGAGGGCAAGCTAAACATCTTCACCATAAAGATATTCCTAATAATGTCAGAAAAGATGTATTTTTGGAAGGAATAAAGTCAGTGCTGGACGACTGCTTTTATTGATAATAGTATCAGTAAATCAGACATTTCTGTCCTCTTGAAGAAAAACACAGGTGGAAATGAATCAGTGGAAGAAACCGCACTCCTAAACACTGACACCGCTCGATTATTGAAGATCATGGTGTAATAGCTTTAAAATTCTGAAGGAAGATGATTTTGAACCTAAAATTCTATATCTAGGCAAACTAATGTGTAAGAAGGAGGCAAAATAAAGGTGTTTTCAAAATATGCAACAACTCAGAAAGTGACTTCCACAGACAACTCCAGGAAAATAAAATATAAATCCAAGGAAGAGGAAGACATGGATAAAAGACATATAGGTTTATGGAGAAATTAGTAAAAGTTGTGGTTGTATCCAAATCATATTGTTATGTAATGAGTGTCAACTGAAATAACCAGAGAGAGGCTCTCTAAAATAAAATGATATTTATCTGGGAATGGGCATTGCAAGGGAATTCACATACCATAGTAAAGTATGTTTATATTCAGGGAGGTAAAGGAAGACAAAAGTTTTTAATGGCAAGTTGAGAAGGATTACATGATTGTTTTGAGATCTTTTGTCTACAAAAATTAGTAACAAGGGTGGCATCAGTCAGAGGTTGGAGGGGCAGTTACTGGGCAGATACCCTTTCAAAAGCATTTTTGTGTGTGTGTGTAAGGTTGTGATGGCTGTTGTGCAAGGTTGTAGTTTTTGTAGTCTTTTGTGATAGTTCTTATTATCAAGCATTTGTGTATGAGACCCCTGCTGTGCCTGCTTCATGGCTTTCCCTGGCTTTATTTGTCAAGGTTTTTAATATGAGTGAATCCATTTTGATTCTGACAACTTTCATATAAGAGTGAAATATTTTACTTGTAATTTCTAGAAGAATAGAAATACGTATTTTCTATCCCAACAAAAGGCATGAAGAGGAAATGAGCAACCATAAACCATAGTAAATTAAAAATATTAAATTATAATAAAAAAGTTAAAAGTTTACAACTATCAGTAACCACAAAACATGTAAATGTGTTATATACTTTGCATTAAAAGGCAACCTTTGCTTTAGGTTAAAACTATCTCAGAACTTCACCTCACTGCTATTTATAAGACATGCCAAAGTCAAATAACAGCGTGACTGAAAGAGGGATTGAAAAATTATGCCAAGCAACTGCTCTTGTAAAGGAGACTGTAACAATATTATTATCAGAAAAAATGAATTCAAGGACGATAACATTAAATAGGACAAAGAAGAAGAATTCATATGGATTAAAGTCATACCACCCCAAGAATATGAATTATAACCTTTTTTATTCCTAACAACTCATTAGAGTTGTTATACATAAAACATAATGGGGAGAAGTCAAGGAATTTGTAATTACCATGGGGTACAGTAACACCTGTTTCAGAAATGGACAGATATAGTAAAACAAATTAATATACTGATTAAAAAAAAATTCAGTAAACATGTTTGTTCCAATAGGCATATATAAAACTTTGTACCCAATGCAAAACATACCGATCTTTTCAAACAACCATGACATAATTATTTTATAAAGAGAAACTTCCACAAAATTTAAAATATAGAAATCATATAGAACATAGTCTCTCACCAGAATTTAATAAATTAATTATTAATTTTAAAAGGTAGCTACAGAGAGGCTGGGCGTGGTGGCTCACACCAATAATCCCAGCACTTTGGGAGGCTGAGGCAGGCAGATCACTTGAGGTCAGGAGTTCAAGACCAGCTTGGCAACACAGTGAAACTCCATCTCTACTAAAAATACAAAAGTTAACCAGGCATGGTGGTGCACACCTGTGATCCCAGCTACTCAGGAGGCTGAGGCAGGAAAATTGCTTGAACCTGGGAGGTGGAGGTTGCAGTGAGCTGAGTTCATACCACTACATTCCAGCCTCGGAAACAGAGCAAGACCCTGTCCAAAAAAAAAAAAAAAAAAGTATCTACAGGAAAATATTTGCTTGGAAAATTAAAAAATTTTAAATTTAAAAAATATTTCATCTGAAGAAAGGAACCTGAACTAATTGTTTTACCATCAAGTTTATCAAGCATCTAGGATTCTTTATTATGTAAAATGTTTCAAAGCATAGTAAAAGATGGAAAGCTTTTCAGCTTATTAAAAAATGCTAAAAGCAAATATGACAAAAAAAATGTGAGCATAACAACTTCTAAGCAATTATTAGATTAAATGGCAAATCAAAATTGAAATAATAAACCATATTAAGAATTTAGTTTAAAAATGAAAGGACCACATATCAAAACTTACGGGATGCAGCCAAAGCAGCATTAGGGAAAAATTTGTAGGATTACTTGCACTTTTGAGAAAACATGAAAAATAATTTGTTGATAAGTTAAAAAAAGCAAATTTTGTTCTTTTAAAATGCTGTTAAAATAGACAAACTTTTGGGAATTGTGATGAGGAAAAAAGAGAAGGCTTGTAAATATAACCTTGATAATAAGAAGGGTACATATCTCTAGATACAAATGACTTTTTAAAAATTATAATTCTTTACAGGAATCAGTTTAAAAACCTAGATGCAAAGGATGATTTTCTATAAACTCCTATAATTAATTTATGAGGTAGAAGGTAGAAAAATATTCTTTCCTAAAAAAGGAATCTGGCCCAAATAGTTTTACAGTCACGTTTACCAAACACTAAGGCTTGTATAGTAAATAAAATGTTCTAAAGCATAGAAAAAGATGGAAAGCTTTCTAATGTATTTAATAGTGCTAAAAGCAAATATGACAAAAAAGAAATAGTTTGCAATAGCATCAAAATAATGAATACTTAGGAATAAATTTAGCAGAATAATTGTAAAACTCATAAAACTACAAAATGTTCTGAAAGTAATCAAACAAATGGATCAAACAAATAAATGGAAACACATCCCATGTTCATGGATTAGAAGACTCACTATTGTTAAGATTGCAGTGTTACCCAAATTGACCTACTGATTCAACAGAATCCCTATTAAAATCCCAGTTAGCTTCTTTGCAGAACTGACAAGCTGATTCTAAAATTTATATGGAAATGTGAGAGACCCAAAATAGCCAGAAGAAGAGCTAAATTGTTGTATTCACACTTCCTGATTTCAGACCTTACTACAAAGCTACATTAGTCAAGAATGTGGTACTGGAATAAGAATAGACATCTAGGTCAATGGAATAGAACTTAGGGTCCAGAAATAAACCCTTATTTGACTTTTGACATGAATGACAAGAGGATTCAGTAGGGGAAAGAATAATTTTTTCAACCAGTGGTGCTCAATTGAAAATTAACATGCAAAAGAATGAAGTTGAACCACTATCTCACACCATATGCAAAGAATAATTCAAATGAATTATAGACCTAAATGTAAAAGTCAAAACTATAAAACTTTTAGAAAAAGCATAGGCATAGGTGGCTCACACCTGTAGTCCCAGTACTTTGAGAGTCTAAGGTGGGAGGATCACTTGAGGTCAGGAGTTCGAGACCAGCCTGGCCAACATGGTGAAATCTCATCTGTACTAAAAATTCAAACATTAACTAGGCATGGTGGCACATGCCTGTAGTCCCAGATACTTGGGAGGCTGAGGCAGGAGAATGGCTTGAACTCAGAGGTGGAGGTGCAGTGAGCCAAGGTTGCACCATTGCACTCCAGTCTGGGTGACAGAGTAACACTCCATCTCAAAAAAAAAAAAAAAAAGAAGAAGAAGAAAATATATAGGCATAAATCTTCATGACCTTAGAATAGGCAGTGGTTCCTTACATATTTCACCAAAGTATAATCAATAAAAGAAATAATTAGATAATTGTATATCAAAATTAAAAATTTTATGCTTCAATGGATGTCATCAAGAAAGTTCAAAGAACCCACAGAATGTGAAGAAATATCTGCAAATCATGTATCTGATAACAGAGTTGTACCTAGTATACATAAAGAACTCTTACAACTCAGTAATAAAAAATAGCCCAATTAAAAAATAGGCAAAAGATTTCAATAGGCATTTCTCCGAAAAAGATATACAATAACCAACAAGCACACAAAAAGATGCTCATCATCAGCTCTCAGGGAAATACAAATTAAAATCACAATGGTATGCCACTTCACACCCAGTAGGGGGGCTACAGTCAGAGACAGAAAATAACAAGTATTGATGAAGATGTAGAAAAAGTGAAACATTCATATGCTGCTGGTGTGAATGTAAAATGCTATAGCCACTTTCGAAGACCATCTGGCAGACCCTCAAAAGGTTACACAAATTTATCATATGACTCATCACCCAATAGAAATGAAAACCTTGGTGCTCACAAAAACTTGTATATGAATGTTTATAACAGTATTATTTATACTAGCCAAAAGTGGAAATGGCCAAAATGTCCATCAGTTTTGTAAGGTTTGTTCTTGGGTTCTTGCCGAGTTTAAAAGGAAGAAACTGAGGCCAACACAAGAAGATCCAATATGAAGGAATTTATTCAGGCTCCCAAGCGAGGTTCTGCGGTCCAACAGGAGGGGCCGGAGAAGTCACACGGACTCCTCTCAGACGTGGGGTTTTATAGGGAGTGAAGGAGCTCGATTGGTTGTGGGAGAGCAGGACTACTATTGGGTAAGGTTACAAGCCTTTGTTTGCATACAGGTCTTGGCTGCTATTGGTTAGAATTACTCAGCTGCTATTGGCTAGAAAGACTCGGCTGCTATTGGCTAGAAAGACTTGGCTGCTATTGGCTAGAATCACAAGACCCCGCTTGCATACTGGGTTCTTTAAGGGAAAGCCAGGCTGTGCAAGAAGGGGAAAAGGGAACAACCCGAGCATGTCCGAGCTTTCGGACAAAGAGTGGGGGTGTGTGTGTCCGAGCTCCTGGCGAGGCAACCGGCCTTACAAGTTTGGATAAAACAAATGTGCTATGTACATACAATGAAATTATTCATTCATAAAAAGGGATGAAGAGCTGATGCATGCTACAACATGAATGACCTTTGAAAAACACTATAAGTGTGAAAGAATCTGATCACAAAAGATTACATACTACATGATTCCATTTACATGAATTGTCAAAAATTGTCCAAAATTGTCCAATATATGGAGACAGAAGAGAGGTGAGTGGTTGTGTAGGGCTGGGGATGCGTTTCAGGGAAATGAGGAATGACTGCTAATGGTTTGTAGTATTTTGGGGGTGATAAGAATGTTCTCCAACTGGTTGTGATGGTTATACAACTCTGAATATACTAAAAACTATTGAATTCTACACTTAAAATTGGTAAATTATATAGTATGTGAATTATATCTCAATAAAACTGTTAGAAAAAATAAACAAAAAGGCTGAAACCCAGTTTCAGTTATTACCTATCAACATATTAAATTTTATTTTTACTTTTACTTTAATATCTTATATTGATAAATCAAATCAGCCATGTATTAATATTGGCCAGGTGCAGTGGCTCACGCCTGTAATCCAAGCACTTTGGAGGCCAAGGTGGACGGATCACCTGAGGTCAGGAGTTCAAGACCAGTCTTGACCAACATGGTGAAACCCCGTCTTTTTTATTAAAAAATAATAATAATAAAATAATATTAACCTGGAAATACTAGGATAACTGATCATAAGTAACCATATTAGTATAATTGGAGGTAAAAGATTTGGAATTTAATATGTAAGAATTTAAACATAAGGATTCTGCTATTTTGGAGGAACAAAGGAGAGAAGTGTTTGTTAAAACGCAAGCATTGAATGAAGAGACCCCCAGACAGGCTTTGTGTGAGCCACATGGCTGTTTATTCACCTGGGTGCAGGTGCGCTAAGGCTGAAACGGGCATTAGTGAAGGGTGGTGGGTTAGGAGTTGGGTTTATAGGTTGGGGCAGATCTTTCTGGGAGGGGACAGGGGTGTTGAGGAGTCAGATCAGTTACAGTGGTGGGGGTAGGGGCAAGGAGTATACATTGCCAGAAGTTCAGTTGCAGTGGCAGGTGGGGTAAGATGTAAGAGTAGTTAAGATGGTAGAGTGGGATGAGGAATATTCACATTATCTTAAGAACAGTTAAGATGGCAGGTGGGGTAAGGAGTGTTCACATTATCTTAAGAACAGTTAAGCTGGGCACGGTGGGGTGTGCCTGTAGTCCCAGCTGAGGTGGGAGGATCGCTTGAGTCCAGGAGTTCTGGGCTGCAGTGCACTATGTCGATGGGGCGTCCGCACTAAGTTCGGCATCAATATGGTGACCTCCCGGGAGCGAGGGACCACCAAGTTGCCTAAGGACAGGTGGACTGGCCCAGGTTGGAAACGGAGGAGGTTAAAACTCCCGTGCTGATCAGTAGTGGGATCACATCTGTGAATAGCCATGGTACTCTGGCCTGGGCAACATAGCAAGACCCCGTCTCTAAAAAATTAAAACAAAACAAAACAAAAACAGTTAAGATGGCAGGGTGGGGTGAGGAGCATTCACATTATTGTAATAACAGTTAAGATGGCAGGGTGAGTTAATGTCGGGGGAAGCTCTGCTGGGTGATCAGGGATAATGGCGAACGCAGGCAGGGGTGGGGTGATCAGCCTTGGCAGGCAGGACTTTAGACTTTCTGGGTCTGGGCTTGCACATGGAGGCCTGACAGTGTTCACCAGCCAGTAGCTGCATAACCCTGCACATCCCAAATCCTTGCACATCGAAATGACAGGTTTCTTTTTTAATTAATTTGTATTAGAGACAGGGTTTTGCTCTGTGACCCAGGCTGGAGTGCAGTAGTGTAATCACAGCTCCCTGTAGCTTCAGGATCCTGGGCTCAAGCAATCCTCCTGCCTCAGCCTTCCAAGTAGCTGGGACTACAGGAGCATGTTGCCATGCTTGGCTAATTTTTAAATTTTCTGTAGAGATACGGTCTCTACATGTTGCCCAGGCTGGTCTCGGACTCCTGGCTTCAAGTGAGCCTCCCACCTTGGCCTCCCAAAGTGTTGGGGTTACATGCCTGAGCTATGGTGCCCAGCTTAAAATGACAACTTTTTTTTTTTTTAATATATATATAAATTTTTTTTTTTTTTTTTAAAAGATGGGGTTTCACCATGATGGCCAGGCTGGTTTTTGAACTCCTGACCTCAGGCGATCCACCCACCTCAGCCTCCCAAAGTGCTAGGATTACAGGCGTGAGCCACCATGCCCGGCCAAAATGACAACTTTTAAAACCCTAGTACAACCATGGTCATTTTTAAGAGTTGCCATTTAGTCAATAAGTTTGGAGGGGCCTTGAGATTCTCAGAAGGGAAGTGGAGACCTTACATCTCTCACGTGGAGGTGAGACTCCTTGACAGTCAGTGTGTCAAAGAAAAGCGGACATCATAGTCAGTAGCCAGCCAACTTCCAGAAAGCTCTTTGAAATGGTGTACTGATAACGTACATTCAAAAGTCACATAGTGTCATTTTGTTGAGACTTTTCTGTAATAACTACAGACATGAAGCACCGTTATATTCCAAAGAGACCGATCCATTCCTCCCCCAGTACACGGGTAAGTAGATGACACAGCTCTGTGTCATCTCAATACGTGCACAAAAGCATTTGATTTAATTGATCACCAAGGACACCCCGCCCCCCTGTTTTGTTTTTCCCACAGTGAGGGAAGGGCCAGCGACCACAGTGGGAATTAAGGCTTCATTTATATTATCTCGTACCATTTCTGGAAATGGGATGACACAGAAGTTTTTGCCTCTCATTTTGGGGATAGAGGAGTGACCTTTCCAAGTCCTGAATTTATGCTGATATTTGGAAAGTAATAATAGTTTATCTGAATTCTTTTCTTAGCTTACTTTAATATAAGAGCTACTTGATTGATTCTATTACTTGATTAACTGAGCCATCTTTTTTTATGTACGATATGCCCACATCATCGTCTTTCCATCATGGTGTGTAATTCCAAACCAACCGTGCCCTTACCTTACAGGGCTGTGGGAAGGTCTGACAGCAGCTGTTGAGATGTAAGCCTTGGTGCTATGTCCTCATAGAATTTTACTTGATATCATGTATTTCATGTTTCGTCAGTTTCTTACGCCACTGGGTCTACATTTGCAAGACTTTTACATTTAACCTTCTTACTTTATTGGAAACGGTTTCTGTACATAATGGATTTACAATGCTGGTGAAACAACCTCACCTGAGATTCAGGCTCTTTTTTTTTTGAAAGGATTGGATCTCATCTAAGCAAACAAACAATAAATATTCATGTGGCAGAACAGTAAGAGCTTGCGTTTGGTGAGTATGCGCTGTGTACCAGATAGGGGTTAGGTGCTTTACATGCAGTATTTCCATTATGATCCGGCCTCGTTTTAAATTCAGGACCACAAATCTCAAATGGGACGTCAGTGCCGTCCTTCCTACTGCACCTCCTAGGATGTCCTTTTTCTTACTCTCCACAGTGATGATTTCATACATTTCTCTCCTCAAAACTCAATTTTCCCCCCATGTTTACTCTCAGCTGGTGACGTTGCCCATACTTTGTTGAGAAAATAGAAGCAATCAGATAGAAACAAGCATCATTCAGCCACCAGATCCCCAAATTCCCCACATTTGTACCCCACTCTCTGCCTTGTGACTTGTTGCAATGGATGAAGGGTCCCTGTTTTCCTCTTCTGCCCTCTCAAGGATATTACTCCTGTAAATATCCCCTCTCCCTCCTGCCTGTATAATGTCCCTCTCTCTACAGTATTAGTTTCATCAGGATGGAGATATTTTCTGGAATCTTGCATTTTAACAAAAGCAACAACTTCCCTTCACGTTATATCCTTTCATTTCCAGGTCCCATTTCTCTGTTCTTCTTCCAAAGAGTTGTCTGTAGTCACTGTCTCTAGACAGTTCTTGTGACCCGCCTTTCCTCCGCCCCACCAAACAGGCTTCTGTCTCCACGGCTGCACTGAGCTTATTCTTACCCAGGTCGACTTGATCTCCATATTGCCAGTCCAGTGCCATTTCACTGTCACTATTTTACTGGACCCTTTCCACAGTGTTCGACAAAGTGAACTCTTCTCTCTTGGCTTCTGTGATTGGACCCTCTCTTGGTTTCCTTTCATGTCGTTGGTCACACGATTTACAGGTCCTTTGCTGGCTCCTTCTCTGCTCAGCCACTGCCAGTGCGATCACTGAGACAGGAAGTAAGCCATGAGATGGAGGTTTCTTGGAAGCCAAGGGAAGGAAGTGTGCGTCCTAGAGACTGGGTTTGGGAGGGGCCGTCACCAGCAGAGGACAGCTGAACACAGTGGCCTGACAACCTCAGAGTTGTACTTAGTGGCATCATGATGTTAGGATGAGGGGGATAGAGCCAACGTAGAGGAGGAAGCTCGTTCCAAATACTGATGAGACCAAGAGAATCTCAGATCATTTCTGTCTGTGTTACCTGGGAGGCAGTAAGCCGCCAGCAAGAAGGAAATGCATTCGAACTTCCTCTTGAATTAAAAAAAAAACCGATAAGGAAGCTATTCTGCAGCAGAAATAGTTTTGAGTAAGGGAAGCAAAGGAGGACAATTATGTAAATACAATTGTTTACAATTATGTGAATAAATAATATGTACTTCATTTAGGAATGAACACTTCATGGGGGCAGGGTGAGAAAACAGATGATTTTGGGTTCTTTTTGGTTCTGAACTAATTTTTGCAGTTTTTTTCTAATTATTGGAATGACATTGGCAATTTGATAGGAATGCCGTTAAATCTACTGATTTCTTTGTGCAGCATGGACATTTCAACAATATGGGTTTTCCCAATCCGTAAGCCTGGAATATTTTCCATTCGATAATATTGTCTCTGACTTTTAAAGCAGCGCTTCGTAGTTCTCCTTGCAGCGATCTTTCCTCCTCAGGCTTTTGTCTTGGGTTTGGTTTTTGGTGTGGCCAGTGTGCATGGGACGGTGTTCCTTAGTTGGCTCTCGGCTTGAGCGTTATTGATGTACAGAAATGCTACTGATTCTGTGTCCTGACATTTTGCTGAAGTGGTTTATCAGGTCTAGGAACATTCCGATGGGAGTCGTTCGGGTTTTCTAGGTATAGAGTCATACTCTCAGTGAAGAGAGATGATGTGACTTGATAATTCCTCTTTTCCTATTTGGATGCCTCTTATTTTTTTCTCTTGCCTAATTGTGAATTTGAGGCTTTTAAAATAATAACACTCCTTAATAGAAACAAGAGAATTTGTGGAGCTATCAGGAATAATAATGAGTTTGGAGGGCAATGTCATTGCTTTTTGGAGCATAATTCCAAAATAAATAAAGGATCCCAAGCAATATAATACACGCTATCTTCAGTAGAATTTTTTATGATAATTGCAGAAAGGGATTTCATGTACCTTTTTCTTACAGGTAATAAAGAGTGAAGACCTTTACCCTCTTACAAGCAGCTGTGTATTTATCAAAACTACCAGTTAACAAAAACCAACTCTGACTTTTTAAGGTAAACACATTATTTTCTGTATAATTGCTATAATTAACTGTGGGGATATCACTGATCCATTAGCAGAAAAAACATGAGGAATGAGATTTGTCTTTATGCTTGGGCTAGGATGTTAGAAAGTTACACGTGGTCAACCATAATTGTATAGCTGGGATGCTAAGATACAAATAGTGGCAGAAATGGCACAACCAGTCCATGATCTCTTTTAATTACTAAGGATGATAATTTTAGGTATCTTTAAGTCACCTAATTAAAAAGTATGGAGATTCCAAAATCAGTTCAAGCAACGTTTTGAGCAAATTTCAGAGCAAAACAAAGTAATTACTCTTCCCCAAATCTATTCTACTCTCTTAGTTAAGGAGCTGCCACTGATCCTGCAGTCCTGGAGGAAGCCTGGGGCCTCTTCACACTCTGCTTTTCTCCTCTCTGCTCTTCCTGCTTAGTCTCTGAGTCTGCCTCCAATTCCCACACCTACTTTGAGCCTCACTGTTGCCCTGGGCCTGAGTTGGGAGGTGGTTAGAGAACAAGCCTGTGTGAGATGCTAGTCTTGTGGAAGAGGAGTGGGACTTGGGGGCTTGCTGCCCAGTGCTGCCTCAGGCCTCTTCTCCCCACATTCGGTTGCAACATTCTTTGGTCCCCACAGGTGTGGCTACAGTGGGCCTGGGTGTGGCTCAGGCCACCTCTGTGCAAGGCACAGGCGTCCATGTGGTGCTAACTCTTCAGGTACACAGAGTTGTGGGCACATGGCTGCCTACACCTGGATTTCAATGGATGCCCTGAAGAGCCAGGAGTCTCGGGCAGAGAACTGCCATAGGGGCGTGGCCACGACAGATAGCTCCACTAGGGGAGTGCTTAGTGGTGCCATGGAAGCAGGGCCACCCCTGAAACCCCAGAACTATAGAGTCACCAGTGTGCACCTCCAGTCTGGGAGAGCTGTGGTGTGGGCTGCAGCCGGGCTGTGGGGTGATGTTGCCTGGAGCCTTGGGGGCCCAACTCCAGTGTGCCCAGGAGTTGGGACATGGAGTTCAAGAAGGTTATTCTAGAGCATTAAGATTTAATGTTATTTTCCCTTTTGGGATTTGAATTTACCTGGGACCAGTTCTCTTTTCTTCCTGTTTTCCTCTTTTGGAATGGGAATGTCTATCCTATGCCTGTCCACCATTGTATTTTAGAAGTGCATAACTTGTTTGATTTTATAGGCTCCCAGCTGGAGAGCAATTTGCCTGAGGATGGATTGCATCTCACCCATATCTGATTTAGATGAGAGTCTGGACTTTAGACTTTTGAGTTGGTGTTGGAAAAAGTTAAAACTTCTGGGGCTGTTGAAATGGAATGAGTGTATTTTGTATGTGAGAATGACATAAATTTGAGGGGCTAGGAGTGGAATGCTGTGGTCTAAATGTTGGTCTCCCTCCAAAATTCATATGGAAACTTAATTGCCAATGCGATAATATTAATAGGGCGTTTAGAAGGTGGTTGGGTTATGAGGACTCTGTCCTCTTGAATGGGATTAGTGCCCTTATAAAAGGGCCTGAGGGAGTCTGTGTGTCCCTTCATGCCCTTCTGCCACGTGAGGACACAGGGAGAAAGTACCATCTTGGAAGCAGAGAGTGAGCCCTCAGCAGACATGTCTTGATCTTGGACTTCTCAGCCTCCAGAACTATGAGAAATACAT
Organism: Aotus nancymaae; assembly: GCF_030222135.1. Lineage (NCBI taxonomy): Eukaryota > Metazoa > Chordata > Mammalia > Primates > Aotidae > Aotus > Aotus nancymaae. The sequence continues at coordinate 3,266,909 of NW_026988452.1, forward strand.
TTGTATTAATTGTAAATTACCCAGTCTAAGGCATTCTGTGACAGCAGCAGGAAGAGACTGAAACATGCTATGTGCGCCCCTCTCCTCTGCTTCTTCCAGCTCTACCTGTCTGTCCTTCATTGAGGTCTCCTACCAGGGAAAGCTGAGTGTTTTCTTTGTTGTTGCAGTAAGTGAAAATGGTGAATGGTTTGAGTTTCCTGTCTGGATTGATATGGTACAAGACAGAGGCTGCAACAAGGAAGCAAAGACCAGAAACTGTTGATCTCTAAGTGTAAAGTCATATGCTTTTTGGAAGGACTTTGGGCTTCACAGAAAATAGAATTAGGGGTTTCAACCAAGTGTAGGTTTGAACCTAGATTTTGAGTGCCATGAAGCCTACCCATCTCAACATCTGGGTTATGCCAGGATTACCCTGGGCTAGGAAGAGGTTAGGGACATCACAGAGGTAACATTTTGAGCTGAGCATTCTTGAAGAGTTGGGTAGGATTTCAGTATCACAGGGAGGTATTCCAAGAGACTGAAAGTAATGTGGTAAGATACAGAGTTTAAAAAGGTCTTAGCTTGAAAAGTCTGTGACCCTTAGAGGACAAATTGGGACCTGCCAGGAACTCTGATCCAAAATTTCTGTAGGGTACAGTGCAGCTCTGACAATGCCTGGAACAGGCTTTCCAACCACATTTAGATTTGCCTTTTTAGTATTAGCCGAGAAGTCCATTTCCCCTGCAATCAAGGAAGAGTGGGGGCCGAGGGAAGCAGAATCCTGACTGTTTCAAGTCAAAAGGGGTGACTTGCTCCTTTGTCATCAGACAGTTCAGTAATCAATGGGCACCAAGTTGATGTCTAGCCAGCTATTGTGTCCAGACAGTCAGCATTTCAACAGCTCAAAGTGATGAGCTTGGACACAGGAAAGAGAATCACCGAGTCATTTAAAGACAAAGCGGAACCTCAGCCCAGCAGACCTAAACGAACATCCCATTCATCACCAGAGTGTCTCCACAAAGACCCAAATTACAAATAGGGTAAAGATGCTCATCACGGAGTCTGTCCACAGCGGAGCGTTCTTTACACGTAGCCTGTGTTTATCAGCAAAGCGCGCTCGCCTTCCCTTCCCGTTTTAAAGACTTTCTTTTTAGTCTCTCTGACTGCCCAGTGGATTTGTCCTGAAGTGAATGCAATAGTAGGGAAGAGTAAATCAGAAAGGACAGGCTCTGAAGTTGCAAATTATTGTCATTACTGGAAACAGTAAAGGGCACGCTGAAGTACAGTAGAAAACAGTTACTACGACCACTGCCTACGAGCAGCCCTCGTCTTCAATTAAGTAATTACCGCAGTGCTCAGTGAATGAGGACAGCCCTTACACGCCTTATCTTCCTGTCACCTCACCACCACGCTTCTTGGTAATGGCAGGTCATGTCTCTAGGCCAGCAGTGTTCCTTGTGGTGTGGGACAGCATATGGAGAAGGTGGCTGTCACAGCTCTGAGGCCCTTAGGCATGCAGCCTTGTCTCTCCACACCTCCCTGAACAGTACGAGGCTGAGTACTTGGCACACTTGAAGGAGCCATCTGGGAAGTGCCAAGGGCATGACAAACTTTCCTAATTGTGGCAGGCTACAGACTCTCAGGGCTCATGGAAGGTCTTAATAATGAACAGATGTACAGACATTCGGCGCAGTTTTCCTGCGCAAGTAGACTTCACGGAGGTTCTTGGGTTGCTGGGCTTGTAAGCTGCTGCCACCCCCGCCTGGCTAACTTTGAACACTGTAAACATAGAGAGAGGCAGAGCTGGATAGAGGAGGAGTCTGTTGCCTCATTCACTTGCCTCACGATGCCACGTGGCTTTTACCTCTGTTAGCAGAAGGATTTAACCTTGCCCATTTCACAGATACACTTGATTAGAAAGCCCAAGCCTCAAGGCAACCCGTTGGTTTATTGCTAGGCAGTGATAAGCTGCGGTCCCTTAGAACTGAGGTTAAAGTAGCTGGATAGTAAGTAGACATTGTCTCCCTGGCCTGGGGAGGAGAGCAAGGAAGACACAAGATCGACAGGAAGTTTTCACGGAAGGATTGGCACAACAGACATCCCAGGACCTGGTTCTCTTTTGAGGGTCGCCAATGGCTAGGAGCTCTCTGGATTACCTCCCCACCTCTGCCCTTCTTCTACACGCTGAGTCAGGTCTAAAGAATTAGCACTACCCCATACAGGGGAGGGATGAGAACAAGCTGGAGGGGAAATGTGAGTCATCAGAAGCTTGCCAGCTTTTCTGTTAGATGGCCTTCAAACCTTTTAAGCCACACACCCCATCAGTAAAAACTGTTTGACCAGGTACTCCCAAAATATGTGTATGTATTTATAAATTATTTACATGTACCTACTCTCAGCTATCCACATTTTTTAATATTGGTAAATCTTTCCGATTAAAACAAACAAATAAAAGTTCTAATATTTTCTTTGACTTGCTCCTGATTGGCCATCTTCTTACCCCGTGTGCAGTCTAGACCCCACTTTGGAAAACTGCTCTAACATTTAGGTTCCCCAGGTTCTGGCTTTTTGTTGGTGAAGGAGGAAGGGGAGGGATCCCGACTGCACACAGGAGCTGTGTTCAGACACATCCATGAAAAGAATGAGCACTTCAAGCTCTACCTTGGTTTGCCAGTGATGGCGGGAGAAGGCGATGGTATTCATGAACTCTATGTTAACTCTCACTCAGCCCAGAGATGGGATTTAAAACGGCACGGCTTGACTAAGCCAAAGTTGACGCTGTGTCTCGTTGGGCCTCATGGGTCATGAGAGTCTGGAAATACTGGGGCTTGTACCAGACTCTGGGGAGCAGGTTCCTGGACCACTAATTACTACCTGGGGCTATATCGCCCTCTCTAAAGGGGAGTGAAGCTGAAGTAGAGGTTGGTGGAGCCTCCTAATCTTCATCTTGGTGTTGGAATTCCTCCCACACGTTAGTGTTGGGGGATCCTCACCCCCAATTTCAGGATAGGCATGAGAGAGACTGTTCCCTTGCTGTGCATGACCTTAATGCAGTTCAGTCACATGGACAGAGGTAACCACAGCCACCCTTGGTGAACCAAACTCATTTCAGCACCTGCTCTGTGCCAGTCTCTGTGTGGGAAAAATGGAACCCAGTTCCTCAAGAAGCTCTTGGGCCAGTGCAGGAGAAAGATATGCAAATACACGCGGAGAACAGGGGAGGTCTTAGCTCTTGGGCCAGTGCAGGGGAAAGATATGCAAATACACGCGGAGAACAGGGGAGGTCTTAGCTCTTGGGCCAGTGCAGGGGAAAGATATGCAAATACACGCAGAGAACAGGGGAGGTCTTAGCTCTTGGGCCAGTGCAGGGGAAAGATATGCAAATACACGCGGAGAGCAGGGGAGGTCTTAGCTCTTGGGCCAGTGCAGGGGAAAGATATGCAAATACACGCGGAGAACAGGGGAGGTCTTAGCTCTTGGGCCAGTGCAGGGGAAAGATATGCAAATACACGCGGAGAACAGGGGATGTCTTAGCTCTTGGGCCAGTGCAGGGGAAAGATATGCAAATACACGCAGAGAACAGGGGAGGTCTTAGCTCTTGGGCCAGTGCAGGGGAAAGATATGCAAATACACACAGAGAGCAGGGGATGTCTTAGCTCTTGGGCCAGTGCAGGGGAAAGATAGGCAAATACACGCGGAGAGCAGGGGAGGTCTTAGCTCTTGGGCCAGTGCAGGGGAAAGATATGCAAATACACGCGGAGAGCAGGGGAGGTCTTAGTTTGGGTTTTCTCCCAGAGCACACGCTGAGTCGAGTTGTTCATTTGGGAAGCAATCCTAGGAAAAGTACTGAGGGTGCGTGAAGTGAAAGAAGGAAGGGAGGAAAAGCCGCAAAAGAGGCATCAATAAACAGGCTGTCATTGTGGGTAACTGGGCCTCCATTCCTCAGGGGGCCCCTTGAGGACCTCTGTTGAACCTTCCTGCTCAAAGTGTGGCCAGCAGCATTGGCATCACCTGGGAGCTTGTCAGAAGTGCAGCATCTTAGGCTGTACCCCAGACCTGCTGAATCAGAAGCTGTTTGTACCTTAAAGTTTGAGAAACACTGCCTTAAATCTTGCATCTTTACCAAACATAACAATTTTGATATAAAACATTTTTTAAAAACTATTTTAGACTTGGTTCCTCTAAACTGGATACTTCTGATAACTTTTTTGAAGTTTCTAGTATTTGAAGTGCATATTGAAATTTTTCAGCCCTAAGAAAGCTATTTAAAATGCAACTCCATTTACCTGCACTTTATCCTAATTACAACTCGATTGTGGAGACAGAAGGCTCACACAGCCAACAGTTCTGTAAAATGCAAATTTTATACGGGAAGTACTTTCCCTGGGAGAAAAATAGAGCGGCTGTCATGTAAGAAGTTATTTTTAAAGAAACACACCAAATGTCTCCTGTACTTCAGTGTGTTTTATCAAAATTTCAGTGATTAGAATACCCTTTGTGAAAGATCAATACACGTAACTTGGACGTGGCTGGACTGTCTTTACGGTCTTACATTTCTTGCCATCTGATGGGAATGCGGTGTGGGGGGAAGATGAGGAAACCAGAATTCTGGCTGGAAATGCCTGCCTGGATTTCACATGGTCTGCTGATGTTGTTCTCTTTAACCTCCCGCTCCTGATCTGTGTTTGACCATTTAAATGTTAGCTTGTTTGCTGTTAATGTTTAGCAAACGTTATTGTGCCAGGCACACTAATGGTAGTTGTCAGCATAAAATGAGCAGTTGAGAGACTGACTTTGCAAAGCAGAGAGTTTATTTGGGAATAGCAGGAGATTGCAATCCGAGATATGCGTGCTATGAAGATATCCGTGCTATGATGGATCACAGGTACATCCAGGGGGTTTAGGGAAAGGGGAAAGCTTTTAAAGACACAAAGGAGAAGTCCACATAAGCTGTTTTGAAACAAGGACCATTAGTTATGGTGGCTTGCTGCAGGAGCTGGCATTAGCTTTTTGGTGGAGACAGCTGGTGTCAGGCAAGTGTCCTTGAGCAAGTGGCTTATCTGGATTACTGCTTTATATATTAAGAGACTCAAATATATTTAGGTTTTTGATATGGGATGAAAATGAGATGCTGAAGTGTATATACTTTAAAATTTATGTTCAACAATTAATGTTTCAGTATTTTGCCTTACTTGGAAATGATCTAGATTTAAAATTTAACTGAGAAAAACTCTAAGGGTATGGTTACCAAAGAGATTTGGGACTCTGTTAAAAGCAGACATATTATAAAATATAGTTATTGTTAAAAAGTACATTTATAAACTTTTATTTCAGTTACATCTATTCATTCTTTTTTTTTTTTTGAGACGGAGTTTCACTCTTGTTACCCAGGCTGGAGTGCAATGGCGCGATCTCAGCTCACTGCAACCTCCACCTCCTGGGTTCAGGCAATTCTCCTGCCTCAGCCTCCTGAGTAGCTGGCATTACAGGCACGCGCCACCATGCCCAGCTAATTTTTTGAATTTTTAGTAGAGACGGGGTTTCACCATGTTGACCAGGATGGTCTCGATCTCTTGACCTCATGGTCCATCCGCCTCAGCCTCCCAAAGTGCTGGGATTACAGGCATGAGCCACCGCGCCCGGCTCATTTTTTTTTTTTTTTTTTTTTGAGACAGAGTCTCGCTCCATTGCCAGGCGCCAGGCTGGAGTGCAGTGGCGCAATCTCAGCTCACTGCAACCTCCGCCTCCTGGGTTCAAGCAATTCTCCAGCCTACCAAGTAGCTGGGACTACAGGCACATGCCACCACGGCCAGGTAATTTTTGTATTTTACTAGAGACGGGGTTTCACCATGTTGGCCAGGATGGTCTTGATCTCTTGACCTTGTGATCTGCCCACCTCGGCCTCCCAAAGTGCTGGGATTACAGGCGTGAGCCACCGTGCCCAGTTGTAGAAAATATCTTTAACATTTTTCATTTGCTCTATATTCAAATAGTCAAAAATCACGCCAACAAGGAAGAAAGTGGACAGAGAGGCAGAGCAGATAAAGTTCGCAGGGCTTTTAGGAAAGCAATTTCAGTGACTAAGACATTCCCACAGGAGAAGCAAGATTTAATAGAGACAACAGAATGGCCTTAAAAAGTGTATGCATAGCCTGAATATTAGCTTCCGATTGATTTCTGGCCATAGAGTTCCTTAAAAAATCCTCCCCAGGTATCTTATTACCAGGTTTCATCTGTGACAAACAGCAAATATTCCTGGCCGTATTGACCTTTTTTGTTTTCCTTTCTGAGTATACAGCTTAGGAGAGAAAGCCAAACAAACAAAAATACAATTCAATTCCAAACCGAAGGTAGAATTCAAACTCGTTCTTACACGTTTCTTGCCTGAGAAGCTTTGCATTTCAATTTTATGCTGTGAAGGATAGGCTGTGAGTGTATGTGTGTATGAAAATCTTGGTCTGCAATCCCACACAAATTTCATTCAGATTAATGGTGGAGGAGCCGGACTAGTCAGATACATTGTCTTTCTGAGAGCCTTACAAGACTTGCTTTTATAGATGGGAATGATGTGTGGTTAGTATACTAGTGATTTTATGCAAATGGTGGCTTCCTCATCCAGTGTAACGCATCTTTTTTTCCTTAAGAGGAGATACTTTAACGGTTGAAGCTGCTATATATTTACTCACTCCTTCACAGATTGGTTGTTGAGGATCAAGAATAAATTTCCCTTTTCTTGTTTATTTTAAATAGGCAACATGTTTTTAAACTCAAAGCTTAAATGGCACAAAATGGTCTATGGTGACAAATTTCCCTTTCACCTTAAGCCACTGTCAAAGAGAAATTGCACTGGTTACTTTTTAAAAATGGCAGGACAGATTTTATTTGAGCTACTGCAGTAGGGAATAGACTTCAGCATATAACTGAAGTCAACTCTGAATACAGCAAGGATAGCTGGGGATTTTTAGCCAATGGACCGGGTGAGGAAATCAGTGGATAGAAAACTATGACGAGGAACTTGATTAGATATTAAGGGGGGTTTCCTACTAAACTGACTTGCTAAACTGGTGTTGGCAGGCTAAGGACAAGGCCTAGTTGAGAAGCGGACTCAGAGAAGCCTGACTAATTTGGTCAAGGAGGGAGTCCTTGTCACCAGCCAGCAGTGTTCCTTTTTGTGGACAACCACTAATACTGTGTTTGTTTTGTTTTAATAACCTCAGGTATTTTCTTTATATTAAATTATGTTAGGAAAAGTCTCATTTTAACCAGATGTGATCCAGTCTTACTATTTGTTTAGGGAAACTTTGGTTCTAGAAAATGCTGCCCTATTCACCAATTTCATTTAGGGCCTAATTTTCTTGGGTATAAAGTGGGGTTGCTGTGAATCTCCTCAGAGATTGTAAAGCTTAATTGATGTATAAGGACTCAGTAGTGCATGGCACATGGCAGGCATCTAATGATGGAGACTGCCCTTCCTCGCTTTCCCTGTTGCCAGATGGGGCTGCCTTCCCTGCTTTTCCTGGGCCTCTAGTTTGAACCACGAATCTTGGTGCCCCAGCAGTCCTTGGTGCTTGTGATGGATATCTGTTTTCCTGCCACGTGTCTTCCTCTGACAAGCTGCATGGGAGTTAGTGCTGCCCACATGCCCTGCGTCTCCATTCCACGCAGCTGCCCGGCAGCAGTGTCTACAGCCCGAGATTTCCTAAGTGACTGTTCTCAACTTACTCCATATTTGAAAAAGTATGTGTCACTGCACTCCAGCCTGGGTGACAGCGAGAGACGCGATCTCAAACAAAACAAAACAAAACACAGAAACATTGAGGTGGAGCCCAGCAGTCTGGCTTTCAACAAGTTGGAATGTTTGTTGTTCCTGAGATTCCTTCAATAAGAATCTCTGGCAAGATGATTCTGATGCACGCTCATGTTGGGGTACTGGCTTTACTGCATAAAGCCACCAGGCAGAGAAGGCTCTTGGCTTCTATTAATATTTTCACATACTCATTTATTTTAGGTTAGTGGAAGGTTCATATTCCTATTGGGAATGACAGGGGTCAGTGTGGGCTTGAGTTTTCTGGGCATGCCAGCCTCAGAGATGTAACAGCCTCCACTGAACCTGCAAAAGATTGAGGAAGTCACTGCTTTCTGCTCAGCTACGCAATCCCCCTAGAGGTTGACAGGGGCTTCTCCACTGATGTCCAAGTTTACCTCTAGGATCTAACCCAGGGTTCTCAACCTCACCACTATTGACATTTTGGGTTAATCTTTGTTATAGGGGGCTGCTGTGGTTCGAATGTCACCCAAAGTTCATGTGTTAGAAACTTAATCCCCAATGCAATAGTATTGCAAGGTGAGAATTTTAAGAGAATTTAGGTCATGCGGGCTCTGCCCTTTTGAATGGATTAACATGGTTATCATAGGAGTAGGTTCATTTTTGCAAGTGTGGGTTTGTTATAAAAGTGAGTTTGGGCTTCTCTTGCTCTCTCTCATGCTTGCTTTCTTACCCTTCTGCCTTCTGCCATGGGATGACATAGCAAGAAGGCCCTTGCCAGATGCAGGCCCTTTGACCTTAGACTTCCCAGTTTCTAGAACTATAGGAAATAGTTTTTTCTTTATAAATCACCCAGTCTGTATTATTCTGTTATGGCAACACCAAGTGGACTAAGACGGGCTGTCCTGTGCATTGCAGGATGTTTAGCAGTATCCCTGTTTTCTGCCCACTAGATGCCAGGGTAGCACACCCTTGGTTGTTAGAATAAAAATGTCTCCAGACATTGTCAGATATTCTCTGGGGGGAAAACCACACTGTACCTCCCTTTGAGAAGTGCTGGTCTTAGTTGGGTGACCACTTGAGTGGAGGCAGACACGGGAAATCCTGTTGTCAGGACAACTTGCCAGGGAGGGGAGAGCAGTGTAACTGGAAGGAAGGCTTTGAATCTTGGCCCCTCCAGTTACATGACTTCTTTCCCTATCCCCTACTCACTCCTAGTCTCCCTTTACCAAAAAATTGCACACACACAATCTATTTTCATAAATGACTTTTACTTCTTTATCATTTCTCTTGACAGTGATTCTTGGCAATGTGCATATAACGGGAAGGGAAGCATAACTTTCAGAAGTCATCAAAGATATTATCCTGTTGTCCTCATTTTCTTAAACCATTAAAATATTTTCATTTATAAAAATTAATCTAAATATAAATATTGACACTAAAGATCAAAATCACTTGATGACAAAATAATTCTTCTGGAACTATAACATATGCTTATGGTTTTTAATAGTAAATTAAATCTTTGCACTTATTTGGCACAAGGAAACCTTTATAAAAGTTCAGATGCCACACAGCAGGCTGCTTATTCTTCTTTTTTGTTTGCAAGGCTTACACAGTACACATTTTTGTCAAAGAAAACTGAATATTTTTAACACTGTAACACAACAATAGTTGCTTTTCATGCCGCTTAAAGAAAAACGTTCTATTTGGAAGTCAGATCTTTTTTTGTTGTGTTTTTAAAATTTGTTTTTGTTTGTTTTGCTTTGAATCACACCAACAGAACAAAAAGCCAAAGATTTACTTATTTCAAAGGAGTCATTTCTGTTAGATGACACGTAACACAGCATCAGCAAGGAGTATTATTGGAAGATAACATAGACCCCCATCAGGAGTGGATCATAGCACACAAATCAGCAGCAAATCAGATCTGGAAATGCACATAGCAACAAAGTAACTTAGAGGTTGAAAACAACACAGAGTTAGGCTTTTGTGATGCATTCCAATAATAATTAGTGTAAAGGTGTGCCTTTGGCAAATTAATCTCTCTGTTCCTCAGCTATTAAATCTGAACCATGGGAACACCTGCTGAATAAGGTTGCCGTAAGGATTAAACGAGAACATTGCCTCCTTCAGAGCCGGCACTTAATATACATTCATCAGAACTATTCTCTCGCCTCCTTTTACCTTCTTCCTGAGGTTCAGAATATATCAGGAACAAACATAAGAGAAGGTTGTTAAAGCCCAATTGAGTGAAAGTCCAGTTCCATTTGCTTTTATAAACACACTCTAAATAGTCATGCATTTGATACGGGCTCAAAAAAACCACAGACATGGAGTGAGAGTCAACTCTTGTGTCCATTAAATGCACAGTCTGTCGTTTAATTTTTTATATCTATAAATTTTCTAAGGCTATTCCCTAACCATTTTTTATCTTTAAGGTCATTTTGCTACTTTGCTGAATATTTACTGGGAAATAAATTTTGGAGGAAAAAATGTTCTCGTGGTTTTTCTCTGCAGTAATTCATTTACCTGAACTCCGTTTAGATGTGATCACTGCTAAAGCACATCATGCCGATTCTGACAGTGCCCTAGTGTTGAGCCAGTGGTGGTCTTTCTCAAGCCCCTTTCTCCTTCAGGGTGGGGAAACTGTCAGTAAGCCCATGGAGGAACCCTAAATTCTTAATGAGACATTGTTTCAGACAGACCTGGGCATGGCATGGGTGAGTCACAACTTCTCATCCTGTGGCTTGTGATTGCAAAGCAATGGGAATGACTGGTAGTGTGGTAGGCTAAGAGCTTAGCAGGAAGGAGGTGGCCGAAGGGAGACCTGCAGACTTGACTTGAGCAATCCCAAAATTAGACTGTCCCTAGTGCTCACTGCAGGGACTCGCTTTTCCCTTAGGATTTGCAAGATGAAGATGCTTATGAGAGATTAATAAGCATTAATGATGTATTAAATAATAATTCCCACCTTCCTCCCTCTACCCGCCTCCAACAGTTTTCCTTTGGACAAATTGTTGACATGGAATACTAGCTGAATCAAAGGGCTTAAAAAAAGATCTTAAAGTCAGCACATAGTAGCAAAGCAAACAGGAAAAATACGTAGCTTAAACATGGAGCTCTGCTGTTGGAAGCCAGTGTCTTGGTTTTCTGTCTTGGATTCCCCTGGGAGCCTAAGGCAGAGAGTGGGCAAGACCGCAATGCTGAAGTCTGAGACGGCTTTCTGGGTGAGGTATCAGGACAGCCCTGTGCAATGGTGCACTGTGGCCTCCCCAGGCCTTCTCCTCAGGTGGAAATCCATACAGTACTCGATGGCTGTTGGGTCAAGGCACTGTCGTGTACGGCCGGAGGCAGTGGGTCACTGGCAGTGGAGTTCCATGGCATCAGTACATCACAGCTGACTCCAGAGCAGGCTCCTGAGGTGAGACATTGAACACACTCTCATCAGCCACTTGGGAAGAGTGAGAAGAAGCAATGAAAAATAATGTTTACTGCTTTTTATACCAAAAGCTATTAATGCTTATTGACCAGTCAGATATTTCACAACATTTAAAAACTGATGTCATTTTTTTTTTTTTTTTTGGAGACGGAGTTTTGCTTTTGTTACCCAGGCTGGAGTGCAATGGCACGATCTCGGCTCACCGCAACCTCCGCCTCCTGGGTTCAGGCAATTCTTCTGCCTCAGCCTCCTGAGTAGCTGGGATTACAGGCATGCGCCACCATGCCCAGCTAATTTTTTGTATTTTTAGTAGAGATGGGGTTTCACCATGTTGACCAGGATGGTCTCGATCTCTTGACCTCGTGATCCACCCGCCTCGGCCTCCCAAAGTGCTGGGATTATAGGCGTGAGCCACTGCACCCGGCCCCTGATGCCATTTTGAAATGCATACTTCTTAATCCACCTGAAATTAATTTTGGTATTTGGAATAAGGTAATTATCAAATGTGCCTTCTTTCCCACTATCATCCGCATGTCCAGTACCCCAAGCACAATGTTCGTGTTTGTTTAATAATCATATCCTCTTTACTCGTTTCTAAATCTTTTACAAAGATGATATATAACACATTCTCATATGTGCCTGTATCTATTTCTGGGCTATTTTATTTCATTAATAGTCAGTTTCATTTCAGCTTTTGTTTTAAAATCTGGGAGGAAAATCTCTGTAGTTTTGTAAAATGCTTTTGTTTATTCTTTCTGATTTATTATTATATGAACTTTAATTCAAGGAAAATTTCACTGAATTTTTTTAATGAGAATTAATTAAGCTACAAATTAATTTGGAAAGAAATGACTTTTCTTATTGAACTGTTGATGTGATTTATTAAAATCCACTTATGCCTAGTGTTCCATTATTGGAACACTAAGCATGTGGAGTTATTCATGTCCTACTGCTCAAGGTCATCATCAAAGTCTGATATTTTACTCATGCAAAAATTAAAAAAACTGCAACCTCCAGCATAAATGAGTTAATTGACATAAAAATATGTAAGCTATCCTTGCATTCCCACAAAATCTACCTGTTATTTATTTATTCATTCATTCATAGAGACAGGGTCTCATTCTATTGCTCAGGTTGGAGTACAGTGGTGCGATCATAGCTGACTGCAACCTCAAACTCCTCGGCTCAAGGGATCCTCCCCTTACCTATCCAGTAGCTGGGACTACAGGCACATGCCACCATGAGTGGCTAATTTTTTGTTTTTTGTAAAGACAGGTCTCACTATGTTGCTTAGGCTGGTCTTGAACTTGTGGCCTCAAGTGATCCACCCACCTTGGTCTCCCAAAGTGCTGAAATTATAGGTGTGAGCCACCTCGCTTAGCCTACTGTAATTTATTATTGAATTCACTGCTCTTTAACTGGCTAATATTTTATTTCACATTCTTCATCTCTGAAGAAGTACAACTGGTGTAACAATTTTCATGTGTCTGTGCGTGCCTGTGTGATGGGCACAGAACATGTATACATACTTACCAGCCATGGATCAGGCTTTCATGATTGGGGTTATCACAGCTTCACAATGTGAATCTTTTCGTTTTCAATTTTTTGATGACCTGGAATATTTTATATGGTATGGGAATTAACTGTTCTTTAAAAATTTATCAGCAAAATCATTTGGCCACAGAATCTTTTTGAAAGGTTTAATAAATTTTAAGTTTCTTTTTATTTCTTAAGTTTTTGCTATTTTTCTGATTTGATTCTGACTAGTGTTGATTCTAAATTTATGAGAATTGTTTTACATTGCATTGTATATTTTTATAAAAAATTGACATCTTTTTATATAATATTTTATTTTCAATTTTTTTCTTCATGTGACTTACAAAACATTTCTATTTCTTCCAAATAACTCCTAGATGTAGATCTAGAGAGATCATTTCTGTAGTTTCTGGTCTTCATGAAATGTTTTTTGTGTTTATTTTTGATGTCTGCAATTCAATGTCTAGTTTTTTCTTTTTTTTAAAGATGGGGTTTCACCATGTTGGTCAGGCTGGTCTTGAACGCCCAACCTCAGGTGATCCGCCCACGTTGGCCTCCAAAGTGCTTGGATTACAGGCATGAACCACCACGCCCGGCCCATTTGTTTTGTTTTTTAACAAGGAATAAAATATTTAATACTATAAATTTGATGCAGTATAGTTTTTTATGTATCCTATTTGCTTTGATATATGTAATGTTTTCATTTTGTAAGTGCCCTGTGGATTTTTCTCTCCAATTCAGTGTGTGTGTGTGTATGCGCGCGCGCGCGCATGTGTATGGACTGTTGTGTATGTGAGTACAAGTGGTTTTCTTTTTTTTTTTAAAGATGGGGTTTCACCATGATGGCCAGGCTGGTCTTGAACTCCTGACCTCAGGTGATCCACCCACCTCTGCCTCCCAAAGTGCTAGGATTACAGGTGCGAACAACCGCGCCCGGCCTAAGTGGTTTTCAACTTCTAAGTGGGGTTTCTGTTTTTTAACTTTTGTTCTAATTTTCTACATTGGCCCTGTCCAACATGGTAGCCACTAGCCACATGTGGCTATTTACATTCAGATTAACTAAAATTAACTAAAATTTACAAATCACTTCCCCCAATGCAGTAGGCACATTTCAAGTGCTCAGTAGCCACATATGGCTAGTGGCCACTGTAATGGTCACTGCAGATATGGACCACTGCCCTCATTACAGTTACATTAGACGGTGCTGCTCGAGATCATGTCCGGCACTGTGATCACAGAGGGCTTACTTCTTGGAATTTATTGAGGTGTTCTTTGTGATTTGTGTAAAATCAATTTTTATAAATGGTCCATTGATGCCTGGAAAGAGAGTGAATGATCTATAAAGTTAGATAAACATCTTAACAGTTGCCCTATTCAATTCTCTAATTTGTATGTATTTATGGGGTACTTGGGTTGCCAAAGGCTGATGAGAGTTTTAAAGTCACCAACCATTGCACTGTAAATTGTGTTGCTCTATTATCTGCCAAATCAAGAAAGGTTCATGACTTAGTTTATTTTATCAAAATTAAAATATATTTCCTCCTTGTTTTCTCTCAATGCTTTTTATCTAGAATTCTCCTTTCTTTAAAAGTAATTATTTCTGCCCTATTTTACTTTTATTTGTTTAGTAAATATTGTTGCTGGGGTGTGGTGGCTCAAGCCTGTAATCCCAGGACTTTGGGAGTCTGAGGCAGGTGGATCACAAGGTCAGGAGATTGAGACCATCCTGGCTAACATGGTGAAACTTTGTCTCTATTAAAAATACAAAAAATTAGCTGGGTGTGATAGCACACACCTGTAGTCCCAGCTACTCGGGAGGCTGAGGCAGGAGAATTGCCTGAACCCCAGAGGTGGAGGAGGTTGCAGTGAGCCGAGATCACACCACTGCACTCCAGCCTGGGTGACAGAGTGAGACTCCGTCTCAAAAAAAAAAAAAAAAAAAGGAAAAGGAAAAAAATATTGTCTATTCTTTTGTTTTTAACCTCTCTGTGTTACTTTAAGGTAATTTATTTTTATTAAACTTATTGAGGTGAAAGCCACACAAAATAAACCATTCTAAAGTGAACAATTTGGTGGCATTTAGAATGCTCACAAGGTTGTACAACTACTACCTCTATCTAGTTTCAATAAATTTCTGTCGCTCTGCAGTAAAACCGCTTACTCCTTAAGGAGTTTCTTCCCATTCCCCTTTCCCACAACCTCTGGCAGCCACCAATCTATGTCTGTCTCTATGAAAGACAATTTATTTTTAACTTTCTTATTTATAACCAATTCCTTCCCTGACCCTAGTGGTCTGCCCTTTTAGTGTGATAATGCATCTTTTTCCGCTCTGTGAAATAATGGTCAGAAGCAAGGGAATTCGACTTTGCAAGGTCAGGGTTAATGGCTGATCAGTGAAGAGAAGGCAGTGAGGAGAGCTATTGCCACATAACGCCCAAAAGTAACCTGAAATTCAAAAGGATGTGCCCACCATTATGCCATTACCTGGTGCTTCTGTGCTCATGAGACAGGGACAATGATGGGGAGGAAAAGGAAGTGAGGAATGGGTGAAGGATAAAAGAGAACAGAATAAATTTGTCCTTGCTTCTGTCTTGTCATCTCAAACGTGATCTGGCCTCTGTGTAACTGGTGTCACGGAGACAGCTTAGTTAGATGGTCATTTGTTCTGCAGCAGCATCAAGCACTTGCCAGAATTTTGACATGTATGTTGGTTTTGTGAAAGGACAACAAACCTGGGGGTTCCCCAAATCACTAAGCTAAAGGGAAAAGTCAAGCTGGGAACTGGGTCATTCAAACCTGCCTCCCCTTTCGATTCCTAAATAAGATGGCTACAAGATGAAAAGCTACACGCCTCCCTCATATTTTGCCCACATGGAAATTCCTAGTGAGCTCCAAGATCTTTACCCTAAGGTGTCTCTGTTAAAATTTCACCATGGCAATGTAAATTGATAGCTTACCTTTACAGGTGCAGTCGCCCCCTGCCCACCAGACACAAATGCACATCTGATTGTCCCCCTGCCCCATTTTGTCCATGTTATCTTATATAAAGATACAGATTCTCTGCATTTTCCCTCTGCCCCATTTGTCTATGTCATTTGATGTTAAAAAAAAAAGGCAGATTCACTGAGCCAGACAAAGGCATGAATGACTATTTTTCTCTACCCCTCTCTTCTCTTACATGAAAATTGTGTACTTCTCAATATCTTGCCTTTTCCCCTTTAAATTTGGAGCCCTTAAAATCATCTTTGGAGTAAGGCATACACCTGTCTTCTGCAGGTGCATCTTTAACTTTGGCAAATAAACCTTGTAAAATGATTGAGACTTGTCTCATTTTTCTTGACTGACAGTTTTTAAGCAAAAGATCCAACAGATTTCTCTGTATAATTTCTAGAGTTCATGCAAATTATTTGCTTTCTCTTCCTTCACTACATTTAGGAGTAGCTGCTGACTTTTTTCAGGAACACAGCATTAATGGCTAATGAGAAATTTAAGGAAGAGTGAATATGGATTGAAAACAGAATAAAAACTCTTACACCTCAACCAGACCTTAATCTCCTATTTACATATTTTTATTTCTATTATATTAAACCTGCTTTCTACAAGGAGCTGGAGATACAGTTGAGTATACCCACATATTAAAGAGATATATACCAGGCAGGACGTTACTTAGTTTTAGAACCCCGTCCTTACTGCTAAACAAACAGTTAATAGTGGTTCTGATCCAACATGGAGGTTGTAAACCCTATTGTGGATATGGACTCTGGAATAGGATTGTGTTGTTATCATGATTAGGGTAACTTATTCCATTGATCAAATTATTGGGTCAGTGTGTATTAACTTGCTTAGACTAGTGTGGTCTTAGTTTAGGTTGTTTGGTGATTGAATTATGCTCCAGGGTCACCCAACCAAAATTTTTAATGCAGGGATAATAGGCTAAGCCTGTATGCTTGAGTTTTTATTTGCATGAATAAATTAAAGCTCCATAGGGTCTTCTTGTCTTATTTATATCCACCTGTTCACGGATAGGTCCATTTCACCGATTAAAAGTAAGAGACAGCTGAACGCTTGTGTAGCTGTTCACACAAGTCCCTATTTAGGGAACAAGTGATGATGCTACCTTTGCACAGCTAGGATACCGCGGCCGTTGAGCACGTCACTGGGCAGGCAGTGCTTCTAATCCCGGCAATGCTGGGTGTGGTGTTTTTGGTAAACAGGTGGGGTAGGATTCGCTGAGTTCCTTTTACTTTTAGTACTCTCTCCTTAGAGAACACCTGTGTTAGGTTAACAGTGTAAATAATAGGGCGCTTATTATATCATTTATTAATATTAAGCTTTGAACTGTCAGTGGGTTACTCGGGTCTGATGTCAGCTTATGCAATGAAGAGTGTCTTCATGTTATTTATATGGACACTATTGCTTCTATTAGGTAATAGATTAGTCCAATGTGATGTTAGGAGTTCAGTAGAGTGATTAGAATTTAAGATAGTTAGATGTTGAACTTAAACACGTTTTTAATTGGTGGGTGCTTCTGGGCCAACTATGATAGTAATATGTTTTACTCTCTGTAGGACGGTTGTTCCCTAGGGTCTAAAGAGCTGTCCGTCTTTAGACTAACAGTTAAACTTACAGGGAGATTAAGTAATTCTGTGGGTAAATTTAAAATCGAACTAAGATTCTATCTTGGACACCAGCTATCACCAGGCTCAGTAGGCTTGTCACTGCTACCCATGAATCTTCCCACTATTTTGCCACACAGGTGAGTGTGCTCTTTCAGCTGTTCTTGGATGGCTCGTCTGGTTTCAGGGGACTTGGCTAAAGTTCTCTGTGTAAAGTTATTTCTAGTTAATAGATTATGCAGAAGGTATAAGGGCTTGTCTTTGCTTTTTAGTGCTCGATACAGTTTCTTCATCTTTCCCTTACGGTACTATGTCTATTGCGCCAGGGTAAAATTTTCTATCGCCTGTACTTTTGTCTAAGGTAAATGGTTTGTTTAAGATAGTTTGATAATATTTTCAGTGAGATTTGGGGCTGGAGTTAGCTCCAGGTGATCAGGTCATGATGAAATCTTCTGGGTATAAGCGAGAAGATGCTTTGGGTTAAGTTTTGGCTTGTCCAAGTGCACTTTCCAGTACGCTTATCATGTTACGACTTCTCTCTAGTGATTTTTAGGGTACCGTCTGAGCAGGGCGATGCGCGGTGTGTGCACGCTTCACGGCCTTATTCAACCAAGCACTCTGTTAAATCCACCCCCTGGTCAAATCCAACAGACCGTAAGACCATGGGGCAAGTATACTTTTTGGGGTTCTGATGGGGGAGCTACAGAAGGAAAGGCTGCAGAATGGAGGTACCCTCAACAGTGAAAGGGATGGACATGAAGACAGAGATGACACTTACCATCAAATCCTTGGTGGTGATTTTCCTTTCTTTAGCCCTGTTTTTTGAGGAGCCTTGGAGAATGAAGTTGCGGTTAAATGTTTTAATGGTGGTCACTGAAGATGTCTCAATTTTTTCAGCTAAAAGGAAATAAATGGGAAAAAATGTTACCCAGAAGATGGACCAATTGTCAAGGAAAAAACAAGGTGGCCAGATTACTCAGACTTTCGTTCTAGACTTGCCATCTCATTCCTGAACTGTGTTTGACTACAGGATCTTTTTGTTTTGTGTTTATTTTTATGATGGACAAATAAGTCAGGGGCATTGTTGAAAGCTTTCTGGGAAACAATAGCTCAGAGACAACCCAGGACAGTTCAAAAATACTTATGTGCAGTCCTGAAATAGAAAAGGTTCTAAAACTTGCAATGTTTTACAACTTTGGGGCCAAAATAGTCTGATTTCAAAACCTGGCCTGAACTGACATGAGGCCATTTATTGTCCTTGTCCATCTCACGGAGTGCAAATGTTCTTATATTCTGCTGTAGGATATTCATGTGTTTGATTTTCAGATGCTGCCCAGATGCCACGGGGGGTGTAACGACATACAAAGCACAGGTAGTGTATTACCTTTCTAATGCCCAAGAAATTATGAAGCACATATGGACCCAAGGGTTTCAAATAAAGGATTGTGGATCTGTGACAAATTTTAACTGCATACAGTTTTGTAGATCATAAACATTCAGTAAATGTTTGTTAAGTGATCAATGCAGAACCAAGGCTCAAATGCACATCTTTGGACTTTTGCTCCTGTAATTTGTAAATCTGAATTTCTAGTTTGGCATCATCCTTATGTGGCCTCTGAGCCCAGGGCATTGGCTGAGAAGTGTCCATTAGATAAAGGTGATGTGACTGACATTGCTGGAATCCTTTCCAGGTTGGGCACTGTAGCAGATACTATTGGTGTTCTGTTCACTTCTCCCTGACAGTCACCATTCCAGCACATTCCAACAGATCCTACTGCAAGTACCACCACTCTGTCTTGGTTCATGCATGGGGCAGGTCAGAAGTACCAGGGAATTACTGCCCCCAGAAGTAACTCTCAGCCAGAGATGGATGGGAGTTCAAGAACAAATACCCCATCTCCCTGCCCTTTGGGCAGAAAACTCAAAGGTGCAGCCAACATTGTCTCCCAGAGGTCGCCAGGAGGACTTAGCCTTATTTGCCCAAAGACATAACCCCTAATTCAAGGAGCCTGTATTGACTGACTGAATTTCTTTCTGTGAATCCCTTCTCTTCTTCTCTACCAGTGTTTCCTGGAATCACCTCCTAAACAAGCTACTTTTGCTCCTATCCTTGTCCCCGGATTTACTTCTAGGGGGGACCCAAGTCATGATAGACAAGAGCAATTCTGTGGGAGAACCCTCCATTAGATCTAATTCTCAAACTCAGGTTTCTGAGTTACCCAAAGTAAATGATCCAGGCTTAATTCTTTGGTAGCGTTTTGGTTTTAATTTAGCATACCTGTCACCGGTGGAGCAGGCAGTTTCCTCCTTTGCTGCCTGGATGTGTCTATGGTTTGTACCTACAAACAGAACACAGTGAGCAATATACCTTTGTAGTGCGAAAGATAATTTATCATCTAAATTTTCCAAGCCATGTAACACCGCAACAGAGGGAGAAAGGGACAAACACACCTGGGTCCTTTGCTTCTGATTCCGTCTTCTTGTGAGGCTTACACAGGGTGCTATGTTTAATCCTGCAATGGTCAGGGCTGAAATCCGGCTCTCAATGTCAGAAATCTTAAAGCAACAGAAAGACAGGATCGGCAGGGAGAAAATACAGAAGGGAAAATATTTGTTAAAAGTGTTAGGAATTTATAAAGACAAATCTGCTTTGATGTATGCTCATTCATTCATTCATTCATTCAGCTTCTACCAAGCACTTTCTATCTAGTGTGTAGCAAGAAAATAAAACACAGGTCTTTCTTTATAAATTTAAATTTCTAGTTTGTTAGCTCTAGAGCATGTCAATAACCCTGTTAGGGTATGCCTAGGGATAAATTAGAGCCTGGGGGCACAATGGGGACCCTGGCCCAGGGCCACCTGGCTCAGCATAGGGGTGAGGAGCGGTCAGGGAGGTGACAGAAGGTAACATTTGAAGGATAAGTTATGATTTACACGTCCTGCTTCCTTCTTCTGTAACTTCACGAATCCAAAACCACAGCACCAGGTTTTAGAAGGGAGGCCTAGCAGCCCCCGGTTCAAGTCCGTCTCCTCCATTAAGAAGCCGACCAGCCCTGAGAAACTCTCTTCCCTCTCCGGGCATCATTTTCCTAATTTACAACATGGGAAGGTCAAGAGAGAGCTCAGATTTCCTTCCAGCAGAGTCTGAATGCAGAAATAGAAAGTAAGGACCCACTTAATGCCCAGAGAAAACCCTGGTCCTCCCCTGTCCCCAGAGATAAAGATACTGTCCCTGCTCCTAGAAAAGGTAATTATGATGTGCCAGGCACCATGCTACGTGTCTTAAATACATAAGCTCATTCATGTCTCAAAATAATTCTATGAACTAAGTACCATTATCTTGGCTTCACAGATAAAGGAACTGTGGCTCAGAGGGTAAGTGATACACCCATCATCTCACAGCCAATCTGGGCAGTGCATGGAATTCATGTCAGTGGCCATGCTCTTGTCACATTGCCACAGTCTCAGAGGATATGCCAAGGCCTAGCATGGGGGACACTGGAAAAGGCAGGGAAAGGCTAGCAAAGTCAAGGGAAGAGGTCAAGATTCTACTGAGATGGTACATTCTGATGTTACTAGGGCATCAAACAATAACCTTATGCTAGACCCCAGCCAATGTGTGGGGTCTAGCATGAAGTCTCCATTGCCTCCCAGCCCTCCACAATTCTGTGCTACTCAAGACAAATTGGAATTCTGCTGTCATTTATTGAGGGCTTCTTTGAACAAAGTCTACTGGGGTAGCAGCTACAGGAGGTGCACAGAAAGACTGAAGGGTCAGCAAATTTGGGAGATGCTTCTCCTACCCCTGAGGGGTGGCAGTCATGGTCAGAAAAGGAGGAGAGGTGGGTGAAGGCCAAGTCTGTGGCAGCTGGTAAGAGAACACAAGCTACTCAGTAGCCGGCCCCAGAAGTGCCATTTGAGCCCTGCCCTTCCTGGCCCCCAGATGCCTTTCTGTTCTGAATCCTCACATTTCACATTAAGAACTACATTCTTGGCCAGGCGTGGTGGCTCATGCCTGTAATCTCAGCACTTTGGGAGGCCGAGGCGGGCGGATCACCTGAGGTCAGGAGTTCAAGACCAGCCTTGCCAACATGGTGAAACCCTGTCTGTATAAAAACAAAAAAACAAAAATAACTACATTCTTTGGTTTATGAACCAATAAACTGCACAAGCCTCTGAGAAAAGTTGCAGGCTAAGCTTTTACCAGTCTTTAGCAACTGATATGGATTAGATGCTCACATTCTTCCCTAGAAGCAGTTTTGAGGGAGGGCCTTGCTCAGAGTGCCCCGCGAGAGACAAGGTCAATGGGAAAGCAAGCTGCTGACCTCTTCATTTGTGGACTGTCAGGGTTCTGGAATAAGAAAGGCTTAATTTTTCAAGTTTCAGTCCATAGGACAAAGGACAAAGAAGCAGGAGACTACTGAGGGCTGATTTTGCCTGTATCTTGTCTCTCTGTATGACTATGTCCCACTTCAGTGACGTCGCTATATAATTATGTCCCACTTCTAGAACTGCATGTCCAAGGAGCCATACTTTGCTAGAAGGGGATGACCAATTCAGCTCTGAGTTTCCTGGGATCCAAAGCCAACAGCTCCATGTCCACAAGATTAGAGACCAGGTACTCAGAAGAGCAGCCTCTCCTGACACTAAGAGTTAAGAGAGGTTTTCTCCAGTAATTCTCATAGACACAACCTTGCATAATGCAGTGGAGAGCACCCTTAGCCTGCTTCCCAAGGACCGGTCTGCAGTCTCTTTCAGTACTGGGCAACAGCACTCTGTCTCAAAGGTAAACTCTAAATTGATAGCATCCTTAGAATCTGCCCTAACCCAAGAACACAATTTAGCATATGTACCCTCCTCAATGGGGACGCTCCTACCATCCTGCAAGAAATCCTCTGTGACACTAGACTTTGCATAAAAATAGACAACAGGGAGTTGGAGGCTTCACTCTTTGGCACCAGTTAGCCAGGTGGGGAGAATTTCTGCATGCCTGGAAGTGCAGTTGAGATAATCTGCAAAACTGAGGGCAGGGTCAACAACCTCCCATGCAAATTAAGGACACCCAGGCAAGTGCATGTATGCCTGAGGGTAGGACCAACACATTTCCCAGGAAATTGCACAGCACAGACTGGTTAGGAATGTGGGCTGTTTGGTGTGGTGGCTCACACCTGTAATCCCAGCACTTTCGGAGGCCAAGGCTAATGGATCACTTGAAGTCAGGAGTTTGAGACCAGCCTGGCCAATATGGTGAAACCTCGTCTCTACTAAAAATACAAAAATTAGCGGGCATGGTGGTGCACGCCTGTAATCCCAGCTACTTGGGAGGCTTAGGCAGGAGAATTGCTTGAACCAGGGAGGTAGAGGTTGTAGTGAGCTGAGATCGCACCATTTCACTCCAGCCTGGGTGACAGAGACTCCATCTCAAAAAAGAAAAATTCATGGGCTATAAGGTCACAAAATTTGGGTTAAAATTCAGGTTTTATCACTTTCTAGGTATTTGACCTTGGGTAAGTTTCCTCAGATGTAAAAGGAGAAGTAGCTCCCTTATGGGGTTGCTGAAAAAAATAAATACAATAATGTGGTAAAGCATAAGGATAAATACCTGGTACAAAATAACACTCACAGAGCATTGGGAATTACTGATAACATTATTGTGACATTTAAAAATGAATGATAAATTAATAGGCACATTTAAGCACATAGAAAATGGACATTTGGAACTCCAGAGTTTTCTGCCATAAAACATGGCTCCAATAATTTAAGTCTAGAAAAATGTGGAAGGAGGAATAACTAGTTATCCAGTAAAATCCTCCCAAACACCCATAAATATTACTTCCTGCAGTCATTCAAGAAGTATTTGCTATGCAGTGTAACAGAAAATAAGTGATTTGATTCTATTTCATATAACTTTGACGATAAATTAAGTCTTGGGTGAAATTTATGGGAAATAATTTCTTTTGAGAAGAACTGCTGTTCAGCCATTCTTACTGACAATAGTCAATGAAGCCATCTGTCTGATGGGCTTATTTCTGGTTCACAGCATTAACCCATCCAGAGTGGGGAACTGTGCCCTTTCATTCTCTAGAGTGGTTAATGATGTCAGGAGTTGTATTTTTGACTCAATAAAGTGAAAATATTTACTTTTAAAATAATTATCACCTAAGGTTGTCATCTTCCCTGTGAAACAAAAATAAAATCTCAAGACCCCCAATTCATGATGCCAAGACGGAGAAGTTAAGTTTGGAAGCTGAATCACAAACGCCCCCCGATCCCCCGCAAAAATAAGAAAAAACCCTGCCTTTCCTTTTGTTCCTAAACTGATAGCTACAGATAGAAGGCCACATGTCTTCACAGGGGGCCTCTGTCACCCTGACAATGTAAATTAACAGCTTATTTTCATGTGTACAGGACAAGAAGAAACTAGAAATTGTCCCTCACCCACCTGAAAATGAGTGGATATTTGACTGCTTCCTCTACTCTCTTTTACTTTTACTTTATCTTATGCAAAGCACAGATTTACTGAGTGCAAGCTGAATACGTAATTGCCCATTCCCTTTACCCCTCCTTTTCATGTGCAACCTGCAGATTCACAAGAATGTGACCAAACTCTCCCTCTTTCCCTCCACCCCTTTCCACTCCTGCCCACTGTTCCCCTTTAAATATTGAAACCCTCAAAATCCTGTTAGGAAAAAGTATGAGCCACAGATCGTACTATGGTTTCTCTTTTTTTCTGTGTGCATCCTCAATCTTGGCAAAAAAAAAAAACCTCTAAAATGACTAAGACTCACTTCAGTCATTTTCTTTGATTTATGTCTCTATTCAGATATGGTTTCTATTGACCACAAGTCTCCCAGTGATTCAGTTTTAAGATGCAGGATCTATAGAAATATCAGCAAACCAGGGGTCTATACTGAACTGAAGCTGCGGAGACCAGTGTCTCTCAAACTTGAGTAACACATGGATCCCTTTTAAAGAAAAGAAATTGTCATGGGTCCTGAGAATATATCTGCACACCCCAGTTTGAAAATCAGTGGCTTAATCCATGGTCAATTTTGATTTACAGAGTCAAAGGTTAAGGGAATATCAATGAAAACTTCAAACAGCCATCTTTACAAAGTTATAGAGACTATGTCAATCAGTTTTAAATAGCCGTGTCTAAATCCTGCCTCCTCCTCATGAAAAATATTGTCCTGAGAAATCTATATGCTTCCAATTTCCTTCATTTATTCACCCCATTTTTATTGTGTGCTAAATCTGTGCCAGGTATTGTGCTAGGCACTGGAGTTACATGTTAAGCCACATAGCTACAGTTCTGTTCTCACAGAGCTTTCAGTCTATACTGGGGAATATTGGCACTGACTAAGTAATCAACAGTGTGGTAAGGGTCAGAAAAGGATGGTCTTGAAGTGGAATAGAAACCTGTATAGTAGAGAGACCTATGTATGGGTCAGGAAATTTCTCAAAGAGGAAACTAGCGTAAGGTTTTAAAGGGTAGTCCAATATATATTATCAAGGCTTTAATTTGGGACAGAAGAGGACTATACTTTTAAAAGGAGAATTTGGTAGAATCCATCTGGAAGGACCATATCCATGCAAGCATGGTGGAGATGATGACAGCTGGCAGATACAATGGCTTTAAAGTGATTCTTGTGGAACATGGGGCTCCCTCTTTCACCCTGCAGGACCCCATGTGGGCAGAGAGGAGAGTTCTCACCTGGAGTTCAGCATGGTGAACCTGGGCTGCAGCCGTGGCCACCTGGTCCTCCAGATCTGCCAAATGGGTCTCCTCAGTGCCACTGTGGATGGAGCGGGCGGCATCTTCCAGCTCAGTCAGCTGGCTCTCCAGTCCATACACAGTGCCTGCTGCCAGGTACACCTGTAGAGAGAGTGCTGCATTTGAGTTCATGTCTGCAGACCTGGGACTGGTTGGAGTCCCTTGAGGAGATGCTGGCAATTCGGGAGAGTGAGAGAGAACTAGGCTTAACATTGCAGGGGAAGGTTATTTTTATAACATTTATAAACATTCTTCACACTTACATGGTAGTGTGAGGTTTTGAAACCCCTCCTGTCAACCACACCTTCCCTCCCCCACCAACTTTCCTGCAAGAAAAAGCATTTTAAAGTGGCTTTTGTTCAAATAGTACAAAATACATGACATCAGCTATGCAAATTGTATATTGGTTCAGTGACTAAAAAAATGACTATCAAAAAGAAACAAAGAGAAAAACTCATGATGGAGTTTTGCCAGTAAGACTTTTGGTTGGCATTTAGTAATTGAGAAAAAATTCAGAAAACATGAAAGAGGGGAAGTAATTTAAAATGATTACATCCCCATCAAGCTACCAATGACCATCTTCACAGATCTGGAAAAAACCACCTTAAACTTCATATTGAATCAAAAGAGAGCCCGCATAGCCAAGTCAATTCTAAGCAAAAAGAACAAAGCTGTGGGCATCACGCTACCTGACTTCAAACTATACTACGAGGCTACAGTAATCAAAACAGCATGGTACTGGTACCAAAACAGAGATATAGACCAATGGAACAGAACAGAGGGCTCGGAGGCAATGCCACACATCTACAACCATCTGATCTTTGACAAACCTCACAAAAGCAAGCAATGGGGAAAGGATTCCCTGTTTAATAAATGGTGTTAGAAAAACTGGTCGGCCATGTGCAGAAAGCAGAAACGGACCTCTTCCTGACACCTTACACTAAAATTAACTCCAGATGGATTAAAGACTTAAACATAAGACCTAACACCATAAAAACCCTAGAAAAAAACCTAGGTAAAACCATTCAGGACATAGGCATAAGCAAGGACTTCATGACTAAAATACCTAAAGCATTGGCAACAAAACCAAAATAGACAAATCGGATCTAATTAAACTCCAGAGCTTCTGTACAGCAAAAGAAACAACCATTAGAGTGAACTGGCAACCAACAGAATGGGAAAAAAATTTTGCAATCTACCCATCTGACAAAGGGCTAATATCCAGAATCTGTAAAGAACTATAACAGATTTACAAGAAAAAAACAAATCCGTTCAAAAGTGGGCAAAGGATATGAACAGACACTTTTCAAAAGAAGACGTATATGAGGCCAACAAACATATGAAAAAATGCTCATCATCACTGGTCATTAGAGAAATGCAAATCAAAACTACATTGAGATACCATCTTACACCAGTTAGAATGGTGATCATTAAAAAATCTGAAGACAACAGATGCTGGAGAGGATGTGGAGAAATAGGAACACTTTTACACTGTTGGTGGGAGTGTAAATTAGTTCAATCATTGTGGAAGACAGTGTGGTGATTCCTCAAGGACCTAGAAATAGAAATTCCATTTGACCCAGCAATCCCATTACTGTGTGCATATCCAAAGGATTATAAATCATTTTATTATAAGGACACATGCACATGAATGTTCATTGAAGCACTGTTTACAATAGCAAAGACTTGGAACCCAACCCAAATGCCCATCGACGATAGACTGGACAGGGAAAATGTGGCACATATACACCATGGAATACTATGCAGCCATAAGAAACGATGAGTTCGTGTCCTTTGTAGGGACATGGATGAACCTGGAAACCATCATTCTCAGCAAACTGACACAAGAACAGAAAAGGAAACACCGCATGTTCTCACTCATAGGCGGGTATTAAACAATGAGAACACAGGGACACAGGGAGGGGAGCATCACACACTGAGGTCTGTAGAGGGGAACTAGGGGAGGGACAGCAGGGGGTGGGGAGTTGGGGAGGGATAACATGGGGAGAAATGCCAGATATAGGTGATGGGGAGGAAGGCAGCAAACCACATTGCCATGTATGTACCTATGCAACAATCCTGCATGTTCTTCGCATGTACCCTAAAACCTAAAACGCAATAAAATATATATAAAAAAATAAATAAAATAATTATAAATTTTGAGTAAATTCTCTCTGATTAATTAGTTTCTACATGCTTCAACGAGGTTAAGGGAATTAAAATAAATCTGAAATTCACAGTAGAAAAATACTTAATTCTTAGAAAATAGTGTGATATTAAGAGAAGCATGTCAAGTCTATTTATCTGTCAATTAGGACAGTTTTTTTGAGAGCTATTAAAAATAAGAGAGCAAGCCCGATAAGGAAAGAAATTTAAGAAAAAGAGACATTTTGGGCTGATAAGTTTATAAGGTTATTCCCATAGAAGTGAGCAAGGTAAAATCCTTGAAATAATTCAGACTAAGGGATGTGGACCAGGGTAAATGAAACAAATGCCCGCTCACCCTAATCAATAATGTGATGCTGCAACCAACAACACATGGAATGAGATACATCTAAAGAAGGAATTACTTAGAGGTGCTTGAGGTTTCATCAACGTATATAAAATCCTAAACATGTAATCACAGCAATTTAGAGTTGATTTGAATGAAACACATGGCCAAGACTTTAAGAGTTTTTTTTTTTTTTTTAAGACAGGGTTTCGCCATGTTGGACAGGCTGGTTTTGAACTCCTGACCTCAAGTGATCCACCTGCCTCGGCCTCTCAAAGTGCTGGGATTACAGGCGTGAGCCACCGAGCCCAGCCAACAGTTTCTTTAACTTGAGTTAAAAATATAGCAGAGCTGAAGACAAGTCAAGAGCTTAGGTACACAAGTCATGTGCTTTTTTTTTTTTTTCCACTTGTGATGCTGTGCTGGTGAGGGAAAGAAGCCTGAGGATGTTCCCACTCTGTCAATTCCTTGGCATGATTAACTGATCTGTTTTAAAACTGGCAATTTTACAAAACATTCTAAGGTGGAACAAAGGCAGGTACAGGTCTGATGAAAGCAAATTTGACTGTGCACCATCACCAGGCATAATTACCTGGGCTGTGGGAGCTTTCAGCAGTGACTGGTACAGAAGATGTCACATCCAATGATTCACCAGTCATATAGGGGCCACGAATCAAATGTCTGTTGGGAATTGCCAAACTTCAGTTTATCTTTTGTTTTCTATTCCCTTATCAGATGTTGAACATGTAATTCTGTTTCATACAGAGAAATTCTTTCTAAGAGGTCTTTACAATTTAATCATAGCCATTTATTTTTGTTTTTAAAGCAAGAAAGCGTTCTTTATTATCATATGAAATAAATGATGAATATTTCAAAGGTATTTGAGTGAAGAAATTATTCAAACATGTATCTCCAAATTTCTGAAGCTGAAAAACTTCCCTTCAGAGGGTTAAAAAAAAAACAGCAAAAACTAGGGGTGGGGAAAAGGGGGAGAAACAGAGGGGGGGGGGAGAGAGAGAGAGAGAGGGAGGGAGAGAGAGAGGCAAGGAGGAGCCAGAGCAGTTTGACGTTTATTATACTTTTTTATACTTTTCCTTATCTATACCAAAAAAAGTCAATTTATTGTAATAAGCTAATTTAAAATATAAATCTACAGTTTTCACAATGAAACAAATTTTGGAGTGATTTAAATGAAATGAAATAATTAAACATGGCAATGGTTAAACATAACTTGGCATAACTAAGGTCTTAGGTTAGAACCTTGATTTTAGCAGAAACATGCAAGACTCAATGTCATCACACCCTGGGATGTGTATCAACCTGATTGCTGTTTACATCTTCAACATGTTCATTTGCTAATGCTCCTTTTTTGTCCTGCCAAGGCAAAGCAAGATGAAAAAACTCCAAGCCCTCAGCAAGGCCAAAATGTTCATCTTTTACTCTGTGTTCGCTAAAAGCCTACTTTCCTGGCACGAGGAGGAAGGAGAGATTCAGTGGTTTGGCACTGATACCGGCTGAACAGGAATTTACAGCCAAAGTGATGGTGCCTGAAGGATTGGATGGAGGAGGGTAATGATGATGATGTGGGAATGATGGTGATGATGGCAGCATTAGGTTATCGAGCCAGTGGCTAAGCCAAGGGCTTTAAGTTGACTTATTTATGTTCATAGCAACCCTTGAGGTAGATACTATTATCATCATCACGTTCAAGACAAGAATATTTTATGCTCTAGGAAGGTTTAGTGACTTTCTGAGGTCTCACAACTGGGGACTGGTGGAGCCTGTAAGTGATCTCAGGAGGGCTGAAGCCAGTTTCCTTGCCTTTATCCTCCTTGCCCTATGATGCTATGATATTCTCAGTTGGAATGTTATAACAGTTTGCATTTCAGATTTTAACATTAAGGTACTACAGTTACTATGGTAATAGATGGATATGATATTGGCTCTGTTGCTGGCTTGAAATAACCAAAGGCAACATGCTATACGATGAAAATGGTATTCTAGCTTTATAAAGCATAACACATTTGAAAAATGTTAGTTAAGGTCCACTTTTGGTGAGAACAATGGTTACCATGTCTGAGTAATCTATGACCTCTTCAAACTCTAGTCATTGATGCCTGTGATCGCGTTCACTCGCTCTTGGTTCAACAAGACTTTCTCAAAGTGGTTCAAGGGAGAAGAATAGGTGTTTCTTTAATGAAACACCTATCTGTGATTAAACTCTCTAGAATAAAGAACATTAAACAGATTTCTTTACTGCAGTTCTTCTGAGAGGCTTTAATGTGCTAATGTATATCTCAATTTTCCTAGAAAGAGTATGCAAGTTTCTCAGACTTAGTTGACCTTAGAGCTTGCTGTTGGATTTGGCTTTCCATGAAATATACTTTAGGGGACTAATGTATTTCTTTCTTTGCTCTCTGAGGGCAGAGAACCACCTGAGTAACCATGACCATCTCCAGAAGTTCTAGTGCCACATCCTCTGTAGTGCTGTGAGGGTTGCAGGAGAGCTTTGAGAAAGAGGACCAACATCTGCTGCATGGACCTGGATTCAGTGGCAGAGCTTGGCTCCCCGCAGTGCAGGTCTGCTGTGTCTGCTGCCGCTGGTTGTATACTCCATGGGCAATACGGGGCAGAGCTAACAGGGAAGTTGGGTTTGCCCTGCACTCCCTCTGTGGCTGGGGATTATGGGTTACTCCAAGTTGCCTCTATCATTTAGCAAAGGTGAGAATAAGGCAGGTCCTCTGATGGTGGTGGTGGAGAGAGGCAGCTGACTCATTCCCCCCTATACCCCCGACCCCGTTTACAATCCTGCATACATCCTCAAGGCAGCAGTCCTGCTGTTCACACCAGGGGTCTGAGAATGCTCATGTTAATCGTTCTCTGTTGACCTTCTAGGTCCATGTTCTATCCTTCTTTGTCCTGCCCTGTTCCCTGGGAGGCTGACCTATTTGGACTTCATCACCAGGGCTTCCTGGCTGGCTGGGATGGGTTTGGCCAGTGGAGATACCAGAAGTAGATCAAGTAAGTATTAGAGAGAAGAGTGTTTCTTTCCCACTCTCACTGTGTGGGCATCGGGGTTCTGGTTGCAGCTCCAGCCCTGTGGTTATAGCTCCCTCTAGGGGCTGTTTTCCAGGCTTCCTCTCTCCCTGGGCTCTCGTTACACTGTCTAGGGCTGGTAGCAGCTTCCTTCTATTGCTAGTATTCCACCTCAGCATCCCTTAACCTTGCTTACACCTGAGTTAACAGCCCCTTCATGAAACGCTCCTCTTCCAGCCAGACCCCAGCAGGTATAGCGGAGCTCTTCACAGCAAGAAGGAATTGAGCCCCCACTGCGTACTGCTATGGAGGCTGGGATTAGCCCCAGGTTGTTCCTGCCTTTAGGGGAGACGAGCTGATTTCACAGCACTCATGCCAGATAGCAGGTGAGACGTGTCAAAGCTGAGAGAGGAAGGGAATTCTCAAATACCCATGCCCTCTGCTAATTAAGGGGGTTAACAAGGCAGTTTATGAAAACAGGAGATTGGATATGTAAATGTGATGTTTCTTTATCTTATGTAGCTCTGGAACCTTCAGAAGTATTTTTAATTTTTTTCCTTTTTTCCCATTTTGCTCAGGACCCATCAGAGCCTGGAAAGAGAGGCCACAGTTAGACCAATCCGAGGTCCTGGGGAGATCCTTTCTCTCCCTCCCTGTTACAAAAGCAACATCAGTGAAGCCTAGTGTAACTGGCAGAGCTGGGAGTCTTCAGAAGTATTTTTAAAAGTGAACATCCTCAACCAAATGTTCTTTTTTTCCCCCGAGTCCTGTCCTGCGGTAACCAATGTTCAGGAGGCGAGAATAGTGTCACCGTTGCTATTTCTAACAGTCCCTAGGTTCCCCAGCACAAAGGAGAACAGCGGAGGAGTGCAGGACTGCTCTTTATTTTGCAGACCAACAAAAGCCATGATTTAATGAGATCAGCTGCACCCAGAGGACAGTTTAAGAACCGCCCTGGCTTCTCAGCTGAATTCCATCTGGGAGCAGCAGAGAGAGGCAACGCGCCCATGGCTCTGTGATCTGTTGAATTAAAGAGAGGAAGAGTCATCCCTTCCCTGACTTAAAAGCCCATAGAATTCAAAAGAATATGGATGGAGTTTCTTCTGAGGTGAAATTTAAAAAGCTGAAGGCTGGGGGAAGGGAAGGAAGAGGAACAAGGCAGTTAACTCTTTGGGAACAGGAGAAGCATGAGGGGTGCAGGACAGGGGAACAATCACCTATGGACTGGGTCTTCCAGCCACCGTCCCTCTGGGGCTTCTGACATCTTCAGTCTGTAAGTGGATGTATTTTAAATTGAAACTGTCAATGAACCCAAGGGGAAAAAAAACACGTAACTTACAATTAAAGGATCTTACAAGATGAAAACTCCAATAAGGCCATTGCATTTTTTTCAATATGCTCCTTGGAGGTAAAAATAAAAGGGCAGGGTATCTTTGTTTTAAGCATGCCATGAGAACTGACCATGTCATTTAAACCAGATATTTCACACACTGTTTTTTGATACCATACTTTGTAAAAAATACATTCGTTTGCTAGTGAACCATGTCTTTAGATTAACCTTTTCAATTCAGTGTGTCCAGGATCACGGCCATCTCAGAACTCAGCTGTGTTAGAGACACGTTTAAAGAACAGAGACCCTGCACGTGAGAAGTCAAGCAGTTCTTTTAAAAAAGGACGTCATTTCTCTGGTGTAGTCATACATTAGCTAATCATTCACCAATGCTTCCTCTGTGTCAGGCTCTAGGTGGTGGGCTGGGGCTAGGCTACAGACATAAAAGGTGGTAAACCCTGTCTGGCGGGAATTTTTATATCTTGTTCCCAATCTGGGGCTGATTTTGCTCTGCCCCAAACCCCTAACATTTGACAGTGTCTGGAGACATTCTGACCGTCACACTGGGAGGATGCTGCTACTGGCAGCTAGTGGGTAGAGATCAGGTGTGCTGCGAAGTATCCTACTGTGCACAGGACAGCCCCCACACAAAGAATTATCTAATCCAAATGTTAATAGTGCCAGCCTAATGGGAGATGGATGAGGGAACAGAAAAGATGCAAAGTATGAAAAGTGATTAGACAGATACATGCATAGGCTTTATGGGAGCCCCAAGGGAGAGAATCTTCAACTTTTAAAGTGAAACAAGCATTAGTGTATATATATGTAAATTTATTCATAGAGATAGGATCTCACCATGTTGACCAGGCTGGTCTTGAAATCCTGGCCTCAAGCAATCCTCCCTTCTTGGTCTCCCAAAGTGCTGGGATTACAGGCGTGAGCCATCACACCTAGCCTGCATTTAAAAAATTTTTATTTGTTATTTTGTGTCAACTTTTATCAAAAAATACTTCAGGTTGGGCACAATGGCTCTTGTCTGTAATCCCAGTACTGTGGGAGACCGAGGCAGGAGGATCACTTGACAGGGCAGGAGTTCTAGACCAATTGGGGCAACAGAGCAAGACCCCATCTCTACTTAAAAAAAAAAAAAAATCCTGTAATAACAATTCCTGATTTCTAGGAGCAGCATTCATTAGAGCAATATTGGAAAATTCTTATCAGCTATTTCCTGAAATACTCAACAGTGATCATGAGTATTTACCTGTAAGAATTTATTACATTGTTTTTTCTTCATCACAAATCAGAAGGACTGAAAAATCCATTACTAGCAAATATACCTGTTATGCCAAACCAAACATGCAATTCCTCAAGGGGCAGTGAGAGCTTTCCTGAACTCCAGAGTCATCAGTCAGACACATCCCTCCTGCAGGCCACCTAGACTCTTACTTGATAGCCAAGAATTTTTTATTCTCTTTGAAAGGAAGGGGAAAATTACAAAATCCTTTAACCTAAACATAGTCATGATTTGCTAAACAATGAGGATATATTATGAGAAATGCATAATTGCGTGAACATCACAGAGTGTACTTATGCAAACCTAGATGGTATAGCCTACTTCACACCTAGCCTGCTGCTCCTAGGCTACAGCACGTTACTGTACTGAATACTATAGGCAACTGTAACACCATGGTAATTATTTATATACCTAAACACAGAAAAGGTACAGTAAAAATCTGGCTTTATAATCTTATGGGACCACCACCATTATATATGTGATTTGCCATTGACCAAAACACCTTATTATGCAGCACATGACTATAATTATACTTGCAAATACCTTTTAGGAGTACAAACTAAATGGAATTGAATCTGAAGAAAGGTAAATGTAAGCACTGTCTTCTCCCTCCCCCAAGTACATTGGTTTTGCCTTCAGCGATGTACAGGTTTCCACAGGGAACCAGCTGACTTGGCTGATGGTCTTTAACCCTTCTAAATGTTGAGATGGATTATGAGCAGCTTCCCCTTCATCCCCTTCCTCTTTTCCAGACATCTGGTAGATCTCACTCCCTTTCCCTGTGACCCTGACTCTCAGGTATGGCTTCCTTCAGGCAGAAAAGGACCTGGCACCAGGAAAAGCCCAGCTACTTAAGTCAGGGTCCTCAGAAGAAGCAGCAAGTAAACATGGGATGAATGAGGCAGTTGAGTCTTCTGGGCCACTCTGCCTACACTTCAGTAAAAATGGATGCTTTTTCAATAAAGCAAAATCACCATCAGGACTTGTTTGATTTCCTTTCTTTCTCAAGTGTCTTTCTCTTGAAAGCAGCAAATGCATACTTGTCCCAGGATCAGAGAAAGAGCTAAGAGTGTGTGTTATTAAAGTTGGAACCACTTTTAACAACTGATTGTTTAGTGAATTTTAATGGGATCATTTTAGGAGTTGGCTGATGACATGCCTTCCAAATACTAATAAGAATAGTCAGCATTTATTGTGTACTTTTTGCCAAGCATTATGCTAAATGTTTTATTTTCAAAGAAGAAATGTAATTGTAAATATAGTTGATGTTAGGCATTTCCTCTTGATCAGCAGATCCACTAGCAATGGCTGGTTAGCATCCTAGTGGGGAGCATAGGAATGGGGGAGGGGAAGTGATGGCAGTCTGAGGTCTAGATGTGGTCACGAGGTAATGCAATAGAGTCTTACTCAGTTCCCAGAGTGCTTGGACAATTCTGGGGTAGTGTGGTAGACTCAGAAGAAAGGCAGTGGGCTTCTTGTTGCTAATGCCACAAGGAGGCTTGGTGATTCATTGGAAACATAAATTATATATGATAGTTTTGGTATCTTACATTAGGGAAGCAGAGAAGACTAGTTGTAGTAACTTCAGTTCTTTTGGCAACCGCTTCATCCCCTGGAGTGGCACTGGCGCTGCTCCCACCTGGATCCCCTTGGATTTCTTTCATAGTTTCTCTATACTCCTCTCCCTGCCCACCAAGCCTCCATGTGCTTTTGTTCCCAGCAGCCCATATCTACACAGAGGACTGCGTTTGGGCTACTGGAGACACTGCCTGCGTGCAGACAGACTGAAGTGCCTACTGGTTGTAGGAAGGGCCAGTTCTTTCACCTTAGGTCAGGACAACTTTGAGATGCAACTGCTACTCCAGAGCTCCCTGCAGGATCAGGCTGAAGCTACTCTTTATGTAAGATCATGTCCTTGCTCGGATTCTTCCCTTTCCCTTACTTTCCCCATTCTCTCACCAGCTTCCCTTGTGAACATTCCCTAATAAGTCACATGCACACAAGTCCTCATCTCAGGGTCTGCTTTTGGGGAATTCAACCTAAGACCCTTACTGAGAATGTATTTGCTATGGTGGTAGTGGTGTGTGTGTGTGTCCTTGTACTCTTCATGATAAGCTACAACTTGATCAGTTGCTTCTTCACACACATTCACCCTAGACAGGGCACCTCCACAGCCTCTTACATTTTCTTCCAGGGAAGTCAGCTGCTCATCCAGTCTCACTTGGTCTGTCCCACGAGGAAACGTCCCCTTCTCTCTGTCAGGAGGGACTTGAGGGGACTCCCAGGGCCCTGTAGATTCTGCTATCAACTCCTCTGTGGCATTGATGACTTTCAGGACTTCTGTGGAGATGTTGCAGAGAGAAACAGCAGAAAACTTCTGTTTGGTCCGATAACAGAAGGGGGCAGAAGACAAGAACAGCACATTAACAATGACACAGAAATTTTATGTTGTCATGACACTCATCATCATGAGGTTGATTCTGTAATTCCACACACAAACACCAATGTGCTAAATAATGAGAAGATAAAAGTAGACACAGCAGAAGAGAACTGAGGGGAGGCCTGATTTGACTTCACCTAGTTTCTGTGACTCCCAAAAAATTATTTCAGATTCTTGGGGAGGGAAGGAGGAAAGAGGGCTAGAGTGGAAGTTGTATGTCCTCTGCCCACAAACAGTTTTGTTTATCTCATCACATCATGTTTCATGTGACCAGTAAAATGTTTAAAGAAGTAAACCAGTAAAATGTTTGGTAAGGTACCTATCTGACCCATGTAAACTTGACCAGAATATTAATGATACCTATGACTTGATTTGCAAACTTTGTTCCTCTGAATGGATTCTATTTTAGGTTTTGTCTCACTAGAGGAGGTTTCCGATGGCAAAGGGGTTAAGTGACAAATTAGTGGCTGAGTCTGCATTCCAGAAGCTGGCTCTGGGCTTCTACACTGAGGCATGTGGTCTCACACCTGTCAAGCTACTCTGGGGTGAGGGCACCTGTGCCAGAGGGCTTCTCTTTAGCCTTAGCCTGTCTGTTCCACAATAGCTGCCTGACTGACCCAATAGCCCTGTTTCCGTTGGTTCCAGGGGCCTTGCTACATACCAGAAAGGTTGGATCTGGGGTCCTAGGGGAATGAGATAGAGGGAAGGTGATGCAGACCCACCAGAATGACAGAATTGTCCAAGAGAACAGCCAGAGTGAACTCTTCACCTTAGGAAAAATGTGTAGAGGATGTACCCACTCTTCGGGACACGGCAGCTTGATGTGGCAGATTTTGGAGACAAATTGGGCTCAAAATAATTTTGGCAAGAACCTGCTACCACTGTTTGCTTAAGTCCATTTTAGAAAGGGCAAAGTTGTATGCATGAAGTGGATTTGTTACCATTTCATTAGGAATAAAACGTGTTTAGAAAGGTTGCCCCTTATTTGATAGACACAGTGCCCTTGTATATCTTTTGAAAAGAAAGATATATGACCAAGGGGTTCAGAAAAATTTAGACCATAGCATGAGGGAAGGTAAAGTAAAAATGTACACAAATTTCCAAACAGCACAGGGCATTAAAGGTCAAGGTATTATTGGGAAGGATTTAAGATGCTTAAACAGAAAGAGTGATCTGTATCCTGACTCCAACTGAACATACAA
The DNA here is from genome assembly GCF_030222135.1 of Aotus nancymaae. Taxonomy (NCBI): domain Eukaryota; kingdom Metazoa; phylum Chordata; class Mammalia; order Primates; family Aotidae; genus Aotus; species Aotus nancymaae. The sequence goes on from NW_026988452.1 coordinate 3,303,811, forward strand.
TCGAAGGGATAAGTTAGCCATCAATATTGCTGGACCATCATTGTTTTATTCCATCTATAAACAGCCTTGTTTATTAGTCATGAGAGTTGCAAGCTCGAAGCCAAATACTTGCCTTGCTTTTTGGCCTAGAATACCACCTGTGAGATGTGCACTTCCCAGTTCTCTACACTCCCCTCTGTTCATTCTACATACTTCATTGGGACCCTATGGTATGCTAGCTCTGTTCCAGGTGCTGGCATAAAGCAGAGAACAAGAGGAATGTAGTTCCTGCTGTCACACATGCCTTGGGCCCCACCCCATCCACTTGTCACGCTGACTTCCTGTCCGGGCCCCTGAGGCATTTGCATTTTCCCTTAAGTCAGAGTGAGGAGCCCCAGGCAGCTGGTCTGAGGAGAACACCACAGCTTCACCTGGAAAGCCTGTGGTCTAGTTAAAGACCTGGACCACTTCATAAGGGAACCAGCTTCCAGCTGGCAGAAGTGACTGAACGGGCCTGGTGCAGTGGCTCACACCTGTAATCCAGGCACTTTGGGAAGCTGAGGTCAGGAGTTTGAGACTAGCCTGGCCAACATGGCGAAACCCCGTCTCTACTAAAAATACAAAAATTAGCTGGGCAGGGTGGCACATGCCTGTAATCCCAGCTACTCTGGAGGCTGAGGCAAGAGAATCACTTGAACCTGGGAGGTGGAGGTTGCAGTGAGCCAAGATCATGCCATTGCACTCCAGCCTGGGAAACAAGAGCGAAATTCTGTCTAAAAGAAAAAAAAAAGTGACTGAACAAAAATTATATGAAACCTGGACAAGATCGCTTCATTGGTTTGGTTGGTGTTTCCATTTTGCTCTCCACTTGGAAATGCAAACTGGAATCCACAGCAATTTCCCACCTGTAGGGAATCAAGTGTTTCTTGTCTGTTCCCTTGGAATGGGCTGTTTGCTTGGACCTGGGTTGGGGTGGACCATGCACCTACTGGAAGTCGAGATAACTTGGATTTCAATAGCTACATGACAGGGGCAGGGCACCTAACCTCCCTGTTCCTTACTGTGCTCACTGGCCGTGAAAGATAGCTTTCTTACAGGGCTAACACTGACTTGTCATGTAAATGTCCTGTTCTCTCCCCAGTCTAGAGAAAAGTGAAAAGCACCTCCTACAACTATGTTTAAAAAGCTATATTTAGCACTGGATGGAGGTTTGATCAGATGAAAAGCTGGTGGAGATTCAGAGGTGGCTGACAGGGAGCCCTGTATGTGGGAGAAATGAAAAGCTAAAGGATCCTACTGTTTCCTATTGCTTACAGCCCCAGAGGGACGAGGTGAGTGGCACAAAGCACGAGTTGAGAGCCCAGACAGAGCACTCCCCTGTGACAGCTGACTTCCTGCAGATATTCATTATAAGACAGATCAAATGTGGGTTTTATGGTAGCAAATGCGGGAGAAGTGAAAGCATGGAGAAATCAGCTGACACAATAGGACGCTTTGCAGAACAGGAAGGCGGGTCTCAAAGACACCTGCAGCTAAGGGACCCACAGATGACAGAATGAAAATGGCTGGTAAAACCATGTAACAAAATTCAACCTTCTACTGAGCAATGAAATACAAATTCAATAACATTTATTAAGTGCCAGATACAGGCACAATGCTCTTTAAAATGCCAGGTGTATGGCAGTATGCCCTAGTGCAGGTAGCATGCGTTGAACTTTGAGCTGTTGACCCACGGTAGGATGTAGGTCTGTGCTCTGAGGCACCCACACTCCTGGCATCCTGCTGACTGATGCCCACCTCTGTGAGCCCAAGTGTCCACTTCTAGGGTTCAGTCTGTGTCACAGTCCCAGGCGGAACACCAAATCTACAACATCAGCTTCACAACCAGCGGGGCTGAAACAGCCCACCACTTGGGGCACAGATGGTGAGGAGAAGCACACTGGTGTTGCAAGCCCCCCACAGAGCCACGAGGGCAGAGGGACAGGAAGGTAAGATCTGACTCCTTTTGGCCTGAGATAGAGTTTCCTCAATTGCTCATTAACAAGGTAGCGAACCTATTGTCAACATCAGTGAAGACTCAGGCTCCCAGCCCCTCACAAATGACACAGTACTGCAGCAGGCCTTGAAGACAGTCTTTTACCATCAAGATTGCGGTCCTGACAGTGACCATTTCAATGGCCCCAGTAAAGATGACCAAGTCGGGACCTGCGCAATTCATCTCTACTGATTATTTCTTTTCTCTAGGACTGTAGGCAGAGTAAGACTTGTATTTTTTGTCTCAGGACCCAAACGCACTTTACCTTAGCAATCTCTCTGACCTGTGCCTATATGCTTTCTCGCCATATAAAACGTGTTGCTATAAACAAATTTCTACTCTATGTACTCTTCCTTATCAACTGTTTTCCAAAGACACAGAGAATGCGAGTTGTTGCCAGGGGAGATCTGAGCCTCTAGAAGTCTAAAGGAGAAAATATTTTCATTCTAAACACTAGATATATCTGCTCGTTAGCAATCTTTGTAAATTCTCCTGAGATTTTCCCAGTGTCATTATTCATTTCTAAGCTTTGTGTTGCAAAGAAAAATGCAAACTCATTTCAAGCTAGAATAGTCAGGAATGCTCTTTACCAGAATATCTCACTCTTGTGAATGTGTGAGCAGCAAGAGTGTGTTCTAATAATCGGACGTCTGGCTTTGTGGAGAGAGATCACTTCGGAATGAAAGAGGGGATTCCAGCCACAGCTTGACGCTGGAACATGTGTGTCTCTGTGTCTGTCTCAGCTGGGCTCAGACCTGAGCCGAAATCTGTGCCACAGGTCCTGGTATCTATTTATGTGACTTGATACAAGTCTTGATGTAATATAAGGTGGGCAGAAAGGCTTTGAGGATGTGTACATGTGCCTGGAGGAGAAGAAAGATTTTCCTAGCTCCACCTCATGGGCTGTTCTGACACCTATCACAAGAACAAGAGAAAAATGGCACAACAGGCAGAAGCTGAAGGGACACTGGCACTCACATTTTTGAGAGGAGGGAAGCATACAGCATGATCGGGGTTCACGGTCAGCCAAGATAGGCCTAGGGCCCATCATTCCTTTAGGGGGCCATGAAAATATTTTAATTTCTTTTAAAATTATGAGAAAAAGAATGAATCTTTGCACCAGGAGCATGTTTTAATATATTGGTATATTTATACCAATACACTTGTAAAATATGATTTTATGGAGGAAAGGGCCCATGAAGGCAAAAGTGCCTGTGCCGGGCAAAGTCACCCATGGCCCTCGTCTCGCGGATCTGGAGCCCCTCTGTGAAAAGGCACCTGGGCAGGGCCTGGCTGCCACAGTACCTGGGCAGCTGTGGTCTGGTGAGGTGCCAGCTCCGGACATCCGTGGGGGCCCTGAGTGGGCATCTCCAACAGGACTGTTCATGAATACATGGCAGGCCCCTCCTCCAAGACTCCCCAAAATAATGGAGGGAGACAGTGGGGGGTGCTGTGGTCTTCTATTATGGACTGATGCTAATGAAACCTCCTCATTTGCACATGTAGACCCATGAGGCTCAGGAAATTCAGCTTACCCTGTCTCTGTGACTTCAGGCAAATACTTAATTCCTCTGAGCCTCCATTGTAAAACTGAGATAACGTCATCTAGCTCAAGAGGCTTTTAAGATTAAATTAGATGGCAAGTGTCAGGTGTCTGCCCAGTGTCTGGATCCACAGTTGTGCACCCCTCCTCAAGCACCTCCTACCTGCTCTGCAGGCCGGCTTCCTGGCGGGGGGTGGGCACACTGGTGAGTGCCTGGTAGTTTAGCCGCCTACTATTACGTACTGTAGTCTTGAAACATTTTTCTCCATTTCACATTTCAAAGACGCCTTTTACTGTTATTCCAAAAAGTTAAACTTTGCTGTTCTTTGTTTCTTTTTTCTTTTGCCAAATAATACTTTAAAAAGAAAAAAGTCACTATAATTTATTATTGCCTACCACAATTTCATAAAGATGGGATCATACCATCAAAAAGGGAGGAATAATATGAGAATACAGAATAGTCTAAGAAATCAGAGTAAGCAACCTAACGCTGACACACACACACACACACACACACACACACACACACAGAATAAGAGAGATAGAGAGAAAGAGAGAGAGAGAGATTGAGAGAGGTTCATTTCCATCATTCTGTTGTTTCCCAGTTTGTCATTCTGCTGTTTTCCCTTTACTGGGAGCAGACCAAACCATACACGCTGATATGCAATGAAAACAAGGTATGTCAGGGCCTTGCAGGGACCCCGAAAAAACAAGGCCCTCAAACATCATCAATGATTTCTTCCCATCACTAATTTAACTCCTTCCGAAAGCATCCACTACTATGCCAAGGCATTGTATTGGGCCTGGAAGGGATGCAGAAACAAGCACGCCATGGTCCCTACCCTCAGAGAGCAGAGGGGGAAGCAGTCAGCACGCGACAGCGCATCAGAAGGTAAGGCCTGACCGCACTGTGAGCAAGTCTGTGGACCTGCAGAGGGAACAACCAAGTCCTGCTAGAACGTTACTTTGGGGTAAGGTCTGGAAGTACAAGAAAGCTGCTGAGTCAATGGCACTGCAGCCAAGGGCAGGCTGTGGGAGACAGGTGGGAAAAGGAGGCAGGGGCCAGGTCTTACAGTGCCCCGAATGCCAGCCTCAGGAGTCTGGGGTTTGTATTGCTGGCAATGAGGTGTCACTGCAGGTTCTTGCTGCTGTTAACAATAACTCACTTACTGAGCGCTCACTGTGTGCAGCATTTGCCTTGCCTCATTTAACCCTCCTGACCACCAGAGGATGCAGGTACTATGACCACTCCATCCGACAGATGAGGAACTGAGGCTTAAGAGAGGTGATGAGGTTTTCCCTGAAGGAGCCGGGGTTAATATTCAGGTCTGCCTGGTTTCAAAGCCCAGGCTTTTAACATGCTGCCAGGAGAGACCTGTGCTTCAGAAAGGTAATTCCAACTGCCACAGGAAGAACAGATTTAGGGCAGGGGAGAATTGGAGGCAGAAAGTGAGCGTAGGAAACAATAACTGCAGCTCTAATCAAAGGCTGCAAGGACCTAGGGTGGGGCAGCCATAGCAGGGATGAAAGCACAAAAGGCGCAACGTTCTGGAGAGAGCTGAGAGAACGCGGTGGCTGCAGCGAAGAAGAGGGAGCTGGTGAGGTGCTGCTGTGCTCTCCAGCTGGGGGGATCTGGAAGAAATGGATAAAGATTTAAATACCAGCAGGGAAGGAAGGGTTCATTAGGTTATTGAAATGAGGAAAATATAACATTTCAGAGCTCCTTTTCTCACACATCACGAGAGTGGGTGATTACCAAATGCCCAGGTGGAATAGCACCTAAGTCACTTGTTCAATTCTTCTTTTAAATTCGTCATTTTTGGTGTCAAGTTTCCTGAGGGAGGGCTGAAGGGCTATAGTCTTCATAATTAGCTTTGGTACCATGGAGAAGCAGGTGACAGTGTGGGGCACTCCAGGCCTCTTTTCAGCCCTGCAACTTATGAACGCTCCTTATGGGGAGCTATTAGGGACACTGGACATCCCAGGTAACAGGAAATCTTAACAAGGGTCATGTAAAGACATGCTTGAACACAGAGGGGTGAAGAGAGGAATTACAGGCAGAGGTGAAAAGCCTTTTAGCAGTTCAAGTCGCATAAAATAAACATGGGGCTATGCCTTCTCCCCTTGCTGAATGTTTTTCCTGAAAGACTCTTTCGGGAGGGAAGAGCAGCAGCAAGGAGGGAAGCAGCTCATAGTTAATGTGGGTCCGTCCTGTACCAGGTGTGACTCCAGGCTTCTCATTATTTCATTTAGCCCTGATGGCAACCTGACATGGTTGATATTTTAATTCCATCTTTAGAGACAAAGAAACTGTGGCTCAGTAAAGAAGATGTAGAGCTGGGATTTGAGCCCAGAGACGGTGGTTTCTCAAACCCGTGCTCCTCCCACCGGTCACACCACCACTTCTTCCACGTGCGTAATTCCCTGGACCCAGTGGACTGTGGGAAGTGATGCTGAAACAGAATCTGAGTGCACAATCAGACCAGTGAACAACAGGTCAGGAAGAGAGGAGTCTAACAACAGGGGGTCCTCAGGCCTCTACTAATGGACACCAACCAGAATAAGTGCATTGATTTGGCAAGCCAAAGACCAAGCCACACTACAGAGCTGGAGATCTGTTCAGCACAAGCGCCCATCTGAGGCTTCCAGAGCCGACCTAGAACTGAGCTGCCAATGACCCACAGAGTGGGAAAGGATGTGCTCTGTAAGAAAACCTGTTCCAAGTGTAATCCAGACTCTCAGTCCGCTCATTACTCTCTGTCCCGTACTACAGGTGCTGTCTTGGCTTTATGAAATGCTTCCATGAAACTACCAGAGCAAGCAAGGGAGTTTGTCCAAATGCCTTGATTTCATGTCTTTTTCTCCTTTTCAATGGTAGGAAAGAAACTCCATATGTCCTTCTAAATATTTGACAGAAATCTGCTAGAAAAATTCAATGCTAATATATTTCAGTTCTCATGAAACATAAGGCACTTCGACAATGCCGCTAAAACCCGTCAAAATACATTCTCCATGAACAGACTCATGTCCCTGAAGAGTGACTTGATGCAAGAGGGTGGCACAGAACTGTGGAAAGAAATTGGAACATGAACTTAATAAATTAGCATATGTAATGAACTGAAACGATTACACATCACAGGGATTAGAGGAGAACTGACCTCTAGGAAAGTTTGGGTTCTTAAGTCATACAGGTCTTGATGGCCAAGGCCATCTATAAAAGAAATATTTTCCTTTTTTCAGGGTGACTAAATACTAAATATTAAAGGTATATTATTTGCAGTGTAGTTCCAGTGATCTCTATGCTTCCCTGAGGTCATTTTCTTCTTCTTTGGAGGTCACTATTGTCTGATGTTGGCAACATCAGTGCCTGGAGAGGGAAACAAGGGAAATGGGTCCATCACCTTTGACCAAACCTGCCTTGGCAGCTGTAGAGCAGGCAGGAGGAGTTCCTTTCTTGGTCTAAGAGGTAATCATAGCCATTGATCTTTTTTTTTTTTTGCTTTCTTATACTGACTGTTCCTCAGTTCCTCAGACAATAGTTCCTAATATTGACTGGAAACATTTCTAATGACTGGCAGGAATCAGGACATGTGCTTAGCTCTGAAGAAGTCCAGTGAGACCTGAAATCACTTTCCACATTTGCTGGGAAAGAAGGTGACACATGACAGCTGGCGTGATCTTCATAATGTGAATCCTCCTTGTCACCTGTCCACTTAAACCTTTCCAGGTGCTTTCTACCTCACCAGAACATAGACTGAAGCTTTCCGCATGGCCCACCTGGCCTGCTTGCTCTGTCCCCGCCCTCACCTCTCTCGACACTCTTCCCTTGGCCACCTTGGCTCTTTATCTGTCCCTTGGACTTGTCAAAGTCATCTCTACCTTAGGGCCTTGCATGTGTTCCTCTGCCTGGAAAGCCCTTCCTTTAGATCTTTTTCCTGCTTGCCATTTGGGTCTCAGTTCAAGACCCTTGTTCAGAGAGTTCCTGACTATCCAGGACTCTGCCGTCTGCCCTACTTAATCTTCTTTTTAGCACTTATCACTGTTGTACATCTTCCCCTTCGTGTGTCTACATGTTTACCACTCTCTCCTCCAACAGAAGGTAAGTTCCACCAGCGCAGGGAGCTTCCTTCTCTTATCCATACTGCACTGTAGCTCCTCGAACACCTCGGTCATTGTTGAAGAAGTGGGGAATGAGCAGGGATTCAAACTCCAGAGCTTGTGCTACAACCTCTTACAAGAGAAGTTGAACCTCTCTCTCTCTCTCCTCTTAAATATTGCCTCTTATCTATTGCTGCAAACCAGGAGGATTCATTCATACCTTCATTGGGGTGAAAATTAAGGACCTTTCTTTTCTTACATCCCTATTCCCCTCCCAAAAGAACAAGCTAACAATTGTCCAAACATCATTTATTAAAAAGCCATCTTTGTCTGACCTGGTGTGGAAAGTGAGTGGGAATCACGAGATAAATGGTGATTTAAATTTAATATATTTTAGGCTGTTCTTCTGGACTATTCTGTAACATCCTGTATTAGTAGCTCACAAATTACTGTGCCTTCAAAACATATAAGTAATATCTTAATAGACGGATTCTCTTCATGCCTCTTTTATTTTTTTCGAAACATTTCTAAACTATTTTTGACTGTTTATTCTATCAGATGGTTTTGATTTTTAGACTCACTTTGAAAAGTTAAAAGACGTCTGGTTCAGATTTTGATTTGAATTGCATTAAACCTCTAACCTAATTTTGGAAGAATTTATCTTTACACCATCTTTCTTCCAGTGAATTGCTAGATTTCTTGGAGATCTGTAGTTTTCTTTTAAAGTTGTAACTTCACATTTTTTTTGCTGTTATTGTGGACGGAGTTTCCATTCTATGCCCCATCCCCTAAATGGCTTGAAATTTGTATGTAGATTTTAGTTCAGGGAAGATTAATGGCTAAGCTAGAAACCTCTGATACGGGAAGATCCACCATAAATCTCAGAACCACTTGAACCATACGGTGTAATTAGGCTAAATGATGTGGATTTATGAATAGATCTGCTAGGAATAGACATTTTCTTTGAATAGAATGGATTTTTAATTTTGCAGTTGTGTTCAAGATTGCTATATTCTTTTACAGGCTGTTTATACATCAGGTAAATGTTCATGATCTGACCTCATCTATACTTGCAGTGTTGCCTGGGACTTCCAATGTATCTCCATATTGTTTTATTTGCATTTGATGCAGTAGCTATTTTAAAACCTCTCTACAATGCTGAACCTCCAATTCCACCATGATCTCACTTTCAGAAGACGAATTTGCCACCAAAAGACAGATGGGGAGAGAGGCAGGGTTTAGGGGAAGAGAGAGGTAATAAACACATGGAACATTAAACAAAACCTCCTCAACTTCCTGACATGAAACTGATCCACTTAATTGTGAGGTCAGTTTTTAGGAGGCGGGACTCAACTCTGGAGGCTGGGCTCAGACACTGGACCAAATTGAGGACTAGTTAAATCAGGGCCAGGATAGAAGCAGCTTTCCATAAAACACCCATCAGTGTGCTACGTCAGTTTACCACTGCCATGGCAACACCTGGAGGTTACCACCCCTTTTCATAGCAAAACCTGACAAGTTACCACTTTCATCTTATAAATTGCTTCATAAACTGCCCCTTAATTTACATGTAATTAAAAGTAGAATTACTTTTGATTATTGAAATTGAAAGTATAAATATGACTACAGAAGTACCTCTGAGCTGCTATTCTGGGCATACTGCCCATGGGGTGACCCTGCTCTGCAAAAAGCAGTACCTCTGCTGCTGCTGTACACTGCCGCTTCAATCATAGTTTCTATTTAGCACCCTCCACTCACCCTTGAATTCTTTCCTGGGCAAGGCCAAGAACCCTCCTGGGTTAAGCCCCAATTTTGGGGCTCACCTGCCCTGTATCACTTGTATCTGGACTAATCTATCTTTGCTGTTCCAGTGTCCATGCCCCATGTGTCATCTGAACCCCATCTCCCCATATCTCCAAGAATCCCTTATTGTTGGGCATTTGGGTTGTTGTTTGCCTACAATAAAAACACAATGCTTGATGAACTACATTGTAATATACCCCTGGCTGCTTTCCCAAGTATTTCTTTGGATAAATAATTGAAAGTACAATTGCCAGATCAAAGGGTATACAAACTTTGATTCCTTTGGATTACCAAGTTATCAAACTCTAATATGTGCTCCCACTATTTTATGGTGGCAGACTTGCCTGTTTTCCTGAACTCTTACCAACACTGAATGTCATTCTTTTTCTTTTTTTCTTGATACAGAGTCTCACTTTTTCACCCAGGCTGGAGTGCAGAGTGCACAATATTGGCTTACTGCAACCTCCACTTCCCCAGCTTAAGCGATCCTCCCACCTCTGGGACCACAGGTGCTCACCACCATGACTGGCTGATTTTTGTATTTTTTGTAGAGAGGGGTCTTGCTACATCACCCAAGCTGGTCTGCAACTCCTAGGCCCAAGCAATCTGCTCACCTTGGCCTTCTAAAGTGTTGTGATTATAAGAATGAGCCAATTATCCTTCTTTTTAACCATCCAATTTATCAGGCAAAAGTGACATCTCAATACTTTAATTTGCATCCTTACTGATTGAGCAAATGATAAACTCTGCCTTGTTCATGGTCATTTTCTCCATGCTTCAATAGTGCCAGGCACATTGAGACACTCAACTAACATTTACTGAAAAAAAAAATGAATGTACTAACCATATGGCAAGTTCTGGGTAAGGTGTTATATTAAATAAAAATTGTTACATGCAGAGCAGGCCAGGAGAAAAAAAATTGTAATACGATTAAAGTTGAATATTTTTTCATATGCTTATTGGCCATTTACAGTTTCTCTCTCTTTTTTTTTTTGAAGACTCTCCTGCTTGTGTGTGGCACCTCCTCCTGACTCTCTTCCATCTGCTCCAGCCACGTAAGCCATGCCTGCTTCCCCTTCGCCTTCTGCCGTGATTGTAAGCTTCCTGAGGCCTCCCCAGCCATGCTTCCTGAACAGCCTGCAGAACTGTGAGACAATTAACCTCTTTTCTTTATAGATTACCCAGTCTAAGGTATTTCTTTTATTTATTTATTTATTTATTTATTTCGGGGCTTTCCGGCAAAACCCGGAAAGCCTGCTAGACAAATTCTAAAAGAGCTGTAACACTTAAGGTATTTCTTTATAGCAGTGTGGGAATGAACTAATACAGAGTTATAAATATATTAATTCTTCACCCATTATATATTTAAGCACTATGTCTTCTTAACTATTCTTTTCCTTTTAAGTTCATGGTTTTGATGAACATAAGTCCTTAATATTTATGCAATCATATATTTCAGGCTTTTTTTTTTTTGAGATAGAATCTCTCTCTGTTGCTAGGATGGAGTGCAGTGGTGTGATTCTGGCTCACTGCAACCTCCGTCCCCTGGGTTCAAGTGATTCTCTTGCCTCAGCCTCCCGAGTAGCTGAGATTACAGTTGCCCACCAGCACGCCTGGCTAATTTTTGTATTTTTAGTAGAGATGGGGTTTCACCATTTTGGTCAGGCTGGTTTTGAGCTCCTGACCTCGTGATCTATCCGCCTCGGCCTCCCAAAATGCTGGGATTACAGGCATGAGCCACCGCATCAGGCCTATGTTTCAGAATTTTAAGGTTTCTGGCCTTTGTTGTCCTAATGTTACAAAATATTCATCTATAATTTACTCTTGTAATTGTATAGCTTCTTTTACTTAACCTTTTAAACTCCTGCCCATTGAGAATTTGTTCTCGTATGTAGTGTGATGTATTAATCTAATTTAGTTTTTTCTTAAATGATTAACCAGCTTGTGCTACATAATTTGTTGATATAATATTCCTTAAAGAATCTTTCTTTGATATTACATGTACCATTGTCATGCCATATTATATTTCTGTATTTTCTATTGTGTTTCATTAATCTATTTGCTTATTCCAGTGTTAGCACCACTGCTATAATTACAGTTGGAATTTTCTTGGCTCTGTTTTATGTACTTACTTTTCCAGATGAACTTTAGAATAACTTCATCAAGTTTGCAAAAAATCTCATTAAGTTGACTGGAATCTGGAATTGGGGAAAACTGACTTCTATAAAAGTGTGAAGTTTTCCCATCTATATACAGAGTATGTTTCCACACTTATTCAGTCTTTATGTCTCCTAGCAAAGCTAGTTAATTTTATTTAGATGAGTTTCATACATTTCTAGTTAAGTTATTCAAGGACACTATGTGTATATATATATGTAAATGTGTACATGTTTATGTATGTGTATTTCATACAGTAAAATTCAGCCTTTAAAGGCATATAGTTCTATGAATTTTGATAAAAGCATGCAGTTGTGTAGCTACCACCAAATCAAGATATAGAATATTTCCATCAGACCAAAAAATTCCCATATGTCTCTTTATGTCAACCTTCCCCTCACCCCATTCTCTTGCAACTGCTGATATGAGTTTTGTCCCTATAGTTTTACCTTCTCTAGAATGTCATTTAAGTGGGAAATATGTAACCTTGAGTCTTTTTTCCCTCAGCATAATGTTCTTAAGATTTGCTGACATTGGTGCCCTAATATTTGTTCACCAGCTGGTGAGCTGTGGACAGCTGGGTTGTTTCCAGTTTTTAGTGATCATGAATGTTTTGTGTGTTTGTCTCTGTGTGTGGACATAGGTCTTTATTTCTCTTTGGTAATACTTAGGAGCAAATTGTTGGGTTGTATGCCAAGTGTATGTTCAGTGCTGTGTGTACTTCTGCTGCTATTGCAAATACAATTTTTTCTTTATATTTTCTGAGACGTTATTGCTATATATATGAATTTTTTGCTTATATATTACTCTTTTGTGATAGCTCACCCTGCCAAACTTATTTCTAATAATCTTTTCAACTGATTTTATTATCGTAACTCAGAAATCTAAAGTCATCATCATAGCTTTGTTTTCTGCTATCTAATGTTGCTAACTTTTATTTCTTATTGCACTGGAGAGAATGCTGGACCAATGAATAATAAAAGTAGAAGACATCTTTGTTTTCTTTCTGTCATTAATAGTAATTTTTAGACTTGGGTTTTATGGATGGGCTTCATGCAATCTGTAACTTTCCAATTTGATCAAAATCAATTTCACTTTTTTATGCTTTATGGAGCTGGAATTCACAATGTTTATCAAATTCGTAAAAAGGTCTGCAACCTCCAAAAGGCTAACAGTCACTGCTGTTGAGTTTTTATCTTCCTACTTTATCAGAAATGGTTGCTCAACTTTATCAGCTGTTATTTTGGAATTCATTCTTCATTCAGCATTTATGAGTATGAATTTCCTACTATGTCAAACATCAAGCTAAGAATTTATTAAAATAATTATGTTTTTCTCCCTTTACTGTAAATACAACAAAAATGTTAACAGAGTCCTAAAATTAACATTATTACATTCCTAGACTACACCCTGTCTGGCCATTATAAATTATTATTTTAATACATAGTTAGAAGCAATTTGCTAATATGTTGAGAATTTCTGAATGTTTATTCACTTGTGAATTAATTTGTAAATTTTTGATGGTGTGCGATTTTTTTGTGTGTGTGAAATTCAGGGGCTTTAATTCAATAAAATGAACTGTGATGGTTTCCATTTTTCTAATTGCTCAAGAACAGTTCTATTAGTAAAGGTAATTAGCACCATGAACATTTGATGGATTTTATTTGTCAAAGATACTAGAGACTAGCTTCTTTCTGAGAAATAATTCTTTGACCACTTTGCCAATTTCTTCCATGGTCTGTTCAGGTTTTGTAACCCTTCTAGAGTCAATTGTGCTCATTTACTTCTTTAGCAACAATACATATTTGCTAAATAATGACAAATATGCACCTGTAATTTAAAACAAATCTTAAAGATACATACATTTTTTACACATATGTACAGGCTATTTGATTAACAAAATACACATTTACGTAAAAGCATTTACAAATTCATCTCTGTCATGTGTGTGTGTTTTTTTTTTTTTTTTTTTTGAACAGTAGTAAAATGTGATGTTCATGATGTTTTTGATATTTAAAATGAGCTCTCATCAAGAAAAAAAATCCAGGGCTTCTGGTGCTTTGACGTGGCTTTTCTTTATCATGTTACAGAATTATCTGTCTATTCCACTGAGAGGCTTTTTTCCCCCAGTGGAGTTTGTGTTGAATGTTTCCAAAAGACATTTTGGCATCAGTTGAGATTATGATGTGCTTTTAAAAAACAGTACTTACTAAATGAGTATAACAGTGGGGTTTCCTGCTATTCACTTTATTTTGCATTCTTGGAATAAAATATATGAGTTATGGTATGTGAATCTCTTAAAGTTGTAGAATTCAGTTTGCTAGTATTTTCTTTAGGATTTTGGCATTTCTCTTTATAGGAGAAACTGGTATACATGTTTTTCCTTCTTTAGTTTTTATATTTTCTACCCAGAGATGTTTTCCAAGAGCACAATCTTGCTTATTCTACAGAACTTCGGATTCATAATATCTTTGCTTCTACTTCCCTCTCCCCAGGGGATCTTACTTTTGGGCGTCTGTGGGGTGAGAGTTTGGAACCAGTGCCTTGCTTGCCAGGTTTTTCTACTTACAACCCTCTGGAGTAACTCTGCCTTTCTTTCTTCAAACCATATCTGCCCAGCATCTCACTACTGCTGTGACTAGGGTGATATCCTCATCCTGGCCTTCCAGGTAACACCTGCATTTTAGAGGCTTGAAGTTATGTCTGTATTGGAGTTCTGGGCAATCTTTCTCTAGTGCCCAGTCCATTTTTGCCTAGAGAGGAAGATATTCTGCTTCTTTCTTTTGAAGATCCATAAGAGAACCTAGAACTCTACCTTCCCGGCCTGGCTAGCCTTTCCCCAGGACACAGTTGTGGGAATGAATGGTGCAGATAAGCATGAGTGAAATAAAACCTTGCCTGTTCAAGCACTGTAGATAAGAGCTGTAGCTCTAAGTGGACAGCTAAAGCTTCTCTTTTTTCCTAGGGCAGCAGTTTAATAGAAAGCTGGAAAAGAGGTGTTAATTCCTCTATAGGCATAAGGCCAATTGAAATCAGTGTAGTTTGGAAGTTGTGAGTCAGTATCTAATACTATATTCACTCTAGCACCAAGTGAAGATGAGGCATTCTTCTAAAATAAAATGCTCCCCGAGTTGAAGGGTGCTGTAGCCTCATATAAATGGTAAGTAATTTTATGAAAGTCTGGCATATATGGACAACTTGATTTTATGTTAACACAATGACATCAACAACATTTTTTTCACAAGCACATTAAACTTGAGAAACCCAAGTTTCTGTGTTTTCTTAGACAACAGTCAATAAATCTGCTTCCTTCACCATTGACCAGGATTGGGTTTCCATGTGGCTTGGCTTTAGTACTTGGGGGGCAGACATCAGAAGATGTGCAAATTATTCTCTTGTTTAGGGGAGAAAGACATATATTAGTTTAGAGAACTCTCAGTACTTTGATGAAAATTATTGTATGAAACTATAAATATAAATATAATTCTTTTCAAAATTGAAAAAAATGAAAATTATTATATGAAACTATAAATGTAGTTTCACTCTTTAAAGTGAAACTACAGAGTCAGTTTGAATTCCAGCAAAGATGTCTGCTGGTTGGTGACTCCCCTGTGAAAATAAAGCACAATGGCTCAGCTACTTGTGATAATTAAAAAACAAAGACTCAATAAAAATGCTTTAAGGACACTAGATGTACAAATTTGACTATAGTGCAAGATTTTCCTAATTTAGGCCTTTAATAAATGCTCATATTCCAAAAGATTGACACATAGGATATCTTTTCTTATATACAATACTATAAATGATACTTATGTTAAGAAGCAAAAACCAGGAATATAACTAACAAAGAATGTAAAAGACCTCTTCAAGGAGAACTACAAACCACTGCTCAACAAATTAAGAGAGGACACAAACAGATGGAAAAACATTCCATGCTCATGGTTAGGAAGAATCAATATCATGAAAATGGCCATACTGCCCAAAGTAATTTACAGATTCAATGCTATCCTCATCAAGCTACCAATGACCTTCTTCACAGAACTGGAAAAAAACACCTTAAACTTCATATGGAACCAAAAGAGCACCCACATAGCCAAGTCAATTCTAAGCAAAAAGAACAAAGCTGGAGGCATCACACTACCGGACTTCAAACTATACTACAAGGCTACAGTAATCAAAACAGCATGGTACTGGTACCAAAACAGAGATATAGACCAGTGGAACAGAACAGAGGGCTTGGAGGCAACGCCACATATCTACAACCATCTGATCTTTGACAAACCTCATAAAAGCAAGCAATGGGGAAAGGATTCCCTGTTTAATAAATGGTGTTGGGAAAACTGGTTAGCCATGTGCAGAAAGCAGAAACTGGACCACTTCCTGATACCTTACACTAAAATTAACTCCAGATGGATTAAAGACTTAAACATAAGACCTAACACCATAAAAACCCTAGAAGAAAATCTAGGCAAAGCCATTCAGGACATAGGCATAGGCAAGGACTTCATGATCAAAACACCCAAAGCATTGGCAACAAAAGCCAAAATAGACAAATGGGACCTAATCAAACTCCACAGCTTCTGCGGAGCAAAAGAAACAGCCATTAGACTGAATTGGCAACCAACAGAATGGGAAAAAATTTTTGCAATCTACCCATCTGACAAAGGGCTAATATCCAGAATCTACAAAGAACTAAAACAGATTTATAAGAAAATAACAAACAAGCCTATTCAAAAGTGGGCAAAGGATATGAACAGACACTTTACAAAAGAAGACATATATGAGGCCAACAAACATATGAAAAAATGCTCATCATCACTGGTCATTAGAGAAATGCAAATCAAAACTACATTGAGATACCATCTCACGCCAGTTAGAATGGCGATCGTTAAGAAATCTGGAGACAACAGATGCTGGAGAGGATGTGGAGAATTAGGAACACTTTTACACTGTTGGTGGGAGTGTAAATTAGTTCAATCATTGTGGAAGACAGTGTGGCAATTCCTCAAGGACCTAGAAACAGAAATTCCATTTGACCCAGCAATCCCATTACTGGGTATATATTCAAAAGATTATAAATCGTACTATAGGGACACATGCACACGAATGTTCATTGCGGCACTGTCTACAATAGCAAAGACTTGGAACCAACCCAAATGCCCATCGATGATAGACTGGACAGGGAAAATGTGGCACATATACACCATGGAATACTATGCAGCCATAAGAAACGATGAGTTCGTGTCCTTTGTAGGGACGTGGATGAACCTGGAAACCATCATTCTCAGCAAACTGACACAAGAACAGAAAATCAAACACCCCATGCTCTCACTCATAGGCGGGTGTTGAACAATGAGAACACATGGACACAGGGAGGGGAGCATCACACACTGGGGTCTGTCGGGGGGGAAACAGGGGAAGGACAGTTGCGGGTGGGGAGTTGGGGAGAGATAGCATGGGGAGAAATGCCAGATATAGGTGAAGGGGAGAAAGGCAGCGAATCACACTGCCATGTGTGTACCTATGCAACAATCTTGCATATTCTCCAAATGTACCCCAAAACCTAAAATGCAATAAAAAAAAAGAAGCAAAAACCTATTATGCTACTGCAAATCTAGAACTTCAGAATTTTGGAGCCAGAAGGGACCATAGGGACTGCTGCTCCAGGCCTGGAAAAATTAGGGGTTTTAGGGGAGACTTGGCCCCGAATATAGTCTCCAAACTCAGGCCAGGAGTCCTTAGTCCTCCTTTGCATCCCTCTTTAGGAGGGCATCAGCTGCGTCTCTGGAGGCAAAAAAAGGAACCACTTCAGTCAGGACTTTCTTCCACAACCACTGGCATGGCTAGTGCCATTGGTGTGGCTGCTCAGTGGATGGGGAGAAACAGGTGCTCATTCCCAGGCTTTGAAGACCATGTGGTTTGGAAGGCTGACCACTGAGGTCTGGTGGAACCAAGTTATTACTTAAAGAAGAAACGACCCTTTGGGAATCCAGTTCCTAAGAAGTTTTGATCTGGCCCCAAGCTCATTCTTCAGCTGGTTAAATTCAGGTAGCAGTGCCCATCTGGGCCCCAGCATCTAGCCAAAGGAAGATATTTAATCCAACTGTAGGGATATGTTTGCCTACAGCAAAGGTTTGAATCCCATCAGGAAAAACTATGATTTTAAAATGGGTCTGCTGCTCCTGGACAGGATTCTGTAGCTCCAATTAGATAGGATGTTATACTGAGGACACTGATCTGCCACTGATGTCACCGTGTCCACGGGCATATGCACATTCCTCTGCTTTGGCTCCCAAAAGCAGGGACAGTGGTGGAGGCCTTGGCTGAGCTCCCCCTCTGTATGAGGCAAGCCTCCTCTTGGCTAGATAAGGCCTATCAGCAGCCAGTTTGGTGGTTAGACTTCCTCACTGCTTATTCACAATACCAAAGTGAGTATCTGTGACTTGGGGATGCCGCATTTTCTTCTGTTTGTCTGGCTCCCCCAGATGATGACCCTGAGATAAAAATTGGGGTGCACATGGCTTATGTGGGAGGCTATCCAAAAAAACAGTGGTAGAGGAGTGGGGAAGTGAGACAGGAAAGGGAAGAGAGTCAATAGAGAAGACTGCCTTGTTGTGTAGTTTATCAAGTTGTTCATCACTATGGGTGCCTTGAGCTACATATGCTGATGGAGTCAGTGCATGGCTCAAGCCTCAGAGTCACCATCCCAACCAAAGCAAGGGATCTGGGATATTCACACCCTTCTCATCAGTCACTGGTTAGCGCCGCTCCTGGGAGTGGTATTTCTGTGGCACTTCAAGCTAGTCTTCTGTACAGGAAGAGGAACTCCTGCTACTCAGAGAAGGCCCTTGGGTAGTTGGTCTTTGGGCCAGTGTGCACTACCATGGTTAAGAAACCAGGGTGGAGCAGTGCCAGCTTCTGGAATAGTAATATTACTCTACATCTACTCCCCAAACAGGGTGTGTGTGTGTGTGTGTGTGTGTGTTGTTCAAACTAGTGTTGGGGCTCATGGGGACATCACAATTAACTCTGATCTTGAAGATGGTAACCTAGGGGCCTGATGTGGTGATTTCTACACTTACACTCTGCATAGACTCAAGGAGCACCAAATGTAGTTACAGACCCACAGCTTGACACTGCAGGTGTTGATTGGGAATCAGCACTAAGCTGTTCCTTCAGTACCAGCAGATGGATGGTATTTCATGACAGTGAAGTTTATTTTCCTTAAACTACAATAATTAAGATTCGTTGGGCTCCTGCTATGTGCTAAACCCTACACTACATAATTCATTCCTTACAGCCCTCTTAGGGAGTATGATTATCCCCATTTTACAAACGAGGCCAAGATGTGTTTATTCAATCAACAATGAAAACCTGGACTGGGTCCTAGGGATCAACTGAAAAATAAGACAGACTTGGGCCTGTCGACAGGCTGTGAACAACTGCAGGGACTGCAGGGGCCTCGCCACTGAGTGAAGAAAGAACTGGAAGGGCCAAGACAGGCCTGGAGGGTCAGGAAACCATTTAGGAGGTGAGATAGAGTAAGCAGGCAGAAATGAACTGTCATGTTCTAAGTAGTAGCAGTGAGTTAAGCCGTTAACCAGGGCCACAGACTTTGCAAACTGCATGGTTGTGTTTCTTTCTCTTCTTCCTTTTTTTTTTTTTTTTTTTTTTTTGAGACAGGGTTTCACTCTGTTGTTGCACATGCTGGAGTGCTGTGGCGCAAAAATGGCTCATTGCAGCCTTGACCTCCTGGGTTCAAGTCATCCTCTCACCTCAGCCTCTCAAGTAGCTGGGAACACAGACCTGAGCCACCATGCCTGGATAACATGTTTTTGTTTTTATTTACTTATTTATTTACTTGGGACAGGGTCTCACTCTATCACCCAGGCGGGAGTGCAGTGATGAGCCTCAACCTCCTGGGCTCAAGCAATCCTCCCACTTCAGCCTCCTAAGTAGCTGAGACTACAGGTGCATATCACCAAGCCTGGATAATTTTTTGTATTTTTAGTAAAGATGGGTTTTTGCCATGTTGCCCAGGCTGGTCTGAAACTCTGGTCTCAAGCAATCTATCTGCGTTGGCCTCCCAAACTGTTGGGATTACGGGCACAAGCCACTGCCCCTGGCTGGTTATGCTTTAAACTCAGTCTAATCCTAAAACCTATCTCAACACTTTTCTGTTTTTAAATAATATTCAATATTTAACCCTACATTTCTGTTTTTCCTTAACTACAGTAGTACCTGCCTGATGGGAAAAAATATATATACATATAAATATATATATATTTGGCTATGTGGACTTTTACATGCAGAAGGATGATATATATTTGAATATTTAATTCATTGATTCATGGTAGACTAGGAAGGCAAGACTTGAACTTTGAGAAGCTGACACATTTGGGAATCTGAATAAAGTCAGCCCCCTTTATTCCTGTCTGATGAGGGCAGGGGCAGGATGGGGGCACTTGTCCAAGTCCCCAGGATGTCCCCCCATTAGCTCCTCCTTTCTCTGCTCACATTCTGCCCAGGGGAGAATGGTGGAGATTGGTGGCTGTGCCTCCAGGAGGTTTCGCCTTGCAGGCTGATGAAGAGTGAGGGTGCATGACTCACAGCCTGACATGCCACTGGTACAGCGAGAGTTTTTAGAGCTTTGGGGCAGCAAAGCCAGTAGGAGATAGAGCCATTGTAAGAAAGAATGTGATATTCTCTAGTTACCATCTGGCTCTAAGCTCCAGCATATAAATCTGAATATAATGTGGCATCAGTTCAAGTAACAGAGAGGATCAGAGCCCTTTACCATTTGCAATAGGTTGCAGTCCATATACCAGTGAAGGGCTCCTTGTGGAGACCAAGCTCCACTTTCCAACTCACAGACAAGCCAAGGAAAGATTTATGGGTAAGGACCTGACAGTTATGGAGGGTGGGATGAGAAAAGTGAAAAACAAGAGTCTGAGGTGTTGGGGGGTTCAGGGGCTCAGCCATGGGTGATGGTCCCCACTTACTCCTCTGCAGGACCCCAGCTCAGCTGCTGAGCAGATGAAGGTAGATCCTCCACCCATGCATGTGCGATACTAGCAACTTGTTAGTTTACACAGTACACACTCAGGACACAGAAGACACCCGGGGAGGCTTTTGTTAACAGAATCATCACTCTGAAGATAAAATAGAATCTTTGGCTCATTGTAAAGGAAGGGGCCTGTGATTTAAGGCCAAGCAGGTTTGTGATGCAGCCTCAGCTCTGAAGCTTACTAGCGGTGGGCTTTGGGTAAGGACTTCAATGACCCAGCTTGTTTCCTCTTCTGAAAAATAGGCTGCTTCTATTTCAAAGGGTTTTTTAAGGCCCTAATGAACATGTGTACAGGCACATGCACAGAGAGACACTCAACGAACATTAGTGTGTTCCCTTCCACTGGAGGCGGGCAGGAATATCCTGACTCCAAGGTGGTGAGTCTAGCATAAATGTGCTTTGAGAAGCTGTAGAGGGAACCCCAGTGCTGGAGGACAGCGGGCAGAGCACTGACTATAGGGAGGGAGTGTGGGATTCTTTTTTGCCAGAGGTTCGGTTTATCTTTTGTGGTTTTCAAACTGTGCCCTTTGGAACTCAGGGGCCTCCTGGGGGTAGGAAAAGGGGAGGAGGAGTGTGGGTCTGAAAAATCAAGTGGTTAGGGCTTTGGGGACCCTAAGACGGCAATACTTTTATCTGTGTGAAACACTGGGATTCCATGTAAAGATTGTTTGGAAAAGGATTCCGAGGCTAAAACAAACAAACAACAAACAAACCAAAATCTGAAAACTGCAGAGAGAAACAATCCAGAAGGCCACTTTGATCACAAAGGCTCCATCGCATGGAACAGAGCTTCATCATTGATTAAAAGAGGGGTTGGCTAGATGACCTCAATCCATTGGCAAAATTCTTCAGAAAGAGAGTAGAGCAGGAAATGACACTGCTTTTTACCAGTGAGAGGGATAAGGGGTACTCAATCTTAGACTCAAAGCCAAGGGATTGTCTTGATGACAGACAGTAGAAGCCAAGAGTTCTTGGGAAACTTCCATGGTGCTGTTTTCCTGATTGTACTACCCAGTGCAAATTAAGAAGGGTTCTCTTAGGCTCTCCTCAGTGCACAGGGATGGCATTTTAGACAGCTCTTTGGGGACCCAGCACATCTCTGCACCAATATAGAATCTTTCTCCAATACCCCACTGCAGAAGCTTGAGCTGTCTGCAGGTGGCTTCACAGCCCTTACCTTCTTTAGCTCTTCCCGGACGCTCTGGCTGTTGTCTTCAGAGGACAGACTTTCCTTCTGGTTCTCAGATTCCGTCTTGGGCTCAGACTCCTGGTCTTCCCCTGAAGAAGTCTCTTTTTCACTCATTTTCATTGCTAACTCGTACAGCCTATTTCTCCGTTTCTCCTCTGTGGTGTCTGTGGGAGTCTGAGGGTCCTGAGCCTCATTGCTGATGTCTGTCTCTGATAAATCACCCGACACCTAAATGAAAGCAGAATCATGAGATGAGGAGCCCTCTGCCGCAGTCATGTTACTTCTTGTTCCCAGTAACCCCTGAATAAAGGAACACAGGAACATGCAGTCCAGGAAAGTAACAGCTTTCTTACCTGGTCTACTTTCTCTTCAGATGGACTTTTACTTTTAACCTTTACTTTCTCAAATGCATGAATTTGAGAAGGTAAGCTTCTTTACTCAGAAAAGAGTTTGAATTCATTTTTTTTTCATTCAGAGACCACTCTTTGAGCTCCCACCATGGGCAGCCCTGTGCTGGTACAGAGGATGCTGGGAGAACCCGACCAGCCTTTGTTGGGCCAGCCCTGTAATGAAGGAGACACACTCAGACTTCCCATATTCATTTTTAAAGATTGATACCTGATAATTGTACATATTTATGGGGTACATGTGATGTCTGATACATGCCTACATGGTGTAATGATCAAATCAGGATAATTAAGATATCCATCACTTCAAACATTTATCATTTCTTTGTGTTGAAAACATTCCAGATATACAATAAATTATTATTTTTAGAGATAGGGTCTCACTGTATTGCCCAAGCTGCAGTGCAGTAACTAGTCACAGACATAATCCCATCACTGATTAGCATGGGGGCTTGGACCTGCTCTGTTTACAATCTGGGCTGGTTCACCCCTCCTCAGGCAATCTGGCTCCCAGGAGGTCACCATATTGATGCCAAACTTAGTGCAGACAACCAACCAGCACAGCGCACCACAGCCCAGAGCTCCTGGGCTCGAGCAGTTCTCCTTGCCTCAGCTTTCCAAGTAGCTGGGACTACAGACACATGCCTCGATGCCCGGCCCAAATATACAATAGATTATTGTTAACTACAGTCCTCCTCCTGTGCTATCTAACACTAGAACCCATTCCTTCTATCTAAGTGTATTTTTGTAACCAGTAACCAATAGGGTGGAAATGGAGAGGAGGAGAGGGTTGGCTAATGAGTACTAACTTTTCATGGTGGTTCAATGCAGAGAAGATGATGTGTGTGGCTGGGATGTGGGGAAGGGAAGGGATTTTCACAGCCCATAAATAAGCACTTGATAGGAGGGGTTGAGGATTAGGGAAGGGTTCCCTGCAGAAAGGACTCTGAGTTGAGATTCAAAGCTAACAGTCACCCAGCTAAAAGGCGGGGAGAAGGAAGAACAATATTCTAGGCAAAAGGTCAAGATTTTGAGATGGTGCAAGGACCTTGCACATACATATGTAAGGAATATTGTTTGACATTCCCTTAATAATTATATCTTATGCTCCAATTCTCCACTTGCTGAGTATCTCCTAAAGTCCTTCTGTGAGTAAAGCCCTTACCAGGCCTGGGAAACTCCAGGAAGACATAGATGGTGTGACTCTTACTCTATTCTTGCCTTTAGTTAGACAGATGTGTACTAAAGTGTTCATATGTACGTAATATGGCATACCATCAGGGTCACTGAACCCAATTTTACTTTTTAAGTTTCTTCTTCTTGGAGTTGTTCTATCTATTTGTAGGGTTTGATATTTTATAACTTTTATTCTCTTAGAGGGCTTCTGGAGAACAAGAAGAAAATTTATTTTAAAAATAAAATACAACTCATTATATTTTGCAATTACCATATGGGTTCACTGGACCTTTTTATAAATCTAAGATACATAATGGGATCTTTGTGATCTTATTTTTCCCATCTTTTGAAACATTTTGTTATTTTGCTATTTCATCATCCAGGGAATTATTTTTCATCATTACTCACCAATTATTCCCAATTATGCTAAAAAAAAGACTAAATAATAAAGGGAATATTCAAATTGACTAGAAGGATGATTCAATAGAAACATAAATCATCACTATTTTGAATCTGCTTTTAGCTTTCGCTGCATACAATTAAGAATTCCAAAAACTGATAGAGAACAACATTTCACAGTTATTAGATGACTCAGAAGATGAATCCAAAGAGGACAGCAGCTCTCTGGATAATAATAATGATGGTGAAATTGATTCTATTACTGAAATCTCAGACCGAGGGCCTTCAGATGACCATGTCCTAGGTGAATTTTCTCAAGCTCAAGAACTGATGAGTAAATATTATCAACAATATTAATGAGGATGAAAAAGAAGTATGGGCTTTTCATCCAGTTACTCATTCAACAGGAAGGACCTCATCACACAACATTTTGCAACAAGAATCTGAATATCTTGTTTTTTAAAAAGATGTGTGACAGGTTCTTTCATCTTTTGTTTGTGTATCAATTTTACTTGAGACAGTTTGTAACTGGATAAATTCTAAAGACAGATGTCTATCCAAAGGTGATTAGAAGATGACATAGAAATAAAAAACATCACTGAATAATTAAGAGAAAAATGTCTATTGGAAGTGACTATGTCTTTTGTGGTCCCAAGTGAGAATCGATGAGGGACTTACGTGAAGCAACCTGTGCTCCTAGCATGCTTAGGAAAAGGAAATTCCTTTGCCTGGTATATGGGGTGGTTCATAGGAAGCATGGCCTCTGAGTAGGTTCTCAAAGGATGAGGAACATTTTAATATGTTGTCAGGGGACAGGCTTTTTTTTTTTTAGGGGGAATAAAGTCTTGCTTTGTCGCCCAGACTGGAGTGCAGTGGCGTGATCTTGGCTCACTGCAACCTCCGCCTCCCAGGTGCAAGCAATTCTCTGCCTTAGCCTCCCGAGTAGCTGGGATTACAGGTGCCCATCACCACACCTGGCTAATTTTTTGTACTTTTAGTAGAGACAGGGGTTTCACCATCTTGACCAGGCTGGTCTTGAACTCCTGACCTTGTGATCCACCCTCCTCGGCCTCCCAAAGTGCTGGGATTACAGGTGTGAGCCATTGCGCCCGGCTGGGACAGGCATTCTTGATGTAGAAGCAGCAGGACCAACAGGACCAGGGAGCATGAAGCTGCTTGCATAGTTAGAGGGACAAGGCTCAGAAGTGGTGAGAGTGGGGAGCGGGGTGGTATGGAGACACCAGGTCTGGGTCAGCCTGTGGAGAGTTAAACAACAGTCTAAAGAATAGGGCTTTACCTATCAAATAGATTTTCTGCTATTGTTGTGGTATGCACTGAATTAGCCATGAAGTCAGCAACCAGTTACAGATTCAGCCCTGGTGACCCTCTCTTATCACTCTACTCAACAGATTTTTAACACATGAAACTGTCAGTTCATCTTAACTCTAGGTCACTTTTATTAATATTTAGCTTTGGCCTAATTATTGCTTGAATATACAGATCATGAAATACTAATTTACAAGGCGAAATAGTTAATCCAAAAGATGAAGCCTGCTTAACATGGTCTATCCACGTTTCATGTCTATTTATCACATGAGAAATTATGAAGAATTATTGTGATTCAGTCCACATCCAGCAAACACCTGTTGAGCACCTACTATGTGCTGATCACTGTGCTATACTGGGGCTCAAAGGTGAGAGTTCCTGCTCTACTGGAGTTGACGGTGTGGTGGAGAGAGGAACATTGAACCAGATAATTGTAACACACCGGGGAACAGCATACACACATGTAAGGGTTTGACGAGACTCAGAGGAAGAGCCCTTATCTGGTTGGTTGAGGTGGATACTGTCAGGAAGGAGAATTAGATAGATGATAACTGAGAAAATCTTAAAGAATGGAATCCTGAAGATTATCAAGACAAATCTCAAGTTTTATGGTAGTAGCAAGAATCATACTCCTAAGTGATGGTTCTAGAGTTCACAGAAAGACTAATTATATGCACACAAATCGGATGCCCAGATGTGATACCATAAGCATAACTGGAAGCATCATTATCAAAAGACACAAGAACTTAAAAAAAAAGTATTATTTGGCCATATGATATTCATCAAGTAGATTAACAAATATTTACATCTTCAGAGAAAAATAGGTGTTTTTAGCCTGCAAAGGGTTAAGCAATCCCTGCCCTATGTTATAAACTCACATATTTTTTTTTTCTTATGAGCTGATTTTAATTTGCATGACAGCTGAGACAATAAATGCCAAGCTAGGATCTTGGCTGACATGGAGTGCATGGATGGGCCTCCGAGGACCCCTGATATTGTTCACAAACTTTGGTATGCATGGACACTTTTCTAGGGTGACCATTACTAGTTTTTGTCAGATTTTCACAGGGGTCTATGCCCCCAAAAGGCTAAGAAATACTGATGAAAAGAGCAGTAAGGAGGTTGGTTTTTAAATTCAGTTTTTAAAACCAGAATTTAGAGAAGATAAGGGTGCTGCTGAGTCTGCAGCCAAAAAATGCTCTTCTTCTTCAAAGGGATCCTGATTTTTACAACTTCAGCCAAACACCAAACATACTCACTGTGTTGGACAGGGAGGGACTTAAGCAGATCATCACTGAGATTATGATCTCAGTGGAGAATCCTGAGAAGCTTTTGCAGGGGCCAGGGAAAAAAAGAATGAAATTCCTTATGGGCAAGCTGGGCAACTATGAGCAATGTCTGTCTCTGGGCACAAAACATTTTAAGTAATATGAAAATCAGAGTTGCTTGCCCACTGGTGTGGTGTCTCAAAACTCCCCGCCTTATAAGTCGGTATTCATATGTGTAATGGGACATTATTTTGAAAATAAGAATGCAATGTTTTTCATTTCCCATTAAAACTGCATTCCCTTGTGTCTTCATTTCTTAGGCTAAACCACAAGCATTTTACCCCAGGGAAGGTGAATGTAGATCCAGAACCAAAAGATAATTGATCAGTTTACTCTATTAGCTCTTTAGGGTAACAAAAGGCTCAAAAGACAGATTTTGTGAACATGGAGAGAGGGTTTCTAGAGATGAATCTGTTCAAAAGCCAAATTTCATGTCTCCTTCTACTGAAATTCAGAGAGAAGCAGCCTCATGACGATAAGAGGCAGCAGAATCAGAGGGCAACCATCCCTGATGAGGGGCTTCCGAGGGAGGCCGAAGGGGGCTCCAGGCTCTCTCCTGGTTCCTGTGTGGCATGGAGGGCATCCCGAAACAGGGTCATAGGTCATAGAAGATTGCTGGTGACACTGCAATAAAGTAGCTGTCCTGGGGTTGGACAGCCAGGGCCAGGGAGCTGATATGTGTGAGAGCCAAGCTGGGGCCTGTGGAAGGGGTGCTGGCTTCTGATGGAGCAGACAGGGAACAGACCAAGGTTCCCAGGTCTTAGACATCAGCAGCAGATGCCAGTGAGGCAGGGGAATGACCGATGAGCAGGGTCCCCATCACTGCAGAGTCCTGCAAGGACCCAGAGGACACTGTCCAGATCTAAGATGCCCCTGCAGCCACGAGGACCCTGGAGGTTCCCCAATAGGCTCTCCAAGACAGTGAAGGGAGAAAAAGTGGATGGGTTGGAGGACCAATTATTTACCTAAGAAAGGCAGGTATAAATGGAAAGAAAAAGGGAAATCATTTAAATCACAAGAGGTCAAGTGTTCTTTCAACTGGTTGATTTACATTCCTAGCTAGTGAAAATGGCGAGGTTAATGGGGAAGTTTAATGCAGTTACTGAAGAACAAAAAGTTGCCTCTTCCGTGCACACTTAAATGTTGTGTGTGGCCAGGCGTGGTGGCTCTTGCCTCTAATCCCAGCACTTTGGGAGGCTGACGAGGGTGAATCATTTGAGGTCAGGAGTTTGAGGCCAGCCTGACCAACATGGTGAAACCTTGTCTCTACTAAAAATACGAAAATTAGCCAGATGTGCTCACTTGAACCCAGGAGATGGAGGTTGTAGTGAGCTGAGAACATGTCACTGCACTCCAGCCTGGGCGACAAGAGTGAGACTCAGTCTCAAAAAAAAAAAAAAAAAAAAGTCTAGTATGTGGAACTTGGAGACCCTGGCTAAACAGAAATGCATATCTTTAAACACCTAACAATGGGATACTTTTAAGATAAGCCAGTATAGTTTCTTAAACAAGAGATTTCTAATATGTTTTCAGTGGTCTGCAAGTTCACTTTAAATTTTGGTTTTCATTTCATTGATCACCTAAAAAAGAGGCATGTTCTAGATGACCTGGGCCTCGGCCCCACAGCTGGGTGCTGCCATATGTGTAAGATCTCCATTCTTGTATCTGTATTTATGTTTAGGGTGGTGCTAACATTTTTCTTAAATTGACAGTATTTAAAGTTTAATGCATACTTTCTCCAACTGGAGGTCTTCTAAAAATTCTTGAGGAATTTATTGAATTCTTCAGCTTAAGAAACAGGGATAGAAATAACTGGAGGGGATGGGAATGTGAGCGGTGGGGGAAGAAGGTATGGGACATTTCTCACTGCTGAACACGCTGTGCGGGACTCTGTGCACCAGGTGTGGCAGTCAAGCATCCTAGCAGTTCCCGCTGTGCTGATGAGGACAAAGGCTGAGTGTGCTCTCCAGGGTCACACAAATGGGCGGCTGAGCTGAAGGTGACCTGACCCTGAAGGCCAAGCTCTTCTCTTATGCCAAGACAAGGCTGGATGCCCCAAATTAAACTGTGCTCTCTAAAAGGAAAACAGCAGAACCATAAAGCAGGGAGAACACCCAAGAGGCAAGATGTTTAACCTCTTGTTTCACAAAAGGGAATGCTTAAAGGAGAAGATAATTTTTCTAGAATTCTTCCTGGAGATGACTACCCTGAGATTACCTTAGAAGACTGTCTTTACCTCAGTAACCCCAGTGATCTGTGCGCACTGAAATCCAGCCTACTGTAATTAAATTTTTTTTCCCTCCTATTTAGCTTCATCATCTTCCCCATAAAAAGCAACCCTAGTCTGGGAAAAAGTTTTTCATAGAGGCTGTCTTTCACCTGCCAGGTTGTTTAAGGAGGCAAAGGGAAGGCGAGGCTCTGGGCTTTCTCCACCTTTTAAAAAACAGTCCAGATAAAGGATAACTTTCTGCAGTCACGTGTTAACCTTTGTTGAATATATCCTTGTGTCCTGGTGGCTCTCCTCATTTCTGTTGGTGAAAGATACTGAACCTGACCTAAAAAACAAAGTTTCTGCGGCTTGCTTTTAGATTTTATTTTAGTGGACTTCAGAGAAAATCTCCAGCTTACAGGTTAAATAACTCTAGGGCACTCAGTGTGACAAATGTACATAGCTTTCCTTGCCAATCCTTTGGCACAGCTGTCTGGAGGCTGGAGAGAGCGGATGAGCCCTGGGGCTGCTGGACTCTGCTGCTGATCTGTCTCTCCCAGAGGACTTGGAGCATTTCTGTCCCTGGTGCCCAAGGTAGAAGTTTTCCCTCTTGGAGTGCATTGCTGTTCACCTAAAACTAGTTTTATTCACATGCTGTGAATAAGGCGTTTGTTTTCCTTATAATTGGTGTGATAAGAGCAGCCAGACACATACACAAATATACACCAAACCCTTGGTCAGCTCCACACAATGGAAATGGAAAGATGCCATCTGGGATCTTATAGAAATTAATATTATAATACATTTCCTATTGCCTCAAAGACAGTCTCTCAAGGAGAGATAAGGTTCTCTCACGAAGAATCCATCATGTGGAAGGACCTGCCTGGTTGGTGGAATTGCACAGAAGGTATGGGGACTAACTACCTGGTGATTAATTTGGTGAAGGATGTTATGGAATCTTAGCACCAGGATGTCATCTGGAAGGCTTATTTTTTAGCTTTTATTATTACAGATCAGTTGCCTTGATGAATAGATTCCATAATTTCTGAGTCCTTCATATTATTACATTGATTTAAAAATCAAACAACGTCTGAATCTAATCTGGGGCACATCTCCCACTTTAGAAACCAGAATCACCTGACTGTTAGTATCTGCCCCTCCTCTGTGTGTTTTTTCATTGCTAATCTACTATCTGATGGAATTAGACTATACTATTTGTTGAAGGGGCAACCACTTATTCCCCAGAATTATGGCAAGTCCACATAAAATATCTGGAAAATTGCTACCCATAAATGGGTTAAATTTGCCCATTCCTCATGTAACATTCATCTGAAAAGCAAGTGAATTTAACCCATTTATGCCAGAGGTTGCAATATTTTGAATTTTTGCAATCAGAACTAGGTGATGACCTTGAGCAGCAGGATAAATAACTCCCACATGCTTACTGTTCCAATAATGGAACACTTGGCATAATTAAGACAATTATTTTCATACTGGCCACAACTGTTCTGTCACTTTGTGGAGAAATTCGTTAGGAATAAAGCAGCACTAACAGTGGGCTTCACCTTCGTTTATCTTTGACTCAGGACTGTGATAGGCATAGACTAAGTTCTGTGATCCATGGATCTTGGTGGTGATTCAGAACCTGGGCCATAATGCAGTGTGAGAGTCAGGGTAGGCAGGAGGGTTTCCTGGCAATCACGTGATGACATGCAGGGCAGGGGTTGGGGTGAAGGGACTGAGTGTGCTCTAGACCCCTTTCTCTGCTTGGCCCTGAATGACTTGCCATCCATTTGAATGAGCTGGGCTTGGGTCCCTGCCATATAGAATACAGAACTCAACACTTTCTTTCATGGAGTTGACATGGTTTTATTGCTACATACAAGTAAAAGCCTTAGTTGATACTGATAGTTAGACGTGCTATTTAATATCTACCTAAAAGCAGGCCCCGAATAATTTATTGCTACACTAAAGTGATCATTTTCAGTGGATAAGCCTTAATATCCAACAGATTTCTATGTAAAAATCCTATAGAGAGAGGCTCCAGACAAGCTCCCAATTCTCCCCAAGATTGAACATAAAATTTTACTGCATTTATGCACATTTTTTTCCTCCCTAGAGAGAAGACCTAGAGCAAGCTTGTTCAACCCGTAGCCTAGGACGACTCTGAATTGAGCCCAACACAAATTCATAAACTTTCTTAAAACATTACACATTTTTTTGCAATTTTTTTTTTTTTTGTAGTTCATCAGCTATCATTAGTATTAGTATATTATGTGTGGCCCAAGACAATTCTTCTTCCAGTGTGGCCCAGGGAAGCCAAAAGACTGGACACCCTGACCTGGAGTACTGATTAGGTCCTCAAAAGGGCCGATGACAAAAAAAAAAAAAAAATGTAAGAAGCACTGTTTTTTAGCAAGTGTCTCATTTTCTAGACATGTTCTCTGCAAGCAGTGTATCTTGGAAGGCACTCCTAACAATTGTCATGCTCCTGGGAAATTAGGTGACAGACACGTGATGAAGATTTTTCTTCTGAGGGTATTTGGTCTAAAGTCCTTCCACACTACTGTTTGTGCGTGCTGGGCTGCTGCGGACATAGGGGTAAGCAGGAGGAATGCGGGAACAACTGAGCCTCAGTTAGAGCAGCTCTGCTTTCAGCCAGATGATGATTTGTAAAATAAAAGCATTTTTTTATTTTTTATTTTTATAAATAAAAATAGAAATTTTTTTTTTTTTTGTGGGAGATACAACCTTTGATACAAGTGAAAGTGCACTCCCCTGTCTTCCCTTTAGATTTCATTTAAGGGAAGCCTCTGTGACTAAAAAGATCTGAAAATCAGAGTGGAGAATTGAAAGGCAGAGGGGAATGATTACGCTTTGGTCTGTGTACTGGAAACAATTCCAATACAGTTCTGAGTAGATTTTAAGGTCTTGTCTGGAGATTTTCTCTTGGCACACTTCAGAGGCAGGCAAACCTTCCAGGAGCCCCAGTGTTCACAGGGGAGTGTCACTACTACCTCCAACTCAGCTTACTGCCAACACACATGTCTCACAAGCACTTGTCAGAAAGCATCCCCTCGAATGCAGAGCTCCACAAGACTCACAAAACAGGGACAGGAGCCATGGGGAGTGTGGAAGTAGAAAAGTTCCTTTTTAAAGTTTCATTTCTTGTTAAAGAATAAGTGTGCTAATAACTTTGTTAAGCCCTATCCTATGTCACTATAAGACATGCTATGCTTACAGGCACGTAGTACATTCTATATCCTTGTACTTTAACCAAGATATGTGTGCTGGACGTGCTCACAGACATGTCCCAGCTCTCCATTGCTTTTACCTGTTTAGAAAAGTTTTCAGTTATTAGCCAATCGGGTTTTACTTTAAATTGTAAGGTGTGGTACCAGCCAATGGAGATCAGACACAGCAGTAAGGATGACCCCAAATGTGCAAGGAATAAATTTGTGTGTTTTCTTTTGTTCATTATACTCTTGTGGCACAATGGCTAGCAAGGGTACCCTTCCTGCAGTCCAGGAAGTAAAAATTGTGTTGCCGAAACATCCTTTGTCTCAGTGCTAATTTTTCTTTGTGGCACCAAGCATCTATTTCCAACAGGGAGGGAGCCTTCCATTGCTCTCCATACCCCCACATTTAATCCTGGAGCAGCCTGGACAGCAGAAGCCAGTGTATTTTGGCCCCTCATCAGCCTGACTTAATTGAACTGTACCTGCTATGATGTATTGGTCAACACTGAGTGACATTATGAGAAACGGCTTTCAAAGTGTGAATCCAGTGGAAACAATTTATAGCAGGGGTTGCTGTAGTCTATATCCTCTTCACAAGGATCCACAGGATGAGCTTCTCTTGGATTTTAGGTCCAAAAGCAGCATTTTTTAAGGAATGGACTCATTGTTCTACTAGTGCTCCTATGACTCGGGAAACTGCTCAGGTCACTCACTCTCCTATTGTCTTCTAGAAACTCAGAGACAAATTTTTGGTATCTCTTGCTTAAGATTCATTGCAGCCATTTTGTGAACTAAGATTACTCCTAGCTTCATCTTATCTTTCCTACTCTGGTTTTCCCTTTGTCCACCTTTTTATCATTATATTTTTATTTTGTTTTCTCCTGTTCGTATTTATGAAAGCCACTTAAAATTATCTCTGGAGCAAGGCAGGCATACACTTATTCAATAAAGGAATATTTACAGATGATTAGTTATAAAGAACTGATAGTTTTTCACTAGGGCAAGATCTGAACACATTTTTAAAGAATAATTAGAACCTAGAATGCTAGACAGGAGAAAATTTACCCCAAGATAACAAGTTTCACTAATGAGTACAACCAAAAATGAAATATTGGAGGGAATTAAAATAGCAGCCTCCTGCGATTCTGAAGTCTCAATCAACGAAAAATTAATCAGCAGGTTTCCATTTTAAAATGGTATCTGGCAAACATCTTTCACATAAAATTTCCACCAAAATTGTGTGGGAAGATACAGAAAAAGATGAAAACCCACAACACTAGAAATGGAAGGCCGCTTGCTGCCAGTAAATGAATGGGACATTTTTAAAATTAAACACAAGGCTCACAAGTGCATTTGGAGATCCATTCACTCTCTCCCTTTTCTAAGTAGTTAGAATAATTGTTGACCCTTCTTCCAGTATTCTTTCCACCTCAAATCTTGGTCCAGGAATACTAAGATAAATGCTCACCATAAAACAAAGCAACACAAACACCAAACAAACAAAAACACCACAGTTGAACCTTCTATGGTGGCAGTGGGACTTTTCAAGCATCCGAGGATAAGCTCACTTCCAACTCCCCTCAGTGCCTCCCTGTTTTATAGCTACTTTAAAAGTGTGTTTATCCTAAAATATTTAGGTGGGTAGGAAGAAGAACTAGTCATGGCACTACGTTGCATGCTGGGTGGTGTAGTGATGAAGTGTAAGCCCTGGGGCAGAGACTCCAAAAACCATGCAAAGTGTATGATGGTGTCTGCTGTTTCTAATTCATTCATTCATTATGTGTATATTCCATACTGTGGCTAGGTTCTTAGCCATCTGATCAGAGAAACATAACATGAGGCAGTAAGAGTAGAACTAAAATCCCCTATCTTAAGCTAGCAGAGTGGAAATGATTTGAGGGCATTAGATATTGGCAAACAATGAGGGTGGGAAAGCCTCGTTTAAGAACTGCTAACAGGAAAAGTTAACGTGGAACTCATGGAAAAATATTGCAGAGAAAAGGAAACTAGTTAGCTTGAAGACATCATGTGAATTTTACTAACAACCAGGACACGATGTCTAATAGCAGTTTTGCATTCTCACTGAAGAATACAGATTTTCAATTAAGCAGTGTAAAAAGCTATAAGATTTAAGCACTTAGACTCAAAGACTACAGGATAAGGTGAAATGGGGAGATAAGACAAAAGACTGCAGAAAAACTGAAAACACAGAAGCAGACATAGACTTGCATTTGAAGTCTGGACTTGCAGAATTACACTTGCATTAATTCTGCAAAAGCAGAATTAATATTCAAAAGAGATGGGGTTTTATCCCATCTATGTCCATCAGGGGGTTGAGTTTAGGAGGACAGAAAAGTGTGTTCAGCAGTTTATGATTATGGATTGCATAAAGCAGGGGTCCCCAAACCTGGGGCCACAGACTGGTACTAGTCAGTGGCCTGTTAGGAACCAGGCAGCATACCAGGTGGTAGGTGGCGGGTGAGCCAGCATCACTGCCTGAGTTCCACCTTCTGTCAGATCAGGGGTGGCATTAGATTCTCACAGTAGCACGAACCCTATTGTGAACTACACACTTGAGGGATGAGAGTTGTGCGCTCATCATGAGAATCTAACCAATGCCTGATAATCTGAGGTGGAACGGTTTCATCCCGAAACCATCCCTCACCTCCCTGCACCTGCTGCAATCCATAGTAAAACTGTCTTCCACAAAACTGGTCCCTGGTGCCAAAAAGGTTGGGGACCCCTGGCATGGAGACGAGGTGTGCAAAGGTATGTGTCCAGTGAGTGAGGCCAGGGATAAGGTAGAGACTGTGGGAAAGGACTCCTGCTCTCAGCTGGCTTTGGCTGCTAATCTTGGCTCATGAGGTGAAGCATCTAGCAGGGAGTGACATGACAGATGTACTTTTGCATCTCCTAAAATGAGTCCCTCACAAGACTCTAAAAAGTCAGGAATTAAGAAAACTACAGAACAATAAAGACACCGTAAATAAGGTGGGAAATTAGAGAAATGAAGGGAAATGAATGTGAGCTTCAAGAGACAAGACCTCGTCTTGTAATGCCCAGAACAGTGCATACATACATATGCAGTTTTGTCTCCAAAAAACAGACAACAGTGTTCCTTCCAAACACACATAAAACATTCACAAAAACTAACCATTTATTCAATCATAAAGGCAATCTCAACAAATTCTCAACATTAGCAATCATATAAGCCGTATTCATTATTCATAATGCATACTAAAAATCAGTGACAAGCCAAAAAAAATGCAAAAACAAAGCAAAGTATTATTCATCTCACTAACTCAATTTGATTAAAATGAGAATTACACTGGAAATGATCAATTACTTGGAAAAGTTTGAAAATGGGCACATTGCATATCAAGGCCAGTAGGAAGGAAGCAAAACTGAATTTGAGGGAAAATTCATTAGCTATATTAGAAATGTATATCAGAATATACATATCAGAATATGAATATTTTTCATAGAAAAATATATATGAAAACAAGAAAGTAAAAAGAGGATGTTAATAAATATAAAAGTAGAAATTAACAGACTAGGAAGCAAAAAAAAAAAAAAATCCCTGGATAAATGAATGAAAGTAACAGCTGATTCTTCAAGAACACCAGTAAAAAAAATAAGACTGATAAATTCAAGTAAGAAAAGAGATGATTATGATAGAGAGAGAATAAGAATGAGAACAAGAGAGAGAGAAAAATCTATAAACCAGAGGATGCAGAACTTTAGTGCAGAGAAAATTTTTTCAAACATGATAAGAATATTAGGTATAACATTATGTCAACACATTTGAAAATCTAGATGAGTTAGATGATTGCCT
Source organism: Aotus nancymaae (assembly GCF_030222135.1). Classification (NCBI taxonomy): domain Eukaryota; kingdom Metazoa; phylum Chordata; class Mammalia; order Primates; family Aotidae; genus Aotus; species Aotus nancymaae. Next base: position 3,339,601 of record NW_026988452.1, read on the forward strand.
ATGAAAATGTAAATCACTAAAGTGAATTTAAGAAGAGTTACAAAATCTAAATATTTTAACAACCAAATAAAAATCTATAAAGAAAGTAAAAACCTGCCCCTATAAAGATGCAGCAGGCCTAGATAGGTTAATAGATTAATTCTCCCAAACTTTCAGAAAATTATTATGTCATTTAAAGTGATGTAAAAATAATACAAAATAGAGAATCCTTGCATGTTATTAGAATAACCTGATACCAAACTGAAAAAGATAGCATAAAAATGGAAACCAGCAAATGCAATCTAGTTTTTATAAAAAAATCATAATCAAGTAAAATTTATGCAACAAATGAAAAGATGATGCAGAATTGAGAAGTTGATTAATGTCATTTAACAGAAAATGAAAAGATGATTCAGAATTGAGAAGTTGATTAATGTCATTTAACAGACTATAGAAGAAAAAGCTGCTAAGGTGGAGGATTGCTTAAGCTCAGAAGTTCAAAACCAGCCTGGGCAACATTGCAAGACGCTGTTTCTAGAGAAAAATAATAATAATAAAAAAACCCAGCCAGGCATGGTGATAAACTCCTACAGTCCCAGCTACGTGGGAGAATGAAGCTGGAGGATCGCTTGAGCACAGAAGGTTGAGGCTGCAGTGAGCTGTGGTTATGCCACTGCACTCCAGCATGGGTGACAGAGCAAAACACTGTCTCAAAAATAAAATAAAATGAAAAAAAAAAAAAGAGAAAAAGCCTATGATCATCTACTGCCAAAAAGCAGTCACATTCCTGATCTAAACTGTTTAGTAAGCTAGGAATAGATAATTTCTCTATTCTTTAGATATTGATATAATATCTATATCTCTATTAGATATTCTTTATAATATCTAATAAACTTAGAGCAAGCATCACACTTAACAGTGAAACACTGAAAGCAGGTCGCTAAGGGCAGCAGCAAGACAAAGGCAGGATGCCAGATGTCCTTACAATGTCACAGTGTGGCATAAGTTGTCACCAATGCAATAAAACAAGAAAGAGAAATAAGTATACATGATGGAAAGGAAAAGATAAGTGTCATTAATTGTGGACAATGTGATTATCTATCTGGAACAGCTAAGATGTTCACCTGAAAGACTACTAGAACTGAGAAGATAATCCCTTAGGGAACTAAGTTATAAGATGTAAATGTGAAATCAACAATTTCTATACACCAAAAAGCAATTAGAACATGAAATAAATAAAATCTTATCAATACAATGTAAAAGATAATTAAAAATTACTTGACAAAAAGTATAAAAGCTCTGAAAAAAATCCATAAAACTTCACTGAAATTAAATAAATGGGAATAAGTACCACATTCTTGATAGGATAGGCTTAATATTATAGAGATACAAATTACTCTCAAGTAGAAACATACATTTGATGCAATTCCAGTCAAAACTTAAAGACTTTTCTGCAACTTAAGCAGGTTTCAACAAATCATTTATGTGAAGGACTGAGAAAAGCCAAAAAACTTTTAGAAAATGATATCATCATCAACAAAATCCACGATGGTGAACACCATCCATCAGATAGCAACATATATTCTAAAGTTATTATAATTAAAATAAAATAGTATTTGTACAGGAACAGGGCTTCTAGATCAATGGAACAGAAAGTAAGCAAACTGGCTCACAGAAATAAAAGGAGGTTAAAATATACTAAAGGGGCATCTGAAACCATCAGATAAATGATAGATTATTTAGTAATAATTTGGTGACAAATGCTTGATTTGAAGGTTAGATCTTATCCCCTATCACCCAGGAAGGTATAGTACAGATGGTCTAAAGGGCTAAATTGAAAATAGAAAACTACAAAGGATTAGGAAAAAATGGGAAAACGGTCCTTATAACCTTGCAAATTTAAGGCCTTTTAAAGGCACCAAATACAAAAATAATAAAGGAAATAGCTGATAATAACAAAAAATAATTGATAAATTATTAACAAAAAATTTTGTATGTAAAATACACTTAAGGCAAAAATGACAGACGAGAATGGTTTCACGTGTAACCATCGAAGAACTAAAATCTATTATATAATTAGAAAATAAAACTAATTCCTAAAAATCAAGAAAAAGACAAATAGTCCAATAAAATAATAGATGAAAACATAAATGTAAATTGCATATCAAGGCTAGTGGGATGCATGAAAGAAGAGTGCAAGTAGCTTTAAACACGGGATAAATGCTCAATTTCAGTAGCAATTATAAAAATGTTAGTCAAAGAGAATGGTTTTTGCCTTCACATAAAATTGGCAAAAATTTAGCAGAATGACAACACTATTGTTGACAACATGAGAGAACATGCTCACACACTGTTATGGCTATGTAAATTGCTAGGAAGTTTTGGACACTGGTGAAATCTTAATTTGCAAGTCTATTTTAAAACTAAAGACCCATACACTCCTCAAGTTGGCAGTTCCATTTCTTGTACTTGTATAAAGAGGTGTGTGCTTTGATACTCTCTGCGGTATCGTTTATAAAATCAAAACATTGGAAAACTCTTTAAATATCCTATTCTCTGTGGTACTGTTTGTAAAATCAAGACATTGAAAAAGTCTTTAAATACCCAGCATTATGGAACAGTGGTGAACCAAGGTGGTCAAGGAGTTGGGTGTTGGCAGCCACTGACCCAGGCGGGAAGAATATGTTATCACTAGTATTGCTTAGAATGGTCTGGATATGATGCAAGGTGAAAATAAGACGACTTTTATTTGATCTGTTACTGTTTTAACCTTCTCTCCAGACAATGCATCCCTTATTGCACACCCGGATAGACTTCCTCAACCCCCACAGTCCCCCTTTGATACACCATCCTGATGAAATCCTTTGGAGGTTGAATGCCTAGGTCTGTGTGCCTCATAACCTTGGGTCCTGGGGGTTTTGAGTATGCACTGTGGGAAAAAAAGTACCCACTTGTTACTATTGCACCTCCAGTTCTTGTTTCAGAAAGTTCCAGGAAAAAGCTCAGTCCAGGAAAAAACAAAAACTGGTTGGATCCAGAGATGCCGGAGTTGGAGATGAACTTTGGTGAACTTTCCTCCCAGGGAGGAGCTTATTCCCCATTTTCTATACAGGCTACTATGTAGAAGCATGACGGGCAACAGCACCAGTGCTACTTTTACTCCACTTCTATATACAAGGACTCAGCTAACCAGCCCAAGAAAAGCCCCGTTAACACCATTGTTCAGGAGGGCGCTGCTTTGAGGAGCTGTCCCCACTGTCCTCCTTATTTGTTTCAGGCAATAAAATTCCCTCCTTAAATCCTCCTTGGTTGTGGTCATCGGACTGTTTTTGAACTCACTTGTTGTGGGTAAGTCAGTGATGCCTCAGTGACACCTCTCTCACTGTCAGGAGAAAGCGGTGGAAGCACAGGGATGGCATGTTGCCAATTTTGCTAAAACACAGATGCAGTCACTGAACTACATTTCTAAATGTACTTTCTGTATGAATGCACAAGATTTGCATGGATTCACACCCAATGCACTTGCAGTCATTTTGCTGGAGATGACAGGGATTTAGGGTTGTGGTCAAGGGGAACCGCATCTGTATATTTTAAATATTTTTTTTACATTATACTATATTCATTTGTTTTTATTCATTTATTTATGTAATTAAAAAGTAAGTACATAATTTAAATGCATAATTTTGGAGAAGAAAACTGCCCTAGTAAATGAAATTGAAGGGAGAATTAGAAAGGTGAGGGCCTGGTGTAGTGACTCACGCCTGTAATCCTAACACTTTGGGAGGTTGAGGTGGAAGGACTGCTTGAGCTCAGGAGCTTGAGACCAGCCTGGGCAATACAGTGAGACCCTGCATTTAAAAAATCATAATAATTAACAATAAAAAACACATCAGGGTTTTGATGTCTCTGGAATTGCAGCACCATCCCCACCTAGTGGAGAGGAGTGGATACTGCCATTAGCTCAAGATCACTCCCCAGGAGGCAGAGGCAGTGCCTTTTCTCTATCAATGCCTTGCAAAGATTAGCACTAGAAGACCAATTTCAAGCCACTTCAGAATAAACAGAAAGCTTCAGGTATCTAGTTGAGGTGGAGATGTGGCATTTTACAGCTGCAAATGAATCATGCAGACAAACCCTCAAGAACATCCCTTGAGGCGAGTCATTCCACGTTTCTGGACAACAGTGTCCACTTGAACTAGACAGTAATGATTCACACTTGAACCAAAACTTTTATGAAAAAAACCAAATATTCTATGATTGTAACAACCCTATGAGATAGCTTTTTAATGATCTTGTTTTACAGAGGAGAAAATGAAGGCTTGGACTAAATAAAAGACCTTGCTAGGCAATATGTTAGCAGGTCAGTCAGGAGTGATGCCACGTTCTGTGACTTGAGGACCTAAGCCCACAGTTATCTTCATGGGGGCTCAGGACCAGGGATGTGTCTGAGGCATTCATAGAACATCTTGTAGAAGACACTGGTGAAATCTTGGTCCGTATCTTTGGACCTGCATGAGTTGTCTGCAACCACAGGGGACAGTTTCTGGCCAAACTAAGGGTACAGGGCATGGCAAATGGGCTCCACACAGTTTGGATTGGGTTGACAGTGATGTGCAGTCTTCACCTGAAGAGGTGGGGAAAGGGCAAGGGCACAGCACAATCAAAGGCACAGGGTTGGGAGTGAGCAGGGTGTATTTAGAGAATACAAAGTTAGTCTTGTTGGGAGCCCACGAATTATTTGAAATTGTAAGCAAAACCATTTGTGTGTGTGTGTGTGTGTGTGTGTGTGTGTGTACAAGTGCATTTGTAAAGGGATTGAATTCATGGCTTTGATCACATTTTTCATGAACTAAACCATGTGGGCAGAACCACCAAGGATCCAGAGAAGGGGTCTGCTGTGGATTAAAGAATCATAGAATATTGAAATAATGTTTACTGAGCCCTAGTGTCACCACTCAGACAGAGCTTGGCTCTTTATAAATGTCTCTTTCACTTGTCACGAACATCCTTTGAGGTGGGTTCTAGTATCATCTTCATTTACAGATGAGGAAACTGAGAACTAGAGAGATGACTTGCCCTAGGCCACACAGTTGGATCTGAACCCAGGCAGCCTGACTCTGGATCCCTCACCCTACCCCTAAGGCTGGTGGCCCTCAAACTTGAGTGCACGGTACAGTCGACAGCAGGCCTCATTCTAACAGACACAGCTGGGCCCCACGCCCAGAATCTCCAATTCTGCAGGTTTCTAATGAGTTTCCTGGTGGTGCTGATGCTGCTGGTCTGGGGGCCACACTTCACAAACCACACTTTGAATTCTAGGCTGTCATCTCCCAAGAGGACTTGGAGTCCCAGAGAGTCGATGTGACCTATCTGGAGTCACTCAGCTACTTAGCAGCAAAACCAAGATGAGAATCTGGGTCTGTGGATTCCAAACCCAGGACTCTCTATGCCACTCGTGCTTGGAGGAGGGCACATCCTACCTAAAGAGTGTGTGTGCATTTGCACGCATGCACTTCCGTTACCTGACGTGTGTCCAGATCCCGGTGCTGGGCGCTGGGGGAGGATGGCTCTTTGCTCGGCTCTTCTGAGCCCAGTCGGGCTCTTCTCCACCTCCTGGCCCGCCGGTCTGTGGTGTGGGGGGCCTCCTCCGGCTCGCTGCTATCCGAGGTCTCCCCACTAGCTGCCTGGGGGTTGAAGTTCACGTCCAGTTCTCCCTGCAGGCGCATCTTCTCTGCTGCAGGGTTCCTGGGGGCCTTCCTCTGTAACCAGGACAGCCTGGCCTGGTGCCCAACTTCTCGGGAAGAACCCGCGGAGGAGGTCTCCGAGTCAGAGCACATGGCCTCAGGGTTGGGGGAGATTGCAGAGATTGGGGAGGCAGCCATGGGGCCTTGGTCAGAGCTCTGGGCCTGTGTGGGCTGAGGTTGGGGGTTCCTGGGCATGCCCCGGGGCCTGGGACACAGCTTGCTCAAGGCCTCACTCCAGTCAAAGTCTTCCTCGCTGTCGGAGCCCATCTCATCATAGGCAGATGCCACACTGGAGGCCACCTCCAGGGCCTGAAATGTCCCGCTCTTAGGCTTGGCCAGTAGGCGGGTGGGGGGTGGAGCACCGTCCTTCAGGGCCACCCAGTTCCCATCGGAGCTCTGCAAAACTGGGGCCAGGTCTGTGGGTGGAGAGGATAGAGAAAGCAGAGAGGGGCCGTTATCACTTTAATGCAAGGTGAGGCTGCCACTTGTCACGTCCCTGAGTGGCTTGTGGGGGTGTTGGAGAGCAGCTGCCTTTAGGAAGCCCAGGAGGGCAAACCCAACTAGGCAGAGTTCTAAGGTCCCCACGGAATCCCCTGAAAGCTCCAGGGTCCCAGTGCTTCACAGATGGAGAGAAACTCAGAGATCTGGCTCCCATTTCAGTCTACCTGGGTTGATACCACCTCAGTCTCCTCAGCACTGCCCCTTTCCTGCCCTGGGCTCACTTGGAAGGGGAGGGGACAGGGCTACAGTTGGCAGCGCCAGCTTCTGGCTCTTTGACCTTGGGCTACAATTTTGTCTCTTGGATCCTCAGTTTCCCCTCACTGATGGGAAACAATTCCACCACCCTGGCATACTGCAGAGGTTAATGCATCTGCTCTTGGTACTTTTATAGATCCTGCTTCATAACAGGCTCCTGAGATAGGCATATAGGTCTATTTTTAACTCAAGGAACATGCCTCATTCTGGAAAGTACTTGAGGTCAAAAAGCTTTGGTATTTCCAATCTCATTTTATAGATGAGGAAATGAAGGTGAGCAAAGCTAAGTGACTTGTCAAAGGTCACAGAGCTGCTAACTTGTAGAGCAATTTCGAGGTGCATCCTCTACCTGACTCCGAGGCAGCTCTGGGCTATTGACTGTGCCACAGAAGCCTTTGGCCAGCTATAAGGCACCATGCAAGGGCAGCTGGAACAGCTCTCAGGCCATGACTATGGTCTGAAGTGGTCTAAACTGGGCTCAGGTCTGCCCAGAGCATGTTCCCAAGGATTGATCTCCATGCCGAGGGTGGATTGGTAAAAAATGGTTTTGTTTAAGGCCAACTGGAAAATGCTTTCTTCCCAAGTGTCTGTGGGGTGGGAATAAGATGACATGCTGCTCTTTTAGCTATGGGTACTTGGCCCAGGACTGAGGTCTCAGGCACAGCAGTTGCCAGCAGGAGCTGTCATTTTTTTTTTTTTTTTCTTTAACCAGGACTGTTGCAGGGCTGCCTAGGGGCGGTGATGAGGACCTCTGGACTTTGAAGAAACCGCTCCCCAGGTTGGTGTGGACATCTGCTTCAGGGCTGAAGGCCTGTAGCAGCTAAAGCTCTGCCGCAGCAGGACCTTGAGGCAGAGTCCTCCTTCATGCTATTTAAAACACACAGGTTTTCTACCAGTTAAACTGCCACTGCTCCACATAATGAAATGAAAGCTATCAGTATTTCACAGTGCTGCCCACAGAGCATTGTACCTGCTAAGCCTGTTTCAGAACCACAGCCTTGGGGGAATTCAGATGTTGGTGGAACATATGTTTTCAACAGTGACCCAGTTCCACTTCCACTGCCTGACTGCAGCTCAGACTGGCAGGACATTGAGTTCTTTTTATTTTGAGAGTCAGGAAGTGGGGCTTTCTCTGACGAGGAGGACGCTGGGCCCCGGCAGTGGGCTGACGTAAGCAGGGGCCTCCAAGAAGCCTGAGACCATGCACCGGCCTTTCTCCTGCTGCTCCTGCCTTCAGTGCCCCCCTCCACCATTTCCATGTAGTGAGACCCTAGTGATCCTACAATACCTCGTCCCACTGGTGAGAATGGCCTTTTCCTGGAGTGTATTCTCATCTCCCTGCTGGACATGGCCTCTCCTCTCTGAGCTCTACTGGTGTGAGGGCCTGGCTGGCTCATTCCATGTTCCTCCATGTGTTCTGGCTGTCACACACCTGCTGAGCATGAGGACAAGGTCCCTGAGGCAGGGCCTGGATCTCAGGCATCTCTTCATCCTTAGAGGAAATTAGGCTGCTCTGTCCCAGAGCCAGGTTTTGCACTGGAAAGACCAGTGGCCTCGAAGTCAGCTAAGAGGAAGCCCTACTCAGTCACCTGGCAGCGATGTGATCCTCAGTTCTCTGACTGGTGAAAAGGGTACAGCTAATATCTTAATGGGTTGTCAGAGGACTGCATGAGGGGATGCTCATGACTGTTACACATGCCTGCTCAGAAAGAGGATAAATTGCTGATGGCTCCTTTCCCCTTATCTATAAATGAAGGAGGCTGCTTTAGTGTAGGGCAAAGAACAGCTTTGGATTCAAGCAGGTGCAGGGCTGATCCTCAGCTACTGAATTTACTAGCAGGTGACCCTGGTTAGAGAGCACCTTGGGTCTACTTTCTTGCCCAACAGTGGGGTCAGTGTGACCCACCTTTGGCTGTCATTAGGATTATTTTGAGATAACACATGTAAAGCATCAATCCTAGTGCCTGCTATACTTAGGGCCCTGAGCTATTTTTATCTTATATCTGTTGAATTGGATTTAGCATTAGTACTTAACACCTGGTTATGAATTAACACCCATACACTCCATATGTATGTATATAGAAAAGAGATACATATCTGATAGGCACTATTCAGTATTACATATTAATATCTATACAGTAACACTATTTTCATTGGCAATGGAATTATTCAGAAGAGTGGCTTACTAGGGTTATTATTACCATTTATTATTGGGCTCTACTTGTGGTGGTGGTAATAGCAGGTCTCTTGAGAAGCGTATTTCTGTTTGCTGGCATTCTCCTAACGCTGTGTCCGGAGAGTGTCAGTCAGGCGGTAAGGGTTTCTCAGGAATGCTAGTGAGACTGTGCATGACTAGTAAGTAGTTATATTGATTTTTCCTGTAGTAGGCTCTGTGGGTGCCCTACCCTAAACCTTGGCCCTCACCACTTCAGTGTATGCCAGCGGGACTTCCAACTGCCAGCACTTGCAAGTCTTCACTTGAGGCTTGCTCAGGCGACTAGAGCCTGTGTTGCCTGCCCCAGGGGCAGGGTGGAAGTACCCAGGATTCATCACCTCCTGGGAGCAGCCCTCAGCCAGTGAGTAGGGGAGCTGGTGGCTAAGCATCCCAGCTCTCTTGCCTGTCAGGCAGGTGAGTCTTCTACACTGGCTCCCAGAGTCCCCAGTGGGGTCAAGCTCCAGCCACCCACAGTGGCCATCTGCTTAGTAACAAGCCATTTATTGCTTGATTTTCTTTCCTTGTTCCTTTCCGTGTGTTTTCTGGGCTCATCTCCCAAATAAACTAGGGTCTTCAGATTCTTATATTAGGATATTAGGGTCTGCTTCTGGTGGAAGTCAAACCAAAACACCCACATGATGCAAAGTAGACTCCGAGCATGGCTGTTGAGTGCTCACTGAGAAGAAAGGCAAAGTCCTCTGGGCCTTCTAATCTGTCACTGAGGCTGTTCTCTGGACGGTCTTCAAGACAACTCACATGTTGCTCGTCAGTTGCATGTGCTTGGACTTCCTTCCTCGAGGAGCTGGCTATTCTGCTCTCTGAGCTTTGCCAACATCTTTTATTGCTTAACACTCAAACTATATTATAGTTGATTTTCTCAGTTGTCTACCCCACCCTTCAATCCTGACCATCAGCTCCTGGAGGGCAGAGCCAAGTCTTCTTCACTGCTGTGCCCCTAGCCCCTGGCCAGCTTTGTGTCCCATCCTGGGAACATGAAGACTACTTGTTAATGAAAACAGGCACTAAAGGCTGCAGGGATGATGGGGCTCTGGATGTGCAGCTCTCAATGAGCCCTGCTGTCTACAGCTTCTCCAGGGGCCCTTGGAAGAATCCAAAGAAGGAAATCCCTTGATAATGCCACTCAGCACCTGGCTCCAGGGTTGACCCTGTTGTAAATGTGGTCCCTGGGCTCCAGCACCCACCATATTTGGAGATGGAATTCAGCCCATTGCCAGCTCCCTTTCTCCTGTGTTTTACAATCCCAGGTTGCCTTGTGCCTCTGTGGAAGCTAGAAGTTGGCCAACTTTTACCTCTGCAAAAATTCAGCCTTCTTAGCAAAAACACAGATGGCTTCCTGAATACCCAACCATGTGAAAACTTCGGTGGTTGTTGATCTGCATCATCAAAGCTGCACCTGCGCTCCAATACCACCGTCTCTCAGTCCATCAGGAACACCCCTCGGGGATCTTGCTCCCCCATCCTCTCCTTTCTCCAAATTCCTGCTCTTCCATTATTGTGCAGATAACTAACATTCAGTGAGTGGCCCCAGAGCAGTTACAATTCCCCAATCTTTATTTCCCCAACACTGAGCACATGCAGTGTATACAGTAGATGCTCAATCAAGGTTTACAAAGTGAAAATGCATTTGGGGGAAACCCATTAACTGCTATAGGCACTCTCAAGACTGAAAGCAGAGTTACTATGGTTTACCCAAACCACAGCGTCCCTAAGACTGACCCCAGCTGTGCACTAGCAGGCTCCTGAATCAACCTTTCTCCAAAGGCATAAACACAGCTGCTACATATAGCCCAGTGGGCATTCACTTTCTAAGATGACCTCCACCCCCGGGACTCCTCTGTTTGACGTTTCTGCTCAACTGAGACTGAGCAATGCCTGGAGGAACAATCTGCTTCCTGCTAAATGTTTCAGACATCCCTCAAGACCTCTGATGCTGGCATGGACAGTTTGGCATGTCAAGGTCTAAAAATTCCTCAGAAAAACCAGAAGTTTTCCACCCAAGTCCTTTTTAAAAAAATTTAAATCTTTATCTTGAGAGATGCATGGATTTTTGAGCAGAATGTGAAGTCTTTTTTTGGGTGTGTCATGCTGTGGAACTAAGTTTTATGTTTATATACAACTGAAAAATTACCTATGAGTGCCTAAGTTTACAGAAGATTATGTACAAAATCATGTTTTGAAAACGAAATTCCTTTGCAAATTTATTATGAATGTTCATAATCCAGTTGGGAACTATTTTGTGAAATAGAGCATCTTGTAGTTGTTTGTATAATATTCTACACGTTTATCACTTTGCAAGTCTGGATTTTGAAATGACGGTTTTTGTTTATTTGTATGGTAGAGAGACACTTAAAATGCAAGAGTTGAAAGCCTACAAATTGGAGTCTTGATGTTTGGATTTGAGGACCAGCTCTGCCTACATTGGCTGTGGGGTCCTGAACAAGTCACTTCACTTCACTGTCCATCAATATTCTTATCTGCAAAACCAAATAATGACTGTGTCTAGCAATGCTGTTGGAGGAAAAAATAAAATAGTGCCTATATATGGAATCTGTATGTTTTTAAGTGATTTTAAAAAGCTAGGTATTGTGTATTGAAGTTCTATTATGTGGTATTCTCATGTGCTCTGTGGAATCTAACAGTCCCTTCTCTGTGTGCATTTGCAATCCATAGAGAAGGAAAGAGAAGTGAGAAAATGAGGGAGAAGACAGAGAGAGTGAGAATATGAATTAATGAATGAATATGAATATGAATAGACTGAGAGGTGGAGGGAGGAAAGAAAGACGTATCTAGAAAAGAAAAATGCACTTAAAACCCCAAAACAAACACCATATACATAAGGAAAGAAACATTCACGTGCTGCAGAATTTCTGCAATGTCATGGCCCTGCAGTTTTTACTGATAGGTACTAAAAGGTTAATATAAAAATAATCTCTTTTGGTAAATCTTTAGAACGACAGTTAAAAGATATTTAATGTTTTCTGATACTTTGTACTGTGATAACAATGGGTTTTGTTTCTCTAATCGTTGGTTAAATCTTTTCCCTTTTAGAGTAGGAATAATAGAATCTTTAAAAGCTTATTACTAGGATGCCTAAGCTGCTGTTCATCTTTTCTGTTGTTCAGGAAAGGGGTGTAGATCTGATATGACATGGGATGAGAATACTGTTTATGGTTTCTTCATGTGAAGACAACTATGCCTGGCCTCCCTTCACAGTATGTGTATGCAGGACACAGGAAGAAGGAGTAGACCTCTGCAGGGGTGGGGGGAAGATTTACTCTGACATTTGTGTAGACCAAGAGGCCCCCTGAGCACCGGGGTTTCATGGCCCTCGGCTGTCACCTGTGGCGATGGGTGACAGCCCATCTTCTGATGTGAGACTTTAGGAAAATGACTCAGTTCATTTGAGCCCCTTCATTTTAAGGGATTACATGAGTCAACAGCTTTATGAAGGACCACATGTCATACACGTTGAAGAGTCTCTAAAGAGGCAGCTGACTTGCCCCACATACAGGCAGGACATTCTATGGGGAGGAAGCAGCAAGAGCAGAGGTGCCAGCGAACAGCAATGCCATCCTCAGGATGTCCCTCAGCCAGGGATAGACAACTGCCCACCAAAGACTCTTTCATGGCCCAGCCGTGTTACTGGTATGCATCTGCCCAGCCAGGACGCCATTTCTCAGGGCCTCCTGCATTGAGGTGGGGCCATATGACAAGTTCCTGTCCAAAGGCTGGGAGTGAAAGCGGTGTGAGCGCTCCCTGCTGAGATGGTTAAGAAGCAGCTGCCTGTCTTGGAATTCTCCCTTCCTCCATCTGCTGTCTGAATGTGGATAAGCCCACAAAAGACTCAGAGGCCCTGGAGGATGACAGAGCCACAAGGTGGGAACCTTGTACCCTGCCCTCTGAAGGCCTCCCACCGGCCAGGGGTACTTGTACTGCACTGTGGTATGATGAAAAAGAAAATAACTGCATTAAGCCGCTTACATATTCAGTTTACTTGCTATAGTGCATATGCTTCCCTAACTAACTTATCCAGTTTCAGAAAGGACATCCATAAAACCAGACCTATGCTAGGACCCAAATTCCTTTGAAAGTTGAAATGCCATGAGAAGTTGGTTTAATGTTCCTGGCCTACATAAGACATTCTCCTAGGCCACAGAGAACAGGCAGCTGAAGTGGGGTGTGCAGTGGAGTGATTTGAACATACTTGTCCAGGAGCCCCCCACCCCCCTCCCATAGGTCTCAGCACAGACCATAGAATATGATGACACCCTAAGGGCCTTCATTTTGCCAAAGCAGCTAAGAAAACTGCCTGGGTAGAGAACATGATCACAGTATATACACTGTGTGTTGTGCTGGAGGCCTCATGACTTGGTGGCCCAGAGGGACACACACCAGTTCAGACTTATGGGAAGAAGAGCTGAGTGGCCATGCAATAGCTCAGAAGCCTCCAAACTACACTTCTGAAACCCACAGACCAACCAGATGCTACTTAAAACAGTTACTTGTTTCATCCAGTCTGTCCACGCTCTTCCAGCTGGGCAGAGCAGACTCAGCTCTCGGGTGTTGGCCTTGGTCCCTTGGCTGCCTTGATGCAGCCTCCACTGGAGGGGTCTTCAGGGCATCTTCTCCAGTGACTGAGAAGGCAGACTGGGACCGCTGTGGAAAGAAAAGGGAGGAAGAAATGAGCTCATAAGTCACAGTGCCTGGGAGGTGTGCCTTCAGCTTTTGGGGGCAGACACTGTAGAGTCTGAGAAAACATGTTTAATGGTAATGGCTCTTCTCATGTGAGCCTTAAAAACTGCAAATCAGAATATAATGCCATGTAATGGCACAAATGTTTATTCCCTTGTAAGTCAGCCAGGCCTAGTAGAAAGAATGAGATGTAGTAGAATCTTACGGGGCCAGCTATCATATGGCTCTTTCTTATCCACTACTTTTGTGGCCAATATTTCTCAGGGCCAACTGTGCGTGACGAGCTGCTCTAGGGCATGCAAAATGGAAAGCATCTTCTCCTCAAAGACCTCCAAATCTGAAGAGTTCCCACAGCATTGATACAGTTATAGCACAATGTACATGCTGTAATAGAGAAGCGAGCTAGGTATGATCTGTCCACAACAGAGGACTACTGCAACATATTCTCGTGTAGTCCCTGAATTAAAGGAAGAAAAACAAACTCTAACCCAAGAAAAAGTGGCAGAAATGGAAATTCAAATGACTGACAGGAACACATTTGAATTGCATTATATATATGCATTATATACATATATACATTATATATATGCATCATATATATATACATGTTGTATTGTGAAGCTCAAATGTTGTATAGAGAATTTTATCAAACAGAAAGAGACTGAAGTTTTCCTTTGACATTTAATGAAGGAATTATATTTTACTGGTTTTTTTTTGTTCTTTTTACATTGGTAATCTTAGAAGGGAAAGGGCATATTCACAAAGCTACCAAAAGAATCTACGATCACAGTGTTAAACAAAGTCTGATCTGAAACTCAGGCCCCTTTGCAGTGGGCTTCCACCTGCTGGCTGATGTCAGCACCAGCAGCCCCCACTCCCTTCTGTCCCAGTGCAAAATGTGCTCATTTCCTCACTTTCTCTTTCCCTCAGGTACCTAGACTACGAGACAAAGGCAAGCTCTCTCAGAGAAGAGCTGTGGGCAGGGCCGTGGGGTGCTGTGGAGCTGGATCCCGTGTCAGCTGTGTCTAGGTTCCCTGGCCACCTTGGGCAGGGCCGCGGGGTGCTGTGGAGCTGGACCCCAGGACAGCTGTGTCCAGGCTCCCTGGCCACCTTGGGCAGGGCCGTGGGGTGCTGTGGAGCTGTACCCTGGGCCAGCTGTGTCCGGGTTCCCTGGCCACCTTGGGCAGCGCCGTGGGGTGCTGTGGAGCTGGACCCCGTGTCAGCTGTGTTTAGGTTCCCTGGCCACCTTGGGCAGGGCCGCGGGGTGCTGTGGAGCTGGACCCCAGGACAGCTGTGTCAGGGCTCCCTGGTCACCTTGGGCAGGGCCGTGGGGTGCTGTGGAGCTGTACCCTGGGCCAGCTGTGTCCGGGTTCCCTGGCCACCTTGGACAGCGCCGTGGGGTGCTGTGGAGCTGGACCCCGGGGTCAGCTGTGCCTGGGCTCCCTGGCCACCTTGGGCAGTGCCGTGGGGTGCTGTGGAGCTGGACCCCGGGGTCAGCTGTGCCTGGGCTCCCTGGCCACCTTGGGCAGTGCCGTGGGGTGCTGTGGAGCTGGACCCCGGGGTCAGCTGTGCCTGGGCTCCCTGGCCACCTTGGGCAGTGCCGTGGGGTGCTGTGGAGCTGGACCCCGGGGTCAGCTGTGCCTGGGCTCCCTGGCCACCTTGGGCAGCGCTGTGGGGTGCTGTGGAGCTGGACCCCGGGGTCAGCTGTGCCTGGGCTCCCTGACCACCTTGGCTATACTACCTTGGCCAAGTGACTGAATTCCTAGAGAGATGTGGAAACTTAGCCTTGCCCTGCACTCACAGTAAACTGTATGATAAATGGTAGCTTAAAAAAACAGGTATGAGAGAATAACAAAGAAAGACAGCAGAAATGAGCATAGGATACATGGGTGGCGACACTGAGCTTTAAGATGAGGGGTTGGGAAGAGGAAGATGCACTCAGTGGGCTTGCCTCCCAAGGACTCTGAACCAGTCTGAGGAAAGACAGAGACTCAGGAGGATCAAAACCCTGCATCCCCATTGTAACAGGCCAGGTTAGGGTCCAGGAGCCCTCACATACAGGGTGTCTGGTACACTCTGTTGCAGAATGGTGGTGCAGACCAGTTAAGATTCAGAAAGAGTCATAGGAAACCTCTACTTCCCCCAGGAGACCTTGGGGTTATCTAGGAGGAAGCTGGGCTTACAGAACAAATATGGAACCCCCAAAGCTGTGAACCAAGTGTTAACAACCTGCTTCCATCCCTTCAAATATAGAGAATAGAGCATGATGGACCTCCAGACCTGCCTTTTGATGCAATGGTCATAGGTTAATACAACCCAGTGGTGATGAGCTCTCCCCATCTTATCAATTCCTCAAGACACTGTATGTTGATAAGGTTTCCTACCCATAGCCTCTGTTTGTCAAATATTCAAGCAGGCCATGGCCTGTGGGAAATCTACCAAGTGCCCCCTTCTCCAGGCTGGGCTGGGGGTCCTGGGCTGCTTCTACACTTACGTTTTACTGCATTCTTGCAAACATCTCTTTTCTGAGCTGGGCCCCCAACTAGACTGTGGAGCAACTGAGGGTAATTTGTTTTAGCAGTGACATCTGTAGCCCCTGGCACAGTCACTGGTACAGAATTGGAAATCATGGATGTTTGCTGTTGAGTGAATGGTTACAAAACGGGTTTTCAAAGTGCCTATGTTTTTTCCAACTTCTTAGACAAAAATTGGAAAATTAGAGAAAGAAATAAAAAGGAGCTCACTATCATCCACACTTACATCCTGGAGAGCAATGTTTTACTTGGAGGAGAGCTAAGCCAACACACATGTGAAGTGGCTTCGGCTCAGTGTCACCTCCTTCATTGTGAGGGCACAGCAAGCACGAACACTATCCCGAGTGTTCAGAGCCATTTGGATGACGCAGGTTGACAACATTGAAGGTTTTCACAGGGCTGTTTTCAGAGCCATTCTGTGATTTTGCTAAATATCGGACAGAGAACGAGCAGCTTTCAGAGAGGACAGAGATTGGGGATGGGGGTCAACTGGCAAGTGAAGTTATTAAAAATGAAGGAAAACATCATTTTATGGCAAACCTCCACATATCAAGAGGGACACACCCTTGGCACTGCTGTACCTTGGGGCTTGGCAAGCCCTCCCTTCCTGTGTGGTCACACAGCTCTGCCCACACTGTTACAGATGTGCACTGACTTGCTGTGTCTTCCACACACAGTGAACTCCATGAGGGCAGGGATGGACTTTTGTGTGTGATCCTGGTGGCATGTCTGTGACTGAATTTTTAGGCTGTGAGACACAGTGCTGGCCCTTATGAAGCTGACAGCCTTAAAAAAACATCTACAAGCTTCTCACTGGAAATCACTGAATACAAGTTTAAAAAGGAAAAACAATATTTAATATTTAATTTTGCAGTGGCTTAGACTTGTGTGTATATGTGGTGGCTGGGGTCCATTTTTTATGGGATGAAAATTCTCCCCCATTCCTTCCCTACAAAAGCCAAGACTAACAAATGAAAAGTCCCTCTCTGGTCCCGATAGCAGAGAGTAGGGAATGCCAGCCTATAAAAATACTCTATTTCAGGCAAATCGTTGTTCCACACTAGAAAAAAACTATACCCTGACAATCACAAAAGGCCCAACAGCGCTGTCTCCAATAGGTCCCAAGACACTGGTGGCCTGCAGTCTCCAGCCAGGGTGGAAAAGACAGTTCTGAGACCCAGGCGTGGTTCTGCCATAAATTCATTACAAGCAACACGTGCCCAGCAGAGGGCACCACAACAATGCTTTTACTCCCCAGCTAGTTCTACTTCAGTCTCTGGCTGAACTAGTTGGTGAGTAATGTATTTGCTTATTACACTGGCTTATAACCCTGGCGGAGCCCTCTGTGCCCACTTTTCTTTCCTACCCACAACCTCTGCTTGTCTTACTTATCCTAGGGTACACAGAAGATGCAGGGGTGGTGACTGGAAGGGCTGGTCTGAGTTACAGTGTCTGAACATCTGTGCAAGGGGGCTGCAGGGGGAGTCCATGGATTCAGGAATGTTAGCACATCAGCAATCCTTGCACTGATGAGCTAGAGAATTTGAGCTTTCAGACAGGCCCTTCCTCTTTACTCCTTGGGCACTAACTTATGGGTGATACATTAGGTAGCGGGTAATACCAGCTCCTCCTCTTGCTGTGTGGGATCTTGGAGAAACTTCAACTGTTCTAAACCTCAGCTTCCTCATGTTAAGGGATCAGTATCATGCATAGCACAGAGAAAGCACTCAATAAATATTAGCCTAATAAGAGCATTTATTAAATGTTGCCACTGAGCTGGTGTGACATATCTATTCTCTCACTCAATTTGATTGAGTGCACATCAGTAAACTAAGTCAGGGTGGAATAACTTGTCCAAAGCATATGAATGGCCAAGGGTAAGGCAAGTGTTTAGCTCGAATCTGTCGGATTCCAAATCAATGCTCCTCCATGCTCTCTTGGTGTGTGCCTGATAGCCTTTGCTGCAAGCCTGGGAACAATGCACTTGTGGTTAATGCGCCCAAGCCCAGCAGGACTTGCCATCTAAACCAAGTGGTCCTGAACCTCTGGGCAAAACAGCCAGTGTGATCATCGGTTACTTTTGTTACCCCTTCCTTTGCAGTAGCTGCATCTCCTGTGTGGGCTGCAGCAACGTTTTCTACTTACATCCCTTGGAACCATAGATTGCTGCTATGATTGCTATGATCATCATCATCACCAACAGGACAGGCTCCCTGTGGCACCAACCGCAGCTTTAAAATAGTCTTTGCTCTCAAAGATCCCACAGTAAAAAACAGGGAGAGAATGTTTTTAGTGTCAAAGATTTGATGGCAAATCAAGAAGAGTGGTCACATGCATACATAACGGAGACACGGCTTTGCTTTGTGTTTTTAGGGTCAGACATAAGTACTAAAGTAAATCCGATAATGATAGCAACGAAAAAACACACTTTAGTTCTACACTATGGCCATTCAAAAGAGAGAGAGGGGATGTGAGGAAGGAAATGAGAGACAAAGGCTGAGAAAACAGGAAGGGACAAAAGACAGAATAACAGAGAAAGCCAAACAGAGATTCATCTTAGTCACTGGGCATACAGTAAGCGTCTGGTCCCTGGTGTCATCATCATTATTACCAATAAGATCATGACATTATTACAGAGAGGGCTTTTTATATGCATGCGCCCAAAGAGGCATGAAATGAATTATAACACCCACACTGCTACCTTCTAGGATATTGCATCTTAAGGCTTTGAAAGCCAGGTCGCACTGACCTCCATACTGGCAAAGAGCACACAATGCGGGAGGAAATTAAAAAGGGAGCATTCACACTGAAACTCCTTTCTAGAGAAGAGATGAGAAATCCCATCTGGATGGAGATGAATTAAGTTTGGGTATTGCAATCAAGCCTAAGCGGTGGTGCTGGTGGGGTTTAGGGATTCTGCATGGTTATTTCTTAAGCCAAAGGTGTCTGGGTCATTGGAGAATTGAAGAAAAAGGAGAAGATCTATCAGGAGGTCATAGGCTTAGGGCTCTCCACAGCCTGTAGGTCAGGATTCTGTTCAAAATATTATAAAGGTACCATCCTTAAGCGTGGCATCATGTCAGTATCACCCAGGAGCTTCTAGTAATATGGAAGACCTGGCTCCAGCCCTGACACCTTGCATCAAGACCTATAAAGCAGGGCTTGGGCAGGTGATGCGGATGCATGTCCAAGGTGAGAACACCTTGAGGAAAGGTGGGAGAGCTACGTACTCTGAAGTACCCAAGAACTGAAACTCGGCCCATTGGTTTGTGTCCAGGCTCTGGCCAGTGTCCATGTGTATTTCTGGCTTTTTTTTTAAGACAGGGTTTTGCTCTGTTAGTCCAGGCTGGAGTACAGTGGCACAATCATAGTTCACCGCAGCCTAGACTTCCTGGGCTCAAGGGATCCTCTCATCTCATTCTCCCCAGGCATGTGCTACCACACCCAGCTAATTTTTAATTTTTATTTTTTTGTAGAGATGGGATCTCACTGTATTGCCCAGGCTGGTTCGAACACCTAGCCTCAAACGATCCTCCCACCTTGGCCTCCAAAAGTGCTAGTATTACAGGCATGAGTCACCATACCTGGCCTTGTAATTCTGCTTTTATGCCGTTTGTTCATCTCTTGTTCTTTATCGAAATCCCTAGACCAGTGCTGTGCAAATACAACTTGATGGATGATAGAATGTCCTGCACTGTCCAATATAGTCACCACCAGGCACTGGTGCTACTGAGCACCTGAAATGTGGCCAGTGTGACCAAAGAACTAGAGTTTTAGTTTCATTTAATTTAAATTAAAATAGTCACTTGTGACCTATGGCCGCCATACTGAACAGTGCAGCCTCAGAACCTCTCAGCTGAAAGGGACCTTGGAGATCACTGATCTCATTTTACATAGGAAGAAGCTTGATCAACAGTTTTGGAGCAGGAACAAGATATTCAAATTCTGACCCCACTGATCACTACCTGTATGATTTTAGGCAAGTTATGTTAATGCTTTAGCCTCAGTTTCCTCCCCTATAAAATTAGGGTAATAATTTTAATAATTACTCCTGTCCTTATGTTGTGATCAGGAGTAAAAGAAGTCACATGTGATTTGCAAACACAATGCATGGTCCTCAACCAATGGTTGTTCCCCACAGTCCTCACCTCAGCAGCAGCTGCACATCTCCAGGGGCACTCCCAGCATTGTATTCCATATGAATGGGGGTTCCTAGAGGTGTGCCACATAGTGGCTTTGGCCAGGGTCAATCCCTTTTGGGTCCTAACTTTTGTACCTGAAATTAACTTTTGGACTTAAGACCTAGACCAGTGGTCTGAAATTTGGGTTCACTGTCCTGGCCTAGGCTTTTTTATCACAGGGCATTTGGGCCAGGTGAAGCCATGGCTTTGCCTACATGAGTGTGCCCAGCCACAATTATGCAGCATTTGAGAAAGCTGACCCTGTCTACCATATGTGTCACACCTAGGGGGGGCACCAGGCTGGCCCTGCTATGGTGCTGGTGAGAGGGTTCCTGCCCAAAGGAAGTCAGGCCAGTGCCATCGGGGGGCAAAACACGGGGAACCACACCCAATGGGAGTCTGAGGGTGGGAAAGGAGGGCAGCAGGACAGAGACAAGGATAAATGGAGGACGGGATGAAGAGAAGGATATTTCCTGTCATTGCTGTTGGGGTGTCTGTGGCTCATCTTCCCGGGCTGGCTGGTGTGGGCTCTGTGGTTGACCTTAGCTTGCCCTGTTAAATGTAGATGGCTGAAGCCCAATGGGGACAGATGAGTAACTATTTCACCATTTCAAGCATTCGTGGTGTTTAGGCTAGGACTTGGTATAGGCCTCTCTAAACGAGCCAACTAATCAAGACTCAATGCATTCTTATTACCACAGCTGGGATGGTGCAAGTTCTCCATCTCGATAACATTTTTAAAAAGCTCTAATCACAGGGCTTGTCTTTAAACCATGTCAGGAGCTAAAAATGGTCATTTACAAGGGTATTGATCCCAGTGTTTTTGCTGGGAACTTAAT
Source organism: Aotus nancymaae (assembly GCF_030222135.1). NCBI lineage: Eukaryota > Metazoa > Chordata > Mammalia > Primates > Aotidae > Aotus > Aotus nancymaae. The sequence continues at coordinate 3,360,562 of NW_026988452.1, forward strand.
CAATACACTCTTCCTCCTTCACAGGTATCCTGGAAGCTTGAAGGGAAAGGTTCAAGTCTAGCCTCGATTAAAGCCCCACTAACTGACTTGTTCTGCCATCAATTGGCCATGGACCTGTACTGCAGGATGCCTACTACACACCCAGTGCTGAGCTGTGGAAAATCCAGAACACACGTGACCACTGACAATCATAAATAGTGGCTTCTCAAAGGGACAAGTTGTGTCAGGGACCTAGCTGGATGCATAACAGAGTTTTCTTTATTCTCAGATTCAGGCTTCTCTGCTTGGGGCAGCTCCCCCAAGCAAAGAGTGTAAGTATAAACTGGGGGAAGACAGAACATATACTTCTTCCTTCCTAATATTGTTGACAAAAGTATGTTGTTTACGTATTGAAAATCCTGGGATGGTGTGAACTCAAAGGGAGAGGGCAGGAGGGGACCTCCTTGATCAAATGTCTAAGATAAACGTGAAGGCTGCAGTGACAAAGAGCCAGCTGATGACCTTGTTCCTCCTGTAAGGTGCCTGCACCCCTGCCAGGGGTATGATCTGGGTGGTTACACTTATATGCCAGGAGAGGTGCTCCCCCAAGGGTATGTGTCAGCATCCTTGATGCGGCTTTCCCAAACTACGGCCGCATGGTTCTCTTCCACCTTGTTCCCACAAAGGTGGATTCAAGCTGGAGGAAGGTGGACGTACCTTGTGAAGTGCTGCTTTTCGAAAATTCAAAATATATGATATATGTTACATTCAGGGAAGGGCTTCCATTAGGCCCTATTTTTATATAATAATCTAGAAATGAATCATATTTCACTATTTGCTTCAAAAAAAGTAAGAAATGCTGAAGTTCTCTTTACATTGATGTCAAAGCATAGCCATGAGTTACGCTGTGCAGGAGGCAGGTGTTTGGCAAGGCAGATTTTTTCCTGACAAAACAAATAAAATCCTGAGAGGTATTTGCTTTAGTAAACCAAAGGGAAATCCCATGAGACTCTGGCTTGTGCTTCTGTCTTCCTCAGTGAAAACAGCCTGTGGCCATGCCTGTGTCCTGGGTGGAATGAATTCGTTCTAGTGAGATGATGTGGTAAGCGGGAGATGCCCCTTGGGAAGGTTCATATTGTTTACATGCAGCTGCTTTCAGCCGGTGCTGTCCTGCTGCTGGGACGGGAACACTATTGGCTGTCATCACTGCTGTGCCCACCGTTTTGGCTTACGGTACAAGACCCCACTGTCCCACATCTCTAATGACACACAGAGCGTCTCTGGTCTCTAGGAGGTGGGAGAGACACTATTTCCAGCTTTCACCATATGCACAACAAGGAGATCCAGCGACCCTCTGGTGGGGAAGCAGGCATTCCATTGCTGGAGCTTCCCAAGGGAACAGGAGACAACAGAGTGCAGGAAATGCTCAGAACCAGGAGACCTTCATTTCAGTCCAGCATCCACTTAGTTCCAGTGGTTTGGGGTAGCTTGGACTCAGTTTACTCCTTTGTAAAATGGGGATAATGCAGGGTGCTCTCATGTGGGGCTAAGGAAACAATGTGTGAAAGCCCTTTGCATATAAAATTTATGTAAAGAAGAGGTATTGGTCCTGTGTTATTACATGTCTGACCATCACTCACTCCATTATTAACATGACTACTCAAGCTTTCTATGATGACCCACCCCCAACCCCCAGGCCTCTCTGTTCACGGGATTTACATGAGAATTTTAGTTACTATGCAGAGCTGCAGTCAGCTGATGCAAATAGGAAAAATCAGGAAAGGTCTGTTTCTGGAAAGTGAGGTCTCTTTAGTGCAACGGGAAATGAGACAGGGGCAGAGAAAGAGTTTTCAGCTTCTGATAAAGGAAGAATGAGAAAGCCCCAAGATGCAGTGAGTAGACAGAAATGTTCTAGTGGGTGAGCTGAGGTCTTGGAAGAGAAGCAAGCTAATGCCATCTGGCTGTGTGTGGGAAGGAAGGGGAGAGGGCACTAGTGAGAACCCATAGTGGGGTTGGGCTGATGGCAGCAGGTGGCCGGGGAACTGGAGCAGGCGGGTACGTGACATGGCAACAGCTCTGCTCTCTGGGCCTGGAGCCTAGCTGACCAACACACAGTAAAGTACAGCTCATAACTCATAACCCACTCTATCCTTGAGGATACAGTGACCCTTATTTCAAAACATTGAAATACGGTAATAATAGAGCAATAACTATGTCTGCATCTCATTTAGTCACCTGCCACTGTTGCCACTGTGCCCCTCAGCCGATTTTCTAGCCACATAACCACTATTCTATTTCTTGAACATGCCAAGTTCCTTCCTGCTCGGAGCCTCCAGGCCTGCCATTCCCCCTGTAGAAGTGCCCTTCCTCTTACTGCTCCAGATCGCTCATCTTTCAGGTCTTGGTTTCACGTCATCTCCTAAAAATGGTTTTCCCTGACAGCTCCATAACCAAGCATCTACCTGTCCCCAGCACTCCCTCCTCTCCATCCTCTTGGTGACAATTACTGAAATGTGTACCCCTGCATTTGTTGTTATTTACTTGTTTATGGCATGTTTCACCATTAGATGGTGGAGTCTGCTGTATCTGCAGAGACCACTGTCTCTGTAGCACTGATATGGTCTGGCTGTGTCCCCACCCAAATCTCATCTTGAATTGTGGCTCCCATAATTCCCTCATGTTGTAGGAGGGGCCTGGTGGAAGATAACTGATTCACGGGGGCAGATCTTTCCCATGCTGTTCTCTTGGTAGTGAATAAATCTCATGAGATCTGATGGTTCTATAAAGGGGAGTTCCCCTGCACACGCTCTCTTGCCTGACGCCATGTAAGATATGACTTTGCTCCTCCTTCACTTTCCACCATGATTGTGTGGCCTCCCCAGCCATGTGGAACCATCAGTCAAACCTCTTTCCTTTATAAATTACCCAGTCTTGGGTTTGTCTTAATTAGCAGCGTGAGAACAAACTGATACAAGCACCTAGCACAGTCCCTTGCACATAGGGGAAGCTCAATAAAGACTGTATTGGCCACACAAGGAATCTTCAGAGCCATACTTTAGGGAAGGCCTTATTATCTCCATGTTACGGACAGGAAACTAAACTGTTGTTCAAGGTCACATACCTAGTAGTCAAGGGCAAGTCCAGAATCCTATTCCAGGTGTGGCAGAGACAGAGCCCAAGCTCTCTGTTTTTGCCTCTGACTCACTGACTCATGGTTGAGTCTAGATGCTGTGGGGATTTCTATTTTCTGGAGGTCCCCAAGACTTGACACTTTGAGTTTGCAGAAGATACTTCAGAAAGACCCCAAATGCAAGGTGATGTCATGCCTGCAGCGTGAGCCCAGGAACTGCAGCTCTGATTTTGTGACCAGTCTGAGTGACAGGCTCTTTGAAAGACTTTTGCTCCCCTGCTCCATCCAGTAGGATCCTTTTCCACTTCCTGCTGGAAAGGCCTCTCCCTTATCTGAATTCCAAATCCATTTTCATTCTCAATCTTTCAACTCAGCACCCAGTTACGAACTGTCTCCCATTACCTCTTTTTTTTTTTTTTACCAGCCTTACCTGTGTCCCCTCCTGCCTTGCTAACCAGATTATAAAGCTCTGGAGGGTGGGCATGGAGTCTTCTACTTGTTTTGTCCTCCTTGGTGCTGAGTGCATGCATGACAGCAGCAGTAAAACAAGCTGACAGCATGTTGACAAGGAAAGCTTCCGCCGATAAATCAATGAAGTTTAATCTCTGATGAAGCCATAAAGATACTCTTTGTAACCCTGTGCATCTGGCGGTTGGTGAGGACGAGGGAGTTTATGTAGGTGACCTATGCTTATCCCTTGTGGACTGCAAGTCTACTATGTGCTGGTTTGCACACCCTTGTTTTAATCTGCTCATGCAGGGATGAATGCCACTAGACCCCTAGTGGGGATGCAGTAAGCCCCTGGTCTTGCCTTTCCCATGGCTGACTTTCTAGTTTTGAAGTGCACCTGTGTGCTGCCCTGTCTCAGACTGTGGGCACCTATATGAAGCAGAACCAGAGCCCTACTGGCCAGTCCCTCGGTTTCTTGTGGAACCTGCCCCACCCAGCTCCTTCCCCAGCACTTTGCACATCCTCAACTGGGCTTAATCAAACCAATAACAAAGAATGTTACAGGCTCAGCAAACTCTACTGCAGACAGGAACAGCACCAAACCCTTGGGCCATGGGAAGACCACTGAGCTCTGTGACTCAAGCTTACAGACAGAAAGGTTGGCTCTACACTGTGACTTCCTGACTGTCCAGATGTGACCATTTTGGTGGCTGAAACAGCAGTGGCAATTTTCTTCCTGCCACTTTTCAGTTTCAGTAAAGCAAGCAATCTAGGTGATAAGAATACACCTGATCTTTACAAAGCTACTTCCCCACTGGACTTAGTACAATTCTTTTCAGAGTGAATAAAAAAATGAAGCCTATCAGCATTTGTATTTTTCCTAAATTGGTCTGTGTAAAACTTACCTCTGTAATCATCAATAGACTGTGTTTTTCTCTCCTCTCTTACCCTTCCTGGCCCCCCACTCACACTCACTTTCTCTCTTAATTTCTCTCCCCATCCTTTTGAAATTTTTACCCTGGCCAGTGGCTACCTGACTCAATGACAGAGGGTTAAATGTGTGCTCCAGACCTGCACGTGTGGAGGGTAGGCCAGTAGTTCTTGGGGACTCACCCAGAGGGCAGTGGGAGCACGGTGGCCTCCAGGGGATGCTGAGGTCCCCTCATCTGCCACCTTTGTGCTGCAACTCTGGGGATGTGGCCATCCTGGCTCCTCTTCCACTTGCTGCTCACTTTTGCTCTTCTGTTTTCGTATAATCTGGGGAGCAGAGGACGAAAAAGGGGCAAGTTATTGGAGAGGCCTCCTGATGCTATGTGGAGTAACTGGGACCATCTTTGGAATTTTTTCAGCCACTTACAAGATTAATTTCAACAGAACACCAGGCTGTTTCAGACCTGCTTTATGAGAAACCAGCACAACGATAGCCTTGAGCATTCTAAGCATTTCACAGTTTACAAACAATCCTTTCATGATGTTAACAGTTTCTTCTATTTATTGAGTGCCTAGCATGTGTCAGACCTCATGTTAGGTATTGTGTATGCTTCACCTCACTTAATTCTAGAGGGTACATACTATAATTCTTTCCATTTTATAGATGAGGAAACAGCCTCAAAGAGACTAAGTTATCAGTTACGGCCACACAGCTCATAAATGATGGCGCTGAATCTCAAACCCGGAACCTCTGGCTGTAAGTCCTGACTTTAGGAGGCGTCTGGAAGCCCTATCAAGGGGGTAGACACAAAGAGTCATCAAGAATGGCTCCAGATCCAGCTCGTCTGCACAACCATTTGGATCTAGTGAGTCCATCTGTACCAGGGCCTCTGGGCTCTCAAGTTCCCATTCAGTTCCTAGGAAGCAGCCAAGAACTGTGCTAAGCCACCATTCTTCAATGTTCCTTTAGGCCAGACAGGCAGATAAAAGGAAGGCTGAGAGCCCGGAGAACAATGAACTGAGGTGCTATGTGTGGGGACCCAGCCACATTGCCCAGCAGGATTTCAGAATTGCTGAGGACCAGTGACCCCCCCAGTCCCTCCCATTCTTTCCTCTGCAGGGAGGTGGGGCCAGTGCTGTCTCCCTGTCTCTCTTCCAACATTGTATGGGGGTATATGGGGGGAGATCATTTGTTTGCTTTGTTTACAGATCTCTGGCTAAAAAGGAGCTGAAACTGCATCAAATGTACTTTGAACCGTGATTGGATGAGACATGAGGGTCTTAGGGTGTGGTGAGTCTACTTGACATATGGAAGGGATGTGAGTTATTGTGACCAAAAGGGAAGACTGAAGTTTTTCAACACTTCCTGCATACGGCACTTTGTCGAGTGACTCTGTAGACCCTCCCAGTATAGGGAGAATCTGCTTCCCTGTCCTTGGCTTTGGGCTTGATGTGTGACTTGCTCTGGTCAATGACATGTGAGGACGGAGTCATGACCCTATGCCAGGGCTAAGCCTCAGCCTTAATAGGCAGTGTGCGCTTCATCTTGCTGGCTTGTGCTCCTGTCATGGCCACGTGCAGCTGATGTGACTTCAGTTGGGCCCCAGAATGAACACGCTGCAGCTGACTTTGTCCTAACCCACAGCCAGAAATGCAGCCACTACAGAGGTATGAGCGAGAAAGAAATTGTGGTGCAACAAAACATATATTCAGATAGTCTTTGACTTAAGGGCTGGGAAAGCGGTGTGTATTCAGTACAGCATTCCATAAATTATATTAGTTGTTAAACAGTATTATAAAATATACTTTGGGTTTGATGATTCTGCCCAGGTATAGGCTAATGCAAGTTCTGAGTACGTTTATGATAGGCTAGGCTAAGCTATGATATATTAAGAGTAGTTTAGGTGTATTAAATGCATTTTGACTTATGATACTTTCAACTTAGGATGGGGTTACTATCTGGACTTAATCCCATCCACTGTAAGTTCAGGAGCATCTGTATTTGGTCTTTGTCCCCAGTTCCTGGCAGAGTTTCAAAAACCCTTGGAATTATTTGAGTGATAGGAGTATCTTTGTTACACTGACAAGGTGATTCAAGGGGAGGCCCTTAGATAACTTTAGGATGGGGGCTGGTTGCCAGAAAAACCAACTACAGTACATGATTAGATGGCTGGGAGCAGAAAGACTAGAGAGTGTGTTCAGTCAGGTAATCACTCATTTAATCAGTCATGCCTAGATAGTGAAACCTGGCTAAAATCTCGGAAGCAACAAGGCACAGAAAGCTTCCTGGTTGGTGCATACATAGATGTGTTGTGGGAGTGGCGTTCACAGAGAGGGCGTGGGAGCTCTGTACACCTGGTCCCCAGACCCTACTGCCCTGAGCGTCTCTTCATGTGGCTGTGCACCTGTACTCTTTATATTAAACTGGTAATGATAAGTAAAGCACTTTCCTGAGTTCTGTGAGTTCTAGCAAATCATTGAATTGAGGGTCCAGGGTCGTGGAAACTCCCGAATTTGTAGCAGGCTAGGGAAAAGTGTGGTGACTTGGGGATATGTGAAACTTGTGGCTAGTGTCTGAAGTGGGGGCAGTGTTGTGGGACTAAGCCCTTCACTTGTGGGGTCTGCACTAAATCCAGGAAGAAGTTAGTATCAGAATGGAATTTCACTTCTTAGTTGGTGTTGGAGAATTGGCTGTGGAAGACAGAAAGATCCTTTTCAAAAGCCAGAGTTTTGGGGTGGCTGGTTTCTCAGCAGTAATTGACAAGTACACTATGCAAGGAATAGTGTAGGGCATGGAGCTAGCAGGAGAGACTGCAAAGCAGTGTGATGCATTCCCTTTGTGTGGGTCCCCAAGGCACAAAAGGCTAAAGTGAGAAGGCACAGAAGGTGCAGTGCTAGAGACACTCCGCCTGTTTCACCTGCCGCTGCCGGGGCCACCTACCTTCTGCAGGATTGTCGTGGCCAGCTCCTCAGTTAGCTCCTCCTTGTGGTCCCGCAGGTAACTGGCCTCATTCTGCTTGTCCTGCAGAGGGAAGAAAAAGGCTGTGTGTTGTGGTTGGGTTAGGGGTGACTTGGCAATCAGTCACTTTCCCAGGAGAGTCTCGACCACAAAAGCAGAGGGAGGTCGGGCCCTGCTCTAGTCAGAGCTGCTGGGACATTGATTTCCTGACAACCTGCACTTTCTCCTGGCAGCCAGGACCCCGACCCACACCTCCCCAGGCAGAGAGGAGCAGGAGGGGCCCTACCAGGCTGTCCCCATATGCTTCTGCTTTGGAAATCGCTTCCTCAATGGCCTCTTCAGCCACCCGGAGGGCCACAGCCAAGGTGTCCATTACACTATGTCCTAGAGAGGAAATAGAACAAAGAGCATTTCTAAAAGGGAATGATGAGTCAAAGGATGGTTCAAGCTCTTCTGCTGAAACTCTTCAGGGGCTCCAGGATAAGCTCTAAGCTGCCTACCGTGGCACACAAAGTGCTGACCTTTGCCACCTGCATCACTACTGCCTTCTACGCGTCATTCACATCCCGTGCCTCAGATGCAACAACCATTTGATTCTTTCAGACTTGTGATCTCATTCCCCTCCCTCCTAGTCTCCTGCTCCATAACTGAGCTGGTTCCCATGGACCCCAAGGCTTGGCCCCAAAATTACTCCTCTAACAAATCTTCTCAGATCCCTTCAGCCCTGCCCTTTGCTGGAGGTCTGTCCCAGGTTCTGGTCTTTCTTTCATCAGCTAGAAAGGCTACGTGCCCCTGGCCTTTCCCAGAGGTCATTTTCAGAGAGCAAGAATTGATCATCTTCATTGTTGTATGCTAACATGAAGCACTGGTCTAAGCATACAGAATGGCTTCAAGATGACTGAACAAAAGAGCTTAATGTAAAGAAATAATAGTTCTTCATCCACTTTCTCAGATAAAGATTATGCATTATTTTGCAAAAATAAGGTATTATTGTGATTATGGGGAAAATATTATTAAATATATTAATTGGGCTGTGCATATGACTTAAAGCAAATATTTACCCTATGTATAATTTTTTTAGACTATCAACCAATATTAACAACACTGGCCAACCTCACAGAACTCAGCCACATGGCAGGCCCTGGGCAAGAGTTTCATATACATGGTCACAGTTAATTCTGACAAAAATCCAGTGGTAAGTAGATGCCATATAGGTGCTGTTTTACAGTTGGTAAATTTGAAGCACAGAGTGGTTAAATAACTCACCCAAGGTTACACAGCAAGATAGTAAGAAGGCCAAGTTTTGAATCCAGTTGGATTCCAAATTTGATTTTGAATTTGGATTCCATTCCTTTGAATCCAAAGCCCTGATTTTAACCACAAAGTTGAGATGAATAAAAGCTAACATGATTAAAAAATATAGTACTATCATATTTTTAGTGAACATTATTTTTTTTAAGACATAGCAACAAATGGGAGAAAGTAAAGGACTTCCCCAGGTGACAAAGTTCTTTTTGGAGCTAAGTGCTGGGAAAAGTTCTGTTTCCCTTGAGATCCTAGATTTTAGCTTCTTACTTATGATAATTTCTATCATCCTACTCTTAGTTTGCCCCAGAAGCCCAAGTCACATCATGTGCAAGAATGTAGGTCAGTGAAGGTTGGGTGCCTGGGTCTCTTTTTCCCTAATTTTAACCTCCTGTTGCCATTTATAATCTCCTATTCATATTATTTAACACATGCAGATCTCTTGTAAGCTGTTGAAAATGCTCTGTGGAATGAAACAGGGTGTGAATACATCAATTCATTAATTACTCACTAAATTAAAAAAATAATTCAAGCTTCTTAGACCCTTAAGGACACAGATGTAGACAGAAAATATCATTTGGCAAACATGATAAAGTCTCTAAACAACCCACTTAAGGTCAAAGTGATCTAGCTAGCTGATGAGTATGTCACAAGCCAGCTATGACAGTCATGATAGAGCCACGTAGGGCACCCCAGCCCAGGTTCTGCACACCACCAGGTGGCTGACTGAACACACAGTCTTTCCAATGTTTTGATAACTAGAGTCTACACGATCTAAGCTGTCATCACACTAAGAGCTCCCTGGCAGCAGACACTGTATCTCCCTCCCTTCTCTCTTCTTCAAGATAGCCACCAATGTATTTTTCGAAGAAAAGGTCTACAAATTTTCATTGACTCAGAGTGCCTTTTGTGTGGTAGGCTCTGTGATGGCCCCAGTGATAACCTGGTGGACAAGCTGAGTCTATGCTCTCATGTGCCTTCTGAGCTACTGGAAGACTAAACACAAAAGTAACCACTAAGAGGCATGTGTAACTATCCACGTGATAGAGACAGTCACCAAGTTCCATGGACCCCTGGGAGGCAGGCACCTGGAGCTGTAACTAGAAAGGCTTTGGATACTGTGATTATAATTCTTGGATGAAAGTGATGTGGTACACTGGGTAAAAAGTGAAGTCTCAGGTCAGTGTTTCGGAGAGAAAGGCTGGCAAGGGTGTGGAGGAAGATTAAGAAGGCAAAGTGGCCAAGGTTCAGAAGACCAGCAAGATGGTAGGATGGTCAAAGTGTCAACACAGCTAGGCTGTAGTACCCAGTTATTTAATCAAACACTAGTCCAGGTATACCGTGAATATATTCATTAGATGCGGTTAACATCTACAATCAGTTGACTTCATGTAAGGGTTGCCCCACAATGTGGGTGTGTCTCATTCAATCCACTGAAAGGCCTTAAGAGCAAAAACTGAAGTTTTCTAGAGGAGAAATTCAGCCTGAAGACCAAAGCACCAACTCTTGCCTGAGTTTTCAACCTGCTGGCCTACCCTGTATGTATTGGGCTTGCCAGTCCCCTGCAACCCTGTCCCCTGCAACTGCATGAGCCAATTCCTTAAAAGGAATCTGTGTGTGTATGTGCATGTACAGACATATATTTAGTGTATTGCAGAACCTTGCTGATACAGATGGTCACTGAAATTAACACTAACACTGGAGAGTTTCAAGCAGAGAGGTATGCAGGATATGGGCTACGGAATGGAAATAGAAGGGTAAGATTGAAAACAGACCGACAGGTACTTAGGTAGCTGGGAAGAAATGAGGTGAGAGACTGAAGGAAACATATCTCTTGCTGGTGGACCTAAGTGCCTAAAGAGCTTGACTAGGACAAGCTGGGGTTAAGAATTCTATAGACTCTTCAGGTGCTAATGACCAAGCATTAGAAATCTGAGTCTAGAACTCTGGGATGAAATCAAGGCTGGGCATTTCTGGCTCAGCAGCAAATGGAGGTGCACTTGAGGTCATACAATGGTGTGTGGTAACCTATGGAAGAGCTGCAGGTAGTAAAAATAATACAGGACACACTTTTCATGAGAAGGCACCTGTATTAGGGTTCTTTAGAGAAACAGAACCAATAGGATATACATAGATATAAAATAGGAGATCTATTATGGGAATTGGCTCATGTAATGAAGAAGGCCGAGAAGTTCCATGATATGCTGTGTGCAAGCTGGAGATCCGTAAGAGCAGTGGTATAATTCAGTCCAAGTGTGAAGGCCTGAGGAATGGGGGATCTGCTGGTTTAAGTCGTGAGTCTGAAGACCCAAGAATCAGAAGCTCTGATGTGTGAGGACAAGTGAAGATGGATGTCCCAGCTCCACAAGAGGGAGAATAAATTCACCCCTCCTCTGCCTTTTTGTTCTATCTGGGCTTTCGATGGATTGGATGACACCTGCTCACACTGATGAGGGTGGATCTTCTTTTCTCAGTCTATGATTCAAATGCTATTTTCTTCCAGAAATATCTTCACAGACACACCCAGAAAAAAGCGTTCACCAGCTATCTGGGCATCCCTTAGCCCAGTCACGTTGATGCATAAAATTATCATAGCTCCCAAAGAGAGAATAGAGGGTGCAGATGAGCTGTGGTGGTTGCAAGAGGAAGACAATTCAGGGAGCACTGATTATCAATGTCCAGTACTTCAGAGAAAGAACTGAAGTGATGGATAAAGTTTTATTTGAAATTAGAAGTTTGTTTTGCTTTTAACCACGGTTCTAAGAGGACAATTATATTGGTATAAAAAGTAGAAGTTAATCAGTAAATGATACATTCTTTACAGGAATATTTTAATATGAGATGCACAAGTGAGTGGATTGATATGTTCCAACTCCAGAAGAATATTTACTAGTTGACTGTAAAGTATCCATGGTTGGGTAATGAATGCTGTTCTCTTGGCCACACTTTGGATATACTCACCCATTTTGATGATGGATTCACACACTGGCAGTAGTAAGTGACCTAGGGAGACTCACACATAGTAGTAGATAGTTGCATCTGGGGTAACAATGCAGCTGGGGATTCCTGGCAGTACCTATACCTGTAGGTGTTTCTATTCCTCTAACTTCCAGTAGCTGTAAACTTTTAAGCAACTTTACCTTCTGACTGCCTATAAAATGTTGAATCACTGCCAGAAATGTTTCCTTCATTCTCCAGGTTTGACTCAAAAAGGCTTCCTCCTGGCAGGGTAGAGATGGGAGAAGAGAATGAATATGATTATCAAAGGTCTTCAGTGAACACCGATGCACTGTGCCACCGAACTGACAGACCACTCTTACACACTTGAATTGTTAACCTTGAAAATAGGTTTAGGGCTCATGAGGTCCCACAATAATGCTAACATTTTTGACCCATTGCTTTTTTCTTCTCATACTGATTCCTGGTGCAGCATTGCTGCCAACCCCAACTTTCTTCCCATACCTTCTTTGCAGGCAATATGGAGTCAACGACAGAACAATAGACTAAAGTCTGAGAGATGTGAGGTCAGTTCCTGGACCTGCAAATTACTAGCTGTGTGGCTTGGCATGGCTGCATCCAGAATTTATTCATTCATCCAGCAAATAGTCCATGAGCACCAGTAGGTGCCTGGCTTCAGCCCAGGTATTAAGGGTACACTGATGAGCAAAGCTAAACCTGCCCCCATCCCACTCTGATAAGCATAGAGTTCCATGTGGGAAATTCATTAATCAAATACTTATATAAATATATATATAAAATTAGAGATAGATTAAGTGCTTTGATGGGATGGTCTACAGCACAGTGAAACTGTTCATCAGGAAAGACGGACAGAGGCAGTGAAGAATCAGCCAACAGGTGTATGGAGTGGGAGAACATGCAGGGCATAGCAAGCACCTTGCAGACTGGTCCTGGGAGAAAGGGTGTGTCTGAAGGCCTAAATGACAGGCAGTATGGCAGGGCTGCATAGACGAAAAGCAGCTCTGGTGAGGTGACTTGGGAACATAGGCCATGCAGGTCATGGTGGCCACATCAGTGTTTGGATCTTCATCCCAAAGCCACGTGAAGCACTTAAAGGTTTCACAGAGATGACCTGGTAAGATCTGTGCCTCTAAAAGTGTACTGTGACTGCCAGGTAGAGAACAGCTTGAAACGGGGAGACGGTGAGTGTGTAGTGAGGAAGGGCAGGCAATGGAAGCCCTGAATGTAGCTCACTTTCTCAAGTTTACCTGTGATGGAAAAGAAGATGGCAGGACAGTCAGGGAGGGGTTTAGAAAACAGGAGTGTTTACAAATGTCAGTAAAGACAGAGATTGAATGAGCAAGAAGTGACCTTGAGACTTTCCTGGAAGGTGAGAGGGATAAGATGCAAGACCAAGAGGAGGGATAGGCAACAGAGAAGGGAGATGGTGCCCCCACCGCAGCTGCCCGCAGGGCCAAGGTCCCTGCTTGGCATGCCCTGTTGGCAATGGGAAGGAGGATTTCAGGTTGCCTGCTGAGAGGATGGGGAGGGTTGTGAGAAACATGAGGAGAGGGGAGATGTGAAAAGGTCTTTAGGAGACAGAACTCACCAGAGGACAAGCCCTGGTTTTGCATGACTTTAAATCTTCTAGTAAAACACCTCTGTTTCCCTTTTAAATTCAGAGGTGGGAGTGTCAGTGTCATTCAGGATGATGCGATTTTTTTTCAAGGGTAGAAAGGGACTGAATTGTTCTGAAAGGCATGGGCTAAGCATCCAGATGACATGAAACCACTATTTTTCATGAGTTGGCGGAAACTCTAATTTCACGTGGCTCAGCATTTTTAAAAGACCACATTTGTCCATCAAATCCCAGATGAAGCAATAGACCTTTTCAAGAATCATGTCAAAATTAGATATAGATTAATAAAAGCAAGGTTTATTTTTCCCATTTATTTATCTAACACTACTAAATAAAAGCATATATTCTTTATCCAATTGTCTGAAGACTAAGTATATTAATAATGGCAACTTTTACCTTTTTTATGTAGTACTTCTTTTAGGATACCTGTTAAAAATGTCACGCTGTGTTCTTACTTATAAGTGGGAGCAGAAGAATGAGAACACATGGACACAGCAGTGGGAACAATGCATACTGGGGCCTGTTAAGGGGGCAGGGAGAGGGAGAGCATGAGGATAAATAGCTAATCCATGTGGGGCTTAATACCTAGGTGATGGGTTGATAGGTACAGGAAACCACCATGGCACACATTTACTTATGTAATAAACCTGCCCATCCTGCAGATGTAACCTGGAACTTAAAATAAAATAAAATTAAAAAAAATGTCATGCTGGGTCTATCAGAGAAGCCATGTGAGCATGACTTTCTCCACTAGAGTTCTGGCTCTAAGAAATGGCAGGGTCTTACTCATTTCATCACCCCACAACTCAAGCCAGATGGGCACATAAGTAGGTGTTCGATAAATATTTACTGAAAAATGAATACATCTTACGTTTATCTGATAAAACTAATGAGTCTTCTTTGAGGTCTAATCTGGTCACCTGCTGTGAGCTGCAGGAGAAGGAGTAAGGTTAGCTAGGGAGTACTGCTGAGCAACTGATGGCACTACAAGGTGCGTATGTGATGGGTGATATGTGAGACTCTGGATTGAAGGAATCTTCTGTGAATTGAGTGCTTTTATGGCAAACCACAGTGGTCCGCGTAGTGAAGATGTTTTGTAGGTGAAAGGAGTTTTACACTGAGAGTCCTAGAGCATAGCACATGCCTTGTGCACTGCAGATTTTGCATACCATGTTCTGACAGTCAAAATTCTGAAAATAAGTACTGTTAGATAGAGTTGGAAGGACACTGCTGAACTAATTACTCTGAGTTCTAGCTGAGGCTTTCGCTCTCAGTCTTGGCATTACCTTGGAATAATACAGGCAGCTTTAAAAGCATATATATATATATACTGGATCCCACCTCCAGAGAGATTCAGCGTTAATTAATGGGGGGTGGGGGACAATGATTTGGGGCATTGGGAGGTTTTTTTCAGAATGCCCTCGTCAATTCTAATGTGTAGTCACGAATGGAGGATGGCAGATGACAAACCTACAAAGGGTATTGGGTGACACGCAAAAGCTAATGAATGGCTCTTGAGTCATCTCGCACAGCCAGGAGGCCACTGAGGCCCTGGACGATTTCTCCATACTTGAAGTGTAACTAAATTTCCTATGTAGCTTGTAGAATAGATCTCGTGGTTTTACAACCATGGCTTTATATGTTTGAGTACCATCTCATAAACTGTCCCCTGTCTGCTTGTCTTCATGTTTCTCCAAAAGAAATCTTGACTTAAATGGAGACACAAATAATATGAAAGCAACGGATTCTCATATTTCTATGAAGTGTCTTGGTATCCATAAAATTTTTTTGGACAGGGTCTTGCTCTGTCACCCAAGCTAAAGTGTAGTGGCACAATCATGGCTCACTGCAGCCTCAACCTCCTGGGCTCAAGTGATCTTCCCACCTCAGTCTCCCAAGTAGCTCAAAGGATAGGTGCATGCCACCACATCTGGCTAATTTAATTTTTTTTTTTTTCTAGAGACAGGATTGTGCTATGTTGCCCAGGCTGGTCTTGAACTCCTGGGTCTCAAGTGATCCTTCTGACTCAGCCTCCCAAAGTATTGGGATTCCATGTGTGAGCCACCATGCCTGGCCCCATAAAATGCTTTTAAGATTGAACTAGTGCAATGATGAGGATATAAGACATTCCAGGCCTTGAGCCACACTTTGAGAACACAGATAAACAAGCTACCACCTGCATATAACGGTCTGGCAGGAGAGGCAGCTGTGTAATCCTGAATGCAATGTGATATGTGATAAGTGCTGTGATTGAGGCTCAGATGAATGAAGTGCTGAATCACAGAGGGCCTAGCACCTAAAGCTGCTTCAATCAGGGCAGATATTTATTCTTAGCAAAGAATTCTCCTTTGAAAGCAATCCTTGTAAATGTCAAAGCCCTGCACTACCCTACTTGGGATTCATGCCTGCTTTCTCCACTTAGAGAGAAAGGGAAAGAAATAAAAATTCTGCTCTATTCTACAGGGTTTTCCACATGTTTGCTTTATTCTTCAATGTGCATTAAGTAGTAAAGAACACCTATAAGATCTGAATTTGGCGATATTTAAAGGGGCACATACAGCACACCTGAGGATGTACAAGAGAGGAAAAGAGGATGGGATGCAAATGAGTGAGCCGATTCTATTCATGAACCTTCTTGAGATATCTCTCTGGGTTGAAAAACTGCTAACAGTATGATTTTTAAGCTTTATTTCTTTTTTGCCTCTATTTCTACAGAAAGAGTTTTTAGGAAAATTGGTGAAATGGTGATAAACATAATATGTGGAAAACTTCAGCACTGCTCTCTTAGTTATAGCTTTCCCGGGCAGTCTGAAAGACAGAGATTCTCATGACAACAGAATGCCCTAATGATTTTCCATGTTTAATGTTTACTGCTTCCATTCTATTTTCCTCGTTTTCTAAGTGGCTGGCATATTTTTAGATAAGACACAACTAAAGACTTTATTGAGAAAACAACAATGTAAAATAATGATGGTGAAAAGGCTCCCAATAAGATGGATGAGTTGTTTTTTTTTCTTCCCTGTTTCTCATGGATAGAAAGCATTTACCTGTGTTAGCCAAGTGATGAAAAAAAATAACTGCCACTAGATAGAAAGTAACAGCCTTTTCGGAAGGCATGTTGTCCATATTCTGACTACCATTCTTTTCTACTGTCTGATCTAAATTATATTCTAAAGAATATAATTTCTCATTTCAATTAACTTGGTTGTCTTAATTGTATAAAAACAGCACAGGTAAAATTCATCCTTCAAGTTTCCGGGGAGGAAGCTGACACTTTTCTAACTCTCCCATTACATCATCTTCTGGGCCATAAGAACAGAATTTTGGAGTAAGAAGAAAGGAAGGTGGAGGGCATGCCCGCCAGGCATAGAGGTAGTCTCTCTGTAGTCAAGGGCAAATAACTTTCCAACGTTTTAATCATTAAGGGATGATGATCAAGGATACCTAATTTTGGATCTGAGATTAAAATAGTAACAATATGTAGAAGTACTTAGGTCTTCACAGCTTCTAACTTGTAAGCTCTAGCCCAGTGGGGATGCGGGAACCAAAAGAGTCAAAACTTAGCAGAGTCTCTGGCATCCGTCCTTCTATTTCTGCTTCTCACTAGTGCCAGATATTTAAGCAAATTTCTCTGTCCCAGGTTAGTGTCCTCCAGTGTTCAGGGCCTCTGAGCCAGACCTTCTATCCACCAGCCCACCAAAGACTCCAAGAGCAGCAGGCAGTGAGAGTACCTAGAATGTCGAAGCACACGCCACTCTCTAGCCGGTGCTTCCTGTACAGGTTCTTCAGAACTTTGGCACTGCCAAAGCGCTTGAAGCGGCTCTTCACATTATTGTAGAACCATTCCAGAGACTGGGCCCTCAGAAGCCTGAGGAAAACAGAAATAGACAACAGAAAATTAGAATTATTAAATGGCAAATTGCAAAACTGCTACAATGCTTCACAGCTCGATTCATCAAGATGTGAAGTTTATTTCTCTACCCCTTGATTCTGGGCTGGTCCTGTGACTTTCTCTGACCATGGAAAATGGTGAAAGTGATGTGTGAATCCTGAGCCCTGCAGTTTCCTCTGTTGCTGCTCTTGGGAATCCCACAACCTTTACCACATGAGTAAGCCCAAGCTAGCCTGTTGTGTGATGAGACACACTTGGCCCAATCATCCCTCTTGCCCCAGCCAATAGCCAGCCAACTCCCAGACAGGTGAAGAAGCCATCAGCCACGAGTTTGACTGGAGACACATGAGTGACCTTAGGTGTGACCAGCAGAACCATCCGCTGAGTCACTCCAAAGAACAAGCCAATAAATGCTTGCCATTTTAAACCACAAAGTTTCTGGCCATTTAATAGTAGGCTTTATATTTAATATTCTTACTGTATTAACAATATTTCTAATTCAGTTTGGAAAAATAAAAAGCACAAGGAAGACAGCAAAATTCTCCAGCCTCTTCCTCATTCAGATTGAAGCACTGTGGAAAAGTAGTTTCCAGGTTAATGCTATAATGGTTGATACATTGGTAAGGTTCAGGTTGGGCGCTGTGGCTCACATCTGTAATCTCAGCACTTTGGGAGGCCAGGGCAGGTGGGTCACTTGAGGTCAGGAGTTTAAGACCAGCCTGGCTAACATGGCAAAACCCCATCTCTACTAAAAATATGAAAACTAGCAAGGTGTGGTGGCGCACGCCTGTGATCCCAGCTACTTGGGAGGCTGAAGTGGAGAATTGCATGAACCTGGTAGGCAGAGGTTGCAGTGAGCCAGGACAGCACCACTGTACTCCAGCTTGGGAGACAGAGTGAGACTCCATCTCAAAAAAAAAAATAAAAAAGGCAAGATTCTTCTCTTTTATGCCAGATGAGAACAAATCTCTAAAGCCTTTCCATTTAAAAAACAGCTGTTTTTCTCATTTTTCTTATTATAAATATAATAATACACGCTTATTTTAGAAAATTCAGAAAAGCAGCAGGAACATAAAGGCTTCCAGCTCGATGGAAGAACAAGCCCACATTTAGTTGCTCTTCTTTTCCAGACCCCAGTGAAATGTGAGAAGATACCCAAAGGTAAAAAACAATCTCAGGAGGCTGAGGCAGGAGAATTGCCTGAACCCAGGAGGTGGAGGTTGCGGTGAGCCGAGATTGCGCCATTGCACTCCAGCCTGGGTAACGAGAGTGAAACTCCGTCTCAAAAAAAAAAAAAAAAACAATCTATACAAGGGAAGAACGGGGGTGAGAGCAAAATCAGAGACTTGGACAATGATAGCATAAAGGTAACAAAGAACAGTGTCCTTCAGAACAGATGGAAGAGCTTGGACTCTAGCTGGAAGGCCAAATTTTGAGTTGGTTGATTCAGAGAGCAGGTTTGGATTATGGCAATACTCAGACAAGTAATTTAATGGTTGTGTAGGTAATAGTGAGGCCTCTTGGTCCCTCAGACCTACTCCCAAACAAATGGGCAATTGGTTCAAGGATGACTTGTCTTAGGCCCAAAAGATAAAGTAGTTCTCTACTGAAGCTGAACAATCTACTTTAGATTTAGGATGTCAGTATGGAGATTAACACCATGTCGAAGCTGATACAGTTTGGCTATTTGTCCCAGTTGCAAATCTCATGTTGAAATGTGATCCCCAGTGCTGAAGGTGGGCCTGGTGGAAGGTGTTTGGGCTTTTGAGGCATATCCCTCATGAATGGCTTGGTGTCCTGCCTGTGGTAATGAGTGAGTTCTCACTCTATTAGTTCACTAAAGAGCTGGTTGTTGAAAAGAGTGTGACAACCCTCCCTCTCTCTTGCTCCCTCTCTTGCCATGTGACACACAGGCTCCCCTTGCCTTCTGCTGTAAGTAAAAGGTTCCTGAGGTTTTGACCAGAAGCCGAAGCTGGCACCTTCATGTACTGCCTACAGAATTATGAGCCAAATAAACCTCTTTTCTTTATAAATTGCCCTGACTCAGGTATTCCTTCCTAGTAACACAAACGGACTAATACAGACGCCCATATTGTTCGGCATTGGGGAAACCCCTCATGCCTGCCATCAGATGCCATCCCTGTACACCAAAGCAAAGCCTGACAATTGACTGCCTAACTCACAAACTTGGAGCTCTCAGTAAGCACCCTCACCTTTCAGCCCTGAACCCCTTTTGGGAATACTTACCTACCCAATGGCAGAGGAGGCCCATGTTAGTTATCTTTATTCACCAACTAAATCCTTTGTTCAAAAATATGAATAGATGACCAGAAATCACCAGACATTTGCAACAATACAATGGCATAAGAAGAAAGAGCTGAGATAAACTAACAACAATTAACAAAGGGCAAAGAAAGGTAACTCAGAGTATTGAAAGTAACTTAAATTCTGATTACTATCCATAATGATTTAAAAAGATACTGCATCCATGTAACAGGTGAGGGTGATGTGAAATATAAGTAGAAGACAGGCAACAACTTATTGGAAATAGAAAACAGGCTCAATAAAAAATGTAATAGAAGACCTAAAAGTTATAATAAATATAAATTTTCTAGAATGTAGAATAAGAAAGCAAAAACATGGAATATATGAAATAAATGAGACATGGGGGATCAATTCAGGAGATTCAGTATCTAACAGAATTCCGAAAAGGGAGAAAACAGAAAAGGAAAGAGAGGGAAAAAAATCGAAGACATGATAGAAGAAAATTTCCCCAAGCTAAGAAAGGGAAAAGTCTTTAGGTTAAGAGGACCTACCAATTTGCTCAAACAATAAATGAAACATAAAACAAAATAAAGCAGACAAACCTACCCTGCTACATCTTCATGAAAATTCAGATCCTCAAAGATAAGGAAAACTTAGGGGCTTCAGACAGAAAAAAGTATTTTGCAAATGGACAAAAATAATGATGCTAAAATTTTTAATCAGTAACAATTAATGCTGGAAGACAGTATAGCATAGATTTTCTAAGAATAAATGACGTGACCTTAGACTTCTATGTTCAGCTAAACCATCATCCTGAGAGGGCAAAATGAAGATATTTTCAGATATGTGAGATTGCTTTCTGGAAAAGAAAATTCTCAAGGTATATTCCAGGACAACCAAAAGCCATGCAAGGAAGAGGATCTTGGGACTCTAAAAAGAAGAAAACTGTCCCAGGAGTACAGTGAAGAGAAGTCCTGGGATTGTGCAGTAGATCTGGAATGTAGGCCCAAATGGGCCATTCAATAAATGTATAATTAAGACTCTACATGGATGAAGAGAAGTGGTGAAGAAGGAGCCACAACTTTCTTTTGACAACAAGAGTAAAGAAAAGCCATTAGAAACTTTGGGAAAACCAAAACCAAAAACAGCTCAAGAAAATATGCTCTATCTATGAAGCAAATTAAAAGTTGTAAGATTTTGTAAACTGAGTGGAAGAAGAAAGATGATGACCCATTTTTCTTCCAGTAGCCCAAGTGTTGCAGCCAAGAATAACAGTTTTTTTTTTCTCTTTATGAATTTTAAGTCATGACTTTGGTCTCTAGAAAATAATATTTATATAATTTAGAAACTGTTTAATTTTCACCCTATTTATAGATAAAGCATTTTTAAAAGGAGCATACTGTCAAGATATTTGCATTTGTTATTGAAAGAAAAATTAAAAATCATTGATAGCCTGATAGAAACCTGGATGTAGAGAGAAAGAGAATGATGAGGGTAGTTCAGAGATGCTAATTTTCCCATCTTGTAGAATGGAGTCAAAATTTTACAGAATGCAGTCAAGACAGACTGTGTAAGGTATATATACAAAAGATAAGGGTTTCAATATGCTATCAAAGCCATAGAGTTCACCAGCATATAATTGAAATTTGAATAAAACTTCAAGGGGAAGGTAAGGAGATAGGAAAAAGTCAACTATTCATGAAAGTCTAAAGACTAATCAATAAATGGCAAGATAAACATATTATTTAGGAGTATAGTGGTAGCCCACAGAAATGTTTGAATGTGATTCTCTCGGGGACTGGGACTTGGCAAAAAGTTGGGGACATAAAATCCTTTTAACATCTTTTAATGTCCGAATTTCTTTTAACCAAGTACATGTATTCCTATAAAACACTGAAACAAAAACAAGCAAAAGAAGATTTAGAAAACTACCCAAAGTTCTACTACCGGAACCTGGCATTAGATGAGTGTTCTTTCAGACTTCCATGCAAGGTGTTTGTAATCAGCCTACATAAAGATTCGGAGGGGTCCTGGAACTCATAATGGGAGAGAGTGTGTGTGTGTGCGCGCGCGTGCGCGCATGCAAATGTGCATGTGCTCATGTGTATTTGTGTGCATGCATGTGTATATGTGTGTGTATTTGTGTGTGTGTATTCATGCAGGCACAGAGAGAAGGCAGGGACCAAGAAGTCAGTCTAAAGCTGGTTGGTGCTGAAGGCGCTCCAGGGCCAGCGTGGCTCTGAGAGACTGAGTTTTGCAACAGGGAGGATGTGCTCCCTCTTCCCACAAAGTTTTGCAAACAGGGGCTGTGGGGCAGCAGCAGGGCAGCCACCTGGAGTGGCCAGGAAACAGTGATGGTGGCAGTGGGGAGGTGCCCCTTTTAAACAGTGACTTCAATGAAGAGAAAAGGCCACAAATGGGTTTTCCTGAGCACATGTGTGTTTTCAGTACACATAGTGTTCACATTATCTTTTAACAAACATTCTCACACTGGCTTTGATCTTGCTCTTCCCTCTGCCTATAACACAGTTCTGCACAGATAGTCTCAGGCTCAATCTATCACTTCATTCAGGTCTCTGTGCAAATATCACTTCCCTTGGGAGGCCTTCCCTGATCACCCTTGCTAAAACACCACCACCACGCCACCATGGCTGTCCTCTTACTCTGATTTTTATTCCTCATATTTTCATAGAATACTTCTTTGTACCTGCTGTTTAGTGATATATTATTGTCTATGATTAAGTAATTATAACAATAATCACTATATCAACATATTAATTAACAGTTAATTAATTAGTTTGTTATCTGTTTCCCCTCCTAGGTAGAACATAAGCTCAAGGAAGACAGAATTTTTTTTACCACTCCTGTATCCCATGTGCCTAGACCACTAAAGTGCACCTAGTAGACACTCAATAAAATCCAGCACATGATGGATAGACATTGTTTCATAACTTGTTTTTTCCACTTAGTATTCCTGATTGACTGCAATGTTGTTGAACAATCTTCTCTCATGACATCTTCAGTCACCTCAGAGTTCTCCATAGTATAGATACAGCAAGCTTTATGTAACTGATCTCCAATCTTTGGACCTTGAATCCTTCCCATTTCTTCTGCATTAAAAATGGTTCTGTGACGCATATGCTGCCAGCCAAATGATTTCACATATCCATAACTGTGGATCCTAGAAGTAAAGCAGCCAGGTTCAAAGATGTGACTCTTTCAGGAAGCTTGCACCAATGTACACTTCCCACCCATGGTGTGAGATTCTAAAGTCCCTCTCAAAGTGGCCTCACGTTAAAGAGAAACCCCTGAAAGGGATGCCAATTGGCCCATGGCAAAGCCCACTTCTGGTCCCCAAATAAGCTCAGGAAGGAGAATGAAAGGACAGAAGGCAAGCATTATCTTGTCTCCTCTGGTTCAGCAGAAAAAATGGAATTGAGAGGTTTGTCTTCCTTACGGAGGGAGAAAAAGCAGTTATCAAACACAATATACTAAATTCATAATTTCTTTCACATAAAACTTCATCATATCATTAGTATCACTATTATGAAAAAATAAGCACAATTTTTTGAGTACTTGCTGTGTCTGAGGCACTGTGCCAAAAGTTTTCCTTGCATCATCCTATTTAATTTTTGCAGGGAACAGTGCAGTGGTAGGCACATGGGTGCGGGGGCTGGCGGTAGTGTCCCAGGCCCTGGCATTTACTACAAGTGTGGTCCTGAGCACACTACTTAATCCCTCTAAGCCTCAGTTTCTTCATCTATAAGACAGGGATGACGACAGTAACCACTTTATCAGGCTGTTTTGAAGATTAAATAATACAAATAGTAAGGTGCCTGGCATCAGAAAAGGGCTTGATAATTTCTTCTAATAGCTCTAAAATGATGAGTCCTCTTTTCACAGATGCATAAATCAACATGCAGAAAGAGTGAGCTCCTTGCTCAAAGGAGCAACTGCTTGAGCAGGGATTAAAAACTGGGAGCTTGCAACCATGTGCAAGTACTATTCACAGGCACCCAGCATGAACAGAGGCTCGCTCTCGTGCTCTCTCTCCAATTTATTTTTCTATAGAATTTTAATTTATTACAAGAGGCATCTGTCATTTTTTCTTAAAAAGCACTGATAAAGCTATTTTCAGAATTTAGAATAATATAACAGAAAAGAAAGGAAATACAGAAAGCCTTGCTTCTGGAAATCATGTCCTCTGGGCTTATGATTTATTTGATATCTTTAAAAGCCCAAAAGAAATGCAACTGCAGAACAGAAATGTTCTCCAGGCTCCCTCTTCCACACACTGCCCTGCTCTCTGAGCAGCTGGCCACCAGAAAGGCTCAGCTCTGCAGTTCCAAGGGTCCACATGGTATCAGTGGAAGAGAGTTGTTACTGTGTCCCTCACTCTTCAAAAAGGGACATTTCTTTTCCTTTTGGGACACTCCTCCCTCCCTCTCCAACCTAGTCTATGTAGTTCTGGAAGGGTGGGTACTACTCCTGGCACTAGTGGTGGTGGTTTCATGACTCAGGCCCGCCTTTGGGTTTGAACTGGGAGTTTCTACTGGAGATTTTGGTAATAGATGCTCCCTTTCTGCAGGGCTGGCTCCATGGCAGAATGAAAGCTTAGAGGTGCAAAAGCAGATATGACAGTGGGGTGGGACAGAATTCTGTTGTTATACTTGGAACACCTGTATCTACTCAAGCCTGAAGTCAATTCCTGGACCTTCCCATTACATGAGCCAACAGATTCTCTTCTTTTTTCAAGTCTTTTTGAGTTGAGTTTTTATTATTTGCAACCAAGAGTCCTAATACCATGTTCTAAGTTCTAGATAGCCTAGGAGGACTTCAAGTGCATCATCACATGAGTTCTCCATTCACTGTTTATACCAAAACTCTACAGCATTCTGAAGCGTTTTAATGAACTTAAAATAGAATGCCTCAGCTTGCTCAAGTCTCAGAGCGGAATCAGGGCACCAGCCTGGGGCTGCAGGGAGGTGGAAGACAACAGTGAATCTTTGGGGAATGACCTGCAAAATCACAGGTCAATTTAGAGAGCAGAAAACTTTTACTTAAAAGTAATGTGCTTTATGTTACACACAAAAATTAGTCTGTGTGAGACATACATGTTAACTAGCTTGATTTAATTATTCCATAATGTATATATATCAAAATATCACTTTGTGCCCCATAAATATACACAATTATGGTCAATTTTAAAACTAAATTTACTTTCTGCCAGGAAAAAGTAGTAATGTATTTTAGATTATGATATGATTTAGAGTTAACACGTAGAGAGGTTTTCTGGAAGGTCTTCCCTGGAGCTTCCAGGGAAGGCTCAGTCATTATCATCCTCATTTGATATTAGTGATTTTATTTCACTTATTTAAAAACTCATGGCTCAGAGGAAACTCACAGGATGCATGTGGTCCATGGGGCAGAGGTGTGGGGAGAGGGCTGGGAGGACCTCAGCACCCAGGGTGGACTGGCTGAGTGTACTGCTCCCTAGCCCATGCTCAGGTGTCTGGTTTCGAGCTAAACATGCACAACTGCAGGCAAGGCTACATGAGAAAAACTTCTGTGTCAGCATCCTGCTGAAATAGAAGACAGAATGGAATCTTGCATCTGCGCATGGACTCATTCATTTGTTCACTCATTCATTCTTTCACAATGTATTGAGGGCCTACTATGTGCCAGGGACTGTGTTAGACGTATAAGGATTACAAAACAGACCAGGGCCCTTGCCAACAGTGCTGCTGGATTAATCTGTTCAAACAGTACAAGGTGAGGAAAGGATGGTTTGGAAAGCCAGGCCAAAGGCATCTTGGGCATGGCTGGACTATCAGTGTCCCACAGGTCTTGGGTTCTGGATCATTCCCACAAATGGATGAGAAATCAAAATCTACCTGCTTTCTTTCCCAGGCATTTTCTCTCATCAAGCTGCTGCCTCTCAGCTTCAGTAGGTGAGTAGGAGAGGTGGCTTAGGAAGGGAGATGCTCTCCTCATGATGAGATTTATAGGAAAAGCTTTCCAATGTGAACTGTCCAGAGTTGTCCATGCTTGATTTCCCTGACTTATTTTTTACAAGATTCCAAGTTGGCTGGATGCAGTGGCTCATGCCTATAATCTCAGCAGTTTGGGAGGCCGAGGCAGGCAGATTGCTGAGCCCAGGAGTTTGAGACCAGATTGGGCAACATGGCAAAACCCCATCTCTACAAAAAATACAAAAATTAGGCATGATGGTGCATGCCTGTAGTCCCAGCTACTCCAGAGGCTGAGGAGGGAGGATAGATTGAGCCCAGGATGCAGAGGTTACAAGAAGCCAAAATTGTACCATTGCACTCCAGCCTGGGCAATGAAGCCAGACCCTATGTCAAAAAAAAAAAAAAAAAAAAAGAAAAGGAAAGAAAGGAAACAAAGAAAGAAAGAAAGAAAGAAAGAGAGATTCCAAGTTATTCCTGACATCCCTGAGGATGATCACACAAAGATTTTTAGCTCTGTGTAGTTTCATAACCTTAAGCATGATAATCTCTTAAAATGCAAAAGCTTTTAAAAAATCAACAGCATACTACCCAAAGCAGTCTACAGGTTCAATGCAATGTCTATCAAAATACCAATGAAATTTCTTCATTGACATAAAAAGAAATTCCTAAGACTTGTATAGAATCACAAATGATCTCAAATAGCCAAAGCAATCCTGATCAAAAAGAACAAAGCTGGAGGCATTACACTATCAGACCTCAAAATATACTACAAAGCTGTTGTAACCAAAACAGCATGGTACTGGCATAAAACCAGACATGGAAACCAATGAAGAAGAGTAGAAAACCCCAACATTAATCCATATATCTACAGCTAACTGATTTTTGATAAAGGTGCTAAGAACACTCGCTGGGGAAAGGAGAGTCTCTTCCACAAATGGTGCTGAGAACACTGAGTATCTATATACAGAAGCATGAAACTAGACTTCCACCTCACACAAAAATCATCTTAAAATGGATCAAAGACCTAAACGTGAGACCTAAAGTGATAAAATTGTTAGGAAAAAAATAGGGAAATGCTTCTGGACATTGGTCTGGATAAGGATTTTATAAATAAGACCTCAAAAGCACAGGCAACAGAAACAAAAATAAACAAATGGAATTAAATGAACAGTTTCTGCACAACAAAGGAAACAACTGACAGCATGAAAAGACAACCTACAGAATGGGAGAACATATTTGCAAACTATTAACTGGACACTGAGCTGATATTCAGAATATACAGGGAACTGAAGCAACAGCAAAAAACCAAACAATCCAATTAAAAAATGGAAAAATGATCTGAAAACACTTTTTTTTTTTTTTAAAAAGACATACAAATGACTGGATCTCATTCTTTTTCAGGGCTGAACAGTACTGCATTATGAATAAGTCAGGCACAGAAAGACAAACATTATATGTTCTCACTTATTTGTGGGATCTAAAAATCAAAACAGTTGGAGTTGTGGAGATAGAGAGTAGAAGGATGGTTACTAGAGGCTGAGAAGGAAGGGTAGTGGGAAGTGAGGAGGGAGATGAAGATGGTTAATGAGTACAAAAAATCATGAATATGACCCAGCATTTGATAGCACAACAGGGTGACTACAGTCAATACTAATTTAATTGTAATTTTAAAACAATTTAAATCATAAAATTAAGATGGTAACACAATCTAATTTTGAGGATAAATGCTTGAGGGGATGGATCTACATTTTCCATGGCATGATTATCATGCATTGCATGCCTGTATCAAAATATCTCATGTGCACCACAAATATATACACCTACTATGTACCCACAAAAATAAAACATTTTAAAAAAGACATACACACACGGCCAACAAATATGTGAAAAAATACTCAAATTACTAATCATTAGAGAAATGCAAATCAAAACCACAATGAGGTAGTATCTCACCCTAATTAGCATGGCTATTATCAAAAGAACAAAAAACAAATGCTGGTGAGGATGCAGAGAAAAGGGGACTCTTATGCACTGTTGGTGGGACTATACTTAGCACAGCCACTATGGAGAACAGTGTGGAGGTCTCTCACAAAACTATAAATGTGATTCAGCAATTCCACTACTGGGAATTTATCCACATGAAAGGAAATCATTATACCGAAGAGATATCTGAACCCCTATGTTTAGTGCAGCAGTATTCATAGCAGCCAAGATATAGAATTAACCTAGGTGTCTAACAATGGATGAAGGGATGAAAGATATGGTATATATAAGAATGGCTAATATTCATTGTTTTTGATGGCTGCATAATATTCCATGGTGTATATGTGCCACATTTTCCCTGTCACTGCCACGTATGCACCTATGCAACAATCTTGCATGTTCTTCACATGTATCCCAAAACCTAAAAGGCAATTAAAAAAAAAAAAAGAAAAAGAAAAAAAAAAGAATGGCTAATATTGAAAAGACTGACAATACACAGTGCTGGTAATGATGTGGAGTAACTGGATCTCTCCTATGTTGCTAGTAGAAAACAGTTTGGTGAGTTCTTATAAGTTTAAATATACAGTGATTACTATACAAAACAGTAATTCCATTATCAGGTATGGAACTCAACAGAAATGATATTTCTACACCAAGACTTGTACATGGGGCATAGAGATCCACTATCTTGTCTCACCACTGCCCAAGACACAGACAATGGCTTCTGTTTGCAAGTCCCTATGAAATATTTCTAAGAAAAACGAAGAGACTGTACAAGAAAACTTAAAGCAATTTTATTCATAACAGCCAAAAAAAATAGAAACCAATTAAACGCCTGTCAGCAGGTGAATGGATAAATAAATTAAACTGTATGCACAAATGGACTGTTATTCAACAATAAAAAGGAACTGCTGGCAGGGCACTGTGGCTCACGTCTGTAATTCCAGCACTTTGGTAGGCTGTGGTGGGTGGATCACTTGAATCCAGGAGTTCAAGACCAGCCTGAGCAACATGGCAAAAACTCATCTCTACTAAAAATACAAAAATTAACTGGGCATGGTGGCATGCGACTATAGTCCGAGCTACTTGGGAGGCTGAAGCAAGAGGATTGCTTGAGACCAGGAGTTCGAAGTGGCAGTGGGCTATGACTGTACCACTGCACAACAGCCTGGGCAACAGAAGGAGATGCTGTCTCAAAAAGGAAAAAAGGAACTACCGATATAAATGACATGAATGAACCTCAAAAACATTATACTAAATAAAAGAATACTTAAATAAAAATTACAACTGTATTATTCCACTTATATAAGATTTTAAAGCAAAACTAATCTACATTGACAAAAAGCAGATCATTGGTTACATGGAGCCAGCAGTGGGACTGACAGCAAAGGGGTACAAGGAAACTTTTCAAGAAGTTGGAAATGTTCTATATCTTGATTGTAGTAGTGATTATATGTTTGTATATATTTGTCAAAACCCATTGAACTGTACACTTAAAATGGATGCAACACACTCTTCGTAAATTATACTTCAATAAGGTTTAACCCCCAAAAAGAATAATTTTAAAATATAGATGATGTAATACAAAAATGTGGTCTATATATGCCATGAAATATCATTCAGTCATAAAAAAAAATGAAGTTCTGTCATTCACGGCAACATAGCTATAACCGGAGGACATTATGTTAAGTGAAATAAGCCGGGAAGAGAAAGCTAAACACAGCATGTTCTCACTCAAACATGAAAGCTAACGAAATTGATCTCATAGAAGTAAAAAGTAGAGCAAAGGATACTAGAGGCTGGGAAGGGTAGGGAGAAGAAGGTGACAGGAAGAGATTTACTAAAAGATACAAAATTTCAGCTAGATAGGAGGAATAAGTTATAGTGTTCTATACCAGAAGATGACTATAGTTAATGACTATAGTTAATGATAATATATAATACAGTTTCAAATAGCTAGAAGGAGAGTATTGAATGTTCCCAATACAAAGAAGTGATAGATGTTTCAGATGATAGCTATGCTAATTACCCCAGTCTGATCACTACACCTGATATGTATCAAAACATCACT
The DNA here is from genome assembly GCF_030222135.1 of Aotus nancymaae. Lineage (NCBI taxonomy): Eukaryota > Metazoa > Chordata > Mammalia > Primates > Aotidae > Aotus > Aotus nancymaae. The sequence goes on from NW_026988452.1 coordinate 3,390,095, forward strand.
GTGTACTCCACAAATACGTAACATTATCTGTCAATAAAAAAACCTTAATGTCAGAAGAAAGGCATGGAAATTTATAACTTCTTAAGATTTCTCAGAGAAAGAGAAAGCTGGCATGGTTTTTAAGAACTAGCTAATTAAAAAGTTTAAACATTTCTTGATTTTTATCTTTTGGTATGGTATAATTCCTCTAAAAATTGAAAAATTTAATATGGTCTTTTAGAAAAAAATCAACAGCAAATCTTCAAAATTTACCAATGACAACATAGTTAGAATTGATTACTTTAAGTTCTTAGAGCTATAGTTTTCTCATCTGCAAAATATGGATAAGTTGTGCCTTACAGGGCTACAGGAAGAATTAGATAGCTCAACTGAGAGCTCTCAGAGAAAGGCCAGACCTTTGGTACCCACTGAGAGTGTGAGCAGAGTCTCAATGAGAGTGAACACAGCTTTCCTGCATGGCCTCTGTGCATCTGTCCTGTATCAAATGCTGCAAATGAGTTATTCTCAGGAGGGTACATGCGCCCCAATGTGGGCAACAGCATCATTTCTTGGAAGAAGTGTTTTTTCCCAAACACACATCTTCTTGGAAATTCTATGGTGACCTGCCTTTCTACTTTGCTCCATTTCCCTAGGGAGAATAATTGTAATGAAGCATCTTATTGATGGGACACAAAGCAAGGTTGAGGGTGACAGACTGCTGCTCAGATGATGTAAATAAATTTATAACATAGATGTATGACCAGATCCGTCCTGCAAGAGCTCATACAGTTGTCAGGATAAGAGAATGCCCTAAAGGCCAGAGGCAAGAGGCTGGGGTGTGGTCATCTCACTATTGAAGCTGCCCTTCAAGGAAGGAATGAGTAAGTGATGTGTTCCAGGACAGGCTGGGCAAGTCCCTTGGAATTATACTGGAAAAGTGCAGTACTATGGATAAAGACAATGCTCTGGGGCCAGGGAGAAAAGAATTCAAATTCTGGAGCTCTCTTTGTCTGGAAGTGCTGCGTCAGGCAAGTTATTCTACCTCTTGGTGCCTTGAACTCCATCAAAGGGAAATGACAATAGCTCCTACTCCTACAATTTGGTTGTTGAGATTAAATGACAGGTAGAATATAAAGCATATTGCAAAGTCTAGCACAAAACACCATGCAGTCTGAAGTACATGTTATCAGTAGCACCATTATTAGCACAGGCTCTGAGCCTGGGTTCTAGTCCCTGCTCTGCCACCTCTTAACTGGTGTGACTTTGGGCCAATCACTTAACCTTTCTCTGCCATGATTTTCTCACCTGTAATACAGGGCTATTAATGGCAACATTGGGTTCTGTGAGTAGTTGACAGAAGAATTGAAGTAAAATACTCATCTCTGACACAATAAGAGCAATCACTATCTTCACCACTGTCAAGAGTGCTTTAGAGGAGGTATATGTAATGTAGATAGGGAGGGTCAGGTGTCCCTCTCTGAGAGTGTCTAAGGGAATAGGTGAAGAAAGCTGGGGTTTAATACAGATGTGGGGTCTGGGAGGCAGAGATGAGAAGCTCTGCTGCACATTGAACAAACAGCAGGAGTAATGACTGCATGCTCCCTCCCATCAGAAATAAGCATCTTCACAGATTAAAGAGACTAACTTCCTCCTTCCCTCAAATAGTCGATCTCCTCTCTGGGTGGCCAATGTCCATGCTGAAAAGGAAAGGCTGGGCAGTACTCTCATGCTCCCAGGGTGGGGCTTCCCAAAGAGTCTCATCTTGTATCAGAGTCACTGAGAGGACAAAATCCCAGGGGAACCCAGGGCCCCTGCCTAGTCCAGCTCAAGGCCCTGGCCCAGAAAAATCTACAAATTTGGCCTCACACTTCACTCCCAGAGCTCTTGGGCTTCTAGAGAATTGCTTAGCCACTGAACAGCCCACCTCTTGAGGAAGGAAAATGTGACAACACCGTTTTTAGGAGCTACAGGTGGGCAGGTGGCAAAAACAGTCTTTTGTTTCACAGCTACAGGCTTATCTGCTGGGCTTGCAGTTAAGGGGAGGAAAGAACATTTATTTGAGAACTTCTTAGGTGGCAACTGGTGGGTGACATGCTTTGGAGTAAAGCTCTCTTCTGTAACTAAATTCTTAAAAAATTATATAAGCACATTTTAGACTCATTTTGCTATCATTTATTGACAGCCTTCCCAACCCAAGCTACTTCAAAAGAAGTCTTTTCTACATGGAGAGAACCCTTGTTTGTATAACTAGATATTCAGAAGGGGCCCTTCCCATGAGGTAGAAGAAGATGAAGAGAAGCTCTCATTGAAAAAAAAATTAGGGATATTTTTCTAGCTAAGAAAAGTTTTGGAAAAAAGAGAAAATATGGGAAAGGGGGAAACTTATCCTATCAGATGTTAAGATATATTACAAATATATAATAATTAAAACAGTGTGGTATGTTTAAAAACATAGCTATAAATAGAAAAAGAAAACTCTGAAAGATAATGTACCAAAATGTAACTGGGGTATTATGGGTAACTTTAATTTTTCAAATTGCATAAATATATACTATTTTATAAATAGAGAAGAAAGATACAACTTTGATGAAACTTTCTAAGTAAGAGGAAGGAAGATGATATGCCCTAAAGTGTATTAGGAAGGACTGTAGCCACAGAGAGAATAAGATGGAAGCTCTACCCTCCTCACTTACTTGTCTGTGATATTGGGAGAGTCATATACTCCCTTTGAACCTGCTTCGCATTAAAAATGATGTTTATAAAATTTACCTCACAGGCTGTGAAATAAAGACAATGTCACAAAGCACCTATTACGATACTGGTACATAGCAGGAATGCATCAGAGAGTGAGGGTGACAGGCTACAAGAAATATGGCAAAAAAATTAATCGACAAATGCAGAGATAAATCTAGATAAGAGTTGGTACAGAATACAAAAATAAGAATTAAAACACTACCAAACTTTGCTTACATGGATTTTAGATTCATGGGAGTTCACTATACCCTGGCATAGAAATCACTAACAGAAAAACAGTATTCCCATTTTTTTTTTTTTTTTTTTTAGCATGGGGAGTGGTAGAGGTGTTGTAATTTTTCACAATGGCAATTCTCCATAATTCTCATAAATAACTTCTAGGTCTATATGGATCATCCATCTTTAAGGAGTTTAGTTCTAAACAGGCATGTTTTTTGAGCATTTTGCTGTGCCAAGTCTAGTTCAAAATACTGGGGTTATGAAGGAGGCTAAGACCAAGTGCTGCTCCAGTGAGCTCACAGTGTAACAGGAAGTGATGCTCCTGGGCTTGGAAGAGTGGGTTGTGATGGTCACATTAACTAGCCAGGATAGGAATATAGGAAGAGGATCAGGTTTGGAGGGAAGGCAGAAAATTTAGGTAGGACAATTATATTTGGGGTGCCCATCACATCCCCAGGTACTAAGACCTGGTGAGCATTTGGATATACCAGACTGGATATATATACATATAAATGTATAATATATATATTCTTAAGAGGGTAGAAATTTGGACTAGAAATATAGATTTAGGACCTCCTTGGTACACAGGTAGTATCAAGCCAGTAATGGGTATATCGCAGCTATAAATGATCATTATCCTTATTTTACTGAGAAAAATGCAAACAAGTAATTTGCTGATATGTCACTGACTGAACTAGAAGCAAATTCTGGGAACAGACTGTAGACATCATTCTTGGGTCAGTGCCGTGACATCTGATCAGGTTTTCTTCCAGAAATCGTAGTAGTGTTCTTATTGCAAATTGGGTCTTTTGCTTCAGAGTCCAAGCAAATAGAAAGCTGCATGCATCAAAGAGTCAGAATAAAATCTAATATCATTGTGTTGTTTCCCTAAAAAAACCTACTTAACATCATACTGCAAATACTAATTACTTCCAGGCACTTGTTGTGCAAGCAGTTTTCGAATTTCTTTTTCTATGACACAAGTAAATGTATAAACATGTGTATTCTCATTAGAAGACAGACTGGAATCACACAGAACAGCATTGAAATTACAATCAAATTAAAGTTTCACCTAGGAATGCCAGACTGATTTCGGCTCATTAGACTAAAACAATACAGTTATGAGAAAGAGGGGACAGCCTACGTGAAACACGGCTCAGGCCCTGGCTGCCAGTGAAGAGGCAAGGCATTCCTAGGCCTTCTTCCCCAGCACAGTAGGGCACTGTGCAAACTAAGAGTTTACACGGGAGAGACGCTGTGAGATCCTGAAGATCTTGCTACTCCCAGTGTGGTTAGCGGACCGGCAGCGTGGGCACAGCCTGGAAGCTAGATAGAAAAGCATAATCTCAGATCTCCACACTCACACTGTGACCTGCTGAATCAGAATCTGCATTTTAGCAAGATTCCCATGTGTAGCAAAATTAGCTGGGTGTTTTCGGAGGTGCCATGATTATTTTTTTTTTTTTGAGATGGAGTCTCACTCTGTCGCCCAGGCTGGAGGGTAGTGGTGCTTTCTTGGCTCATTGCAACCTCCGCCTCCTGGGTTTAAGCCATTCTCCTGCCTCAGCCTCCTGAGTTGCTGAGATTATAGGTGCCCGCCACCACGTCCGGCTAATTTTATTGTTTTTGTATTTTTAGTAGAGACAGGGATTTCACCATGCTGGCTAGGCTGGTCTCAAACTCCTGAGCTCAAGTGATCCACCTGCCTCAGCCTCCCAAAGTGCTGGGATTACAGGAGTGAGCCACTGCGCCGGGCTATAATTTTTTTTCTTAAAAATTTTGAACAAAATCCACTTAGTAGGACAAGAGATAGTTAACTTGTTTCTCCCCTTGTCTTTTTTTTTTTTTTAAGGAAAAAGAACTGAACAGGGTTATAAAAAGTTTTAAAGAAGTAAATAATTAAAATGCTACTCCTAAATTCAGACACAATAGTTATAAGAAAATACAATGCTAATAATACTATTAAGACAAATTCAAATCATTCTACATAGAAGGTACACCAAAGAATCTGCGACACACTAAACTGAGAATGATGAAGCTAAACTAACATTTTTTGTTGGTAAAAAACTAAGCACAGCAGCAATTAAAATCCATGACCAATTTAAAACGACTTTGATGATTTGTGAAAAATGAAGTATACCTCCTGAAAATGGTAAACATGTGATCTGTGAGCTGTGCTTTGGTTTGTGTATGCAGAGTGAAAGCACCTGATGGCATAATTGAAGCAACCCTTTAGAATGTCCCTGTATGGCAGATACACAAGAATGTGTGTTCCAAGCTGGGGAATTCAGGTGTTGCCAACCTGGAGATTCATTCTTTATCTTTGATAAACATCTCAACCCCTGGCCTGTCTTGTGGAACACATGCCATGTAGGGGATTGAGGCCCTGAGTTTTGGTTAAATGAAGACTGCTAGGTGGAGGTCGCTAAGGAGAGGGTGTTAAGTGAAAATGCTACATAAACTACATGCTGTTTGGAAGTGGTTGTGGTTTTCCTGCCCAGCCTGTGGCTACAAGCTGTGCAATTCTGTTGTCCAGCCCACCACCACTGGACTGTAGGAAGGTGGATATATTGTCTAGCCCACCACCACTGGACTGTAGGGAGGTGGATATGTGGTCTAGCCTGCTACCACTGGACTGTTTCTGTACATAAGTCAGTTCCCCTGTCCAGCCTGCTGCCACTGGACCCTCTCCCCTGTATGTAAGCCCCTAATAAAACCCCATGTCTTGCTTGCTGGTTCTGGGTCTTTTCTTTGGCCTCTTGAACCTGGTGCCTTCCTTACCGAGGTTAACAGGGGTTAAGAATACAGAATGAGAAGATTCAGCAACCACTGATAACACACTCAACATCAGTGAAAGAGAAAGCATTCTAGGTCTTTCAGAGGGACTCTAATATAGATGATTGGTTATACAGACGATGAAACAGCTAAGGCTCCTGGGAGAGAATGGTGAGGCATCTCAGAGACTAGGAATAGAGAAGTTTCTCCCAACTCAAGGCCAGAGGGATGAGGGAACAGGCAGTATCATCAGGAGTAGTATCCTAGAGCCGGGAGCTGGGGCCACAGAGAAGGTGCAGCTGCTTCTAGAGATGCTGCCTCAGGCAGAGAGACAGGAAATATGCTGTACCCTGTCTGCTGTCTTCCTTCTGCTCTCCCACCTCCTTGCATAGCCTGATACTGGCCAAGCTGAGAAAGGAGTCTGCATAGCACAGCCTGTGAGGATCAGCACCATACCCCCTCACCGTCCAATCTCAGGAACACAGAGCAGAGCAGGGGAAAGGAAAGGGTGGGAAATGCCTGGCACCTATACCAATGTTAGCTTATGAGCACTAGATCCTAGTAACCCTAATAACTCACTTCATAGATTATAGCAAGTGGCCTTCATTTCCAGTAGAAATCTAAGTCTGTAGAATTGTGACCCACTTGCCTACAAGAAAGGAAGAAAGGAACTGTATCTGGGATCCGTTTGCAGCCTGTGAAAAGCATCCTGGTGCCTCCAGAACCTGGGCTGGGTGTCAGACTGCACTTTACTATTTACCGCCTGAGTGACCAAAAGCAAGTCGCTAACCTCTCTGGGTGCCATGTTCCTTACCTGCAAAAATGGAGATGCTAATCTTTATCTGGTGCAGTTTTATGAGGCATCATTGACCTAATATGCTTAAGCATCTACTATAGAACCTGAACATAGCTAAGCACTAAGAAAATGGCAGCCATTTAATCTCAGAAAAAACAAAATCTTTGTTAGATTTAAGTCATATTTTAAGGTGCTTTCTTCTAAAGAAGTAAAACAAAAGAGATCTTTTTTTTTTTTTTCCTAAAGAAGTAAAAATAAAAGCTCTTCTATATGGACCACCATATAAGGCAGTAGGAGGACCTTGGTTTACTACCCATTAGGGCCAACAACTGACATCTATTTGGGACTCAGATGTTTGTCACATGTTTTTGTAGAGTAAAGCTGTGCAGGCACAGTTTCCCTCAATGACCGTGTGCACCGTCTCCCGCCTGCTGAGGTCTGCATGGAACGTTCCAACTGGGTCTGTCACCTGCTGTTGGCAGCTCACCCAACTGACTACTCAGCATTGAGGAGACGCCCCAGCGATGGCCTTGCCACTAGCATCACTTGCTCCTATTCTGCTTAGTGAGACTCAACTCTTAGGAATTATTATTTCTAAATAGTTCCTTGGATACAGGGACCTTCAAATAAACTCAAGGTACAGTGACAGAGTTTGCAAAAAACAAAACAAAAACCCCAAGAGCAAAAAACAGTTTTTTTCTCCTTCAAATTTGGTTGTAGGCAATGTATTTAACCTTTAAGAAATTTTATTTCCTCAGATGCAAATGAAGAGAATAAATATTTCATCAGATTTTTATAAAGATTAAATGACACAACACATGGGAATTACTCAGCACAGTGCCTCACCAAGGTAACTTTTCAATACATGCTATTTTTTTGTTATCAACATCATTGTTTGATCCTAAGCCCTCATTCACTCCTTTTTGAAAGGATGTAGGTGTAATCAGTAAATTAATAGGAAAAACAGACTTGGCAGGAAATGTGTTTGATTCTTACATTTTATCTTAAACAAAATGCTAGATTTGGGGGCTAAGGTGTTTCTTAACCTTTAGCAGTCCTTAAACTTGAATATGCATCAGGATCTCTTGGAAGGCTTATTAAAGCTAGCTTGCTGAGCCCCACCCCAGAGTTTCCAATTCAGGAGGTATGGGTGGGGTCTGGGAACTGGCATTTCAGATAGCTTCTCTGGTGACATGATGCTGCAAGTCCACGGATCGCACTTTAAGAACCACGGAGTTTGAGGTAGATTGGGCAGGTCCTAAAGAGCCCATGATAAGGTAGTACTGATTCCGTGCTGTGAAGAAAACAACAGAATGCCATCCAGGTGCTTGGAAGATAAGAATCCTTCAGCCCTGACAGCAGGAAGGCCCTTGAGCACAGAGTCAGAGCAATCAGTTTTGAAAAGTCATGAGAAGCTGAGTCTGGATGGAAGAGAACAGCCCTCACTCTGGGACCCCTGAGTATGTAACTGGGAATTTGCAGACAGATATGCCTCAGAGGCTGGAAGTGTCGTGTTCAGTTGATACATGACAACTGCCATTAATGTGAAGCATCTTGCTAAGGGTAAGATGCCAGAACTGACAAACAGCGAGAAGGAAGAAAAGCCTGGAAGAGAAGAGAGGAGATGTGCGCGTGATTTACCCGCAGCTGCTTGTAGGCCCTCTATGTGCAATTTCTCTGATCCCTACGGCAATTAGAGGGAGACAGAGAAGGAAAATGATCCTGAAGGAGGTATAAGATGCCCAAGGTCACATAGCTACTGTGATGGTTAATACTGAGTGTCAACTTGATTGGATTGAAGGATACAAAGTATTGATCCTGGCTGTGTCTGTGAGGGTGTTGCCAAAAGAGATTAACATTTGAGTCAGTGGGCTGGGAAAGGCAGACCCACTCTTAATCTGGGGGCACCATCTAATCAGAGGCCAGTGAACATAAAGCAGGCAGAAAAACGTGAAAAGGAGAGACTGGCCTAGCCTCCCAGCCTACATCTTTCTCCTGTGCTGGATGCTTCCTGCCCTTGAACATGAGACTCCATGGTCTTCAGTTTTGAGACTCAGACTGGCCCTTCTTGCTCTTCAAGCTTGCAGACATTCTATTGTGGGAACTTGTGATCGTGTAAGTTAATACTTGATAAACTCCTTTATATATCTATTTTAGTAGTTCTGTCCCTTTAGCGAACCTTCACTAACAATACAAGCTAGTATGTGACAGGGTTGGGATCTGAGCTCCATCTGCCTGCAAAGCTCCACACCTCCACTGGATCACATGTACCATGGGTATGGGTGCCAGGCCTGGTTTTAAGCCTCATATGATCAACCCATTCAACCCTTGCAACAACCCTATGGGGCAAGCACTTTATTCACAGAGGAGAAACCTGAAGTTCTATAACCTGCCTGAGGATATATGACCAGTAAGAGGCAGAATCCATCACCACTGTACGACCTCTTCTATATGAGGGAGGCGATTGAAAAAAGAAAGAAACAGAGCCAGGCAGACATGAGGAGATGACAAGGCAGCTTACTTAAGAATGCCTGCTGGCATAGCGGCCACACCTCAGAGGCCAAGTCAGGTGGGGGTTTGTGTGCAGACCCCAGTTGCCCTTCTTCCCAGCTGCATCCTGCTGGTCTCAGTGCACTCACCCTCTCTGGATCCAATCCATTTCCTTCATACCCATAACTCTGCAACAATACCCCTGCCAGGGTTACACCAAATCCTAAATATCCACCTTGAAAAGCCAGTCTTTCTTTCCAGGGAAGCCTCCCTAAGAAGCCTTAAATAGAGAACCAAACACAAACGTTGAGAGAAAGGTGTGGGTTGGCACAGGTGCATGGGGAGGCAGGTTTCCAGTCACTGCTGAACTGGCCCTCTTCTCCCTCCATGTCACCAACTGCACCAGCCCTGGCCACAATGGTGACTAGTCCTGATTTTCTCCTAATGGGCTAACCAAGTGTGAAATCTCCCTCTTCCTCAGACAGAGCCTTTCATGGCTGTCAAGATCAAAAGATCTTGATGTCATAGAAAGCACTCAAAAGGGGCCTTTGGAGTAGTGGGGAATCCTGGCCCAAGTGAGTCTGTGATTTGGCTGTGTCTGTGTTTGGGACTCAGAGCTCTGGGCTTCTGGATGCTTTGAAGTAGAGCTTTGACGAAGTGTCTTTCCATTGGGATGGGGCAGATAAAAGATGGCCACAAATTCTTTGCTACACTTCCCTCAGAGAGGTGAAGTCTAAGTTCCCGCTCCTCTTGAAACTGTTCTGGTCTTGGTGAGTTGTTCATTTACTAGAATATGGCAGAAGTGAGGTTCTGGGATTTCTGAGGCTAAGTCAGGTGAGGGTTTGTGTGCAGAGCTGTATCTGTGAGGGTGTTGCCAAAGGAGATTAACATAAGAAGTCTTGTATTTCCATTCCAGGATGCCTGGAGCACTCTGTCTGGAAGCCCTGAGAACAAGGCAATTCTCCAGGCTGCCTTGCACCAACCCAATTCTCCCCCTTTCTTGTCTATGCATTATGTATATACAGACAAAAATGTGTAGAAAAAGTACAACAAAACAGTAGGACGATCATCTTTATGACAATCTGAATTGTTTTTTCTTTTGATTTACATGTATTTGTATATTTTCTACAAGACACATGAATGACTGTGTAAAAATAAATTTATAATATTTATTAAAAATAAAAATTTTAAATGTATAAGGGCCTTTTATTTCTCATATTTCCATTTCACATGTAAAATTGGGACACCTATAATCTCCTTAATTTCTATTGGTATGTACTTTCCCTGTAATAACTGACACTCTCACACAATAATTCATACATGTCCAGTTTCTTTTTCATTTACTCTCAAATTCAGGAGGTATATTCATATCTCTTGTTAAAGTTTTATGTGCATCACACTTTGAGAGTTACCATCACTCATTTATTAGAATTCAAAACTCTCAACTGAAAATGAGATAAGCAAAGAGTAAATTTTGAAAATATTATTGATGAATTTGCTTCCATTTTAGGCCAGGAAAGTAACATTACAATAAATTCTGGTTTCACTATAAATATTTAAACGTAAAACAATGTTGTGAGTTTAATGTAGCTACTTTCCTGTTTTTCAATATTTTTCAGACATTTTAATATTCTAGAAAAAATCCTTAAAAATATTTCTTTGTGTCTTAGTCTCTAATATGGCTCAGCATGACATTATATGAAAGTTGTTTTTACTTGAAAGTTGTAAATTTAGTTCATTATGAATTTTTTGCATCAATTTTTATTTTAAAAAATACTATGTTAAAATATTGTCTCTACAGAGTTTTTTTTTTTTTTTTGAGACGGAGTTTCGCTCTTGATACCCAGGCTGGAGCGCAATGGCGCGATCTCGGCTCACCGCAATCTCCGCCTCCTGGGTTCAGGCAATTCTCCTGCCTCAGCCTCCTGAGTAGCTGGGATTACAGGCACGCGCCACCGTGCCCAGCTAATTTTTTGTATTAGTAGAGACGGGGTTTCACCATGTTGACCAGGATGGTCTCGATCTCTTGACCTCGTGATCCACCCGCCTCGGCCTCCCAAAGTGCTGGGATTACAGGCTTGAGCCACCGCGCCCGGCCAATCTACAGAGTTTTTTAAAAGTTAAAAAAATCTACTTTATTGTGGTTTTAAGGACTACACAAAAATAATGTATCTAGGGTACAAAGCATAGGGCATGCCACGTTTTTACCAACATGGCATTTATTATGTATCATATACTTATATCAAAATATCATATATACCCCATATTATTGATTAATTTGCTTCCATTTTAGGCCAGAAAAGTAACATTCTGGTTTCACTATAAATTAGATACTTAAACATAAAACAATGTTGTGAGTTTAATATAGCTACTTTTTTCAATATCTTTCAGACGTTTTAATATTCTAGAAAAGTTAACCCTTAAGAATACAAACAAACATATACTACTGGGGACATATATTTCCCCAATAAGATCTGCCACTTGCTGAATGCCTGTGACAAGCCTGCCTGGGGAGTGCCTTGCTTGCTTCACCTTCAGCCTGTCCCTGACAGGGCAGTGCTGGGTTTGTACCAGTGGGGAAGCTGGTGGAAGGCAGCTTTGCCAATGCAAAGGGCAGTAGTGCCTAGTGGAGCAGAGGACCTCAGGAGGAGAGGAGGGCACCCAAAGAATGCAGTGGTGGTACCCAGGGGGATGGATGTGGTGAGTGGATGCACAGTGCCCAGATTGTTCTTGTGATGCGAGAGCAGAAGAAGAAAAGTGAAAAAAATCCACAGATGCCACAGTTAGTTGTCAAGATGCTTGCCTTAGGTGTTTGTCAAGATTCTTGCCAGAAAGAGGTGGGAAAAGAGCTTTGCAGGAGGCTGGGGTCTTGTATTAACAGGTTCCTGTATTAATAGGGATGAAAACCAATGAAACTTTATTACCCAAGATAGGTCTATACAAGAATATGTTTCTGAACTGATTTGGAGGTGGGTGTGTGAGGGTACCTTCTAGGACTCTGCTTGGTACTATTGCCATGATGTGGACACAGCAGCACATCCTCTCTGTAGCCCCTGTGGAACCTCCCCAGCTGTCTCTATCTGGCTCTCAAGAGGCCTGCTCTAGACTTGAGGCCACTTGCAATGACCTTGCCCTGAACTTCTCCATCTATCAGCTGGTCTCCATGGCTCTTGGCTCCACACTCATACTTCATTCGTTCCATTCTGTATGGTTCAGTGAGCTTGCCTCACATTCAATCAAATGGTTGTCAGGCCTGGGGGATGGGGAATGAAATGGTTTCATTTAGCCTCAGTTGTTTGGAGGCAGGAATAAAGATCATTTGAATACAACCCTTCTTTCGCGTTCTTATTTATAAAGCTGATTGAGCTTACTTCTTTATCTGTCAGAATCGACTTGAAGTGAATAAGAGAATTTACCGTGTTTATTTGGATAGCTGCTATTCTTGCTGTAGCTGCAAAAATTTGTACTCTGAGCTAAGCTGGCCCAGAAGGACAATCTTGTGTCTTTCCCCTGCTTATCTGTGTGATCTGGGAACTGAGATAGCAAAGAACAGACAGGACATACAGATTCTTTCCTCAACCATATCAGTCAATGTGTGGCCTTGAAGACATCAATTTATCTTTCTGCATCTCACCTCCATCATCCTCAGAATATAAATGATCCCATCTTTCTCCAACCAAATTTCCAGGGACACATAGGGTCGCATCGAATGCTGCCTCACTGATGTCCTGACACACTGATGTGAGCCTGTTTTGCTCTGATAACATCTTCACATTCCTACCAAAAATGTGTACAATTTCCTTTTTGGTTTATTCATCTGTTTGACTAATAGTAACGTTAAGTTATATAGTGAGGTGTCTTCCTTTCAAATTAAGTTCCTAGCTGGTTGTTGGAACAAGAAGATGATCTGATTACTGTTAATATTAAGCAATTCTGGACTTCAGCTATAATAGACACACAGTGTTTCAGTTTACTGTGAAAATTAAAAGGCAGGGATTTTGCTATATTAGGCTAAAATATGATAAAACTTCACCATTTGTTCACAATAAAATACTTAGGTTGAAGTTGTTGGTTGCAGTGTAATTCATTTGTAAGAACTGCCACTTGCTGAATGCTTATGACAAGCTTGCCATTGAGCTGGGTCCTTTTAGTCATCAAAACCAAACTATGAGATAGGTATTATTGTGTGAAAACAAATACAGCTGGTTAATGGTGAAGCCAATATCCCCTCTTTTTGTCTATTAGTTTTTAAAGATAAAAATAATAGATAGGCCGCAGGATTTAACATTTAAGTCTCCTGCTCACCTATGTTCACCATCCCTCCAGTTCCCATCTCCAGAGGCAAACAATATTACCAGTTACTTGTGCACTTATACACACATAAGAAAGTACTAAAAAAAATGCCTTTTGCCCTTTTTCTGCACATATATCAACATGCCATTGCACACTGATCTATTTGCTCTTTTTAGAAGCACACATCCTGGAGATATTTCTTATCAGTAAATAAAAAGTTTCCTCATTCCTGTTTAGGGGCATGCAAGTGGTTCACTTTATGACCATTTCATAATTAATTTAACCAGTGCCCTATTGATTAGCATCTAGATTGTTTCCTAATTTATTATTACATCAATGCTTCGGGGAATGGTCTTTACACCTGTCCCTTTGCATACGGGCAAATATATCTGCAAGAAAAATTCCTGCAGATCAAATAGCAGGGTTGAAAGATATATGCAGCAGGTATTTTGCAGATACTGCAAAATTTCCTTCCATTTGAGTTATCCCAATTTATAGTCTCATGGCAACATATGAGCCTCTTTGCCAACGTACAGTGTTATCAAGTTTTTTGATCTTTGGCAATCCAGTTGGTGAACACTGGTACGCCATTATAGTTTTAATTTACATTTATCATATTATGAGAGAGGCTAAGCACTGTTTCACTTGTTTAAGGAGTCATTTGTGTTCCATTTTCTGAAAATTCTTTTTACTTTTTTTGTCCCTTTATCTATTACGTTTTGGGCTTTTTGTTTTAGATTTGTAGGAGTATTTCTATGTTAGAAGAATTAGTTTTTGGACCCTTTTCACAAGATGGCGCCGAAAGCAAAGAAGGAAGCTCCTGCCCCTTCTAAAGCCGAAGCCAAAGCGAAGGCTTTAAAGGCCAAGAAGGCAGTGTTGAAAGCTGTCCATAGTCACAAAAAAAAGAAGATCCAAATGTCACCCAACCTTCCAGCGGCCCAAGACACTGCGACTCCGGAGGCAGCCCAAATATCCCCGGAAGAGCGCCCCCAGGAGGAACAAGCTTGACCACTATGCTATCATCAAGTTTCCGCTGAGCACTGAGTCTGCCATGAAGAAGACAGAAGACAGCAACACACTTGTGTTCACTGTGGATGTTAAAGCCAACGAGCACCAGATCAAACAGGCTGTGAGGAAGCTCTAGGGTATGGATGTGGCCAAGGGCAACACCCTGACTCGGCCTGATGGAGAGAAGAAGGCATGTGTTCCACTGGCTCCTGATTACAGTGCTTTGGATGTTGCCAACAAAACTGGGATCATCTAAACTGAGTCAGCTGTCTAATTCTACATCTATGTATATCTCTTCACCATAAAAAAAAAAGAAAAATTAGTTCTTCCAATTTAAATTACAAATAATTAGCCTAGTTTGCCATTTGCTTTTGACTTCATTAATGGTGGTTTTTGTGCTGAAGAGATGTTTTTATTTTTACAGAGCTCTAGTTTGGGGCCATACTTAGTAAGTCCTCCCATAATTTCTTATTTTTATTTGGGTTTATTTTTTATGCTGAAGTCTTTGCTCTAAAGGAAACTAATTTCAATGTCAAGTAGAGGGTAAGAGTCCAAATTTATTTATTTTTTCTAGATGGAGCTAAGATTTGAACTGAGGTCTGGCTGTAAAGCTGCCTTTACGTCCACCCCATCCTAAAGGCTGCTGTTGCTCTTCTGCCTCTACACTGATGGACTGTGTCAGAACATCAATGTGCTCTATCGATGATAATGGATGATATTTTCTTAGTTGTGCCAGTATTACTCTTGAGGGAAGAAATGATGCCAAGGTAAGTGAGGACACTGGACATGAGTAGTAAATAAAATATTTCAATTTGAAAACATAACAGCTAAGCATGCAGAAGTGTGAATAACCTGGAAAGAAGGGAACATAGATGGGCAGAAGGTTGCCTCAAGCTTCAGAGGGGAAGAGCTTTTGGGAGGTTATGACGCAATGCAGTAAAACTAATTTACACAAACACAATAGCTACCATGCAGCTTTGATGAAATACACTTTGTAATTTGGGGGTCTCGGTTCTGTTGCTGATTTTCAGGCCACAGGGTCTTTGTTGTTATCCCCATTCTGCTTTTACATAACCAGTACATGATATCTTCATTAATTATTAAAGTTTTCTAAACTGACCACCAAAGGGTGGTGCAGTGAGCTAAAAAATTGTCAAAATAACAAACCTTTATTTTACAATGTCGAGGCGGGGGGACTGAAAGGCAGATGTGGCCTCACCTGATGCTCCAGTCACATTGGCAGCAAACTGCAAACAAGCTATAGCAGGGGGTGCAGTCACGTGTGTGAGACTGTGAGACTGAGACAGGAGAGAAAGGAGAACACCCAAGAGAACGATTCACAGAGGCTGGGCCTCCACTCATTCCAAACTTATGAAACTATGGAAGGGGAATTGCTTGAAAAATAGTTTGAAATGACTCATGAGAAAAGAGCTTCATAGCAAAATCAATCGTGTTATGAGATTGTAGAGAAATGCTTTTACTTCTCCACATCAACAAGTCATTTTAATGGTTTTTGGGATACACCTAAAACGGTTTTTGTGTATTAACTGGTGGCTAAGAATCTGCAGTGCCACAAAGGATGTTCTATTCAGTTCTTTAGCCCTGTACATATCTTTAACAGTCTGTCAAAAACAAAGATGCCATGTTCTAAACTTCGGGCTCAAAATGGTGCCTCTCAGTACAAGACAAAGGTACAAACAGACAGGTCCATGCCTGTCAAAATTGGGCCAGACTAAACTGTGCTGAGGTAAAGATTACTGAATTCAGAGAAAACCAAGTGTTGAAGCAATGAGCCCATTCCTTACTCTACTCTCAGGGGCAAGGGAAAATAAAAGAGAGGGAAATAAATAAATAGGTGGTGAAGGGTGAGTTACTTATAGTAGGGGGACGTTTTTCATTTAGAAGTTTCTGAAGAAGGCAGTATCAGAGATGTGTCTTATGTTGCCAGGTGTGTGTGTTGGGGGCAATGTAAGTTGTTCCTTGGGAAACGAGACCACCTCCTACTTTCCTAAGGCCTACACATGGCACCGAAGAGGTGCCAATGCTTCTGCTAGGCTAAAGCCGGCTGAAGGTAAGGTGCCAGGGGATATCAGCATCAGGGGCAAAACAATGTACATCACAGGGATGTGACTGTTTCCCCATCCAGGGATCAAGCAAAAGATGAAAGTTGGAGACCCAGAAGGATGGTCAGCCCCAGGGAGCCTGTGAGCCAAGGAGCATTACAGCTGGCTTCTTTAATGACATTTGGGAATCAGACTCTTTGCCAGTCCACGCCAATGTCTACACCTGTTCTACTCAGCCTTGGTCATGCTGTGCAGTTGTCATTACCTGCACTGGCATGAGCTGTCTCCATGGACGAGTGAGGGGCAGGACCTCTTCACAAGGTGGCAGGAGAGAGAATGAGTGCAAGCAGAGGAAATGCCGGACGCTTATAAAACCATCAGATCTCATGAGCACTCACTATCACGAGAACAGCATGGGGAAACCACTCCCGTGATTCATTTGTCTCCACCTGGTCCCGCCTTTGGGACCTCACCTTTGAGGGTGTGGACCTCAGAGCCTAGTTTTGGTGTTTTATATGTGATCTTTTACGGAAGCCCACTTAGACTGATACTTTGTAATAAAATAGTGACATAAATTCTACAGCAAAGAGCATCATATGAAAAAAGGAACCATAAACCAGGGACTGGGAATCTCACTCCAAGTTTGTTCCTGAGTCTAGCTTTTTGAGTCATCTTGGATTTTGTAAATCTCAGGTTTCTCTTCTGTGAACTAAGAGAACAGAAATACAAGGTTTTTAAGGCTGATTCCAGCTCAGTTCTTAGATTCTAACTCTGGATCTTAGCGACACGGTTTGGCTCTGTGGCCTCACCCAAGTCTCACCTTGAACTGTAATAATCCCCTTGGGTCAAAGGCGGGACCAGGTGGAGACAAATGAATCACGGGAGTGTGGTTTCCCCACGCTGTTCTCCTGATGGTGAGTGCTCATGAGATCTGATGGTTTTATAAGCGTCCGGCATTTCCTCTGCATGCACTCATTCTCTCTTCTGCCACGCTGTGAAGAGGTGCCTTCCACCATGATTATAAGTTTCCTGAGGCCTCCCCAGCCATGTGGAACGGTGAACCAATTAAACCTTTTTTCTTTATAACTGAGCCGGTTCCCAGGTATTTCTTCATAGCAGCATGAGAACAAACTAATACACTTAGTTAAAATACTAATTTTATTTTAAACTAATAATGTAATATAGACACACAGAGAGTAGGAATGAGACATTTGTCTTTTTTAGATGACCAATCTCATACCAGAAGCAACTTTTTCTTGAATATTTCTCAAATTTTTAAGCATGGATATATTGTCATATTGGTATTTCATATCAGACATACAGAAATACTTCATTCTTTTTTCCCCTCACTATAGAATATTCTACTATGGGAATGTATCACAGTTTATTCATGTTACTAAATGAAAGACACTTAGAGAGTTTCCTATTTTGTTATTACAAACAATATTGGAGTTAATATTTTTAGGCACATGTGTGCATTTCTATATCACGCATTTCTAGAAATCAAATGATTAGCTCAAAGGTCATGTGCATTTGTAATTTTGATAGCTATTGCTAAATGGTCTTCCCAAGCAAGGAGCTGTATTGATTTACATCCCACTGAAAGCACATTCAAGCACTGCTTCCTCCTTCCTGTTACCACAGAACTATCAAATCTCCTGATGTTGGCTAGTCTGAAAAAATTTAATACTTTGTTCTTTTAATTTGCATTTACTTATTAGGGAACTTAAACATCTTTTCAGAGGTTTCTTTTTCTCTGAACTTTGCTCCTTTTTTCCTTCTTGGCTTGTTGCCATTGATTTATGAAAATTTTTAACAAGGAATCTAGTACTTTGTGATAACATGCCAGCCCATATTTGTAAGATTGTAAATGCCGCCTGCTTTTATTTTACTATTTGTCTTATGATGTTAGCTATGGTATACAGTCATTATCACTAAATAATGAAGGTACATTAAAGAAATGCATTGTTAGGTAATTTCATCATTGTGAGAACATCATAGAATGTACCTACACCAACCTAGATGGCATAGCCTACCTCAACACCTAGGCTACGTGGTATGACCGACTGCTCCTAGGCTACAAACCTGAACAGCATGTTACTATAGTGAATACTGTAGGCAACTGTAACACAATGGTAAGTAATTGTGTACCTAAACATATCCAGGCATAGAAAAGGTACAGTAGAAATATGATATTACTATAGTACTACTGTTGTATATGCAGTACGTTGTTCACTGAAATGTTGTTATGTGGTGAATGACTATAATTTGTGTTGCAGAAAATTATGTTTTATGTTGTCAAAATGATTATTATTTTTTTCTTTAAGTTTTGTGGGCTTTATGTGTTTCCTAGAAAGGCTGCTTCCACACTAAGATTATAAAAGTAAATTCTCCCATATATTCTTCTAATACTTTCATATTTTTACTTTTTAACATTTCACTTTTTGGGCCATCTTGAATTTATTTTAATGTAAACTGGGATTTAACTTTATTGTTTCCAAGTGGGCAACCAGTTGTCTCAGCATTATTTATTAAGTAACTACCCAATATGGCTCTGAGATGTCACTTCATTTACTAAATCTCCCCATAGATTGAGGTCTTTTTAAAAAACTTTCTTTTCTTTTCCATTGTTCTGAAGGCCCATTCTTGTATCAGAACCAAACTGTTTTAATGACTGAGTTTTATAATATATTTTAATACAGTATCTGATAGGGTGGCTACTAATACTTGATTTCAGAGAAAAACATCTGCTCTCAGGCTTACATAATAGTCACAAAAGTGGCCTGTGGATCGTGAGGCCAACTGCTCAGAAACAGAAAGGGCAGCCTGTTTACCAAACAGAACTTTCTGACCGTCGGCCTGGTTCACATTTCTAGCATTTACTTTACTAGATGAAAAATCCTTATGGAGGCACAAAAGTTTGGACCTGGGAGGGATGAATGTGCCAGTATATCTACCCTCTCCTCTGACATCTGTGACTTCTCTGAGTTTCCACACTGCCACAGTGACCTTGGATCATGGGAGTTCAGGCTCACTAATGGCTGGAACTTGATGAAATATTAGAACTGCTCAAAAATGCAGCGGGCTGGTAATGGTTCCTCTCAGCTTTAGGAAGTGATGGGCTAAACCCATTCTTAGTTTGTTGCTACTAGAGTAGAAATTAGAATTTGCTGATTGAGGATTGGCCCAGTTCAATAATGCATTCCTTCCATAGTTCTCACATTTACTGAGGACCAGTGTGAGTCAAACACTGTTAGGGCCAATGTGTCTGCTCATTTGTCCCTTCCTCCTTCCTTCTTTCCTTCTCCTTCTCCCTTTCCCCGCCTTTGCTCTTCTTCTCTCCTCCACCCCCACCCCTCCCATGAGGTATTAATTTCTCTATTCCTATAGAATTCTATGGGTATATGTGTGTGTGTTCCAGCCTTAATCCACTAAAATCCCTCCTTTCACTTGAGCCTGATCTGAAACATATGAAATCCTGGCTGGCATAAATGTGGTGGGACCAACACAGATGGATTCCAGCTTTTCCATCTCTAGTCCAGACTGTGTTAAGAACCCAGGGGTGCACAGAAGCACTGCAGGGAACAACTCAGCCATCCAACGCCCAGCTCATCTGAGGACCTTAAATCTCTTAAACCCTCACCTCTCTAGTCTGTGAATGAGGCCATCAACACTTAATAATAAGTAACAAGCATACAAAAATCACAGAGTTTTAGATCAGGAAGGAACCTTTGGTATCAACAAGTCTAACAGATAGGGAAAGTGGTTAATTCACGTACATACAACCAGTTGGTAAGGCCAGGAAATCAGCTAATTGCCAGCCTAGGGCTCACTTTCATCATAGTATACTTCCTCTTCAACTCCTGGAAACAAAAACTATCTGCCTGCCTTTTTAACACAGTAATTAGTCAATTACTTAGTGTACCACATAATTGGGTAACATTATTTTTTCCCCAAATGTCCTTTATATGAAATCTACAGGGAACTCCAATATGTCAGATAAAAGCTGAACCATCCTATGGAGGTGTGGACTAGGGACTCAGAGCCCACAAGCCAGGCCTGGGAAGACCCTACAAAACCCCTGGGACTCCTGCAGTGTCCACAGTCCCTGGCCACCTTCAACATCCTTCATGATTCAACAGTCCCATCAACATACTGCCCCCACCCATCAACTCTACAATTTCTTTTATATCACAAAACCTTTGTGTGGATACATAAGAAATATGGGTCTTTAATCTTGTTTTCCCTTGAGATTGTAAAGATTTAGTCTGTACAGTTTCTATGTGAACATAAAGAAGATCCCATCTCTGAGTCAAGCAGAATTGCTTTTTGGAGTTTAATGCATTTTAAACATTTTTCAAGTACCATTTGTTGAAGAAGCTGATCAAGAGATAGGATTTTGTTTTCTACTCTAGGGAAATTAACTCGTCTACAGATGATCTGGTCTCAAAGCTACCAGAAAGTCATGTAGGCAGCCATTATGCTAAACAACTTCCTCCTTCCCTTCTTGTGAATCATCCTGAGGAGGTAATGATGAGGAGGGGGCTGTTCTGTGGCTCTGACCACCAGCAATGTCCTAGGAACTCTGCAACCTAAGTGCAAAGAACCGCCTTTTAAGGAACCCTGGGTTCTAACTTTGCCATTCTCAGGTATCAGACTGAAGGTTTTCCACGCTTTGACTCAATATTCTGGGTATTCTCTTTGTTAGAA
This sequence comes from Aotus nancymaae, assembly GCF_030222135.1. Classification (NCBI taxonomy): domain Eukaryota; kingdom Metazoa; phylum Chordata; class Mammalia; order Primates; family Aotidae; genus Aotus; species Aotus nancymaae. The sequence continues at coordinate 3,411,182 of NW_026988452.1, forward strand.
GTATCAAAAATGTCTATCTGGAAATTAAGATGCACAACTGATCTGTCTGCATTCAAAACTAGATGAGTACACTACACATGTGTGCGCACGTGCGTGCACACACACCCCTTCATGAACCAGAGAGTAAGATAAAGACATTTGTGGTTATTTGAGAATAATTACAGAGAGAGAACTGAAGCTGAGATTAGAATAGGGAAGTCAGGAAGAGAGGAGAGCAGAGGCCTGTGTTGATGCAGTAAAGCTGTGGAGCAAGAAAGGAAGTTGGCACCATGTCCCAGCCTTGGACATGTATGTGGGTCTGTGAAAAGAGGGGCTGTTGAGAGGGTTCAGAGGACACAGGGTGCCCAGGCCTCCTGTGGTTGGCAGAAGAAGCCTCAGGTGTCTGGGAAGGGAAGTGTTGTATCCCCACGCATGGACTGGCTTCTGACTTCAGCTGCAGCAGGCTGAGCAGGTTAAACAGACACCCATTCCTCTCCAACCACAAGTGTCTTGAGCATCTTTGAGGTTAGAAATCAACATTACTTTTACTCTTGATTTTTCTTATTCACATAATCGATCCTCTGAAGTTACTTCTTTTAGCCTTGGCCTCTTGCCTCTAAACTAGACTTGCTTTAAACCGAACATTTCTTCATAGGCTGGAAAGGCCATTTTTTCTACAAAGGCAATGCTTTTTATTATGTTCATAAAAACAGGCTTGCTTCTGAGCAAGGTAACCTGCAAATGAATGCAAATGTGCCCTTTCCAAGGACACAGCCACAGGTAAAAGGACTTTTAAAGTAAAAATTCCCTGACTTCTCAGGACCTTCTCCCTCTCCGTTCCTGGCTGAGGCTCTATTCCCAGTGAGTGTGGCAGGGCCTTTTTCCAAAAGGCCCACTGGTGGGCAGAAGTGGGTAAGGAATGAGGTAACAGGCTCTGGGGCCCATGCAGTCAGTTCAGGCAGTCAGTGGGCATCAGGCAGTCAGTTCCAGTTGCACTTACCATAGTTGCCCTTCGTCCTTACACATATCTGCTCACTACTCCTGCAGGAACTCCCTAGGCAGGAACTGTGTCCTGTTCAACTCAATGCTGGGCACTGGGGACACAGCTAAGACAGCAGGGGCATGACTAAGACTACCTCCTTGTAGAATTTCATCATCCATAAAGACAACCCACAGCAAGATTTATCAGTGTCAAATGCATGGCTCAGGCCAAGTCCTAGGGGAGTGTGAAGTGGACATTATGGGCTGGTCCAGAAGAGTCTATGAGACTATAGAGGAAGGAGGTTAGGAATCATGGTCTGGCTTAGCAGTAGTGCCAGGAAGAAGGACACAGGGTTTATTTTATGGGGCCTCCTCTGCATATTTGGGAGCATATGCCTCCCAACAGCGACTTTCCCTAGCCTGAGCCTGCCTTCTTCTCAAACTCCTGGCCTCAAACAATCCTCCTGCCTCAGCCTCCCGAGTAGCTGGGATTACAGGAGTGAACCATTGTGTCCAGCTCTGCCTCCTCCATGAAAGGTGATGGCTCTGGGCTCATCTGTTCCCATCTCTACAGGATTTTGCCCCAAATTCCTCCACCTCTGTCTTACATTGTTGACTCCACCCTCTCAACTGGCACCTTCTCATCATCATGAACTTGACTAAGTCTCTCTCTCATCAGTTAAAAATGAACATACAAAAGCCTCAATCCTCTGTCAGTCACTATATTTCCCTCTTGCTTTAAGGTGTAGGTTTGATTATTATTCAGGTGTGGTGAGGCCAATAGATCAGAAGATGATTGCTATTGAAAAGATAGTTCATTACTCACAGATCCCAAGAGAAAAGGCCACACTGTGCCACATAGGGCCACATGGGGAAGCACTAGCTTTGGTCAAGAGACAGAGTGAGGAGAAAAAGTGGGTAATAACATTTATTGTGGTTTCAATGGGAAGGAACAGATGAGAAAGGGGAAAATGACTTAGTCTGAATAATTTCAGTAGGCTCTGGGGTAAAGGGGTTGTCTCTAACTATCTGGTACCCAGCCCTGGGGTGATTAGGGCAAGGGAACAATGGCCTTGAATGTGAGTGCCCCATGGAGAAAGTGGTGGGGTGTGGGCTCTGGATGGGTTGGTTTGCATTTCAAAGGCATACCCATATGTGAGCCATTTACTATCCCTAGGAATTGGCAGTCTCTCCAGGGCAGCAAGTCAAAGTGTGGACTGCAGAAACCAGGACAATCTTATTGCTCACAATTGCAACTTTAACTTCTGCACTTTCCACTCCCTCCTTCAATAATCTAGTGTTCAATCCTCTGAAATTGCTCTTCCCAAGACCTTCTAAATCAAAGGGTCGCTTTGCTGGTCTTAGTTTCTTTGTTGTTTCAGCCCACAGTTTTAGGTGTTTAACCTCGTTGTTTCTGAAGTGTGCTTCTTCCTTTGGCTGCCACAATACACTGACTTCCATAATGCTGGTTTCCCTTCTGTCCCTCACTGTTCCTTCTCCATTTCAGCCTTTTGTAAAGACTCCTTTTCCTCTGCCCATCTGTTGAATATCAGCACTCCCAGACCCACATATCTGCACTTGTACGATACGAGGAGTAGAGTGATCCCAGGGTCATGCCTGTGGTGTCAGCCGACATCTCTTCTCTGCAAGACCCCTAGAGACCCCATCAGCCCTGCTCATTGGATACTCCCACTTCTGTCTCCCAGCTCCCACACAACATGCCTCAAATTATAAACTGTCCTTTTTCACACAAGCCGGTTGTAGTCCTACATCCCGCACTTCAGTGACTGCCATCTTTGACTCGCCCTTTCTTTCTTGCCAACACTGCTACTCAAAACTCAGTGCTGCAGCTTTTCTCTCCTGCATGTTGGCTGAAACTATGCTATGACTTCACGTCCTCTGCTAACACTTCATATCCTCTGCTAACACTTGGATCACTACAAAAAGGTTTCTAATTAGCCTGCTTACCCAGTCTCTCTCTCTCTATGCTAATGTCAGAATGGCCATTCTCAAATGTGGGACACTGATGCAATTGGTTTTGCATTTTAGAAAGATGACTCCCCATTAACTTGGGATAATGGCAGAATGTTTTGTGGTGGCATTCCCTTTTGAGTCTGTAATTTGTGTCTCTCCCTTAGCCTCATCTCCCATTACCTTGGCATTAGACCTTGTACAAAGTATCTGTCAATTCTGGAAGGAGCTTGTCAGCATGACTTAAAAGGCAGTCAGTTAGTTTAGCATCTTGTACAGATATCTGAAATGTTTTTTTGATCCTTGCCCCTAACATTACTTTAGATTGTAATTCTACTGGCCTTGATGCTTTCAGTTAGCTTTGTTCAGGGATACCTGTAATTTTTGCTCTTGCCAGAGACATCATTAGGTCTAAAGACCACGGGCCTTACACCTGCTGTTTCTTCTGCTTCCCTCTTTCAGCCAGCCCAACTCCTACTCCTTATCTGATTCAGCCTAGTGCTGAGCTGTGTCAATAAGACCTCCAAGATCAGCCCCCTCTATGCTCTCATAGTCTCCACTGCTGATTCCTATTAAGGTATTTATTAGGCCATATTGAAATTTCCTGTTTTCCGTCTTTTATACAACTTTATGGCAAGACCAGTAGCATAATCTATGGGGCCCAGTGAAAAATTAAATTCAGGGTCCCTTGTTGAAAATTAGAGTCTCAAGACAACAACAGCGAGTATTAAACCAAGCTCAAGGCCATAAAGTGACTGCAATCCCATGAAGCTGGCCCTACTTACAAGACAGGGACTGTCATGTTCTCTGTTATAGCCCCAGTGCCTGGCCTGGCTCCTGGTCCCAGCAGGTCTTCAATAACTATTTGCAGAACTTATGAATAGGGCAATATGTAGGCATCACAATTGACCGCCCTCGCCATTCAAGTTTTTAAAAAGTTGAGTGCACAGGTTGCAATGGTAGCATAATCTATGGATAAAGCACATAAAGAGTGGTAAACATATCAATTATCATCTTATATGTCAATGGATTTAGCTTCTATTTAATAGATGCTTGAAAAATAGTGAAGTAAATATTCAATTACATGCTACTGATAAGAGCATATCAAAAAAGTCATAGAGAAAATTAAAAATGAAAACAAGGCCAGAGAGCATCAAGTGGACACAAAGAAAAAAGGAGGGCAAATCAGACAAAACAAGATTCAGGAAAAACACATTAAATAACATGGATGATTATGTTTCCAGTGATAAAAAGGAATAATATAAAATTAAAAATAAAATAGGCTGAATAACTAAATTTACATATATAATAAAATCTATTTGAAAAACAAGATAAATTTAAAAAAAAAACATAGTAGGGGACTTTAAAAGCTCTCTCACTCTTCAATGGACCAAACACACAATTTTAAATAAGCACAGAAAGAAAGTGGATACCGTTAGCTTGATTGAAATACCTATGAAAGAATGTATAAAATTCAATACCTCTGAAACAGAAAGGGCACATTTTCTCCCAAATATGCAAGAAAGATTTAGAAAAATGAATCACATCCCAGCAGCCATAAACAAACAAACAAAAAATACTATTTAGGCAAAATTCTCTGACTGTACAAAAGTTGGCATCATTAACAAACATATAAACATACAAATTCAAACGACTTGCACATCAGATCTCCATACCCCACAAAACAAAAATTATTCTTAAATAACTCTTCTGTCCAAGAAGAAATAACAAATCTATGCTGTTGAGTTTCCTGCAATTTTGTATTCTTTTCACACGTAGGTGAGACTGGTCTCGGGAGCCTGAGGAAGGGAAGGGGGATGTGTCTGTGCTAAGATTGTTTTGTTAACCTGGACATTCACTTTAATATTGTTACTTAAGCTATACAAATACATATTATATACTCTCTGGTATGTGATATAGTTTGGATCTGTGTCCTCACTCAAATCTCAGGTTCAGCTGTAATCCCCAGAATTGGAGGTGGGGCCTGGTGGGAGGTGACTGGATCATGGGGTAAAGTTCTCATAAATGGTTTAGTATCATTCCCCTTGGTACCTGATATGGCTTGGCTGTGTCCCCACCCAAATCTGATCTTGAATTGTAATCATAATCCCCATATGTCTAGGGAAAGACCTGGTGGGAGGTGATTGGATCATGGAGGCAGTTTCCCCCATGCTGTCCTTGTGATAGTGAGTTCTCACAAAATCTGATGGTTTTATAAAGGGCTCTTGCCCCTTCACACCTCACTGGTCTCTCTCTGCTGCCATGCAAAGGTCCTTGCTTCCTCTTTGCCTTCCACCATGATTGTAAGTTTCCTAAGGTCTCCCCAGCCATTTAGAACTGTGAGTCAATTAAACCTCTTTCCTTTATAAATTACCCAGTCTTGGGTATTTCTTTATAGCAGTGTGAGAATGGACTAATACAATACTGTATAGTGGGTGAGTTCTCACAAGATCTGGTTGTTTATGGGTGTGTGGCACCTCTTCTCTCTCTCAGTCCTGCTCTTGCCAGATAAGATGCCTACTCCAGCTTTGCCTTCCACCATAAGTAAAAGCTCCCTGAGGCCTCCCCAGAAGCAGATGCCACCATACCTCCTGTATAGCCTGCAGAACCATGAGCCAATTAAATCTATTTTCTTTATCAATACCCAGTCTCAGGTATTTATTTATAGCAATGCAAGAATGGATTTATTTAACAACTTAAAAATTTTACTTTAAGGTAGAAAAATATTAACCACAATTTAGTAGCTGGTTCAGCTGGGAAGCATTTATATAGACATAATAGCATCTATACAGATATAATAATGTAAATGTGGCTTTACTGCATGGTATGGGAATGGGAAGTGAGGGAGGATGAGGTGGAAGAGGCTAAATTCTTATATAACAGATAATGCCTAAAACTAAATAATTAACAAGGAATAATATAGGCAACCTACATAGATATACATCTTGCACCTACATAGAAGAAAATGTTGTCATGAAAATCAGTGAAAGAGTTAAAATGGTTTTGGGGGGTGGGGTAGGGCTGAGAGAAGAGGGATAAAAAAAGAGAAGAAAAAGAAAATGTAAAAAAGTTGAAAGACTTTTTTTTAAAACAAGCCTTGACTCCTTAAGCACTGTGCAAATATATCTTTAGTAAATATAACAATGTAAAAATAAAGCACAAGTTGTCTTATTACCAAGAACAATATACGCATTCAAGACAAGTTTAGAAACTAATGTTGTAAGACCATCTATTTGTGACTTGGATTAAAAATCTCACTGACAGAATTATGTATGTGTAGATTAAAAATAACTCAGATGGAAATGCACCTGCTGTGCCAGGAAAACTGTGTTACATGACTCAGAGTGGGTCTGATGATGATAAGAATGTTGACACTGAAGATACAAACCAAGAGTTTGAGTAAAACTGGTTTATGAAATGAGAAAAGAAAAATGACAATAGTTTTCAATTAATATATGACTATACATAATGAGTGACTTTAGAAGTGTGCCTGTCACTATATTAGTAGATACTGATTACTTTACCTATACCTCTAAAAGTTTAGGTATCAAAGATGGACATAAGAATTCTACTTTTGTTCATCTTCTTATTGAGAAAATGGAGAATATTATTTGGGGTGACTTTAAATTCTAGCAAAAAATGGTTTATGTTTTGAGTTTCTGGAAGTTCTTTCTAAGTCTGAAACTAAAAGTAGGAACCATAAAATAAACATTGAGATATATTATCTAACTAAAATTTAAAACTACCAGAGACATGGTATTTAAAAAATGACAATACCTAGAAGTGGCCACTATGTAGCCCAACAGGCATTCTCCTGCACATGGGGTTTGAACTGATCTTTTCTTTCAGGAGAGAGACTTGGTGGTATGCATCAAGAATCCAATCAAAGTACTTACAGGTATTTAGACTTATATACAAAGATATGCACAAAGCAGTTCTTCATAGTGAGTCATAAAAGTAGTTATAAAATTATAAATCTAATAATAGGGTATTGCTTAATAAAGCTTAAAGTATATCTTTACCATATATTATGATGGCATACTATAAACATTCTAGAAATTATTTTTACATAAAAACATTGCTCTGTAGGAAAAGTTACTAGATAATTCCTGCCAATTAATAACCCAATTTTATATCAAAATTTTCTCCTTGGTGTTTTCCTAATTTACTACCTGTTCTTCTGTGGCCAGAGTTTATCTTCACAATACAAACGAAAAACATTCATGCCCTTTCTGACCCCAAGGTTCCCAAGATTCTGAGTGTGTACATTAGAGAAAGTTCACAGGTGTTCTGCCATTTCATCTGGGTCTTAAAGTGTATGTAGAACTCTCTTGAGGCAGGCAGTGGGGCAAGGGTGCCCAGGTAGAGAAAATGCTATCTTAAAAGGCTTGGTGAGCTTGAAGTACAGGCAGGGAGGAAGGCAGAAAGCATGCCAGAACCACTGCTGTGAAAAGCACATATACCAGGTGTGCACATTGTGGGAGGTGGTTTGACAGGCAAATCGGAGCCAGATGCTGAAGGCCTTGAATGTGATATTCAGAGGTTGATGGAGAATCCTGGAAAGTTTTAGAGCAGAAAGATGACAATAGTGATATACTTCAGGTTTCTGGATGTCACCTCGAGTGACACTGATTTTCAATCTTCTGCTTGTGACACATTAGTGGGTCCCATCATTGAAAACACACAAACAACTTAAATAGAAATACCTGAGTGCTTAGCCTGTAGAAGGTGTTAGTACTGTTTTGCCAAACTTTTGCTTTTCTGTACAGTTTCATTTGTAGGAGTGTGTAGGTATCTGCTTCTTAGATTGTGAGATTAAATGGAACTTCTTAATGTGGGTCAAAATAAGTTTGCAATCCATTGCTGAATCCCCTATCAGGCCTCACTCAGTATCATCCTTCTCCAGGGTGTACATGCCTAACTCTGAGATGCCAGAGGTAACCCTCTTGGCTGCTAGAGAGAAATCACATCTTGTACTACTTCTACAATCTGACATTGTTGTTGCAGTTTCCCGGGGACATCCTCATCTGGCCCAAATGCCACCACTGGAACCAGGAGTAAAGGACTGGGCTTCCACTTGAACAAGGCAAATTAAACCCACACATTTACCTATGTTCTCTCCTAAATCTCATTAAAATACAAATAAGATACAAAAGTCAAAACTCCTATGGGGCCACAGCAATAACATCTGGGAAGCTGGAAAGCAGCTGAAGCATAAGTAAATAACTCAACACCCTGAAGAAGCTAAATCCTAATGTTGCAGTGGGAAGCCTGATTTATATATCACAGCCCCATCAAGGCTCAGGAATTATAAGCACCAGTTACCTTTGGAAGTGAGAATGCAGGTAGATGAAATATTTGGCCTCCAGGTCACCTTTTATTTTGTGTTTAGGCAGGAGACTTCCCTCATTCATCTCAGCAGAAGACTTGAGGTTTACTCCTTAGAAAGGTTAGCATAAAGGGACTCTGAGACCAGGGCTTCAGGCACATCAAGGGCAGGGGCACCCACAGGAAACATATAAGTAAGTACTGGGTTTGGCCTTGGCCCCCATCTGTCACTGGGTACCCCTGAACTAGTGGACCTACATTCCCAGTAGTAGATTGGAGCATTCCTCTCTGGGAAAACTAACCAACTCTAAAGAAAAAGACTTGGTGACAGTTCTCCCAGTAAACAGTCCAGCCAGATCATCCTAGGCTGAAGCCAACCAGTTAATAAGCTCTATTAAGGCCCACTGACCCTCAAATCAGCTTTCAGTGCATTACTCTTAAAGATAAACTGCTAGTCCTGGGTCATCGGATTCTTGAGCAAAGTTGCTATAGTTGAAGATAAATACCAAAACAAACAGAATAAAGAGAGTCAAAGGAGAAAAAAACTTCTAAATATATTAATAAGAGAATATATTGCAGGTATGAGGCAATAGCATTACATAGTAAAGGGAATAGAGAAACAAAAATAACTCTCAGAAATAAAAATTATTGTGTAAATTAAACACTTGATAGGATTGATGATAAAATTGAGGATATTTTCCAGAAAACAGGACAAAGAGAGGAAAAAAGATGATAAAAGAAAACTAGAGAGTTAATCTGGGAGGTTTAATATCTTCACTTTGGAAGAAACAAAGAAATGGAAGAAAGAAAATAATCAAAGATGTAATTCAAGAAAGTTTCTCAAGCCTGAAAAGCTATCCAAAATGAAATGGGTCTCCAAGAGCTCATGTACAGTGTCAGAAATAAAGACCCAAAGGAAAGTACACTGGTGAAATTTTATAATATTAAGACCAAAGGAAAGATCCTAGAAACTTTCAAAGAGGGGAAAAAGCCACATACAAAGGATCAAATATCAGAATGACTCAATAGCAACAGCAGAAAGCTGCCTTTTATGCTTATAATAATAAAACACTGAAAACTGATGTAACAAAGACTACATTGTAGATATACTGGGAGAATGGAGGAAAGGGGGATGTGAATGTGTTGAGGAGGATGGAGGTACTGAAAAGACAACCTTTTCATAGAAGAAAATAAAGGTATAAACTCTAAGAACAAAAAGGTTAAGCATACTACTTAGAAATTTGGAGGTAGATATTGAAAGAAACTAAAAGTTGAAAGTGGTGTATAAGAAGCAGAGATGGGGTGGAATGGGGTGAGGGGCTATTTTTTCTTTTCACTAAATCAAGAGGATTATTTGATGTTTTAAAGTCTGTACATTCATGACTTGAATTAAAATACAAGTAAGTAAGCAAGAATGAAGTCCTTGGGTCTTTCAGGACCCTAAGAAACCTCGTAATGTCCCTCCTGGGTAATGGATATAGTATCATGCTGTGGACTCTGTGAAATCCATGCTTACACAGTGAAATTTCCTAAACATATATGTCTCATCAGTTGCTGCTCAAAAACCATGTATGTTGGGTTAGCTTGAAGTAAGTCAATGTTCTTAAGCTCACCCATGACTTTCCCCCTCCCTGCTGGAATAAACTAAGGAGTTCAGCCCCAGCTTCAGAGATAGCACATCTGCAGTGAAGGCAGCCACAGCTACAACCCTCACCATATCAGGTTTCTGTTTTATCAATAAAAGAATAAAATTCTACCTGTTTTTGTAAAGCAGTCAATAAAGAGAGGAGAAATACTTTCTCCAACTATATTATTGAAATAGAGCCAATAGCTTAAAATGTTTTTCCTTTATGATTTATTTCTTAATGTTCACACAGATATTCATAAGCAAAATGCTAAAAAATGCACAAAATAGGACAAAATTGACTTAGTTCTGTTGCAAAACATCAATGAAAACAATCAGACAATGTATAATGAAATATTATAGTACCTAATCAATAATAGCAAATTTTGAAATAAAGGACAAGTCAACGTTGCTTAATTATTAAAATTACCGTAACCGATGACTTTCTTTCTGCCAAGCTCTTCCACTTAGATTTAGCTCACATGTCTTGAGAAATAATTAAATGCCAGGACACAGGGGATAGAGCTCCAAAATCTTTACTCCATGTCCTCATGGCCAGAAAAGTCCAAAGACAGAGGATAAGCCAGGTAGTCTTCTTAGGAAAAGACACAGGGCTCTGGGTGAAGAGCAATACCAGAGTGAAGAAACGGCTCGTTTCTATTACCAGCTTCAGAAGGGAGGTGACAGAGAGCTGTGAAATCTCAGACAACCACGCTAAGAAAAACCCATCAACACATGTGCAACAGGGAGGGAGAGGCACCAAAGCTCATTTAAAGCTGCCCAGTTTAATACAATATGTAGGGGAAATGTTACATGAATTTTTACTTTTTTTTTTTCACTTTCTTGCTTTGTAAATTAAAGATCCTGTGATATGGAAAAACCAAAGACATGGTTTTATCATGTGCTTTCTTGTCAGTCACAGACTATGAGGTTTGCTTTGGATAAATGTTCTTAACACAAACATGCTTCAAATAGCAGCAAGAGACTGGACAGAGGGAAGGGAACAATTGAAAGAGAAATTTCAGGGGATCTTTTTCTGGGCAGGGCAAATTAGTGCACTCCCCATGGTATAAGAAAAGCTCTAGAGTGTGTGTATATATATATATGTTTGGCCCCATTCATGTTGACTCCAGTGCATGTGTAAACATATACTGTGATGGAGAGTATGTGACCACTTCCTAGCCCTATGACCACAGACAAATTATTTTGCTTCTATGAACCTCAATATCTTTATTTGTTCTAATGGCTATCATTCTCACCTTCACCCTGATTTCAAAAATTTGTTGAAAGGACCTAAAGACATCATGCTGGTACTCCATCAGATTATAATGCTTTGCATATTATAGTGCTCAAATATTAGTGCCCTCTCATCTGCAAAGTACTATTATTAATATGCATAATGTTTTTCTCAGACCGCTTAAATCATGAAGAACTATCTCAGAATAGGAAGAAACACATTAGTTTTTTGTAAACGTAGGCACTTTCTTGAAATGTGCTTCCTGCAACACCCATCCTCTTCTGATGTGGGTCCCCCTCCCTTCTACATAGGCAGGGCAAAATCAGGTGGTCACCAGAAAGAAAGTTGTACAGGAAAAGCTGGTTGATTGTTTAGTGCAGTTCCAAATGCCAGTTCTCAGCTGTGCCAATCTGTGTTTTATCCAAAACCAGATAGATTTTTCAGATAAAATTTCATTCTGGTGCTGAATGAAACAAACATGAGATCTGGACTTGAAATTCCTAATCAAATGTACACACACACACACACATACACACACACCCTCTTTATAATATATGCCTGGAGACAGATATTTGTTTTGCATTTTTGCAAATGATTGTAAAATGTCAATAGTAATCCCAGATATTGCTATAGGTCATTTTGCCTCTGATCTAAGACAGACAGACAGACAGACACAGACGCACACACACACACACACACACACACACACACACAGAGTGAGAGAGACAGAGAGAGATACACACATCCAGAAGAGAAGGGGACAGAATATTTGATCAGAAAAATTGAGAAAGAGAAGGGACAGAACATTTGATCTGAAAGAAAAAGCATATGCCTTTATTGTGAAGAGGTTGGCAGCACTAGCTTTCCTCTGTAAGTATGCATGCATGATTCAGAATATTCATGCAGACCCAGGGCACTTTGCTTACAGAGCAACACTGTTTATGTAGAACTTAGATAGAAAGGGATCTGCAGATAAATAGAGAGTCTTAAAGAGGGAAGAAAAAAATCAGCCCTTTCTTGCCCACTGCCAACTAACTACAGCCGCTACCAAACGGTCCCTCTTTTAAAATGCACACATGCAAAATTCTGCTCGCACTTTTATGGAATTATTGCATTACAAATGGGTTCTCACCACATATTCAGGATATACATGAAAACTTGGAAAAGGTGAATGCCTCATTCCTTTTCAGGCAAAAATCAATGGCCTTACTTCTTAAAAAAAATCAAAAGGAATTTATATTCAGCAAATAAAACACAATGCTAATGCACTCCTACTTAAATATAAACATCAAAAAGGCTGCTATTGTTGTTTGACTTGAAGAACAAGTTGAAATCGTGGAATGGTCTCTGATGAGGCCCAACATTAGGTCATCCAATCCGCTAATCCATTTTGACTTTTCATTTTGATGGTGAAAGTGCTAATGACTCTGATTTACAAGGGAGTGCAGTACTAAACCTGGATCAGAGTATCCGGGCTTGCTTTGACACAGAGGAGAAGATGAGGAACACCAGATGTCTCTAACACTCTTTCAGCTGAATTCCTGTAGCAACACTTTATTCTCGTTAAGTCACTGAGCTCATTTTCCACCCCTGCTGTCCATTTTGTCAATGGGGGATCGCAAGTACCCCTTCCAGTGTCCAAATAGCTTGAATGGACGGGACGACCAAATGGGTTCTGCAGCATTTCCACGCCTCTGCAGATTTCTGCCTACAGAGACACTCAGGAGACGCTGAGCTCTGGTACCACCCTGTGGGACACTTCCCTCAGGAATGGAAATCGTGCACATTCGTTCCCAATCCCCACCTCCACAGTGGGAGCCTGGCCAAAGATCTCGTGTGTGTGGGTGGCGGGGGGGGGGGTGTTTTAATTTTATTTTAACATTACCCACCATGGTGGACTTTAGGGCTTTGAATAGAAAGATCTACTCCATCTGTATATAGCCAGAAATAACTCCCAAGAGAAGCCTTGAATAAATTGCTTTGAGAGGGGACTTCTTTTTTTTTCCTAACAAAATTAAAAACACTGACCAAGATTCAACCGAGCACCTTAGAACCCACTCTTTGGAAAGCCCACAGATTTTTGAACTCTTTTTGAGGGCACTGTAGTTGAGAGGCTAAGAATGCCGACCCTGGAGCCAGCATACTTGGATATGAATCCTGACTCTGACTTCCTTGCTGTGAGATCATGGGCAAGTTACTTGATCTCTCTTTCCTTAGTTTCTGCCTTTGTAAAGTGGGTAAAGTATATCTGCCTCATGGAGTTGTTGTGAGGGTAGCTGAGTGCTTCGAACAGTATAGGAGTCAGCTCTCAATAACTTTAGTTATTATATAGAAAAGCAATTAATTTCCTATTCCCACAAGCTTTTCTTTTTTTTCAGTCGTGGTTGGCTTCATTTGAAAAGGCAGTGAGTCAAGGCCTAGTGTTCACTGAAGAAGTCAAAAGCCTCCATGGCAACAGAGGAGCCTTTTTCTGAGTTGTTGGCAGGGCTGCTGATAGCCAGGCAAGCTGATGCAGAAGGCGAGGAGTTAGGACCCATGGGCGGAGCGTTTTGCTTCACCCAAACAGTAAACTAGGGGCTTTGCCAAGCAGCACAAGCTTTGCCAAGCTACATCTCAGAGTGCCGAGATTTTTCTTACAGTTGTTATTTTGCCTGGTAAAGAAAGTTTTCATTATTTCAAAGATGCTGATGCCTTTACCCAATGCCACATTGTGATCCATGCTGCTCTGAGATTCCCTGGGGAATCTGCCAGGCTAGACCCCGCTGCTTAGGCTGCTCTCATAGCAGCTCCCCTGGGGCTGGTCCAGGTATCCCTCCACAGAGTCCTCTGCATAAGATTATGCAGGAATTCTGGCCTGGGACAGCCACTCCTGTATCCAGAGACGAAACAGATCCATTAAAAATGATCTACTTCTTTGGTCATTTTGCTGTGGTTGTGGGGAGTCAAACTCATGAACTCAAAATTACCCGCACACACAGGTCCCTGCATTGATTTATGAGGCTACCTTTGTCACATGCTGAATTTGACTTTATCCTCACAGCACCTCTGCTGCTACACAGTGAGGATTCAGGACGTGCGAGATGCACTTCAAGTGAGAAGAGAGACACGAGAAAATACTGCCCTACCGGTCCAGAGAGCTGGGTCTTATCCCCACCACTATCGCAGTGGCTGTGTGACTGTGCCCAGGTCGCTCCCTTTTTTTGACCACAGCCCTCTCATCTGAGGCACTCTGTGAGAGCGTGAGACTGCTCTTTGAGGATGGAACACCGGTTTAGGATTTGACTGCCATCTGGGGTATATCTAGAGGTAGAATGGCCTGAGAAAACCTATGAAGGCCAACCTTTGAAGGGACAGCAGTCAGACATGGTGGGAAGGCTCAGGGTTGGAGGAGTGGGTGCCAGAGCCTGGGGGAGGGGGAGATGGTGGAGTGCTATGGTACGGAGTGTGAAGGGTGAGTGTGTGTGAGACAGACTGGCTATATCATGGATGTGTATGTGACAGAAATGGGGATGTGTGTGTGAGAAAAAAGGATGGGGAGAGGGAAGGCACTGAGGTGGTAGGAGAAAGAGAAGGAGGGGAGGACAAGTGGGAGAGAGCAGAGGGAGAAAGGAGGAGGAGGGAAGAGGATCTGTGCAGTATGCAGGAAAGATGTGTGTGAGAGCATACAGCGTGAAAGACGGAGACTGGAGAGAGGGAGAAAGGGCAGAATTGAGGGAGGCAGAGAGATGGCAATGTTGGTGAGTGTCGGCCATGTGTGAGTGCACGTCTGCATGAGGTGCTTCTGCGTGTGCGGTGGCTGTGTGTAGAGGCTGGAGATGTGCACACAGCCCCGCCCACACATTTCTCAGAAACCTCCCTGAGCTCCCTGGAGAAGCATCAATAAGGGCTTTGGGAAGTTCTCCCCCGCCCCCGTCCTCCAACTGCCTATAAAACAAGGCTGGCTTCTCAGAGCATGAAGACAGAGGATCAGGACCCTCCCCTAGGGTCCTGCCCCTCTTTTCAGGGCGAGGCTTGTGGGCTCTGAGTGTCTGGAAGTCTGACCCTAAGCTGGATGTGCCAGTCACACATTAGCTGGGGGTTCTCAGAGCAGTGAAACCTGTGAAGGCAGCAGCTAGAAGCGGACTCACCCTCTTTGCTTAAGGAAGAAGGATGCCATGATCTGTTTACAGTGCCAGACCTGGCAGTCTTCCCTGAAAGGCCCTGAAAAATGGGGAGGAATCCTAAACAGCCCCAATAAAACCCCATGCTTGTTTGCTGGCTCTGGGTCTCTTCTTTGGCCTCTTGAACCTGGTGCCTTCCCTTCTGAGGTTAACAGGGAGGGGTCCAGCACAACAGGGCCAGAGGTACCAGCCCTAGGCTTCAGCTCCCTGGCAGATTCTGGGAGAGAGTCATTACTCAGTACAAATCTGTGATGTACCAAAGGATTTTGGAGCTCCTGGAACATGAAGCCCATCAGCAGACTAAACTCCTGTGATGGGAGCACCCAAGACAGACTAGCTTCTGGAAGCTGGTGGTGGTAACCTCAAGTTCCCAGGTAATCGGAGTGAGATGGTAGAAAAGATTTTGGATTTTAGAGCCAAATTAACTGTTTCAAATCCAAGCTCAGTGCTTTATTAGCTGTGCAACTTGTAGCAGGTAAACTTCCCTCAGCTCATCTCCTACCATGTAAATAGGGGCCAACACCTACCTTGCCAGCTTTCTGGGGATTTGTTGAGCTAATGTATACAATATACTTGGCACCCAGGAAGTGTACCATAACTTTAAAAACCTTCGCCTTCCCTTCCCAGGGCTGTGGATGACCAACCTGAGCCACATGTTAAAAGAGGGACCCTAGACAGCCCAAGCACTGCCCAAACCATCTCAGAGGAAAGCCCTGGACTTCTCCCGAATGCCCATCCATCAGCTTAAGGGCTTGCCTGGTGAAGACCACGTTCACCTGGGCGAGGGATTTAAGGAGACATAGCTATTCCTTACAGTGTGGATGAATGCCTTTCCCAGCCCTTCCTGGCAGTTGCTGTTGTTATCAGGGAAAAGGGAGGGAGCCAAGGGAGCATGCAGAACAGTCAGGGAGACATCTTGGGGGCTTTAGGGTGATGACCATCAACAAGCAGCAAAAACTTTAGGCAGGGTCTCTGAATTAAGAGTTAGTGGCAGTTTCAAAAGCTCAAGGGCTGACTTGGAGCTCCAGATCTACCTCCCTTCAGTCATCCAGAGTGAGGGGCTCTGTGTCTTCAGAACAAGCACAGACTAGCAGGTGGGGAAAAAGAAGGTAAACACACGCTGCAGAAAAGATACTTCAGGACAGAGTCAATTTCAAGGCTTACAGAGCCTCTGACAAACAATTTATAGCTTGTGAAATGCATTCTAATGCGTCTCTTTGCAATATCATCTCTTTCCATGCAAATTCAATACTTGGCACCATTACCAGGGAGTGGAAAATGAAGACTTCTTTGGGCAATTTTAGTACAGAAATGCTCCTTCTGGGAGGTTCTGGGAAGAGGAAGAGATAATTGAGACAGAGCATTTATCTTTGAATTCTCCCTCAACTCACCCGGCCCCTGATGCAGCTTGGACAAGAATCCTGCAGTCTAATTGGTAGATCAGACGCATTATTAGATGTGAGAATTAGAAGTGACAAACAAAACGCCCTGTTGCCATGATGCGAATACTCATTAAATCATTCCTGTCTAGTATTTCAGATAAAACACAGCCAGCTAAGAATATACTCAGCAAGTGTCTGCAAAAGTATGTGCTTAGTGATTTTGATTAGACAATAGGAGGTCTGGGGTGTTTGTGATTTGTCATATGACCATTAAATTTACTATTGCAGAGAAACACCATATTCTTTAATTAAAAAAAAAATTGGCTAATACTATAAGGAAAGGATACAAAGGTGAAACATCTGGCCAGGAAGCCCAAAATGTGGGTCTCATTGTCATAGCCAGACCCTCTTCTACCCTAACCTCTCAGTTAGTAGTTGACCCCCTGAGTGGCCCAGCAGGTATAACCCCAGGAGAACAGGTCAGTGGGCCTGATGAAGGCTGTAATTGAGGCTCCAGAGCCACAGAGTGGTGAATACAGAGTGGGACTTTGGCTGGCTCAGCTCTCTGATGTGCAGAGGCCTGCTTCCTGCTGAGGGCTGCTGCCTTTCTATGGCAGGTGCTACATGTGCTCGCTTACCTGGAAGCACACATAAGGACCTCTGGAAGTCCACACCCAAAAAACCATGACTGAAAGAAAGAAAAGGGATCCTCTGCTTCTTGAAGATTCATCTCTGTTCCACCTGCATGTTGGAGGAGACAGTCTACTTAAGGCTCCATAGCCCGCCATACTGCAGTACAACTCAACACTATATGTCCTCGATAGCCATGCAGAAAACATACACCAAGTAGAAGTAGGACACTACTACTGAGGGAAGGAAGGCACAGAAACACATGTAGCATAAAATGTCAGCTTTTATTGCCTTTTTATTTCTGAAAGATATTCTGAAATAGCCCTTGGCAGAGAAATGCATAAGCCAGGAGGTCTGTCACACAACTGGTTAAAAATGAATGAAGCTGGTCATCTGAGTTAGGGTTTCCTGTCTTAAAACTGAACCCTATGCTGTAATACTTCCAGCTGACTTGCCCTTGGAGGCTAAGTAGCCATCCTTCAGCAGAAATGGTGATGGGTGAAAATCCAGCTGGCCAAAAAGGAGGGAGGGTTCCTTCAAGGACTTCAGCCTCACACTCCACACCAGATGGGTCAGTTGTCACATGCAAAGGCAAAGTCCTCCACTGGCCCTTCCTTTCCTCTTTTCCCCAGCTGTCTTAAGGAGTCCCGATGCTTTCCAATTCCAAGGGCATGGAAATGCCTGAACACAATCATACCCTTCACAACTTTGGTGAATCTCAGCACAGAGCACCTGTCCAGCTCCTCACCAGACAGCACCTGGACCTCTGAGGAATGTGCCTCAGAGGGCTCCATGAGCATCGTCATCTTCACAGGTGAGGCCCAGAAAGATGAGGGATTTTGCACAAGGTCTCAAAGCTCACCATGCAAGAAAAATGTCTGAACAGAAATAAAACTGAACATGTTGATTATTCTTGATGATATTTTGAATGCAACAAGTACTCATGGAGTATTTTTCAGCATCCAGTAACACCATACTAGATATAATAACTCGTAAGAGAGACTTTCCCAAGGTCAAAAATAAGAGGATTGAGAGAAGCACTTTTATATTATTCGTAGAGGTATATGCAGTGCAGGGTGTGACTTTGCTTGACTTTTTATCACTGAAACAGACTCACAGGCTTTTGCATATCCACATTTACCTTGGCCTAAAGACCGTGTACGCAATTTTGAAGAGGAAAATAGAAATGTATAGTAAATGGTTTTTAGAAAAGCAAATGTAATTCTGCATGAATGATCCATTACCAAGGCCATTATACTATCACAAGCCAGCAACATCCAACAGAGAGAGGCCCTTTCCTTGGAACTAACATATAAAAGTTTTATGATATGATTATGTTCCTGAAAACCTCAGAAAAACATTCTATAAAGCCTCATGTCTCCTTTTTGCCTTTGTTTGTTTTTGGCTCTTATTTGAGTTGATTTTTTTGAGCCTCAGAGAAAGCCAATAAACACATCTAGCATTTAGGCACAGCATATCTAGGAATCCCACTCCACTGCTATGTGACTACTCTCCTGTCTCTTGCCTGGAAGAACCTGCAGGGAAAGCCACCAAGCTTACAGATGGCTTCAAGGGGTGCAAGTGAAAAAGGATGGTGTTCTAACAACCTCTGTAAGCATCAATTTCTTCAGGTACAAAATTGAAATAATAGCTTCACACATCTAATGGATAGTTGAAAGTTTAAAACAACATAATGCAAGCAAAAATGCTTCTTAAATTTAAGTGCTTAATAAGGAAAGACTGAATGCTTCTTAATAACTTAGAGCCCAGTTTGGGATTAATTTGACAGTCAGATGCCTACTTTCTCCATCCCACCCTTCCTCCTGTCACCTAGTATCTCCTGTGCACAAGCGAGTAGTCACATAGCAATAAAAATGGACTCCTAGAAGTGGTGTACAGCAGAGGGCTCCCAGGCCCTCACACTCATGCATTATCTGCCCTATAAACCACTACCTTCTGGGGCTGCCCCCCTGGGAATGACACTGGCATCTATGCAGGTGCTCAAGCTGCAGTCACTCTTGACTCCTCCCTCCCCTATACCTCCACATGCCTAGCTCTTTCAGATCTGTCTGTGTCTTACCATTCCTCTGGTTACCACCAAGTCCAAGTCCTCATACCCTGCCATGGATCACTAGGTGGCCTCCTTCCTGACTTCCTGCCTCCATGCAGCAGCCAGAGCCATCGTCTTAAAAACATGAATCTCCTTGTGTCCATGTGTTCTCACTGTTCAACAACCTTGGGGACTGGGGGGCTAGGGAAGGGATAGCAGGGGGTGGGGGAATTGGGGAGGGCTAACAGGAGAAATATCTAATGTAGATGATGGGGGGATGGATGCAGCAAACCACCATGGCATGTGTATACCTATGTAACAAGCCTGTACGTTCTGCACATGTACCCCAGAACTTAAAGTATAACTAAAAAACAAAAAAAACATGAATCTGAGCATGCCAGCCTCTGCCAAAACCATCTAATGGCTATCCTTTGTTCTCAAGATAATCCAACCCACTACTAGGGCTGAGAAAGCCCTCTGGGGCTGGGCCCTGCACTCCTTCCCAGCTACAGGCTCCAGTCACAGAGACCAGCCTTGGTTTCCTGGCTCACATACACAAGGGCCTCTGCACTGCCTGCCGGGTACCCTCCCAGCACCAGCACTAGCTCTGTAGGGTTGGGGCTGATAGTTTTCTGTCTCCCATACTAGACTCTGATGTTCTGAAGGGTAGGAGCCTCATTTGTTCAGGGCTATGTCTTTAACTCACTCAGTTACTGGAAAGCCAGGAATTGTTATCCTAACATATCCTGAATGTTCACCAGTTTTTATTCATTCATCCAGCTGATATTGGCCCGATTCCTGATTTTCCAGTAAATGAATGATCCCCAACTCTGTTACTTATAGTTGTGTTGACTGATCCTTCAGCTTATGTTCTGAGCTCCAGTCCTGCTCTAGGTTCTGAGCCAGTTCTGACTAAAACAAGGAGTGCAGTTTCCTAAGAACCACAACCATCTGAACAACTGAGAAAAAAATTCTGAGTTTTGGAGACTAGTAAAGACTGATGAGTTCCAACATGTCTCCCCTCCCCTCCTACCCCTACTTGCTGACAATCAAAGCAGGTGCCAAAAGCCTTGGGGACCCCTGCTGTCTTCCCACAGCATCACTGCTTGCTTATCGGCTCCCAGGTCAACCAGCCCTTGGCCTGGGTCTTGTTCTTTGTGGCTGCCTAACTTTTTCTGCACAGAGCCTGGCACTTCTGCTAGCCTCCTTCCCGGTGGCTGGGTCTTGATCCCCCTCCCTTTTATAGCATAGGGCTTCCTGTCTGTCCCCACTTACAGACAAACACAAGACAACAGTGTAGTGAGGCACGGGCATTTTGTGCCTCAGCAGAGGCATCCCCATCTGCCAGCTGGTCACAGAAAAAGTGATAATCCCTAGCACAGTCTCCAATCTGAATTTTCCTATTGTTTCTTGGAAGCACTCTGTTCCACCCTAGTCAGTGGTATGCTGAAGCAGGCTTGTTCTGGATCCAGAGAACTCTGTGTGCATTTTTCCCCAACTCTGCATTCAGTGATGGTATGTTGGAAGCTTAACAATGTACAAGGTAGTAGTATTTACATTGCGGAAACTGGCAAACACTACAAATCAAAACTTTCTTTTCCCTGTGAGAGCGAGTTAAACGTTGGCTAGCATGCCACTGATCACAGACCAGCCCTCTTACTTTGGCTTTTTAACCTATCACATTCCCACTGGACAAATGCCCTCTGTAATAGAACTAAAGCCTGGTTTCTCATAACACACTCCCTTCTTGAAGCAGACATTGTGGTATGTATTCTTTGTTCTGTTGATCTACTCACCATCTCACTTCCCAGTGATAATAGTAACAATGACAGCAATCACAATAGGTAGCATCTGCCAGTGCTGAGTCCTGTCCAGGCGCAGGACTGAGCCCCTTGTACATGCCTCTCACTGAATTTCATCCACAGAACTATGAGGCTGGGACTGTTACACTCATCTGACTGAGGAGAAAGTGTGGCTTTGGAGCTTTGTCCATGGGCAGCTGGGGCTGGTGTCAGAATCCGTACTAACTCAGCCACACCACCTCCTCATGATAGCCACATTGGGTCGCTTGCCCCGCTTATTCTTGGGACCTATCTCCAAGGGGGCAATCATATCTTCGTGCATGTCCAACAACAGTTGCTGTGGTAATATGTTCATCCATGTAGCAATGGCATGAGAGGATTTAATTGATAATGTCTTCTGGCATATTTTGAATTCCCCAATCACCCTCAGCATTGTCTTGGTCATAGGGCATGGCGCTGGCTTTCCCTGTTCCTACCCCAGAGCTCTGAATGCCAATCAGCTTCAGTGTCCACCCTGAGATCCACTTGCTGCTATGTACTACCTGCTGGAACGTAGGAGGCCACAGCTGTCAAAACCATTTCTCTGAACCTAGATCTGGACATCAGAAGCACCCACCATTCATTAGAAGTCCCCTGCAACAGGTACTGAGGTACCTCATTTATTCCTCCCCCAGCATCTCTCTGAACCAGCATTATCTCTGATGGACAGTGGAACTGGAAGGCAGAAAGTTAGTCAGGGGCTGAGCCGGATTTGAGCCTGGCATCCTGATGACAGGTTTGGCATTCTTTCTGCAACACCAAAGGTCCTAAGTGTGAGGCAGAAGGCAGGCGTCTAAGCAGCCAGGGAAGCCAACTCACACTGCGTGTCCTGGCACCTGCCCCAGAGCACAAAGATCCACCCTGGTGGCTCTCACCTGGACTCCTAGGCTAAGCTATGGCCCCTCCTGTGTTGGGGGAACCTGTCTAAAATGCGAAACCCTCTGTATGACAGTCTTCTCAAATCTCCGAAGGCAGCCTCTACAGAGGGAAAAGCAAGTTCTTTAACTACGGTTTAAGATGGCTGCCAAGAGTAGCTCAGGTCACTTATGGTATCATATCCATTCCTTCTGGGTAGTTTTGGAACACCTGGTTTGAGAGGACCTTTCAGACAGTGAGAAATTATTGTCATGGAGTCTGGACTGGGGCTCTGCTGAGAAGATGTACAACTTTCCAAAAATTTGTAAGAATTTTCCCAGATTTTGAAAATTCTTCAGCGGTTTCTTTTGCTACTGTTTCTTCTGGTTCTCATTCCTTTGTTTCTCTCTTCCTTGCCTTCCTGAGGCTTAAACATGTTTTGGGATCCCATCCTAATTTACTCATAGGGTTTTTGTAGTGGTTGCTCTTGGTATTATAACATATATCTGTCCCTTATCACAGTCTATTGTGTGTACATTTTTCCACTTCAAGTGAAGTATGGACACCTTATTTTCATTTAGGTTCCTTTGCCTTCCCACTTTTCCATACAATTGTCTTGAATGTCACATGGTGTTATAATTTTCAGTCACCAAATATGCTTTATAAAACTCATAAGGAGAGAGATGGTCTATCGTACGTACCCACATTTTTACTCTTTCCATTGCTACTTCTTCCTTCCTTCCTTTCTTCTTCCTTCTTGAGGACATTATAAGCCTTTTCGATTCCTTCCTTACCCACTAATTACTAAGTACTCCCTTGCTGGGGCTGCTCTGATCCAGGATTCCTTCTTTTACCATTTCCTCCCTAAGGAAGTTCTTTAGCTACTTTTAAAAAATATATCTGTCGGCTGGGCATGGTGACTCATGCCTATAATCCCAGCACTTTGGGAGGCTGAGGCAGGGGATCACCTGAGGTCAGGATGGCCAATATGGTGAAACCCTGTATCTACTAAAAATATAAAAATTAGCCAGATGCTGTAGTGAGTGCCTGTAATCCCAGCTACTTGGGAGGCTGAGGTAGGAGAATCACTTGAGCCCAGGAGGCAGAGGTTGCAGTGAGCTAAGATCGTGCCACTGCACTCCAGCCTGGGCGACAGAGTGAGACTCCATCTCAAAAAAAAAAAAAAAAAAATATATATATATATATAATATAATATATATTTTAATATATATTACACATATATGTAACATATTTGCCAATGACAAACTTTTAGTTTTCCTTCTTCTGAGAATGTCTTGATTTCTCTTTTGTTCCTGAAGGAATGTTCCCCTAGATAAGGAATTCACAGTTGACCATGCTTTTCTTTCAGTACTTAAAAAATACTGTTCCACTTCCTTATGGCCTCCATGGTTTGAGATAAAGAACTTTGCTGTCACCCTCATTGATCTTTCCCTGTAAGTAACACATTGTTTCTATGTGCTTTCAATTTTTTTTCTTTAAAGACATTTATTATTATTTATCTTGGTATAGGTCTGAATGTATATGGTTTTCTATGTTGTGTACTAGGTCTGGTATCTAGGGAGTCTAAAAGGCAGAGACTCTTTTCTGATAAGTCAATATTCTTCTCTTTGTCTCTTACCACCTATACTATGCTTTACTATTACAGAAGATGGAAATTAAGATGAAGAGAAGGAGAAAGAGGAAGAAGGAGGAATAAGGAAGGAAGCAATCTTAGCCACACAGGGCCTCTAGGACTGTGCTGCTTTCCTTCTGGCCTCCAACAGTGACAAATCTGACTTTGCCTAACCAGCTCCCTACTCGTTCAAGAGGAATTGTAATGCCACATCTGTCATTTCTACTGTCTGAATGAAGACCCACTTATAGCACTGGACCTTTTCAGCGTTCCCCGAATGGAATCACACAATAATCTCTTTGCTCCTTTTCTAGGCCATGAGCTCTACAGACATGGAGTTATGCCTGTTCTGTTCATGTCTGAATCCCTAATGCTGGAACCCAGTACACAGCAGCCTCTCATTAAATAGGTGTTGAATGAATGACTACATTCCTGTGAGCTCCCTAATGAGCTAGCAAGAGATTTTGTTTTCTAATCTTGGCTAAACTCAAATGTCTATTACATGTAAGGTAATGCTCAGCTTCTTTAAATTGGGGTCCCCACTCGAATGATCCAATATTATTCTGGACTATTTTATGTGTAGAAGCCTTGATTTTAATCTGATTTTATCTTATTAAGTGTCTTATTATAGAAAGAGTTATGGGACCATTTCCCAAAATTTATCTGCAAAAGAAATGCAGTTGACTTCCTGAGCATCAAAATGAAAAATGTATCCATTACACATGCCATTTCCTTCATGATTAGGAGGCCAGTTTCAAGATGGCAAAAAAGTTTCTGTTTTTGTTTTTCCTCAGCCATTGTAATTAGCAATAAGATTTATGCTTTAAATAATCTGCTAACTAGGCTCTAATTAGAATTGTAAAGTTCCTGAGTTCTATGCCTAATGATCACAGGAAAATCACACAGAACACTAAATGCTAGAGAGATGAATTGTTGATTTCTAGCCCAGAAAATAAATAATCTTGGAGTTCACCATTTTGAGCAATTAAATATAAATTGACTAAGCCACTAATGAAAAACAATACATTAAAAAAACAGGTGTGTGAAATTATGAATGTGATCAATTGAATGTAGACTTCTCAGACTGACAGGGAGCATGGATTTAAGCCACCAGCTTCTGCAGTGGTGAGGTTCATAAATGCCAGGCTGATTCCATATCTTGGCTCTTATGAGTAATGCTGTGATGAACATGAGAGTGCAGGTATCTCTTCGACACACCAATTTCAAATCCCTTAGATATATATCCATATGTGGAATTGCTTGATCACATGGTAGTTCTATTTTTAGTTTTTTGAGAAACCTCCATATAATTTTCCATAATGGCTATACTAAATTACATTCCTACCAACAGTGTACAAGGGTTCTCTTTCCTCCACATCCTTGCCAACACTTGTTTTGTCTTTTTGATAATGGCCATTTGATAAAGATAATGTGATACATATACATAATGAATGCTATTCAGCCATAAAAAAGAAGAAAATTCTGTCATTTGCAACATGAATGATCCTGGAAGACATCATGCTAAGTGAAAGAAGTCAGCACAGAAAGACAAATACTACATGACCTTGCTCAAACATGGAATATAAAACAGTAGAACTCAGAGAAGCAGAGAGCAGAAGCAGAGATGTCGGTCAAAGGGTACACAGTTTCAGTTAGACAGAGGGAATACATTCCTGAGATCTATTATACAATATGTTGACTATGGCTAATAATGTATTGTGTATTTCAAAATTTCTAAGAGAATAAATTTCAAATGTTCTCATCACAAAAAATGGTAAGTATATGAGGTGATAGATATACTAATTAGCTTTATTTAATTATTTTTCATTGTGTACATATGTCATAACATCACATTGTTAGGTTGACATTAAAAGTAATGGTAAAAACCACATAGGATAGGTTATATAGCAGATAAAACACAAGTTGACAGAGAATTAGTAAAATGAAGGACAGATGCAAATAAATGTTCCAAAATGCAGTGCAGAGAGCCAAAGTGAAAAAGAAATATATAGCAATTCTGAACTTGTAGGTACCTAATAACTTGACCTCAAAATGTATAAAGCATAAACTGACAAAATTGCAAAGGGAAATAGAAAAATCTTTTATTGTGGTAGATTTTGAAATGCCGCTCTTAGTAATTGATATAACAAGCAGGCAAAAAATGAGCAAGACTATAGAAGATTTGAGTAGCACAATATTAAGCTTGATATAAAGATCATACATAAGACACTGTACTCAAAAATTCATGAATATATATTCTCTTCAAGCACCTGTAAAATACTTAGGAAAGCTGACCATAATATGGGCAGGTAAGTCTAAATAAATTTCAAAGGAGTGGTATCATACAAGAACAGTCTCTAAGCACAATGCAATTAAGTTTGAAATAAATAGCAAAAAGACAATTAGAGAAACCTCGTATTTTGTTAATTTAAAAATGTGTTTTTAGATAACACATGGGTCAAAGAAAAAATCAAACTAGAAATTTAGAATACTGAGAATTGAATGATGATAAAATGACTATATATCTAGTTACTGTGATATATAGAGAAGCATTTAGTGGGAAAAAAAGAAAGACTGAAAATAAATAAGCAAGGTCTCTATCATCAGAAACTAGACAAAGAAGAGTAGAAAAAGCCCAAAGAAAGTAGATGGAAGGAAAAAAAAGAAGTTAGAATAGAAAACAAATATTCAGTAGAGAAAATCTAACAAGTCAAACATTGGTTTTTTGCAAAGTAAAAAAAGATAACCCCCATCTTAAAGAAAGAAAGAAGGTACAAATACTAATAGGCATGATACTAGAGATGCAGAGAGATGCACACAGACTTAGAGAATAAGGTGATATTGTAAATAAGTTTGCAAATTAATTGGAAAGTTAGATGGAATAAACAAACGCCTAGAATCTGTTCCTTACTAGAAACCAACTCAACATAAAATAGAAAACATGAATAATTCTACACTCATTAAAGAAACAGTCTCAAGGAAGTAAGTTCTACTACAAATTAAGGAACAACTAATCTAATTTTATATACTTTTTTTTAAAAGAAAATAACAAAAGAAGGCATAGTACCTTACTCAATTTATGAGGATAGTGTAACATTAGTACCAAAAACTAAAACCTGACCAAGAAGAGCAACAGATTTGAAAATTATAGCCCAAGCTCACCTGTGAACATAGGCACAAAAATACTAATAAATACAAGCAGAGTATAAAAACACAATACACAACCAAGCTGAGTTTGTGCCAGGAATACAAGTTATTATAATTTTTAGAAAGTTAATTAATATAATTCACCAAGTTAAGCAGGAAGGAAAACTACCCACTCATGTTAAAATCTCTTGGCAATGTAGGAATAAAAAGGAACTTCCAGATTCCGGAAAGGAGCTTTTAAAAACTCCCTACAGCCACTCTCACATAAACTAGTGAAATGGCAACAGCATTTCCCTTAATATCAGGAGTTTTCCAAGGTGGTTAGTGATGACTAACATGTTAGAGCTTTCACTAGAGATTTTTAACCAGGGCAATAAAACAAGGGAAAGAAAAGAAATGTGTAAGAAAGGAAGAAATAAATTGTTTTAATATGGTAAAATTAGTTTCTTAGAAAACCTTGAAAAATTTGTATATGATTAGAATTAATTTTTTAAAAGGAATCTCATATGCTTCACAGATAGTCAAAGTTATTTTGTATTGCAATGGAAATATCTTCTTTCATGCAATGCTGTGAAAAATGTTATATTTCTAGCCCCCTTGTTCCCAGCCTTCTGAGCGTGGCTAACTGGTATGAGTTTATACCACAGTTTAGCCAGCACACATGCACACATGCATTCTCAGATCCTGTGTTGGTTTTTGCAAAGGCTCTTGGAATGAAATGTTCTAGAATCCCTGCCCCTCAAAAAGAGTGCACCTAGCAAATGCATGGAACTTGGGCATCCATTGCTCTTTCTTAAGTACAATCCGGAAAAGTCCTGATTTTTTTTTTTTTTTTTTTTTTTTTTGAGACGGAGTCTCACTCTGTTGCCAAGGCTAGAGGTAGTGGCATGATCTCAGCTCACTGCAACCTTCACCTCCTGGGTTCAAGCAATTCTCCTGCCTCAGCCTCCTGAGTAGCTGGGACTACAGGCGTGTGCCACCACACCTGGCTAATTTTTTGTATTTTTAGTAGAGATAGGGTTTCACCATGTTAGCCAGGATGGTCTAGATCTCTGGACCTCGTGATCTGCCTGCCTCGGCCTCCCAAAGTGCTGGAATTACAAGCGTGAGTCACCGCGCCCGGCAGGTCCTGATTGTTTTAGTACTCATATGTGCTCTGAAAGCTAAATGTACCTACTCTATATTAAGATCTGGGCTGTCTCTGACAGAGGTGTGAGCTGCCAACAGAACTCTTTGGCCGAGTGGATTCAATGGCAATTGTCCCTGACGAAGCTGCATTTCCCTGATTTAGCATAATAACTGTGTAGGTCACAGGCCCACTGGACACTAAAAAGTTAGAAATTTAGACCAAAGATGGCTTGTCTGTGAGTGAAAGGGGCCACCTAACTAGTAAGACACCACATAGCCCATTTGCCCAGGACAGCCTTGGTGTGGCTATCAGTCCAGTGTAATGAAGAGTGCTACCTTTTACTCTCAAGTGTCTAAGAAGGCTTAAATGGTAAACCGTGTGATCTTTGAATAATTAACTTCTAGGTAACACATTTTAAATCCCTTCATCTCTACTGACAACAGCTTCTGTTTCTTCTTTCTGGGGTTTTCACTGATAAATTAGGAAATCTAGCCCTTTCCTATTCTAACATCCATCACGTTACCTGGCCTCACCTCCAGGATTAAGGAGCTCCAAATGATGGGGAAATGAAGTGAAACTGATTGGAGAACAAAGAGGTTCTAGAGGGAGAGGGTTTTGTGGTCTCTGAGCATAGTCCACTTTCCAAAAGAACTCCAAATCATGTTTTGACAGGTGGAAGTCCCAGCACCCCCATGTCTCCTTCAGTAGAACGGGCAGTCTGTGGCGTCTCTTAAAATAGGGCTCTTTTCTCCAAAGCACAAGCCAATTCCTGGCAGAACAACCTACCTTCTGCAGCATAAGAAGTGATTTTACAAGTGCTAATCTGGGAGGCTTGGGGGTGAGGAAAGGAGAGGAGACCACTAGAGTCTCTCTTACCAGCAATTGAGGAGGATCCTGCAGGAGGCTTGTCCATATATAAACTTTGGGAGGAAGAGAATCTTGAATTCAGCAGCGTTTTGAGATAAGTACACTCAAATGTCTAAACTACATTTTAAAATGTGGTACCGAAGTCACTATTCAAAGGGCTCATGGTTTTATCCTCTAATTGAAATGAGAAAGTCATACAACAGTATATTGTAAGCTGTCACATGCAATGAAAAAAGGTTAACTGTGTTTCCTTTTTCTAACATAAAAAATAACATTATAGTTCTGAAATACAGAAAATTATAAAGAAAAAGTTAGTCCGTAATCCTACCCTCTGGTGGTGTAATTTTTTGTGTGGGAAGGTAAGGTAGCACTCTCATTTGGTTTATGCCATAGAGCCTGCTAGCTGACCACCAAAATCCCATCTACTCTTCTTTTCTAGAAACAGAATTTTAGCCATGTGCTGCCAGTCCCCCTTCGGGCTGAGCATGAGAATGTGATTATGCCCTTGACAACAGAATGGGAGCACAAATGATGTGTGCCTGTTTTGGGCCAAACCCTTTGTAAAGAAGGTGGTCCTCCTCCATGCTCTCCTCCCCTTCTTAGGGCTTAAATCATAGATGGCCTGAGGATCCACAATTAGATGATAAAGCCCTAGGGCATTTGGCTGCACAGGAATCCTCTGGAGTAAACATTAATGCCTAGGGCCTGCCCCAGTGATTCTGATTTAATTGATACTGTTTGTGGATGGGCAATGTGATTTTTTTCCAAAGCTCTGCCAAGGATTCTAATATGCAGTCAAGTGCAAAAACTATTGCTCCTAGGGGATAGCAGAGCTGTAAGGCCTTGACTGACTGTATGAAACATATACATACATACTGGCCAACCTGCAACACTCTCCTTGGACTTCTCTGAGAAAGATTAATTACTTTTTTGTTCTTGAAATCATTACATTTTGGGAATTTTTTATCTTTGTTTTTCGAGACAGGGTCTTGCTCTGGTGTCGGAGTGACACTGGAAAGCAGTGGTGCAATCATAGCTCACTGCAGCCTCAACCTCCCAGGCTCAAGTGATCCTCCTACCTCACCCTCCCGAGTAGCTGAGAATACATGTATGCACCACTATGTCTGGCTAATTTTTGTATTTTTTGTAGAGATGAGGTTTACCATGTTGGCCAGTCTGGTCTTGAACTCCTGGGCTCAAGTGACCCACCTGTCTTGGCGTCCCAGGTTGCTGGGATTACAAGTGTGAACATGCCCAGCCTTTGGGTTTTCTTTGCTATCACAGGTTAGGTTTCCTGACAATACAGTTAGGCAATTGAAGGAATACAGACAAAAGTGTATAATGAAGATGGTAAGTCTCTTCCCCTCTACATTTAAGCATTTCCATGCTTTTCTCCCACCCTCCCTCTCTGTCTCCTCATTCCCTCATTTACTCCATCCCCCTTCTTCCACAGAAGAGACCATATTACACACTGGTCTATGTCCTGCATTTGTGTCACTTAGTAATAATGTATAATTAATATTTACGGAAAGATTATTCTGTGGTGGCACCGTTCTAAACATTTTATTATTTAAACCTAACAATAACACTCTGAGATGGGTACTACTACACACATTTTACACAGAGGATTGACGCACAGAGAGGCTGAATAATTTGCCTCATATCACACAGCTAGTAAATGCAAGGCTGGGATTTGCACCCAGGAGGTTTGGCTCCAAAGCCATGCTTTCACCCTTCTCCCATCAGAACAGATGGATCCATTTCAGTATTTCATGGAATGGATGTCTTAATTTTTAAAACTAGTCCTTGATTAATGAACATTTATATAGTTTCCAGTTTTTCTTGGGCATTAGAAACAATGCTTTAATAAGTACCACTGTACTTATTTGTATCTTTGCCACTCTTTTGTAAGTTGGTCAAGTTTAGTCAATATTTAGAAATGGAAAGTATGTGTAAACTGTCCTCTAAAAGTTTGTACCACTTATATTTCCAGTAATTATGTGATAGATTGCCTGCTTTCCCATATACATGTATCAATACTGGGTATCATTAAACTTAAATGTTTTGTTAATTTTATAGATGAAAAATGATTTTTCATTTTGAGTTGTATTGTTTCAGTTATAACATAAATTAAACATCTCTTCTTGTGATTCACAGCTATTTCCTTGACTGTAAGCTACTTGTTTCACATGTCCTTTTTCTAGTTTAGTATCTTTGTTTTGTATTAACTTTTATAATTTGAGGAAGCTAGCTCTTTGAATTTGTATCACATGCAATGGAAAAGAGTTTTAATTTGTGTTTTCCTGGTAACATATGATGTGAAATATCTTTTCATATGCTTATTTGACATCTACATATCTTCTTTGGTGAGGTGTTTATGAAGCTCTTTCCTCTTTTAAGTTAGGTTATTTTCTTATGGTTGACTTTTAAGAGTTCTTTGTACAATTTGGGTAAGTCCTTTATCAGATGTATGTTTTGTAAATATTTTCTCCCAGTTTGTGGCTTGTCTTCTCATTCTCTTGAGCTTTTCCATTTAAATTAATTAATTTCTGCTTTCATCTTTTATTTCATTCTTTCTGCTTTCTTTGGATTTATTTTGCTGTTACTCTTTGAAGTTACTAGTTACTAAGTTAGAGGCCTAGCTCAATTTTCCTTCTTCTTTTATATTCAATTACATGAATTTAATACTATAAAATTTCCTCAAAGGACAGATTTAGGTGCGCTCTATATTTTAATTTTAATATGTGCCATTTAAATTTTCTCTATTTCTTAAAAATTCCACAAACTTCATTGCAAGTTCTTCTTTGACATAAGAATGCATAGGCAAGAGTTTCTAAATATTCAAGTGGAAATATTTCAATCTTAAAATATGCTACATAGTAAACTACTAGTTGCTAAAGGAGTACAAGAATGGAAAGAGTATTGAGTTCTAATTCCAGATTTCTATCAACAACTGTGATTGTCATGCTCTTCTTCGGACCTCAGGTCTATGAAGTTAAAGAGTAGAATTGAAAGGTCCTTAGTGTTAGAGTAGGCAGATAGCTAGACATGAGCAGGAGGGGGAGCCTCTGGGGGAGAAAATTCTAGAAAATCTCAGGCCTCAGAAAACAACCAAAACATGCTATTAGATATGAGCAGAGAGGCAGGAAAGTACCTATGCAGAAAGGAATGCCCTGAAACATCCCTTAAGATGCCTGGTAATCACTTACTCTGTAATTAACCTGACAGAATGTAGCTACATGCTGATAAGAAGGGCAAAGGGAAATTTCTAAGAGATATGCAGAGGCAATAAATATAGATTTGACTGCTACAGAACCTTCCAGGGATGGTGGTAATGAGCAACGCTGCCATTAGATAGGATCCCTATTGATCACTGGGCCCTGCACATGTGCATCAACTGAGAGTAAGGCAGAAGCCCACAAATCTGGGTGGGAACTAGGTTGGGACAAAGGTGGAGACTTAAGACAGAAGTGGGAAACTAGATACGACAAAGGCAGAGACTTGAGACAGAGGCAGGAAGAGTCCAACATAATAAGAACCCACAACCCAGAACTCCTGGGACTGCTCCCAGCCAGGCCATCCTGCTCTTCTCTTGGTGTGTACTCCTATTTCCTTAACGAACCTTTTGCTGACTTTACTAATTGGTCTCTTGGTGGAATTCTTTTCTCCAAGAAGACAAGGACACAGAACCCTCATACTTCTGGTAACATTAGGTTGAGTCTGTTTTTAAAACCTACCAACTCATGTTTTTGTGAGAGTCAGGATAATTTTAGCTTCTCCTTCAATTTGTAACCAGTCAGAATTTTCTCAGTAAAAAGTTCTAATTTCTCTTGTACATTCTGTCAAAATACCAAATGAGAAAGCAGGTCCCAGCCCTGGAACTCAAAATATGAATATTTTTAACATACCTTTTTTAAAAAGGATGCAACAGGTAAATTAAAAGATCATAAAGAATATAGGAAAGTTTAATATCATTAATAAACCTTGCCTGTGGAAGGATATCTGTATCTCCCTCTATATATGTCACTATATCCAACTATACAATGTACATTTTTTTTTCAATAACACACCATGTTTATAAGAATTAGCCATAAACTGGACCACACAGCAAGTCTCAAAACAGTTCACAGGATTGAAATAATACAGAAGAGTTCTCTGTTATCTATTCAATTAAGTTAGAAATCTGTAATAGAAATATAACCAAGGTATCTCTACATACTTGGAAATGTTAAAAACACACTTCTAAATAACCCACAAGTTAAAGAAGAAATCACAAAAGAAATCTGAATATATTTTGAATCGAATGACAATAAAAATATTACACATAAAAATATATAGCTGTAGTAAAACAGTACTTAGCAAAAACTTATTTTTTAAAATGTAGGCTGGGCATGGTGGCTCATGCCTGTAATCGTAGCCAAGGTGGATGAATTGTCTGAGGTCAGGGGTTCAAGACCAGCCTGGGCAACATGGTGAAACCCCATCTCTACTAAAATACAAAAAATTAGCTGGGTGTGGTGGTGTGCACCTGTAGTCCCAGCTACTCGGAAGGCTGAAACATGAGAACTGTTTGAACCCAAGAGGCAGAGGTTGCAGTGAGCCAAGATCATAACATGCACTCCAGCCTGGGTGACAGAGTGAGACTGTCTCCCACCCAAAAAATAATAAAATAAAATAAAAATAAATAAAATGCACATAATACAGCAATAAAGGTTAAAACTTAGTGCACTAAGCACCTATCTTGATGCTTACCCCAGGCAAGCCCGACAGCCCACTTTCTGCATGTGGCCCCTGTGCCACTGAATATGCTACAGAAAAATCGCACAACCAAACTGGCTGGTTTCCCGTTAAACAAGTGCCACAGACTTTGAATGCATGCCATTCTGACCAGAGATTGCTTTGTGTTTGTCCAGCAGAGAGTCTGGCCCTAGTTTCTACTCCCAGTTCAGATTTAGGTGTCCCAACCAGAGAACTGGCAAGCTCCCTTGTGACCCTGCAGGTGCTGTACCCTGTGAAAGGCAAGAAATGATTTCACCATGTCACGCCCCAAAGCAAATAACCAAAAAAATACCAATAAATGACCAATAAATTTCTTGTTTCGTGAGACAACTCTTTCATGTCCTGTCTTCGCAAACTTCCAAACCACCCTCTATGAGAAAATGAGGCACCAACTGCAAGTGCCTCATCTCTCCACCCCAGCCTCCTCAGCATCTACAACCTGCTCCCAAACCTCTGAAAATACTGGGACATTCCCTTCCAACAGAAGCCAGCCGCTCATGCTCACTCCTGCTCTGAGTGAGTCCCAGCTCCTTAGATTCCTAAGAGCCTCACACTTGGAGTTCACCCTTGTGCCCCAATCATCAATTTCTCCTTTTCTACTGAATCATCACACATGTTCTAAAATCACTCAAGGTAAATAAACCGACAACCTTTCCTTGATCCCACCACTTCCCCAGCTTTTACCCCATTTTCTATGGTCAAACTCCTGAGAAGAGCTATCAAGATGGACTGCATTTCCACATCTCCCATTTTCAGCTTGCCTGTCTTCATTTCTGACCTGCCATCCCTCCCAACCACCAACTAGTGTACCCCACATAATTGTCTGAGTCCCCGATCCAGCCATCTCTCTGATGGTTCACATTCTGACTCCAACCCCAACAGGATCCTTAGTTTCCCTAGGGGCCTGAGGGACTTCTACATCCAGGAGATTACCGTAGGGAACAAGTCAGGTCAGAAAAGCTGGGAGGCGGCTCCTACTGCAGATGAGAATGTCAAAATGACTCTCTTCTTCCCGTGCTTATTCCCTTACCACAGATTCTTATGTCAAAAGGCAAATGCATCCTTCTTTGGCTTTGCCTGACATCTTTTATGACTCACTTCCTGTGGGAGGTCTCACCCGGGCAGAGGAAGCCACGAGTCTGTTGGTTTGTGCTTTAAGGTTTGTGGAGCTCACAATAATCCACCACATAGAATATCCTTGCCAGGGAAGACACCATTTAGATGCCCAACATCTCAGAAAATGATATGTAAGGATGTTAAAGGACATGGAGCCTAGATTTCTTGTTCCTGAATCTAGACCGATCATCAAAAGTAGCAGTCCCCAACCTTTTTGGTACCAGGGACTAGTTTTGTGGAAGACAACTTTTCCATGAACTGGTAAGGAGGTGGATGGTTTTGGGACCAGGCATTAGATTCTCATAAGGAGCATGTACCCCAGATCCCTCACACACGCAATCCACAATAGGGTTCGTGCTCTTATGTGAATCTAATGCTGCCACTGATTTGTTAGGAACCAGGCTGGTTCCTAACAGGTTGTGGACCAGTATTGGTCTGGTATCAGTCTGAGGGTTGGGGGCCCTTGATCCAAAGCACTAGGCTATGATTTGTAATCTTACTGAGGATAAGAATTGCATCTCATTTGCCTTTTTAATCCATGCTCACAGGTGACTTGGTGAACTGTTGTTAAATGACTGTATAGATAAACAATGTCAACATGAGCCATGCTTCCTTGGCTTCACTCTCAAGGCCTTTTTCAGAGCTCTTGTGGAGTTACACATTTTGAGGAGCAGTCCTGTGAAATACTAGGAGGGTATCATCAAGGATACAGTCCCCCACATTAATATTCTCCTGCAAAGAATGAAAGGGAGAAAAGTCTTTCAGAATTAAAGTACCCTGAAATACCTGCTTTGCTTGGAAGTTATTATTTTATCTATCAGAATTATGTCATCTGCTTTGGCCATTAAGGAACCCAGATATAAATGTGTGGTCCAGTGTCTGGAATTGTGTCGTTCACAGCAGGGTGCATTTTTGCATTACACTTAGTTTATATTTTTCTATTTCTGTTTAAAATTTTATTTCTATGCATCTTTTTATGTTAGTGAAAGTCTTTTGGTAAGATATTGCAAACCACTTTCAGCATAAGCTGGGGTAAAACTTAAATGTTTAAAATGTATTTGGTAAGACAGGGGTTTTCAACCTTCAGGCCATGGACGGGCTCCATAAAAGTTCAGTGACAGCATTAGATTCTCACAGGAGCACGAACCTGATTGTGAACTGCACATGGGAGGGATCTAGGTTGTGTTCTCCTTATGAGACCCTAAAACTGATGATCTTAGGTGGAACAGTTTCATTCTGAAACCATCTCTCCCCCAACACCGTAAGTGGAAAAACTGTCTTTCACAAAATGGGTCCCTGGTGCCAAAAAGGTTGAAGACCACTGTTGTAAGATACAAAAGGCAAACTACTGTATGATTCCACTTATATGAGGTACCTAGAGTAGTCAAATTCAGAGACAGAAAGTAAAGTGGTAGTTGCTAGGGGCTGGGGGGAGGAAAGGAATGGGGAGTTACTATTTAATGGGCATAGGGCTTCAGTTTGGAATGATGACAAGCTTCTGGAGATGAATGGTGATGGTTGCACAATGTGAATGCACTTAATGCCACTGAGCTGTACGTTTAATAATGGTTAAAATATTAAGTTTTGTGTTATCTATATAACATTTTAAGAAGCAAAAAAGTGGCTGTTGTGAGATTTGGCCTTGAGGTAGGCTGGATTAGAATCTGTTGTGAATTTTCGTTTTAGATGAAATGAGCACATGAAAAGTACCTGAAGAGTCAGAGTAAATATAATGACAGTAAAGATAAAAAGCAGGTGGTGGTGCATAGCTTCTGTACAACCACTGCTGGGATATGGGGGAAGAACAGACATGCAGGTGCATCCCCAAAACATGTGGTGACATGTTTCTCTCCCAGTGGAGTAGTGTTACTGAGCCCACTTCTCAGACTATAATCCTTTTGTCCCATGGGTACCAGCTACCAATCTGCTCATTTATTTAGAAAGACAGGACCATACTACTACTTATTTAGAAGCACAGGGCAAGCCAGGCTTTGCTTCTCAGATGTGTTTTGTTTTTTAATATAATAAGGTGGTGGGTGAAGATGGGGGCTGTGCCTATTAAGGTGATAGGATCTTGGGTGATTACTCACAATTCCTGCATCTGATAAGCATCTCATAACCATTAGCATTGAAAACGTTACCACCATCTCTTAGGCCTCTTTTCAGGGTATCTTGTGCATACTAGAAAGAGAAGAAGTTAGCTTTCATGTGGACTAGCTCCTTCCACATCAGTGGAAAAGCTAACTAGCTCTCTCTGGGTAGAAATAAGGCCTATCCTTCATTCTGAGTACAATACCTAGCTTGACTCGTGAGATCTTTACCCTCCTCTATGCTCACGGAAATCCCACTCAGTAGAGTCTATTGTTGCTGCTCAACAGAATCCTCCTGGTATTTTGGAGGGAAAGCTCTTCTTGGCCTGTGATTAGCCCACCTACTGCAGGATGCCTGGCCCCACAGCACCAGAGTAGATGTGAATGTTCTGCCCTGCGACTGTCAATACAAGCTTGAACAGCGCTCTTCATGGAAACATGTAAAGACAACATGCTATGACATAAAAGAAACAAAAAAGAAAAACTAGCAAACAGTTTTGAACAGAAGCCAGAGATGATGTACCTCTTCCTCTTGTTTACCTCTCTGGCTCATTGAATCAATGCAGTCCAAGAGGGCTGAGATTGGGGGGGTTCTGTTCCCTTGTCTTGTGCATAACTTGAATGTCCTATCCTTGATTTATATGTGTTTGATTCCATTTTATATCTTCCTCCGTAAGTTGGTGAAAGGATTAATGAATACAGTATTTTGACAGAGGTCAGTAGTAAGCCCAGTCATTGTGATAATCAAAATGCTCACACAAAAGATATTTCTGAATGCCCCCTAGACAACGATATTGAGCCCCTGAAAACCACTGAGTCTATCTCACACCCAGACTCCAATCTTGCTTTACAACTGGCACAGAGCCTTTGCTCAAACCCATTCATGGGTACGTAAGTGATACATTTCTTCCCGAATGCTTGCTTAGTTTACATCATTTCTCAATTGCAGATGTGAGTCTAGTTCTCTTTTGGGAAGCTTAGAGATAGAATCATTCTTTACTATTCTCAACTTTAATAATCTCTGATAATCAATAGTAAATGCTTATTTGTGGCCTAATTTTAACAATTTTTTTCTGAAGAGTCCTTATAGGTTTATGAATAACAGTCATTGTTTTCCTGATTCTATATGTAATAAGTATTGACCATAGAAGCTTTGGAAACTACAGAAAAGCAAAAAGGACATAAAAGTTGCCTTCTACATGAAGAAATATCAGTTTTTAAATTTAAACATATATCCACAAATATGTCACTCATACACATAATATATTTTCATTCATATTGTAGTATAGAGGGACAGTCGGTAGAAATGTACTAAACACAAGGAAGCAGGAATGTGAACTGCTGAAGACATCCTAGATAACTTATATTTTAATCATTCATTCGCTCCTATAACACAACCTGCAGCCTTATCCAAGTGAGCGACTATATTAACTGTAAATTACTTGGAATACAGAACCTTCTCTGTAATAAGAGTCCATTGATTAAATTTTAGGATTTTCAACTCATTAATTAAAAAATAAATTCAACCAGGATATATGAGTCATTAATCTGACATTCATTCAAACTAGAGGTACAACCTTAAGGGAATCAAGCTTTTCACTTGTGTCAGGAATTTTAAGTAATAGATTAAAATTGTTATTGAAATGTTGAAACCAGCATCATCTACAACCTCAATTCTACCTTAAGCAAAAACATTGCCAACATCCTCTGAACAGGAGTGGAGATGCCACATAAATAAAGGGGAAAAAAAAAGGTTTCTTCGTCAGACTTCAAGATTGCATTGTCCCCTTAGAGGTGCAATTTGAGGAGACGTTCCCCTTAACGTATCAGGATGGTGATAATGGACCCCAGAAAGTCTGCAGTCTGTGCATAGCAGAGCTCCCAAGACGGAATCTTCCACATTCACCTGAAACAAGGGCAGGACGAGGTACAAGTTGGTGTGGAAGGAGTGGTGTATAGCAAGAACTTCCTGGTCTTATCAGAGAGGTCTCCTTCTCCTCCTCCCACCTCTATTTCTCTGAAATGATGAGCAACACTTAAACCCTAAATCCAACTCTTCTCCCATTATGGCCTGTGGGAGGTTGTGCAGAAACTGTGGGGTCCTTCATCAAAACAAGGCTATTTTTCCTGTAGTTCATGGCAGGAGCAGATCTGAGCTATCAGTACAGCTAAGGCATCACTCATCCATTTCTCTAGTCCTGGCCCCACCTAAAACAGCTGCTGGACTGAGAAACACAGTCCAGACTCCAAGACTTCAAGCTCCACATTTACTAAGCATCTACAGTGTACCAGGCATTGTGCTTGAGCTGCGTGGGGTACAAAGATGAAGAAGACTACATCCTACCCTTCAGGACATGGTAGGTTTGTCCATGCACTGAGATGAGAGACAGCAGAGCCATATGCCTCTTCTGGGTGTAATGACATAAAATGGAAGATTAATGCAATACTTTCTAGGATTAAGGCATCTACCTCTTGTTTAAAAATTGTCACCTTCTCATTGATGCCCATATCACATGCCTATGTGACATTTTCCTGTGTATTTGTCCTTGTTTGTTTATATCTCTTTCTAAAGTCACACCAATGCCAATGCCAGACTAACATGCTGAAGGTCCAGTTTTGAGGGGTGCAAGCTGCAAGACTGACATCAACATCCACCAAATAGCACTGATGAGTGGCCAGTATTAAAACAACACAGAAAATCCCTAACAGCATATTGTGGGTTGAATTATGCCTCTTCCCTCCCCAAAAGAGGTAAGTTGAAGTCCAAACACTGAATAGCTAGAAATGTGACCTTATTTGGAAAGAGGGTCATTGAAGATGCACTTGGTTAATTTGAGGTCATACTGGAGTAGGGTGGACCCCTGGTCCAATCTGGGTGTCCTTATAAGAAGATGGTCAAAGGTTCCAGGAAGACAGAGACACACAGGGAGAATACTATGTGATAATGAAGGCAGAGACTAGAGTTATGTGGCTCCAAGCAAAGGAGCACCAAAGGTTGTCAAACCACCAGAAGATGGGAAGGATCAAAGGAGGATTCCTCTTACAGGATTCAGAAGGAGCACAGCCCTGCCTGCACCTTGAGTTCAGATTTCCAGCCTTCGAAACTGTTTTTCAACCAACCCAGTTTGTGGTACTTAATTATGGAAACCCTAAGAAATGAAAATGTAGGGTTAATGTTTCTCATCTGTAGGGAACATGAAAGTTTGTGGGTTATCACTCTCAAAATGTCATTTAACCAAAGGTCACAGTCATCCTGTGTTCCCTTCCTAGAAAGATGCTCCTTTGACACACTCACTATGCTCTCCCATTGCTTTTGACAGGGTAAAGAATTAAGTCCCAGGATAAGGATTTTCTTCTTGACTCAATACAAGCTCATTTTATCACTTTTTACAAGCAAGACCAATATCTACCTTCATGGGGCTGTAGGAGCCACTGCTAATGAAGTCAGGAGAACAAACCATTGGCTCAAGGAACAGAAACAACTTGAACCAGGCATTTCAGGATGTCTGTGGCTTCAGGACACTTGTCTGGCCTATCTTGCTATAGAGCAGTGTTTCATAACCTTTGTTTTGCATTTTTGCCTTTTCAGACCATTTTTCCCCTGATGAACCCCTGGATAAAGTTTTAATGCCACAGTTATACTATCTACCTGTAGGAATATGTCAAGCACAAGGGAGTGGGGATATGAACTGCTGAAAATACCTTAGACAACAACTTGTATTTTAATTGTCCATTTTCTCATATAATATAACCTGTATATATATCTGTGCTTTATAGATAAAAGGAACAAGATTTTTTTCTCCCTCCAAAGGCCACTTTTTGCCCCCCTTAGGGATATATAATCCTGTTGAGAATGCACACCCTAGAGCCAAAAATCTGGGTTTGGATCCTGCTTCCGCCCTTTCTTGGAACATGACCTTGGGTAAATTACTGTCTCGGTGAGCTCAGTTTCCACAACTATAAAAGGGGGTGCTGTCCACATGAGGGGACTACATATAATAACGTGGAGAATGTTGACACCTAATCAAGATTACTCTTCTCCCATTTACTCTCTGCTTGCAGCCTAGACTCAGCCCTCAAAAGTTAGTCTTGCCTAACCTTAGCCCAGGCTTTCAAGTCTGCCCCTTCCTGTTCTTTACTTTATATAGCCTGCCCTTCCCTCCTGTTCTCACCTGCTGTACTCCCATCTCATCAAAGTCCAGCACAAGCATCCCTTCCCCTGGGACACTCGTCATGTTGTTGCTGTAGCCACTGGGCTCCCTTAGAATTCTGCAATCTCCATCAGAGCACTCTTACTCCTCCACAACTATCCGCATACAGACCTTTTTCCACAAAAGCTGCCATTAGCATGAATTGTCACCAATTCATCTCTTTAACCTTGGCTATTAATGCAGGCCTGGGAACTTGCTGAAAGACTCAACCAGTTTTTTTCCTTATTAAGGAAATTTCAAGGAGATCAAAATTCCCACCTGGTTTGTTCCCCCAAAGTAACTGTCATGTAAGCTATGCAAAGATGCTTCAAGAAGAAAAGAGGAAAAGAACATTACAAATAAAAAACACCAACAGTTTGTACCTCCAAAATTATACACAAATGATGCAAATGAAAATTTGAACAAACAATTCTTCAGAAAATTGGTGATGGGCAGTAAGCAGTTGATTAGCACAGACCTTTTGCATAAGTCAAACACAGTAAGCATTCATAGAATAAATAAGTAATAAATATGTTGCTTTACCACTGGATATGTGTGCATTCCCAAGAACAAGGACACTCTCTTACATGAACATGGAAAATAATCAATTCAGGGAAATTTTAAATTAATAGAATATTGTTCTCCTACTATCCATATAGAAATATTGCCATTGTCCCAATGTCCTTTGTAGCTATATTCTCCTACCTTAGGAGTTGATCAAGGATCAGGCATTTCATTTATTATCATGCCTCCTTAGTCTTTTTTAATCCAAACATTTTCTCAGCCTTTGTCTTTTGTGACATCAACATTTTGAAACATTTAAGCCAGTTTTTTTTTATTATATATTTATTTGATGTTTCCTCAAAATGAGATTTACACTGAAATTTGGACAGGTAGATTGTCTCTCACAGTACATAAGCTTCACACCAACATCTCCTAAATCTTTTTTCCTTCAAATTCTTTAATCTAGTTAAGAGATTTGGCAGTTGTACCACTTTTCCACTAAACAGCCCTGTGTAACATGGGATTTTTCAGGCACACAGTCACTTTCTCTGACTTGCTACATCCTGGTGTATAAAGACATCTCAAGAGCTAATTATCCAAGATAAGGTAAATGGAAAATGACACACGATGCTACCAGCACAAATAACTCAATGAAGTGATCGTTTCAAGAATAGGTATCTTTTACACAAGGCCAAGTCAACAAATGAACAGGCAATTATAATTACAATTTATTTTTTTCTTGGTGCCTTGCAAGTATATTTTGATATTGTTTTGAAGATCCATTCTGATTTCAGAAACGTTAAAATGTAAAGCACAGTCACGTAATCAAGTTAACATAATCCAGAGTTAACCTTATCTGATTATTAGTCAAAATTCTGGTGCCCATGGATTTTGTACAGGTCCTCCTACACATTACACATATTCTAGAATTTATGTTTTATTTAAAACAAAATACATTTTGTACAATATTTATACTAAATAGTCTTTTAATATCTTTTAATGTTGTCTTTCTCATTTTAATAATAAGTAGGGCTTTCAGAACTAAGGGTGCACACCTACGACCATCTGATCTTGGACAAAGCTGACAAAAACAAGCAACAGGGAAAGGACTCCCTAATCAATAAATGGTGCTGGGATAACTGGTTAGCCATATGCAGAAGACTGAAGCTGAACCCCTTCCTTACATTATATACAAAAATCAGCTCAAGATGGACTAAATACTTAAATGTAAAACCCAAAACTATAAAAGCCCTGGAAGACAACCTAGGCAATATCATCCCGGACACAGAAACAGGCAAAGATTTCATGACAAAGACACCAAAAGAAATTGCAACAAAAGCAAAAATTCACAAATGGGATCTAATTAAACTTAAGAGCTTCTGCACAGCAAAAGAACCTATCAACAGAATAAACAGACAATCTACAGAATGGGAGAAAACTTTTACAAACTATGCATCAGAAAAAATGTCTAATATCCAGCATCTATAAGGAATAAACAAATTTACAATAGAAAAAGAAATAACCCATTACAAAGTGGGCAAAAGACATGAACAGATACTTCTCAAAAGAAGACATATATATAGTCAACAAGGATATGAAAAATCCCCCCAATATCACTGACCATTAGAGAAATGGAAATCAAAACCACAATGAGATACCATCTCATACCAGTCAGAATGGCTATTATTAAAAAGTCCAAAAAAAAAAAAAAAAAAACCCAACAGATGCTGGTGAGGTTGCAGATAAGTGGGAACACTTAAACACTGTTGGTGGGAGCATAAATTAGTTGAATCATGCTGGAAAGCAGTGTGGCAATTCCTCAAAGAGCTAAAAAACAGAAATACCATTTGACCCAGCAATTCTAATACTGGGTATATACCCAAAGGGATATAAATCATTCTACCATAAAGACACATGTACATGTACGTTCATTGCAGCACTATTCACAATAGCAAAGACATGCAATCAACCTAAATGCCCATCAATGACAGACTGGATAAGGAAAATGTGGCACATATACACCATGGAACATAATGCAGCCATAAAAATGAACAAGATCATATCTTTTGTGGGAACATGGGTGAAACTGGAGGCTATTATCCTTAGCAAACTAACATAGGAACAGAAAACCAAATACCACATGTTCTCACTTATAAGTGGAAGCTAAATGATGAGAATTCATGAAAACAAAGAAGGGAATAACAGACACTGGGGTCTATTTGAGAATGGAGGGTAGGAGGAGGGAGAGGAACAGAAAGAGAACTATTGGGTCCTGGGCTTAATAACTGGGCAATGAAATAATCTGTACAACGAACCCCCGTGATACAAGTTTACCTGTATAACGAACCTTCACATGTACTCGAACCTAAAATAAAAGTTAAAAATGAACACAAAGGTGTTCTTTCTATCAAAAAGTATGGCTTTTAGAAATGCATTAATATAGGGTTAGGTGCAGTGGCTCAAGCCTGTAATCCCAGCACTTTGGGAGGCCGAGGCAGGCAGATCACCTGAGGGCAGGAGTTTGAGACCAGCCTGACCAACATGGTGAAACCCTGTCTCTACTAAAAATATAAAACTTAACCAGGTGTGTGGTATGCGCCTATAATCCCAGCTACTCGGGAGGCTGAGGCAGGAGAATTGTTTGAACCCGGAGGCAGAGGCTGCAGTGAGCTGAGATCGTGCCACTGCATTCCAGCCTGGATGACAGAGGGAGACTCCATCTCAAAAGCAAAACAAAAAACAAAACAAGCAAAATAAAGTTTTTAATCAAATACATCAATAACAACATCAATATGCCTATCCTGTTGAATTATAATGAAAGCACATCTAATTCAATTATGTAAGCCTATACATTTTTATTTTGCTTATTTAATATAAAAATCTAATAAGCAAGTCCTTCGTTTTCCAAGATGTAACCATGGCCCTCTAAAATATTCAAGTATAACCATGCACATGTCAATCTTAATCATCAACAGACTATATGCTGCTTTTTTGGTCAGTGTTTTTCCCTTGAAATAAGAAAAAAAAAAAAAAATCTGAGTTCAAGCAAAACAGTCCACAAACTAAAAGTGGCAGAACCCTCTTGGTTTATTAATATCATTTATAAACAGGCATTTAGACAGAAGGTGTCTGGTTAAAAATGATAGAGTAAAAGCATCACTACTTTGCTCTCCTCTCTGAAGCCAAGCAAGAAGAACTCACAGTTCTCAGGCAAAATGATCAGAGCACAGGGTTTCCCAAAGCATGGGTTACTCCTGAGGGACAAAATTAATGACATCTTATAACATTTCTTTTAAAAAGACTCAACTTTTGATGTTTGGCAGTTGACAGCTTCGAAGCCCTATCTCTTTTCTTTCTCCTGCTTTTGTCCTGTATCTGGGCAAGGTGGTAAGAAAGCCTACACACTCAACCTGAGTCCCACACCACATTCAGAAAGCCTTATCCTGTTCTACTCTCTAGTCACTGTAAGGG
Organism: Aotus nancymaae; assembly: GCF_030222135.1. Lineage (NCBI taxonomy): Eukaryota > Metazoa > Chordata > Mammalia > Primates > Aotidae > Aotus > Aotus nancymaae. Next base: position 3,456,146 of record NW_026988452.1, read on the forward strand.
CCCAACCCATTCTTTCTGCCTTGCTTGTTACCAGGACTGCTGTGAGCCTTCCAGTTTGCCTCACAAAGTCACATCATGTGAATAATGAACTTTTTCATATCCTCTTAGTGGGTTTGGAGTCATCATCTCAACATGCAAACTAATTTTGGATGGAATGTTGATCTGGCCCTTCACAGGGCAACCACAAAACACATGGCTTAGACCAGCAAGGCCAAGTTATGAGAACCTCCAAGAACCTTTAATTTTTTTTTAATTGGTAAAATAGAGGCAGCTGAACAAGATCACATATAGGGATCTATGATGTTTAAAAGAGGCCAAATGACAGGGAGTCACTGTAGCAGGATGGAGGGAAAGTACAGGTGATCAACTTCCCAGAGACTCTCTTCTTAGAAAAGTAAAGGTTGACAACTCTTTCTCTCTCTCTCAATCTCATTCTCTCTCTCTCTCTCTCTCTCTCTCTCTCTCTCTCTCTCTCTCTCACACACACACACACACACACACACACCACACACACCCACAGTGCAGCATTCAGGGCTCACTATAAGGATGCATAAGTTCTTGTTAGCCCTCGAGAAAGTGTTCTGTGGTAGCAGACCAGAATTTCAGGCTAACTGCTACTCCATTTAGACTTTTCAGGCCCCTTTCCCACATAAGCATTACAAAAAGGAGAGATCCAGGAAGAATGCTCTCTATCTGAAAATGTAAAATATCCTAAAGAAACCATCATTTTTGAAAATATAAAATATCCTAAAGAAGCCTTAATTTTTTTCAAGGATACCTCAAGACAAAAAGAATGAAAACAGCCAAAAAATTCAGACAGGGAGAAAAAAGTTCTAAAGACAATATAAAACAACAGAAACAGATAAAAAGTAAGATGGCAGAATTCAGGAACTAGATGAAAGAAAAAAGCACAATTCATAAATGAAAGCTGCGTTAGTGGTGGCAACAAGAAGAGACATTGTTGAAAACTCCTGTCAAAGAGACAGAGGATGGGGTTGAGAAAATAAAGTAATGTGAAAAGGAGAGGAACAAGGAGTTAGAGAGGACTAGAGACAGGATGGTAGATGAGAAAGATCAAGGAGGCCTCATATTTGCATAATTGGTGCCCCTGAGAAAGAGAAAAATTAAAGCAATAGGAAAGTGAATGTTTAATGATATTTTAGAACTGCTCTACAAAGTGGAATCCTTGGTCCAACATCATCAACTGGAAATTTACTAGAAATGCAAATTTTAGAGTCCCTCTCAAGACCGACTTAATCAGAAACTCTGGGTTCAAGCCCAGCAATGTGTGTTTTAACAAGCTATCTAGGTGATGCTCATGCTTATTCAAGTTTGAGATTCACTATAATAAGAAAAAGTTTTCCCAAAAAAGAAATTGTAGTTTAAATGACAAACTGAAGTTTAAGAAAATCTAGTATTGAACAATCAACACCAAGACAATATTGATAGGTATCCAGGTCCAAAACAATAAGACAAGAATAAAAATGAAGACACCTGTAATGGTAGAAAGAAAATCAGGCTGGCTTCATGTTTCCCACTGCAGCATTTGATGATAGGGAACAAGCAGAAGTATAACAACAGAAAAGAAAAAGAGATACCTTTTTTTTTTTTTAATCCAAGCAAATGTAGAACCATGTCTCAAAGCCACAATCAGTGATACTAAACCTAGTTCTTTTCCCCTCACATCATATCGCTCTTTAAAAATATATATTAACACTTTGGATATTACTAACAATCTTACTTTGTAGTAGGAGCTAGCTAGCTTTTCTTAGGCCTTTGTTCTACTAGACTACGCTTTCCAACACGTGACTTTTCATTATCAGCCCCAAACAAGTGAGTACATGAAAAGAGAGAGTGTGTGAAACTCAAGCCAGCAGCCTGAAACACTCACAGAGCTACAGAGTATCCTACAGATCAGAGTGCCTTTTCAGGAATGTCTTCCCTGACCCCTATTTAAAACAGTACCCTTCTCCCACCCCATCCCCTGCCACCATGTTCTGCTCTATTTTTCTTTATTGAAGTTATCCACCGGAAAAGTATTTATATTTGTTCATTGTCTGTCTTCCTTTATTAGGATGTAAAAATCTATGAGAGTTAGGACTTGGTCTGTTTTGTTCATTTTTATATCCTCAGTGTCCCATAGTCCCTGACATCCATTAGTTGCTCAATAAATTTATTGAATTACAAACCTGTTCTTGGAGAAAAGACAACTGAGGCCCCAAGTGAAGAAACGATGACATCCAGAGTAAATGATATTAAATTGATTTAAATATGCACAGAATCCTCAACTTTAATATTAACTGTGTTAGTATTCACTAGATGGGAAGCCTGGGGAAAAGTCTCCATTAAGACAAAAGAATTTCAAGATCTTAGTGAACCAGGTGTTATGTAAATGAGCCAAAGAAGACTTCTGTGTATGGGCCTTTGGGTTGTTTATTTCTTTACTGCAGCTGAGACTTATTAGCTTAAAAACTCAATAATCAAAAATTTACACATTCAGTTATTTTTAAAATAGCCCAACCAAGCAGATTTTGAGCCATTTAGACCCTGCCTCTTTTGCATACCTCAAAAAACTTCACCCCACATCTGCTGGCCATTGATAAGATACAGCTTTTAGTTAGAAACCTCCAGATGCTACAACTTTTTGGAATTCTTTGATCCAGAGACTGTCCTCTGCATTGCTGAGCAACATCACCTAAACATGCAAGTCCCCTCTCCAATCTTCCTTTAACCTAAGATTTCCCTGCTTCCTCCCCTTCTGAGTACCCACTGAGGTAGCCTCTAGACAGACTCTTGCTGTGAGGGACTTTCCCTCTCATGCAACTCTGTCCAAGTGCTGCCCAGTAAAGCTTGTATGTTACTGCTTCTTGTGATCATATAGTTTTCCTTGATCACCCCCATCACCACAAGATTCATCAGGGCCCATCACTGTTCAGAGATCTGTGTAAGATATGGGATAAGATCTAGAGCATTCCCCTCTCTCCATCATCAGAAAAAGATATACTGCTCTCTAGGAGGAAACACACCTGGAACAGGAAAGTGAACTGAAAGCTCAACAGACAGCCTGATCAGTCAAGATGTGAAGAGACTTGTGAGATGCTCCTCTCCCCCTGAATCTGCTTCTATGCTCTCTAACCACAGAAATGCACCTGCAATACTCCAGCCTCAAACTCTAGCATAGATGGGAAGACAGGCTAGTATCAGACAAAGTGTATGTGGGGAGTGTCAAGGAACACTGCATTGGATCAAACAGAAAATCCAGGTAGAACAGCCCATGTTAAGCCTAGTCATGGTAAAAAGGATCAGGATTATAACTGCAAATACAAATAGCAAAGAAAAAGAAAAGAAAGGGAGCAAAACACAAAAAAGGATGAAAGAAAAGATTATAAACATATAGACAAAAGGCAGAAAAGGAGAAAATATAATCTAAAAAGGAGATGAAAAACCCAGTCTAGAAGTTAAGAGAATCAAGGGAAAACAAAAAATTCCTCTTGAGGATCTTGTACTATGGAAAACTTAATAGAAACATGAACTCAGTAAGGCAAGGGCTCAGGAACTCAAAGACAAAGTGTCTTTGAAAAGACAGGTCACCAATCAAAGAAACAAGCTGAAAATAAAACACCATTATTACAGAACTACAAAAATAATTAGAAACATTAAGAAATAGAGTGAATAAGGGTGACAAACTGGTCATAAACAAAAGCCATAAAATAACCAGAGTGAAAGCATAGGAAAAAGAACAAGTGACTTTAACAATTAAAGATAATATAAAAGATATTCAAGATAAGCAGAAAGTATTCAACACAAGGATAGCTGCTGTTTGTGAAGTCAAGTGAGCAACAAATGGAACAAAAAATATATTCAGTGGAATAATAGCAGAATATTTCTTTTCTTTCTTTTTTTTTTTTTTGAGATGGAGTTTCACTCTTGTTACCCAGGCTGGAGTGCAATGGCGCGATCTCAGCTCACCTCAACCTCCGCCTCCTGGGTTCAGGCAATTCTCCTGCCTCAGCCTCCTGAGTAGCTGGGATTACAGGCACGTGCCACCATGCCCGGCTAATTTTTTTGTATTTTTAGTAGAGACGGGGTTTCACCATGTTGACCAGGATGGTCTTGATCTCTTGACCTCGTGATCCACCCGCCTCGGCCTCCCAAAGTGCTGGGATTACAGGCGTGAGCCACTGCGCCCAGCCCAACATTTCTTGAATGAGAAATCGAGTTTGCATATGGAAAAGGCACAACTTATTTCAATCAAAACTATTGCCACATTGAGACTTATGGTGGTTGAGTTATAACTTCATGAATACAGACAGAACTCCTTAGGCAACCACACAGAAACATATTTGAGAATTAACTGGGGGAAAAGTAAGTCTGGCTTGAACACTTTCCAAAGAAACATTCAATACCACTCATAGGGCAGTATCTGTAGTGTTCTAAGGGGAAGAAAGTGTGATCCAGCACATGAGGTCTATAGTTAATATTATTGTGTTGTGTACTGGAAGTTTGTTAAAAGAGTAGATTTTTAGGTACTCTTACCACAAACACACACAAAAAAGAAGTAACTATGTGAGATGATGATGTATGTTTTAATTTGCTTGACTATAGTATTCACTTCACTATGTATATCAAATGTCATAATGATGTTTTGTACACCTTAAATTTATGCAATACAAAACAGACAAAAAAAAAAGGACACCATCAGATAGGTTGTCATTAATAGTGTACAAAGGCATCAGGCAGACCTTCTCAAGTCCAAAAGAACTAAATGAGGTTACCCATAAATCTTTTGGAGAAAAACACAACTACTGAATAACAGAATCCAGCCAACAAAAGAGACTGACAGAAAAGTCTTGGCTAAAAGACTAGGGCAAATTCAGTGCCAGGTTGTGGTGGAGCCATGTGTCTGTCAGAATCGTTTGGATATTGGTGTGAACGACTGTCAACTCAGTGGTTTCAGTCCTCAAAAATCTATTTCTGATCATGCAAAATCTACTACTGGCCCATAAGCCCTCCAGCCTTTCATGTTAAGTTTCAGTATCACACCTCCATCTCCATACCAACACATGATTCCACAACTGTCAAGACATGGGAGAAGAACTCTGGAGAGTCTTGAAAGGACAACTGGATGCTTCCATCCAGAAGTGACACGTGGATCATCACTTACACTCATATTTTATCAGCCACAATAAGTCATATGGCCACACCTAATTTCAGGAAGATGAAGAGCCACCTCCCCATGTGCCAGGAAGGGAGAGCAGGAAATAATGGTGAGCAGTGATAATGTCTACCACAAACAATATTTATAAAGGTCTAAGAGGGAAGAAAAGGTGAGCATGGATTTTATACACTAAGAAGTTTTTAATTTTTCTTGAAAAAAAAAAAAAAAAACTAAAACCAATGAACCAAAAGATTCAAGGTCAAAATAATGACCTCAGGAATGGATAAATATGTTAGAATGATTGACAGGAAACACTAATTCTATTTACATAGAGGATGAAAACTAATAACTGTGCTGTTTCCCTCTAGCTGGCAAGCATGTACCTGACTTTTCCATGGCAGTAGTGACAGAGGTCCCAGTATCTGGTCTCTCACTTCATGGTGCCAGGAGGTGGCTATCTTTACCTTGTTGGCAGGAACCATGGCTGAGGTGGGTCATCTATTAGCTTTAATTGGGAAGAAGATTCCTGATTTCAGTGGCCTCCTGAAAGTTTCCTACTTCTTGATCTTAGTAGAGGAAGCATTTCTTTGCTGCGTTAGTTTCTTTATGTTGTTCTGGGAGTCCTTCATGGAAACAGCCTGGTGTCTGCTCCTTCAGCCCTTTCAAAAATTTGTAAGCACCTAATTCTCTGTATTAAAAATCTTTCTTCTCAAACTAGATAGATTGGCCTCTTTTATCTGCAACTGAGCTGTGATTGACACATTACCTCAAATCATAGTCTTAAATTAATTTCAGGTGGGTTAAGGAATTACATGGAAAGAAAATCTTTAAAACTTCTAGAAGAAAATGTAGTATGCTCTATCTACACTTAAGAGTATGGAAGGATCACTTTAAAAATTCTAACGTAAAAAATAAAAAACAATTGACTACATTAAAACTTAAAACCTCTGTTTATAAAAAAAGGTAAAAGAGACAGACTATAATCTAGGAGAGGATGTATGCAACACAAATATAAAGATAAGCATTTTTTAAAGTATAATTTAAAAATTTTAAAAAAAGAAGATTCAAATACCAGAAAAAAAGAATAAGTATTTATAATATAAAAAGAACTTCTACTTTTTATTAGGAAAAATTAAAAATAGAAAAATGAGTAAAGTTTATGGACAGGAAATTCATCAAAGAAGAAATATAAATGGCTGAGAAACATATAAGATATATAAGTTCACTTGTAAAACAAAATATAAGTCAGACCTCAACTTGTATTATATATTAAATGAAACTAAAAGCATTATTTTATATCTATCAAAGTTGCAAAAACTAAAAATACATTGTAGTACCAACTGTCAGCAAGGGCATGACACTATGAAAACTCTTGTACTGATTGTGGAAATTTAAACTGCTATAGTCCTGTTAGAGAACAGTTGGGCTGCACTTAATAATGAAATATGTATATATCCTACAACTTAAAAATCAGTCTTAACTATGTACCCCCAAAATCTCTTGCATGTGAATATAAGAGAAATGTGTGAGAATGAATGTTTTGTTAGTATTATTCTGTAACAGCCAAAAATGAGAAACAATCTAAACCATCCATTAACAAGAAAACAGAAATAGTGATGGAGTTAGACAATGGAATACTATAAAGAAATGCAAACAGCTGCATTATTCAGGATAGAACAGGTTTTACTATAGTAACCTCCAAATCACATGCCGCTTAAAACCACAAGTTTTTTTTTTTGCTTATATTACATGTTCAATGTGGGTTGGCAGGAGGCTTTGTTCCATGCAGTCACCCAGAAACCAAGGCTAAAGAAGACTTCACCATCTTATAGCTGAACAGTCTGAACACAAAGCCTTTTATGTAGCCATCAAAGAAGAAGAGAGAGAGAAGGTACCTTGGTTAACTGCCTCAACTTTAACATGAATGTGATACTTCTGCTCAGAGTCTATTGTCTAGAACCAATCATATAGTTTCATCCACCTGCAAAGTAGGCTGAAAAATAAAGGAAGCACATGGACTATTTGGTAAGCACTATCTCTACCACATAAATTAATTATGCACATCAATGTGGATAAATATGACAAAGTTGAGTACCGATTCAAGTTGCATAATCATGTATAGAACATAATACCAATTACAATATCAATTATATGAAGGTAACAAACAGGCCAAATACTATGTACTGTTTAAGAATCTGTACAGTCATATTAAAAGTATGAAGCCATTAGTGAATACAACACAAGTACCATGTTCAAAATGGTGATTACCTCTGGGGGAAGGGATGAAAATGCAATTAAAAAAGAGAACTCGTCTGGGCACAGTGGCTCATGCCTACAATTCCAGCACTTAGGGAGGCTGAGGCAGGGGGATCACAAGGTCAGGAGATCAAGACCATCCTGGCCAACATGGTGAAACCCGATCTCTACCAAAAATACAAAAATTAGCTGGACATGGTGCCACGCATCTGTAGTCCCAGCTACTCAGGAGGCTGAGGCAGGAGAATCACTTGAACTCAGGAGGCGGAGGCTGCAGTGAGCTGAGATCCCACCACTGTACTCCAGGCCAGATGACAGAGTGAGACTCCGTCTCAAAAAAAAAAAAAAATAAATAAATAAATAAAAAGGAAAAAAAGAGGACTCAGGTGCTTCCATAGGATGAATAATGTTTTAGTTCATAATCTGGGTGAAGGAGCCATAAGTACTTGTTAGATCATTCTTAATTCTCTTGTATAACTATAATATTACATAGCAAACTTTAAAAAATTGCACATTAAAGAAGACATTCATGTTGTCAAGTTAAAAAATGTTAGCTATATAATATTAACTTAGCTTGATGATTAAAACTTTTATTTGAGCAGAAAAAAATGAAATACCTATTGAAATACAGTACAAATAGTTTTTATTTAATGTTTGTCTTGGAGCTAGTCTTCTACACTTATTTTCTTAGTTTCTAGCAACTTTAAAACTTAAAGTGCTACACATTTTAGTTTATTAAATGATGACTTGGGTCTTAATATCCTCAAACATTCACTGTATGATCCTATGAAGTCTTTTAGAAGGTACCTAAGTCTCCTCATTTATCAATTCCCAAGTGGTGGTGTCTTTAACTGCCTTAGGTCAATGCTGGGAGAAACATGAGAATTAATTATAGAAATTAAATTATGTTTGCTGTGCTAAAAAAGAAGTACTACACATTGAGAAAATGGCTTCATGATCATAAGCAATAATATTGTGCTAAATATTTTATAAAGTAAAGGAAATACCCATGCAGCAACTTCAAAATGAAAACAACATAGTAATAGCTGAGTCATTGCAGTTAAGGCATTGCTAATTGATTTATAAGCTGTATCCCTCTTTTCCTCTAAAGTACAGTAACCTTTCGAGGACATTATTGTTATTTCCAAACTCAGAAGGGTCCAGGACCACACAGCAAGTAAGTGGCTAAACCAGCATTCAAATCCATTAATCTGTCTGATGCAGAGCACATGAACTTAATGAATAGATACAGGATGGAAAAGAACCCCAAAAGAAAGCAAAGCCTGATCCTTTCCTCTGAAAGATGTTGCTAACAGCAAAATTCTGGCCGTCCCAAAACACAAGCTTCTAGTGCAGAAGATCATTACCTTTTTGATAATATTTTAGGCTCCATCACTCCATGTGTGCACCACTGTGCCAGAGAAAGCATGAGTTCTGGGATAGGGATGGTCTATGAAGAGCCACTGGGACCTTGGAGCAGGACTTGATGGGAGTTACCAAGGCATATGGTGCCTGTCCTTATAGGTCAGCATCATTCTCCTCACCAACTAGCTCATGACATATGGAGGTTGTGTAGTTTAACACATTAGCTTCTAATTGTTATTCTAATCCATTCAAGGGCTCTGATGTGTTAGAAAAGAGACATTTTTCAATTCTCCTTCTTTTAACTTCAGCCCCTTTGAAACACCAGCTGCCTTAGTCCCCAGATGCAATCCCAGTAACAAGCCTGTTTTGATGAGTCAGGCTGCGGGAAAATGTGCAGAACGCCCTGGCTCTTGGCAGCCTTTGACATAGGACTGTTCAGGTTTCTCCAGAATCTTAATTGAGGTTCTTTTTGTGCATCTGGAGATTATCAGAATCCAGTAGGTAGGGAACCAAGCATGAGGGTGGAGGGAGGAGAAAAGAGGAGGTGTGGAAGGCAGTGGGAGTGTGGAGGTTCATTCCAGCATGGTCCATAGTTGCTAAGGGGCTGTTTGTTAGGGTTCCTAGAGAAGCCAGCAACACTGTCATTATCACATCAACAACAACAGTACTTAACAATAGTAACTGATATTCACTAAACACATAAATGTCACGTACTGAAGCAAATTTCAATTTAATCCTCACAACAACTCCAAGGGGTGAGCATTGCTGCCCCTACCCTTTGCATAGTGAATGGTGAATTTCAATTCAAGTATGTAATTCCAAAGTCTGTAATTCCAACATACATCACAGACTGACTACTTCAGGAAGGTACCCAACCTGCTTCATTTTATAATGCGTTACAGTTTTTTAGTTAATTCAATCCCATCTTTTAAACTAAAGCTGTTTGGTGAAATCTAATCTATTAATTAACCTAAGTTATTTAGCTTCTTCATGCCTAAGTTTCTCTATAAATATAATGGAGAAAATAATAGTACCAACCTCCTAGTATAATTATGAATATTTAAAGAATATTTATAATGCTCTTAGAGCAGTGCCTAGCACATAGTGGTTGTTAAATAAAAGTGGTTGTTAAATAAAATTCTTTCTAATTAAAGCTTGCCCCTACAGCAGCTGGGAAACAGCCATATTTGTCCAGAAAAGAAAACCATGAGTCTAGAGAAGCTGTGGTGTGGGAGAGACTCTGAAGAAAGATTAAAAGAGTATATTTGCTGTGCTTAGGGTTGTCAAGAAGTGGGATGCAGGCCTCCAGCTTGAGGCCAAAGGTCTAAAGTCAGCAAATACTTAGCTGAAAACCAAGCCCATAAGTTCTCCCACGTTCTCAATCAGGAAAACTGACAGCGAAGTTGGAAGCTGTAGAATAAACACTGTTAGGAGGGAACTGAATCACAAGATATGTGAGGTGGTGGCATCAAAGGTAGTACCCCCTTGGCCTAACTAGCTTCATGTTTAATTACATACCAGGGAATAGAAAGAATGCCCAGACATAGTTCCCAGAGCATGCTGGTGATCTTCAAAGAACCACACAAGCTTTCTAAAGAGCCAAGGAGCCTCTCACACCTCCTGGCTGAGCTTTTACCACTTCCTTAGTGGGGAGGAATTAGATTTTAACATCAAAACCCCTCTATACACTATTTAATATTTGTTGAATTACAATGATATTTATGTGAATGCTAATAATCATATATGGTTTAGTTCATGACATGGATTTAGTCATTCTCAATGAATTCTCTTATTTTGGTATTATCTAGTTAAAGAAAACCTCCAGCTTATGTTAAAATTGGAATCTATTCTGGGGCTGTCAGCTTATACTTGCTGTCTAGACCCTGGTCCAAGACTGGCCAGAGTAGAGGAGCTATGTTCCATGGTAAAAGGCATTGTAACAAGGTTTGTTTGGCCTGGATGTAACTCCTCAACCAAAACATTTGAAACAGTAAAGTGCTATGGACAGGTGAAGCATTATTATAATGGAGATTATCTGTTGTAAGACCTCCTCATGTCCTTGGTATGGTATGGCTGACTAATGAGAAGCAAGCCAGAGAGATGGGCATATTCTTCCTCCAGAAGTCATCAAACATCTGAGTCACAGGTGCTTTTTATGTTTTTGGCATTTTTCCCCCATCAACTGGTGACAAGCTGTTCAACTGTTGCCTCAATTTTAAAGAACATTTTCTATTGATTTTCTCTCTTAATTATTATCAATTAGGGGCTAAATGAGGAACATTTGCTATGATGGCAGTTTGTTCTCTATTTGATAGCCTTTTTATATTGGCACTTGAACAAAAGATAAAATTTCCTATTTCATTTTTTCCCTAAAACCTTAAAGCACATTGTGGCATATCTAATACTGCAGCTTATTATATTTTCAGAAGTAGTTTTCATCATAATGCCACTAAGATCTATCAAGCACTAATGTGGTTGGTGGTTATGTACTTGATTGATTATATACTAAAAAGGTGGTGCTTAGGAAATGCCTAAAGGCCTCAAGACTGGGTACAAAATTTAAATATCAGAGTTGAAAGCAGTTAAAAATTTGGCATTTTTTCCCTACCATGTAAATGAGCAAAGTCAATGATGACTTCTGCTATACTGGTGACTGTTAAAACGCAGCTTAAGAACCCATGATTTCTTAAGTACCCTAATTGCTCCAAGGCCAAAAAACGTGGCCCTCTCAGTGGTGTTCCTTGGTCCACAAATCTGTAGTCAGTTAACAAGAACTATGCTCTTAGCCAGTGTGATGTTTTGTCAGTTGCTAAAATCCCCAATAATTTCAAAATATGCCTTGTGGCAGACAATGACGGTTGCCAAGGCATCCACTCCCCCTTCATCCTAGCTAACATCTAGCTAAAGTGTCAGAGAGAGACATTTATTTTAAGGAATTGGTTTATGAGATTGTGGCGGCCAGCAAGTCCACACTTTGTAGGGTGGATGGCAGGCTGAAGACCTGGGGAAGAGTGGATGTTGCAGCTTGAGTTTGAAGGCGGACTGCTGGAGGAATTCCCTCTTTTTTGAGAAAGTCAGTCTTTTTTCTCTTAAGGCCTTTAGTGGATTGGATGAAGCTCACCCACATTATGAAGGACAATCTGCTTTACTCAGTCTACTGATTTAAATTCATTTATCTAAAAAGTACTTTCACAGTATTATCCAGACTAGTATTTGACTCAATACCTAGGTGATATGACCTAGCCAGGTTGACACATAAAATTAACCATCATAGTCCCTTATGCAAACAAACTCATGTTAATAAAACCTATGGTGATCAGGCTATAAATGTATCTTAAATGCTCAGATATTGTGGACATTACAGATTTAATAACAAGCCTGTCAAACTTTGTATACCAAGGTAAAGCTTCATTTTTCTTCTTTTAAATCCTATTAAAAGATGAATTAGAAGGCCAATCGGTTTCCAAAATAACTTAAAGATTTAATTCATGCCCTAGTGTGCAATGTCACGGTATGTACTTTCACTAAGAACACAGACTTCTAAGGATTCAATCATTCAATGGATATTACCAACTCATCTTCTGTGGTCCAGATAGGATAAATGTTAGAGCTGAAAGGCCTCAGGTGAGATGGACTGTAAGGCAGCCAGAGTTGGGAGGAGTGCCAATGCTATACCCATGGGCTGCGAGGCCACTATACTGTGTCGGAGCTGTGTTCCCTGATGGTTACTCCCCTGTTCAGGTCTGCTCTCACTACTACAGCTACACAGGAAATGCAAGCGTGAAGTTAAGTGCCTTGTAGACACAAGTGCCTTAAAGAGGAAGCAGAAATCACCACCATTCTTTTTGAGGTGAGGGAGCACAGGCTGGCCATTGCTCTAAAGACTTAAAATAGGGAGCAGGGCCTCGTTGAGTAAGGAGGCCTGTTGAGCACTTGAAGGTAGGGGACCCAGAGGTTCAGACTGTTTTCCTGAGGATATTGTAAGGATACTCCTAAACTTGGGACTAACAAGTTAACCTTGGGACAACCACATAATCATTCCAAGTTTCAGATTGCCCTACATGTGGTTTATCACTTGCCCTTCCCAGAGTTCTTATAAGGATTAAATGAAACAACTCATCTGTAAAGGCGAATTCAATCCCATACCCATAGCAAGTCCTCTTGATACATTTATTCTTAATCTATTGATATTAAAGAACTAGTGAATGGAAAATATATGTTTGGTTTTCACTGAGCGCAATTTAAATTTTAAAGAATTCCCATCCATCTCACAGTCACTTAGGGTCACTTTGACAATGATTCAGATTGAGCACTGTGGTTACAGTCTCTACAGAAATCTGATTTAGACATGGTGGTATCTTAACCTAAATTGCCCATTAATTAGGACTTCAAAACACATGTCCCCTTCAATGGCTCCATTATCCCTGAGAAGCTAGGTGTTATCAGCCCTGTGGCTTAAAGCAGAGAGGAGGAGCAATACTGGGGCGATGAAGGAGAGGATTTTGGAATGAGGAGGAGAGGAGGGAGCAAGTCCTACATTTCTTTATATTTTATTTATTCCTGGTTATAAAAGCATGCATGTAAAATGTGGAAAACTTGGAAATTAAATGGAAAACAGAGGTAAGAAAAAAATAATCCACAAGCCTAGCTCCTAAAGAATGATTACTCTTTTTTTTTTTTGAGATGGAGTTTCGTTCTTGTTACCCAGGCTGGAGTGCAATGGCGCGATCTCGGCTCACCGCAACCTCCGCCTCCTGGGTTCAAGCAATTCTCCTGCCTCAGCCTCCCGAGTAGCTGGGACTATAGGTGTGCGCCACCATGCCCAGCTAATTTTTGTATTTTTTAGTAGAGATGGGGTTTCACCTTGTTGATCAGGATGGTCTCGATCTCTTGACCTCATGATCCACCCGCCTCGGCCTCCCAAAGTGCTGGGATTATAGGCGTGAGCCACCGCGCCCAGCTAGAATGATTACTCTTAACATCATCGATTGTGTATTTTCTTTTCTATCTTTTTTCTATGTTTTCCTTATTACACAGTGATTATACATACATTTTGCATTGCAGTTTTCAATCTAACATTTTAATATAAGAGTTTACCCATGTTAACAAAATATGTACATTATTTTAAAGGCTTTATCATATTGTGTCAAGTTGAATGTGTCCTAACTTACTTCTACCATTTTGTTGTTGAGCATTTATATTATGAATATTTTTTATATTACAAACAATTCAGTATAACTCATTTTTGTATGACATTTAAAAAATATTCTCTTACATCATCAGTTATAGGTTTGAAACATAAAATTACTGGGAAAAGAGTGCTTGGATATGCTAAAGGCTCTTGATACATGATGGTAAAAGGTTGTGGCCATTTATACTTACCCAGCAACGGAAAAGAGTGCCACTTTCAGTCTACTCTTGTCAACACTGAGTAGAGTGATCTTTTTAAAAACTACTTATTTAATTTTAAAAAATACTTGAAGCACAAACCTCTATTCCCTTAATTTCTAATGAGGTTCAATATTTTCCCATATATTTCTGAATGTGCATATTCTTAGCCCACAGTGATTGTTTAATATATTTTACCAAGGATATTACAAATACATTGGAGTATCTCTAAAGCATATGTGGAATAAAACCCTGTCACCGGCAGCAACATGGATAAAACTGGAGGTCATTATGTTAAATGAAATAAGCCAGGCACAGAAAGACAAATATTACATGTTTTCATTCACATGTAGGTGCTGAAAAAGTGAACCTCATGGAGGTAGAGAGCAGAATGGTGGTTACCAGAAGCTGGGAAGGAAAGTGAGGAGAAAGGGATGAAGACAAGTTAGCTAAGGGGTACAAAAATACAGTTAAATGGAAGGAAAAAGTTATAGTATTCAACAGTATAGTAGGGAAATTATAATTAACAATAATTTATTGTATATCTCAAAATAGCTAGAAGAGAAGAATTGTAACATTCTCAACACAAAGAAAAGATAAATGTTTGCGGTAATGGATATCCCAGTTACCCTGATTTGATCACGACACATGGTATACAGGTATCAAAATGTCACACATGCCCTCAGAATACATACAACTAAGATATAGCAATAAAAATAAATCAATCAATCAATAAATCATACTGTGGAGTTTATTCCAAAAGGACAGGATGCTAATTTATGAAGTATGTGGGCTGTGTGAATACCAAGTAATAAGTCACCAGACAGAAGTAAAGAATACTCAATTCCAAGGGAAAGGAAATGAAGCCATAAGTTTTCTTAGAAAAACCAAAGCAAATGCCACAAACATAATGAGCTGTGTTTTGATTTCAGTTTCAAGAATAATTTTTCTCCCATTCCCTGAAAACAATTTTCCAAATTGTTCTATGTTAAAAGTAATATAGGCACACCTTGGACATATTGTGGGTTCAATCCCAGATCACCATAATAAAGCATGTACCACAAAAAAGTAAGCCACACAAATTTCTTGTTTCCCAGTGCATATAAAAGTTAGATAGACTATACTGTAGTCTATGAAATGTTGTGCACATAAAAATTATGTTTATTTTTATTCTTTTAACTGTGCAACAGCATTGTGCCCAAAAAATGTACATAGCTAATTAAACTATCACTAAAGAAACACTAAAAATAATCTGAGCCTTCAGCAAGTTGTAATCTTTTTGTTGGTTGAGCGTTTTCACGTCAATGGATGCTAACTGATAAGGGTGTGGATGCTGAGAGTTGGAGTGGCTTTGGCAATTTCTTAAAATAAGACAATTATGAAGTTTGCTGCGTTGATCGATTCTTCCTTTCATGAAAGATTTCTCTGCAGCATGTGATGCTGTTTGATAGCATTTTACTTACAGTAAAAGTTTTTCAAAGTTGAAGTCAATCCTCTCAAACCCTGCTACTGCTTTATCAACTAAGTTTATGAACTATTCTAAATCCTTTTTGTCATTTCAACAATGTTCATAGCATCTTCACCAAAAGTAGAAAAAGCCATTTCAAAGAACGATTTTCTTTGCTCATTCCTAAGAGGCAACTCTTCACCTGTTCAAGTTTTCTCATGAGATTGCAGGAATTCAGCACATTGTAAAGCTCCACTTCTAATTCTAGTTCTCTTGCTATTTCTATCACATCTGCATTTACTTCCTCCACTGAAGTCCTGAATCTCTCAAAATCATCAATGTGGGTTGGAATTGACTTTTTCCAAATTCCTGTTAATATTTTTGCCTCTTCTCACAAATCACAAATGCTCTTAATGACATCTAGAATGGTGAATCCTTTCCAAAAGGTTTGTTTTCAATTTACTTTGCCAAGATCTATCAGAGGAATCGCTATCTGTGGCTATTATAGCCTTATGAAATGTATTTCTGAAATAACAAGACTTAAAAGTCAAAATTACTACTTGATCCTGGGCTGCAGAATGGATGTTGTATTAGCAGGCATGAAAACAACATTCATCTCCTTGTATATCTTCATCAGAGCTCCTGGGCAATCAGATGCACTGCCAATGAGCAATAATATTTTGAAAGGAATCTTTTTTTTTTTTTTTCGGAGCAGTAGGTCTCAACAGTGGGCTTAAAATATTCAGTAAACCATGTGTAAACATATGCGCTATCATTCAGGCTTTGTTGTTTTATTTAAAGAGCACATGCAGAGTAAATTTAGCATACTTTTTAAGGGAACTAGGATTTTTGGAGTACTAAAATGAGCATTAGCTTCAACTGGAAGTCACCAGCTACATCAGCCCCTAACAAGACAGTCTGTTCTTTGAAGCCAGGCATTGACTTCTTTTTAGTTATAAAAGTAGTAGATGGCATCTTCTTCCAATAAAAAGCTGTTTTGTCAACACTGATGAAATCTATTGTTTAGTGTAGCCACTTTCATCAATGATCTTAGCTAGATCTTATGGATAACCTTCATCTCCTCCAACAGCACTTAGTGCTTCACCTTGCACTTTTATGTTACAGAGATGGCTTCTTTCCTTAAACCTCATGAACCAACCTCTACTAGCTTCAAACTTTTCCACTGCAGCTTCATCACCTCTCTCAGTCTTCATGGAATGGAAGAGTTAGGGCCTTGCTCTGAATTTGGCTTTGGTTTAAGGGAATGTTGTGGCAGGTTTGACCTTCTATCCAGACCACTCAAATTTTCTCCCCATCACCATTAAGGCTGTTCCATTTTATTATTCATGTTTACTCGAGTAGCACTTTTAACTTTCTTCAATAACTTTTCCTTTGTATTTACAACTTGGCTAAATGTCTGGCTCAAGAAACTTAGCTTTTGGACTGTCTTGGCTCTCAATATGCCTTCCTCACTAAGCTTAATCATTTCTAACTTTGATTTAAAGCGCGAGGTGTGCAACTCCTCCTATTTTTTGAACACGTAGAAGCCATTATACGACCATTAATTTACCAAATTTAATATTGTTACATCTCAGGGAATAAGGAGGCCTGGGGAGAGGGAGAAGAGGTGAGAACCACGAGTCACTGGAGCAGTCAGAACACACACAATACTGATAGATTAAGCTCGTCCTGCCTTATATGGGTGTGGTTTGTGGTGCCCCCAAACAATTATAATAAGCAACATCAAAGATCACCGATCACAGATGACCATAACAATAATAATGAGAAAGTTTGATACATAATGGAAAAGTCTGAAGTATTGTAAGAATTACCAAAATGTGATACAGAGACACAAAGTGAGCCTATGCTATTGGAAAAAGTGGCCTCAACATTCTTGCTCAATGCAGGGTTGCCACAAACCTTCAATTTGTAAAAAATGTAATATCTGTGAAGCAAAGTAAAGTATAATAAAATGAGATATGCCTACGACAGTACAAAATGACAAAAATGAGAGTGAACAACTTTTATAATGAAGCAAAGAGCTAGAAAGCCAATTTGTTTCCAGGGAAAGTAGGAATGTTATTCTCAAACCAATTAGATCCAAAATGATTATGACTGATATGTATGGTCTGGGCTCACTCTGAAAGGTTTTGCTTCCTGAAGAAGACCTTAAAATACAAGCACTATATGTATTTATTCATAACGTTTGAATGAATCCATACAATAAACTATCAAGAAAATAAATCTGTATATAACAAAAAAAATGACAAACGGGATGATTCAGTAATATTTCACTTTCTATACAACTTCCAAAACAAGTTCATCATTCATTCTATATTTCACTAACTTCCACAATAAGTTCATCATTTATTCTATATTTATTTAACTTTTTAATCTCCCAAAGCTAAACATTTTAGACTAACACTGATAACAGAAATACATCTTAATGCAGAAGCAAAATGACTAATAAAGAACTAACCATATGATTGTAATTACAACTTTAAAATTCTCAAAATGATTTTACTGAACTAAATCTAATAGAACAGTAGGACATATAGACTGTTTTTCATTGAGATGGAAAGAAGAAAGTTAAAGTTACAGGTTACCACCTTTTGCTTAGAGACTTGACGTCATCTGGGTCCTCTCCTGATGAATTCCATGTTTTTAATCTGACTCTCTCATTTAGAGCTGCACAACAGACAGCCCCAGGTATTCAATACAGTTATTTCTGAGGCTATTCATATTGTGAGATGAATGTCTACCTTTAATTCCTAGCTCCTTAATTTTTTGTGGATAAGAATTTTTATTAGTATAATTATTCATAGCCCATAGCATCTCAAAAAACACATGCCTATGGTAGCCACTGGATAAATAACTAGAAATTAAACCAATGTAGCAAAATGGTTTTATTTACATACAGAAATGAATAGTACCTCATGGGTAGCAGGGAGTGCATATGGGTCTGAAAGTGGCCTCACAAAAGTGGTCATCTGTGCAACCTCACACATCTACTATCAACTATTGAGATTTCACATACAAACATAAAATGTGCTCTTCATAGAATTTTACATACAACGTTTTAAAAACCCACTTGCTTGGAGATGAAAATTCTAGAAGAATGTTCCAAAGACTAATGTCTAAAGTAAATCAGTTCTAACTGAGAAGGGAGTTTCAGATTTAATGAAGGGCAGAGAAGCTACTGGACAAAGTAGACAAGCATCGCTGAGTGTCCACGTTGCCACAATGTTCAAGTCACGTAATCCTTAAATGTGTTACATGATGAATTCAGCTCTGGCTCTTGTGTAATGTTGAAGGGGTACACAGCTTGTTGCTATATAAATAAAATTAACGCTTCTAAGGCGTCCTTCAAAAAACATGAATGTGATCCAGGTACAACATAAAAGACGTCAGCTTATCAGCCATACATCTGTTGGTACTTTGAAAGACATACTTCTCTGTCAAACTGGGCCTTAGAGACATTTCAGGAAGCAAAAACGTGTCACATATTTCATGGATTTCTTTCCTAGATAGGTTCTTGTGATTGACTGGAGCAATATAGAAAAATAGGGAATGATTTAAACTTCTCCATCCCTTTGGGTTTCAGCCAATAATAATCTCAAGACATAATACAAGACTAAAGCAGCAACATTTCCAATTTCTTCTCAGCATCCCCGTTCTGCCAACTTTGATTAAACAAGTGTGGGTGTTTTCTGTTTGAGCTAGACACACTGAATGTGGAAAACTCCTCAGTAACCCTTCACTTATTTTAAGAAATGGAACAAGGGTACACTGGCTTTTGCATGTCTTTGCAGGTATCCTTCTATGAACAGTTGTTTATTTTCTAATGCTCAACTTCTGAGACTCAGGAACTGTCATGCAATGTTGACACGGACATGACGCAAGACTAAGTGAAATGGGATTACCTAAGCCTCCTGCCTCCTCATTAAGTTGCTAGAAATATGAAATGGAAATTTAAAATATAGTCTTGGCAGCCATTGCTGCCTTTTTTACAACTTATTTTTCAATATCTTGACAATTTCTTGAGACAATACTGTATAAGAGAAATAGCAAATGGTTGGAATCAGAAGATCTTGCTTTTGAGAGGCAAGGTTCTTCCATTTATAAGTGATGTGACTCTGAGGTGGTGCAGGAACCACTCAGCACTACTGGTATTTGATAAATGCAATGTGTCATTTAATTGTAACTGATAATAGACCTCTTCATACAACTCATGGTGAATGTGGGGTTGAGAGGCTGTGACTGCCTTTTATTGTTATTGTTTAGTAAATTTGGAGATTTTTCTTACCCGGAGGGAAGAGGAATAGGGAAACATTGAAAGAAATAAAATTGTGGCCGGGCACGGTGGCTCAAGCCTGTAATCCCAGCACTTTGGGAGGCCGAGGTGGGTGGATCACGAGGTCAAGAGATCGAGACCATCCTGGTCAACATGGTGAAACCCCGTCTCTACTCAAAATACAAAAAATTAGCTGGGCATGGTGGCGCGTGACTGTAATCCCAGCTACTCAGGAGGCTGAGGCAGGAGAATTGCCTGAACCCAGGAGGCGGAGGTTGCGGTGAGCCAATATCGCGCCATTGCACTCCAGCCTGGGTAACAAGAGCGAAACTCCATCTCAAAAAAAAAAAGAAAAAAAGGAAGAAAGAAATAAAATTGTGTAGGTACTGATATTTCCTTTTATTTGTGGGGGAATATGTTGAAGCACAGTAAAGAATAGTATAGTTTAATAACTGCTAGGGTTTGACATTCCAATGATTTCACCACTCCTTAAAGATCAAACCCCAATTCTTCACACAAACTGACCCAATCACTTGCCATCATCCCACTGCAATAGTGGTCAGCTTCAAGCCCTCCACACACCTTGGGGGACTCTGTTTGTTTGCTCATGCCACACCTTGTCTGAGAGTGTCTCGTGATTCCTCCTCTCCAACTGAGTTCCATCTAGGATGTCCTCCTCTTCCATGAAACTCCTTGAGGACATCTAACACTCTCTGAGCCCTTTCCTCTAAAATACCTAAAGCCTCATTTTGTACTATACATCTGGCTGCTATTGAACATTGTCCTATTCTATTTGGCTCACAAAGATACATGTGCTTCCTATGTGCCAGGCTCTGGTGCTACAAATGGAGTTGAAGAAGACAGTGTCCTTCTCCTGGCAGTGTTTACCACCAGTCGGTAACAAACATCAGTGTAGCACATGCAGCCATGGCAGATGTTTGAGCCAAATGCTACATAGGACTTGCCCAACTTGGTAGGTACAGAATCATAACTTGCAGTCAACTCACCCTTTCCAACTTCTTATGTCTCTCACATCCTGTCCTTCCAGTTCCTTCTTCTCATTTAAGAAAAACTTGTCACCTGGCTCATTCTTCACCTCCATACTGTGGCCACTATCCTGGCTTTTTTTTTTCAGTCGTATGGGCACTGGTATTTTGGTCCCTTAACTTCTTCTTCTAGACTTTGTCTCATCTTCTCATGGTTACCACTCAACTGATCTACTTTAGAAATCACAAATTATTCTTTTTCTCTATACAGAATTTTCATTTTTTCCAATTTTCTTTGTTAAGTACTCCCACTGTGACAGTTCTTTGACTTCACCAGATACTTCTAGTTGACTGACCCTTTTGTTTTCTCCCCATCCATCCATAGCCCCTTTCTGTTTTTACTTATCATCCAGATTCTGTCTTTACATTCTTCACTGTCCAATATCCTAAACTCCATTAGCCTCTGACCTGTCCCAAGCCCCACAAAAACTCCCAATCTGTGGGAAGATTGAAAGAAAACAGATTTATCATTAGACATTCACACAGGAACATGGATCGAATGTCTGCATCTCCAACTCCTGTAATGCCTACTGAGTTCTACTCTTCTTTCTTCCAGCATCCAGCTGTCTTGCTCTCAGTGCTTCACCTTCCCCCACCTTGACTGAGAAACAGAAGGCATGGATGAACCTCTCTCTGTTGATCACTCTTAGATGTATGCTCATCTACAATCCCAGTCTCCTCCTTCCCTACATTGTTGCAGGGCTTTTCTCCTCCTTTCAAGCTGCTGTGTGGAGACCCAGATGGGCTTTTTTTTTTTTTTTTTTTTTTTTTTTTTTTTGAGACAGAGTTTCGCTCTTGTTACCCAGACTGGAGTGCAATGGTGTGATCTCGGCTCACCGCAACCTCCGCCTCCTGGGTTCAGGCAATTCTCCTGCGTTCAGGCAATTCTCCTGCCTCAGCCTACTGAGTAGCTGGGATTACAGTCACGTGCCACCATGCCCAGCTAATTTTTTGTATTTTTAGTAGAGATGGGGTTTCACCATGTTGACCAAGATGGTCTCGATCTCTTGACCTCATGATCCACCCGCCTCGGCCTCCCAAAGTGCTGGGATTACAGGTGTGAGCCACCGCGCCCGGCCCTCAGATGGGCTTCTTGCTCTGATAAAGTCAGGCACAGGACCTGCGCAGCCCCCAGCCTTGGACACTGGGTGTTCAACAAACCACTTTTTGTTTCAGTTCGAGTCTCTGGAATCTTTTTTTTTTTTTTTTTTGGTAGCCCAGAGACTGAATCCTTGGTGGCCCCAAGGAAACTTGGCAGCTGTCCCCACTAGCTAGCTCTATGGGAAAATTCTAGGTCTTGATGCATTAAAGGATACAAGTGAGTAAACAGGGCAAGGGGAGGAGAAAGGAGGAAACAAGGAAAAGGCATGGGAGGCACGGGCTTCTGAGTGTGTGCTCCCAGGACCGGCTCCTCGCTGCCTTGCTTACTGTAACAGGCATTTTGGAAGCATGCAGCAAATACGAATCACAATGCACACCACAGATGCTAGGATCAGCACAGACAAATACCAAACACTGGTTTATCAAACTCATCTGTTTCCAAATACTCAACAGATCAAAGAAGTGCTCTGCTGGTCACTGAGGGAGAACGTGAAATGCCATGTTTGTTATTTCTTTCACAAGGTTGTCTTCATCCCCCCTTTCACATAATTGACTCTTTATCTTTTACAATCTTGCTTTTATTTCTTGTCCTCCATGAAGCTTTCTCCAAGCCCCAGAGCTAGTCTCTCCTTGCTCAGTGCTCTTACAGCCAATAGACAAATTAGTCAGGGCATGTATGTCCACATATAAGAGGCCAACACTTACATATCCCACCATCTGCTATGCCGCTAAGTCACTCGTAATTGATCTAATTCACCATCATGTTTCCTGCACCCAGCATAATTCCTAAGAATCCAACACACGCTTGTGGAATGAATGAATGAAAAGATGAGACCAGTTGAGACATTCCAAAAAGATGAATAACACATGTAGGAGCTGCATCTTCAATCCTAAGAAAGCCCTTTTCTATTCACACCCAGGTGCTTCTTGGTGGCCCCCTCTCATCCTCCCTATAAAGGTTTACAGGTTTCCTTATCCATGCATCTCTCTTCAGCAAGCTATTTACTTTGGTCAATACTCTATGTTGATCTACCAATCACAGCTGGTCCTACCTGACTGAAGGAGTGGCAGGTGATTCTCTCTGAATCACCAGCACAGACCCTGGGAATGCACCAGCCACTCACCTCGCTTGCTGGCAGACGCAGCAGAGCCAGGCCTTTTCGTGCTTCTGGTAGGAGCAGCAGCTCTTGCAGACATTGAACTTGCAATCTACACACTGGCGCTTGGTGTTGACGAGGAAGGTGAAGGGGGAGCAGCAGCGCATGCAGCAGTGCTCCACGAACTGCTGGTGCTTCGAGAGGATGCTGCACTTGCTGCCTTCCTCATCCAGCTTCTGCTTCAGCTCACTGAAAAACCAGGGTGGGGAAAGGGGAAGAGGAGAGAAACAGAACATCAGGTCAGGGGCAGTCTCCCCAAAGCACCATCCTGTCCCTTCCTTAGGCCAAACTACCATGTAGGACCTTCCTGGAGTACAAGAGAGCTCATAAAGATCAACTGCTTAACACTATAACCAGAGAAGAACATTAATTGTGGATTAGTTTTGTGTATGTCAGATTTTCTACAAGAAA
Source organism: Aotus nancymaae (assembly GCF_030222135.1). Lineage (NCBI taxonomy): Eukaryota > Metazoa > Chordata > Mammalia > Primates > Aotidae > Aotus > Aotus nancymaae. The sequence goes on from NW_026988452.1 coordinate 3,479,769, forward strand.
GCATGAAAACCTTATTACTTATATTTCAGAGACTACGGTGAGATACAAGTTATTAAAAAACTAATAAGCACATCCTTGAAAAACAAAACCTTTAACTTAATTAATGCCTTTTTAAAGGAACAGGAGATCACTTATGATAAAACACTAATCCTCACTCAGCCCTGCTGGGAATATGATAAATGCACTCCTGGCCTTATTTAACATCCCTGGAAACTGAAGTACTCAGGGATTTTAAAAGCTTTCAAATCAATATGAGTCAATAAAGAGTCTATGGGTGATGGGCAGATCGAGGCACTGGTAATTGAGAGTTGGATAAAAGAATAATTCTCTTCTTCTAAAAATCTCCTGATCAACTGGGCACACAGCCAGCTACATTAATGCAAAACATGAAGGTGCATACACTCCTCTCTGCTCAGTGAGAAGAAAAATACACTGTGAACAGATTGAGTAACCTGGGGGAAAAATGAAAAACAAATCAAATTATTCTGAATCAGCAGGTTTGAGTTGTTTTTCCTGCTACGAAAATGGGGGCCTCCAAAGAATGGCAGAAAATGATTATTTTTACTACTATTTTGCAATTACTATAATACTAGACTATAATTTTTACGATTTTACTACATTACAAGACTACTTTTACTATTTTCCTCCTATTGCACACTATCATTATAATAGTAAAACACAAACAGCCCCCCACTTATAATGGTTCAACTTAGGATTTTTCAACTTTCTGATGATGCAGAAACTATACGGATTCATTAAAAAGCAGAAGAAAGTGATACGATACTCATGATGCTAAGCATAGCAGCAGTGAGCCACAGCTCCCAGTCAGCCATGAGATCATGAGGGAAGATACTCTGCCGTGTAGTATGTTTTACTGTGTTGTCAGATGACTTTGCCTAGCTGCAGGCTCATGTAAGTGATCTGGGCACATTTAAGTCTGCTGGGCTAAGCTATGACGTTCTGTAGATTTGGAGTATTGAATGCATTTTCAACTTATGATAGTTTTACCTTATGATGGGTTTACTAGGACGCAATCCCACTGTAAATCAAAGAGCATCTATATTTTATTTTACTACAGTATTTTACTATAATACTTGAGAGCATTTTACTACTATTTACTGCTACTATTGTTTTACTACTATTTTACTTTATTACTATTTTATTACCTTTTATCTTTGCGACTGTTTTTATTTTTACTACTGCTATTTACTATGCTTTACTACTATTCCTATTTTTCTGCACCCAGTTGTGATTATGCAGTTCATACTGGATATATTTATGATGTATGTGGCCAATATTTTCTCCTGTTCTGCCCTTGTCTTTTTATGTTTATGGTGTTTATTCTTATTTAGAAATGCTTATTTTTCTGTTGTTAAATCTGTCAGGCTTTTCTTTCATGGACATTGGGCTTTACATCTTACTTGGGAAGGCTGAGACTACACCATCAGTTTATATACATAGTCAATTAGCCCCTGTAGTAGGTTGAAGGTTGACCATCTTAAATGATATGCCCATGCCCCAAATCACTGCAATCTGTAACTATTACCTTATTTGAAAAAGGGGTTGTACAAGTTAAGAATCTTGAGATATAGTTATCCTGCATTATCTGGGTGAGCTCTAAATCCAATGACACACAGAGAAGGCAATGTGAAGACAAAGGCAGAGATTAGAGTGCTGTGGCTGCAATCCAAGTATTGCCAAGGTTTGCCAGCAGCTACCAAAAACTAGGAAATAGGCATGGGAACATTCTCCCCCAACCCTTGGGAGGGAGCCTGGCCCTGCCAACACCTTGATGATAGACTTTTGACCTCTGAAGAGGGAGACAATACGTTTTTGTTGTTTTAAGCCACCTGTCTATAGTAATTTCTTATAGCAGCTTCAGGAAACCAATATAGTTTCTACTTTTCTTTTTTTTGAGCCGGAGTCTCACTCTGTAGCCTAGGCTGGAGTGCAGTGGCACCATCTCGGCTCACTGCAATCTCCACCTCTTGGGTGCCGGTTCAAGCAATTTTCCTGCCTCAGCCTCTGGAGTAGCTGGGATTACAGGCATGCGCCACCATGCTCAGCTAATTTTGTTGTATTTTAGTAGAGACGAGGTTTCACCATGTTGGCCAGGCTGGTCTTGAACTCCTGACCTCATAATCCACCTGCCTTGGCCTCCCAAAGTGCTAGGATTACAGGTGTGGGCCACCACGCCGGGCCCTACTTTTCTTTTTTTAAGGAAAATAGTAAATATAAACTTTCCTCAACACTATATCCTCATCCAGTTACCACTCTCTAATAGTCCTAACCTCTTCTAGTTAAAATTCCTCACGGTCAGTATATGTTCTTTATTCCCACTCACTCCTGGGTCCACTACAATGGACCTTTTGTTCTTTTTCTTAAAGAAAACAAAAACTCTGCTTGAGATCCCCCATTGATCTTCATGTTGCAAGATCCAAAGGGACTTTCTAGGTCTTGTCTTACCTGATTATTCTTCCATTCTTGAAATACACTTTTCCCTTCCTCGTGTTACTCTTGTTTTCCTCAGTCCTTTTCCAATTCCTTTGCAAGCTATCTGTTCCTACTATTCTTTTTAAATGTTAGACAAGATTTTTTAAGGCATGATAAAATACTTATTCACTGATGAAAATTATTTTCAACATTAATGTTAACCTGCTACTGAATAGATTGTTTGAGGCATGGTCTATGTGAATAGGTAGCCTTTCTCTACTCCAGCTTTCCTCAAGCATGGACAAATCCCTTCTTTTCAGTTCATCCAAGCAACAGACTCGGATGTGGTGGGTTATGGACATTTATTACCAATGGTTTAAGGGTAGTCGAAGGTGATGGAAGAGGAACCCAACTCCAGGCAAAACAGAAAACCATTTCATGTGGGCACGCTGCAGTTAAAGTCCTCAGCCACCACCTCTGGGATTTCTTCCGAGGCCCTGTCACTGGACATGTTGCTATGCCATCTTTGCCCATCCAGGTTTCCACATGTCCCCTCTCTTCTCTTGTTCCAGGGCCCTTCAGAGTGATCAAAGGAAAATTCTCCAAAGCTGTGACCTAACCGGTAAAACATGGCTTCATATGTAGGGGTCACCCTTGTCTGACTCACAAGGCATGGGAGTAAATGAATCAGGACACAGATAAGCAAGAAGGAAGATCACGATAATTACCTTTCTTTCTCTCCCACACCCCCTTGTTCCCTCTCTCTCCTTCCCCTGTCCCCATATTTTTAAATAAAAAGAATGGTATTATTTAGAATGTTTTAATTATGAAACCTAAAAAATGGTCTATTTGTGTTTAGGTTTTCAAGTGTGTTGGTATAAAGTGGTTCACAGATTTCTCTAATGATTATAAGATCTCTGCTACATCTATCATTATGTTCCTCTTTTCTTTCAGAATATTGTTTATTTGGCCCTTGATCAGTAAGTTCAGAGGCCTACTCATTTCATTAGTTTTAAGGATAACTAGCTTTTCATTAGGTTGATGGTTGTCTACATTGTTTATTTGCTCTCTATTGCAATAAAATCCAGTCTTATCTTTATTATTTCTTCTATTGGTTTGAGTTTATTCTTTCTCTAAGCTTTAAAAAGTAAAAATTTTTAAAGTAAACTCATTTTTAACATTAACTCTTTCCTAATCTATGAATTTAAGGCTATAAAACTGTTTTGACACATCACTTTCGTTGTACCTTGCAGGTTTTAAATAAGAAAATTTTTAAAGTCATTTAGCCTTTCATATTTTATACTTCTCAGGTTTAAAATTTTCCAAATACATGGCTTTTGTTATTGACTTTTATTTTAACATTTTGATCAGAGAGGCTCAAAAAATTAATTCTTTGGTATTCACTGAGACTTTCATTATAGGTTCATAGCCAATTTGTGTCAAATCCCATGTGTGTTTGAAAAGAATATTTATTCTCTGCCAACTGATAACAAGATGTTAACCAAAAACTGAGGCAGATCTCAATGGATAGAGGTTCATTTAGCCAAAGTTGAGGACACTTCCAGGAAAAACACAAGTCACGGGAGCATCTATGACCTGAGTTTTTTCCAAAGAGGATTTTGGGAACTTCAGTATTTAAAGGGGAAAATGTTAGCCAGAGAGAAAACAGGAAGGGAGGGTAGGCAATGAGGTAAATGGTTACATACTTGCGAGGCTCTGATTAGCATTCACAAATCTACATTGCACATGTGAAAAGAGCAAGTATAGGGAAAAGTCAGTTGTGCATCCATCTCAGGGTAGGCAGGAGGATGATTTCTGGTCTTGTCTTTGTCCTGTACCTGTGACAATAAGCTGGTAATTGACCTTGTCAGGTGAGATTCAACAGAACCCAGTTTTAGGACTAGTTTATAAGGGCATATGTATCCTGAAAGATATGGTGGCTCACAAGGAATATGTGTTGTAAGAGGAACATAAAGTCCCCAGACCGAAACCCCACTAAGCCAAAGGGAAAAGTCAAGCTGGGAATTAGGCCATACAAACCTGCCTCCCTTTGTTCCTAAATGGGCAGCTACAAGATAAAAGGCTACATACCTCAATACACACAATTTGCTCACAAGGAAGCAAATTTTAGTTCTGTTCAATTTTACCCTGACAGTGTAAATTAACATCTTATCTTCACAGGCACGGGACAAAGGACAGAATTAAAAGTCATCCCTTGGCTCACCTGAGACAAATGTGTATCTGACTGCTTTCTGTACTCCATGATTATTTCATCTTATGCAAAAATGCAGATTCACTGAGAGTGAGACAAGTATATTTATATTGAAATTACTAATAGATTTGGGTATTATTCTATTTATCATGCGTTTTCTGTTTCTTCCTACTTTCTATCAGATTGATTGGTTTTCTTCACACTCTGTTTTCTCATTATGATTCGGCATTTTACATTTCATTTCTTTTAGTGGTTAGCTTTAACATATTAACATGCAAATTTGGACTAATGTATTAAGTTAACAGACGTCTCCTCATCAACAATACAAACTTTAATTTCCCCTGGTGTTCCACATGGCTATTGATTTAATGTTGACTTGTAACTGCAAAAATTATGCTTCATATTGTTTGGTTGAGGTTTTAGCCATCCACATGAAGAAGACTAGGGCCTACCCTGAGGCTGAAAGCCCTAAAGATAGGAAACTAGTGCCATTTCCTTCATCTAAGTTTCAATGTCTCTCCAGCATCTCATGCATCTGGTTGCAAATGGGTGTTCTAGGGCAATATGTACTTCCTCCAGAAAGTATATTTTTTGTCTGCAGGAATGTTGGGTCAATAGAAGCTTACTCAGCCATTATCAATTGCAGAACTCTTGTGATTTTAAATTTTGTATAGATTTAAACACATTTATCTATTTCTTTGCCCATTATTGCTTCTTGCATCTGATTTTCCTTCTTCTGTTAATTTTCTGTATTGCTTCAGTTCTTCTGGTTCTTTCAACAAAGGAAACTCCAGCAGCCTCTATTTAACCCTTACATTTCAAAGATACTTTAGAAGGCTTCAGAATTCCAAGTTGACAGCTCATTTCTGAAAGTACTGAATAAAGGTATTATTCTTTTTTTTTTTTTTTTTCCTGGTATCAAATGTTGCAATGGGAAGTCTGTCAGCATAATTCTTCCTCTGTAGAAGACTCTAACTTTTCTCACTGGTTAGTTTAAAAAATTTTTAAATTTGTCTTTAGTGTTCTTCAGTTTCACTATGGAGTAACTAAGTGTGGATTTTTTTGCATTCATTTTGCTTGAGTCTCTTGGTCATTTTTTAAAATTTTCATTAATTCTAAAGCATTCTCTAGCCATTTTTACTTTGAATGTTGTCTCCTGCTCTATTTTCGCCTCTTGGAATTACAATTATGTATCAAAACTTTTCTGTTCTTCCATGTCTCCTAATCTTTTTTCTTCATCTCTTTGTATTTCTCTGTATTCCACATTCTGGAAAAGTAACTCAGTTCTAGCTTCCATTTTAACAATTCTTTGTTTATCTGCATTTTCTCTACTGTGCAATCCTTTTGAAATTTTACTGAGTTTCATATTTCTAGAAGTTCTAATGATTTGTTTCCATTTAAATATGCCTGTCCCACTCATGTGCCATTCATTTCTTGGTTCCTATACCTTCTTTTAAAAATTATTTTAAATATACTTCTTTTATAACTTCTTCCTAATTTTAATGGAAATTTTACTGATTTTTATATTTCCAAAAGCTGTAATGATTTCTTTCCATTTAAACCTGCCTGTCCTTCTCTCCTTTATGCCATTCACTCCTTAGTTCCTATACTTTCTTTTAAAAATAATTTTAAATATACTTCTTTTATACCCCACTTCCTGATTCTTATATTCAGTTCTTAGAGGTGGCACTAATCCTCCTATTGGTTGCATCTATTAACTCTTGTTCCAGGTAGATCCCTTGTTTTCATGGTTTTTCATTTTGATTACGATTATCTCCAGTCAAGACTGCTTTTTATGTAAGTGCATCTTTTCATGAGTCATCACCAAGAAGCCCTCAATTCTGGAACAGCTTCACATCTGTTTCTCATCTTGGGAAATCCATTACTACATGATTTATACAACTTCAGTTTTCAATACTCTGTTGTGGTAGAGGCTGGGGGTTTTGAGGTTTTGATTTCTTATGGGAGACTTCATTTCTCTCACCCAGGGGTCAAGGTAAAGATAAACTTTTTTTGTAGATCCCCTAAGCCAATGGGTAAAAATTTTCTAGGGTCCCTTTCACTGAAAGTACAGTCTTTCAAGACCAAACTCTAAGCAGGCATCTCATTTTTAGCTGCTTGTCTTGCAAAGGCTCAAGACCACATCTCCTGCCCTATGAAGAAATTAGCATTGCAGCCTCTAGCCATCAGAACCTAGAGCCCCGTGTTTCCCACTGGATTAGGCAGACCACTTTGGTTTTAAATTCCTTCTTTCACTTCTACCCTGCTGTGGTCTTAATGATTTTGTCAACCTCCAAATTCTTATATTGAAAACTAACCTCCATTGTGACGGTTTTAGGAGGTAGGGCCATTGGGAGGTGATTAGGTCAGGAGAGTAAAATCCTCATGAAGAGACTAGTACCATTATAAATGGGACTCCAGGGAGCCGCCTTGCCCTTCTACCATGTGAGGACACAGAGAGAAGACACCATCTACAAACCAGGAAGCAGACAGATACCAAATCTGCTAACATCTTGATCTTGGACCTACCAGCCTCCAAAACTGTGAGAACTATATTTCTTTTGTTCATTAGCCACCCAATTTATGATATTTTGTTACAGTGGCCAAATGGACTGAGACATACCCTCTAGGAATTTCCCTTTCTTACTCCCCTCCCCAGACTTTGAAAAAATTAAGATATAATCCACATAGTAAGTTCACTCCTCTTAAGTATACAATTCAATGGTTTTTAGTATATTCACAAAGTTATGCAACCACTGCTACTGTCTAACTCTGTAACATTTTCATTGTATAAAAAAGAAATTCAGTATTCATGAAGCAGTCACTCCTCATTCTCCCCTGCCCTTGGCCTCTGCTAACCACTAATCTACTTTCTGTTTCTATGAATTTGCCTATTCTGAACATTTCATATAAATGAAATAATGTCATATATGGCCTTCTGTGTCTGGCTTCTTTCGCTTTGCATAATGTGGTCAAGGTTTATCCGTGTTGTAGCATGCATCACTATTTCATTCCCTTTTACTGCTAAATAATATTCCATTTATGGATGTACCATATTTTATTTATCCATTCACCCACTATGAACATTTAGGTTGTTTCTAATTTTTGGTTATGATGAATGCTGATATACACATTCATATACAAGTTTTTGTGTGGACATGTATTTTCAGTTATAGGAGTGGAATCGCTAGGTCATATAGTAACACTTTGTTTAACTTTGAGAAACTGCCGGACTGTTTTCTAAATGTCTGTACCATTTTACATTCCTACCAGCAATGATGTGAGTTCTAATTTCTCCACATCCTCCCCAATACTTGTAATTGTCTGCATTTTAAAAAATTACAGCTATCTTAGGGGGTGTGAGGTGGTATCTCATGCTTTTGACTTGCATTTCCCTAATGATCAATGAGGCTGAACATCTTTTTATGCGTTTATCGGCCATTTGTACATCTCCTTGGAGAAAAGTTTATTCAAATTTTTAGCCCATTTCCCTCCCTCCCTCCCTCCCTCCCTCTCTCTCTCTCTCTCTCTCTTTTTCATAGAGACAGGGTCTTGCTCTGTCGTCCATGCTAGAATGCAGTGGTGGCATCATAGTTCACTGCAGCCTTGGACTCCTGGGCTCAAGTGATTCTCCCACCTCAGCCTCTCAAGTAGCAGGACTACAGACATGTGCCAGCACACCTGGCTAATTTTTAAAAATAATTTTTTATATAGACAGGGTCTTGCTTTGTTCCTGCCCAGGCTGGTCTCAAATTACTAGCTTCAAGTGATCTTCCTACCCTAGCTTCCCAAAGCACTGGGATTACAGGCATGAGCCACTAGGCCCAGCTCGCCCATTTCTAAATTAGATTATTTGTCCTTTACTGTTTTTTTTTTTTTTTTTTTTTTTTTTCAGATGGAATTTTACTCTTGTTGCCCAGGCTGGTGTGCAACTGTGTGATCTCAGCTCACTGCAACTTCCACCTCTGGGTTCAAGTGACTCTCCTGTCTTAGCCTCCTGAGTAGCTGGGATTACAGGCATGCACTGTCACGCCTGGCTAATTTTTGTATTTTTTGGTAGAGACAGGGTTTCTCCATGTTGATCAGCCTGGTCTCAAACTCTCAACCTCAGGTGATCCGCCCACCTTGGCCTCCCAAAGTGCTGGGATTACAGGTGTAAGCCACTGCGCCTGGCCAAGTTCTTTATATATTCTAGATACAAGTCCCTTATCAGATACATAATTTCCAAATATTCCCTTTCTTATATTCAACCTTACATTTTATTAGTATTTTTATTTCATTTTAGTAAAAGAAAGTATCACACCAGCTCATCTTACTCTGCTACTGGATTTGGAAATCTATGTATGGTTTTACAACTTCTTTTTTTACTTAACATATCATAAACATCTGTTCATGACAATTCAGAATCTTTGCAGCTTTAGCTCTTAGGCACCCTTAGCTGGCTCACATATCCTCTAACACATGAGCAGGGCTCACTGCTCTGCACAGAAGTGCCCAGTACTTATTTGTTGCTTGATTATTGATTGTATAATAAAGGGAGGCTGAATCCAGAACTGTAAGGGAAGACTGTGTCAGACCAGCTAATAATTCTATAGGGTAAAATGTAGTGTACATACACTTGGGTGAATGAAATGTTTATAGGGAGATGGAACAGAGGGGATATTTTCAAGAAAGGAAGATGTTATTCAGTCCCTTAGACTGAAGGTAGAAGATGTACTAAGTTCAGTGACAGATCTGACATCTCTCAACAGTATGAGAACAGCCTCAAATTGACTGGCTTATATTGCTATTTCAGAGATACTAAATTAAATGGGATAAAACATCCAGAAAGAAAATTATATGGGGATCATAAAGCTTTGTGAACTCTATCCATAAGATAACTTGAGCTTTATGAGTTTTGTTTACTGATACACAGGACTGCAAATTCCAATGGCATTTTAAAGCTCACTGGTGTTTAGTAACAACTGTACCAAGCCCTCTAGAGTTTATCCAAGAAAATGAGGTGTTATGAACCTCACGTTCAGTGGAGGAATGGAATGCCATTCTTCAGACCATCTCTTACTTATTAGATTCTATTGCCCTGCAGTCTCTCATGGAAGAAGTCATTGGGCAGAATTGTATAGGATGATTTATACTGGTTAATTAAAGATCAATCAAGAATCACACAAGACAGCCTACCTGCTTTGAAATATCTTGAGAAGGACCAGGACTTCAAATGGTCATCTAGGTGGGAGAGTGATGGGTTTAATGTCAGAAGTCAGTGTGCCTAGCTGGGCTCATCACTTACCAAAAAGTTCCCCAACCTTTTTGGGGCTCTATTTTTCTGAGTGGCACTTATAATTCCTACTTCACAGGGTTGCTAAAAGTTTTAAATGAGCAAAGCAACAAAAGCAAATACTAGTCTTTCCACTGGATTAGCAAGAAATTCAGTGATCCAAGTATCTTTAACATTTGAACATATTTGGCTATATGTCAAGAAGGTGTCTGCAATAGCATCTGTGAGCACTGGGTAACAGGGGGTGTAAAATGGCAGCTCACTGTGGCTTTTATTTGCATTTTCTTAAAGACGTTGAATATGCTTAGTTTGATCTTTAGCAATATCTTCTTACATCTGGTCTAGTCTCATCCTGGTCCTAGAACAGGCATCTTAAAAGCCTATTAACATTTCATGGTCTCTTTGTCTGTCACCATGCCAGCTGACAGGTTGTTAGAGGGTGAAGCATTCTGTGATGAAAGAACATACACAGGCTCAATGGAGTTGGGTGTCATGATGAGGTAGCAATGTCTGCCGTGGGCACAGCAGGAAGTGATAGCATGTACATCACTTGTTTGCTATCATTCAACTCAGTTACCAAAGAGAGGGTAATTTTGATCTATAGCTGTGAGCTTGGCCCTCTTTTTCCCCCTGTTGCCATCTCCCCCTAGGGTGGCTCATCCATTCCCATATGTGTGAAGATGTTTATGAAATTGACTTTTAAACTCACTTGGTTGGCCCTGCCCCTCCTCTAAGCTGCTGAAACCTGCATCTAGGTGTCCTGTTGACTCAGTCCTTCTTGCCACTCCTTGATGGCCATGGGCATTGCTTAGAATGTCAATCATTAACTCAATTCATACTTAGTAGGCACCTATTAGTCCGGGTACTAGGAATTTTAAAAAATGACGTAGCCCTTCTCTTCATAAAATGTGCATTAATGTAGGAATTCAGATGATGAAAAACAAAGGAAAGCAAAGTAACTATAAATTATGAGGCATTATGTTATAGAATAAGTAGGATACTGAGACTGAGAATAACATCAGGACCTACTTTAGATTGGTGGCAAGAGAGGGCTACTCTGGGGAAGTGGCATTTCAGTTAAAACATGAAGATGGGAAGGAGCTAGCCCAGTGGAAGACACAGCATCCCAGACAGAGAGAGCAGCAAAGAAAAAGAGCTTAGTATTGGGGAAAGATGGGAGGACCACAAGACATAGGCTCTGAAAAGAAGGTCAGCTTTTTTCTAAGTGCAAGGGGGAAGTTATTGAGGATGCGAGCAGGGAAATATTAGCCACTGTCAGGTAAAGCCCAACTCTTATAGGACCTTGCATGTGTGAAGCATGGAGAGCAATGTGGTCATCTTGGGGAGGGTGACAGGTTTGGGCTGGGCAGGAGTCATCGGAGAGTACAGTAAAGTGGGCTGAGGCCTGTTGCACCTGTTGAGGGCCAGGAGAGAGAGCGAATCAGATTCTGGCTTATGTAACCACGTGGGGAGTGAAGCTGTTCATGGAAAGAGAAGACTAGAATGGGCAGGAGCAAGTTTCAGTGAAATCTGTGAGGCATCTGAAGAGCAATGCAAGACACCTGGATGCGGGTTTCAGCAGCTCAGAGGAGGGGCTGGGCCAGCTAAGTTAGCTTGGAAGTCATCTTCATAAATGTCTTCACACATAGGGGAATGGATGAGCCACCTTAGGAGGACAGGACAGCAAAGGGGAAAAGAGGGTCTAGGAACAAGTCAACAAGAAACTCCCAAACATTTAAACACAGGCAGAAAGGCTGAAGAGGGAAGCCAGACAGAAGGACTGAGGAGGAGGTAGAACAAGAGGGTATTTCAAGAAGGGGAGAGTGGATGACTGTTTGCTGTGAGGATAGAGATGTATCTACTGGATTTGGCTTCATGGGGGTCAGCAGTAATGCTGAGAAAGGAAATTTCAGTGGTGGAAGCTGGGCAGGAGCCAGACTTCTGTGGACTGAAGAGTGAACGTGAAGTGAGGTAGCAGATACCTCATGGAATACTTACTTCTTCCAGCAATGTTATAAATGCTTTTAAGAGCTGGGCTCCAAAGGGCAAACCCACCTTAGAGTATAATCATATTAACAGTGTTCATGATAATTTAAAAGTATGCTTTGCATTTAGTTTGTCATGGGTAATATTAGTCTCCCACTGAGTACTTTCAGACAGAATCATTTTGCTGCCCCCTGATGGTGTTATAAAAAAAAAAAAAGTCATTCAAGGCTAACAGAGCCCTTTATACCACAGATTTATGAGAAAAGAAAATCAAATTTAAATATTCCCTCCAAATGTTAATGACACACAATAATACGCTGTGTGGTTGCCAGCTGTAAATTCAGGAGACTATTTTAATCCAGAAACTGGACAGTCCCTTTAGCCCTGGCAGCTGGAGCACTTGCTATGCCCTGCTCATCCCATATGAGCACTGTCTGATAAAGATACAGGAACCTCACCAGCCTTAGGTTCAGCGAGTAGCTCAGTCAACATGGACGCTGGGAGAGGCTGAGGGCTCCAGCTCTGCTCTTCATAGCTCTGAGCCACTCAGTCTTCTAAACCTTGGTTTCTTTTTTTGGCAAAGAAGGATATCAGCAGTATCCTGAAATGCTTGTTGCAGAAATAAATGAGAAAATGTACCAGAGTTGTACAGCAGGAACCAAAAAGTAAAAGCAATCCCACAAATATCTGAAATTATTTCAGTTCAAACCAGCTAAGATTCTGCTCCACAGCAGGTGCTCAGAAAAGGCTCCTATCTCTCCATTGGATCACCTGGAATATTTGGCCAATAGCCAGAGAGTGAAATCAGGAATATTTTGGCTATTGGCCAAATTGAGCAAGTGGAAAGCTCTCTAATAACCAATGAGAGTACCTAAGGGCATTACAAGTATTTCCTTGAAAAGAGCAATGAGGGAACGGCTGCAAGAAAGCTGGGATCATCACACTGTATGCTCATATTAATACCACAGCATACCAGTGCTTCATCATAAACCCAGACTTTGGCCAGGAACATGTAAAAAAAAAAAAAAAAACAACAAAAAGCATCGAGCCTACAAGAGGGGACGCACTTCCAAGTCTATAGGCTCATCAGATCCAGTGGAAACATGTGAAGGAGATATCACTACCTGAAGTTGCTGACTGTCCCAGCTCTCTCTGCACCCACCCTCCAGCACCATCGCCCTCCTGCACCTCCATGACTGAATCATCTCCAGCTATCTCTGCTTCCCTAACCTCATGGTAGCTCAGAGCAGGCTCCTCCACAAAATACCATTTGACAATTGCTATCTTCACATCTCTGAAAGTATAAAGGTGAATCTTATTTCCCACCTTCTCAAATCAGCCACTGCGTGTACGACAGACCAGGATCCTTCATTTAAGAGCTACGAATGACCTCATTTGAGCAGTAGCCCAAGAAGAATGGAGATGTGAGGGGCGAGAAGAAAGGAGGTTGATAGAGAATATTTCATATACAAGTAGAGGAAGCTTCCTTTCCCGTAAAGTCAGGTTCCACACGTCCTTGGCAAGAGCAAGTACCCTATTTCCTCCACCACCCACTTTCTTATGTGTAGCCCAATTCTTCTTTGTGTTTAGTCTCACATAGGCCACATTAATCTTAGAGAAAACTGTGCCCTAAATCTTTGTTGTCAAAATAAAAACATCACAAAACCTATGAATCACTGATAAACCCATGATACCCTGTTATGTCCTGTGAAACGCTACATATCATCATTTTGAAAAAGCAAAAAGAACAGTATCTAGGATATAAAAAACAACTGCCTTAGTGCCTTGTCTGAGATACTGACTGTTGGGACCAAGCCTCTTGCTTCCACTTCCATTTCCATGGTCTCCTCTGTGTAGCACAGGGGGCTGGAATCTTGGAAACCACATTTCCTAGACTCTTCTGCCTGCTGCTGTTGGTTGGGCTCTGCCAATGGAAGGCATTTGTGTGAGACTGGAGGTGGAAGGGAGACATCATTTTTCTGCCTTATGTTCCAGCAGAAGCAGGAGACTGTGGGTGAATGTGGCTTGCTTCCTTCTTACAGTGGGGGCCCCATCAGTAGCAAGAATGGCAGCAGCAGTGATGCCATCGAGTGAGTGCAAGCTTGTGGGATCCTACTTACACTCTTTGCTTCTTCTCTTCTAGCGCTAAGGCAGGGGCAGCCTGCATGGTTGCTAATCTCTGAGTAACACCATGTTTTTCCTGTTGCTTTTCCAACTCTTCTAATACTCTTGTAAGCAATTTCCCAAATCAAAAACTCTCTGTATGAAATATTTAGAGGGTTTCTGTTTTCTTGATGGAACCCTGGCTGACGTATCAGAGAGCTGAAGTCACATACTGTCAAATCCAGATTTTTTTAAAGTCCATTTTCCACGTGGCCTCCTTGACATCTGTACTTGTGACCATTCTGTTCTCCTGACAGCAGTGACTCCTTCAGAGCCACCTGCCTTTCTCTTCAGATTAATTCACGTTTCATCCTTTCTTTCCCAGAATTTGTTTCTTAGACCTCTTCCTTTCTTGTTCTATATTCCCCCATCAAGGAATGTAATCCATATGTGTGTCATAAACTACGTTAATGTGCCAGTGGTTCTCACGTCTTCAGACTCACATTTTCTCCTAGGAATTGTCACTGCCTGGAATTTTTTCTAGGATCTGTAACTGCCAATCTCTTTTCCAGATCATGATCTTATGTGGAATTGAACTCAAAATACCTAAAATACTCAAACTATCTAGTAATATATTTATTATTTCTACTCCTGTATTTTTTCCTAAAGAACATAACTTCTATCCAAAGATTCCTCTGGAAACCTAAGAGTCGTTCTCTACTTCCCTGTCCTCTTTTACATCTGCTTTTAATTTTGCACCAAATCCTATTCATTATGCACTAAAATACTCTTAAAGGCACCTTCCCTACTCCTGCTCTGCCACTACCTTAGCTTGGACCCTCTACATTCCCGACCCGCATTGCACACTAGACTATTCCAAGCTGCCTTTAACGACCAGAGGCAGAGTTATCTGCCTCAAAATAAGTGTCAAAAACAATGCCTCCATGAATACTTGGAGTCATATGACAACGAATCCTAACTGTGTGCTGATCCCTTGAGCTGTAAAGAGCTCTCCATCCCTGTGCATGCCTATGACCTCTCCTCCACATGCTGTGCCATTCCCTCTTTGCCTTACTGGCAAATTTCTCCTCTTTTTCCTCCAAGACTCACATTTCAAATGTCACCTTCTCTACCAAGGATCTAGTTCTGCCATGTATAACCAGTGCTTTGTGCCTAACTTGATTATAGTCTATGCCACCCTGAATTTTAATCGTTTATGTACCTTTGACAGGACAATGAACTCCTTAAAGAGGTGGACAGGGATGGCCACCTTTGTCCCTACTACAGGAGGATTGCCCTGAATCATGTGGCTGGGTGCACATGTCCTTTCTTTCCAAATACAAGTTCAACCAATGGGTAAGGGATTATGATAAAGCATAAGCACTGGACAGATGAAAACGAAAACTTCCTAAGGATTAACTGCTTAGGCTGCTAACACTGTAAAAAATATGCAGGCAAAACAACTGAACGTTTGAGCAACTCTTCCTTTGCATCTGCGAATTTGGATCATGCATAGGGCAAAACTTTCTGCTTTTTGTCTGCTTTTAATCTACCTGAAACTAAGCACTATAGAAAAGCTAAAATAATATTCAGACACATATAATGACAAGTGGTTCTCACATCTTCAGTGCCACTAAGGGATAGGATACTTATTTTTTATTTCTGAATAAAAGATAAGTACAACATGTCAGAATTTAAAATGTTTTCATTCCTCATTTGCATACTAATACATACAAATAAATTTCCAAAGTTCAAGCCTTTGGCTGAGTACAAGCACTCCTCCAGAGTTGGTCAAAACCTATATCACATGGTGTTCACAGAAATAGATATTTTTGCACTAGAGTATTTTCTTCCTGTTGTTGGGCATACTGATGTAGATCTGACCTTGAGCAAAAAAACTATCTCCCAAGAGAAATGAAACTGTCATCACTCTCTTGGTTGTTGTAAACAAGATAGAAATGTTCCAGACTTCATTCTGTCACTCACCTAGGATGAACACAGACTCAGAGGATCTCTACAGCTCAGATCATCACACATTTTCTGACATTTAATGCATCATGCATTGTATGTGAACTCCTACTTTAATTCTATTAATATTTGATTTATCCATCTAGAAGAGAATATTTGTAAAGGTAAATGTCAGTTTGTGGAAAGATGCCAAGTCTCACTGGTGATGCCCTCTAGCTGCTAAGCCAGCTACCCCTTTGATGTCTATCTACAGCTGATCCTCCTAACTGAAAATTCCATTGTTACTGTATAGTGAACCACCTTCCTAGATTTGTGTTCAAAAGAAAACTATCAAAAAATCCTACAGAATGTTTTTTAAAAGCATCTTAAAAATATTGCATTTCTTTGACATCTCCCTTACCAGAGCAAAGGGAGGTAAAGGCTTCCTTGCCTTAGTCAGCTTTTATTAAAAGGAAAGGGAATTATCTTTATGGAATGCTAGTGTGTGTGAGGCATTTGGCAGAATTAATTCCTACAAGATCTTCTGAGGTAGAGAAGAGGGGCATCCACGCTTTACTCTGCTTGATCTCTGGAGAATGCTCATGCATGGCTATACCCCATATTGGAACGATGTGCACCTGAGGGCCTGGTGGAATCCATGCACTTGCACAGCCTCCAGAACTGAAGCTTGTTCATATGAGCACTTGATATCAATGTGTTAACTACAATGGTGCTGGAGAGGTATACTGGGCAACCAGTTTAAGAACATAAGATACAAATATCAAAATTGTAAATTAGAAAAATCACAGGGGCCCAGAAGAGTGACTATATGCCTTACATATAAAGTCTGTCATTTGCTACACTTAGAACTCTTCCTGGGTGCATCTACCATCCTTGCAATTGATATTCTGTACCCATATTTTTGAGCTCAAAGAAAACCTTATGATTTCCTAGTGCAGTCCTCCTCAGCCCATAGACAGTTTAGCAGGCCCCAAAATAACATGTGCTGGTTCATACAGGGTGGTCACTTGTCTGTTTCTGTCTTTAATGTTCATCTTCACTTGAAATTTAAGCACCTTCTGGTAAGACTTGTCAAACAGCCAGAGCGTTGGAGCAAAGGCAACACCAAGGCACAAAACTCAGAAGGTGTAAGTAATGATGCACAAATTCTATTTCTAGAAATAAATACAATCGAGTAATTTAAACAGCTGCAACTATTTGTTGACTATGACACATCTAAAACTTATGTAATAATAGGTAAGAATAAATTGGTATCAAACACATATTAATTCTTAATGCAAGAACAGCAAACCAAATACCACATGTTGCCACTTGCAAGTTGGAGGTAAACATTGAGCACACATGAGCATAAAGACAGGAATAACAGACACTGGGGAGTACTAGAGGCAGAAGAGAGGGGAGTTGTGTGCTGAAAAACTACCTATCGGGTACTATGCTCACTATCTGAGTGATGGGGACCACAAATCTCAGCATCATGCAATATACCCATGTAATAATCTTGCACTTGTATTCCCTGAATCTAAAATAAAAGTTGAAATTATTTTTAAAAATGCAGATTCAAATACAGAAGGAACTTAAAAACAATCCTAAAATATGTCAGTTCAAAACATGTATCCTTATCATCTTGCAGAGATATTATGTTCAGTAAGTCCATTCAAATGCTCAAAAAGTTTTCTTTCCAAAGTAGAGTATCTCATTAATTTGAATCACTTACAATGCTGATGGTAACGGTATTTTATACGTTCTCTAACAAAAAAAAAAAAAAGCTGGGGGGAATTGAATTGGTTCCGTTATTTTTGGAACAGTCATTTATTCACCCAAGACTTTGAGCTCCTATTTTGTGCCTGGCTCTTTGCCAGGTGTTGGGGACATAAAATAAATCATAGTTCACGGCCTAAGGGAGTAGATAAAGGTAAAAGCATACCCACAGAACAAAGTCTGAGGTGCAAGAGGCAGCCACGTCAATAGGCATGAAAGGAGGCAGCAGAGGTGGGCAATCAGGGAGGTGGCGTGCAGTTTACAGAAGCATTGCTGCTTGCGCTAGGCCAGGAAGGATGTGCAGGAATTCACTAGCAGGAGAATGGAGGAGGATATTGTAGGGAGAGAAGACACCTTTTACAAAAGTGCAGATACATAACTAAATGTGGTGTGTTTGAGAAGGGATGAGTGGTTGGTTCAGTAGGTGGAGTCAGAAATGGTGAGGAAAAGCTGAGGAGCAGGTGAAGTTTGTGGTTGGTCCTAAGGTGGACTTGCATGCCACTCCAAGGAATGAACATTTTTAAAAGTAAATGGGACAAGAAGACAAATTCATTGGGCAATGATGGGCAATGAAACTATAGATCTATTTGATAAAGAGGAACCTCTGACACAAGAGAATGGATTAGAAGGTGCTAGCAGGATCAGAGGAGAGACACTGGTTACAACATTTGTAACAATGATGGTTACAAAGGCTGAGAGCATCAGGGAAGACCAGGTAATGGAAATGAAGAGGAAGTAATGAATAAGAGATTTTTAATCTCTTATCATAGTAAGAAGCTGGGGATGGCAGTGGGGTTTCTGGTATGGGCTGTTAAGATAGGTGATGTGCATTATTATTTGGGATAAATTCTTTCCAGGATTTTTCTCATGCTTATTTATTTTTGTGACTAGTTTATTAATTTAGTTGTCCATAATGTTAGAAGCATTGCCTATGGAAGTGACCTCTTTTGGAGTCCCTGGATTTCTATAATACTGGGCCTATGGGAAAGAGAGAAGCCATGAGAGGAAGGGGACAAGGACCAATGCTGGCAAAATCTGGACCAGGGAGGTGGCAGTGGAAGCAGGAAAGGTGACATGGGCATGAGTGATATGGCGAAAAAACATTTGAGAGGATGTGAGGCCTGGGATGGCAGAATACAGAAAATGAGGGATCCAAAGACCACCCATGTCTTTAGTCTGCATAACCCATATGATAAGAGGATCGATGACACTGTGGAAAGGAAGAAGTCAGAATGAGGACTGGGCTAGCAAACTGTGCATTTAGGTCTCATTCATGAAAGCAAAGTGAACATGTTTACTGGGAGATAAAAAAGCAGACTGGGTATCTGGAGAGAGAGAGAGAGAGAGAGAAGTACTCAATTTATATCACAGCATCATCCCTGTAAAAGTGGGAGCTGAGGATGTAGATCCAAGATGGCCGATTAGGAGCAGCTCAGGATTGCATCTCCCAGTGAAAGCACAGAGGGTGAGTGGACGCCAATTTCCAGACGGATTTTTATTGCCCACAGACCAGGAGATTCCCAGGCAGAGGAGCTCCATGGGTCACCAGCATGGCTGGTTTGGCTGGTGCAGCTGTTTTGCCGGCACCCCAGCGTGGTGGTTCTCTGTACAAAATACACAGATCTGAGCACCATTTTAGCTGGCAACTGGAGCTCTGGGAAGGCAGAGTCGCCCATTCCTCTGATTAAAAAGGGGACTGAAACAGGGAGCCAAGCCAGGAGATTCCCGGGCAAAAAAGCGCCATGAATCTCAGTGCAGCTGTTTCAGCTGGTGCAGTGGGTTGCTGCACGGGAAATCACACAGATCCCGGTGCCTTTTCAACAGGCAACTGGAACACCTGGGAGAGAGTCGACTGTTCAACTAAAAAAAAAAAAAAGGCTCTGAGGCAGGCAGCCAGGTGATCAGGCTTGGCTGCTCCCACCCCCACAAAAAAACAGCAATTGGAAACCCTCTGGGTTGAGAGTTTCACAACAAGCACAGCTGAACCTGGGAAGGTCCAGCTCTGTGGGGGAGGGGCGTCTGCCATTACTGAGGCACTCCATTACTACGGAGGTAGTCTGCCATTGCTGAGGCAGCCCACCGTTGCTGAGGCAACCCACCATTACAGAGGTGGGCCACCATTGCTGAGGCAGTTCTAACTACACCCATATAAACAGGACTGCAGGGAAGTTCACACGGCAGCTGGGAGGAGCCCACAGCAGCTCAGCAAAGCCTCTGCAGGCAGACAGTGACTAGGCTCCTCCTCGCTGGACAGGGCAGCCCTGAAAAAAAGGCAGCAGCACAACGGAAACTCGAAAATAAAGTCCTAACTCCCTGGGACAGAGCACCTGGGAAAAACAAAAATGGGGATTATGAGTTCTGCTGCAGTAGACTTAAACTACCTGCCCAGCAGCTCTAAATGAACAATGGAGCTCACAGCTCAGCACTTGAGCTCCTATAAAGGACAGACTGTCTCCTCAAGCAGCTCCCTGACCCCTGCATATCCAAAGAGTCACCTCATAAAGGAGAGCTCGGCCTAACATTTGGTGGGTATCCTTCTGGGACAAAGATAGCAGAAGAAGAAACTGGCAGCAACCCTTACTGTTCTGCAGCCACTGCAGGTGATCCCCAGGCAAGCAGGGCCGGGAGTGGACCTCAGCAGTCCTATAGCAGAGGGGCCAGACTGTTAGAAGGAAAACTAAGAAACAGAAAGAAATAACTTCATCATCAACAAACTGGATGTCCACTCAGAGACCCAATCTGAAAGTCAACAACTACAAAGACGACAGGTGGATAAATCCACAAAGATGGGAAGAAACCAGTGCAAAAAGGATGAAAACACCCAAAACCAGAAGGCCTCTCCTCCTACAAGGGATCACAACTCCTCACCAGCAAGGGAACAAGGCTGGATGGAGAATGAGTGTGATGAATCGACAGAATCAGGCTTCAGAAGGTGGGTAATAAGAAACTTCTGTGAGCTGAAAGAACATGTTCTAACTCAATGCAAAGAAACTAAGAACCTTGAAAAAAGATTTGACGAAATGCTAATGAGAATGGACAACTTAGAGAGGAAAATAAGTGAATTGATGGAGCTGAAAAACACAATACAAGAACTTCGTGAAGCATACACAAGTTTCAACAGCTGAATTGACCAAGCAGAAGAAAGGATATCAGAGGTCGAAGATCAACTCAATGAAATAAAACAAGAAGGCAAGATTAGAGAAAAAAGGGTAAAAAGGAATGAACAAAGTCAACAAGAAATATGGGACTATGTGAAAAGACCTAATCTACGTTTGATAGGTGTACCTGAATGTGATGGAGAGAATGAATCCAAGCTGGAAAATACTCTTCAGGATATTATGCAGGAACACTTCCCCAACCTAGCAAGGTGGGCCAATATTCAAGTCCAGGAAATACAGAGAACACCACAAAGATATTCCTCAAGAAGAGCAACCCCAAGGCACATAATCGTCAGATTCACTAGGATTGAAATGAAGGAGAAAATGCTAAGGGGCAGCCAGAGAGAAAGGTCGGGTTACTCACAAAGGGAAGCCCATCAGACTCACAGCAGATCTCTCAGCAGAAACCCTACAAGCCAGAAGAGAGTGGGGGCCGATATTCAACATCCTTAAAGAAAAGAACTTTCAACCCAGAATTTCATATCCAGCCAAACTAAGCTTCGTAAGTGAAGGAAAAATAAAATCCTTTGCAAACAAGGAAGTACTCAGAGATTTCATCACCACCAGGCCTGCTTTACAAGAACTCCTGAAAGAGGCACTACACATAGAAAGGAACAACCAGTACCAGCCACTCCAAAAACATACTAAAGGGTAAAGAGCATCAACACAATGAAGAAACTGCATCAACTAACGGGCAAAACAGCCAGATAGCATGAAAATGGCAGTATCAAATTCACACATAACAATATTAATCCTAAATGTAAATGGAATAAATGCCCCAATCAAAAGACACAGACTGGCAAATTGGATAAAAAGCCAAAACCCATCAGTGTGCTGTATCCAGGAAACCCATCTCACATGCAAGGATACATAAAGGCTCAAAATAAATGGAGGGAGGATGATTTACCAAGCAAATGAAGAGCAAAAAACAAGCAGAAGTTGCAATTCTCGTCTCTGATAAAATAGACTTTAAACTAACATAGATCAAAAGAGACAAAGAAGGACATTACATAATGGTAAAAGGATCAATGCAACAAGAAGAGTTAACGATCCTAAATATATACGCACCCAATACAGGGGCACCCAGATACACTAGGCAAGTTCTTAATGACTTACAAAGACATTTAGACTCCCACACAATAATAGTGGGAGACTTTAACACCCCATTGTCAATATTAGACAGATCAACGAGACAAAAAATTAACAAGGATATCCAGGACTTGAACTCAGACCTGGACCAAGCAAACCTAATAGACATTTACAGAACTCTCTACCCCAAATCCACAGAATATACATTCTTCTCAGCACCACACCACACCTACTCTAAAATTGACCACATAATTGGAAGTAAATCACTCCTCAGCAAATGCAAAAGAATGGAAATCATAACAAACAGTCTGTCAGACCACAGTGCAATCAAGTTAGAACTCAGAATTGAGAAACTAACTCAGAACCACACAGCTTCATGGAAACTGAACAACTGGCTCTTGAATGTTGACTGGATAAACACTGAAATGAAGGCAGAAATAAAGATGTTCTTTGAAACCAATGAGAACGAAGACACAACATACCATAATCTCTGGGACACATTTAAAGCAGTGTCTAGTGGAAAATATATAGCAATAAATGCCCACATGAGAAGCAAGGAGAGATCTAAAATTGACACCCTATCATCAAAATTGAAAGAGCTACAGGAGCAAGATCAAAAAAACTCAAAATCTAGCAGAAGACAAGAAATGACTAAGATCAGAGTAGAACTGAAGGAGATAGAGACACAAAAAAACCTTCAAAAAAATCAATAAATCCAGGAGCTGGTTTTTCGAAAAGATCAACAAAATAGACAGACCACTAGTCAGATTAATAAAAAAGAAAAGAGAGAAGAATCAAACAGATGCAATAAAAAATGATAAAGGGGATATCACCACAGACTCCACAGAAATTCAATCCATCATCAGAGATTATTACAAGCAACTCTATGCGCATAAACTAGTAAACCTGGAAGAAATGGATAAATTCCTGGACACTTGCATCCTCCCAAGCCTAAACCAGGAAGAAGCCGAAACCCTGAATAGACCAATAACAAGGTCTGAAGTTGAGGTAGCAATTAAGAGCCTACCATCCAAAAAAAGCCCAGGTCCAGATGGGTTCACAGCCGAATTCTACCAAACATACAAAAAGGAGCTGGTATCATTCCTTCTGAAACTATTCCAAACAATCCAAAAAGAGGGAATCCTTCCCAAATCATTTTATGTGAACAACATCATCCTGATACCAAAACCTGGCAGAGACTCAGCAAGAAAAGAAAACTTCAGGCCAATATCCATGATGAACATAGATGCAAAAATCTTCAATAAAATACTGGCAAACTGATTGCAACAGCACATCAAAAAGCTTATCCACCATGATCAAGTAGGCTTCATCCCGGGGATGCAAGGCTGGTTCGACATACGCAAGTCTATAAACGTAATTGACCACATAAACAGAATCAAAGACAAAAACCACATGATTATCTCAATCAACGCAGAGAAGGCCTTTGACAAAATTCAACAGCGCTTTATGCTAAAAACCCTCAATAAACTAGGTATTGACGGAACATATCTCAAAATAATAAAAGCTATTTACGACAAACCAACAGCCAATATCATACTGAATGGGCAAAAACTGGAAGCATTCCCTTTGAAATCTGGCACTAGACAAGGATGCCCTCTCTCACCACTCCTATTCAATATAGTACTGGAAGTTCTAGCCAGAGCAATCGGGCAAGAAAAAGAAATAAAGGGTATTCAAATAGGAAAAGAGGAAGTCAAATTGTCTCTATTTGCAGATGACATGATTGTATATCTAGAAGAACCCATCGTCTCAGCCTAAAATCTCCTGAAACTGATAAGCAAGTTCAGCAAAGTCTCAGGATACAAAATCAATGTGCAAAAATCACAAGCATTCCTATACACCAATAACAGACTTCAAGAGAGTCAAATCAAGAACGAACTGCCATTCACAATTGCTACAAAGAGAATAAAATACCTAGGAATACAACTAACAAGGAACGTAAAGGACCTCTTCAAGGAGAACTACAAACCACTGCTCAACGAAATAAGAGAGGACACAAACAGATGGAGAAACATTCCATGTTCATGGTTAGGAAGAATCAATATCGTGAAAATGACCATACTCCCCAAAGTAATTTATAGATTCAACACTATCCCCATCAAGCTACCAATGACCTTCTTCACAGAACTCGAAAAAACTACCTTAAACTTCATATGGAACCAAAAGAGAGCCCGCATAGCCAAGTCAATTCTAAGCAAAAAGAACAAAGTGGGAGGCATCACACTACCGGACTTTAAACTAAACTACAAGGCTACAGTAATCAAAACAGCATGGCACTGGTACCAAAACAGAGATATAGACCAATGGAACAGAACAGAGGCGTCGGAGGCAACACAACATATCTACAACTATCCGGTCTTTGACAAACCTGACAAAAACAAGCAATGGGGAAAGGTTTCCCTGTTTAATAAATGGTGTTGGGAAAACTGGCTAGCCATGTGCAGAAAACAGAAACTGGACCCCTTCCTGACACCTTACACTAAAATTAACTCCAGATGGATTAAACACTTAAACATAAGACCTAACACCATAAATACCCTAGAAGAAAATCTAGGCAAAACCTTTCAGGACATAGACGTAGGCAAGGACTTCATGACCAAAACACCAAAAGCATTGACAACAAAAGCCAAAATAGACAAATGGGATCTGATCAAACTCCACAGCTTCTGCATGGCAAAAGAAACAGTCATTAGAGTGAATCGGCAACCAACAGAATGGGAAAAAATTTTTGCAGTTTACCCATCTGACAAAGGGCTGATATCCAGAATTTACCACGAACAAAAGCAGATTTACAAGAAAAAAACAAACATGCCCATTCAAAAGTGGGTGAAGGATATGAACGGACACTTTACAAAAGAAGACATACATGGGGCCAACAAACATATGAAAAAATGCTCATCATCACTGGTCATTAGAGAAATGCAAATCAAAACTACATCGAGATACCATCTCACGCCAGTTAGAATGACAATCATTAAAAAATCTGGAGACAACAGATGCTGGAGAGGATGTGGAGAAATAGGAACACTTTTACACTGTTGGTGGGAGTGTGAATTAGTTCAACCATTGTGGAAGACTGAAGAATTTCTAGAAATAGAAATTTCATTTGATCCAGCAATCCTGTTACTAGGTATATATCCAAAGGATTACAAATCATTCTACTATAAGGACACATGCACACGAATGTTCATTGCAGCACAGTTTACAATAGCAAAGACCTGGAACCAACCCAAATGCCCATCGATGATAGACTGGACAGGGAAAATGTGGCACATATACACCATGGAATATTATGCAGCCATAAAAAACGATGAGTTCGTGTCTTTGTAGGGACATGGATGAACCTGGAAACCATCATTCTCAGCAAACTGACACAAGAACAGAAAATGAAACACCGCATGTTCTCACTCATAGGCGGGTGTTGAACAATGAGAACACATGGACACAGGGAGGGGAGCACTACACACTGGGGTCTGTTGGGGGGAAATAGGGTAGGGGACAGCAGGGGGTGGGGAGTGGGGGAGAGATATCATGGGGAGAAATGCCAGATATAGGTGAAGGGGAGGAAGGCAGCAAATCACACTGCCACGTGTGTACCTATGCAACAATCTTGCATGTTCTTCACATGTACCCCCAAACCTAAAATACAATAAAAAAGAAAAGAAAAGAAAAAAAAAGTTGAGGTCATTTCTCATTCTTAGACACACTTCCACTAACTGCCTTGCCCCACTAGGAAAGGCAAATAGAATGGACTCTGCCAAAAGATCACCAAACTCCTCTGGGCATAGGGCTTGGACAAGTGAGATGAGTGCAAAAGACCAGGGTATGTTGGGGAGCAGACGAGGCCAGACGTTCTGACTCAATGAAGTGCCAGAGGTAACTCAAACCCAGACAAGAATGTAATATAAGCCCAGCATTGCAAATCCTCTAGTTTCTCAATAAAAGCTCCCAATTAAATTTTTATGCAAACTTTCTAGATTCAAAACATGTACACAGATCAAACAAAATATGTAACTGGGACAAGTTTCCCAGGTCACCAGCCTTTGAGCATCATTATAAAATGGCTCAACATGTAAAACCTTTCCAGAGAGAAACTACTATAGACCACAATGGTGGAAGGAATAGGAATGTAGGAAGAGAGGCTTGGTGTCCTCACTGTATCTGTGAGGAAACTGAGGCACAGGGGAGGGATGGCTGCCCAGGGAAGAGTGGACTCTGGTATGTGTCCAAGTGTCCCATGTACAGGGCCCAGGCTCTTCCCACTGCTCCATGACATCCTCAGAATGCTAATGGGGGTAATTGCTCTCATCCCAAGAACCTGGGGATGTTCTGCTCAATGTCTGGATGTTTGCAGGAAAATATGCAAGGTGGGAGTCAAAGAAACTTAAAACCATTATTTTGTAAATTGTACAAACTTTCACATTAAAAAATTTGCTTATTATTTCTTAAGACTTATTTGGCACAGGGATAAAATTCAAATAAATTACACCAAAGAAGCCTTTTAAGATTTTGATCTTGGGAATTCTGGATATGTTTACAAATCACTCATAATTTTGCTCATATGGGTAAAAATGGCAAAACACACATTTAATTAAATAATCTTAAATAATCACACAGTTTCACAGGAAAGCAAACCCAAAATACTGCCTCCTTATAAATATCCTCCTAACATCAAGCGTGCAGAATGCCCTAAGAGAGATCTATGTTTCTTCCTCCTTATCAAAATGAAGTTATGCTTATGAATAAATTTAATGCTTATGGTACATCAATATATTTTAGTGCCTCTGGCGCTGGTACCAAATACAACAGGAGCTGTGTTTAGAATATGAACCAGAGAGGATGAGAACAGAAGGGAGAAATTATGCATCCTTTATGTTTTAAATTAATAAGCTGCTCACTGGCTCTCAAATATGCCCGAGCTGGCTAAAATGACAGTTTGCAAACACAAAGAACTTTTGCAGATGCTGATTCCATTTAGTTGCACAGTGATGATGTGTGGTAGAGGCAGGCAGCCATCGTCCCTCCATTTTACAGGTCAGGAAACCAAGGCATAGAGAGGTTATAAAACTAACTCAGGTTCACAAAGCTAATGAGTGTGAAGCCCGAGCTGGAATCCAAGCCCCATCCTGAAGCCCCAGGTTCTCTTTTCCACAGCAGATGACCTCCCATAGCTGGTGAGATTCCACAGACAACAGAGGTTTCCTGTTTCCATGATGTCGCTGCTGGATAAAGACACATGTTCTGATCGAGGGGGAAAGTTTCAGACACAAATAAGACTCCTTCTGTTCTGAACCAGCACAGCACATGCACGGCTTGGGCTCCTCAAATCTGGGTGCTGCATTTTGTAAGACACTTCCATGACCTCTTTCCTTCCACAAGAATAAAAGGTTTCTGTCTTCCAGTAGAGACCACTCTGCACATTCACTTCTCCCACACACCACAGAAGCAAGGTACTGTTAAGGTTTTTACTTCTCCAGGATTCACAGAGAGTCATAAATGGAAGTGCAAAAACGTGATTTGCTCTATTAATCCCGTGTTCTGCTTGTCTCACGCAGACCTCCCTCACCAAAGACACACAATGGAGAAAGGTGTGAGGAGGAAGACATGGGGTAACCGGAGAGAAGTTGTATAGGCTGAAAAACAGAAAGGGGACTTGCAGCAAATAGCAACAGTATCAGCAGGAAATGCGAGAAGTGTGATTCCTCCCTCAGTATGTGCAGATCCAACACTTCTTCACCGGAGCTGGCAGGGCAGGGGAAGAAAGGGAATGGGATGCAGGTGTGATGTGTTTTTTCCAGAGAAATTGAACCAATAGGGGAGAGAGAGTGTGTGTGTTTATACGTAGAGACGTGCAATTATGGGGGCTGAGAAGTCCCATGATCTGCTGCCTGCAAGCTGGAACCCCAGGGAAGTCAGTGGGGTAATTCAGTTCCAGCCCTAAAGCCTGAGAACCACGGAAGTCAATGGCATAAATCTCAATCCAAGGGCAAAAGAAGATGAAATGAGATGTTCTAGCTTAGTCCATGAGGCAGGGTGAAAGGGGGCAAATTCTTCCTTCCTCTGCCTCTTGCTCTATCCAGGCCCTCAATGGGTTGGATGATGCCCATCAACAACTGGGGGAGGATGATCTGCTTCACTGAGTCCACCTATTCAAATGCTAATCTGACTCAAGAAACTCCCTCACAGACACATTCAGAAATCATGTTTAATTTGAGCACCCTGGGGCCCAGTCAAGTTCACATAAGATTAACCACAACAGGCAACTTCGGTGAGACAAAAACCTAAGATATAACACTTGAGGATGTCTCCATGGACGTCAGTATTCCAGGGGTTCCATAACTATTGGGTTTAATTTCATTTTAATACACTTAACTATTTATAATGTTGAAATATAAAAAACAACATGCACATTTCAAAACATCATGTATTGAATTGTAATATTTTGAAGCCACCAGTGGGTTATCTGGAGCTGCTAGGGTCATTTACCACTCTGTACTAGGTGGGTTCAGAAGAAAACTGTCCTTGTCATCTAAACTAGACTGAAGAACATTACTGAAGCTATGAGATAAACTGTAAAAAGCATTACCATCTAGAACTACTTATCTTTCTATATCCAGATCTCCATGATATTATGAAATAAAACAACAACAACAAAAAAAAAACCACAAAAATAAACTGATACTAACATTGCTGTAAGACCACATCTATAAATCCAGGTTTCAAATAGTTATACTTTTTAATATAGCTTCATTTCATTTAATTGGTAGTATTTATAAGTAAATATATATTATAATGTATAAGCAAATTTGTGGAACTAAAACACCATTCTATATCTTTTATATATTGGAAATCAGCCTGAGATTTTTTAAATCTATTCCTCTACTTAGATTGAAAATCACTAAACTAGGATAGCTTGAGGCTGTAGCTTTTGAACTTTTTCATTTCGTGTATTTACTTATTATTTTATTTCCTAAAAGAATTTCTAAAGTTGAAGTAGGAATTGTTTACTTTTTGTATGCCCCAGGAACTCTACTTTCCTCTTCTAATTCTATCTGTAAAATTGGTTCATTAAACTAAAAAAAGAGAGAAAGGATTCAGGACAGAAACTGCATTAGCTTTCAGCTGCTATAGTGCTTTGCATGAGCTTAATCATAACAAGGCAGGTGTCTTTATCAATGCAACAGGCTTGGGCAAACAGTGGTGAGTAACACTGTGCAGAAAAAGATGAAGCTCAAAGGCTGGCTATGATGTTGGTACTAAGTTAAGGTTAGATGTGTGTTAGTTTTCTTCCATACTTGGCAGTCTGAGACACTGAACCCAGAAGAAAAGCCCAAACCACAACTAAGGGTGAGCCTAAGTCACTCAAAGAAAGAAGGAACAGAAAGAGGGAAGGGAAGTACCCTTCTTCCCTTTTTCTTTAATGACAGAATCTTGATTTCTAGGTGGGTCATTGCTTCCCAGAGTAAAGACTGTGCTCCCCAGCACCACGTGCAGCTAGGTGTGGCCATGTGACTAGGTCCTGGCCTATGACATACAAGTGGCTGTGATGCATGGGGCATAAGATGCTTAGAAGGAGCTCATTCAGCAAGGAGGGCCACCATTTTGTCCTTCTGCCTCTTCTCTCCCATCTTGCTCTTTGTCCATGTTGGCTCAAGCTCCAGCTGCCATCTTGATCTACGAATTGACCTTGAGAGGCTGTGTAGATCAGAAATATAGGAGCTTGGGTTCTCAATGACATGGGAGAGCCACTCCACTAGTCCTAAATCCACCCCTGATTATTTTTTATGTAAAAGAGAAATGTGTTATTCATGTATATGCAGATCAAACTAACTTTGAGACAGGAGAGCAGGGCCAAGGTCAAGTACACCAAGAATGCGATAAAGTTGGAATAAGGCAGCATAGAGAGGCAAGATTCAGAGCAAGATGGCAGTGAAAGGAAAGTAGGATGGCATAAGAAGTCCAGGACCAGAACCAGGACCAGGCATCCTAAGAGATTTCTGACATCCCTTAGGTTCCTTAAATGTATAGTAGGGGCAGGGGAGGTATGGCAGCTTAGAGCAACCATATTGGCTGGAGAACCAGTGCAAAGCATAGTAGAGCATGTAGAAACATTCTAAAAGCACCTGGAATGAGGTGGGCCCTGAGGTACGTCTAAAAACGACCCTATTTTAAGGCATCTTTGTTTACATGGACTTCTGAAGCCACCAAGCCTCACGGGTTTATGATGGGCTGTACTGTTCTGTTCTTGGAAACAAGGGGGAGCAAGTAGGTCAATAAAGAACTCCCATTTCATAGGCCTGTAGGGTTTAGAAATAGTTACTGGTACCTGTCACCTCTATGGCTGTCTCCTACCAGAATATCTGGGGTGACCAGGGCTCCTCTGCTTTTTCCTCTTCCTTCTAGGCACTGAGAGGCACAGGAAGCTCTGCTGTCCCCTTACCTGCCACTCTCAGAGGCCAGCTTTCCATGGTGGCTCTAACTCTTCAAGCGTTGGCAATGCTTTCTCCTTGGCTTTGCTATCTAGTAAATTCCCAGAAATCTCCTGGCTCTGTGCTTCAGAACAAGCAGTGCTGTTCCAACCCTTCTGGCTGCATTCCTTCTGCCTCCATTCCCTCAGGCACCCCAGATATTCTGCCTGCATATACAGCTCCCACCTTGGCTTGCCCTTGAATGGCTGGGCCATCTGCCTAGGACCCTCTCATTCACTGTCCTTTCTTCTGAGTTCCCAGGACAGCAACTTCTCCCTAGGCTCATCATTCCTTGGAGGAGAAAGGAAAATCATCTTTATCGAGAAAATGTTGCATGAAGAGCACAGGCTTTGGCAACAGAAAGACCTGGGAAGTTATTTCAACTCTCTGGCCTCAGTTGCCATGTCTGCAATATGAGACCAATAACTCCTACTTTGTAGAATTGTTGGAGGTAGTAGAAATAAAGTATGCATTCCCAGTACCTATACATCATAGGCATGGGATAAAATCACTGTTTTATCATTGCATTAGTAATAACATCAGAGTGACCATTTAATGGAACCACTGGGAAATGAAGCCTCTCTCTAGCACATAGCATCCCAGGAAGGTGAGGGGTTTCTGATTCCAGGAGGCAGCCCTGTTTATCCAGAAGACATGTATGCCCTTGAAGCTCATCTCAGATTGCTTTTCAGCAGGGCTGCTAAGGAAGTCCTGAGCCTCCACATTAAAAAGTAGCAGTTGGTCATCCCTTCACTGCAGTGACCATGCCTAGGAGAGGGCACCAGCAGTGGCAGGGTCTGGCAGTCTCCACTTACAGTCCTTACAGCTCTGTTCTCCCTGCTGCTGTCACAATCCCAACCTTGCTGGAAGTCTCATTTCATCAGGGAACACCCTGTGTTGCTATTTCTCTTCCTCCCCTGCCCGTCCATTAATCTTGGCTTCTATGACAGTAAGTCCTGACGCCCCAACCTCAGGCCTGGAGCAAGAGCAGGCAGGAGAAGCTTTGAGCAAGGAAATAGAAAGCACACAAGAAGCAGACGGACTCAGTGGTGCACCTGCTGGAAACATCACACAGTGTCTGCATCCCTAAGGCTACCTGGGTCCTGTCTGGGCACAAGGAAATGAAAAGACAAGAGGCAAATCTGACTGCAGGGAATCTGAAATTCTTTTGACTTGTTCTTTTAGCAATATAACTCTGGGGGGCTGATTGAAATAAGTGTATTTTCTAGTTCAGGAACCATCAGGCTTCTTGAGGTTGAGTGGCCGTGTGGAGACTGTGATGTTAGGAGTCCCGCAGGGTCTTGCTGTAATTACCAGCATCGCTGAAGTGCTGTTCCCCCTCAGCTGTGTCTCCAGTCCATGTACCCCTGTGTCTGAGCTGGCTCTTGATTCTGGAATCACAGAGTGACTGCAATATACTCTCTTCCTTCTACCACACTCTCCCATTTCCCTGGAGAGAAAACTGGGACAAAGCAGACTTACGGCCTGGCTAAGCCAGAGAAATAGTCTAAAGTTTAATACAGAAAAGACCATTTTGGAAAGAAGGATAGCATTAGTTTAACAGGCTTCATTTAAAAATATGTTAAAAGTCTGTCCTGAAGCTTATAGCTAAATTTATCCATTGCTTTAAAATTCATACTGAATAAATAAATACATAGCGTATTGAAATTTCTGTCTTTTGCTTGTTTAAATGTATCCTACATAATTTATGTGCTCCTTTATTAAATAAACATATATGGGTAATGCTATCTTATACCATATAATATTCTGAGTGCAGAGAAGTTCAGAGCCAAGAAAAAAGACAAAACCATGGGAGTCAAGTGCTATGGAGCATGGAGCATGAAATCTACCCCAGGGTCCCCACAGAGCACCTGGGAGGACTCTGAACTCAGCAACTGAACTCAGCAACTGAACTCAGCAAAAGACATCTGAACATGTCTGCAAAGGCATTTTTAGAGAATCTGAGTGATGATTAATTTTGTATGTCAATTTGGCTAGGCCAAAGTACCCAGAGATGTGGGCAGAAAAGTCTGGGTATTCTTGTCAAAGTATTTTTTAGAAAAGATTAACATTTAAACTTATAGTCTTCGAGTAAAGCAGATCACCCTGCATAATGTGGATGAGCCTTATCCAATCAAAGGACTTAAGGAAAAGACTGTCCTCCCTGAAGAAGAGGGAATTCTGCCAGCAGACCGCCTGTGGACTGGAACTGCAACACTTCCCTAGCTCTCAAGCCTTGTGGCCACTCTGCAGATTTTGATATGATAGTTTTCATAATCATCCAAGCCAACTCCTCAAAATGAATCAATTTTGCACACACATACACACATCCTAGTAGTTTTGTTTCTCTGGAGAACCCACTGTGGCCTGCTCTGGACCAGGAGACATATTAGATACTCTACACACATTACCAGCATATGCAAAAGAAGAAACTGAGGTTCATGGAGGTTAAGTCCATGTTGTCTCATCACAATGTCCGTGAGGAATGGAGGGAGTCTGAATCAAGACTGTGTGCACTCACGAGGAGAGGACACCTGAGCTAAGGCCAGGAGCATTCAGGTATGTTAGCATTTCTACTCCCTTTCCTTTCATAACTTCCTCACTGGATCACTGTTTTAGAAAGGATCCTCCATGCAAGTTTATATACATATATTTAAACAAATGCAAAATCAGAAGACAGCCTGCTCTGTGGCTCATAGGAGAACCACAATGGCCGTCCTAGGACATGAATGGTCCTCTGACAACTGATCAGGTCTACTTTGAAACTACTTTCTCCACGGCTGGATGCATTAGTCTGTACAGAATTCTGACAAAAAAGAGGCTGCGTCTGTCTTCAAGTGACACTGAAGATGAAACCACTAACAGTTACTTCTCCAAAGACTAAACCAATATCAGTTATTTCTCCAAGTAAAGACATTTTCCCCCAGCATTTGCTGAGGCCATCAGACACATGCAATGATCACTTAGCTGGGCATGGTAGTGCATGCCTGTAGTTGTAGCTGCTCTGGAGGCTGAGGTAGAAGGATTTGCCTGACCCCAGCAGCTCGAGACTATGGTGCCATGATTGTGCCACTGCACGCCAGCCAGGGAAACAGAGTAAAACCCAGACTCTTAAAAAAAAATAAGCCTTCACAACAACACATCCCATTTAATTTAGCTGCTCAAGGGAACACATCCACAGCAGTTTTCCATTCAACTCAGCAACTAACTTTGTGTCTTAACAGCGGTCAAAGTAAGTGCAAATGTTAGAAGATGAATGCTGCAAATACAGAATTTTCTGGAATAAGTATTAGTCTTTATACAGGGCAGCATGATCAACATTTAATATGACAACTCCCGGGAAGGGAAGTTTTCACAGATTCCTGAAGTGAGAACATAGGCATCAGAGGCTCAGTAAATGGCCCCTTCAGCACTCATCTGCTCAAGCCAGAACCGGGACGTTTTCTTGATTATGCCCCTTCTTACCTGTCATAGTCCATCCAGGTCTACATATTCTAGCCCCTAAATATAACATATCTGGAATCTGTCACTGCTGTTACTCCTCTAGTTCAATACCACCTCACTGCCCTGGGGACCACCATAACAGCCTTTTTCTAAGCTGGCACTATACTGCCCTCTCTTCTCCAATTTTCCTCCTCTAAACTACAGCAAGAAGGACCTGTCATGAATGAAATTTGATGGGGTCACCCACCTGCTTAATATGCTTTCACAGACCCCAGTTTTTCTCCTTAATAAACTTTTGTAATTTCTAATTATATATATATGTATGTGAGTGTGTATGTGTGTGTACATGCATTATGTATCTTGCATATTTTATTTAATGTATTTTCCTCACTATAAACCCAATGACAAAGGAGATATTATCACATATTATACATATGGTGTTACAAAATACAGTATGGACAAGATACTCAAAAGATGAGCATGACATAGGTCCAATACAACTGGTATGCTAAAATGAAGGCTGTTTTCCATGAGAAGCAACACAGCTGATATTTCCATTACTAAATATTTCCATTTGGTGCCCATGAAATCAAACTGCATTGTTTCAAATCATCTGCCTATGAAATCTATTTTCCACGTCTCAATACTTTCATCTGCATTATTTTGAAAACTATGATTGTTTTGGCTTATTAATTTTGCGCATACACTTTTACCTTGGAATAAGTGATAGAAGTATAATGGCCAATAAAGCCAGAGAATGAACCTAATTAATTGTAGAAATAATGCCTGATGGCATATCTAGACCAGAGACATATACATGTGTTATTTCATACATTTAACAAGTATTGACTTAGAACTGACTTTCTTACAGCACTCTGTCAGGTACTATGAGTACAAAGGTGAGTTAGTAAGACAGGAGCCTGTGATATGCAGGAGCAGGGAACACAAGACATACAAAACGTGGAAATTAGGCAATAGCAAAGACATGGAATCAACCTAGGTGCCCATCAGTGGTGGACTGGATAAAGTAAATGTGGTACATGTATACCACAGAATACTATACAGCCGTAAAAAAGAATGAAATCATGTCCTTTGCAGCAACCTGGATGCAGCTGGAGGCCATTATTCTAAGCAAATTAAGGCAGAAACAGAAAGCCAAATATGGCATGTTGTCACTAGTAAGTGGGAGCTAAACATTAAGTATGGACATGAAGATGGGACACTGGGGACTCCAAAAGGGGGATAGGAGGGAGAGGGGCAAGGGTTGAAAAACTTCTTATCAGGTATTATGTTTACTAACTGGGTGATGGGATCAATAGAAACCCAAACTTCAGCATCACACAATATACCCTTGTAACAAACCTGTACATGTATCTCTTGAGAATGGCAATCACAGAGACCTGGATGGAACTGGAGACCATTGTTCTAAGTGAAGTCACTCAGGAATAGAAAACCAAACATCATATCTTCTGACTAGTAAGTGGGAGCTAAGCTATGAGAATGCAAATGCATAAGAATAATACAATGGACTTTGGAAACTTGGAAGAAAAGCTGGGAGGTGGGTGAGGGATAAAAGACTGTAGTGGGGTACAGTGTATACTGCTCGAGTGACACATGCACCAAAATCTCAGAAATCACCACTAAAAAACTAATTCATATAACCAAATACCACTTGTTCCCACAAAACCTATGAAAATAAAAATAAATAAATAAATAAAAATAAAAAATGAAAAATACAAACTGGAAATTAGGAAGGAGCAGGATGTGAACTACTTGATGGGCCTGACATGGTATGCCAGGCTTAATGACCCACATCTGATCGCTGTCCCCATTGCACAGCCCCACTTTTGTTCTGTCTCAGCATCACAGCAGAGGGTGGAAACCCTTCCCAGGCATCACAGATTTCTTTCTGGCAAGGTTTCTGCCTTGTGACTCTAAGTTCTATCAAATGCACACTCTCTAATATTTCTCTGGTTCCTTGGACTAGTGTAAGCCCCTCAGGTAAAGGTAAAAAATGTAATGCTTTAAGAGTTGTTTGGAAGAGAAGACATCAGGGTGCTCAGTAGAAGGTTCAGGAACTCAGTCAGACATGCCTGTGCTGAAATCCATTAGATTGAAATATGTTTACGCACACCTAGAATTTTCAAGGGGCAGGGGCCCACGAGACTATCAACTCTCTGAACTTGTCTAGGTGGCTGGTGGGCATAGCAGGAAATTCATAAACTTGACAGTCAGATAGGCTCGGGCTGAACTTGCTGTGTAGCACTTACCTGGCTCTGAGCAAATTATTCAGATATAAACCTCTGAAAGTCTTAGCTGGGTGTTGGGAAAACAGTATGAGTTACACTATGTGGCCAGAGGTAATAGTATGAGCTTTTCAGAAACAAAAGCAAAAATACAACAATCCCAATACTAAATGAATGTGGATCTGAACTGGTTGGTGAAGCATCTTCATTCATGTTTAGAGTGCTGAAAGACTTGAGGAGAAAGAATGTATATACAGCTAGCCACAGAATTATAGAATCTCTAAAAATTGCAATGGAGAAAAGGTGCATTAAGGGAAGCTGATCATTGTCTTCTCCTCACCCTACAATGCTTCATCCAAAGCTGTCATTGTAGGTATGCCCTTTCCAGCCTATTAAATTTCTAATACCTGCAGCTGGCCAATTTCCCAACTCTGGTCTCCAGCTCTAATGTTCTGAACCAGTGAAATCCTATTTCACAAGACTCAACCCACATACAAGTAGGTCTTTAGTGTCCCTTCATTTCTAGGAATCCCCAACGGGGGTCTTATTCACAAACCTGTTTTCTTTCTAACGCTCCACTCTTACCTGAGCATGTTCACTCCCTAAAAATCCCTTGAAGACACCCCATAGGGTGCCACTCAGAGAGAGGCCACAGATTCCCACACAGAGTCAGCTAAAAGTACTGCTGCAGGTGGCTGGCTTGTTTTATATCCTAATGGGTAGCCCTAAACCACTGTTGTAATCATTGTTTCTTTCTAACATCTTCTGTCTCATTTCCATTTATCATCCTCTTCCTCAGTCTACTCTTCCTACACATTCTTCAGCTTCAAAATGCCATTTACCTGCCTGAAGTCATAATAAATCACTTAAGATTCAAGTAAGCAAGTCATCTGGGTGACTTACATGGATTAATGGGAAAATTCAGTCTATATTTTGTATATATATATTTATATTTATAGATATCTGAAAATACGATATATCTTATATCTAAAGCTATATCTATATCTAGACATCTATAGATAAAAATACAGATATACTTATGTATAGATATCTATATATGTATTTATATCTATAAATACAGATATGTATAGATATCTAAATATGTATTTATATCTCTCTGTATTTACATCTATAGATGTCTAGATATATAGATATCTATATATGTATTTATGTCTGTTTGTATTTATATCTATAGATGTCTAGATATATATAGATGATATATATAGATATAACTTTAGATACACACATATAGCTATAGATATCTATGTAGGCATACATCTCTCTAAAGCTTTAGATATACATAGACATTTATATATTTGTATAAAGATTGTGTGTGTTTGTGTATATATACTCAAACTATAGATATAGCGATACCTACATAACTGTCAATATTTATATCTATATGTACATTTTAACAGCATGTGTGTGTCTGTGTGTGATTACTAACTTTAGTCTCCCTCTATTATCCTTAATTTTACCTCAAGCTGCTCATCTGATCTAGCTCTGCCTGTCACTGAGCACATCCTTATGCCCCCAAGGCAGAAAGGTGGAGCTATGTTGTGTTTATGAGCAGGTCTTGGGAGTGGCAGAGTTATAGGAGTCTAGTCTTGATGTGACTCTTTTTTTTCTTTTCTTTTCTTTCTTTCTTTTCCTTCTCTTCTCTCTTTTATTTTCAGATGGAGTCTCGCTCTTCTTACCCAGGCTGGAGTAGTGCAATGGTGTGATCTCAATCACTACAACCTCTGCCTCCCAAGTTCAAGTGATTCTCCTGCCTCAGCCTCCTGAGTAGCTGGGATTACAGGCACATGCCACCACACCTGGCTGATTTTTGTATTTTTAGTAGAGATGGGGTTTCGCCATGTTGGCCAGACATGTTTTAAATTCCTGACCTCAGGTGATCTGCCAATCTTGGCCTCCCAAAGTGCTAGGATTACAGGTGTGAGCCACCATGCCCAGCCTCAATATGACTCTTTTAAAATGAAATTTAAAATAAGGCAGAGGGACTGCTTTACATCATGAGTTAATTTCCCATGTGTTCGTATACCTCAAGTTCTCAACTAGTCTTTTAGTCAACATTGATCAAAGGCCTTCTGCACGCTTGACCTCACACCAAAAGGATAAGGCACAACTTGCACTCTTGAAGGACTGACATGCCAGCCACAAACTGCAGTACTTCTAGAGTGCAAGACTGTGATCCCCAGCAATATTTGTGTGAATTCTGAGGACCTGGTATCACCTTCCATGGTGTTTCTGAAACCAGAAACCTAGCATTCTGCTGATTCCTCTCTTTCTCTCACCCACAATGTCCAACCAGTCACCAGAGCCTAATGGATCTATCCTGAAATATCTTTTGCATCTGCCTGATTCTCTCCATTGCCGCCATCACTATCCCAGTTCAAGCCATCACCATCTCTTACTGCAATCAGCTCTTCTCTGGTCCAGTCCAGTCACAGGGACATCCAGGATGATCTTTCAGGAATGCTAATTCACTTCTAGGCTTACACCCTTGCAGTGTATGGCCTTCACACCCCTCTAATCCCAGTACCCGGCCCAGTGCCTGACACTCAGTGGTGCTTTGAAGTGATTGTTGACTAACTGATGAAATTCAGTTATTATGTGGTTATTCTCTAACTCAAAAGGTGAAAGACTGAATGATTCCTAACATTTCTTTATGAGACAGAGCTGCATAAGAACAGTAAGATAATCCCCACCCTGTCTCAGTATCACCAGCAACTGTACGTACCAGTGAGGGAAACCTGAGGGCCTGAGAAGAAAATTTTTCCATATAGAGCATGCTGAGCTGTCTCTTGTTTTATAGAACTGTCTCCAAAAGTTTCCACATCCTTTGCCATTTAAGAAATTCTGTGTCTGATGGCTCTGTTCATTGAGCACAAACTTCCCCATTTGCAAGTCTGCAGGCAACTGCTTTCACTATTTTTGCCAAATGTATATATCAACTTTATTACTAATTTTCTTAATATCTCTTCTTTTGATTTCACCTAAAAATCTTGAATATCATCATTTTGACTAATTCTAAGCAATTTATATCCATAAAGTATTGGGATAGATGTTTGTTAAATTTTTTCTAATATATATTAAAACAAAAATATAACTATTAATATCAAAAAATGAGCCGGGCGCGGTGGCTCACGCCTGTAATCCCAGCACTTTGGGAGGTCGAGGCAGGCGGATCACGAGGTCAAGAGATTGAGACCATCCTGGCCAACATGGTGAAACTCCGTCTCTACTAAAAAATACAAAAATTAGCTGGGCGTGGTGGCATGTGCCTGTAGTCCCAGCTACTTGGGAGGCTGAGACAGAAGAATTGCTTGACCCCAGGAGGCAGAGATTGCAGTTAGCCGAGATTGTGCCACTGCACTCCAACCTAGCGCCTGGCGACAGAGCAAGACTCTGTCTCAAAAAAAATCAAAACATGTTCAGCAGTGCACCATCCACATTCATCTGGTCTACCAGCAGCAGTCCACTGCCACACTTTGGGAAACACCAGTACAAAGAATTTATGAGAGTTATCATTGAAATGCGGAAGAAAACATGCTTTGCCAGGTACTCAAATCCAGGGTAGGAGAAAGGAGAAGGTAACCTAGTATGGTTCTAATCTAAGATCATTGTTAGGAAAAGTGAATGAGTGTGTATAGCTTCTATCTATTAAACCTCACAGAAAACTAGAGTCTTGGTGGCTGTGGGCTTCCCAGGGCCATCTGTCAGAATAACCAGCACATGAGGAGGGGTTGCAGGGAAGCTTTATGTCAGTCTCAGCTTTCTTGGCTTGGAGTCTCCTTTCATCTCATACAATTAAGACTCACAAAAAATTAAGGAAGGAAAAGAAAGCAAGTCACAAATCATCAAGTCCCTTAAGTACCTTCCAGGCACAGTTGTGTAAAGATATAGGATATGTCTTCCCATGACATGGCCAGGGCCGGCTCTGGACATTTTAAGACATGTACAGTTCTTTATGAGTAATTGAAGGATTTTCAAAGCCATTCTGTATGGGTTTCTGGCTTGACTTTCTGACTTTAGAACTTAAGACACAAATCAGTCATGATGTGGGAAGAAACATTTCCTAGGAAGAATAGATGCTGTTTGCAGCATGACCTATACACTCTTCCTAATGGTGCTGCTGGAGGGAAATGTTGAGAGGAATTTGCTTGGAAACACTCAGAAGTGTCTTCATGTTAATGATATCGTGACAATAACTCAAACTGCCATAATCAAGGTATATACATTTATTTATAACATTTATTAATCTGTATTTAAAAGTTCTTTATACATTTATAAGTTCTGTGACTCTGGGAACCCCCCTTTGTTTGAAAATAAGTGTTCAAACTTTACATTATCATCCATTTAGCAGGCAGAGTAAAAGCAGTGGAAACATGATTGAAAATGATGTCACTGTTTAAAATCATGGTAAAGAGAGTAATGAGAAGGTTGACAGTCTTTGAAGGTTAGGAAGGAATAGACCACAGTGAAAGTCTTATAACCCATGGCAGCCAAACCTGTGGTGCCCATCCCTCCCCTGCAGACCCTGAAACACAGGGAATTACTGCATCTACTCACAGATTGGTCATCACTTCTCATGTGTAACATCTAGTGATCTGCCTTAAAGGGGGAAGACAGATAAGTAGGTTCAGTATTGAAAAGAAAAAGCAATTTGTTTCTGAATGCTTTTCTCAGTGAATTAAAAAGGTTATAATTATCTGAGAATGAGGAGGTAACAAGGATGAGAAAAACTGAGGAGAGAGAAGACATGAATAATAGACATTGATGAGTCAATTGACTAGGAAAATAATTTAAGATTGCCAGGCAGGGCTCAGGACCCACTGACTTGTAGTCAAAAATGTAGAATAATCCAACATGGTGGTACTTCTTCCTCCATACATACTCAGCTGCTCAGGTGCAGGGGAGGCACTGAGGGTGATCAGAGGTTAACCAGGGATGGGGTGTGTCAGGTGAGTATGGCTGAAGGAGCCGAAAGGGCAAAAGGACTAAAGGTGAAGGCAAGCTGCTATGGTTTGATATATTCCCCAAAAAGTCTGTGCTGGAAACTCAATCATCATTGTAACAGTATTAAGAGTGAGACTTCTAAGAAGTGATTAGACCATGAGGATGGATTAATGCTGTTATCTCAGGAGTGGGCTCATTATCATAGGAGTGGGTTCATTATAAAGGACAGGTTCAGCCCTTTTGCCTCTCTCTGTCTTCCTTTTGCCTTTCTCTCATGGGATGGCACAGCAAGAATGCCCTCACCAGATGCTGACCCCTCAATCTTAGACTGGACATACTCCAGAATTGTGAGCCAATAAATGTCTGTTCATTATAAACAACCCAGTTTGTGGTATTCTGTTATAGCAGCACAAAATGGGCTGAGACACAAATAAATGAATATCCTGATGGACTACAGAGTCCAAACTAAGTAAGAAAGAAGTCAGAACAAGAAGGAATCCCTGACAATAAAAAACTGAAATTTCCTAGATTACAGGAATAACGAATTATTGAAACGGAACCACAGAAAGATGAGAAGTGGAGGTCAGAGACTAGAGTGCCTAAGGTCAAGAATTTGGAGGCTTGGCATTATTGAGAATGACAAAGACTAGAAAAGAACCATGGACAACAAGATTAGCAGAAAGTTGAGAGACTAGGATGTTGGATAGGTCACTGAAGGGATGCTGAGTCACTAAAGTAGAAATTCATAGGACTAGTGGGCAAGACCACATCAGTGACTCAGGTAATAAAGTGTTCTGTGAATGAGGGGGTCTGGCTACAAGGCTGAAAGGTGGCTGGGACAAGGATCATGGTGGATAGTACATTCAGATGGCAAGCACTTCAAAGGACCTGGAGTTCTGGTCTGGAATAAGCCCAGAGTTAAAATGGGAAAGAGAATAAACAACCACTATTTGAAAAAGCTGCAAGATATCTGTGCCCTTAGGGAAGAGGCAGACTTCAGACAAAAACAATGATGGCCATTTTCAGAGAAGAGCTGGACAGGAAGCCCTGCTGATGATGACAGTGAGCTCTAGAGGGCAGAGTTTGGGGGCTCAAGGTGGTGGAAGCAGAGTCAGCAGAATAGAAGCTGAACTCCATTGCATGGGGAAAGAGTCCAGGGATGAAAGAGACTTGGCTTTATGGAGATGAGAGGCTTGGTAGGATGGGTCCTGGAGGCACTGTAGAAGATAGTAGATTAGGAGTTCTAATGACAAACTCCTACTTGTGACCAGTTTCTTGGATTAATTGTGATGCCAATATTTGGTGTTATGCAGTGTTAAGGCAGCAGTGGTCTGGTCTTTATTTGTTCAATCTCTCCTCAGCCTTCAGAGAGTTACACTTCTACAATGAAGGAAGTGGTTTTTCCACTGGTGACAAGCTTATTTTGGAAGGTTATTTAATCTAATATATACTTATAGAGCCCTCACTGTGTTCTATGAACTCACTGTGTTCTAGGAACATCAGGGCTGCCCTCTAGTGAAATCTGCTGAGCTCCTGAGGGAGAGTGACCAGCATCACGGCTGTAGTTGCCTGCTGTCTAAGCTGGCTGTGCTCCTTGGTGGAGGGGTGACAGCCGACACTGGGACTGACAGCCACGCTAACACACTTTGCTCCCAGGGCAGAGGAAGGGCAGCAGCCATCTCTATAGCTCCAGGTCACACTTT
This sequence comes from Aotus nancymaae, assembly GCF_030222135.1. Classification (NCBI taxonomy): domain Eukaryota; kingdom Metazoa; phylum Chordata; class Mammalia; order Primates; family Aotidae; genus Aotus; species Aotus nancymaae. Next base: position 3,522,595 of record NW_026988452.1, read on the forward strand.
TCCCCTGCTGGAGCTGGGGAGGCTAGATGGCTTGGTCCCAAGAGGTATCCCTGACAGTCCAACACACTGTCTGTGGCAGACTGCAGACAGAGTGCCTCTTCAGGCTTGACCTTGAACCATCAAGGCAGGGCCTCCCTACTGGAACTCCAACAACTTCAGCCATAGGCTCAGAGACAGAATTCTGATCTCCCTGGGCCTGAGCCCCTAGAGGGAGGGGTGGCTGCAGTCTCCACAGACCAGCAGACTTAGTCTTTCCTCCTGCTAGTTCTAAGGAATTAAGGGAGCCCAGATGAGTGGGTTTCCCCCCAGTGAAGCATACCTCCTCCACCAAGGGACAAAGTGCTTCATTAAATGGGTTCTGCTCCCCTTGCCACCCAACTGGGTGAAACCCTCCAACAGGGGTTGTCAGATACCCTATACAGGAGCGTTCCTACTGACATCAGTTGGGTCTGAGATCCCAAAGGAAGGAGCAGGCACCCATCTTTGCTGTCCTCCAGCTTCCTTGTGTGGTATCTCCAGTCATGGGAATGAACCAGATGAATAGGGCCTGAAGTGAACCCCCAGAAAACCACAGCAGCCCTACAGAAGAGGGACCTGACCATTGCAAGAAAAACAAACAGAAAGCAACAACAGCAGCATCAACAATAAAAAGTTTCCACAAAAACCCATCCAAGGTTCAGCAGCCTCAAAGATCATACTAGACAAACTCATGAAGATGAGAAAGAATCAACGAAAAAGAATACAAAAAACCTAAAAGGCTATAGTGCCTCTTCTCCTCCAGATGATCACAATGCCTCTCCAGCAAGGGCGTAGAACTGGATGGAGGATGAGATGGAGAAATTGACAGAAGTAGGCTTCAGAAGGTGGGTAATAACACACTCCGCTGAGCTTACGAAGCATGTTCTAACCCAATGCAAAGAAGCTAAGAACCTTGATAAAAGATTGCAGGGGCTGCTAACTAGAATAATCAGTTTAGAGAGGAACATAAATGACCTGATAGAGCTGAAAACATACCACAAGAACTTCGTGAAGCATACACAAGTATCAATAGTTGAATTGACCAAGCAGAAGAAAGGATATCAGAGTTTGAAGACCATCTTGCTGAAATGAAGCATGCAGACAAGATTAGAGAAAAAAAGAATGAAAAGGAATGATCAAAATTCTGAGAAAAATGGGATTATGTAAAAAGACCAAACCTAAGATTGATTAGAGTATCTGAAAGAGATGGGGAGAATAGAATTAAACCGGAAAACACACTTAAGGATATTGCCCAGGAGAACTCCCCCAACCTAGCAAGACAGGCCGACATTCAAATTCAGGAAATACAGAGAATACCATGAAGATATTCCACAAGAAGATCAACCCTAAGACAAATATCTTCAGATTCTCCAAGGTCAAAATGAAGAAAAAAATGTTAAGGGCAGCCAGAAAGAAACAGCAGGTCACCTACAAATGGAAGCCCATCAGACTAACAGCAGACCTCTCAGCAGAAACACTACAAGCCAGAAGAGAGTGGGAGTCAATATTCAACATTCGTTAAAAGAAAAATTCAACCCAGAATTTCATATCCAGAAAAATTAATTGAAGGAGAAATAAAATCCTTTACAGACAAGCAAATGCTGAGGGATTTTGTCACCACCAGGCCTGTCTTACAAGAGCTCCTGAAGGAAGCACTAAATATGGAAAGGAACAACCAGTACTAGCCACTACAAAAACGCACCAAAATATAAAGACCAATGACACTATGAAGAAACTACATCAACTACTGTGCAAAAATAATCAGATAGCATCAATGATGACAGGATCAAATTCATACATAACAATATTAACCTTAAATGTAAATGAGCTAATTGCCCCAATTAAAAGACACATAATGGAAGATTGGATAAAGAGTCAAGACCTATTGGTGTGCTGTATTCAGGAGACCCATCTCACATGCAAAGACACACATAGGCTCAAAATAAAGGGATGGAGGAAGATTTACCAAGCAAATGGAAAGCAACAACAACAACAACAAAAGAAGGGGTTACAATCCTAGTCTCTGACAAAACAGACTTTAAATCAACAGAGACTGAAAAAAACAAAGAAGGGCATTACATAATGGTAAAGGGATCAATTCAACAAGAAGAGCTAACTGTCTTAAATATATATGCTCTCAATACAGGAGCACCCAGATTCATAAAACAAGTTCTTAGAGATCTAAAAAGAGACTAGACTCCCACACAATAATAGTGGGCGACTTTAACACCCCACTGTCAATATTAGACAGATGAATGAGATAGAAAATTAACAAGGATACTCAGGACTTCAACTCAGCTCTGGATCAACTGGACCTAATAGATATCTACAGAACTCTCCATCCCAAATCAACAGAATATACATTTTTTCTCGGTGCCACATGGCACTTATCCTAAAATTGACCACATAATTGGAAGTAAGATACCCCTTAGCAAAGGGAAAAGAACTGAAATATTAACAGTCTTCCAGACCATGGTGCAATCAAATTAGAACTCAGGATTAAGAAATTCACTCAAAACCACACAACCACATAGAAATTGAATAACCTGCTCCTGAATGACTTCTGGGTAAATAATAAAATTAAGATAGAAATCAAGAAGTTATTTGAAACCAATGAGAACAAAGAGACAATGTACTAGAATCTGTGGGCCACAGATAAAGCAGTGTATAGAGGGAAATTTATAGCACTAAATGCCCACATCAGAAAGCTGGAAAGATCTCAAGTTGACACCCTAATATCACAATTAAAATAGCTAGAGAAGCAAGAGCAAACAAATCTAAAAGCTAGCAGAAGACAAGAAATAACTAAGATCAGAGCAGAACTGAAGAGGATAGAGACACAAAAAAACCCTTCAAAAAAATCAGTGAATCCAGGAGCTGTTTTTACAAAAAAAAAAAAAATAACAAAAAATATACACCACTAGCTAGACTAATAAAGAAGAAAAGAGAGAAGTATCAAATAGATACAATATAAAATGATAAAGGGGACATCACCACTGACCCCACAGAAATATAAACCACCGTCAGAGAATATTATAAACACCTCTATGCAAATAAACTAGAAAATCTAGAAGAAATGGATAAATTCCTGGACACATACATCCTCCCAAGACTAAACCAGGAAGAAATTGAATCCTTGAATAGACCAATAACAAGTTCTGAAATTGAGGAGGTAATTAATAGACTACCAACCAAAAAAAGCTCAGGACCAGGCAGATTCACAGCTGCATTCTCCCAGACATACAAAGAAGAGCTGGTACCATTCCTTCTGAAACTATTCCAAACAATTGAAAAGAAGAGACTCCTCCCTAACTCATTTTATAAGGCCAACATCATCCTGAGGCCAAAACCTGGCAGAGACACAAGCAAAAAAGAAAACTTTAGGTCAATAAGCCTAATGAACATTAATGCAAAAATCCTTAATAAAATACTGGCAAACTGAATCCAGCAGCATATCAAAAAGTTTATCCACCAGGATCAAGCTTTATCCTGGAATGCAAGGCTGGTTCAACATACATAAATCAATAAACATAATCTATCACATAAACAGAACCAATGACCAAAACCACATGATCATCTCAATAGCTGCAGAAAGGCCTTGGATAACTTCAACATCCTTTCATGTTACAAACTCTCAGTAAACCAGGTATTGATGGAACATATCTCAAAATAACAAGAGCTAGTTATTACAAAGTCACAGTCGTAATACTGAAGGGGAAAGAGCTGGAAGCATTCTCTTTGAAAACTGGCACAAGACAAGGATGCCTTCTGTCACCACTCCTATTCAACATAGTATTGAAAGTTCTGGCCAGGGCAATCAGGCAAGAGAAAGAAATAAAGTATTCAAATAGGAAAAGAGGAAGTCAAATTGTTTCTGTTTGCAGACAACATGATTCTATATACAGAAAATCCCATCATATCATCCCAAAAACTCCTTAAGCAACTTCAGCAAAGTCTCAGGACACAAAATCAATGCACAAAAAGCATAAGTCTTCCTATATACCAACAACTGACAAGTAGAGAGCCCAATCATAAATAAACTCCCATTCACAATTACTACAAAGAGAATAAAATACCCAGGAATACAGCTAACAGGGATGTGAAGGACCTCTTCAAGGTGAACTACAAACCACTGCTCAGGGAAATAAGAAAGTACACAAGCAAATGGAAAAACATTCCATTCTCATGGATAGGAAAAATAAATATCATGAAATGACCATACTACCCCAAGTAATTTATAGATTCAATGGTATTCCCATCCATTCAATGGTATATCCCACCATTGACATTCTTCACAGAATTAGAAAAAACTACTTTACAGTTCATACAGAGCCCCGCCCCACCAAAAAAAAAAAAGCCTGTATAGCCAAGACAATCCTAAGCAAAAAGAAAAAAGCTGAAAGCATCATGTTACCTGACTTCAAGTTATACTACAAAGCTACTGTAACCAAAACAATGTCGTACTGGTAGCAAAACAGACATATAGACCAATGGAACAGAACAGAGACCTCAGAAATAATACCACACATCTTGTTCGCATGATTTACTGTAAGAGTGGCCTTGAAAGAAGGGGAGCAAAGAAAGCAGAATACAAAAGAGGAAGAGACAAGTAGAGATATGGCCTCAGCTGGAGTCTGCTTTGGTCAGACCCCATGAGAGCTCTGGAACTTTCTTTGTCCTACAGAGTTGCTCCCACCTTGAGAAAAGAAGATATACTTTTGTGTCCCTGAATTAGCAAGTCTTGTCTGCAGGAAGCCACTCCACCCCATACCCATGGGGCTTATAATCTCTATCAAGGAAAGTTCTCCAGAGATAGGAGCTGTTGCAAGCCATTAGGGACCAACTGGTTCACTCAGAGCCATGGGATATGGGTGCACTGGACTGGAAAGGAAAATGGGCATGGCACCACAGTATCCACTGTGGAATATCCTTCCAAGGTACTGCTGGTAAATGTCAGAGCAAGACTTCAAACCCAGGTCTGTTTGCCTTTAACACCTTCTGCTCTTAGGAAAGTTGAGAGAAAGAGGGGGACGGGGGAGGAGGGAGAGGAAGAGAAGGAGAGAGGGAGAGGGGGGAAAGAGGAGAGGAGGAAAGAGAGAGGGAGAGAGAAAGAGAGAAATGTTTGTAGTTATTGCCAATGTTCTCATATATAAATGCAAAAATACAACAAAATCAATGAACTAGGAAAAGAAAAAATTAGGAAAAGAGATGAAAGTAGCAGGAACCAAGTGTAACCAGAATGAGGCTGGCCCTTTGGGGACACATGTTCTGACTCTATGACCAGTTTCAGGTCAGCCTTAATGCACGGATATCCACCAAAAATACAAACCCAATTCCCACCTAACACTAGCAATAGTAATATCAATTTGTGCAGAAATAGAGGTGTGAGTAATATTGCACATCACACTGAGAGACTTCTGTTTTAAAAACTTTCCTTACAACCTCTCTGCCCTGGACTGAAGAGTCTTTTTCCTAGTCTGTCTAAGTTGGCCTGGCCTGCCCCACAACCACTCACTATTTTATCTCCGATTGGGAAGCAGGGGCCAGGCTGGTGTTTCGGGCATCTGCTGCACCAATATACTAACCAGAAGAGATAATTTAATGCTTTCACTGGGCACCAAAATTTTTTCCAAGCTTTCTGTCAGCCAGAGCAAAAAAGGGAAAATATGGTAAATTATTTAATTTTCATTTTCACAAAGAAGAAAGGAAGCTCACTAGTTAATAATAACAGGAGGTAGTATTTCCTGACACTTAATTCTAGATTAAATTTATCATGTGGGTGTTTATATTGAAGAATCAAGTAATATGAAGGTGAATGTTCTCAAGTATTTTATAAACAATATGTCCCTACTAATATCTTTCTTAGAGCTCTATTTATTCCCTTCCTGGTCTTTATAATCTATAATGAGTGACTCTGTATATCTATTCATTTGTTCACTTGCCAATTGTCTCCTCCACTGGAATGTCAATATCACAAGGGCAGAGGCTTTGTCTATGTGGCTCACCACTGCACCTCCAGCCCTCCCCTGGGGTCCAGTGGCAGGCTACTTGTTGAATAAATAAGTAAATAGAATAGATCAAGCATCATGGTGATGTAGTGTGCCAGGAGAGGATTTAGTAACCAATATTATCAGGGTCAAAATTGTCCAGCATAACAATCAAAACCTAATTTGTGATGGAGAGTATTTCTAACCAGTAACTCATATGACTCAAACTTTAGGGTTAAAAATTATGTTATATAGCACATAATATGAATGTATACATGATATGCAAAGGAGAATGCTTGAGCAGGTAAACAAATATTGCCTTTTGTGTTGTTTTAGATTTGCTTTCCCCATTTTCCTGACTTGATGGTTTTACTCAGTGTTCCATATACTGCACAGGCACTGGCAGGGATAAAGGAACTGGGCCACAGAAAGGCTGAAACGTAATCCAGGCCCACCTTTTCAAATATCAGAAACCTGTATTTCAAGTTTATATTTGGCCATAGTATTTGGTTATGGATTAAGCCTCATCAAAAGTAAATTTCAAAAAGGTTTCTGAAGAAGTTTCTATGATTGCTTTAGATTTTAAATATTTCTAATCTTTGGTTAAACACTTAATACCCACCTACTATCACAATAAATCCTTTTTATGATAGGTCATAAGTAATATTCTACACAACTGAAATTTATGGAAAATACTGTTGACATATCCTCTTATCTATGAGTTTGACATTACTGGGCAAATAATACTGAGAAGTTTTTTTGATAATGCACCACAATATAGTCTTGCCTTAGAAATCAGCAAGTGTTTTCAAAATTCTGTTTTCAGGGGAAACAAGGCATGGGAATTAGGACTGTGACTTAAGCAATAACAATAACAAACTGACCATAGAGAGATTTTTAAAAGGCATCTCTTCCACTAGAAATTGTTTTTAAGGAATAAAAATATTCACTGGTTAGCTTTTCCTATTAGATATTTTATGACGTTGAAATTACTAGATTTGTTATAAAAAATCTTGTGTAGTTCCAAAAAGGCTTGGCAGGCCTCAGGCTTCTGAAACATAATGATTAGCAATTACTGTTATTTAACAAAATCAAGGTCATTGAGTATTTATAAATAATGTTTAACAGTATCTTTTAAGTGGTTCATTTGGTAATTTCCTTTGGCACGAAAACTGGAAAACTGACATTTTCCATTAATGAAAATTTCAAGCAGCGTCAGAAGATCAAACCTATAAATAGGGGTCCAATTTCTCATTGTATGTACATGTTTATGGTGCTGCCAAGACATATGGAGGCTTCTGCTGCCACAGACTGAAAGGATGGCTACATCCACAAAGCCCTGTTCAACTCTGTCACCAACTCTATTAAGTTGATTTGGATAAACTTACCCACCTACTACTCTCTACAGAGCCCATTACTGTCTTCCTGTTGGGTGTATCTTGATACTAAGTAGCACTCTAACTTTGCTCTGTCTGCCATTTTGTGAAGCACTTTACATGTATTTGAATGATCTTGGAAATCTAATAAGATAGGTTTGTCTTTAATTTATAGTTGAGGAAATTGAAGCATATTACAGTTTACTGCAGTCATGTGTTTGCAGGTCCACTTCCTCTTTTAGTACTTTGAGTTTTTTAAAACTATGTTGATTTTGTGTGTATGTGTTCTTCAATCCAATCTGTTCACTTTCATTTAACCTATTTATATTTCCTGAGTTCCTCCCATGTGCCTAAGGCCTTCCCAGAGACTGGCATACAGTGGGCCCTCCATAAACATCTGCTGATATGTGCTAACCTCCAATGTTAAATTGGCTCTTAGCTGTATGTCTTATACATAACATATGTTCCTGCAATTGGAAGAAATTTGTTAGATAAAATTGTCTTTTCAGGAACTTGGCAGTGTTTCCAATCCAGCAGCCAGGCTAACAATGAAAATGACTCAAAACATCTCAAAGGAAGACTCACAGCTGAGAGATTCTGCATCAGGACCCCAACAACATGAAAAGGAGTAATGGTCTTCCAAAGTGCCAGGCAATGCAGAAGGCAGCTATTATTTTGACAGAGCCAGATTTTGATGACCTCCCCATATTTGCTATATAATGGAAACCAAGTGCTAAAATAGAACTCAAAAAGGTGACGAACGCAAGGAGAAAAATAATTAATAGATATAAAATAACAGGAGTATTAGTATTTAAAAAAAACATAAAAAGAGCCCAGACAGCAGAGATCTAAGAGACAGACCTAAATACAGAAAGAAAGGCAGATGTAACAGGGAAGAATACAACCCAGATAAGGAAGTCCACTGTACCTGCCAATGTTGTTTTTGTAAAATTAACAAACTAAATTGGCCTCAAAGAATCTCTTTTCATTTATCTTCAACTCTGGGCCAATTTCAAATGCAGATACTAGTTCTGATTATGTTTCGTAAAGGCAAAAGGTTTCTCTGGAGCCAGAAAAGTTATATGCCATATATCAAGCTTTAACCTAAAGCAAAATTCCATGACACTTATAGATGTTATTTTAATCGTGGTAAAATATATAATGTATAGCCCTGTGACATGATGGACATTTATATTGTTACACGTCCATCACCATCATCCATCTCTGTAATTTCTCTTCATCTTGTAAAACTAAACTCGATACCCATTAAATAATAACTCTCCAATTCCTGCTTCCTCCCAGGCCCTGGCAACTACCATCCTACTTTCTGTCTTTATGATTTTTGATTACTCTAGGCACTTATAGATATATATATTTTTAAATGTAAGAAAATAAAAGTGGGTGCCTCAACATACACTGATCAGATGTGAAACATGTCTTAAATATGCATTGTTTAAATAGAAAAGGTAACTGAAAATCCAGCCAGGACAAGGTAACTAGAGCAACAAGTATCATATAGAGCAATGAGCCTTTTGATTCAGAGGCATGTATGATATGGAGTGAAAGGAGGCACCAGATTCCTCTGGTCATTGGAAACATTTTCAGGCTTTTGGGTCTGACTCTGAGTGATAGAGGAGGACTTTGGAGGATTTTGAACCAAGAAGAACATTGTATTATATGTTCTCTTAGCATCTGTGGTGGATGCTGATGGTGCTACACTCAGAGCGCCTTAAACTTGATGCACTCATTTTCTCTGTTGCTGTCCCCCTTCTTTTGAAAACTGCCTTTGGCCTTATGGGAGTTCCTCTGCCCAAGGGCCATGCCCACCCCTGGGTTAACTCTGGTTAATCCCTGGTTTGCATGAGGGAACAGCTATGAAAGGCCAGCCACTTGCCTTAAGGTGGGACAACTCTGTGGTGCAATTCATGCTCCCGAGCTCCCAAGGAGCCAGGCTTAAGCTCCATTCATCTGAGACCACACCCTTCCCCTGCCTCAGATTTGGACACTCCCCTTCCCCTGAGAGCATTCTTACAATAAATCATATTTACCCAAACCCCTGTCTCAGGCTTTGCTTTTAGAGAACCCAACCTAGGCAGCATTATGATCTTTCTCCATACCCTGTGTTACAGTTGTCATTTTACACTGATTTCTGTGATTCTTTGACTAATTTCTGCCTCCCCGTTGGCATGTAAGCTCCTGTGCTCACCTTTGCTTCCTGAACACCAACCAGTGAATGATTTAAACAGATCTTGTAAAAGTCTTTTCCATACTGCCTTTATTTTTCATTACAAAAGCATCATGTTCATGCTGTGTAAGGTGACAAAGTATTTATGTGATGGTTGCATTTATTTGAAAACATAATCAATTGCCAATTTACTTGCCATTTTAAAATTACCTATTAAATGCCGTGAAATCAAATGTTGCCTGCATCTCACAGTGAATGCATAAAAAAAGGTGGTTCCTTTGACCACATCTGCCAAGTCAGCTGCTTAGTTTTAATTACCAAACACTGAATATCCTAAGAGGGACAAAGTCATTAAAAATATAGTTTGAAAACCAAGTATGGTGGCATGTGTCTATATATCCCAGCTATTCAGGAGGCTGAGGATGATTGCTTGAGTCCAGGAGTTCAAACAAAGCCAGGCTGAGCAACAGCAAGACTCCATCTCAAAAAAAAAAAAAAAAAAAAAATCTGGGTTGGTGCTTCACAGAACTCTGCTGAATGAAAAACTTTAGGACTTAGGCATTCCACAGCTATGAGTTTTTCATTTTCATTCGAGAGTCAACACTATTGTACAATGAAGCCATCAGCATTTCTACAGATGGGCTTCTCCTTCTATGCAATTTCCTCTTATACCATTTTTCAAAAGTGGGGGTAATAAGCAAATCTTGCATCAAATATCATGTTGAAAGTGAAAAAAAATGCTACAAGTTAGAAGATAAAGGAGACTGGAGATATAAGTGATATATTCTGGTGACAGTTTTTTTTAAAAAAAATATAAAGTCCAGTAAAATACACAGATAAACTGTGAAGCACTTTCCTTGCAAACAAATGTCTTTAACAAGATCATGGAGGTACCCATCTAAAGATTAGGGCACTAAACTCAAATTTAGTTATGTGACCAAGGCTGAAGAATGAATTGACTTCTTGATGATCTCTAAGAAGTATCACTCCCAATCAGCACATGGCCAGGCTTGTGTCAAATTTCTGGGAAGACTATTTATGTCAACACAAACATATGGCATTGAGGAATTATAATCCTAGGAGGAACACAGAGTCCACAATTATTTTTACAATGTAAGAGAGACAGGATGCATTTAATCAGGGAGCGGCTGTATAACTCACTTTGCACAGCCTCAAGATCACCTAATGACAGGCAGACAAGAGAGACTGCTATGGGAGACACCAGTCACACTCCCCGGCCACACTCCACCGTGTAGATGGCTCATGGTCACAGTGCTCATCACCTGCTGGCAATCTTAGTGCCTCAAACTGAGATGCTACTTGTTCAGTAACTTTATCCAGGCAAAATAAAACCTCCAGTGTAACATGAGTCTGATATATATGAATGCAATGAATACAGATTGTCTAAGTTTCTCTTGAGAACTAGCATAGCCATTGCTAATTTCTATGAATGCACTGTATGCCACGCCAGTCTCAATGCAAGGGCATCAGTTAAGACTAGTCCTCATCAGTAGCAACATGGTAATATGGGTCTAGAACCACACTAGACCTACTAAAGTTTGCAGTTCTTTTTTTTTTTTTTTTTTTTTAACACTTTAAGTTCTGGGGTACATGTGCAGATCGTGCAGGATTGTTACATAGGTATACATATGCCGTGGTGGTTTGCTGCATCCATCCCCCTATCACCTACATTAGGTATTTCTCTTAATGTTATCCCTCCCCAATCTCCCTACCCTCTGCTACCCCTCCCCTAGTCCTCACACCCCCCAACAGACCCCAGTGTGTGATGTTCCCCTCCCTGTGTCCATGTATTCTCACTGTTCAACACTGTCTTATGAGTGAGAACATGCAGTTTTTGGTTTTTGTTCTTGTGTCAGTTTGCTGAGAATGATGGTTTCCAGCTTCATTCATGTTCCTGCAAAGAATGTGAACTCATCCTTTTTTACGGCTGCATAGTATTCCATGGTGTATATGTGTCACATTTTCTTTATCCAGTCTATCATTGATGGGCATTTGGGTTGGTTCCAAGTCTTTGCTATTGTAAATAGTGCCACAACGAACATACATGTGCATGTGTCTTTATAATAGAACGATTTATAATCCTTTGGGTATATACCCAATAATGGGATTGCTGAGTCAAATGGTATTTCTATTTCTAGATCCTTGAAGAATCGCCACACTGTCTTCCATGATGGTTGAACTAATTTATACTCCCACCAACAGTGTAAAAGCGTTTCTATTTCTCCACATCCTCTCCAGCATCTGTTGTCTCCAGATTTTTTAATGACCTCCATTCTAACCGGCATGAGATGGTATCTCAATGTGGTTTTGATTTGCATTTCTCTAATGACCAGTGATGATGAGCATTTTTTCATATGTTTGTTGGCCTCATAAATGTCTTCTTTTGAAAGTGTCTGTTCATATACTTTGCCCACTTTTTGATGGGGTTCTTTGCTTTTTTCTTGTAAATTTTAGTTCTTTGTAGATTCTGGATATTAGCCCTTGTTAGACGGGTAGATTGCAAAAATTTTTCCCATTCTGTTGGTTACCGGTTCACTCTAATGATTGCTTCTTCTGCTGTGCAGAAGCTCTTGCATTGAATTAGATCCAATTTGTCCATTTTGGCTTTTGTTGCCAATGCTTTTGGTGTTTTAGTCATGAAGTCCTTGCCTATGCCTATGTCCTGAATGGTTTTGCCTAGGTTTTCTTCTAGGGTTTTTATGGTGTTAGGTCTTATGTTTAAATCTTTAATCCATCTGAAGTTAATTTTAGTGTAAGGTGTAAGGAAGGGGTCCAGTTTCAGCTTTCTGCACATGGCTAGCCAGTTTTCCCAACACCATTTATTAAACAGGGAATCCTTTCCCCATTGCTTGTTTTTGTCAGGTTTGTCAAAGATCAGATGGTTGTAGATGTGTGGCATTACTTCTGAGGCCTCTGTTCTGTTCCATTGGTCTATATCTCTGTTTTGTTACCAGTACCATGCTGTTTTGATTACTGCAGCCTTGTAGTATCATTTGAAGGCAGGTAGCATGATGCCTGCAGTTTTGTTCTTTTTACTTAGGATTGTCTTGGCTCTGAGGGCTCATTTTTAGTTCCATATGAAGTTTAAGGTAGTTTTTTCCAGTTCTGTGAAGAAGGTCATTGGTAGCTTGATGGGGATAGTGTTGAATCTATAAATTACTTTGCGCAGCATGGCCATTTTCATGATATTGGTTCTTCCTAACCATGAGCATGGAATGTTTTTCCATCTGTTTGTGTCCTCTCTTATTTCCTTGAGCAGTGGTTTGTAGTTCTCCTTAAAGAAGTCCTTCATGTCTTTTGTTAGTTGTATTCCTAGATATTTTATCTAACTACACAGTGAATTCATATATAAGGGTCCTGTTGAGATGAGGTTGAAAAGTCTTTTTTTGTTAATAAATGGAGGTTATTTGTATGGATATGTGACAACATTTACCCTAATCATGAAGTCAGACATATATAATAGGGGCTCCACAGACATAGAATGATTTCTTGAATAAAGTTGAACCTTATATTGCAAGGTGGTGAACAGCACTGACCATCTGGGGAAAAGGAGAGAAATATTTTTATATGAGGGGCCTGGAAGGTTGGGTCTGAGGAAATTACAAAGGAGGAGGGCAGAAGGTACATAGAAGAATAAATGTTGACCTATAAATTAAATAGCCTCAAGGTTTATGGATTTGACTCTATTTGCTCCTTGTTTGTTCTGCCCTCTCAAGTTTTACGCAGATCTCCATTTCACAAGACCAGCTTCCACCCAATTGTGTTTAACCCAAAGTTACCATGCCTAACACTTTTACTACAGACAGTACATCTGTCCTGTGGAGGTGGATGCCAAAAGCAGTCAGAGTGAGTCTTGCTCTGGCTCTGCAGGCACTAAACAAGCATCAGAGAATACACTGGTCATGTCAACAAGAGCATCCTTGTCCAAAGGCGGTAACAATGCCATTGTCAACTGGGGGGTGTCTGACTTTCCTGTCAGTTTCTGGAAGCTGATTCAGGTGAATCCTCCCCACTTTCTCCCAAGAAATCTGCTCTGAGTATGCTGACTCAGACTGAGCCTGGACTGAAGACTTGCCCCTCTCATTCCCTCCTAGTCCTCAGCAAGGATTCCCCCTTAATGCACACCTCTTCTCTCACTTCTATAGTGTTTTCTTTGGAGGTATTCCTTAGTGGATAACATGAGGAGGAAACTGAGCAGTTTTACTTACTTATTATCACCTTTTTTGGAAAAACTATTTTTATGATTACAGGAAATTTAGAATATAAAGTGCAAAAGAGGAAACAAAAACAGAATAATTATTTTTAATATTTATGAGTAATCCCTCCAGATCTTTTAAAAATCAATACAAACACAAATGTACATTGCATTTTATTATTTCTACTTCCAAAACACAAAGACAGTATGATAAAGAGTCACATTACTCATCAGTTGCACCAAGAGATAAGATCAACATTTGCAGGGCATGGACTATTTTTCAGTCCAAGGAAGATCCCCATCAATGTACTGTAGCTTCATTGCCAATATGAAAAGGACTCATTCTCTCATTTTAGAAGAGAAAACTGAAAGGGGAAAAAGAAACAAATGGCAAGTGAGTGCAACACTTGTTTCTATTTCCCAGTCCAGCTGTATGACCTTCCCATGTGTTACTATTTTCATCTGCAGAAGCATAATCAGAACATGTCCCCATGTCAAAAAATACTGAGAGTAATTATTCAAATAAAAAATGTCAAAATAACGATAGAGCACTGAGGTTTTATACTTCTTAGGGTTAACTTATTTCCTTAGTTTGTGCAACATAATCTGGAGTCATAAAAAGCAGTATTTGTTATTTTTAAAAGTAAATTTAGAATCATAGAAAAGTTTAGTTCCATGTTAAAATTATTTCATGTCACGGATACTTTAAAATCATATTCCTCTGCTGATATGGTGCTATTTTCACCCAAAAACAAAGTTAAATTAATATGCAAATAATTGCATGCTGGGAAAGACAGAGGTACTAATCACAATCACACTGTCAGTGCATTCTGAATAAGAACTAAACTACCAAAAATTACTACCTCAGAGAAGAAACTAGTGTTGTTAATAATTATTCCCATTGAAAGAGAAAAATCCAGGGTGAATATCTGTATTTATTCCAGATTGTCTTTGTGAGTCATTAAATCTTGCTCATGTGAATAAAAGATATTATAAAAAGTAATTGAAGTTTAATATGTTGCCAACATTTTGTAGCTAATAGTCATGGAAATACAGACACCTGATACTGTGTTTTAAGGTGATTAATGCTTAGGAATAGCAAAGACCCGTAAGTGTCAATTATATTTTTACTGACATTTTATTGCTCACGAAGGTTGTAAATGCCAATTCTGCTTTACTCTAGGAAGTATAAATCATACATTTATTAGAATTCCTTAACTGGATTTATGATCAACAGATGGCACATGAATCATTCATAGGTATAATATGATAAACTGTAGCAAAATCTCCAACCTGGTTTTATTCACAGCTAGGAGTTTCATCCACGAAGACAGAACAGAGTGCTTGTCATACAGAATAAATAAGAATTTCATTCAAAAACATCTACAGATTAGAGCATTAGACTCAAATTTAATTATGTGACCAAGGCTGAAGAATGAAGTAATTTCTTGGTGATCTCTAAGAAGTCCTGTTCCCAGTTGGCATATGGTCAGCTTTATGCTAAATCAGTGTGCCACTGCTGGTGTTCCCAGGACCTTGAAGTTACAGGCTTCTTTTGTGCAAGGACAACAGATACCTTTTGAACTTTCTCCAAGATAAATTTTTAAAATGTTTCCATCTGGCTTTCTATTTGACTTACGATCTAAATTGTACTTATAAGTAAAACACAGTAATCTAGACTATTAATATACACACTATTATCTATACTATTTTAACTGTGAGAGGCCATAATATGCCACCCCCAAATACACCTTTTTGACAGGATTGCTGAGCTGAAGTCAAGAAAGAAGCAGATACATGAGAGCTCTCTGCCCTCCCTCTATTTGTCTAAAATCAGGACATAAATTTACAAAGAAATAATATATCCCATCTCCCCTTTTTACGAGGAAGAACAAAAGCTACTGAAAACAACTTTAGACCCTTATGGGCCTGGAGATGGCACCAGAGGAATCTACAATAACAAGCTTTACTAACTAGCCTTTGTTTACCTTCCCACAAGTTGCTGGCTCTGGAGACTCAAAGTCCATTTCCTTTGTTTTGTTACTTCTCCAAAAATTTACTGTTCTTTGTTGAAGATGTTATATAAAGTAGAATTCAGAGCTACCTCTTTGATAATTACTCCTTCTCTAGATATCGCCCATGTATGTAAGAAATATAAACATTAGCAAACTTCTGTTTTTCTCTTGTTAATCTGCTTTTTTGTTGTTGCTGCTGTTGTTACAAGGGTCTGTTTCAACTAAGAACATATGAGGGTTAAGCAAAAAATTACTTTTTCCCCTATATATCTATAAATCCTCCTTTGTAATCCTAAATACCATAGAGAAAAGAAATTACAGATGTAGACACAATTACTACATCACAATGTTATTATCTGCCTAATACAGTGTTTATGAAATTGCATTGTAGTAATTATAAAGTCAGACAATGTGCATTAGTCTCAATTTCTCCCCCCGATCTCAAATCTTTTGGCCATTTTATCTGAATGAAATTCTCCACCATGAGGTAGATAGGAGGGAAATTCAAACTGGGATAGTTTACTAATTTTATTTTTATCTCTGGCAAATAAGTGGGGAAAAGTAGAAATGTATGATCAGTAGGAGCATTGAAATGGGGGTATTGTCTTATGATCAGAGTTTAGGTTAACACATATACCTATGTAAGATATTACAGTTATTCTAACACAGTTCAAAATGTTTCTTGAATCTCTTACCTCATTCCTGCTGTCAAATGAACTTCATATCTATTTTATGAATTAGTTGAGGTAACAACAGTGGTGACAATTGTAACAGTAGCAGCTATTATACTGAATGCTATCTATTATATATTTTTTTTATTTAGTCTCTGTGGAGACTGTCAAAAACTGCCAATGCCAACTACGTTGCAAGTCATCACAGAGGGGTACTGGGAAAAGTTTTTAATTAGCAATAATTGCGCCTCAGATAAACTTCATTGGCTACAACAATTGCCACTTTGTGAAGCTCCATTTATTGTTAAGAGTAATGACTGCACACAAACTAGGAAACCTAAAAGCGACAGATGAATTATTGGACACATACACTCTCCAAAGATTGAGCCAGGAAGAAACTGATTCCCTGAACAGACTAACAACAAGCTCCAAAGTTGGATCAGTAATAAATAGTCTACCAACCAAAAAAAAGCCTGGGATCTGATGGATTCACAGCCAAATTCTACCAGATGTACAAAGAAGAGTTGGTATCATTCCTACAGAAACCATTCCAAAAAACTGAGGAGGGACTCTTCCTCAACTCATTCTATTAGGCCAGCATCATCTTGATACCAAAACCTGACAGAGACACAACAGAAAAGGAAACTTTCAGGCCAATGTCTTTGATAAACATTGATTCAAAAATCCTCAACAAAATACTTGCAAATAGAATCCAGCAGCACAACAAAAAGCTAATCCACCATGATCGTGTATGCTTCATCCACAAGGCGCAAGGTTGGTTCAACATATGCAAATCAATAAATGTGATTCATCATATATACAGAACTAAAGACAGAACCACGTGCTTATCTCAATAGACACATAAAGCCTTTCAATAAAATTCAATACCCCTTCATGTTAAAAACTCTCAATAAACTACTTATTGAAGGAATATTCCTTAAAATAGTGAGAGCCATCTATGACAACCCACAGACAACGTTATACTGACTGGGCAAAAGCTGAAGCATTTCCCTTGAAAAGTAGCACATGACAAGGATGGCCTCTCTCACCACTCCTATTCAGCACAGTATTGGAAGTCCTAGCCAGAGCGATCAGGAAGGAGTAAGAGATAAAGGTCATCCACATAGGAAAAGAGGAGGTCAAACTATCTGTTTGCAGACAACATGATTTTATATCTAGAAAATGCCATAGTTTCGGCCCCAAAATTCCTCCAGCTGATAACTTCAGCAAAGTTGCAGGATACCAAATCAATGTTCAAAAATCACTAGCATTTCTATACACCAGCAATAGAACCAAGAGCCAAATCAGAAAGGCAAGCCCATTTACAACTGCCACACAAAGAATAAAATACCTAGGAACATAGCTAACCAGGAAGGTGAAAGATCTCTACAATGAGCATTACAAAACACTGCTCAAAGAAATCAGAGAAGATGCAAACTAATGGAAAAACATCCCATGTTCATGGATAGGGAAGAATCAATATCATTAATATGGTTATACTGCCCAAAGCAATTTACAGATTCAATGCTATTCCCATCAAACTATCAATGACGTTCTTCACAGAACTGAAAACAATTATTTTAAAATTCATATGGAACCAAAAAAAGTGCTTGAATAGCCAAGGCAATCCTAAGCAAAATGAACAAAGCTGGAGGTATCATGTTACTCAACTTCAAACTATACTACAAAGGCTTCAGTAACCAAAACTGCATGGTACTGGAACAAAAAACAGGTACACAGAACAATGAAACAGAATAGAGAGCCCAGAAATAAGGCTGTACACCTACGATCATCTGATCTTCAAGAAAGCTGACAAAAACAAGCTACGGATAAAAGACTCTCTATTCAATAAATGGTGCTGAAATAACTGGCTAGCCACATCCAGAAGATTGAAGGTGGACCCCTTCCTTACGCCATATGCAAATATCAACTCAAGATGGATTAAAGGCTTAAATGTGGCCAGGCATGGTGGCTCACACCTGTATTCCCAGTACTTTGGGAGGCTGAGGCTGGTGGATCACTTGAGGCCAAGAGTTTGAGACCAGCCTGGCCAACACAGTGAAACCCCATCTTTACAAAAAAAATTAGTCTGGTGTGGTTACATATGCCTGTAGTCCCAGCTACTTGGGAGGTTGAGGCATGAGAATTACTTGAGACCAGGAGGTGGAGGTTGAAGTAAGCTGAGATCATGCCACTGTATCTCAAAAAATAATAATAATAATAACAATAATAAAGAGTTAAATAGTAAAATGTGAAACTCAAAAGCATAAAAACCCTGGAAGACAACCTAGGCAATACCATCCTGAACATAGGAATGGGCAAAGGTTTCATGGCAAAGACACCAAAAAAAATTGCAACAAAAGCAAAAATCATGTGTGATCTAATTAAACTTAAGAGCTTCTGCACAGAAAAAGAAACTGTCAACAGAGTAAACACAACCTATAGAATGGGAGAAAATTTGCAAACTATGTATCTGACGAAGGTTTAATAGCCAGCATTTACAAGGAACTTAAACACATTTACAAGAGAAAAACAAATAAACCCATTAAAAAGTGGGCAGAAGATATGAGTAGACACTTTTCAAAAGAAGACATACATGTGGCCAACAAGCATATGATAAAAAGCTCACTATCACTGATCATTAGAGAAATGCAAATTAAAACCACAATGAAATACCATCTCATACCAATCAGAATTGCTATTATTAAAAAGTCAAAAATTAACAAATGCTGGCAAGGTTGCAGAGAAATGGGAGTTATACACTGTTAGTGGGAGTGTAAATTAGTTCAACCATTGTGGAAAGCAGTATGTTAATTCTCAAAAAGCTAAAAGCAGAACTACCATTCAACCCAGCAATCTCATTACTGGGTATACACCCAGAGGAATATAAATCATTCTACCATAAAGACACACATGCAAATGTTTATTGCAGCATTATTCACAATAGCAAAGACTTCATTCCACCTAAATGCCCATCAGTGACAGACTGGATAAAGAAAATATGGTACATATATATCATGAAATACTATGCAGCCATAAACATGAATAAGATCCTGTCTTTTGCATGAATGGAGCTGGAGGCCATTATCTTTAGCAAACTAATGCAAGCACAGAAAACCAAATACTACATGTTCTCACTGATGAATGGGAGCTGAGTGATAAGAACTTTTGAACACAAAGAAAGAAACAACAGACACTGGGGTCTACTCGAGCAGGGAGGATCAGAGGAGGGAGAAGAGCAGAAAGATAACTATTGGGTACTGGGCTTAATACCTGCATGATGAAACAATCTCTACAACAATTCCCTGTGACAAACCTTCACATATATGCCAAACCTAAAATAAAAGTTTAAACAAAGAGTAATTTACATTTACATGTACTATCTGCCCCTAAATAACCTAGCCAGATAACTATGATTATATTATTTTAAGGTGAGAAAACTGAGACTCAGAGAAATAACATAGCTTATTCAGGTTCACATGCTTGGAGCTGCTGTATAATGTGAGTGGAGGGCCTCCTATCTTTTGTGTGCCCCTCTGGACCCACTCTCCATTGTGGCCTCAGATGGCTGATTTCGAGGGATCACATTGGTGGACCATTGGCCCTCTGATATTTTGTGGGTTCAGCCATTTGGAAACCCTGGCAGGTGATTACAGGGAGAGAGTGAGGTGGATATTCAGAGTCAGAGTACTGTATTTCTTCTTCTTTGGTTGCCTCTCCTGAGTACTAATTACATTGCTTCAGCAAAGGTCATAGCACCTATGAGGGTAGCTCTCAGTCCTAGACTTCCTCTTTATGCTTTCAGTAATCTCTCCCTTCCTACCCCGCAAGACTGAGGATGGTAATGGCTATAGAGTACTACACTATCATTTGGGGGTTCTCAGGAGCTGGCCCACATCTTTTTAAACAAAACTTTTGGTTAAACCCTCCTCACCTTATTGAGTATACTATTTCTTGCTGGGACACTAACTGACATCTATGTTATTCACTATGGGTGTACTATTTCTTGCTGGAACACTAACTGACATCTATGCTATTCACTGTGACATGCTAATTTGGGTGTACTATTTCTTGCTGGGACACTGACTGACATCTGTGCTATTCACTATGACATGCTCTGAGTATATATAATCTGTGCTTTTAAGAAGTTTTTATCCTTGAAGTTAGAGCAGAAGCAAGAAAATATAGTGGTCATTCAGAGTTTTCAGATGTGTATTATCTGTGACCTGTTTTCTGGTAACCATTGGAGAACCTCTTTTTTAATATCTTCAGTATTCTTGGTAAAACTCAGGTTGCCCTCCCTTGGCTTCCAAAGCCTGGCTGCTTCTGATCATTATTTGGCAACAGACACACTCTAAACAGCCAAGGAAATCCCTCTCCACTTATTAGACAGAGCCCTTCAGAAAGCCTAGGTCTGAGAAGCAAGAGAGAAGACCGAACAGGCTGGGGTGTACTTACCTCGAGATGTTAGAATAGCCACCTGTCTGCCTTAGCTATGGGGACAGAATCTCAGGGGCAGCTGCCTACATCTTGCTCATGCCCTTTCCCTCACCCAACATTCAAGGGACTTGAACATTCACTTTCACAATGTGCATTTCATTGCAACCACAAAAGGAACAACTAGCTGTGAAGCTATTTTGTGGGTATGACTAAAACCAAAAATCAGCTGATTTTTAAGTAAGAAGACTTATCCTGGATAATCTGAACAAGGCTGATTAAGTCAGTGGAAGTTCATGCCTGAGGGTTCCAACCTACCCTTCCTGACGACCTGCCTCATGGATTATGGTCAAGCCTAGTCAGTCCCCAAAATTACATAAGCCAATTCCTTGCAATAAATCTCCTAATACATATCTCCTACAGGTTCTCTATCTGTTTGACACTGACCAATAAATATCTACTAGGAAGATCAAAGAGTTGAGATTTTAAAATATTCTTAATTGCGATAATTAAGTAAAAAATAAAGCTGTACTGATTCAGGAGTAGAAATGACACAGCAAATAATTAAGTAGTCCAAATAGGAAGAATGTAGAGTTTAAATTGAGAAAAATCACACTTAGTTCTACACAATGGTTTACTTTTTCCTTTCATGCAATTCAGAGTTATACTGCTACCAGAAAATGGTCTTAAGGAACGTATATAAAATCATCCAAATCAGTATACTTGGAGGCTTTGGGAATCTACAGATAGGTACAGAAAGAAGGTAAAATCCAATTGGGTCATAATATTAGTCAACTTAACATGTAACATGTTCACTTAGAAAATTCATGGAAAGACATGGAGAAAAAATTATAAAGAATTATTACTGCTCTATACTTGCACATTAAATACTTTATCAAACTATTACTCAATGCCTGTCCCTTTTCCTTTCACAACCAGAAAATGTCTGTATCAAAATGACCCAAGATATTTATACTTCCATTGATTCTCTGAGCAGTTATAATGATCAGATGAACACACATATTAAATGAAGATTATAAGAAAACAAGCATCTTCAAAAATTGTCATGGCAGATAAAAACAATCATGAAATTCTACTGCAGTATTCTCCAAAGCAGTATATAATTCCAAGTTCTTCTTCAAAGTTTCATGACAATTTTGTGAAGGGCCAAAAGCTCTTCTAAATGATGTTTTTACTTGCAGCCTGATCCTGAAGCAAGAATTTTATAAACAACACTGCAGCCAGACCTCAGACTGATTCTGCAACAAGTTTAACATCAAAACCAGACTATGTCATTAACAAAAATCAACTTGCACCCAGTTTTGAAGGAGAAGAATCAAGACCTTGGATAGGTGTTAAGAATTTATGTATAGTAACCTAATAACGAATAGAAAAGGCTGGTAGTGAGCAAAGAAGTGATTTCTTCTCACATTCAGGCTCTAAAAACTAACACAATTGTAAGGAGCCCCATGCTGCCACCTCTTTATCAATGGTCCACTGCACAATGTCTTATTGTCTCTTGGTTTGAAACTCATGCCAGCAATTCTTTACCTGCTATAGTATCAGGCATACCACTTAAAATTCTTCATACTGTTTATAATACTTCGGAAATAGTAGAAAGCAAAGTTTTTTCTGAAGTGAAACAAAATAGAATTCACGTTGCTCATAATAGTAATTAAGAGCTAAAAATTAATCAAAGAAAAGAAAGCTAAAGAAGATGAAAATGAATATTTTCCCATTTTAAATGCATCAGGTGATATTCTTGGGTGAAATGTCAGGCACTAAAAGAAGGAAGGAATTTAAATGTACAGCTAAAGAAGAAATCTAAAATATTAAGTCACTTAGCACCACATACTGCCCCAGATAGTATACAGAAAATAGAAGACAATGAACTATTTTAATACTGAGTTTTAAAATTAAGAATAAAAATGTAATTGCCTAGACACAATCCTTCCAGACTACTCTCAATCTTAAACATAAACTTAGCTGATCTTTGCAAATGTAGATTTCTAATATATAATATCAGTATGTCACTATATTAGTAAAATAAGCTGCAAAAATGAGATGAGAGGAATCAGATGAAAAAATATTGCTTTTACTTTTAATACAGATATATGATTATTAGAAATATAAATATACACATGTTCACATATACATAAATATTGTCAACTTTGGACACGTAGAATATCAAACTTCTAGTATGTTTAATTCAAGGACTAATCTTTATGTTTTTACTGTGATCATGTTTTTATGTTTAAATGCCAACACACAAGATAGTGCTTAAGGAGCAGGGGGGCATCCCTGTATTTGCATATGAATTCACAAGTTCCAAACAAAGTCACGTATTTCATTCACCTCTGCATCAATAGCATCTTATACACTATAGGACATGCAATATAACAGGGATAAAGTAATAAGTGAATGAATGCATGCATGTATGTATAAATAAATAACATGATGGATGGATGAGAAAAAAGGGGATAGGCTTAATTGACAACAAAGTGAGTCATCCTCACTTTAAATATCAGTCTTGATGAATTGTTCACAGTTCATTTCTCACACAATCAAATACTCCCCCGACAGGGAGAAGAAACAGAAACTGACCTTGTGAGGCTGTTCACTCACATCATCTCATTTAATCTGCACAGCTGCTGAATCAGGTAAGCATTCCCCATTTTACAGAAAACGAGAACATATGCCCTGACATTGGGTCACTGGGAAAGTGCTGATACCTGATTCAAATCCAGACCCTTTGTAATCCAAAGTGTATGCCTTTTCCGTTTACATTTCTATAACATCTAGATGACATGAGGCACTTCTCATACATGAGCTTATTCAATTATTTGCACATAATTTTATTAATTTACTGTTGCTTTTGTGTTATGTGTATGTTCTCTCATAATACTGATGTATGAGAACTTGAAAATATAAAACTGAATTGAAAAAATCAATCATCCATAATTCTACCACTCTAACACAGAAACTGTTTGCAAGTCAAGTAAATCTTGGCTTCCAAATGTAGTCTCTTGGCCAAGAATGGGCTGGCAGATTTTCTTTCACCTTCCTACACAGTGATTCTAAGTCACAGCCACACTCAGCAACTTAGGGCTCTAAAACATGAGGCCCTGATTCTCCAAGACCTAGGGATGCCTTTACTCCCTCATCCAAGGATTGGAAAGCCCTGGGTGGAAGGACACTATGGGCTAATGTCTTCTGTAGAAGTAACTGCACTAAGCCCTTTAATCTCTTCATTTTGCAATGCAATTGAGGCCCTTCTCAGATGAAATGTATATCTCTAGACAAGCAAAGAAGCATCCTTTCACCCAGAGAGAATTTTCACATAAGAATGAACTTTACAGATCCTCAATTCCCATCTGTTCATTGAACAAGTAAAAAACTGTAGCCCAGAGAACATGTAGCCATTAGTGCTTTGGGGTCCTTATCTATCTGCAAATTGTTTCCCAGCAGATTAACAGGGAATTTAATTCCTCCTAATAATCACTCAGTTCCTTAAAGAATGAAGTTGCAGAGTTACAATGACAACAGGTTGAGGGGTTTAGACACAATAACCACTGACATTTACTGAGGGATTACCATGTGTCAGGTGATGCCTGAATTTTTATGTGCACAATTTTACTTGACCTTCATAACAATCTGGAGATAGGTGGTATTGTTATAACCATCCTACAGATGGGCAAACAGGCTCTGAGAAGTTAAGCCACTTGTTCAAGAACATACAGCTAAAAAATGGCTAATCTCCAGTTTGAACCCAGATGAATTAATTAGACAAGAGGGTCAATTACCATGCTGTACCATGCTGCTCTTAACTGGCCTTGTAAAATATTTTAAGAAAGTCCATTCATCTTGTGTTCATGAAACAGAATTATAGAAGGATAATTTTAACCCTGCTGCACCATCCAGCTAACCTGCCACCTAATGCCCTTATTCCCTGGGCCTACCTGAAATGCTTGCCTTTAATTCCCTTTAATCTCCTACTTGTTGACTTAAAGGTCCTAATGTAAGACATGTGGCTGATGCTAGAATGAGAAGCAGATATCTCAAAGCAAAATAGGAAAATGTATCATGTTGAGGCAGCGAATTTCAAGAGTAGACATAATGAAACAGGACTAAAAGATGAAGTTTTGTGGTCTTCTGACATTAGAGATCTCAACTAGAAATGGGTTATTCCAAAATCCAAATCTGGGGTCTTCCACAGAGAGAGGTCAGGAAGGAAGGGCAATGTGGCTGATATTGTCCTTCAAACCCAGTGCCTTATTCTTGGCCCTCAACAATCCAGACTCGACACATTCCTTTCCTGGTTGGAGTCCCAGAACATGAGAGGAAAATGGGATTCACAAATGGTAGGGACTGTAAGTGATTCAGTTTAGAGTAACATGGGTTGATCTCCTCTTTCCTTTGGCCTTATCTCTTCTAGCAGAACTGTGGTTACATCAGTAAGCCATCTCAAATCCTTTCTGAAGTAAGAAGGAAGTATAAATGAATAAAGTAATAATCAGGGAAATGAATGTGGGTCTCTTTGCTCTCTGGGTCTGCTGCTACCATTTCCCTTCCACCTACAAGCACCATCCTGGCTTCTTCTGCAAAAAATTCAAGGAAAATTGCCTGGAAAACAACATGTGTGGGAAATACGGTCCTTGACTTTAACCCTGAACGTAATGTTCTAAGACATTTTAAAACTAGATTTCCTTCCAGAATTCAACTTGCACCAGTCTGCCAAATAAACATTTTGGATTCAAACAGTAGTTAGGGAAATGCTTGTATCTTAGATTTGAATGAGAAGAGGAAACTGCTGCGGTTGAGAGATTGCAAAGTGCCATTCCATTTAGCATAACATTAAAAGAGCAGCAACAATCAACGTTACACTTTTTCTCACCATGAGGTTCCTGTCTGCACAGCATACCACTCATGAGGGGGAGGCATTGATTTTCAGAAGGAAGATCCAGTGTACAACTTGCTCCCTAAGAAATGCAATTGTTTAAAACCAGAACCGACTAAAGTGGCTTATGTAAGCTCCCATTTAAGGCAACATCTGTCTGTGTCTTGATTCCCTCATTAGTAACCTGTTATGGCTAAACTACCACATGGTGATCCAAAATGTCAATTCTTTAAAGTTGTAACTTTGCCAAAAGAAATACACAACACATATATGTGGTGCCAATAGCATTGCTTTGATTTATAAGCTAGTCATGCTAGTTTAACTATAGAAATAGTGCTGTCTTAATATTATTCCTCTGCAAAGTTGCATGAATTCTTTAGAGTTCTGTTTGGTGAATGAAAACAAGAGAGCAGGTCAACTTGCTAATAAACTATGTTTTTCCCTATGATTAGGGAAAAAAAGGAAAAAAGCACTCATCAGCATTAGCAAGAAGTTGACTGTATGCTATTATTAAACTTTGCCTCCCTAAGTAAAATTAAATAATTTTGTTATTAATAGGACTCATACTTTTTACAAGAAAGTCTCAGGAATAAACGCTCAGTGAGAATTGATTCCCACTTTGGATATAGTGGCCTCTGGGGAGGTGCAGGAAAGAATGGGGGGAAAAGAGTGACACGATAAACAGACTGAACTGAATGCAAGAGGTGGGACTAGTGGGTTTCACTGCTCACATATTTCTAAGACCCAAACTCACTGGCTCTTATGATGTTCCCTAAGCCAGTGATGAGGACTGGAGCAACAAGTCACTGTCACATCTACTGCTGATCCTACTCATTCCCAGGGATAGGCCAGGGCCAAGAGAAAGGCCTTACTTAAGACTGGGAATGGGAGATGCATGAAGGCTCAGGAAGCTGATGCCAGTTCCTTCTTTGTCTGCTATACATAACAAAGTCATTTTCCTACCTGTTTTGTACCTGATATTACAAGTGCTCAATTCAGTCTGCTCACAAGGGGGGCAATAAGTTGATAAGGAACCACTGACACCATGGTGCTAGATGGGAGCACTGCCATTCAGAAGAAAACCTATTTCAGATATGAATCTATTGAACTCTGTTCTCAGTTATTCAACGTATATTATACAACATTTAGTTATACTGAATTAATACTTAAAACTTTCATTCTTCTATACAATCCATTTGCTGTTTTAGTGTTGCTTTTAAATATTATAAACTAAAATGCAGTAGGTTTTCTTAAGCTAATAAACCTGCTACAGATTTTGTTGATAGCAGCCGAAAAAGAGTTGGTTTTCCATAAGTTGCCTAACAATGAAAGCATTAATCAAGGAATTAAAAACACTGTAATGCAGGATATCTGAAATGGCATAGCAAAATACTCTGCAAATTTTCTCCAAAAAGCAATGATTTTTAAAACTAGAAAAAACTGTCAAAAACAACTATTTCAGGACCCTGGAAACAGACCAAAGGCACGTAACAAGTTGAGAAGCATTTATTCAAATAAAGCTATTGAACCTCAGTGGAAGTCTGTGGGATTTTAGCTTGGGACTGCTCCTATTATCTTATCACCTCCAAGACTTCCCCAATACCTGCCAGCTGGTAGTTCTACCAGAGTGAGACAAGCCATGAAAACCTGCAGTTTTTGCTACAGAAGGAACCCAGATTGATTTGGAACAGAGCACAGCAAAACCTCATGCCCCAGGGCATTGTCAGAAACAGCAGCAATTCCAGAGGCAAAAGAATGGGGGAAGACAATGAAGCTGTGATCCTATCTGGGACAACTAACATGCAGACAAGCCAGAAATGTAACAAGGAGATCTGGGCAATGAGACAGCTGTATGAATCCTGATAAGCTCCTATATATCCCTGGTGGTCTGGGAGGCTGTACATATGTGGGAGGCTGCACATATACTCAGTGGCAGCTGCAAAGTCCCTAGCTATTCCCACTTTCCTATCCTTTGATAGGAAAGCAAAACTATCTTTCAAAAATGAGGGCAAAACAAAGGCATTCCAAGATAAATTAAGAGGGGGGAAATTCATTACTACCAATCCTTCACAAGCCTTCTGTTTCCTTATTGAGGAAACAGAGTTTAGGAAAAAACACTTCCTACTTCATTCTATGAGGCATTATTAGCCTGATATAAAGCTAAACAAAGATGTCACAATTAAAGAAAATTAGAGACTGTCAGGAATATAGATACAAAATCTCTAAAAATATTACAAACAAATCCAGAAACACATACAAATTATAAACTATGATTAAGTGGGTTTGTAACATTTAAAAACTAATTAATGTAATATACCATATTAGTGAAAAAAGGATAAAAACAACATCATCATTTTAATAGACACAGAAAAAAGCATGTCACAAAAATCCTACCTGACTTCATGATAAAAATTCTCAACAAATGGAATGGAAAGGAATTTCTTCACAGCAGCATTATTCAATAATAGCTAGGGAGTGAAAACAATCCATTGAGTAAATGGATAAGCAAAATGAAGTATATCCATACGATAGAATACTATGTGGCAATGAAAGGGAATAAATGACTCACACATGCTACAACATGGATAAACTAAAAAACAGTATGTTAAATGAAAGAAGCCATGAGCAAAAGATGATGTATTATATCATGTACATATGAAATGTCCAATAAGGCAAATCTACAGAGAAAAGAGGTAGAGTAGTGGAGACCTGGGGCCAGGGTGGGAAGAAACTGAATGCAAATGGTCAAAAGGGAACTTTTGAGGATAGTGAAAGTATTCTAAATCTGATTGTGGTAATGATTGCAGAACTCTATAAATTTATTAGAAATCATAGAATTGTACACTTAAAATAGGTTAAATCTATGGCATGTACATTGTACCATAATAAAGCTGTTTACAAAGAAAAAGATCATTGTGACTGAAAAGTGACAGTTATTTAAAGATGATGAAAACCTCTTCCCCGTCTATGAGAGAAACATTTTAGTGAAAGTAGAGAGAACTTTAGTCAGAGTTGTCTAGAATAGGGGTCAACTATGAACCTGTGGGCCAAATCAGGCCCATCACCTGTTTTTGTATGGTCTGTTAGCTGGGAATCATTTTATATTTTAACAGTTGGGAAAAAAACCCCAAAAGAATAATATTTCATAATGTGAAAATTACATATATAAAACTCAAATTTAATGTTCATAAACAAAGTTTATTGAAAGATAGCCATGCTCATTAGTTTACCTAAGACTTATGGCTGCTTTTGTACTACAAAGTTGAGTACTTCCAACAGAAAGCTCATGATTTGCAATGTCTATGATATTTACTTTCTGGCCCTTTATAGAAAAAGTTTTCAAACCCCTGTTTAAAGTAGTGTTTCTCTACTCTGAATGCACTTTAGATTTACATGGAAGCTTGAAAAATAATACTCCCAACTGAATTCCACCCATCTCCTTCCCTTTAACCCACTCAACTACATGACAATCTTGGACAGTGTAGTTTTTTAAAAGCTCTCTAGGTGGTTTTAATGTCCAGTCAGGATTAGGAATCCCTGTTCTGGATCATCCATGGAGCTAAAGCCATGGGGGGGTTGAGGTTTTTTTAATTTTTATTTTATTTATTTATTTATTTATTTATTTATTTATTTATTTATTTATTGAGACGGAGTTTCGCTCTTGTTACCCAGACTGGAGTGCAATGGCGCGATCTCGGCTCACCGCAACCTCTGCCTCCTGAGTTCAGGCAATTCTCCTGCCTCAGCCTCCTGAGTAGCTGGGATTACAGGCACGTGCCACCGTGCCCAGCTAATTTTTTGTATTTTTAGTAGAGACGGGGTTTCACTATGTTGACCGGGATGGTCTCGATCTCTTGACCTCGTGATCCACCTGCCTCGGCCACCCAAAGTGCTGGGATTACAGGCGTGAGCCACCGCGCCCGGCCGAGTTTTATTTTAATACACTGACATCACATCAAGGTTTGAAAATTAGTAAGTAAAATAAATTTAGAACAGGTATCTAAACCACTGTCAGGTGTAATTAGCTTATCTGCGACAAAACTACTTTGTTGTTCTGTCTCCTGAAGAGAAGGGACCCATGTGGCCACTGTTTCTCAGTCATTGTTTTCAAAATATATTAACTGAGTTTATCACTAATAACCAGTTTCTCTGTGCCAAACGACTGCCAGAAGGAGGATTTCTGCTAAGAGCACTAAACCTGAATACAAAAAGGTATAATTGAAAATAAAAGAGTGCTAAAATGTTGATGATTCCACTGCTCTTACTTATCTTAGGTTTCTATATCACATAGCACAGTACAATCTACAACTATTGAAAAAGTACATGAAAATGAATGACAAATAGCATACGTTATAAGTTAAATGTGGCTACCAGCTCTTTGTAGCACCCCTTATCGAGTTGGAGTCTATCAGCCTAACCTTGAGCCTTGACCTCAACAGTCCTTGCAGTCTCTACTCATGTTCTTCTTGGAATCCAAAGGCCATCACACTATGAAGAAGCTCAGGATAAAAGAACAAATGGAAAGACAGACCCAGTCATCCTAGCTGTCCCCACGAGATCAGACACCAAAAATAAAAAAGTCACTTAGACACTGAAGTGACAGAGACTTTAGAGACAGCGATCATCTCAGAATTCATAACACTGAAGGAATGAAAAGCTGGGCACAATCAGATGGAGAAAAGGATTTCAGGAAAGCATATTTTTCTAAAACATATGAAAAAATATATGCATTATCAAAAGGTCAAATTCATGATGGAATACAACTTCAAAAGGAATAGAATGTATAAATGAAAAGCAATTGATAATATAATTGTGAATGACCTTAGTAAAAGGGAAAAGGAAAGACATCTTAAGTCACCAGTATGGCTATATGGAAAATTCTGTTTCATTCATCTGTGCAATCATTCTTATAAACATACAAGCATGGAATGGCTGTCGTCCAAAGTACTGTCCTCTAATGAGGCTATATATGTAGTAAAAAGCACAAACTAAAGATGGAAGAATTCATATTTTTGAAGAGCATATCCTAAAGACAAAAAAAAGTAAAAATTAAATGGCAGAGATCTATAAGAGCATATACAGAAAAGCTCCTAATTATAAAAGACATTCAGACTAAATGCTGTCTGAAATTATGTTCCAGGGCAATACAAATAAGAAACAACATTGCTTGGGGCAGATGGTATAATGCTAGATACCAGATGCTAGTGGAAAAATAAGACCTCTTCAACATCTTTTTTCTTCCACCTTCTCTGTGGAAGAGACTATTTTCCAGTTAAAATAAGAAACTGGAACCCAAGACAAGAGATAGATAAAACTAAAACAAAAAAGCACACAGGTGCTTTATACTGACTTCAAGTTGCCAATTGAGTCAGATCATACCCAGGGCCCACAAATAACCTCCAAATATGATAGCAAACCATCTGAGGATAGGCTCTAAGAGCACAAAGTCTGATCAATGTCATTCCACATTTCAAAAGAGAAAAGTGGGTTCTGCTTAAAATCAATGCCAATAAAATTCTGGAAAGAAAGTTAATGAAACAGGTCATGAATGAGCACTTGAAGGGAAAAAGATTCTGACAAGTTAGAAATCACTGACAGATAATGATTTGTGTGACATTTTATGTAGCAAATGTTTCTAAGATATTTTTTCTTTTTAGTCCTCATGACATCTCAATAAGCTATTAATATATAATTTTATTAACATGATATAGATGAAAAAATTGAGGCACTTCAACATTGAGTATATTATGTTCAAAGTCACACAGTAAGTGGCTAAGTTACAACTTAAAATCAATTTACATCAAACTTCATTTATTATAGGCAAGGGATTGATAAAGATGGAGTACTGAGTCCAATTCAGCAAGACATTTGACCAAGTTTCTTGTAATATGCTTTTACACAAGCTAGAAACTTTGAGCTGGATGATGGCATGCAAAACGAACCTCATCTTCTTTTAGATGTCTAAAAAGCACCTCAAACTCAACTTGTCCAAAAGCAAATTCATGAACTTCTCCCTCAAGCTTGGATCTCTTTCAGTATTTATGAATTTCAATGAAGTCATCTTTTGTATTCTAGAACTTGATATTCTTGACATGCTTCCTTCATGATCTCATACCCAATCCATCACTAAAGCCTACACGTTACTCTAAAATACCTCTGAGCATACGTAAGGTATTATTGCTCTGTTGCTGACAATCAAGTATCTGTCTGGTTGTTACTCCTTTGAAGCGATTTTTTTTCCAGCTGCTTTTGAGACCTTCTGCTTGTCTTCTGTTTGGTGTTCCACAGCTTCACTAAGACTAGTCTAGATGTAGATTTATTTTTATTATCCTGCTTAGAAATTTCTTCATGAAAATCTTGATCAGAGCCTTTCATCAACTGTTGGAAATTCTCAACCAATATCTCTTCAAATATTGCTCTAATCCATTCTTTATTTTTTTCCTTCTAGAACTCTGGCTAGCCTTCCTCACTCCATCCTCTTTAACTCTTAACCTCCCTCTCATATTATCATCTCTGTTTCTCACTTAATTTTGGATTTTTAAAAATTCATTTTACAGTGTTTAATCTGCTATGTAACATACTTGTTAGGTTTTTATTTAAATTATTACTTATTTTATTTTAATGAGTTCTTTATGTTTTTAAATTTGCTTGTTATTTATTCATATTTTCATATTTGCCTGACTTCTTTAACACAGCAAGCATCTTCTTATTACTCTGTAGCTGTTGATTCTAGTGGCTATATATTTTACAGTCCTGGTTCTGCTGCCTCTGGCTTTTGCTTACATTGCTTTATTTTCTTAAGTGATTAGTAATTTTAAAATATAAATTACTCACAATAAAAACTTTCTATTTAAAAATTTTATGAGTCCCAGGATGAAGGCATGTTCATTCCAGAAAGAATGCACTGGAGCCAGGGGATTCCATTGTCTTTTAGGAGGCTATTTGACACATTTTTAAGTTGTTCTGTTACCAGTGGTTTTTTCAAATGATGTATCACAGTTTAACTTAATTACCCCTCTCCCTAGAAAATTTGTATTTTTTTGAAAAGTCATTTATTACATTGAGATTTTAAAATTTATTCGCACAGGATAATTTAGAGCAGTGATTCTCAATTCTGGCTTTACATTACTGTCATCTTGGTAGTGTTCAAAAGTCTTGCTGTCCAGGACAGTGAAATAAAAATCTTTGAGAGCATTTTCTTATAACTCTGAAAGTGATTGTTGTGGACAATCACTGATTTAGAGAAATTAAAGTACACATGAATCACCTGGGGATCTTGCTAAAATGCATATTCTGATTCAGTACATCTAGGGTAGGGCCTGAGAGTCTGTATTTATTTTTATTTTTATTTTTGAGACAGGGTCTCTCTCTGTTGCCCAGGCCAGGCTGGAGTGCAGTGGTGCAATCATAGCTCACTGCAGCCTCAAACTACTGGGTTCAAGTGATGCTCTCATCTCAGCCTCCTGAGTAGCTGGGACTACAGGTGTGCACCACCACACCCAGTGAGTCTGTATTTCTAACAAGCTCCCAGTGAAACCATGGCTGCCGGTCTGTAGACCACAATATGAGTACCAAAAATTTAGACTAGCTTTCTCTTGTAAATGTTAATCTTCTTTGTACCAGTGCTTATATTTCCCTTCTTATTCCTGATGTTCTAAAGTTGTTCTTTTCTCTTCCTTTCCTTGAACAGTCTTAGTGGGAGGGTTTCTTTTTTTGTATTTTATTCATTTTTATTCCTTTTTTGAATTTTATTCTTTTATTTTAGGAAACAAGCCAGCTGAATTTTAACTTGTTAATTCTACACTTTTTCTTTAAATTGTTAATTTCTGCTTTCATGTTTCTTGATTTCTTTTATTACCCCAAGTTCTCTTTTAGTACTCTTTTCATTTCCCAACATTTAAATCCCTAGTTTAATGATTGCTGTGCTTAATCTCATCCTAAAGTATCACCACAATCCCATTTGCTTTTTGTCTGTTTGACGTGTTGCACTGTTGCAAATGTTCTATTATCTCTAGCTGAGCATCTGTCTATTTCTGTTAGTATTAAAACTGTTATATTAAAAGCTGAATCTAAGGTTATCTTAACCATATAATATTGTTTACTTTTATATACTTATAAGTTGTTCCTTTTAAAATTAAAAATCCTACTTTGTTCCACTTAATGCTTTTTGCCTTTAGTGAGTTCCAACTTTTCTGGCATTAATAGCACCACTACAACCTTCTTGCTTAGAATTTACTAGTGGGTGATATATATGTATTAGTTTTCTCTTGTGATGTAACAAATCGCCACAAATCCAGTGACAACACCAATTTGCCACCAAATTGACTATCCCTCAGGTTCCACGGGTCAGAAGCCTGGCACATTTTGGCTGGGTCACGTGCTCAGACTCTCATAAGGCTAAAAGGAAGGTGTGGCTTAGCTGTGTCCTCTTGTGGGAGGCCAGCTAGGGAAAGATCTGCTTCCAAGCTCCATCAGGTTGTTGGCAGATCGCATTTCCTTACAGTAGTAAGACTGAGGTCCCTGCTGTCTTCCAGCTATTGGCTGGAGACTGTTCTGAGGTCCTGGACATGTGGCTCCTCCGTCTCAACACTGGAGAATCCCCCAGAGTCAATTACCTCTCACACTTCACTCTCTCTGACATTCCCTTCCTAGCAGTCAGAGAAAACTCTGTTCTTAAAGGGCTTCTGTGATTAGGTCAGGCTCATCTGGATAATTCTCCTTTCTCCAAGTCCACTGCATCGTATCACACTGCATATTCCAGGAGAATTACGTAAGGCGCATACACATACCAGATTAGAGGGTTGGATAGGGTAGAACCTCAGGCCCATTGTAACATTCTGCCTACCACAATGTTCATTTCTTTATTTTTACCTTTTCTGTGTCACTTTGTTTAGGTGGGTCTCTGGTAATCACACTGACTTTGGTTTTCTATTAAATTTGAGGGTCTTTATTTTTTAAGAAGTTGAACAATTTTACATTTACTAGGATGATATACAGTATTTGATCTTTCTGCATCATTTTATTTTGTGATTTACTGCTTCTCCCTTGGCCTTCTAGGGATCAAAGCTTTCTTAGATCTTTTTTCTATTTGTTTTGGTTATTTGGAAGTAACATGTAGTCTCAACTTTTTTTTTTTTTTTTTTTTTTTAGCAATTACCTGCATATTTTTAAACCGCTTAATCCTATTTTCTCTATCACCATAGAGAATAGAACAGTACTTAAAGATATGTCTATGGAATTTTCCCTTGTCCTCTTCTCCCCTACCAAATAAAGGATTATAACCTTTCTATTAAGGATATTAGTACTTTTTATAACTTATTTTAAGAACTATTTTTGACAGATTATGTTGTACAATCGGGTTTCAATACTTACCACTTATTTTAATTTCATTTTCCTTTAACCTGCAATCTTTTTTTGATTAACTTTTTAATTGACTAAATATTTTAAGTAACTGAGTTTTTGAAGATCTGAGAACTCCTTTGGGTTACAGACTGGAAGCTACTTTCCTGACTGCTTCTTGTTTGATAAAATTCCTGTTATTTAGAGGCATTTGGGGTGAAGTTAAATTAATTGGCATAATTGTGATCTCCTGTGTCAAAGACATATCCTTTTGTTGTTTTTGAGACAGAGTCTTGCTCTGTCACCCAGGCTGGAATGCAGCGGTGCAATCTGGGCTCACTGCAACCTCTGCCTCCCAGGTTCAAGTGATTCTCCTGCCTCAGCTTCCTGAATAGCTAGGATTACAGGCACACACCATCATGCACAGCTAATATTTTTTTGTCTGTTTTGTATTTTTAGTAGAGATGATGCTTCATCATGTTGGCCAGGCTAGTCTCGAACTCCTGGGCTCAAGTGATCCACCCACTTTGGCCTCCCAAAGTGCTGGGATTACAGGCATGACCCCACCATGCCCAGCCAAAGATATATTCTTAACGTAACCAAATAAAACATAAAACTAGCTAGGCACACCTGACTATCTGTGAACCTTAAGCACGTGGCTTAATTTCCCTGGGCTGTCCTTCCCCTTGGGTGAAACAGGGCTCAACCAAACAATCTCTGACACTCTTTCCAGATGTCCCAGTCAAGATCTCAGAAAACTAATACAAAAATCAATATTTTATCAACATGCTATCCATCCCATAAAAGTAGAAGGATTAAATTCCAGTAATATTTTAATGAAGTCTATTTATGTATGTTTATAGTTTAGGGTCATATAGTGATAGGCAGAAAATGCAAAAATGAATATTTCTCTTGGTACCCTGCTTAGAATAAAAAGTAGAAACTCATAAACAATACTTCCTGCAATTGTACACACAGTTGTGTTATTTTAAAGTCTAAGAAAAAAATAAACTTTTGATGAACCCATAGTATTCATCTAACAATATCACACAAGCAACTGTTTTTTAGCTTCCATTTGCAAATGTTTTGACTAGATTTTACAATGGAATAGTTCAAAATTTAGAAAAGTATAAAAATTTTACAACAAAAGGTTTTCCTCTTAAATTCTGTCCTCTAGCTACCCAGTTCCCTTCCCCTGAGTCAAAATTGTATATTTCACATATATGCTTCTAGAGGTATTTTGTGCACATATAGAATATCTCTGTATATGAATACCCCTCCCCTTCTCCTACTCTCCCTTTTTTTTCCTCCCAAAATGAACAAAACTGTCCTGAGCCTTGATTTTCACTTATCATATCTTGGAGATCATTGTACATCAGTATAGAATACTTCTTATTTGTTTTTTTATAACAACATGGCATTCCATTATCTGGATATACCATAGTATGTTTTTTCAGTATTTTATTGGTGTATATTTTAAACAATGTTACAATTAACCTCAAATATATACCATTTCAGGTCTGTGAAGTACATCTGTAGGGTAATTCCTGGGGACTAAATCGCTAGGTTATAAGCTATAGACACTTGTAATTTTGAGTTATAGCCACATTGCTCTTCATAAACAGAATAACAGTTTAAACACCCACCCAGTAATGTATGAGCCTACAATAGTAGGATTTTTTAAATAGTTCCAAAGTATACCACATGGTACTTTCAAATTCCTATGCTGATTTTTTTTTTATTGCATTTTAGGTTTTGGGGTACATGTGAAAAACATGCAAGATTGTTGCATAGGTGCATACATGGCAGTGTGATTTGCTGCCTTCCTCCCCTTCACCTATAAGTGGCATTTCTCCCCATGCTATCTCTCCACAACTCCCCACTCCCCATTGTCCCCTCCACTCCCCCCCAACAGACCCCAGTGTATAGTGCTCCCCTCCCTGTGTCCATGTGTTCCCATTGTTCAACACCCGTCTATGAGTGAGAACATGCGATGTTTGATTTTGTGTTCTTGTATCAGTTTGCTGAGAATGATAGTTTCCAGGTTCATCCATGTCCCTATAAAGGACGCAAAATCATCGTTTTTGATGGCTGCATAATATTCCATGGTGTATATGTGCTACATTTTTCCTGTCCAGTCTATCATCGATGGGCATTTGGGTTGGTTCCAGGTCTTTGCTATTGTAAACTGTGCTGCAATGAACATTCGTGTGCATGTGTCCTTATAGTAGAACGATTTATAATCCTTTGGATATATACCCAGTAATGGGATTGCTGGGTCAAAAGGAATTTCTATTTCTAGGTCCTTGAGGAATCGCCACACTGTCTTCCACAATGGTTGAACTAATTTACACTCCCATCAACAGTGTAAAAGTGTTCCTATTTCTCCACATCCTCTCCAGCATCTGTTGTCTCCAGATTTTTTAATGATTGCCGTTCTAACTGGCGTGAGATGGTATCTCAATGTAGTTTTGATTTGCATTTCTCTAATGACCAGTGATGATGAGCATTTTTTCATATCCTTGTTGGCCTCATGTATGTCTTCTTTTGTAAAGTATCTGTTCATATCCTTCGCCCATTTTTGAATGGGCTTGTTTATTTTTTTCTTGTAAAAAGAAAAAAATTAGTTCGCCCATTTAGTTCGTTGTAAATTCTGGATATCAGCCCTTTGTCAGATGGGTAGGCTGCAAAAATTTTTTCCCATTCTGTTGGTTGCCAAATCACTCTATTGACTGTTTCTTTCACCGTGCAGAAGCTGTGGAGTTTGATTAGGTCCCATATGTCTATTTTGGCTTTTGTTGCCAATGCTTTTGGTGTTTTGGTCATGAAGTCCTTGCCTATGCCTATGTCCTGAATGGTTTTGCCTAGGTTTTCTTCTAGGGTTTTTATGGTGTTAGGTCTTATGTTTAAGTCTTTAATCCATCTGGAGTCAATTTTAGTGTAAGGTGTCCGGAAGGGGTCCAGTTTCTGTTTTCTGCATATGGCTAGCCAGTTTTCCCAACACCACTTATTAAACAGGGAAGCCTTTCCCCATTGCTTGCTTTTATCAGGTTTGTCAAAGATTGGATGGTTGTAGATATGTTGTGTCGCCTCCGACGCCTCTGTTCTGTTCCATTGGTCTATATCTCTGTTTTGGTACCAGTGCCATGCTGTTTTGATTACTGTAGCCTTGTAGTATAGTTTGATGTCCGGTAGTGTGATGCCTCCTGCTTTGTTCTTTTTGCTTAGAATTGACTTGGCTATGCGGGCTCTCTTTTGGTTCCATATGAAGTTTAAGGTGGTTTTTCCCAGTTCTGTGAAGAAGGTCATTGGTAGCTTGATGGGGATAGCATTGAATCTGTAAATTACTTTGGGCAGTATGGCCATTTTCATGATATTGATTCTTCCTAACCATGAACATGGAATGTTTCTCCATCTGTTTGTGTCCTCTCTTATTTCGTTGAGCAGTGGTTTGTAGTTCTCCTTGAACAGGTCCTTTACGTTCCTTGTTAGTTGTATTCCTAGGTATTTTATTCTCTTTGTAGCAATTGTAAATGGCAGTTCGTTCTTGATTTGGCTCTCTTGAAGTCTGTTATTGGTGTATAGGAATGCTTGTGATTTTTGCACATTGATTTTGTATCCTGAGACTTTGCTGAACTTGCTTATCAGTTTCAGGAGATTTTGGGCTGAGACGATGGGGTCTTCTAGATATACAATCATGTCATCTGCAAATAGAGACAATTTGACTTCCTCTTTTCCTAT
Source organism: Aotus nancymaae (assembly GCF_030222135.1). Classification (NCBI taxonomy): domain Eukaryota; kingdom Metazoa; phylum Chordata; class Mammalia; order Primates; family Aotidae; genus Aotus; species Aotus nancymaae. The sequence goes on from NW_026988452.1 coordinate 3,561,477, forward strand.
TTGAATACCCTTTATTTCTTTTTCTTGCTGATTGCTCTGGCTAGAACTTCCAGTACTATATTGAATAGGAGTGGTGAGAGAGGGCATCCTTGTCTAGTGCCAGATTTCAAAGGGAATGTTTCCAGTTTTTGCCCATTCAGTATGATATTGGCTGTTGGTTTGTCGTAAATAGCTTTTATTATTTTGACATACGTTCCATCAATACCTAGTTTATTGAGGGTTTTTAGCATAAAGGCTGTTGAATTTTGTCGAAGGCCTTCTCTGCATCAATTGAGATAATCATGTGGTTTTTGTCTTTGGGTCTGTTTATGTGGTGAATTACATTTATAGACTTGCGTATATTGAACGAGCAATGAATGAGCATCCCACTCATTCTCCATCCAGTCTTGTTTCCTTGCTGGTGAAGAGTTCTGATCCCTTGTAGGAGGAGAGGTGTTCTGGTTTCGGGTGTTTTCATCCTTTTTGCGCTGGTTTCTTCCCATCTTTGTGATTTATCCACCTGTCGACTTCCTAGTTGTTGACTTTCTGGTTTTGGTTAAGTTTAAGTCTGAAGCAGCAGAACTCATAAACCCCCTTTTTTTTCCCCCAGGTGTTCTGTCCCAGGGAGTTAGGGCTTTATGAGTTTCTGCTGCGCTGCTGCCATTTTCCCTGCCCACAGGGAGGCAGCCTAGTCACTCTCAGCCTGTAGAGGCTTCGCTGAGCTGCTGTGGGCTCTGCCCAGCTGCCGTGTGAACTTCCCTGCAGTCCTGTTTATATGGGTGTAGTTAGAACTGCTTCCGCTATGTTGGCCCGCCTCTTTAGTGACGGACTCTCTCTGTAATGGCGGGTTGCCTTGGTGACGGCAGGTTGCCTCAGCAACTGCAGGCTGCCTCTGTAATGGCAGTTGCCCCTCCTCCACAGAGCTGGACCGTCCTGGGTTCAGTTGTGCTTGCCGTGAAAGTCTCAACCCAGAGCGTTTCCAATTGCTGTTTTTTTGTTTTTGTTTTTGTTTTTGTGGGGGTGGGACCAGCTGGGCCTGGTCTCCTGGCTCCCTGCCTCAGAGCATTTTGTTTTTTAGTTGAACGGTCGGCTCTCTACCAGGTGACCTGGTCGCCTGTTGAATAGGCACCAGGATCTGTGTGATTTCCCGTGCGGCGACCCACTGTGCCGGTTGAAACCGCGGGTCTGAGATTCGTGGCGCTTTTTTGCCTGGGAATCTCCTGGCTTGGCTCCCTGTTTCAGCTCCCCTTGCTGGCTAAGAGGGGACACAGTCTTGTTTACTTTGCACCGGGAGCCGCTGCGCCAGCTGAAACCGCAGCTCTGAGATTCGTGGCGCTTTTTTGCCCAGGAATCTCCTGGCCTGGCTCCCTGTTTCAGCTCCCCTTGCTGGCTAAGAGGGGACACAGTCTCGTTTACTCTGCACTGGGAACCGCTGCACCAGGGTGCAGGCCAAACAGCCGCGCTGGCCACCCGTGGGGCTCCTCTGCCTGTGAATCTCCTCGTCTGTGGACAGTAAAAATCCGTCTGGAAATGCGGCGTCCACTCACCCTCTGTGCTTTCACTCAGACCTGCAATCCTGAGCTCCTCCTAACCGGCCATCTTAGATCTCTCCTCTCTGATTTTCTTTTTTGATTAGTTTTGTGGACTTGTGCAGAATGAGAGTGTGAAGAGTCAAATGGGCCCTGTTTTATGTCCCAAAATATCTTGGTTTATCTCTTTCCCAAACCACATGACTACTGCAAAACACACCCTACTGTTATGAAGCTTCATAAATTTAGGACATACTGAAATGATCAGGGTCCAAAATCTGTTAAGTTTGAGTGTCTCTACAACGCCTGTTTAAATACAAACTACAACATAACAGCAACAGAAAGCTGGTGAATTCTTGGCCCTATGAATCAACATCTAACGAGAACTGATTTAATAGGGCTCCAAGGGTCTGTATCTTATTGCTAATAAAATAAATCCCTTCCAGCTCATTTTCACACTGCCTAAATATTAAATAGAGCTTTTGATGACTAAGCACCAGTAAAGTTAATTAAGAGAGGGATGCACTGATCTCAGGACAGTGTTTCTCTACTGGATAACTTAAGGAAAAGAGACAGGAAAGCAATCAAAACTCAAGCACAGGGCAGAGGCACTGTAACATACCGAGTCATGATATCCCAAGCCCACCCTGGGTCAGCTATCATCAGCTCAGCATTCTTTCCTAAGGCACAGGGATGTTCACTTCCACTTTAATCCTAAGAACCTCCTCTAAGATCAGGACCATTGCATGAGAATAAGGACATGGAGCAACAGCAAGTTGTTTTCCATTTGTTTTTCCTCATTGGATGGGGTCATCAAAAAACTTTAATAATATTAAATAGAACTAAATAATATTAAATAGGGTTTAAAAACTATAGAACAAAAGAGTATGTTGTCATAAATTATGGTTAGCCATCAAAACACTTACGTCCAAAAGTTTAATGAGCTGCATGCAGCTCTTCCAAATCAGAAAGAGAAAATTTCTAGATCATGAAGATCACTTCATATTCTCGAACCTGGCCTCAGTCATGGGTGCCCCAGATGAGTCTACAGAACACAAGAGTCGAAGTCATCAGAACTAAAAGTGTGCTCATCTGATTACTTTATAATCACCACGTCCACAACTGGAAGCTGCTTCAGAGAAAACAACTATCTCATTTAATTTTTTCAAAGTGAAGGTCATTATGTTAAGTGAAATAAGCTACATACAGGAAAATAAATGTCACATGTGCTCACTCATACCATATGTGGGAGTTTAAAAAGGGAATTTCATAAAGATAGAGAATAGATTGGTAATTACCAGAGCTGGGAAGAAGACAATAGAGGGAGAGATGAAGAGAGGTTGATTAATGTGCAAATATATAGTTAGACAGAAAAAGTAAAACCTAGTCTTCTATAGATAAATAGGATGACTATAGTTAACAATAATCTATGGCATATTTCAAAATAGTGAGAAAATAATTTGAATGTTCCCAGCATAAAGATAAATGTTTAAGAAGATAGATATCCCAGTTACCATGATTTGATCATTACACATTATATGAATGTATCAAAATATTACATGTATCCCAAAAATATACACATCTGTTACATATCAGTAAAAAATAAAGTTTGAGAAAAGGAAAAAAACTATGTGTCTTCATTGATTAAATTCATATACCTAAAACAGAAGGATAATTTGCTAATTCCTATTTCTATAAAATCCAAAATTCAGACCTGTCAGACCTAAAAGATCAATGCTTTCCTAGGACATACATAAAATACTGGTTGCAGAAAGGTTCATACAACATTTTTATTTTGGCACGAAGTCTCTAGAGCTTATTTGTTTCTTAGATAGTTATTGGTGGTCTTTTCTGCCTTCCATGCCTTACATACAATAAGATCTAAGGAAACTGCAGTGACATGGCCCTGTTTTGTTATTCTGACCTGCACTGAATACACATTTCCTAGTCTGAATGCACAGAGAGGTATTAAGTCCACAGAATTGTTGCTAAGATTGTTATGGTATACATAAAACTCAGCTCTATTTGCTTAATTTACAATAACTAAAGAACCTTTGCCAAACAGCACTTGCCATAAAGAACTCGACAGAGGGTGTGTTCTTGGATGCTGTCCACAATGTTTTATCGAAGGAAGTTTCAAAAGGGTCACACACAAAATGTTTCTCCAGTGAGTAAACATTTAATGGGTAACCAACATGACTCTGTAAAAACCAACTTGCTGGTGTGTCTCAGTAGCCTGGAAGTTTTATTTTTCACATGTAAGCTAGTAATTCTACTTTTAGAAATAAATTTTAAGGAAAATCAGTTGGAGAAGATAAAATTTTATAATATATGAGGATGTTCATTGTAGCATTATTTATGTTATAAAAATCATAACCCAAATATCCAGCAATCAAGGAATAACTAATGGACTGATACATATTCATAAGATATGGTATAATGTGATGTGATGTAATGTATGCTATGACATGATTTTATAATATAATCTAATGCTGCCAGATCTAATGGTATAGAATACTGTTTAATATAATATTAAGTGAGGGAAAACTATATAGAATATAAAGAATGCCAATTTGCTTAAAAATCAGTCTACTGTGTGCTTAAAAATCAAACGCATGCACACATATACATTTTTAAAAGACTATATTTCCTCCTGATATAGTTTGGATGTCTGTCCTCTCCAAATCTCATGTTAAAATGTGATTCCCAGTGTTGGAGGTGGGGCGCAGTAGGAGGTGTTTGGGTCAGGGAGATGGCTCTCTCATGAATGACTTAGTGCCCTCCCCACAGAAATGAGTGAGTTCTCACTCTATTAGTTCATACAAGAGCTGGTTCCTAAAAGAGCCTGACATCTCTCCCTCACTCACTCATGAGTAAAAGCCACCTGAGGTGTTACCAGAAGCTGAGCAGATGCTTGAACAGTCTCAAGAACCGTGAGCCAAATAAGCCTCTTTTCTTTTTAAATTACCCAGCCTCAAATAATTTGTATTTGCATTCCTTTTAGCAATGCAAATGGTCTAATATGCCCCTATAATGGAATTTCTTATACTAAACTGCCCAGGTACTTCTATTTTGCCTTCCATTCTCTCCCCTTCCTCTTGTACACTCCCTCACATACGCATATAGTGAACCCAGCCAGACAGTAAATGATGTGGGGCAGGATCTTGTTTACCTTTTTCGTTAACTTTTTTCCAAAGTACAGCAATGCATACCATGGTGCTCAATAAATATCCATTAAAAGTAGTAACTGGTAATAAAATGCTGAATATGTAAGAAGGAAAATTACCAATGTTTTACAGTGGTTATTTCTAAGGTGTGAAATTAGATAAAGCTTTCGTTTTCTTTAAACTTTTACATCCTTTTCCTAGTTTTCTATATTGTCATATATTTATAACAAGAAAGCATTTTAAAAGAAATGAATTTTTAAAAACCAAATTATGTTTATTTGCTTTCATATGCATTTTATTCTATTGTTTGCTTTAATATTAAGTGCAAACAATGAATAATGCCTCACCATCCATCCAAGTACAGTGAAACATTTAAGCAATAAGAAGAAATTATGTACCATTAAAAAATAAAATACTTTTTTTTCTCTGTTAAGTAAAGAAATAGAAGCTATTAAACCCATAAATTTTACAGAAAATAAAACATACCATTGAAAAGCAAATAAAGCTACGAACATACTCTCATTATTAGCAAAAGAGCTGGTAAAACATTCAAAATTCTTCCACTACACTAGCTACTTAAGACCACAAAGAATTGAAGTTTGAATAATATAATCCAATGTCCCTTTGGAAAACAGAAAATAGCACTATTTTTCTACCACACTTCCTTTTCCTTTCCAGTACCTTTACCCATCTTACAAGGGGGCAGCCAATGTTTCAGACATCACCTGGCACCATTTGATAGTTTTCACTTAAACACAAACGTATGTTCATTATTAAAAATTCTCCAAATACAATGAAGTATAAAGGAAAATGATTCAGAATGCACGCACCAAAAAGTAGCTAATGATATCATTTTGTGTATTTCCATGCAGATTTATGTATATATGATTCAAGTGTGTTAAAATATACACACACATATAAAAATATGTACTTTAACATATATTTTATTGACTAGTATCTACTACTATACAACCATTAAGCATATTTTACTTTGCAGTTCTTCAGCACCTCTACTCATCTTACAAACAGGTGTATAATAAGAATCAGGATAAACAGACTGACAAATAACATGTATGTGTGTATCTACACATACATACCCATACATACATACCCATTAATGCATACATATTATACACACCCAGAAATGATACTGTCCTTAGTTCTAGTTCTGGAACAGATTCTATTTTATTGATTCAGAATCATTTCCTCATTGGAACGTTGGCTGCTGTTATTCACTTCATCAGATTATCCTGTCACTAATCTTTACATTTTGTTTCTGTGATTTTTGAACATAATAATTCCAGAGCTTCAAAATAATTACAATTCTAAGTTATTTTCCTAGATATAGGCAGGAAAAACATGAAAGAAAAAATTATCTTTTTAGAAGTTACAAATTAAGATTTTTTTCTTTACAAAACTAATGAGCACTTTGCAAAAGTTCTGCAAATACAAAAATTTTGCAAAGCCCACCCATTATCCTATCAGCCTAAGACAATCACTATCAGGTCTTTGTTTTTTCTTTCTTACACACATGTGCAGGTAGGCACATGTGTGTTTTACGACATGTAATTTCAGTGATCATAATATTTTCTGTCTTGCTTTACTTTTTTAACTGCATGAACCTTTTTCCATGTAGCTACACAGTCGCTATGTGCAACCTTTTCAAGAGCTATAGAAAGGGCCAGATCACTCTAGAATGCTGCCTATTCTGGCTGTTTTCCTGTTCAAAGGCTCTGCTTTAAACTGGTTCTCTTTCTTGAGCTGTCTCATGGAATTGGCCTCTTCCCTTAGAGGTTGGCTAGAGAAGACAAAGAGATAAACCGAAAGTGAGCTGAGTTTGTGGCTCATTAGGAAATTCATTAATGGAATTGGAAAGTTTGAATTTGAAGCCAAAGTAAGATTTGGTGGCAGTCTGTGGTTTTTTAAGGTCTGGAAATGACATTCTAAAGTTGGCTCAACACAAGGGCCCACAGAAGCCAATTGTGCTTTCACACTGTTGTCGGCTGGCCAGGGCTGGCTGATACTTATACTAAACTGATGTGGGTCATCACTCAGGAAATGAAGGATCTTCTATGAAGAAGGGAGGATAACAAGGTAGGAAGAGCATGGCCCTGGTGCCCGGCCAAGAGGGCTCAAACTCCTGCTTTACCACCTGTGAGATGTAGAATGTTAGGCACCTCTCCATGTCTTAGCTTTTTCATCTGTTATACTAGCACCTATTAACCACCAGAATGGATAAAATGAAAACAGAAGGGCCAGGCACAGTGGCACACACCTATAATTCCAGTACTCTGGCAGTCTGAAGCAGGAGGCTCTCTTGAGGCCAGGAGTTCGAGACCAGCCTGGGCAATATAGTGAGACCTTGTCTCTACAAAAAAAATTTAAATATTTTTAAAAATAGAAAGATAAAATTAAAACAGAAAATACCGAGTTTTGGTGATGATATGGAATAATCAGAACCCTCATATGCTACTGGTGGAGTGTAAGCTGGTACAACTGCTTAGGAAAACTATTTGGCAATATTTGCTCTAACAAATGCATGCATTCTCTGTTACCCAGCAATTCCATCTTTGGGTACATACATAGCAGAAATACAGCTGTAGGGTATATACACAGCAGTCACAAGAAGACAGAATGTCCATGGCAGAAGTATCTGTTGATCCAAACTAGAAACTATCCAAATGCCCACAGACAGCAGAACAGATCAATACATTGAATACTACAGCACTACAGAGCAAAGAGAATAATCTGTACAACATGCAACATGCGGGTGAATCTTATAAACATGATTGAACAAAGGAAAGCAGACTCAAAAGAGGATATATAGTATGATTCCATTTATATAACGTTCAAAAATAGGCAAAATTAATTCACATCACCAGAAGTCAAGATTGGCATTATGCTTGGTGAATGGTGATTAAAAGGGAGCACAGGGTGACTTATGAAAGTCGGACAGTTCCCACTTCTTGATCTGTGTGCTGGTTACACAGGCGTGTTTCAGCTTCAGTTTCATGGGAGATGCCAAGCTTCCTGCTGTCTCCTGGGAGACCACAGTTTAGCCAAAGCTGGTTGAAAGCTGCTTTTCTGGACCCTCATCCCTACTTCTCTCTCCTCCCTCTTCTCATTTGAATTTTACTTTCTCTCTCTTTGTAATTCTACCTATGATTTAATTCATTATAGTTCTAAATTATGCTTCTTCCTCTACAAAAGCATATATCTATCATATATAGTATATATCAATGGAGAGTTCATTCTTCCCTGGTTAGAATTCAAGGACACTAAAAGCTCTTAGTGCCACTAAACAAAATTCACTATTGTTATGAAAGTTAAAGTCAGCAGTAGCCATAATTTAGCAGTTAACCTGTCATTAGCTGTTCATTTTTTTTCTTATTATCATGTTTTCTGGGCCTCTGGTCATTTTGTAGCTCTTCTTTGAGTCCCTTTCACAAGCTCCCTTCTTATTTAGGCCAATAAATGAAGGTCAAGCCCAAACAAAGGCCACATTATATGTTACTGGGCAAATTCCAGTTCCTCTGATGGATGACTGGCCTCAAATATACAAGGACCCAGTGGCCACATCACAGACAGAGACTGGTCAGAGTAAAAAGCAGGACTGTGCCCGCACCCATGTCCAGAGGCTTTCCCCAGCCTGAGATGCTGTTCAGAATGTCCTGGTCCAATATTTGTTGATCTCTTAGGCTGAACTATCCATTCTTAATGGTGAAAGTTAAAAGCCAAAAAAAGAACAACACAGTTTGACAGGAAAACCCTCATGACTCTATTTTCTCTTTCACATTTTACTACTTGACCTTGTGTGAGGCAGATGCATAATGCTAATATATCAGACAGCTCATCTCTAATAGAGAGATTAGAACATCCTGCCCGTAGGAAGGCAGGGGATGGGCCATCCATAGTCACTTGAAGGCTCTTACAGCAAGAGACCTGGACTGGAAGCACTAAACGATTTAATCTGGGATAGAGCACAATGGCCAAGTGTATGGGGGGCAGGCAGATCTAGGCATGGACGCCTGTTGTGTCGCTGCCATGCTGGGTGACTCTGGATCAGTGACATACCTCATGGAACCTTTGTTTCAATGGAAATGATTGATTATTATTGGGGATAACAATTAATGTGAAGACTAAGTTAAACCAAGTTCCATAAGACACTAAACTAAGCCAGACCACAAAGACAGTGGGTTTCACATTTAAGGACCTGGAGAATGACAACTTGGCTTCAGTGCAACAGAGATACACACATATACATTTTAAAATTAAATATAGGTCACAAGTGTTCAAGAGAGTAATCAGAGCCCTGGGCAGAATCTGCCAGGTTGAAGGAACCCAGAACTGCAAGCTCCGTGTCAGGGAATCTCTGTGTATTACGGTGTAAGCATATTTCTGCATGCTGCAGTTGCATGCTCTGCCTTCTGATTCTTTCTGTGACAGTGTCTCCCTGAGTCTCACCGCAGCTCATGTGGCTGTGCAACTCAGCAGAAGCCAAGGCAAACGTTCTCAGAAAGGCATCATTATTCCAGAACGGACAGTCCACCCTACCACATCTTGTTTGCTGCTTGGAGATACTGGGGCTCCTGTGAGTGCACATCTGAGCCATGGGGTTGGCCTTCATGGTCCCTTCTCCCATTCCTGCTTCCTCCAGCCCCATAAAGCCCCCATCACTCCCCTGTGGAGGCTGTACTAGCCACAATGGTTCTGGCTCCTCTGCTGAAGGGACTATAGCCAAGGCTAGTGTTTCTAAATTCTCCACAAATATTAATCTTGAGGATTCAGAAAGAAATCAGAATTTCTGAGAATTCTTGGGAAATCCCAAAGTCATAAACTTCTTAAACACGTCCAACAATCTGTATACTCTTCGTCATTATTTCAGATACCTAAAAATGTCTTTAACAAGAAGAAATACTTGGATTACTAGTATTTACAAAGGACTTCAGCCTACAGTGAATATCCGAACACAGGAAAATGGGGATGAACATTATTTGATAGAATTTGAATAACATAATATTTGAATCTCCTAGCAAGGTTAACAGTATTACACAGATGTAGGTTTTGAAATTGCCAATTTAAATGCTTACTTCGTTTCTAAAATTTTTTATATGTTAAAGCATCATTTGTAAGATTTGTATAAAGTATATTATGCCTATATTTGTAGATTTTTGCATAAATGACTCATATTAGCAGCAAAGGAGGCTAGAAACACATACTTACAACATGGCAATCATGGCCATTTCTCTCCCAAGTGCTCCTGTCCTGATTGCTAGAAATGTTGACCTTCACCTTCAACTCCATGCATCAGCATTTCCTGTTCCTACTTGTCCTTGATGTCAGTGAATTCCTTTAAACCAGTTAACATCTCTGCATTGACTGTAAACCATATTGCTCAGAGAAAAAATTATAATACTTATCCTTATTTTTATGATGTTTCTACTGATTTTTCTTGGGATTTAGGATTTGGGAAAGTGTGCAAATTTCCAGCATAATGCTGGGAAGAAATTCCCACATGGAAACATGAGCCAAGGTCTTCAGTGGAATGCCAGACCTCTAGCTTCCCTCTTGCTTCCTATAGAACTATGGCCCTGACTTTCTGATCCACTTCCCCTTGAAGCTATAGAGTTCCTGACCTCGTAATTGCTGACCTATCTGATAACCCACCCACTTCATGAATATACTTGACTCTTCAATTCTATTGTTCCCTGAGCACCAACTGTCGTGATTTATAGAACCCCTGCCTGCCTTGTGCCCCAGTGTTTCCATGACCTTCAAAACTGACAGTCACCCTCCCCCAACTGAACACAGCCACACTTGAGACTTTCCAGTTCCACAACCTTCACTTTTTCTTTATGTGCCCTACCCCTGAACCCCGTAGAAGCACAATTAAAGAATTTTAATAGTGCAGTCTGTGTTTGTACCCAGACACAAAAAGCATCACCTGAACTCAAGGTGTGTGATTTCCAGGGAGGAAGCTGAATGCCAAGGGCAGATCAGCCCCAGGACTCTTATCTGAGTTAATTCATGAGAAAGCAACTCCAGTCAAGGGAGGGAAGGTGTCATTGACATGTAAGGCAACTGAATAAAAGAAGGTGTCACCAGGTCACGGGAGGACATGGGATCACCAAGAAGGAAGCACAGCTGGGGTTAGAGGGGAGGTAGTTTCCATCTGCTTTGTGCTTTGCCCACTGCCCATCTTCCTTCAAATTTTATCTGTCCATAGTCTAAGAGATGAAGCTTTCAAACACACCTGAACAACAGATTATTCTAACCTTTCCTGTCACCCTCAATTCCTGTCAGGATGCCTCGCTGTATACTGATAACATTTCTCATCTATGAGAACGTTAATTTTTAGAAAGAATAACTGTCACTGCTGCTGTCTGTTTCTTCTCCAGCTGGACTCCAAAGCCAGACTGTGCACATCCAAAAGCTTCTCTTCAGATGCCCAGCCTCTCTTGGAAGCTTTACATCCTTTAATGTGCCTGAAGCCCAGCACACTAAAGGATGTAAAACTAAAGAAGGAAGGTAACACTTGTTTGTTCCCTTTGGACCTTGTCCTTCTCTTTTCCTGAGCTGGTTACTCTTGCCTGTTCTGCCATGATTCTGCTTGCGTAGCATGCTGGTTTTGCTCTCCTCCAGCTCCCAGCCTGGGTCCAAGACTCGTCTCTGCCAGCTGGGATGACATTTGTTCATCTTGCTTCCTGAAGCCCATATCTCAAGTGTGATCTTGGGTCCTCCCTAAAGAAAAAGGTCCTGGGTGTAGTCATGAAAAACAAAGTCTATCACATCTGCTTCTTCTGCCCTACTTAGCCCCAGCTTGCAGAGCTCACGTCCTGAAACATCATAGTCTGTACTTTTAGGCACAGCAAGGAATCAGTGCATAGATATAGCATCAAGTTATATTGTTTGAACTATACCCAAAATTCCCCAGAGAAGACAAAAGTACTAAGTACTATCATAAACATTAGCCAGTGTATGATAGGATAGTATAATCCAGTGGTTCTCAGACTTTTATGGAGGCCTCAGTCGAGCACACATTGCTGAATGCCACCTCCAGAGTTTCTGATTCAACAGGTCTAAAGCACGAGAATTTACATTTCTAACAAGTTTCCAGGCAGTGCTGGTGTTGTTTTCTAGGAGCCTTCCTTAAAGAACCATTGAGGTAATAAAAGAAGCCTATTTTTGAGAACCAGACAGACCTAGTCGTGGGCAAGTCATTTAATCTTGAACCTCAGTTTCTCTATCTATAAAATATATAAAAGGAGAACAACAATAAATGAATGTGAAGTCTCCAGCACAATGCCTGGTACACAGAAGTTCTCAAAATAGTGTGTCTTATGCCTTTCCCTAGTCTTAAAACAAGTTAAATAATATTTTGCAAAGTTTGGTATTGTCTTGCCTGAAACCCTGAATATTTTCTTCAAGGTCAAGTTTATGAGATGTAATTTTAAAATTCATGAAAGTAAAGAAATGAAAGTATGGGAGTTTTACATAACAACTTTTGCTATAGAATGGGATTCGGAATTGGGTAGCTTCTTCTCAGAGAGTCCCCTCAAAGTTTTAGACAGTGAAATGCAGAACATAACCATATGATTTCTTTGGTGACTTAGAAATATTTTGAGTGATTTTGTGATTCTAAAACAGATGCTGGCAAACATTTTCTGTACAATTCCAGATAGTAAATACTTTGGCTTTTTGGGCCGGTTTCTATCATAACTACTCAGGTATGCTTTTGTAGCACTGAAGCAGCCATAGATAAAACAAAAGCAAGTGGAGTGGCTGTGTTTCAATGAAACTTTATTTACAAAAACAGGTGGTGGTCCAGATTTGGCCCATGAGTGTGTACCTTGCCAACCCCTACATGAGAAGGTTCTTAATGCTTAGCCACAAACTTTGCAATCACGGTGAATAAATAAATCAGAAAGATCAGAATGCATGAGGCTTTTGCCCATTTTGCTGCATCTAAATTCACATAGATTGTCAGAGGACCCCTTATTTTAGAGCAGTCCTAGAAATGCTATGCATTCTGTCCTTGCTTAAATTCTGGCCTACTCACTATTAGAGTTAACAACATGCAGTGCAAATATGACTTTAAAGATTATATCCAAATTATGATTACTTTAAAATATCTAATTCAGAGGCTATGCCAACGCTCCAAGGAAAGTTTAAGCACATCCCTAAGAAGTGAGGCTCCTGGTCTTTGACACTAGGCACTACCAATGTCTAAGTCATAAACCCTAAAGACGGAGAGCAACCTCAATGCTATTAGGCTACAAGAGTAGAGGTAAGACTGAATGAACTCTCAAAATTCTTGACTGTCGATCTGTCTAACCAATTCTGGCCCAGTATAGACCAGGTCTACGAACACTGGAAGGGATAGATAAGACTCATTTTATGGGTGCAAAACTGACTCATAGAATGACCAGTTCCCTTAGAACCAACCCAAATGCCCATCAGTGATAGACTGGATAAAGAAAATGTGGCACATATACACCATGGAATATATGCAGCCATAAAAAAAGATGAGTTTGTGTCCTTTGCAGGGACATGGATGAAACTGGAAACCATCATTCTCAGCAAACTGACACAAGAAGAGAAAACCAAACACTGCATGTTCTCACTCATAAGTGGGTGTCGAACAATTAGAACACACAGACACAGGAAGGGGAACATCACACGCCTGGGGGTGGGGGGCTAGGGGAGGAATAGCAGGGGGTGGGGGGATTGGGGAGGGATAGCATTAGGAGAAATACCTAATGTAGATGACGGGGCGATGGATGCAGCAAACCATTACCATGGCACGTGTATACCTATGTAACAAACCTGCACAATCTGCACATGTACCCCAGAAGTTAAGGTAAAATAGATAGATAGATAGATAGATAGATAGATAGATAGATAGATAGATAGATAGATCGACCGACCAGTTTCCATTTTGGAGGCATCTTCCAAGCTCCTGTTCTTTTCTTTGATGACTCTTTAAACATTGGTGCAAGCTTCCTTATACAGTATCCTACTGCCCTCTCCATCATCAGGTAAGACAGGAGTTTTGGAATGGTTCTTCCAGGACTAGAAACCACAATCTTATCTTGTGACATACTCTTCTGGAATGTCTGGCTTTCAGTGGAGGGCTAGTGAGGACCAGCATGGGGCCATAAACAGAACAAAGGCTATGGAACACAACATAGTAAATATTAGAGAACTATGAAACTCAGGGACACAAGTTATAACTAATTCTATGGGGCGGCAGTAACCTGATACCAAAACCAGATAAAGATATCACAAGAAAAGTACAGACAAATATTCCTTATTAATATAGATGCAAAAATCCTCAACGGAATATTAGCAAATCAAATACAGCAACATAAAAATAATCAAATACCATGACCAATTAGGATTTATTCCAGGAATGCAAAGTTGGTATAACATTTAAAAATCTATCTGAATTGTACACTGTATTAATGGACTAAAGAAGAAAGACTATATGGTCATGTCAATAGGTGTAGAAAAAATATTTGACAAAATCCAACACCGTTTCATAATAAAAGCACAAACTAAGAATACAAAGGAACTTCCTCAACCTGATAGAGAACATATATGAAGAACTCACAGTTAAAATAATAATTCATTATTAAGGACTGAATGCTTTCCCCCAAGAGCAATAACAACACAAGGATCTCTCACCACTTCTATTCAACATTGTACTGGAGGTTCTAGACAGGCAAGAAGAAGGAAAAAAAGGAATTAAGAGAAGAAAATAAGTAAACTGTCTCTATGCAGAGATGACATGATCTAGTATACTGAAAATCCTAAGGAGTCCATAAAAATTATCGAACTAATAAATGAATTCAGGAAGGTTTCAGTATAAAAGATCAACATTAAAAAAAAACATATACTACCACAATCCAAAATGGAAATTTTAAAAATTCCACTTACGATATCATTGGAAGAAAAAAAAAACCTGGGTACAAATTTAACAAAAAATTACAAGACTTGTATACGGAAAACTACAAACCTCATTGAAAGAAATTAAAGATGCAAATAAATCCCATGTTTGTGGATTAAATGACTTATTATTCAATAATAAAATGGCAGTACTCTCCAAACTGATCTATAGATTTGATACAATCTCCATCAAAATTCCAGCTGTTTTGTTCTTTTATTGATTTTTGCATAAATGGACAAGCTGATCCTAAAATTCATATAGAAATACAAAGGCAAGAATGGCCAAAATAATCTTTAAAAATAAAAACTAAGCTGGAGGACTTCACATCACAATTTTAAAATTTACTACAAAGTTAGAATAACCAAAACAAGTGTTGTACTGCCATAGAATAAACACAGTTCAATAGAATGAAATTAAATCCAGAAATAAGCCATTAAATTTATGGTGAATTGGTTATAGACAAGGACACTAAGACAATTGAATAAGGAAACAGTAGTCTTTTCAATAATTGGTGCTGAGGCAGCTGGACATCCACATGAAAAAGAATGAAGTTGGAGTCCTATTTTACTTCATATACAAAAATTAAATCAAAATGGACCAAAAACCTCAATTTGAGAGAAAAATGTATAAAATTCCTAGAGGAAAATACAGTTGTAAATCTTTACAACCTTAGATTAAACAATAGTTTCTTATACTTGATAACTCAAGTATAAGCAACCAGACAAAAATAGCTAAATTAAAATTAAATATTTTTCTGCTTCAAAGGATATTATTAATAAAGTGAAAACACAACCCAGAGAATGGGAGAAAATGCTCCCAGATCACATACAGAGTAAGTGAACTGTATTCATAATATATAAAACTTAGGAATGAAAAGATAAGTAGCCCAAATAAAAATGAGTAGAGGATTTGAATAGACATTTCTCTAAAGAAGATAAACAAATGGCCAATAAGACTGTGGAAAGATGCTCAACATCATTAACCAACAAGAAAATACAAATCAAAACCACAATGATATACTCACTAGGATGGCTATGCTCAAAAAGACAGGTAATGATGAATATTGATGAGGATGTGAAGAAACTGAAACCCTTACACATTGCTGGCAGGAACGTAAAATGATGCAGCCTTTTTCGAAAACAGTTTGGTGATTTCTCAAAAGGTTAACCAGAAGTACCATATGAACTAGCAATTCTACTCTTAGGTATATACCCAAGAGAGGTGAAACATATCTGCACAAAAACTTGTTAATGAATGTTCATAATAGCATCATTTATAATAGCCAAAGTGGTCATGATGACAACTCAGGTCATCAACTGATGAATGGGTAAACAAAAAAAATGAAAATATTATTCATTCATTAAAGTGGATGAAATACTGATAGATACTTCACATGGATGGACCTTGAAAACACGCTAAGTTGAAAAAGCCTGACACAAAAGGCAACACATTGTATGATTCCATCTGGACACACAAAGTGTTCAGAATAGTCAAATCCATAGGGGAAAAAAAGCATACTAGTGATTGCTAGAGGTTGAGAAAATGGAGCTTCTTTTTGGAGTGATGAAACTTTTCTAAAATTAGACAGAGGTGATAGTTGCACAACCTTGTGAATATACGAAAAACCACTGAATTTGACAATTTAAAAGGCTGACTTTTGTGCTATGCAAATTTTACTTCAATTAAAAATACACTTGGGAATATTTGTACGAGCCTATTTCTAGATTCTATTCTGTTCCATTAACAAATGTATCTATCACTCTGCCAATACAATTGTGATTACTGTAGCTATACAATGTCTTGAAATGTATTAGACCTATTGGTCACATTTTATTCTTTTTCAAAATTGTTTTAGCTATCTAATTCTTTACTTCTCACTATAAATTAAAGAATAATCTGCCAATATCTAAGATTTCTTGCTAAGATTTTGATAGAAATTACATCACATTTACATATAAATTTGGGTGGAATTGAGATCTTTAATATGTTGAGTCTTCCAATCCATGAACACTGTATGTCTCTCCATTTATTTAGATCTTCTTTGGTTTCTTTCAGCATATAAGTCTGGTATCTGTTTTGCTAGATTTACATCTAAATATTTCATTTGTTTCTGAGTGACTCTAAACAGTATCAATTTTATTTGATACAATTTATTACAGTATCCATGTGTCCATATGTTTGTTTCTAGTGTGTACAGACACACACACACACACACACAGACCACATACATACATACACACTATTAATTTTTGTAGGTTTATCTTGGATCTTTTCACCTTGCTAAATTTGCTTTTATTTCTGGGGGTTTTCTGGTGATTCCTTGGGATTTCCTATGTAGACCATCATGACTTCTGCAAATAAGAGTAGCTTGCATTACACTTTCCAAACTATACACATTTTATTTCTTTTTCTCATCTATTGCATAAATTAGAACTTCTAGTACCAAACTGATTAAGAGCAGATAGAGTAGATATCCTTGACATGAGATATCCTGAAAGCATTCAGTCCTCCCCTAATAAGTACAGTGGTAGATGTAAGTTTTTTGTACATGCTCTTTGTCAAGTTAAGGAAGTTACCTCTGTTCCTATTTTTTTGATAATTTTTATCAGTAATGTGTGTTGAATTTTGTCAAATGCTTTTCTGCATTGGTTAATATGATCGTGTAATTTTTCTTAGTAGTCTTTCAATAAGGTAAATTACATTGATTGTTTTTTAATACCGAACCAGCTTTGCATCTCTGAAATAAACCTCACTTGCTCATAGTATATAACTCTTTTCATATATTGCTAAATTTTATTTGTTAATATTTTGCATAAGATTTTTGCATCTATATTCAGGAGGCATATTGGTTTGTAATTTTTTCCCTTAATTTCTTTGGCAACAGGGTAATATTAGCTTTATATAATGAATTGAGAAGTAGTCCCTCCTTCTATATGTTCTGCAAGATTATGTAAATTGATTTTAATTCTTCTTTATCCATTTGTTAGAATTTTCCAGTGAAACCAGTGGATCTGGAGATTTATTTTTGGGGACTGGGTCTAATTTTTCAATTTCTTTAATAGTTATAGGGCCATTGAAATGATCTATTTTGTACTGAGTTATGGTAACATACTTTCAAGAAACCGAAATTCTCTAAGTTGATCTAAGTTGTCAAATTTATATGTGTAGATAGCTCTTATTATTTTGAGGTATGTACTTTCAATGCCTAGTTTGTTGAGGGTTTTTACTGTAAAGAGATGCTGGATTTTATCAAATGCTTTATCTATGTTTATGAGATGATCATATGGTTTTTATTTTTAATCCTGTTTATATGGTGAATCACATTTATTGATTTATGTATGTTGAATCAACCATGCATCCCACAAATAAAGCCAATCCCGCAAATAATTTACCATAATAGTGGTAAATTAAAGTTTTGATGTGCTGCTGGTTTAACAGTATTCTGTTGAGGATTTTTGCATCTATGTGCATCAGAGAGACTGGCCTGTTGTTTTCTTTTTTGCTGTGTCTTTGCCAAGTTTTGGTATCAAGGGGAAGCTGACTTTGTAGAATGAGTTAGGGAGAAGTTCCTCCTCCTTGGTTTTTGCAATAGTTTCAGTATGGTACCAGCTCTTCTTTGTTCGTCTGGTTGAATTCTGTGACTCCATCTGGTCCAGGAATTTTTTTGGTTGGTAGGTTTTTAATGATTGATTCAATTTTGGAACTTGATATTACTCTGTTCAGAGTTTCAAATCTTCCTGATTCCATTTTGGGAGGTTGTGTATTTCCAGGAATTTATCCAACATAGTCAACATCATACTGAAGAGAAAAAAGCTAGAAGCATTCCTTTTAAGAACACAAATAAGAAGGATGCCCATTCTTTCATCAGTCCTATTTGAGATAGTACTAGAAGCCCTTGCCAGAGCAATCAGGCAAGAGAAAGAAATAAAAGTCATCCAAATAGGAAAAGATGAAGTCAAATTACGTTTCTTCACTGACAATGATTCTATACCTAAAAATCCGTGAAATATCCACCAAAAGGCTCCTAGACCTGATAAATAATTTCAGTTAAGTTTCAGAATATAAAATCAATGCACAAAAATTGGTAGCATTTCTGCACACCAATAATGTTCAAGCTGAGAGCCAAATCAAGAAAGCAATCACATTTACAATACACACACAAACACACACACCTAGGAATATTTCCAACCAAGAAGGTGAAAGATCTCTCAAGGATAACTACAAAACTCTACTGAAAGAAATTACATCTGACATAAACAAATGAAAAAACATTCCATGTTCATAGATTGAAAGAATTAACATTGTTAAAATGGCCATACTTCTCAAAGCAATCTATAAACTCAACACTACTCCTATCAAACTACCAACACGTTTTAACAGAATTGGAAAAAGTGTTCTAAAATTATTATGGAACCCAAAAAATAGCCCAAATAGCCAAAACAATCCTAAGCAAAACAAACAAAGGCATTGCATTGCCCAATTTTGAACTATACAGCAAGGCTACAATAACCAAAACAGCATGGTACTGGTACAAAAATAGATAAATAGACCAATAGAATAGAACAGAAAACCCAGACATAGAGCCTCACACCTACAACCATCTGATCTTTGACAAAGTTGACAAAAATAAGCAATGAGGACAGGACTCATTTAATACATGGTGCTGGAATAGCTGCCTAACCATATGCAGAAGAATGAAACTGGATCCCTATCTTTAACCATATATAAAAATTAACTCAAGATGGATTAAATATTTTAGTGTAAGACCTCAAACTATAAAAGTTCTAGAAGAAAACCTGGGAAAGACCATTCTGGACACTGACCTTGGCAAGGAATTTATGACTAAGTCCCCAAAAGCAATTGCAACAAAAATAAAAACTGACAAGTAGGACCTAATTAAACTAAACAGTTTTTGTACTGCAAAAGAAACCATCAACACAGAATGGGAAAAAATATTTATAAACTATGTATCTAACAAAGGTCTAATATCCAGAATCTATAAGGAACTTAATTAAACAAGCAAAAAAAAAAAAAAAACCCTATCAAAAAATGGGCGAAGGACATGAATAGACACTTCAAAAGAAGACATACGAGCAACCAACAAGCATATAAAAAATACTCAATGTCACTCACCATCAGAGAAATACAAATCAAAACCACTATGAGATACCATTTCATACCAGTCAGAATGGCTATTATTAAAAAGACAAAAAATAACAGATGTTGGTGAGGTTGTGGAGTAAAGAGAACACTTAGACACTGTTGGTGAGGGTGTAAATTAGCTCAGCCACTGTGGAAAATAGTTTGGAGATTTCTCAAAGAACTGAAAACAGAACTACGATTCAGGCCAGCCATCCCATCACTGGGTGTATACCTAAGGAAAATAAGTTGTTCTGCAAAAAAAACCACAAAAAACAAAAAACACATGCACTCATATGCTCATTGCAGCACTATTCACAATAGCAAAGACATGGAATCAACGTAGGCACCCATCAATGGTGGATTAAAGAAAGAAAATTTGGTATACATACATCATAGAATACTGCACACCCATTAAAAAGAATATTATGTCTCTTGCAGCAACACGGATGCAGCTACAACATAGCTGCAGCTGCTTAGAATAATTCATTATTCTAAGTGAATTAACACAGGAATAGAAAACCAAATACCACATGTTCTCACTTATAAGTGAGAGCAAAGCACAGGGTATACATGGACATAAAGATAGGAACAATAGACACTGGGGACTACTGGGGAAAAGGAGGAGGGAGCAATGGCTGAAAAATTTCCTATTGAGTACCATGTTCACTACCTGGGTGAAGGGATCATTTCTACCCCAAACTCAGCATCATGCAATATAACCACGTAACAAACCTCCACATGTGCCCTCTGAATCTAAAAGTTGAAATTGTGAAAAAAGAAATATTCATCGTATTCACTTTATTATTCTTTTGATGTAGACAGGGTCTATACTGATATTGTCTCTGTCTTTGGTGATATTGACAATTTGTGTTTTCTCTTTTTTTTGGCAATCTTGCTAAAAATTTTTAAATCATTTTGAGGAACCAGCTTTTGTTTAATTTATTTTTATTGTTTTTCTCTTTATAACCTAATTGATTTCAGTTCTGATGCTTATCATTTCCTTCTTTCTGCTTGCTTTGGGTTTATTTTGCTTTTTTTTTTCTGAGTTGTTATGGTGAGAGCCTAATTATTGGTTTGAGACCATTCCTCTTTTTCAATGTATGCATTTAGTACTAGAAATTTTCTTCTATGTACTGCTTTAGCAGTTTCCCATAAATGTAAGGTCTGACCACACCGTGGACAGCATGGCAACCCTGGTGACCGACACATACACCTCTGGAGGGCCTTCCAGAATTAGAAAACCTGAAGTAGCTAGAAGATCATGAAAAACAGAAGTATCAACCCCTGCGGGGCCCTAACTAACCTGAGACATTCTTCTATTATTTCTTATTCCAGTCTCAATTGACAAGGCCATTGGACTCTATAACGACCTTGGTCAACCTCATGACTCCACACTGTATGACCCCCTCCCAGCTTGCAAAAAAACCACCCTAAACTGTAACTTCTGTAACTTTCCACTGTTTGCCCCAAACCTATAAAATCAACTCTTATTCCACTATCCTTCGCTGGTTCTCTTTTCAGACTCAGCCCACCTGCACCCAAGTGAATAAACAGCCATGGTGCTAACACAAAGCCTGTTTGGGGGGTCTCTTTATTCAGAGCGCATGTTTTAACAATAAATTTTGGAATACTGTATTTTCATTTTAATTCAGTTCGATGGATTTTCGTTTCCTTTAAGACTTCCTCTTTGACCTACGGATTATTTAGAAGTGTGCTATTTAGTTTCAGTGTGTTTGTAGATTTTTCCTGTTCATTTTTCTGTTACTGATTTCCAGTTTGATTACACTGTAGTTAGAGAACATGCTCTATCATTTCACAACTTTTAAATTTGTTAAGGTTTATTTTATAGCCCAGAATATGGTCTCAATATATGTTCTGTTGCCATTTGAAAATAATGTATGTTCTGCTGTTGTTGGGGGAAGTGTTCTGTAAATGTCCATTAAATCTTGTTGCTTGACTGTGGTGTTGATTTTTTTCTACATCCTTGCTGATTAGCTCATTAGTTGTTATATCGCTTGGTGGGAGAGGTTGTTGAAGTCTCCATCTCTAATTGTTGGCTTGTCTATTTTCAGTGTTAGTTCTACCAACTTAAATTTTACATATTTTCAAGCTTTGTTGTTTGGTGTATACACATTTAAAAATACGATGCCTTTTTCGTTGATCGACCTGCTTATCATTATGTAATGCTCCTCTCTGTTTATGGTTATTTTCTTTGCTCTGAAACAGAACTCTAAAATGAAGCAGGATATTAAGATACTCCTGCTTTTTAAAATTAATTTTAGCATGATATATATATTTCTATACTTTTACTTTCAATCTATCTATGTCATTATATTTTAGGTGAGTTTCTTGTAAATAGTGTATGACAAGGTTATGTTTTTAAATCCACTCTGCTAATCTGTATTTTCAATTGGTATATTTAGACCATTTACATTTAATGTCATTATTGATATGTTAGGTCTTAAATATGAAATTTTTTTACTATTTTTAAATTATGTTTACTTTGTCCTACTTTCCTGTAGATGACTTGAACATTTTTTAGAATTTCATTTTGATTTATGTAGACTATTTTAGAATATACTCTTCGTATAGCTTTTTTTAGTGGTTGGTAGGTATGACATTTTATAGCCATAACATTTATCACACTCTACTAATATACTCATTTTACCAGTTCAAGTGAAGTATAGTAAACTTACCTTCCTTCACCCCATTCACAATTGTCTTAAATATTTCTTCTACAGGCATTTAGAACCATATTAAACAGTATTATAATTTTTGCTTCAACTATGAAACATAATTTTAAAAATACATTTAGAAGAGGATAAAGAAAGCCTATTGTATTTATCAGTATTTTTGCTTGCTATGTTCTTTTATCATTATTATTATACTTTAAGTTCTGGGGTACATGCGCAGAACATGGAGGTTTGTTACATAGATATACATGTGCTATGGTGGTTTGCTGCATCCATCCTCCCGTCATCTATATTAGGTATTTCTCCTAATGTTATCCCTCCTCAATCCCCCCACCCCCTGCTATCCCTCCCCTAGTCTTCCTTCCCCCTGACGGGCCCTGGTTTGTGATGTTCCCCTCCCTGTGGCCATGTGTTTTCATTAATCAACATCCACTTATGAGTGAGAACATGTGGTGTTTGGTTTTCTGTACTTGGTCTGTTTGCTGAGAATGATGCCTTCCAGCTTCCTCCATGTCTCCGCAAAGGACATGAACTCATCCTTTTTTATGTCTGCATAGTACCCAGCAATCCCATTACTGGGTCTATACCCAAAGGATTATAAATCATTCTATTATAAAGACACATGCACACGTATGTTTATTGTGGCACTGTTTACAATAGCAAAGACTTGTAATCAACCCAAATGTCCATCAATGGTAGACTGGATAAAGAAAATGTGGCACATATACACCATGTTCTTTCTTCCTTCTTGATGTTCTAAGATTTCTTCTATTATCATTTCCTTAGCAAAGATCTCCTGGCAACAGATTCTTAATTTTCCTTCATCTGAGAATGTCTTGATTTCTTCTTCATTCCTAAAGAAATTTTCACAAAATATAGCATTCTGAGTTGACAGATTTTCCCTTTCAGCACCTGAAAATACATGCTATTTTTTTGTTCTCGCTTGTATAATTTCTGTTGAGAAATCTACTGTCATTCTCATTGTTTTCCCTCTGCAGGTATAGCATCATTTTTCTCTGGTTGTTTTCAATTTAGTTTTCAAGAGTTTGGTTATGATGTGTCTTGGTGTGGACTTCTTTGGGTTCATCCTGTTTGGTATTTACTCAGCTTTTTGTTTGTTTGTTTGTGTCTATTGTCAAATTTGGGGAGCGTTCAGCCATTATTTCTTCAAGTAGTTTTTCAACTCTTTCTCCTTTCCTTCTATAACTCTAATAATATAAATTTAGATCCTGTATTATAGTCCCACAGTTTCCTGAGGCTTTATTCACTTTCTCTTTTTTTAAATTAATTTTTTTTTTAATTTTTAGAGATGGGGTTTCACCATGTTGGCCAGGTTGGTCTCGAACTGCTGACCTCAGGTGATCCGCCTGCCTTGGCCTCCCAAAGTGCTGGGATTACAAGCGTGAGCCACTGTGCCCAGCCGCTTTATTCACTTTCAATCCATTCTACTTTCTCTCTGTTGTTCACACCAGGTAACTGATTTTTTCCTCCTGTTCTTCTATTCTGCTGTTGAGCATCATTTATTGCATTTTTCACATCTAAAATTTCTGCCTGGTTCTTCTTTATGCCTTTGCAGATACTTTGTACTTCCTTGTTAAGAGTTTTTTTTTTTTTTTTAAATTGTTTCTAGTATGTTTGAAATTGCTCATTGAAATTTTTTTTTTATCACGGCTGCTTTAAAATCTTTGCCTGATAATTCCATCACCTCTGCCCTCTCAGTCTTGGCATATATTGTTTTTGTTTTTTTTTAAAGATCATTTTTTAAAACAATTTATATAAATATATTCATAAACAAAGAAGAAACACATATACAGAGCACCCCAATTACCAGTACGGTAGACTCTAACCCTTCTTTTCTGCATTGGGAAACAGAACGGAGAACAGAACAAATGATTCCATCTTGCTCTTAACTCTTTCCACCTATGTGGTCAGTTTTTCATGGAGAGTTTCTATTCCTTTGCTGGTGCTTTTGGTTTTTTCCAATGTAGGAATCAAGCTTTTCAGTGCAGCTTTGACTTTGTTTGCAACTTCTGGGTCACAACTCTGGAGGAGGCTGGAAAGAATAATGGCACCTCTATTTATGCTAGCCCAAGACTTTAGGTTCTTCATACCAACATGCTCTACAAGTGTTTTTGCAAAACAACCTTCTCTCCCATTTTCTTTCATCTTTTTATCTTGCTCTATTAACCACTTCAGAACTAGATGTCCTGCAGGGTGTTCTGCAATGTGAAGCTCTCCATCCTTGCCACCAGGATGCAGTTCTGTTGCTGCCAAGCTGGCGATGGCATTCATGGCAGGCTGAACATCTCCAGTGGCAGATCCCAGAATGTCAGACACCAACACATACGCAGACTTATCTAGCACCACCTCTTGGGCGTGTTCTTGCAGGTAGCTTAACAAAGCTGGAGAAATGGATTCTAGGAGCTCCCGTCTGCGGACCTCTGTATCTTTCTTACTGTGTGCATTTCCATCTCCTTTTTGCAGAACTTCAATGATTTCTCGAACTGTATGTGCAGGATCTCTAGGGCTTAGTAAGTACAATAGGACCTTCCTTCCATATTTGTCATTTACTATGCTAGGCAATGAACTGATAATTTCTGATATGATTATCTGCTTCACAAGCTTAGTATCATCAATACAATCAAATGCCGCCAGTAAAACCAAATGGGAGTACTGGCCATTAGCCACCTTTTCAATGTAAGTCTTCATTGTTTTCACAATCATTTTCCTGTCCTTGGGGGTACCATGCCACAGGCAGTGCATGGCCACTCTGGCGCCATTGTGTGTGTGTGCCAGGTATACCACCGCTTCGCGGATGGCTTCAATCATTTCTGATCTGAGTTTGGGGGGCGCGTAGGTAAAAAAGTCCAAGAATACTTTATGCACCAAAGAGTGCTTAATCACAGCTTCCTTTTGGGCCATTGGCGTTAGAATCTGTTTCATTTCATCCATAATAAGCTCTAATTTTTCTGGCTGTACCTCTAACACTTTGTCCAGAGTTTGGTGATCTGCTGACTTGTAAAGCTGAAACGTGTTCCCATAGAGCTCTTCCGTCAGCATGTTCCTCTGCTCCAAAATGGCTTTGTCATTGTATGCATACTCCACAATGGCTGATGCTTCCGCATGCTGCAGCATCTTCCTCACGTGGCCTTTAAAACTTCTGATTATCTCTGCAATCTGTGGTTTACTTCTATACATAAGAAATTTCTTAACAATATTTCTGGAATATTTCACTTTACTTAATTCAATCAAATCACCTCACAATTCTTCAAAAGCCTGTTTTCTCTGTTCTTCATCACCATACCGAATGTAACACTGGATCACACTAGTTGAATCATGTGCAAAAGCAATAGTTTTAATTTTCCCTTGAATCGACTTCTGCAAGTCACTCATTAACTTTACTCTTTTTTCTTTGTCACAGTTTTTTCTTCTCAAAATCTCCCAAATCTGCTTTGCCCGAACAACAATGTCATAGTTGGTTTTATCACTGAGTTGTCTGCTTTGCTTCAGTTCCTTCTTCTTCTTTTTGAAGTCATCCCATTTGGGTTTCTTGGCTGCTGATTCATCGCTTTTACCATCTGGCTGAAATTTTCTCTTCCTGTTGAATTTATTTGCCTTCTGGAATTTGTTTTTTGGTGATTTGTCCCCTTGCTGCTTATTCTTGAACTGCTTCACACCCTTTTTCCCAGGTTTTACGATACTTTTCTCAAAGTTGTTAGATGTGATTTTAGATCCACCTTCCTTAGCAACTTTTCTTGGAAATGTCTTTGAAGAACCAGAATCACTATTTTTATGAAATCTGTTTTTTTCTTGTGATGTCTTTGTACTCTTCCTGTGAATTGCTTTTTCCCTTTGACTTCCATTGTAGCAACTCGCACACGTGGGGCAGAAGCAGCTCATATATTGTTTTTTTTCATTCAGTTTGAGATGTTCCAGGTTCTTGATATGATAAGCAAATTTGTATTGATGCTTGTGCATTATTGTATTATGTTCTGAGACTCTGAATCTTATTTAAACCTCCATTTTTACTGGCTTTCTCTGACAACACTCTGGATTTATTGCTGCCAAAGAGAGGCAGAATTCCAGGGTCCTCCTCTGACCTCTGTTGACACCTGAGGAGGGAGCTCTTTGTTGCTGCTGGGTGGAAATTCCGTCCCCACGAGCTCTCTGCTGACTCTACAGTGGAGGTAGCCTCATTTCTGCTGGGCAGTGGTGAATATTTTTACTCTCCACTAGGCCCTCTCTGACACCACACTGGCTGGGAGGGGAGTTTCCTTGTTTCTTCCAGGTGCATGTTGGGCTGGTTCTCCAAGTGGCCCCCCTTACACCACAAGAGACGTGAAGGGCTCATTACTGACCATTAAGGATAAAAGTCTCAGCTTCCTGCTTGGCTTTTTCCAGGTAGGGGTGGAGGCCACAGATTTTTTTTATGTGTTGTTTGGATGGAGTGGAGCGGTTATCATGTAAAAATTGTCTGTCTTGTTTGGCTGCCCTTTTCCTAGTCCTTTGGCTTTTATTGGCTTTGGAGATGGGAACATTTTCATCTGTAATAATTGGTATTTCCAGGTTGCCAACTTTTCACCTTCAAGACTCAAATATATGAGGCCAAAAAACAAAAAACAAAAACACCTCAGGGAACTCAATATGCCACTCCTCAGTACCCAAGGAACACAGCCAGTCTACCTTCTTTCCACTGTTCATAGTCTTCTTATGTTTGTCTCAGATATGGTGAGCCCCCAGCATTTTTAGTTATACTTAATGGGAAGAATGAGAAAAAGAGTACATCTACTGTACCTTCCCAGAAGGACAAGTCAGAAGTCAGACAGTTGTCAATGTGTTTTTTTTTTTGAGAGTCTCTGTGGCCCAGGCTGGAGTGCAGCAATGTGATCTCAGCTCGCTGAAACCTCTGCCTCCTGGGTTCAAGCAATTCTCCTGCTTCAGCCTCTCAAGTAGTTGAGACTGCAGGCACATGCCACCACGCCTGGCTAATTTTTGTATTTTTAGTAGAGATGGGGTTGCACCATGTTGACCAGGCTGGTCTCGAACTCCTGACCTCCAGTGATCCACCCACCTCAGCCTCTCCAAGGGTTGAGATAACAGGCATGAGCCATCGTGCCTGGCCAGCTGTCAACATTTTTACAATGTACCTAGAATTGGGTTATAATTTCCCACCTGAATATGTGCAAATTTCATAACACAAGCTGCAAATTCACTTCTCAGTTTTTAAGATTCAACCTCCGCAAAAAAACAAATGGTTTAAATGATGATTGTTTATACTTAGGCAACACGGTATGAGTTTAAATATTCCCTTGACAACAGGGGACTGAGGTAGAGCTCCTGTCACTTAACTGTCTACTATGAACATTGGAAGACAGAAACTTAGCAAAAGAACTACCTACTGTCACAGTTGTGGAAACAGGAAGAGTTCGCCAGTGCTTTTTGCAACATGCTTAATTCTAGGGACCAAGAATCCACATTTATAAAATGAGCAGGTTATTTTTACCTAAATTCAGGACTGATTTCTAAATTCCACTTTAGCCCTCAAATTCCATCATTTATTCCTGAATATTCTCTCTACCTCACAAAGGAAACTAAGGTCTGATAATGTTAATTTTAGTGACAGGCTTCCCACAGCTAAAGGGGAGGCAAAAAATTCAAGTAAAATTTTACTGCCAGAGGCATCCTTTGTCATTCCCAAAAATGGCAACAGTTGACCGAATCATCTCTACATCCAGATCTTTTGAGCACATCAACAATACTGAAGCCTCTAATGACACAGCAGAGCAGAATGACTTCAAAGTGATGGGGCTAGTGTAGGAGGACTGGCCCTTGTGACTCATGAAGAACCAGGCCAGGAGGGAGATTCTCCCTCACTATGGGGCTGGGATGCACACTGCTTTGGAAACCACCTTTAAGACAGAAATGTTTCTCCAGGAGAAAACAAACATTCTCAGTAGCTGCAAAGCTTCCACTTCATGTTGAAAAAGCTTCCCCTGTGTATTTAAGCAATCAAAGCAGAAACTATTGTTTTCTCATTTGCCCACTGACTCATTCTTGACTTCATATAGAAATGCTTTGTTTCTTTAATCAGAAAAAAAAGCAGAAGCCACCGTACAGTTCCTGCAAAAGGTATGCAGGGAAACAGAAAATGTATGAAAAAAAACCTCCCTAAATAAAAGACATCTGATACTCTAATTACAATGAAAAACAAAATGTCTTGGCAGCTAAGAATCTTCTGTAGCCACAAGCCGGTACATGAGAGAATATACAAAATAAAGAGAAACATCTAAGGTCTAAACAATTAAACATCGGTTGTAAAACAAACATTAGCATTTCTTTCTGCTTGTAGAGAATCATCTAATAATAATAATATACCTTCCCTTAAGAAAAGCCAAACCATAGAAAACATTTGAATTTATTAAACAGATATAAAAATTTAAAGGTATCTATAATTATGGAACTCATGGACTAGATCAACCAGTCAGGATTACCCCAGTAAGAGTTCTTACCCCAGGTTCTTATGAGCACTGACTATGTTCCAGGCGCTGCCCAAAGGGCTTTCATTTTAAATGAGGGCAAAGACATTTAATCCTCACAACACTCCAGTAAGGTGTCCCATCATCTTTCTTGTATGGTGAGAAAGGCAAAGGCACACAAAAATGAAGGAACCTGCCCAAGGTCACAAGTCAGGTAAGGATCCTCTAGCTACAGAACAAACTAGCATCAATGAACCCCTGAGCTCTTACATTTTCAGTAACACAGATAATGCGATCAAGGGTCTGGCATTAAATACCAGCTCTGTGCCTCTGATTTGAGGTTCATGTAAAATGAACAAATAGTATATAGAGGAAGAAGGATTAAAAATACAGTCATCAATGAATTTGTCTTTCTCTCACACACACATACCACACATACACCCAAACATGGCAGAGAGTATGGGCCATTACAGGCCTATTTCAGGACCACACAAATCTGTTTATATTGTCATAGAAACATAAGCTCTTAAATCTGATTCTAGACCCACACAATTGGAGAAACCTGGTACCAGGTACAGAGGAGCCAACCCAGGAGGGGACAAAGGAGAAGGCAGGAAGGGAAGTGGGAGTGGCAGACGGACAGGGCAAGTCAAGGCCATACGGCAAAACCCCAGGCCTAGAGAAATGCAGATTGATGGCACCTACCACCTCCTCTCAGCGCTTAGAGATACTACACAAGAAGGGGGACAAGCCAAAGCTATTGGTCTGTGGCTAGGACCTTACAGTCAGACCTAGGACCTTGCCTGTGCCTTGGGCTCTAGAGCAGGAGAGGGAAATCTGGCAGGGGCACTCAGGTAGGCTCCAGCCTGATAAATAAGGCAGCAGGTGGAGGATAGATGGAATTCTGAGAGCAATCAAAACGTGCCCCTTGGTCCAAACCAGGACCAAGACCAGCCTGGGAAGTGAGGAAGCCCAGACTCCAGGTACATTTCTGGCACATGAAGAAAACCAAAATATTTCACCTAAAAATACATGTCTTTGATACATTTAGAGATGGCTTTTCAGAAGGGCTGAAAATACAGGCATAGCTGAGAAGCTGTCTTTTGTGGGAGAGATTTGCATCTATAGAGAAAATCTGCATTGATGCAGCCATGCTTTCTCGGAGGTCCTCCCTGGTCCAAGTCTAAGAAAGATTAACTGAGAGTCTGACACTTAAAAGTCTGAAAGAAACATCTACCATCTACCTGAGGGCTGCTACAGCTGCAGTTTAGTCTGCATAACTAGACCACCTTTGCTAGCCAGCCCTCCTCTCCTCTCCCTCCTATAACCTATCTTGACACCATAAGCTCATTGACCACCATAATCTGTTTTTTGGTCATGCTCTGAGTCTTGATTCTTTTGTAATCTCAAGATGGTATAAAAGCATCAACCATCTTATCTTTCCTTGAGATCTTTTAAGACTTTCGTGCACATTAATAAATTTGTATGCCATTTCCCCTATTAATCTGTCTGTTGTTAGCTGATTTTCAGCAAACCTACAGAGCATAAAGGGGAAGTTTTCCCTCAGCCTCTACACATAGAATGAAGCAAAGTCACAGCTCAGGCCTCATTGGGCAGGATGCGGAATGCAGGATACTCAGCCTTGAAGATATAAAAAACAAATTAGGCATTTCAAAATGGATGACTAGGGGTAACTGTCACAGCTTCAGGGGCTGACCACACATGAGCATTCAGGGGTGGGGGTCCTCTGGCAGAGGCTAAGGCATTGATTTATAACAATGTGTCATTACTGACTTTAAATAATGAGGTTTAGAAAATATGATTAAATATAGATTTTATCTGTGCCCAAAGTTTGATGCTGGCCTCCTGGGAATATAGATTTTTAAAGAATGGAAGTCAGTAATCCAAAGTGGAGAAGTTTTGGAGGTTATTTATATAAAGTAGAAAGTTGAATAGAATCTTAACACTTTTTAATAACTTAGTAATAATGATCCAGTTGGTCGAGAAGATCTTTTTCTGAGAAAGGTATATTTAACATTTTATGCTAAAGATGTAACAGACTTGAGGTTTTGGGAATCACCTGGTCTGAGTTAAGTGTAGGACAATAAAGGAGGCTGGTAATCTATAATAAAGGTCTGTGATTTGAAGGGCAGGAGGTCTAGTCTCTGATCTCTCTTAGTTATTTATAGAATAAGAACAATGAGAGAGTTAATTCACAATCTAAGAAGCAGAAGTTGCAACTACATGTTATGTGACTCATGTCACAGTCACATCTCCCTCAAGGCTTAAAGTGTTTTGGAAGTTTCAACAGCTTTAAATTTTTTCTTTTCCTATTTCCCCCTTTATGTCAAGATCTTTCAAAGAAAGCATCCTAGATGAACCCAGTAGATTTTACTCTTTTTATGTTTATGACTTTAGTTCCACTTTGCTATGAAGGCTCATTTCTAGAATGTCATGCACCTGGCAATGAATAATTGGGTAAGTTATAAAGCTGATGGAGTACAGGCCGAATTTAAAGTAACGTGAAGGAAGTGACTTTGTTACCGGGGTCAGACTAAATGGCTGTATCTCTAATTAATGTAATCTTTTTAACTAACTATTATTTTAGTCTTTTTAATCATATGTTGACTCTATTGTAAATAAATGTTGTAGAAGTGAAGACAAAAACAGGATAAAATATATGATTATAATTTTAGAATACATAATAACTTTCGTCACCAAGTTTCCCAAGACTTAAACTAGTTGCTTAGGCAATTGCTCAGGGAGAGTTTTGGCTTTAAATGATTATTTATCTGGATTTTTATATCAGCCATTAATTTAGTAAAGTTATTTGATTTGGGGTATTGATATTTATGATAGTGCATGTTCTCCCTTGGACTATAGTGAGTATGTCTAAAGTCATACGATTCTGTAATACAGCCTTTTTTACAGGAGTTACTTTATTGTTTAATAATAAGATATCCATGGGGCTATCATTTAGGGCCTTTTTGTTTATTTGGTTAGGGACTCTATATTAAATGACATTTTTAATATCTAGTTGTGCCACAAAGATGAAAGCTAAATGATTTAATCAACTGAATTTAGAATAAACCCAGTAAGATTACAAATGAGGAAGGTTTGTGGGGGTTCGAAAGGATATGCTTTAATATGCTTATGTCCAAGTATAACCCATAACACAAAGAACACTGCCCTAACCATCTTAGAGGTAACTATGGCCATATATTGGCATCACACAGCCAAGCTGTTCTTTTTGGAGCTAACCATAAAATTCTTGGTCATTGTGTCTATTTAGTGGCATGTCAATCCATACTTTGTAATATAATGGCATGCATATACTGTTTTGGGAGTATCTATTTTATTTTTTGTGTTATTTGGCCAGGTATCTTTGGTGTGATTTTTTTTTGTTCTCAATATAAAGGGGCAAGCTGACTAAGCTGACCAGAAGAGCAGGTAAACCAGATAAAATTGTTCATAATTGTGTTGTATCATCTTGAAATTGAGCTGTCTTATCTTTTAGTTGGGACATTGTTATTATCTTATCTCTTGGAGCAGTGCCACGGTTAAAGCTAATGAATCGGGGTTTTTACTGAAAAATGTTTAATGTCTTTTATTTTGTAAGGTTTCATTAACAGACAAGTGACATATATTATCTTTAGTCATATTAGTGCTAAGTACCAGTAACTGTTCTTGAAAAACACAGATATATTTTTGTTATTTTATTTAGTCTTTGGAGAGGGGATATCTATAATGGTAGGACAGAACCTCCAGAAAAGGCACGAGGTCATACACCCAGCAAGTGTCTTTTTGCAGTCTATTAGCATAGTCTTGTGCCCACTGTAAGAAGAGATTGTTTTATGGGTAACACCTGATAATAGTAGCATTAAAACTAATAATTAGGAGAGAGGTGAAAAGAAATAAATTCAATGGGAACTTATAAAAGAAAATATTTTTCATCTACTAACGATTATTAATAACAAGGATTTATTTAGATTTTGGCCTGGTCTAGTGTCTTGGGAAGGCTGACTGTCTCAGATGTCATCTTTTTTTTTTGGCCCGGCATTGACCTATCTAATAGTGAAGATTACCTTCTGGTGAAATCAACTATTTAGGAGATAAGATATATGAATCTAAGAGTCTATGTCTTCTAATTCTGCAGTGCAACGGTTACTAGTAAGAATTACCTAATAAGATCCCTCTTACTTTGGTCGGAGAGAGTCTTTTAAAAAGATACTGCTTTGGCCGGGCACAGTGGCTCACACCTGTAATCTCAGCACTTTGGGAGGCTAAGGCGGGTGGATCATGAGGTCAGGAGTTCAAGACAAGCCTGGCCAAGATGGTGAAACCTCGTTTCTACTAAAAATACAAAAATCAGCCAGGTACAGTGGCATGTGCCTGTAATCCCAGCTACTCAGGAGGCTGAGGCAGGAGAATCGCTTGAACCAGGGAGGTGGAGATTGCAGTGAGCTGAGATCGTGCAACTACTCCAGCCTGGGTGACAGAGTGAGACTCCATCTCAAAAAAAAAAAAAAAAAAAAAAGATACTTATTTTAGTAAGTAAAATCTCTTGGTTGAAATTCATGGTCTTTAAATTTTTGTCTCTCAGGAGCTCACCATGAAAACAATTTTTCATTAAAAAGTTATAATTTTTAGTTAGCTGCCATTGTAATAGTTGCATATGTCTCCCTTTAATATTAGAGATGTATAATTTTTTGAGTGAATTTTATAGGTTTATCTGTTATAATTATAAATGGAGACAAGTGATGTCTATTAAAAGAGATTAATCTTAGGTTATACAAACTCAATGGAAGAGCTTTTGGCCAAGGAATTTTTAAAGCCTCAGTTAATTTTGTCAATTGAGTTTTATTATTTAGTTTGTGTGTTTTATTAACCAGATGAATGGAGATAATAAATATAATGGATATGCTGGAGGACAAGCCAGATTTTATATACTGATTTTCTGATTGAATTATCTGTCTAGTAAAGCAAGTGCCTCTGTTGCTAAGAAGTTCCAGGGGAATTCCTCAAGTTAGAATAATTTTTTAAAGATAATTTTACTTACTGTGAAGGCCACTGTTCTTCTGTGTATAAATGTTATGACTCAATAACAACATATGTATATCATCACTAGAACACATTCACATTCTTGTGATGGTGGTAGCTGAATAAAATCTAAGTGTCATGCTCCAAAGGGGCCTTTAGAAAGGGGAAAACGTCTTTGGAAACCGTAAATTTTTTGTATTACATTTTGGGCAAATGTGATGTCATTATATATCCTATGATCTATGGCTGGGAAAGTGTTTTAGAAATACTGTTTTTCTCAACTATGTTATCAGGATTCCAGTGAGTTCAATCATATATATAAGTTTACAAATGATGACTGAAATTTAGCAGGAAGCAGAGGCACATTGTTTGGCCCATATCATACCTTATCTTTGGGAGAATAGTTTTTTGTTTTTTTGTTTGTTTGGACTTTGGAGTTCTTTACTTAAAAAGTTTCACATCAAATTTAATGTTCTTTAGGTCATTGATGTTAGAAGTAAATACAGATTGAAGTTAATATAGATTGTTTAGAAGTTAATGTAGATTATTTTGTTTGTTTAGATGTATTTAGAGCAGCTTTTTTTTTTTTTATTATTCTTTCAGTTCTGGGGTACATGTGCAGATAGTGCAGGTTTGTTACATAGGTATACATGTGCCAAGGTGGTGGTTTGCTGCATCCAACGCTCTGTCATCTCCATTAGGTATTTCTACTAATGCTATTCCTCCCCAATCCCCCTACTGGCTGCTAGTCCTCTCCTAGCCTCCCACCCCCAGGCCCCAGTGTGTGATGTTCCCCTCCCTGTGTCCATGTGTTCTGATTGTTCAACACCCATTTATGAGTGAGAACATGTGGTGTTTGGTTTTCTGTTCTTGTGTCAGTTTTCTCAGAATGATAGTTTCCAGTTTCACGTCCCTGCAAAGGACATGAACTCATCCTTTTTATGGCTGCATAGTATTCCATGATGTATATGTGCCACATTTTCTTTATCTAGTCTATCATTGATGGGTATTAGGGTTGGTTACAAGTCTTTGCTATTGTGAACAGTGCCACAATGAACATGTGTGCATGTGCCTTTATAATAATATGATTTATGATCATTTGGGTATAGATCCAGTAACGGGATTTCTGGGTCAAATAATATTTCTATTTCTAGATCCTTGAGGAATCGCCACACTGTCTTCCACAATGGTTAATTTACACTCTCACCAACAGTGTAAAGGCATTCCTATTTCTCCACATCCTCTCCAGCATCTGTTGTCTCCTGATTTTTTAATGATTGCCATTCTAACTGGTGTGAGGTGGTCTCTCAATGTGGTTTTGATTTGCATATCTCTAAAGACCAGTGATGATGAGGTTTTTTTCATATATATATTTTTTGGCTGCATAAATGCCCTCTTTTGAAAAGTGTCTGTTCATTTCCTTTGCCCACTTTTTGATGGGGTTGTTTTTTTCTTGTAAATTTGTTTAAGTTCTCCGTAGACTCTGGATAGTAGCTCTTTGTCAGATGGGTAGATTGCAAAAATTTTTTCCCATTCTGTTAGTTGCTGATTCACTCTATTGATAGTTTCTTTTGCTGTGCAGAAAGAGCAGCCTTTTTTTTTAATTTTTTTTTTTTTTTTGCTATATTGTTGGCTA
Source organism: Aotus nancymaae (assembly GCF_030222135.1). Classification (NCBI taxonomy): domain Eukaryota; kingdom Metazoa; phylum Chordata; class Mammalia; order Primates; family Aotidae; genus Aotus; species Aotus nancymaae. Next base: position 3,597,088 of record NW_026988452.1, read on the forward strand.
GTGATTTTTGTTTGTTTGTTTTTTGGAGTATCTGATTTGGAATGAATTGGGATTTTAATAATGACCAGACATTTTGGTAATAATATGGCTTTTATCAATTGCATGATAAGGTATCTTTTTTAAATGGACTTATCAGAAGAGGTTAAAACCCCTTTTTGTTTTGTAGCATTTAAAAATTTTGAGCTATTCTGAAAGCATTTCTGCTGTCTATATGCATATCAACAAAGTTTTTTGGTCAGCTAACAGGCCCTAATTAATGTTATCAATCTTTTTTTTTTTGTGGTCTTGATTCGCCCAGGCTGGGGAACAGTGGCACAATCTCAGCTCACTGCAAACTCCGCCTGCAGGGTTCAAGCAATTCTCTGCCTCAGCCTCCCAAGTAGCTGGGATTACAGATGCCTGTCAGCACACCTGGCTAATTTTTGTATTTTAGTAGAGACGGGGTTTCACCATCTTGGCCAGGCTGGTCTTGAACTTCTGACCTCGTTATTTACCCGCCTCGGCCTCCCAAAGTGCTGGGATTACAGGCATGAGCCATAGCGCCCGGCCTAATGTTATCAATCTTATTTGTTGAGCCAAGGTGGCTTCTAGAAGGAAAGCACTTCTTGTTTTTCAGTTAAAGATATTGCACTGTAACCTGTACAAGAAGTCCCAGATTTAATTTTAAGTAATATTTATCTGTAAGCCATATAACATCAGTGTTACTAAGAGGAATCTCTTGTAGCTCTGTTCTAGAACAGCAAAGCTGGTTGCTTAAGATTATGCAACCATGCAGCATGTCATCTGAAGGTAGGGGTGTAGATGATTGCACCTAGAGATTGTAATGTGAGGTATAGAAAGAAGAGGAACTTCACAAGAAGCGAATCTGCTGATAGAACAATGTTGACTGTGCTATGAATTCACAAGTGCTTCCACAGAATGTGGAACAAAGACAGTGATTGGAAAGCCCATCACTATTTCTTTGGTTGTTCTTACTAATAGAGCAGTGGCAGTTACTGTCCTCATGCGAGGTGGCCATTTCTTAGCCACAGAGTCTTGTATCCTTCAGGTCTATTTTGGTCTCCATGTTTTTGTGTCAGAATGCCTCAAGACATTTTTATGATTTTCATGAACAAACAATGAAAATGGAATATCATAATGTAGATGTCCCAAAGCTGGGGCATTTATAACACTCTTTTTAACCTCTTTTAATGTTAACTGATTTTTTTGTATTCCATTTCAGGGGGTCTGGTTTATCTTGTTTAGAAGAGTATATAAAGGCTGAGTTTTTAGGGAGAAGTTTGAAATTTAATTCTGATAGTATCTGGTCACTCTCAGAAATCTTTTTAGTTGTTTTATAGTTTTGGGGGTAGGGAGGGCCAATATACTGTCTAAGTGGATAAAATGACCTTCCTTTGATATTAAATTACCCAAATATCTTTGTGTGACAAAACTAATGTTTTTGTTTTTCTTGAGGCCTTGTATCCCTTCAGGGCTGTTATAACAAGTGAATCTCATCCTCTATAATGGTTTGTCTATCCTCTGAGCAGAGAAGCAAATCATCTATGTGCTGTATTAAAATAGATTTCTTACAGAAGTCAACATCTGAGAGACCTGCTTTTCCTATTTGTGAAAAGTAAGTGGGGCTCTCAGAATTTTCCTGAGGCATGACTCTCCATGTGTATTTCTGTCTTCCCAAGTGAAGGAAAAGAGGAATTATCTTTATTTACCTGAATATTGAAGAATGTATTATATAAATAATTTATCACAGTAAATAATTTGCCTTTTTTTCTTTTCTGTTTTTTTTTTTTTTTTAGATAAAGTCTTGCTCTGTTGTCCAGGCTGGAATGCAGTGGTGCCATCTCGGCTCACTGTAACCTCCGTCTCCTGGGTTCAAGAGATTCTCTTGTCTCAGTCTCCTGAGTAGCTGGGATTACATGTGCGCACCACCATACCCAGCTAATTTTTGCATTTTCAGCAGAGACAGGGTTTTTGCCATGTTGGCCAGGCTGGTCTCAAACTCCTGACCTTAGGTGATCTGCCTGCCTCAGCCTCTGAAAGTGCTGGGATTACAGGCGTGAACCACAACACCCAGCCAAGAATTTAACTTTTTGATATTACAATCAAGAACATATGGGGGTTTGGCACTACCAGATGGTGAGGAATACTGTTAATTTACCTCAATTCTCGCACAACCCTCCATCCTCTACCATTTGGTTTTCTTATGCGAAGGGTAAGTGTTATATGGGCTTGTACAGGGAATAATGAAGCCTCTTGTTCTACAGTCTAAAACTATAGGTCTTATTCCTTCTAAAGTTTCTGGTTTCAAAGGGTATTGCTTAAGGTTTGGAAGAGGTTTTTTTGATTGGAGCAGCTAAGATAATCTTTCCAATATCAATGGAAGACTTTGACCATAATTGATTAGGTACTGCTTTTAGCAGTTTTGTAACTTTTTATCACTGAGTTACTTGGTGTCTTCTGTTTTCATATCATTCTAGTACTAATTCCAGAGGGGGTCAGAAACAAAGATCCTGCCAACCTACTGGGCACATCACCATATCTGCAGAGTCAGATCCATCTGGACATGCAGGAGCTAGGCCCTTCCAGCCTGAGGCATAAGAATTAGCAGGGAAGGAGTCCTGAGTCTTAGGCCCACACCCACTGATAGAGGAAAAGCTGACACAGAATGGGAGCCTGTGAGTCAAACCAGCAGGGGGAAGGTGAGCACAGAGGGCTGGGACCAGGCCAGGGAGGCTGTCTCTCCTGGCGATTGAAGGCTTCAATCTGGTTTCCAGCAAAAAAAGCCTCTGGGCTAGGACAGGAATCTCCCCATCTGGGAGAAAGGCTCATTATAAGTCACCCTGACAGGGAAAGGTTGTTGATGAATTTCCTTCTCTAGGTATCAGCCTTGGAAATGGACCAAGAGGTGGAACTGTTGGCTTCAGAAACTGGGTAAGGAGGGGAAGGCAGCTCCTTAACCCTCAGGCAGGAACCTGCTCCCAGGCACTGAAGGAGCCCAAGAGAGTAAGTAAGTTGTCATTCCACCAGCACAGCAAGGAGCGAAGAAGAAACTCTGATTTCCAGGCTGTTCACCTATTCTTACCTCCTCTGCATTCTCAGGGCATTTCTGGCTAAAGGATTTTGTACATACCTGAATTACTGTAGTTAAAGAAAGCTACTTTTACAAATTGCTGTGGAAACTTTCCTCCTTGCTCCCTTTCAAGTCCTGAAATCTATGCACATGTAATGCCAAAGTAATGCTTTCTTTAGCCAGAGGTCTGAGGAATGAAGGTCAGGTCAAGAATTAACGCCACAAAAGCTTTATCAGGGCCCAGAAGTTGAGCCTCTGACATTTGCAGTGGAAAAGTAAATAAGCTAAGGAAATTGGAGTCATAAAAGCAATTCAGCAAAAAAATTGTTATTAAAGAAAATGGGATTATGGGGAGAACATATTCGAATCTCCAAATTAATAATTGTACATCTTTGAAGGGCCACAAGTTAAAAAGCAAATAAGAGCATCAGCATGATTCCCTTTTTTCTACATCACAAACACACTTGTAACATCAAACTCTCCTGACCATTTTCTAAAGGCAGACCCCACAGGTGAATGTCTGATAACTTTATGGTGCCAATGATGTGATATAAATTGGGAATGGGGGCCATTCTAAAGCCATGTGTTATTTCAAAGGTCGTGATGTATTTGGTCAACCATTAACTTCAGGGAAACATGAAAGAGTTCATTCTGTCCTGAGATGCATAAACTCTCTGTCATGAATATGGCATGGACACAGGATGCTTTTCTTTTACACTGTGTAATAAAGCCAACACTGAGGCATGACTCAGAGACCACCTTCATGTGCAGAGACAACACTATTTGATAGTAAAGGCCTATATCTGACTAACTAGCTAAAACTTTAGCTGGCTCTTACAGATAACTAAAAACCACATATAAAAAAGGAATAATCCTAAACAAAATTGGGAAAGAAAGCTTACTTTTTTATAAATCCCAAACTGCTTAATCTTACATTTCAGACCAGCACTGTCCAAAAAAAATATAATGTGAGCCCCATACATAATTTAAAACTTTCTAGTGACACATTTTAAAAAGTAAAAAAAGGTGAAATTAACTTTAAAAATATATTTTATTTAAGATGTAATTCTGGAAACATTTCAATGTGTAATCAATATTCCTTTTTTATACTTGATCTTTGAAATCTAGCATTTATTTTACACTTAGACTGCACCTCAGTGGGGATAAGACATATTCAAAGTGCGGAATGCCACATGTGGCTAGTTGGCTACTGTATTGTCCCAACTGCACACTTCTCATATGCTGACTTAAACCCTACTCCTTTCCCATCCCTGAACACATCTCAGGTTTTAGCAAGCACAGGTGCCAGATTTTCTAAGATGGTCCTAATCTTATCTCTTCTATCCCATGGCACCTGGATGTCCTTGTTTTCAGTACCAAGGGCAGTGTACTGCCCTGCTTACTGATCTCAACTCTAGGGCTGCTCTGCCTGAGTTTGAATTCACCTCTTACTCTGTACAACCTGAGCAAATTGTTTAACACCTTTTTAGAGCCTTGGTTCTCCCATTTTGCGAACAGATAAGAATGTGCTTTTCCCAGGGTTGTTGGGATAACAGGAGATGATATTCCTGGACACCACACTCTATTCAATGTTATTAGCAACAGTGAAGTAAAATTATCTGCAAAACAGTCTCTTCCTCCCCTGCCCCACCACAGATCTCAATTTGGGGTTGTGAAAACATGTTCCCTTTTCTGTCGATATTACTTTACCCAGGATGCTCCCTGCTGCCCAGACCTATGTGTCAAACCACTAAAAACTCCAGTCCTTCTTCAAGGGTCAAATCAAACACACATCAAATGCACTTAATTTCATGCCAGGCCTCCTCTATCTGAGTCACACAGGAAGCACTTGGGTCCAACAGAGGGAAGCAAGTCTTCAGGAATTCTTTTCCTTTTCATAGCCCCCTCCTCCAAGACAGATGTATTCCCATGAGTCTGCCTTAATATCTTTATTTCTCACCCTCTATAGTATCCTAGTTACTCATATAGGACTTAGCTCATCTTTGGGGCTTTTCTTCAAGGGCTAAGAAACTTATTATATTTGTGAGCCCCCGACTGCTGCCCTTCCACCCCCTTCATATTTTCCCAGAAGGCTCCTGACATTCAAAATATGATTTTGAAGCAAATTAATGAATACCCAACAGCTTTTGATTAATATTGGCCTTCCATTATTAACAAAAATACCAATACTAAGTAAAACAGAAATTAAAAAAAAAAATCTTGTGAGATACCTTCTAGATTTAAGATTGGTCCTCTCCACCCTACTTTCTGCAGCCCACACACCTACCCTCCATGAGTCTCCAGGCTCTCTCCCCAGCTCTCCCAGTTCTGTCTCCTCCTGAGCCTTTCCCCATCACAAAGTGAACTCAACCAGAGCTGTGTCCTACCTCCCATTGCACCATTAAATGCACCTGGTCCCAACTCTGATTTGATCTACCAATCCCATAGAAAGAACTACCCTGAAGCATCCCCACTGAGACAGCAGATTCATTAACTGGACAGGTTAATGCCACCGTGTTAGTGCAGACTCTCAAAGAGCTACAAAAGGCCCTGAGGAGACCTCAGGCAAATGGACTCAATGCATACACAGTTATTTCACAAACCATAAAGCATATTTTTTCTACATACAAGGTGATCTGACTTCCAGCATCGGAGAAGTATATAATCAGAAGTATTTGCTAATTCATTAGCACAATTTAAGTGTCCAAAACAAAAGACAGTAAAAACAAAGAAATGTTACTGTTTGAAACAGAAACTTTTTGAGTTTCTAGTAAGTTCTTACAATAAAATTTTTGTTTGTTTAAAGTGAAAATAAATCTTAAATGAAGAAAGATCACTAACTCATTTTATTAAAGTACCATGTTCTTTCTACTTTAAAAAATGGTGGGCCGGGCGCGGTGGCTCAAGCCTGTAATCCCAGCACTTTGGGAGGCCGAGGCGGGTGGATCACGAGGTCAAGAGATCGAGACCATCCTGGTCAACATGGTGAAACCCCTTCTCTACTAATACAAAAAATTAGCTGGGCCCGGTGGCGCGTGCCTGTAATCCTAGCTACTCAGGAGGCTGAGGCAGGAGAATTGCCTGAATCCAGGAGGCGGAGATTGCGGTGAGCCGAGATCGCGCCCTTGCACTCCAGCCTGGGTATCAAGAGCGAAACTCCGTCTCAAAAAAAAAAAATAAATAAAATAAAAATAAAAAATAAAAAAAAAAATAAAAAATGGTGATTAATCCTCAAAGGAGTCTCTGTGAAACTGACTAGAAACACAAATTATTTCTAATTTTAGAGAAAGGCTTTGATTCTTCACAGTGGGTCTCACACACAACCTGGCAGCTCTTATTTATTTTCTCCCAACACTGAGACCTGACCAATGAGGGATGGAAGATTACCCCCGGAGGTGACAAGGAAGATGTGGGCCACATCTGCAAGTGAGTGATTGGTACCATCATGGGCAACAGAAACAGGTCTTCAAAGCATTTATTTCCCCTTCCTTAACACAGGCCAGAGGAGGAGCTGACACAGCACAGCTGCTGGGCTGTGGCAGCTACGCCTGAGAGAGACACAGCAGGAAGTGCTATCTCACACTCACGGCCCTCTCCCCTCCCTTCCTTCCCCTGGCCCAGCCTAGGCGCCAGTCGCAGTTACAGAAAACAGTTTCATCCAGTCTAACCCCTGCTACTCCACAGACCAAGTCCATTAGAGCACCAGCAACTTTTGGAAGTTATCCAAATGCTAACTAGCTTTTGGCAAGCACATACTAAATGAGAAATTGTAAAGCCTGTAGCTATCTCATCAATGACTCCAAGACTCAATTTGAACACCAGAGGATTGTGCAGTTAACAGTCATTTTAAAACTGCTTTGTAATGTGCCTGATGATATAAAATCATAGGGTGTAAACTGTGATTCCAGTTTAAGTCTGGAGATCTTGCTACAGGTGTCTTCTACTTGCTGACAGGCCTGATGGCAGAAGACAGGGAGTCCTGGCATCAGGAAACTCGGGTCCCATCCAGACTTTACCACTAACTCCCTCCGTACCCTCTGAGCATGCTTCTTCATCTACAAAGTCAAAGGCTGAGGCATGATAAATATTTGGCTCTCTTTTAGCTCTCAAAAACTATATTAATTAGAGTAATACTAGGCTATGTTGCTGTAAGAAATAAACCCCAAGGCCTCAATGACTCAACCCAATAAACCCACACAAAGTCCCCTGCTGATCATCAGAAACTCTCCTCCATCCAGTGTCAAGGGATCAGGCTCTCTCTGTCACGTGGTGCCATGTTTCCACACAAGGCCTCCAAGGCTACCACAGAAGGTGAGGGGAGAGGTAGTAGAGTCACACCAACTCTTAAGTGCCTTGACCTGGAAGTAATACAGGTCCTTCCTCTCACAGACGATTATCCAGACCTAGTTACATGGCTTCAACCTAACTGCAGGGGGCACTGAGAATGTGCATGAGCACACAAGATATTTGGTGAACACTATTTGTCTCTGCCACACAGGTGACATTCTATTTTATTTTGATAATTTAATCTATGTATATATTTATACTAACAAAACATCATGATATGCTACACTGCAGATGTGAAGAAATAGTTCTTAAAATTATGTCTGCCAGATACACAGGAAGACAGATGGAGAAGAGGGAACATGGTCTTTGAGGATGAACACTAAACCAAATGCTCAACGCCCAAGCAGACACATGGGGTACTCAGGAGTCGGGACGATGTGGAAATCAAAGCCCAGGAGTTACCATGGGGAGACCAATGTACTCACTTTGATGCTAGGCCTCCTCTATCTGAGTCACACAGGAAGCACTGAGGTCCAACAAAGGAAAACAAGTATTA